>NW_026988415.1:43932500-45182500 GCF_030222135.1 Aotus nancymaae | reverse complement strand
TTTTCTACCTTTTCTTTTTTTTTTTTCCTTTTTTTTTTTTGAGACGGAGTTTCGCTCTTGTTACCCAGGCTGGAGTGCAATGGGGCGATCTCGGCTCACCGCAACCTCCGCCTCCTGGGTTCAGGCAATTCTCCTGCCTCAGCCTCCTGAGTAGCTGGGATTACAGGCACGCGCCACCATGCCCAGCTAATTTTTTGTATTTTTAGTAGAGACGGGGTTTCACCATGTTGACCAGGATGGTCTCGATCTCTTGACCTCGTGATCCACCAGCCTCGGCCTCCCAAAGTGCTGGGATTACAGGCGTGAGCCACCGCGCCCGGCCCTTTTCTACCTTTTCTATGCCCTACTTTTTTTCTGTTTTCCTGGCAGTTTTTGAATTCTTTCAGGCTTTTTTTCTCCTCTCAAATCCTTGGTTTAATTCTACTCTTCTGTAAATTATGCAATAAGTTATGATTATTTTAGTCATTATCATTAAGATTTTTTAAACTATATACTTATTTTATTTTAGGGGGGAAGGGAAATAACCAAATGTGAACCGTTGCTGTCTTAGCTATTTTTAAATGTTTCCTGTTGTTTCTGACAAGTATTCTTCTCTCAATGTTTCACCAACCTCTTGAACTCAGGACTAGTCTTAAATGTGATCCGTTTCCGCCCCACTCCCCTTCTGCCCAACTTGGGTTACTGGGATCTACTTTACTTACTGTCAGTCTGACTGTTTTTAGGTATTCAGTTCTATAACTTTGAAAAATGAATATAGTTGGCAACCATGACCATCACAGAGGCATAAACATTTCTATCACTGGTAAAGCTCAGTTGTGCTCTTGTAATCAATCCCCTTCTCCCTCCCACCAGTGTCTGGAAACCTCTAATGATTTTAATCTCTATAGTTTTATGTTTTCCACAATGTTATAAAAGTAGAATTATACAGTAAATATTCCTTTGTTTTTGTCTGGTTTCTTTCACTTAGCATAATATTTTTAGGTTCATCTGTATTATATCATATATCAGTCACTTAATTTCTTCTTAAGGCTGAATAATATTAATATCTCATTGTACGGATTACAGTACCATATATTGTTTATCCAGTCATCAATTGATAGACATTTGGGTTTTTTCTACTTTCATCTATTATGAATAATGCTACTATGAACATTCGTGTACACATTTTGGTGCAAACGTATGATGTTTTCAAGTCTCTTGGGTAAAATACCTTGGAGTGGGATTGTGGGTTAAGTACAATCTTTATGTTAAATTTATAAAAACTGCCAAATTGTTTTCCAAGGTCATTTTACCATTTGAATTCCTGCCAGTGCAATGTATGACAATTAAGTTGCTCTGAGTCTTTGTCAGCCTTTTGAACTGCCTTTTTAAAAAAATTAATTTAGTCTGTTTTTAGATCCTCCTTCCATCAAAACAAAGCTAGACAAAAATTTATTTTGTCTCATAATTTCCACTTCAGGGAATTTATCTTATCACTTATTTTTTTTTCAGCTATAATTCCTTTATTAAAGGAACTAGATCAAAACAATGGACTTTGAGAAATTATTTTTCCCCTCAATTTTACAAATACTGTATCACAAATATTTTACAATACAAACTTAGGTAAAGCATCTTTTCACCTTCTTAAAAAATTCTTCACCTCCTAAATAGAAATAGAAGGGAATCAATGCTATTAAGTATCATATAAACTAGTTGTTGCAGCAAAATAACCTATTAACATTCTCATAACACTAGTCTAGTGACATTATTATTATTGTGAGAATTTAATAAGAATAGAAGGAAGGGGCCTAGCAGATAGTAGAAACTGATTAAAATATCACTAACTGGTCAGGCACAGTGGCTCATGCCTGTAATCCCAGGACTTTGGGAGGCCGAGGCATGTGGATCACCTGAGGTGAGGAGTTCGTGACCAGCCTGGCCAACATGGCAAAACCCTATCTCTACCAAAAATACCAAAATTAGTTGGACATGGCGGCAGGTGCCTGTAATCCCAGCTACTTAGGAGTCTGAAGCAGGAGAATCACTTGAACCCAGGAGGCGGAGGTTACAGTGAGCTTATTATTTGTATTTTCCCCTACATTTATGAATGTGTTTTCTCCATTGTTTAGATTGAGGGTGAATTCCTGTTACATTCAGAAACAAACTCACAGAAGTATATACTGTAATCAAGATGTTCTTCAGTGTCTGGGCATTGAATAGTTAATTATTCATTGTAGTCTTCACTGTCTGGGCTTATCTGACCTAAGTTGTTCATAGGTCCTTTGTGTGAAACCACAGCCATGAGAAATTTTGAGTGCACACTCATTGGACCCTTTCCAAATGAGAAAGTGTATCTGAAAATGGTGAAGCTGGTGGAGTTACTAGGTGGGTAAAGTTAATAAAACCACTAGAGGCTCGGTGCGGTGGCTCACACCTGTAATCCCAGCACTTTGGGAGGTCGAGGCAGGTGGATCACCTGAGATCAGGAGTTCGAGACCAGCCTGACCAACATGGTGAAACCCCATTTCTACTAAAAATACAAAAATTAGCCAGGCGTGGTGGCGTGTGCCTGTAATCCCAGCTATTCGGGAGGCTGAGGCAAAAGAATCACTTGAACCTGGGAGGCAGAGGTTGCAATAAGTTGAGATCATGCCATTGCACTCCAGCCTGGGCAACAAGAGCGAAACTCCATCTAAAAAAAAAAGTAGGATTATAGGATTAGGATGTGCTGGGGAAGCTTCCCACAGGAAATGATGTTTAAACTGAGATCCAAAGGGCAAGGAGGCATTATCCAGGGAAAGAGTAAAAGGAGGAGATAATCTGAGATTCTAGCCAGATACAACAGATGGGAAATGCTGTACAACCTGGTTCATCCCTGGAGAAATCCATTGTGGAAATCCACTACTCAGCAGTTGGGCATGTCCAGAAAAACTGTGAAACTTAATGAAACATTATAGAAAGTGGCTGAACACATTCTCCTCTCTTTGCTCTGACCCAAGCTCTCACAGCAGTGTTACCACTATTACTATATACTGTATGGGATTTGGAGATCTTCTCAGGATAGTGTGAAATGGTGGATTTTAGAATCAAGTTTGGAAAGTAAAGATGCTTGTGAGAGTAGTAAGAAGAAGAAATATTTATATTTGTGGAACCATAGAAAAGAAAACTTCTGACTAAAGGGATTTGATCATTATTTTGATTTACACACTCTTGCGCTATTTGCAATGCAAAATGACTTTTAATAGATGATTGTTTCATTTTCCCAAATGATATTTTTCACTGGAAAAACCAGAAATTAGAGATTAGTACCATCTAGTGATGAGTTACAAAACGGCTACTGGTACATCATTTAGCAGAAACCCTGGGAAGGAGAGGCCCCATCAGAAGGAACTTTCTAGAATTTACTCGGCAAATAAAGTGGCCCAGACAGAGCCTACGGAAACTGAATTATATTAAATCATGTGCCAGGAAGTTTTCTTCAGCCTCCTCCATGGTAAAAAGAACGCTCTCTGTGTATGTGCGTTTGTGTGTGTGTGAGAGAGAGATGATGTTTATATATATATACACACACATACATAAATGCCTGCATACAGATGTATATTACAAAATGTTTTCTAACTTCTTTTTAAAAATTGTGTGTGTATATATGTATGTATATTTGATATATATATTTTTTCATGTCCAGAACTATACTTTGACAGAATTATTTTTGTGATCAAATTTCTAATGAGAAATATACAATATTATAAAATTTTATCTCATTTTAATTTTTGCTCACTTCAAAATTATGTATTTGTTCCAAAAATAAATGCAGGGGGAAAATAAGTATTCATTGGAGAAAATTTTTTAATCTTTTGTCCTGTTATGTAACAAGATGCCCATCCTTAGTAATGTAGTTTCTATTCTCCAGATAAATTTCCATGTTCATAGTAGTACCATAGGTGGGTTCATATGACATTATATATTGTTTTAGAAAATTTTAATCACTATATGTATAGTATAGTTACTAAATTATATTGTTTAATATGCATTTTTTACATACATTATAATTTTGTTCTTCCTTAATCTTTATAGGTTTGTGATGCAGAATTATTACTTGAATTATTTCACTTCAGACCTTTGAATAAAAGTCTTTTAGGTATTCAGACTTATTTATATATTAAGAATATTAAATACCTGCCTGTAAAATATGCTGAAATTGCCCCATAATTCATATTTCTTTAAAATTATTTTTATGTTTTTGGATAGGCAAAGTCTTCTTTATCTTTCCCTTACCTTTTACAATTAAATTAGTAATATAAATTGCTGTAAAGAATTTGGAACCAGTTAAAGTGTATTTATAACTTTATGATCATTGTTAAAAAGAAAGTTCGCGACCCTACTGATAGTGTATGGGATTTGGGTATATTGTCAAGAGAGTGTGTGAAATGGTGGATTTTAGAATCAAGTTTGGAAAGTAAAGATGTTTTTGAGAGTAGTAAGAAGAAGAAAGAAGTCAATGTGAAAAAAAGCATTTCGTAGTAAGAATGAAATATTAAAAACTTCTGAAGGGCCAGGTGCTGTGACTAACACCTGTAATCCCAGCACTTTGGGAGGCTGAGGCAGGAGGATTGCTTCAGCTCAGCAGTTCGAGATTACCCTGGGTAAAGTAGTGAAACCCTGTCTCTACAAAAAAATGCAAAAATTAGCCTGGTGTGGTGGTGTGCGCTTGCCTAGTCACAGCTACTTGGGACGCTGAGGTGGGAAGATCGCTTGATCAAGGGAGGTCGAGGCTGCAGTGAGCCATGATTGCACCACTGCACTCCAGCCTGGGTGACAGAGCACGATCCTGTTCCCCCTCCAAAACAATCCCAAACAAAACATAACTTGGAGGAACAGAATTCATCATTGAAACTTTTTATTCTATGTGTTTTTCTGTCTTTGTCATTTCACCTTTTAGTTGAACGTTAAAGAAGCAATTTTCCATTGAGTCTGAGAAAGAAGTGACAGTCATGAATCCACTAGAGAATGGTATCAACCTAGGTATCAACCTAGGCCTCAGATACCAGGTTCATCACTGATCATAGGACTTTCAGTAAGCCACTGCCCCTGTGCTGGTTTCTGTAACACACAATAATCCTTTATATAGAAATAGGTTGTTGCTCAAGTGTCATTTCCATTAGTGAGAACTTCAATGATTATACTACTTTTAAAAGTTCACACCCCTTATGCACTCCCCATCTCCCTTCCCTGCATTAATTTTTCCACAATAAAAAAGGCAGCATAAACATTGGTAGTTCTCTTTCTTAGCCATGCACTGTTTTCAGTGCTTCGTATGTACTAACACATTTATTTCTCAGATCAAGTTTAATAGGGAGGTACTATTATTATTATCCCTAAGGTCACACAGTTTTTAAGTGGGCAGAACTGCGACTGAAATCCACCATCATGGCTCCTAAATCCCTTCTCTTAACTGTCAATCATACTGTACCTGTCTAAATTAGCTAGGCCATATCATATACTCCATATTTTGCTTACTTGTTTATTATCTTTTACCAACCCCATTAAAACATTAACTTTGAAAGTGCAAGAACTTTGTTCATTTTGTTCATGGTT
Source organism: Aotus nancymaae (assembly GCF_030222135.1). Classification (NCBI taxonomy): domain Eukaryota; kingdom Metazoa; phylum Chordata; class Mammalia; order Primates; family Aotidae; genus Aotus; species Aotus nancymaae. The sequence goes on along the minus strand of NW_026988415.1, from coordinate 45,176,926 downwards.
ATATCCTGAGGCAGAGGCATAAAATGTCCTGTAGCCACCAAGTACAAAATCTGATATTAATATCACCACTACAGCTTTCTCTTATGCTTAGTGTGTGGTACATCTTTTTCTTTCCTTTTACTTTCAGCCTATTTTGCCCTTATAGTTAAACTGCATTTCCTGTAGACAACATATATTTAGATCTTGTTTTTGCATATATTCTCATAATCTTTGCCTTTTACTTGGGGGTATTTATTAGCATTTAAAGTAACTATTAATAAAATTTGATTTAATTCTAATATTTTTCTATTTTAATGCATCCCCTTAAAAAATTCCTCTATCCGTTGTTTGCTTTCTTTTTTGCCTTTTCCAACTTTTACGTTCAGAGGGTACATATGCCAATTTGTTACATGGATAAATTACATGTCGCTGGGGTTTGTTGTACAAATTATTTCAACACCCAGGTAGTGTATTAGGGTTCTCTAGAGAGACAAAACTAATAGGATATACGTATATATGAAAGGGAGTTTATTAAGGACAGTTGACTCACATGATCACAAGGTGAAGTCCCATGATAGGCCATTTGCAAGTTGAGGAGCAAGGGAGTCAGTAGTGGCTCAGTCTGAGTCCCAAAACCTCAAAAGTAGCAAAGCCAACAGTGTAGCCTTCAATCTGTGTCTGAAAGTCTGAGAGCTCCTGGCAAACTACTGGTATAAGTCCAAGAGTCCAAAAGTTGAAGAATTTGGAGTCTGGTGTTTGGGAGCAAGAAGTATCCAGCACCGAAGAAAGATGAAGGCTGAAAGACTCAGCAAGTCAGCTTCTTCCACCTTCTGTCTGCTTTTTCTAGCCTCATTGGAAGTTGATTGGATGGTGACCACCCAGACTGTGCGTGGATCTTCCTGAGGGTGGGTCTTCCTCTCCCAGTCTACTGACTTGAATGTTATCTCTTCTGGCAACCCAGAAATACTCAGATACATCCAGAAACAATATTTTGTATCCTTCAATCCAATCAAGTTGACAGTTAATATTAACCATCACAAGTCCACCCCTTGTCAACTTGAACCCATACACATTTCTTGAAATCATATTTAATCTCCAAATAAAGTCAACCATAAAGTCATAATTAAACCTAACATAATACAGCTATCCTCTGTTCAGTTGGAAGTGCACTAATCCTTAACCATACTACCTGATCAGTAGATTGTCAATCCTTACCCTTCTTATTTGTTATTCCCTCAAGTAGGCCTCAGTGTCCATTGTTCCTGTCTCTGTGTCCATGTGTATTCAACGTTTAGCTCCCACTTATAAGTGAGAACATGCAGTATTTGGTTTTCTGATTCTTCATTATTTTGCATGGGATAATGGCCTCCAGCTGCATCCATGTTGCTGTGAAGAACATGATTTCATTCTTTTTCTCTGGTGGTATAGTAGTCCATGGTGTATATGTATGACATTTTTTAATCCAATCCACCTTGATGAGCACCTAGGTTGATTCCATGTCTTTGCTATCATGAATACTGCTGCGATGAACATATGGGTTGGCACCCATTTAAAAATGGGAAGTTGAGTGAGGGGCTGATTCCTTCTTAATGTCATCCCAGCAACTACATGACTTCTGAACTTATGACTTTTCTTTTTCCACAAGAGGAGTGATCCTCAGCACACCCTAGGATACTCATCTTTCTTTCCATGTAAGTCCTCTACTCCTTTGCAATCACCCTCTCTGATTTCCAGTTGGGACAACTGGACAGAATAAGAATTATGTTTCTGGGGAATTTTTGCTCAAAGTCAACAATCTACTATCTGTGAGCATATAATCGCCTGACTTTTAAACCCATTGTGCAGATCTCTCTTAATTAGTTTATGTATCCCAAAATTGGAATAATAGTTCATGCTTTGCATACATTGTAGGATTGTTTTGTTTAAAAACCTGTGAAATTGCGTTTTAAACTGTAAGTCTTCATTTAATGTTAGTTGCTCTAAGGTAGTGAATGTATTTCAAGACTGTAGGTATTTGCAGTGACTGAAAGGTGTGAACTAAGGAATCTTGCTGTCTATTGGCACAAAAAAAGTGAAAGGAAAGCAAAGATATGTGTATATCTAATTTGAACCCATTTTTCTAAATAAAGGAAAGATCAATTTCACCATTAGCATCTCTGAGGCTCTCTTACTCTAGAATGGTAAAGGGCCTCCCATATCACTGTTTTTTGAACTAAACTCTAAGTCCGTCAAAAGCAGGGGTTATTGTATATTAGGCTTTTCTTGGCCATCTTTTACTTTCTTAATAAACATCAGCTGCTTGGCCTGGTGTGCCTCCTGCATTTGAGAAGTATAACAATTTATCTAATCAGTGGCAATTATCCCTGGATCTGCTGGCTTTACCATACCTGAATAATGAAAATAAAAACCTATATTTTATTTTACTTTTTATTTTATTTTAGGTTCCGTGGGTACATGTGAAGGTTTCTTACATGGATATATTACGTGATGCTGAGGTTTGGGGTACAATTGATCCCACCTCCCAGATAGCACAGTATGTAATAGATTTTCATCCCTTCCCCCCCAACTACCTTCCCTGCTAGTAGTCCCCAGTGTCTATTGTTGCAATCCTTATGTTCATGTGTACTCAGTGTTTAGCTACCACATATAAGGGAGAACATGAAGTATTTGGTTTTCTGTCCCTGTGCTAGTTTGCTAAAGATAATGGCCTCCAGCTCCATCCATGCCCCTGCAAAAGACATAATCTCATTCTTGTTATGACTGCATAGTATTCCATTATGTATATGTACCACATTTTCTTTATTCAATTCATCATTGATGGGCATCTAGGTTGACTCCATGTCTTTTCTATTGTGAATAGTGCTGCAATGAACATACACTTGCATGTGTCTTTATGGGAGAATGATTTACCTTCCTTTGGGTATGTACCCAGTAATGGGATTTCTGGGTCAAATAGTAGTTCTGTTTTAGTTCTTTGAGAAATTACCAAACTGTTTTCCACAGTGGCTGAACTAATTTACGTTCCCACTAGCAGTGTATGATTGCTAACTTTTCTCCACAACCTTGCCAGCATCTGTTATTTTTTGACTTTTTGATGATAGCCATTCTGACTGGTGTGAGATGCTATTTCATTGTGATTTTGATTTGCATTTCTCTGATTGGTGATGTTGAGCATTTTTTCATATGCTTGTTGGCTGCATGTATGCCTTTTTTTGAAAAGTGTCTGTTCATGTCCTTTGCCTATTTTTTAATCGGGCTGTTTGTTCTTGTTTGTAGATTTGTTTAAGTTTCTTATAGATTGTGGATATTAGACCTTTGTCAGATGCATAGTTTACAAATATTTTCTCCCTTTCTGTAGGTTGTCTGTTTACACTGTTTTTTTTTTTCTTTTTTTTTTTTTTTTTTTAATTGCATTTTAGGTTTTGGGGTACATGTGAAAAACATGCAAAGTTGTTGCATAGGCACATTCATGGCAGTGTGATTTGCTGCCTCCCTCCCCCTCACCCATATCTGGCATTTCTCCCCATGCTATCCCTCCCCAACTCCCCTCCCCACTGTCCCCCCCACTCCCCCGCAACAGACCCCCGTGTACAGTGCTCCCCTCCCTGTGTCCATGTGTTCTCCTTGTTCAACACCCTCCTATGAGTGAGAACATGTGGTGTTTGGTTTTGTGTTCTTGTGTCAGTTTGCTGAGAATGATGGTTTCCAGGTTCATCCATGTCCCTACAAAGGACGCGAACTCCTCATTTTTAATGGCTGCATAATATTCCATGGTGTATATGTGCCACATTTTTCCTGTCCAGTCTATCATCGATGGGCATTTGGATTGGTTCCAGGTCTTTGCTATTGTAAACTGTGCTGCAATGAACATTCGTGTGCATGTGTCCTTATAGTAGAACGATTTATAATCCTTTGGATATATGCCCAGTAATGGGATTGCTGGGTCAAATGGAATTTCTATTTCTAGGTCCTTGAGGAATCGCCACACTGTTTTCCACAGTGGTTGAACTAATTTACACTCCCACCAACAGTGTAAAAGTGTTCCTATTTCTCCACATCCTCTCCAGCATCTATTTTCTCCAGATTTTTTACACTGTTGATAGTTTCTTTTGCTGTGCAGAAGCTGTTTCAGTTTAATTAGGTCCAACTTGTCAATTTTTGTTTTTGCTGCTATTTCTTTTGGAGTCAGTCATAAAATCTTTGTTAGGGCCAGTGTCCATAATGGTATTTCCTAGATTTCTTCCTAGAGTTTTAATAGTTTTGGGTTTTACATTTAAGTCTTTAATCAATCTTGAATTGATTTTTGTATTCAGTGAAAGGAAGGGATCCAATTACAATCTTATGCATACGTGTTTGCCTTCTTTCAAGTTAAATAAGTATGTTTTAGAATTCCATTCTGCTTTCTCCATTTGCTTTATGGCTATACCTTATTGCATTTTAAAGTGATTGCTTTAGGGATTACAATATAAACCACTAATCTTTCTGTGTTCTCAGAGTTCATATTGTACAACTTCACATAAAATAAAAGAACATTGGTGTTATGCATTTGCTCTTACCACTGCTCTTTTTTTATACTATAGCTATCATATGTATTATACCCACATACATTAAATCATAATACATTATAATTTTTGCTTTAAAGCAAGTTGTATTTAAAAGAAATTGAAAGGAAAATAAAATATAGTGGTTTATATTTACCCACATATTGGCCATTTTTTATGCTTTTCATTCCTCTTTATAGATTTCATTTTGCATCTGGTATCATTTCTCTTCAGACTAAAAGACTTCCTTTATCATGTATTGTATTGCAGATATACTGACATTGTACTTTCTTAGTTTTGTTTATGCAACACTGTCTTTGTTTACCTAACACTATCTTTGTGAATGATACCTTGTAGATTCCAAATTTCGTTCCTCTACAGCAGGTGTCCCCAACCCCCAAGTCATGCACGAGTACTGATCCCTGGCCTGTTAGGAATCAGGCAGCACCTCAGGAGGTGAGCCATGGGCCAGCAAGCATTACCACCTGAACTCCACCTCCTGTCAGATCAGTGGAGGCATTAGATACTCATAGGAGTGTGAACCCTATTGTGAACTGAACAGGTGAGGGATCTAGGTTGCATGATTCTTATGAAAATCTATTGCCTGATGGTCTGAGGTAAAACAGTTTTATGCTGAAATCTACCCCACACCCCATCGGTGGAAAAATTGTCTTCCACGAAACCAGTCTTTGTCCCCTAGTGCCAAAAAGGTTGGGGACCACTGCTGTATAGAATATGAACTTGTTTGTTGGTTGGAGCAACAGACTAATCCAATCTCTGTCTCCTGCAGTTAGCATCAGATGAAATATTTTAGCTAAGTCTAAAAGAACTGAAACTTACTGTTTTCCCCACTATGTATAGTTCAGGGGTCAGCCAGATGTTTGAGCCACAGTTTTATACAGAATTTGTGGCACTCTCTTTGTGACTTTCACCTTTCAGTGTATTATTTACTTACTTTTCGGCTGCTATGGTTGTCCCAAAACGTGGCTATTGATTCCTAAACTAGTAAGACTACAGCTTTATCCGAGTTTTAGCCACTGCACATGTAACCAGGCAAAAAGCCATAAAAGCCTGCATCCAGAAACATTTCCTCTTCCAAATTCTACTTCCTTCTGATCTCTGCTTGCTTTCAATATTTCTCAAGTGCTTTAAAGTAATGAACAAAAAATGTTAATTTTTCTGTGACACAGTTGCATAATATAAGCACTACTAAATCTTAGCATAAAGCAACTAGAATGCAGAAATATCATTATCAAGGTACCAAAATGTATACATCATACAGTACTCTAAGAAAAGAAAATCATGATATGAAAATATGTACTATGATAATCTCATAAATATTCTAAGGAGACAAATAGGTACTAAAGGGAAAGTTTTTTTTTTAAGTTTTATTGACACATAATGATTATACACATTTATGGGGTACATGTGATATTTTGGTACATATGTATAATGTGTAATGATCTAATTAGGGTATTTGAAATATTCATTGCCTTGAAAATTTATAATTTCTTTGTATTGAGAATATTTCAAATCTTCTCTTCTAGCTATTTTGAAATATAAAATAAATTGTTAACCATAGTCAGCCTACTGTGCTGTCAAAGCAGTATGGAGGTTTCTCAAAAAACAAAACGTAGAACTGCCATATGATCCAGCAATCACACTACCGGGCATTCATTCAAAGGAAAGGAAATTGGTATGACAAAGGGATACCTGCACCTCTTTATGTTTATTGCAGCACTATTCACAATAGCCAAGATAGGGAATCAACTTAAGTGCCCACCAACGGATGGATGGATAAAGAAAATGTGGTATATATACAGAAAGGAATACCATTCAGCCATACAAAATAATGGAATCCTGTCATTTTTATCAACATGGATGGAACTGGAAGTCATTATATTAAATGAAATAAGCCAGGCACAGAAAGATGAATGCCACATGTTCTCATTTGTAGGAGTTATAAAATTTGACTTTATGGAGAGAGACAGTAGAATGGTAGTTAGCCAAGGCTGGGGAGGGTTGGGGGAATGAGGAGAGATGGTTAATGGGTACAAGCATACAGTTAGATAGAAGGAATAAGTTCTCATATCCTCAAGTGCTTTTAGATACTTATTTTAACTTTTTTTCCCCAGAGTTTATAGTTGCTACCTATAGGAGGTTTGGTTCAATGGGACTTACTTTGCCATTACTGGAACTGAAACATGTACTCTGCCTTTAATTATGAAAAGGATGAACCATTGACTTTCTTGCCTGAAAAGGTTGAATGCAATTTAGTTGTGAAAGTGAGGTCTGTCTACTTCAGTCGACATAGAGAATACAATTAGGGATGAATTCTTTAGTTACCATAGGCAAAAAAGGTTTAATACATAGGTCTATATATTTAGAAAACTGAAACATTAATTTAAATAAATCATGTTTTTACCAGAATGCCTTGATTCGAAATATGTGAATGCTTATAACAAATTGTTGGAATTGACTGTCCTCCATAGCATTCAGTGTCTTAAACCATAACATGTTCCCTTCAGCCACATTCTCAGCTGAAATAACTTTGCTTGTGTGTCTATACATACATATGTATGTATGAGGTATAAACATGTAATAAATATATAGAGATATATTTTCAAAGGAAAATTTAATCTTATAACATCTCTTTGCAACATGCCTTTTTCATACAACAGCATATTTTCCAAGTAATAGAACACATTTCTAACGTGTGATTTTTTTGGTTTGCTTCACAAACAGGCTTATCCTGTGTTTTCATTATTTTGTTTACTTTCCCTAATTATAAAATTAATGTATTTTTTTACCAAAACAAGTAATATACATACATATATATATATACACACACACACACACACACACACATATATATATTCCTTATATACATGTATAAGGAAAGAAAATATTTCTAAATTTTAACTTCATTTATCAGTAGTTGTTATCAACCCTAAACAGTCGCTAATCTCCTTTCTGTCTCTATGTCTATGCTTATTCTGGACATGTCATACAAATGGAATCATACAGTATGTGACCTTTTGCATCTGACTTATTTCAGTTAGCATCATGTTTTTAAGGTTCATCCATGTTGTAGCATGGGCCAGTACTTTTTTATGGCTGAATAATATTCTATTGAACAGATGTACCACATTTCACGTGCACATTTATCAATTGATGGGCATTGGATTGTTTCCATCTTTTGGCTACTAGTAATAATGTTGCTGTAAACATTCATGTAAAAGTTTTTGCTTGAACATTTGTTTTCAATTCTCTCATGCTTACACCTAAGTGTGGAATTACAGGCCATATGTTCATTTTTAAACAAAGCTAATAATATTTGTGCAAAATCGATGGAAGCAAATAGACAAAAATAAACGAACCTATTTATGGTTTTACCAAATGGCTGCATAGGAGCAAGGGCCATCAGGGAATATGGACGAATAAAATGCTTGAACCTTTGAGAGAGGATATTTACCAGTTAGTGATTTTCTGTGGTTACAAATAAATATCACAAACGCAGAAGGCAGCAGGAGTTGCTTCTGCTACCGGAAATCCAAATCCCTTAAATACATTCTCTAGGCTTTTAGGCACTTAGAGTTATGTTGACTATTTGTGATACAGCTCTTATAAAGGCATAAAGCATACCATTCTGAAAACAGACAAAGACTGTTCAGACAAATATCTACGTCTAATGTGAGCTGGTTCAATTGAAATGCTGTTCCCACATCACTCATTGGGTCAGTTGAAAATATCATGGCCAGAGACAACTTGGCACAGAACTGAATTGATCCAAGATGCATTATTCTTGAATACCCCATTGTAACCTGCCTGCTGGAGGTGACATAAGAAACTATGACAGTACTAAATATGGCAAACAAAAGTTTATTATATCCTATCAATGATTTTTCTAATGTGGTGTTTGAAAGTTTCTTCAAATATGCATTTCCTTTATTTGTTTAGAAATGGAAAAATGTGCATATTTATCATATTCATTTCAGAAGGGCTATGTGGCACAACAGTGGTAGGATGTAGAAAACTTTTAACTTCAGGAAACCCAAACTCAAAGGCCTATGGGGTCTAGTTGATAATGTAGATAATATAAGAAGGGGTATATAAAAATAACAAGAACTTTTGCTACCACAAGTTATTACTCTCTTTCCAGTTTTACTGAAATGAACAGTATTCTAATTTTTTTTTCACCCACGTTTCACAATTTTTATTTTTTAGCTGGGCATGATGGGATGTGCCTATAGTCCCATCTTACTTCAGGAGGCTGAAGTGTGAGAATTCCTTTATCTCAGGAGTTTGAGACTACCCTGAGCAACACAGTGAGACCCTGTCTCTAAAACAATAAATACATAAAATGTTATTTTTAAAGAGAAGTAATAATTGTATTATTTATGAGGTACAATGTGGTGTTTTGAGATACATATATATACACCCACACAAACATACACAGATTGTGGAATGATTAAATCAAGTAAATTAACATATCCACCACTTAACCTAATTATCATTTATTTGTAGTTAGAATATTTAAAATCTACTCCTTTAACAAAAAATATTTCACTTTTCTCTTTACTGTAATAAAAGCAACAGCTATAATAGTACAGTAAAAACTAACATTCTGTGTATGTGTGGGGATAGGAAGTGACAGGAACCACGGTGACTGGGGACAAGGAAGCTGCTACTCAGCTCCAGCCAGTTGTTTCCTTAAGGGCATGCAGGAATGTAGGCCCTGTGTGGCAAAACCTTCTCATTTTTCAAGATAAGCCAAGGAGCTGTATTTATATATGAAATCTTCCAAGTTTTAGATGTTGGCAACTGTTTAAAAATGAATTGTTACGTGGATAAAATTGTATTCCGCAAATCATCAATTTTTACGCTCCGTTGTAAATTAATATTAATTGAAGGAATATGACATCTAAAACCAGGTAAGCTAAATTCAAAAGATTAAAGACAGCAATGATTAATGTTTTACAATTAACTTTATATAAACAAAAAGTCCACTTAAAGAATTAGAAAAAGAAAGGCAATACAATTAGGAGCAGACACACAAAGAAGCTTACATTACTTGCTTTGTCCAGACGTAAGGAGTTGAGAAGAGTTTGTTATTGCCAGGGTTATTAGGGAGGTTAATGAAAATGTTTACCCAAAAGTTGGAACTATCAAGGATGAATATAATATTCATAAGAAAAATGAGGACACTATGATCAGTTCCCAAGAGCCTTTCTAAAATTATAACAGCTCTCATTTTCAGCCTGCCATGCTAATATCACTGCCTTGTGTTTTACAGGGATTTTCGGTTTATATGGACTCTTGTTTGGATGGCCACAGTACCCCTTTTGGCAAAGAGTAATGATCTGCATTTCATAGATCAGGAAATCAAGGGCATAAAATATGTTGCTGAAAAAAGACTAGGAATAAAAAACCTTTTATTCATGCAAATCTCAGTTGCAAATTCACATGGTGGAGGCGGAAATGTCAACCGGATGTCTAGAATATAGAAAGAACTAGTCTTTGCTGAGCCTCGAATACTATTTTTAAAGTCCTATTAATGTGAAAGACTGAGGACTCCTTGTAACCTTATTTAAAAAGTTTTATCTGCTAATCCATGGACAGTGTTTGCTGAGAGAAATATATTTGTCATTTGACTCTAAAAAAATCACCTATGCAAAAATCTCATTGTCAAAAGTAGGCAGACAGCACAAAAAAAACAACATAATTTTCCAATCATCGACGTAAGACTGAATGACAATATATTTACTTATGAGTAATATAAAGTGAAACTACACAAATTGAGAACAAAATTAAGTTGCCTTGATAATTATTCAAAAAGTGACCAAAACAGACCCCTGTCCCAGCCTAAATGCTCTCTATGAAATTCTCAAAATAAATATGACTGACTACAAAGAAATCCTTATTATGCTTTTGAGATGACCCATTTTCATGCTCTGGGAAAAGAAATGATTTTGGTGAAGACATGAGAATGGTGTGTTATTTTAAAGTGAAGATGTGAATGTCTATATGGAAAGACAAGATGAATTTGGACATTAAACAATAAACTGAGAATTCTGATTTGGTTCCCTTTTAGCACAGCGCTGCCGAAGCACTGCCAAGTGCACCTTGCACTCGGATGTGTAACGTAGCTCTATAACTGGTCTGATCATCCTCATGGCTCCATCTACACCTGCACTTTCTGGCTCTCCTTTTGAGAATGCTCACAATCTCTCAGGTTCGCCTTGCCTTATGCCCAGCCATTTTCCATCATAAGGTTTTGGGCACAAGGGTGGTCGTGGGATGGGGAGGCAAGGGGCAGTGGTAGCTTGCTTGTCCCTGTGGTACTAAGTTGTTCCCTGCACTGGTGACCGTTAAGGTGTGATGAATCTTGTTCATGACCTTTCTGCTTTGTTCTCAGCCCTTTCATGAGCACTGTGTTTTTATAGATAGCCAATAAATTGATCTTTACTTTCATATATGCACATGCATATATTATCATACAAACAAATAAATGGTAAATAATTAAAAAAGAAATAGATTATTGTGAAGTAGCAAAAATTCTGCCTAATAAGATTTTTAAAAGTAAAACAAGATAAACTATAGACAGTGTCTGATGATATGATTGGTTGCCTGTAAAACCCCATAGTCTCTGTACAAAAGGTCCTTGATCTGATATACAACTTAGGCAAAGTTTCAGGATACAAAATCAGTGCACAAAAATTAGTAACATTTCTGTATACTAATAACATCCAAGCTGAGACCCAAATCAAGGACACAATCACATTCAGAATAGCCAAGAAAAGAATAAAATACCTAGGAATACAGCTAACCAGGGAGATGAGGGATCTCTACAATGAGAATTAGAAAACACTGCTCAAAGAATTCAGAGATGACACAAACAAATTGAAAAAGGTTCCATGCTCATGGATAGGGAGAATCAAAATTGTTAAAATGTCCATACTGACCAAACCAATTTACAGATTCAGTATTACTTCTAACAAGCTACCAATGACATCCATCACAGAATTAGAAAAAAAGTATTTTAAAATTCATATGGAACCATAAAAGAGCCTGAATAGCCAAGCAATCCTAAGTAAAAAGACCAAAACTGAAGACATCATATTACCTGACTTCAAACTATACTACATGGCTACAGTAACCAAAACAACATGGTGCTTGTACAAAAATAGACACATAGACCAAGGGAACAGAATCGAGAGCCCAGAAATAATGCCACACACCTACAACCATCTGACCTTCAACAAAATTGACAAAAACAAGCAATGGGGAAAGAACTCCCTATTGAATAAATGGCGCTGAGATAACTGGCTAGCCATACACAGAAGACTGAAACTGGACCCCTTTCTCACACCATATAGAAAAATCAACTCAAAATGGAATGAAGACTTAAATGTAAAATCTAAATGTAAAACTATAAAGACCATGGGACATCACCTAGGAAATACCATTGTGGACATAGATCCAGGAAAATATTTCATGATGAAGATGCCAAAAGCAATTTCAACAAAAACAAAAATTGACAAATCGGACCTGATGAAAGAGCATCTGCACGGCAAAATAAACTATCAACAGAGTAAACAGAGAACTCACAGAATGGGAGAAAATATTTGCAAACTGTGCATCTCATAAAGAACTAATATCCAGAATCTATAAAGAACTTAAATCAACAAGCAAAAACCAAATAACCTCATTCAAAAATGGGCAAAGGACATATAGTAAAATGAACAAACACTTTTCCAAAGAAGACATACACACAGCCAACAAGCATATGAAAAAGCTCAACATCATGAATCATTAGAGAAATGCAAATCCAAACCACAATGAAATACCATCTCACACTAGTCAGAATGGCTACTATTAAAAAGTTGAAAAATAAAAGGTGCTGTCAAGGTTGCAAAGAAAAATGAACTCATACACTGCTAGTGATAATGTAAATTAATTCAGCAACTCTGAAAATCTTGTAGAGTTCTCAGAGAACTTAAAACAGAATTAGCATTTGACCCAGCAATTCCATTATTCGGTATGTACCCAAAGGAATATAAATTATTTTACCATAAAGACACATACACATTAGCAAAGCACTATTCATAGTAGCAAAGACATGGAATCAACTTAAATGCCCATCAATGGTAGATTGGATAAAGAAAATGTGATACATATGCACCATGGAATACTACACAATCATAAAGAAGAACGAGATCATGTCCTTTTCAGCAACATGTGTGGAGCTAGAGGTCATTATCCTAAGCAGACTAATGCAGGAACAGAAAACCAGATACCACATGTTCTCACTTATCAGTGGGAGCTATATATCTAGTACATATGAACATAAAGAAAGAAACAACAGACACTAGGGCCTACTTGAGGGTGGAGGATGTGGAGAGCTTGAGGATCAAAAAGCTACCTATCAGTTATGATATGGTTTGGCTTGGTGTCCCCACCCAAATTTCATCTTGAACTGTAATCCCCAGGTGTTGAGGGAGAAACATGGTGGGAGGGGATTGGATCATGGAGATGGTTTCCCCAATGCTGTTCTCATGATAGTGATTTCTCATGAGATCTGATGGTTTTGTAAGTGTTCAGAAGTTTCTTCTTCACTCTGTCTTTCCCTGCCACCTCGTGAAGAAGGTGCTTGCTTCTCCTTCACCTTCCACCATGATTGTACGTTGCTTGAGGCTGCAATCACCATGTGTAACTGTGAGGTAATTAAACCTCCTTCCCTTGTAAATTACCCAGTCACAGGGAAATCCTTTATAATAGTGTGAAAACAGACTAATACAGGATACTATGCTTATTACCTGGATTATGAAATAATCTGTACACCAAACCACAGTGACACACAATTTTCCTATGTAAGAAACCTAAACATGTACCCCTGAACTGAAAATAAAAGTTAAAAACAATAAAAATAAAACATCTGGAACATACCACTCCTTTAGGCGATACTATAAATGTCAGTTCCAGAGTTCTTCATTCCATCAATGGGGGGATTTTGATGTAAAATGAATGGCATAACTATAATAAGGATTATTTGAAAATATACACACAAAACATGATGTGTACATATATTTATGTAACTCGTGACCTTTGATGTTACTTTTTGTAGCGTATGCTATTCTTTGGAGTTTCGAAAAGAAAAGGATATTTGTGCAATTTCTTTTTATTATTCAATGAGTTATCCTAACAATTCTTTGCTCTTCAGTTTAACATTGGAGAAACACACACTCAACTCCACCTATGCAGAAACAAATTGTAGTCGTCTTTCTCCAAATGAATATGTCCTGCAGGCAGTTGAAAATGAGAGTCTGGGACTCAGAGAAAAGAGTGGGATGGACAAATGGACTGGAGTTGGCAGTGGTTCCCCCTCTCTGCCCCCACCCCCAACCCTATATACTGAATGAAAGAATAATTGTGAGATACCCAGCTTTGGAAGTCATTATCAAAAAATAAAACAGAAATACACATTCAATTGTTTTTCTCTCCACATGAATTTTTCAAATATATTTAGTACCATTTATTTCATAGTGTCTTTGTCTCTCTTTGCAAAAATTGTTACTTTTCCATCTCAGCAGAGGTAGAATATTGAGATAATTGCCACCTGCTGGTCAAAGCCAGAACTACTCCTCTGGCCTGACCCACCAAACAGGACTTGCTGGAGGCTTCAATGGCACAGGCAGCCCTTCCTGCTTAATTTATTGCTGCCTGGCTCTCTGAGCTCCTGGCAGGAAGTTCCACCCCTGTCTCAAATAAAGAGAAAGCCAACAGTATATCTGAGAAACTGTATATAAGCGCATGTGTGTGCGTGTGTTGATATTTTGTATTTTAGGTTATATCTTTTTAAGCACATTTTTTAAATTGCTTTTTAAGTTCTGGGGTACATATGCAGATCTTGCAGGATTGTTGCATACGTACCCACATGCCATGGTGCTTTGCTGTTTCCATCTCCCCTGTTACATACATCAGGCATTTCTACCAGTGTTATTCCTCCTCAACCTCCCCATCCCCCAATATCCCTCCCCTAGCCCCCCACCCCCCAACAGACAGCAGTGTGTGATGTTTCCCTCTATGTGCCCATGTAGTCTCATTGTTCAACACCCGCCTATGAGTGAGAACATGCAGTGTTTGCTTTTCTGTTCATGTGTCAGTTTGTTGAGAATGACAGTTTCCAGATTCATCCATGTCCCTACAAAGGACTCAAACTCATCCTTTTTTATGGCTGCATAATATTCCATGGTGTATATGTATCTGTTGTCTCCAGATTTTTTAATGATTGCCATTCTAACTGGCGTGAGATGGTAGCTCAATGTGGTTTTGATTTGCATTTCTCTAATAAGCAGTGAGGATGAGCACTTTTTCATATGTTTGTTGGTCTCATGAATGTCTTCTTTTGAAAAATGTCTGTTCATATCCTTCACCCACTTTTGAATGGGCTTGTTTGTTTTTTCCTGTAAATCTGCTTTAGTTCTTTGTAGATTCTGGATATTAGACCTTTGTCAGATGGGTAAATTGCAAAATTTTTTTCCCATTCTGTTGGTTGCCAGTTCACTCTTATGATTGTTTCTTTTGCCGTATGGAAGCCCTGGAGTTTAATTAGATCCCATTTGTCTATTTTGGCTTTTGTTGCCAACACTTTTGGTGTTTTAGTCATGAAGTCCTTGCCTACACCTATGTCCTGAACGGTATTGCCTAGGTTTTCTTCTAGGGTTTTTATGGTGTTACGTCTTACGTTTAACTCTTTAATCCATCTGGAGTTAATTTTAGCGTAAGGTGTAAGGAAAGGGTCCAGTTTAAGCTTTTTGCACATGGCTAGCCAGTTTTCCAAACACCATTTATTAAACAGGGAATCTTTCCCCATTGCTTGTTTTTGTCAGGTTTGTCAAAGATCAGATGGTTGTAGATGTGTAGCATCGCTTCTGAGGACTCTGTTCTGTTCCATTGGTTTTTATCTTTGTTTTGGTACCAGTACCATGCTGTTTTGATTACTATAGCCTTGTAGTATAGTTTGAAGTCAGGTAGCATGGTGCCTCCAGCTTTGTTCTTTTTGCTTAGGATTGTCTTGGCTATTTGGGCTCTCTTTTGGTTCCATATGAAGTTTAAAGTGTTTTTTTCCAGTTCAGTGAAGAAGGTCAATGGTAGCTTGATGGGGATAGCATTGAATCTATAAATTACTTTGGGCAGTATGGCTATTTTCACAATAATGATTCTTCCTAACGATGAGCATGTTTTTCCATCTGTTTGTGTCCTCTCTTATTTCCTTTAGCAGTGGTTTGTAGTTCTCCTTGAAGGGGTCTTTTACATCTTTTGTTAGTTGTATTCCTAGATATTATATTCTCTTTGTAGCAATTGTGAATGGGAGGTCATTCATGATTTGGCTCTCTTTAAGTCTGTTATTGGTGTATAGGAATGCTTGTGATTTTTGCACACTGATTTTTGTATCCTGAGACTTTGCTGAAGTTGCTTATTGACTTAAGGAGATTTTGGGCTGAGATGATGCAGTCTTCTAAATATACAATCATGTCATCTGCAAATAGAGACAATTTGACTTCCTCTTTTCCTAATTGAATATCCTTTATTTCTTTTTCTTACCTGATTGCTCTGGGTAGAACTTCCAATGCTATATTAAATAGGAGTGGGCATCCTTATCTAGTGCCAGTTTTCAAAGGGAGTGCTTCCAGTTTTTGCCTGTTTAGTATGATATTGGCTGTGGGTTTGTCATAAATAGATTTTATTATTTTGAGATACATTCCACTGATACCTAGTTTATTGAGACATTTTAGTGTAAAGGGCTGTCGAATTTTGTTGAAGGCCTTCTCTGCATCTATTGAGATAATCATGTGGTTTTTGTCTTTGGTTCTGTTTATGTGATGGATTACATTTATAGATTTGCACATGTTGAACCAGCCTTGCATCTCCAGGATGAAGCCTACTTGATCATGATGGATAAGTTTTTTGATGAGCTGTTGCATTTGGTTTGCCAGTGTTTTATTGAAGATTTTTGCATCAATGTTCATCATGGATATTGGCCTGAAGTTTTGTTTTTTAGTTGTGTCTCTGCCTGGTTTTGGTATCAGGATGTTGTTGGTCTCATAAAATGAGTTAGGGAGGATTCCCTCTTTTTGTATTGTTTGGAATAGTTTCAGAAGGAATGGTACCAGCTCCTCCTTTTACCTCTGGTAGAATTTGACTGTGAACCTGTCTGGACCTGGACTTTTTTTGATTGGTAGGCTATTAATTGCTGCCTCAACTTCAGACTTTGTTATTTGTCTATTCAGGGTTTCAGCTTCTTCCTGGTTTAGTCTTGAGAGGGTGCAAGTGTCCAGGAATTTATCCATTTCTTCCAGATTTACTGGTTTATGTGCATAGAGTTGTTTGTAGTAATCTCTGATGGTAGTTTGTATTTCTGTGGACTAGGTGGTGATATCCCCTTTATCATTTTTTATTGCATCTATTCGACTTTTCTCTCTTTTCTCTTTTATTAGTCTGGCTAACAGTCTGTCTATTTTGATGATCTTTTCAAAAAACCAGCTCCTGGATTTATTGATTTTTTGAAAGGTGTTTTGTGTCTCTATCTCCTTCAGTTCTGCTCTGATCTTAGTTATTTCTTGCCTTCTGCTAGCTTTTGAGTTTTTTTGATCTTGGTCCTCTAGCTCATTCAATTTTGATGATAGGGTTTCAATTTTAGACCTTTCCTCACTTCTCATGTGGGCATTTATTGCTATAAATTTCTCTCTAGACACTGCTTTAAATGTGTCCCAGAGATTCTGGTACATTGTGTCTTCATTCTCATTGGTTTCAAGAACATCTTTATTTCTGTCTTCTTTTCATTGTTTATCCAGTCATCATTCAGGAGCAAGTTGTTCAGTTTCCACGTAGTTGTGTGGTTTTGAGTGAGTTTCTTAATCCTGAGTTCTAATTTGATTGCACTGTGGTCTAAGGGACTGTTTGTTATGATTTCCATTCTTTTGCCTTTGCTGAGGAGTGATTTACTTCCAATTATGTGGTCAATTTTAGAGTAAGTGCGATGTGATGCTGAGAAGAATGCATATTCTGTGGATTTTGAGTGGAGATTTCTGTAGATGCCTATTAGGTCTGCTTGGTCCAGATCAGTGTTCAAGTCCTGGATATGCTTCTTGATTTTCTGTGTCGTTGAACTGTCTAATACTGACAGTGGAATGTTAAAGTCTCCCACTATTACTGTGCAGGAGTCTAAATGTCTTTATAGGTCATGAAGAACTTGCTTTATGTACCTGGGTGCTCCTGTATTGGGTGCATATATATTTGGGATAGTTAGCTCTTCTTGTTGCATTGATCCCTTTACCATTATGTAATACCCTTCTTTGTCTCTTTTGATCTTTGTTGGTTTAAAGTCCGTTTTATCAGAGACTAGGATTGCAACCCTTGCTTTTTTTTTGCTCTCCATTTGCTTGGTAAATCTTCTTCCATCCCTTTATTTTGAGTCTATGTGTGTCTGCATGTTAAATTGGTCTCCTGAATACAGCACACTGATGGGTCTTGACTCTTAATCCAATTTGCCAGTCTGTGTCTTTTGATTGGGGCATTTAGGCCATTTACATTTAACGTTTATATTGTCATGCGTGAATTTGATCCTGTCATTTTGTTACTGGCTGGTTGTTTTGCCTGTTAGTTGATACAGTTTCTTCATTGAGTCTCTGGTCTTTACATTTGGTATGTTTTTGCAGTGGCTGGTACTGGTTGTTCCTTTTCATGTTTAGTGCTTCCTTCAGGAGCTCTTGTATGGCAGGTCTGGTGGCAATGAAATCTCTCAGCATTTGCCTGTTTGTAAAGGATTTTATTTCTTCGTTGCTTATGAAACTTAATTTGGCTTGATATGAAATTCTAGGTTGAAAGTTCTTTTCTTTAAGGATGTTGAATATTGGCCCCCACTCTCTTCTGGCATGTAGGGTTTCTGTGGAGAGATCCACTATGAGTCTGATGGGCTTCCCTTTGAGTGTGACCCAACCTTTCTCTCTGGCTGCCCTTAACATTTTTTCCTTTATTTCAACCCTGGTGAATCTGACAATTATGTGCCTTCAGATTGCTCTTCTTGAGATGTATCTCTGTGGTGTTCTCTGTATTTCCTGGATTTGAAAGTTGGCCTGCCTTGCTAGGTTGGGGATGTTCTCCTGGATAATACCCTGAAGAGTGTTTTCCAGCTTAGATTCATTCTCCTCGTCACATTCAGGTACACCAGTCAAGTGTAGATTAGGTCTTTTCACATAATCCCATATTTCTTGGAGGCTTTGTTCATTTCTTTTCACTCTTTTTTTCTCTAATCTTGCCTTCTTGTTTTATTTTATTGACTTGATGTTCAATCTCTGATATCCTTTCTTCTGCTTGATTGATTCAGCTATTGAAACTTGTGTATGCTTCGTGAAGTTCTCCTTCTGTGTTTTTCAGCTCCATCAAGTCATTTATGTTCTTCTCTAAGCTGGTTATTCTAGTTAGCATTTCATCCAACCTTTTTTCAAAGTTTGTAGTTTCTTTGCATTGGATTAAAACATGTTCCTTTAGCTCAGAGAAGTTTGTTATTACTCACCTTCTGAAGCCTGCTTCTGTCAATTCGTCAAACTCATTCTCTGTCCAGTTTTGTTCCTTTGCTGGTGAGGAGTTGTGATCCATTGGAGGAGGAGCAGTGTTCTGGTCTTTGATAATTTCATCCTTTTTGAGCTCGTTTCTTCCCGTCTCCATGGATATATCTATCTTTGATCTTTGAAGTTGGTGATTTCGTATGAGATCTCTGAGTGGACTTCCTTTCTGTTGATGTTGAAGTTATTTCTTTTTGTTTTTTATTTTTCCTTCTAACAGTCAGGCTCCTCTGCTCTAGGACTGCTGGAGGTCCACTCCAGGCCTTGATTGCCTGGGAATCACCCATGGGGGCTGTGGAGCAGCGAGGATTGCTGTCTGATCTTTCCTCTAGTAGCTTCATCCTAGAAGGGTGCCCACCAGGTGTCACCCAGAACTCTCCTGTATGAGGCATTTTTT
The DNA here is from genome assembly GCF_030222135.1 of Aotus nancymaae. NCBI lineage: Eukaryota > Metazoa > Chordata > Mammalia > Primates > Aotidae > Aotus > Aotus nancymaae. Next base: position 45,157,382 of record NW_026988415.1, on the reverse strand, counting down.
TGGTTACACACGGGTCAGGGAACCACTTGAAGAGGCAGTCTGTCCCTTTTCTGCCTGCAGAGGCACCACTGGGCTGCCTCAGACTCAGCCCAGCTGCTGTGTAGGCTTCCTCTGGCTTTTGTTTATGCAGGTGAGATTAGACCCACCTTAGCAATGGTGGATACTCTTCCCCCCACTGAGCTCGATTGTCCCAGGTTGAGTTCAAACTGATGTGATGGCTGCAAAACTCTCAAGTGAGAGGGCTTCAGTTTGCTTATCATTGTGGGGGTGGGAGCTGCCAAGCCATATCACCTGTCTCCCTGCTTTCAGCTCTCCCTCTTTCTGGGTATGGGTAGATCCATCCCACAGGCATTCTTGGTGCTAGTCAAAACTTCCTCCCAGATCTCTGCCAATAACTCATGGCACCTGGCTGGCCAGAGGTGTCACTCAGATCTGTGTTGGTAACTCGTGGAGCTTTTCAGCCTGGCAGCGTTCTCCTGGACTGTGGGTTGCAAAGGTCATGGGAGAAGCACAGTATCTGAACCAGAGTGCTGAAGGGGTAAAGTTCCCAATCCTCTGGTCAGTTGCATTGCCTCAGTTTGCACCCCTCAGTTTGCCCCCTTTGGGCTACACCCACTGTCCAGCCAGTCCCATTGAAATGAACATGGTACCTCAGTTGGAAATGCAGAGATCACTCGCCTTCTGCATATCTCTCATTGGGAACTGCTCTCCAGAGCTGTTCCTATTTGGCCATCTTGGTGGGAGTCACTTTTAAGCACATTTGATTTATAACATGTACTTCTACACACAGGAGTATTATCAACAATAAGCGGGACCAATCATATTGTAAATACAATGTGTAATTTGCTCTTTAAAAAAACTCACCATTAACTATGAATTCTTTTTGAAAAACTAATTTTATTGTAAATTGTAAGGTGTACAACATGATGTTATAAGATACATATATATAGTAAAATGGTTACTAGAGTGGAACAGATTAACATCTTTCATCTCACAGAGTTTCCTATTTTCCTCCTTGTAGCAAGAACAACTGTAATCTATTCATTTAGCAAAATTCCAAATACAATACATTATTATTTACTATAGTTCTCGTATTGGACATTAGATCTTTTGACTTGTTTGTCCTACATGTTTGCTGCTTTGTATCTTTGACCTACATCTCCCCATTTCCTTCTCCCACCCTAACCCTTGTAATCTCTATTTTCTCATCCCTCTCTATATATTTGATCTTTTAAAAATATTTGACACATAAGTGAGACTGTGCAATATTTGTCTTTCTGTGTCTGGCTCATTTCATTTAGTATAATGACCTCCAGGTCCATCCATGTTGTGGCAAATGGCACGATCTCTTTGTTTTTTTTATATTTCATTATTTACATTACTAAGTGCAAATTGCTTTCTAGGCCAGTAGACTTATACAACATAAATTACTGAGATTAGATCATAACAAGTTTTTAATCTTATTTTTTCACAAATTTATAACAATTACTTTTCTAAATCATAAAACTAATATATGTTCATAATTAAAAGAATTTGAGCAAAAGATATGTTTATGTGGAAAAAGAAATGATCCTGTATCTACCTGTTCACTTTGCTGATGTATCCTTTGTTAATGGTGTGGAGCATATTCAACAGACGATTTTTTTCTCCATAGAAAGAAAATGTTCATGATAATATATTTACACGGATATATATATACACACACATAATATACATAAAGATGTATAATATGTATGAACATGTTTTATGAGATGAATGTTTCTATCTTCTCAAATTTATACATTGAAGCCCTAGCTTTCTACGTGATAGTATTTGGAGGTGGGGCCTTTGGGAGATAATTAAGTTTAAATTAGATCACAGGAGTGGAATCCTCATGTTAGGATTGATGCCCTTATAAGCAGAAGAAGAGAGAGCGAGATCTCTTTCTCTCTTCACAAGTATGCACCAAGGGTCATGTGAGGAAACAGCAAAAAGTGCCTGTCTACAAGCCATGAAGAGAGCCCTCACCAGATGCTGAATCTGCTGACACTTGATCTTGGACTTCTCAGCCTCCAGAACTATCAGAGATAAATGTCTGTCATTTAAGTCACTCAGTCTGTGGCATTTTGTTAGATCAGCCTGAACAGACAGCATATATATATACACATATTCTTCATGAAAATGGGATTACTGCAAATTTTATCATGCAATTTATCTTTCTTAGCTGAGAATAAAGGTACCTAGACTTTTATTTGTGTGTTCATTACTGTTGGATATCTTCTCATTAGTTTAATTGCATTCCTCTAATTCTCTATGAGATTTTAAATTTTCATTTGTTTCTCTTCTGGTTAAAGAGAGTTCCTGGCATATAAAGTGGTTTCTGAGGTATATGTGGATAATTTCCCCTCCAATTTTTAATGTAACTTTACATGTTAAAATATCAATATTTTAATGATGAAGAAATCAATACTGTTCATTGTGAAAGGTTTTAAGACTCACAGGAGTGTAGAGATTGCCATTTTATGAGAAGATTTTAGATAGAAACCATTCAAAGTCCAGGAAGACAGCCTAGTGAGAAAGTCTTGAGTTTTAGAGTCCCTGGCCTGTGTTTTACAGGCTTGGCACTAGGTGTAACTTGCTTAGCCTCTAGAATCTTGGGTTTTCTACATTTTCATAAGAGATCCTTACTGCCTACCTTGGATTTATCAGCATATTTATAAGAGATACAATGTGAAATTACTTAGACATAGCCCAAGATTTGATAAACAATAATTTCCTTTCTCCATGTCACTTTCCCAGTGTCAAAAACCTGTACTTTCATCTGGATTATTCACTACTTCAGAAACTGCCAATCAGCATGCTTCCTAGCCTAGGACAGGATTTCCTCGCCACAAACATACCAAGGGGAGTTGTCTAGTATGTTCCCATATGGGCATGACAAAGCTCAGTCACAATACCAGAAAAGTTTACAACTACCATTTCTTACCCCTGGAAGCCCACATCTGCTATAGAAGCTGCTGGGTATACTCTGGGCGGTTCCAGTGGCTGAATTTCATTGTTGCCACTTACCTGGATGTGCGGTTTACCCTTGGCAAGCCTGGAGCTGATCATCAGTAAAATGAAAATGATGCTGTCTTCTCAGAGTTGTTTCAGGGAAATCAGAAATCCATGGGAAGCTTTAGTGGTTACTATCTTAGCCACACCCTGCCTTCTCTGCAGAAGAGATGTCTGTGATAGAAACTAAGTCTAAGAGAGAAGAGTTGGGACCCCAAGTGTATGGAGGGAAATGTGTGCAGACTTTGTTGATGTATTAACAATCATGGTGACGGTCCAGTATTTTAGGATGAGTTACCCGATGGGCTTTGGAAGCGAACAGAAAAATCCTCATGCCATTTTCTGCCATCATATGTGCTTTCCTGTCCTTAGTACTTTGTCTTTTATGTTGTAAGGGAAGAAAGACTGTAAGAGGTGCAAGATAAAGAGATTTCCTTTGAGTCTTGGAATGAAGAGACAGTGCAGAGGAACCAGTCCTAATAACAGATCTGCTGTAGAGAAGGCTGCAGTCAAAGGAACTGTGTCCTGATAGCAATCCCATCACTTCCACAGAAACAGAAGTCTCTTACCCAGAAATGTTAGTATCTTTTTTTGTGGGCGTGTAATAAGGTAGAGAAAAAAATACTATAACAAAATACACCAAAATGTTAATTGCGTTTACCATGAAGGGACATGAGTGCTGGATATATTTTCTTGTCTGTATTTGAAAGTATTTTCTGCATGGTCCAAAATGAGTGTGGATTACCTTTATAATAATGCTTTATTTTTAACTAATTAAGAGCACCAGATCTGGAGATATAGTGGAAGGAACAGGGCTTGGTCAGGTGAGATCTGGGTAGTTACTTTAGATCCGCGAGCTTCAGGGAACCTGGAGTTTGATTCTTCACCCACAGGGTTCCTTGGGGTGGAAGATGTGATGAAATCACCACATTGTCCACAGACAAGATCTATATTGTTATATTGATTAGTGACTGGTCCCTTCATGCTTTAGAAAGAGTGACATTATGGCATCCACTGCTTTAGTCTGTGGTCCACTGCACACTATGACCCCATTTGTTGATCCCAAAGCACCTTTACCAGCATTCTCAGCACAGTGTGATTCTCCAGGTATTCTATAAAGGGTAAGGTGCTGTTTTGTTTTGTTTGTGTTCGTCTTAATGATCTGCATTGGTGGTTCTCAATGTTTGGTTCCCAGACCAGCAGTGTCAGTATCACCTGGGAACTTGCTAGAAAGTGCTAATTCTTAGGCTCCATCCTAGACCTACTGAATAAGAAACTCTTGGAGTTGGTTCTAGCAATATTTTCTTTCTTTGTTGTTTGTACAAATTTATGGGGTATATGTACTCCCCAGTTTGTCACAAGCCTCCCACGTGATTCTGATGCAAGCTGAAGTTTGAGAACCATATTCTAAAAAATTTAAAGTAGTAAATGAAAAGTGTTAATTGCTGAGTTAAGGAACAAATCTTGATTTTATTTCCATACTTTTCATAATATCCATTCAAAGTACAATTTGTTCATATTGTGAAATGACTATTTTTTTGATTGAAAAACAAAATTGAAATTGAAAGTCAGTCAGTGCCATCTGCTGACCCAATCCAGAACTGCAGCGTGGATATCACTAGCAAGAGACCTAGGAAGGAGGGAAGGAGGAAAAGGAGGGCTGTGGAAGCCCATCAGAATAAACTTTCTGGAAGTTATACAACAGATAAAGCATTAAGTAGAGATGGAGACAGAGCCCGTGAGCATTAATTAACAGGATGTTTCCTTTGACCCCTCTCAAATTAAACACAGTTGAGTGAATGTGTACGTGCGTGGTTATAAATATAATGTGGTATGTAAACTTCTTTTTATGTTATAGGATATTTAACACCTTTTAATGTCCAGAAATACATATTTTTTAGCATTAGTTTTGTAAATCAAACCACAGCTAGGTTTATTTTATGCTGTCATAATTGTATCTTGGTTATTCTGCTAATTAAAAATCAGTGTGCTGTATATGTTCCCCCAGCTCTTGAAAACATTGGAGAAATAAACAATTTTAAGAGTAATTATCTTGTGTTTTCCCTATTACTATGTTCTTTCTCAAGATAATAATTCAATCAATATGTAATTATTCTCCAGATTAGTTTCCGTGGGCTCATTTATATTTCAAAATATGACACATGTGGCCAGGCACGGTGGCTCACGCCTGAAATCCCAGTACTTTGGGAGGCCGAGGTGGGTGGATCACCTGAGGTCAGGAGTTTGAGACCAGCCTGACCAAAGTGGAGAAATCCCATCTCTATGAAAAATACAAAATTAGCCGGTGTGGTGGTGTGTGCCTATAATCACATCTACTTGGGAGACTGAGGCAGGAGAATCACTTGAACCTGGGAGACAGAGGTTGCAGTGAGCAGAGATTGTGCCATTGCAATCCAGCTTGGACAAGAAGAGTGAAACTCTATCTCAAGAAATAATATATATATATATATGAAATATGTATATCCTTAAGGAACTATATATTCTTCAAAAATCAGATCATGTTGTACATTATGTTCTGTGTCTTGCTTATATATTTATGTATCTCAACGCTTTTGATTAGATTTCTTTAATTTTTGGTGTGGTTAAGCAACTTTACATATGTTGATTGCCCTTGCTATTCATTTTTTTCTTTAAATTACCTGTTGGTAGTCAGGTACACAATTCCGTTAGCTAGTTAGATTTCCTTATATGTCAGGTATATTAATTATGTCTGTAAATTATAGTGCAAATGTGTTGTGTCCAATGCAGAGCCCTCCCTCTGGTGTCCTAATATGAACAGACACTTTATGGATGCTCTCCTGGGAAGGGAAGGTATGGCATCCATGCTGGACTTAATCACTGCTGAGCTGAATGTTCTCTTCTGCTTTCAGCGAGGTGACAATACTGACACCCAATATTTATTTGTGAAGTCGTAGTCACTGCCCTGGGAGCTGTATATCTGTGCACATTGTGACCTCTTTGCTCTGACCCTAGGCAGTTTTGTCCATCAGCTCTCTTAGAACAAAGTTATAGCCACTTAAATAAAGTAACTCTTAATGTGAATTATATATTTTAAAATAAGAAAGAAGTAAATGGCTATTTCAAGATAAGGGTAATTATTATTTGTCAAAAAGAAGGTTTCATAACCAGCATTGAAAGTAGCGCTTTTGAGGTTTATTCATTCTGCAAAATTAACATATCAGCATATTAACTGTCCAGTCTGCACTCCCACTCCAACCAGAAGATACTCATGATTAATAATTTATTGTCTATTTTGTTGATTTTTGTATATGTCTTAATAAAATGCACAGATATTTTTCCGAATGTAAAAGTATACTCTTTTACAAACTTGTAATTGTCCTCTACATCTGTGTTGATGTTTATCTGTTTCATGTAGTATGAGAGCTTGTTTCACATTTCATCACTTATATAGTTGGGCATATTTTCAAATTTTCACTGGGTATTTATGTTACTTTCATGTACATTCTGTATTGTAATCTTCTGTCCATTTCTCTGTTGGTTAAGGTATCAAGGATATTAACCACATATTTGCAGTACAGGTTGCAACTATTTTCTTCCAGATTTTTATATACTTTGTACTCTTAAATTTTGCAATACAGATGATGTTTAAATATATATAATCATGTGTCACTTAATGATGGTGATACTTCTGAGAAAGAAGTTGTTGTTGTATTGATGACAGCAGCAGGTTGTCTGGAGTGGCCACTGCCATCATGCTGGCTGCAGCAGGGAGAGGTGTGGCCAAGGCTACACCCTCCATGGAGCCAGTGGGAGCAGGGAAAAGTGGGGGTCCAGCCCCTTCAAAGTTGGGGTGGAACTCCCTGTGTGCCCTTGCAGTCACCCAAGCCATGACTGTGGACCTAGACATCCCTGTGCTCTTGGGCGTGGGAGCAGGTGGGAGCCCTGCCCTCCAGGGCACATCTGTGGCCACTCAAACCACAGCTCCAGACCTGGGCCTCCCACTCCAGGGAGCAGGCAACAGCCCCGCCTGCCACCAATGCACCTGTGGACCTAGGCATCGCTGCACTTTTGGGAGCCCAAGAAGGCCCTCCATGCCATTGCAGGTTCAGAAGTGCGTGCTCACACTGCCTGGCTTCTCCCTGCTGTAGGCACCCACTCCAATATCAGAGAAAAGTTGAGGCCAAGCCCAGGCACTGTTGCAGCCTGGCCAGGTGTGCACATGCTCAGTGCAGTGCTGACATGAAAGCCCCTTGCCACCCCAGCCCTTTCTGTTCTTTGGGCACTGACAGGAAGCTCAGGGGAGGCTGAGGGCAGCTGAGGCTGGCCTGCAAGCTCCCCTTGGCACCTACAGCCTAGGTGCTATGAATGGCAGCAGGAGGCAGATAGGTTCCTGGGCAGAATTGGGTATGTCTCTGGTGAGACCACACCCTCAGGCCAGGGAGGGCCTAAAGGCTGGGGGTTGAGCTGCCAGCCCCGTGGACCAGAGTGGGAACTTGTGGTGCCTTCTCTGGGCCTGCCTATGGCTGCCCATGGACCAATCAGCTCACACTTCCTCTCCTCTGAGTCCCAAAAAAGACTTGGGCTCAGCCAGACCTAAGCAGTCATCAGGATGACCAGCTGCAGAGGGGAGCAACCCATTCTAAGGCCTCCTCTCTGCTGACAGCTGCAGAGATGATGGGATGACCTGCCTGCAGAGATGAACCACCCACTCTAGAGCCTCCTGTATGCTTAGAGATGCACAATGGAACAGCCAGCTGCAGAGAGGTGCTACACTCTGCTGATAGCTGAACATTTGTTGAGATAACTTGCCTAGCAGAGAGAAGCTACCCTCTATGCTAGGAGATGAACACTCATTGGAACACCCTGGCTGTAGAAGCGAGATGTCCCCCGTGGATTTCCTCTGTTCTAGAACAGCTCGGAGGAAATCCACAGGGGACAGCTCCTTTCCTTTGCTCACCCTCTACTTATCTGCATACCTCATTCTTCCTGGGCTCAAGACAAGAAGTCAGGACCCACCAATTGAGGCTAAAAGAGCTGTAACACAAACAGGGCTCAGACATGCTCTGTATTAGTCCATTTTCATGCTGCTGATAAAGACATGCCCGAAACTGGGAAGAAAAAGAGGTTTTACAGTTCCACATGGCTGGGGAGGACTCACAATCAAGGAAGAAGGCAAGGAGGAGCAAGTCACATCTTACATGGGTGGTGGCAGACAAAGAGAGAGCTTGTGTAGGGGAACTCCCATTTTGTTAAACCATCAGATCTTGTAAGACTTATTCAGTATCACGAGAACAGCATGGGATAGACCTGCCCCCATGATTAATTACTGCCTACTGGGTCCCTCCGACAACACATGGGAATTGAAGATGAGATCTGAGTCGGGACACAGCCAAACCGTATCATTCCTCCCCTGACCCCTCTGAAATTTTATGTCTACATGTTACAAAACCAATAATGCTTTCCCAACAGTTTCCCAAAGTCTTAACTTATTTCAGCATTAACTCAAAAGTCCACAGTCCAAAGTCTCATTTAAGACAAGGCAAATCCCTTCTGCTCATGAGCTTGTAAAATCAAAAGCAAGTTAGTTACGTCCTAGATACAATGGGGGTACAGGCATTGGGTAAATACAGCATTCGAAATGGGAGAAATAGGCCAAAACAAAGGGGTTACAGGCCCCAGGCAAGTCCAAAATCCAATAGGGGAGTAAAATCTTAAAGCTTCAAAATGATCTTCTTCGACTCCATGTCTCACATCCAGGTCAGGCTGATGCAAGAGGTGGGCTCCTATGGCCTTGCACAGCTTCACTCCTGCGGCTTTGAAGGGCATAGACCCCCTCCTGGCAGCTTTCAAGGGCTGGTGTTGAGTGTCTGGATTTTCCAGGTGCATGGTGCAAGCTGTTGGTGGATCTACCATTCTGGAGTCTGGAATCATGCTGGCTGCAGTAGGGAGAGGTGTGGCCAAGGCTGCACCCTCCATAGGTGGCCCTTTTCTCACAGTTCCACTAGGTGGCGCCCCAGTAGGGACTCTGTGTGAGTGCTCCACCCCCACATTTCCCTTCCACGCTGCCCTAGCAGAGACTCTCCATTAGGGCCTTGATCCTGCAGCAAACTTCTGCCTGGGCATCCAGGTGTTTTCATACATCTCTGAAATCTAGGCAGAGGTTCTGAAACCTGAATTCTTGAATTCTGTGCACCCACAGGCTCAACACCACATGGAAGTTGCCAAATCTTGGGGATTCCACCCTCTGAAGCAGTGGCCTGAGCTGTAACTTGGCCTCTTTTAGCAATGACTGGAGTGTCTGGAATGCAAAGTACCAAGTTTCTAGGTTGCACAGAGCAGGGGAGCCCTGGGCCCACCCCACGAAACCATCTTTTGCTCCTAGGCCTCCAGGCCTTTGATGGGAGAGGCTGCGATGAAGACCTCTGACGTGCTCTGGAGATGTTTTCCTCATAGGCTTGAGGATGAACATTCAGCTTCTTGTTACTTATGCAAATTTCTGCAGCTGGCTTGAATTTCTCCTCAGAAAAGGGAATTTTCTTTTCTACTGCATTATCAGGCTGCAAATTTTCTGAACTTTTATGCTCTGTTTCCCTTTTAAAACTGAATACTTTTAACAGCACCAAAGTCCCCTCTTGAATGCTTTGCTGCTTAGAAATTTCTTCCATCAGATACCCTAAATCATCTCTTTCAAGTTCAGAGTTCCACAAATTTCTAGGGCATGGGCAAAATGCTGCCAGTTTCTTCATTAAAACCTGACAAGAGTCACCTTTACTCTAGTTCCCATCAAGCTCCTCATCTCCATCTGAGACCACCTCAGCCTGGACCTTACTGTTTATATCATTTTCAGCATTTTTGTCAAAGCCATTCAACAAGTCCCTAGGAAGTTCCAAATTTTCCCACAGTTTTTCTGTCTTCTTCTGAGTTCTCCAAACAGTTTCAATCTCTGACTGTTACCCAGTTCTAAAGTTGCTTCCACATTTTTAGGTATCTTTTCAGCAATGCCCCACTCTAGTGGTACCAATTTACTGTATTAATTCATTTTCATCCTTCCAATAAAGACATACCCAAGACTGGGAAGATAAAGGGGTTTAATGGACTTAACAGTTCCACAAGGCTGGGGAGGCCTCACAATCATGGTAGAAGGTGGGGAGGAGCAAGTCAGATCTTACATGGATGGCACCAAGCAAAGAGAGAGCTTGTTCAGGGAAACTCTTGTTTTTTAAAAATTTTACTTTAAGTTCTGGGATACATGTGCAGAATGTGCAGGTTTGTTACATAGGTACACAGGTATACATGTTCCATGGTAGTTTGCTGTACCTTTCAACTTATCATCTAGGTTCTAAGCCCCACATGCATTAGATATTTGTCCTAATGCTCTCCCTCCCCTTGCCTCCAACCCCCCAACAGGCCCGGGTGTATGGTGGTTACTCTCCCTGTGTCCATGTGTTCTCATTGTTCAACACCCACTTATGACTGAGAACATGCAGTGTTTGGTTTTCTGTTCCTGTATTAGTTAGCTTCATCCATGACCCTGCAAAGGACATGAACTCATTCTTTTTTATGGCTGCATAGTATTCCACAGTGTATATGTGCCACATTTACTTTATCCAGTCTATCCTTGATAGGCATTTGGGTTGGTTCCAAGCCTTTGCTATTGTAGATAGTGCTGCAATAAACATACGTGTGCATGTGTCTTTATAGTAGAATGATTTATAATCCTTTGGGTATATATCCCATAATGGGATTGCTGGGTCAAATGGTATTTCTGGTTCTAGATCCTTGAGGAATCACCACAGTGTCATCACACAATTTACACTCCCACCAACAGTGCAAAAGCATTCATATTTCTCCACATACTCACCAGCATCTGTTGTTTCCTGAATTTTTAATAATCACCATTCTAACTGGTGTGAGATGGTATCTCATTGTAATTTTGATTTGCATTTCTCTAATGACCAGTGATGACGAGCTTTTTTTTGTATTTGTTGGCCACATAAATGTCTTCTTGTTGCATTGATCCATTTACAGTTATGTAATGTCCTTCTTTGTCATTTTTTGATCTTCATTTGTTTAAAGTCTTTTTTATCAGAGACTAGGATTGCAACCCCTGTTTTTTTTCTTTCCATTTACTTGGTAAATATTCTTCCATCCCTTTATTTTGAGTCTATGTGTGTCTTTGCATGTGAGATGGGTCTCCTGCATATAGCACACTGATGGGTCTTGACTCTTTATCTAATTTGCCAGTCTGTGTCTTTTGATTGGGGTATTTAGGCCTTTTACGTTTAACATTAATATCGTTATGTTTGAATTTGATCCTGCCATTTTGTTACTGGTTGATTGTTTTGATCATTAGTTGACGCAGTTTCTTCATTGTGTTATTGGTCTTTAGCATTTGGTCCATTTTTGCTGTGGCTGGTACCAGTTTTTCCATTCCATATTTAGTGCTTCCTTCAGGAGCTCTTGTAAGGCAGGCCTGGTGGTGACAAAATCCCTCAGCATTTGCTTGTTGTAAAGGATTTTATTTCTCCTTTGCTTATAAAGGTTAGTTTGAGTGGATATGAAATTCTGGGTTGAAAATTCTTTTCTTAAGAATGTTGAATATTGGCCTCCAGTCTCTTCTGGCTTATAGGGTTTCTGCAGAGAGATCCACTGTCAGTCTGATGAGCTTCCCTTTGTAGGTAACTTGACCTTTCTCTCTGGCTGTCCTTAACATTTTTTCTTCATTTCAACCTTGGAGAATCTGATAGTTTTGTGACTTGGGATTGCTCTTCTCAAGGAGTATCTTAGTGGTGTTCTCTGTTTTCCCTGAGTTTGAATGTTGGCCTGTTGGCCTGTATTGCTAGGTTCGGGAAGTACTCCTGGATAATATCCTGAAGTGTGTTTTCCAACGTGGTTTCATTCTCCCCATCACGTTCAGGGACCCCAATCAATTGTAGGTTTGGTCTTTTCACATAGTCCCATATTTCTTGGAGGCTTTCTTCATTCCTTTTCATTCTTTTTTTCTCTAATCTTGTCTTCATGCCTTATTTCAGTAAGTTGATCTTCAGTCTCTGATATCCTTCTTCTGCTTGATCAATTTGGCTATTGATACTTGTGTATGCTTCATGAAGTTCTCGTGCTGTGTTTTTCAGCTCTATCAGTCATTTATGTTCCTCTTTAAACTGGTTATTCTAGTTAGCAGTTCCTGTAACCCTTTCTCAAGGTTCTTAGCTTCTTTTCATTGGGTTAGAACATAACCCTTTAGCTCAGAGGAATTTTTTATTACCCACCTTCTGAAGCCTACTTCTGTCAATTTGTTAATCTCTTTCTCTGTTCAGTTTTGTGCACTTGCTAGAGAGGAGTTGTGATCATTTGGATGAGAAGAGGGATTCTGGTTTTTGGAATTTTCAGCATGTTTGCACTGGTTTTTCCTCATCTTCATGGATTTATCTACCTCTGATCTTTGAGGTTGATGACCTTTGGATGGGGTTTTTGTGTGTATGGGTCCTTTATGTTGATTTTGAGGTTTTGCTTTCTGTTTGTTAGTTTTTCTTCTAATAGTCAGGCCCTTCTTCTGCAGGTCTGCTGCAGTTTGCTGGAGGTCCACTCCAGACCCTGTTGACCTTGGTATCACCAGTGGAGACTGTAGAACAGCAAAGATTGTACTGCCTGCCCCTCTACAAAACTCAGTCATCCTGGGTCTACTTTAGACTACTGTACTGGCAGCAAGAACTTCTAGCCAGTGCTTCTTAGCTTGGTGGGCTCTGTGGGAGTGGGAGTCACTGAGTGAGACCACTTGGTTCCCTGGCTTCAGCCCCCTTTCCAGGGGAGTGAATGGTTCTATTTCACTTGGGTTCCAGCTGCCACTTGGGTATGAAAAAATACTCCTGCAGCTAGCTCAGTGTCTACCCAGACAGCATCCCAGTTTTGCACTTGAAACCCAGGGCCCTTGTGGTATAGGCACACAAGGGAATCTACTGATCTGTAGTTTCCAAAAACTGTGGGAAAAGCGTGGTAACCAAGTCAGGTAGCACAGTCCCTCATGGCTTCCCTTGGTTGGGGGAGGGAGGACCCTGGCTCCTAGGACTTCCTGGGTGAAGTGACACCCCACCCTGCTTCTGTTCACCCTCTATGGGTTGGATCCACTGCCTAACCAGTCCCAATGAGATGAACTGGGTACCTCAGTTGGAAATGCAGAAATCATCAGCCTTCTGCATTAGTCTTGCTGGGAGCTCCAGAGCTGAGTTGTTCTTATTTGGCCAGCTTGGCCCCTCCCCCTCAAAACTCTCATTTTTAAAACCATCAGATCTCATGAAACTTATTCACTATCTCAAGAACAGAAGACGAAAGACCTGCCCCCATGATTCAATTACCTCCCATCAGGTCCCTCCCACAACACATGGGAATTGAAAATGAGATTTGGGTGGGGACACAGCCAAACAATATTATGCCCCTTGCTCATCATGTTGTGGGTAAAAAGTAGGAAAGAAGAGCTGTGGCCCTTCAGGGAGCCCAGACCTAGGATCTCCCCCAGCCAGGGCTGTGACTCCCTCTTCAGAGCTCTGTGGTTCCTGATGTCCCCAAGCTTCTGGATGCCACTGTGTTCCCTGGTGCCAGTTGTGGAAGCTGCTTGCAGTGTGCCTGGTGCAGCTGCAGCCTCTTGGAGAGCCAGCACCCATGCTGGCACCTGGAGTTGCCCACTCTAGTGCAGAGTGGAGTGCACAGTGGCCAGACTCCATGCTTGCTCACATACCCCTTGCTGCTCTGTGCAGCCTCTCTTGTCAGGTATGGGATCCAGGCCAGTACTGTGAGTGAGCACAGCCTGCCACACCAAGTGGATGGAATGAGCCCAGCAGGTCCAAGGAAACACTCAGGCAAGGGTGACACCAGCTGCAGAGGTTTCTGGCCAGAAAAGCAACACCCTGAATATCCCATAACAGTATGAACATTATACACTGTACTTACACAAAACTAGATGGTATACCTTACTATGCACCAAGGCTATATGCTATAGCCTACTCCTCCTAGGTTACAAACCTGTACAGCATGTTACTGTGCTGAATACTTTAAGCAATGGTAACACATTGGTAAGTATTTGTGTATCTAAACTTAGAAAAGGTACAATAAAATATGATATAAAAGATAAAAAATCATCTGTATAGGGCAGCTCCATTAAAATCTGAGAGAAGCACTGTCATATATGTGGTCCATCATTAACTGAAACATCATGTGGAAAGAGAGAGGTGAGAGAGAGAGAGAGAGAAGGAAGCACTAATACTTATTGTTAAAGAGAGAAACAACACACGTAGGCTCATTGATTGTCTTCCCAGATAACAGAGCAGAAAAATAATGATATTCTGTGTAATTATAGGTTTCGAGTTCCTGGACATTAATTTGCAAGTTTGTTTCTCTAGGGAAAGTTGCTTAACTTCTCATAACTCCTGTACACTGATCTGAATAATATCTACAAGGAATGCTAACTTAACTTGAATAGCTGTAAAAATTAAATTAGTTTTTCTGCCAAGACGGCTGAATAGGAACAGCTCTGGAGTGCAGTTCCCAGCAAGAGCAACACAGAAGGTGAGTGATCTCTGCATTTCCAACTGAGGTTCATGTCACTGAGACTGGTTAGACAGTGGGTGTAGCAAGCTGAAGCAGAGTGGGGTGTTGCCTCACCTGGGAAGCACAAGGGGCTGGGTAACTCCCTTTCCTAGCCAAGGGAAGCCATCAGACTCAGAGCAGATCTCTCAGCAGAGACCCTACAAGCCAGAAGAGAGTGGGGGCCATTATTGAACATCCTTAAAGAAAAGAATTTTCAAGCCAGAATTTCACATTCAGCCAAACTAAACTTCAAAGTGAAGGAGAAATAAAATCCTTTACAGACAAGCAAATGCTGAGAGATTTCATCACCACCAGGTCTGCCTTACAACAGTTCCTGAAGGAAGCACTAAACATGGAAGGGGCAACCAGTACCAGCCACTGCAGAAACATGCCAAATTTAAAGACCATCGACACTATGAAGAAACTGCATCGACTAATGGGCAAAACAACCAGCTGGCATCAAAATGTCAGGATCAAATTCACATATAACAATATTAACCTTAAATGTAAATGGGCTAAAAGCCCCAATCAAAAGACACAGACTGGCAAATTGGATAAAGAGTCAAGACCCACTGGTGTACTATCTTCAGGAGACCCATCTCACATGCTAAGATACACACAGGCTCAAAATAAAAGGATGGAGAAATATTTGCCAAGCAAATGGAGAGAAAAAAAAAGCAGGGGTTGTAATCCTACTCTTTCATAAAACAGACTTTAAACCAAAAAAGATCAAAAGAGACAAAGATGGACATTACATAATGGTAAAGGGATCAATGCAACAATAAAAGCTAACTATCCTAAATATATATGCACCCAATACAGGAGCACACAGATACATAAAGCAAGTTCTTAATGACCTACAAAGAGACTTAGACTCCTGCACAGTAATAGTGGGAGACTTTAACACCCCACTGTCCCCAGATAAAAGAGAAAGAAAATTAACAAGGATATCCAGGACTTGAACTCAGATCTGGACTAAGCAGACCTAATAGACATCTACAGAACTCTCCACTCAAAATCCACAGAATATACATTCTTCTCAGCACCACATCTCACTTACTCTAAAATTGACCACATAATTGGAAGTAAAATACTCCTCAGCAAAGGCAAAAGAATGGAAATCATAACAAACAATCCCTTAGACCACAGTGCAATCAAATTAGAACTCAGGATTAAGAAACTCACTCAAAACCGCACAACTACATGGAAACTGAACAACCTGCTCCTGAACGACTACTGAATAAATAATGAAATGAAGGCAGAAATAAAGATGTTCTTCTAAACCAATGAGAATGAAGACACAATGTACCAGAATTTCTGGTACACATTTAAAGCAGTGGCTAGAGGGAAATTTATAGCACTAAACGCCCACAAGAGAAATGAGTAAAGATCTAAAATCAACACCGTAAAGTCGCAATTTTTAAATTTCTTTTGAACTAGAGGAGCAAGATCAAACAAATTCAAAAGCTAGCAGAAGACAAGAAATAACTATCAGAGCAGAACTGAAGGAGATAGAGACACAAGAAACCTTTCAAAAAAAATCAAGGAATCCAGGAGCTGTTTTTTTTCTGAAAAGATCAACAAAATAAATAGACTGCTAGCCAGACTAATAAAGAAGAAAAGAGAGAAGTATAAAATAGATGCAATAAAAAACGATAAAAGGGATATCATCATCAATCCCACAGAAATACAAATCACCATCAGAGATTACTACAAACACTTCTATGCAAATAAACCAATAAATCTAGAAGAAATGAATAAATTCCTGGACACTTGCACCCTCCCAAGACTAAACCAGGAAGAAGTTGAATCCCTGAATAGACCAATAACAAGGTCTGAAACTGAAGCAGCAATTAATAGCCTACCAACTAAAAAAAGTCCAGGACCAGATGGGTTCACAGCCGAATTCTACCAGAGGTACAAAGAGGAGCTGGTACTATTCCTTCTGAAACTATTCCAAACAACAGAGGAAATCCTCCCTAACTCATTTTATGAGACCAACATCATCCTAATACCAAAACCTGGCACAGACACAACTAAAAAAGAATATTTCAGGCCAATATCTGTGATAAACATTAATGTGAAAATCCTCAATAAAAAACTGGCAGATGGAATCTAACAGCACATAAAAATGCTTATCCATCACGATCAGGTCAGCTTCATCCCTGGGCTGCAAGGCTAGTTCAACATATGCAAATCTATAAACATAATCCATTACATAAACAGAACCAAAGAAAAAACCACACGATTATCTCAATAGATACAGATAAGGCTTTCGACAAAATTCAACAGTCTTTCATGCTAAAAACTCTCAATAAACTAGGTATCAATGGAATGTATCTCAAAATAATAAGAGCTATTTTTGAGAAAACCACATCCAATATCATACTGAATGGGCAAAAACTAGAAGCATTCCCTTTGAGAACCAGCATAAGATAAGGCTGCCCTGTCTAACCACTCCTATTCACCATAGTATTGGAAGTTCTGGCCAGGGCAATCAGGCAAGAAAAAGAAATAAAAGTGTATTCAGTTAGGAAAAGGGGAAGTCAAATTGTCGCTATTTGCAGATGGCATGATTGTATATTTAAAATACCCCATTGTCTCAGCCCAAAATCTCCTTAAACTGATAAGCAACTTCAGCAAAGTCTCAGTATACAAAATCAATGTGCAAAAATCACAAGCATTCCTATACACCAGTAACAAACAGAGAGCCGAATCATTAGTGAACTCCCATTCACAATTGCTACAAAGAGAATAAAATACCTAAGAATACAACTAACAAGGGATGTGAAGGACCTCTTCAAGGAGAACTACAAACCACTGCTCAAGGAAATAAGAGAGGACATAAAGAGATGGAAAAACATTCCATGCTCATGGTTAGGAAGAATCAATATCATGGAAATGGCCATACTGCCCAAAGTAATTTATAGATTCAATGCTAACCCAATCAAGCTACCACTGACTTTTTTCACAGAATTGGAAAAAAACACCTTAAACTTCATATGGAACCAAAAAAAGAGCCCGCATAGCCAAGACTATCCTAAGGAAAAAAAAAAAAAGCTGGAGGCATCACATTACTTGACTTCAAACTATACTACATGGCTACAGTAATCAAAAGAGCATGGTCCCTGTACCCAAACAGAGATATAGACCAATGGAACAGAACAGAGGCCTCAGAAATAACACCATAGATCTACAATCATCTGATATTTGACAAAACTGACAAATACAAGCAATGGGGAAAGGATTCCCTATTTAACAAATGGTGTTGGGAAAACTGGGTAGCCAGATGCAGAAAGCTGAAACTGGATCCCTTCCTTACACCTTATACAAAAATTAACTCCAGTTGGATTAAAGATTTAAACATAAGACCTAACACAATAAAAGCCCTAGAAGAAAACCTAGGCAATACCATTCAGGACAATTTATGGGCAAGGACTTCATGACTAAAGCACCCAAAGCAATGGCAACAAAAGCCAAAATAGACAAATGGGATCTAGTTAAACTAAAGAGCTTCTGCACAGAAAGAGAAACTATCATTAGAGTGAACTGGCAACCAACAGAATGGGAAAAAAATTTTGCAATCTACCCATCTGACAAAGGGCTAATATCCAGAATCTACAAATAACTTAAACAAATTTACAAGACAAAAACAAACGGCCCTATCAAAAAGTGGGTGAAGGATATGAACATTTTTCAAAAGAAGTCATTTATGCATCCAACAAACATGAACAAAAAGCTCATCTTCACTGATCATTAGAGAAATGCAAATCAAAACCACATTGAGATACCATCTCATGCCAGTTAGAATGGTGATCATTAAAAAATCAGGAGACAACAGATGCTGGAGAGGATGTGGAGAAATAGGAACACTTTTACACTGTTCGTTTGAGTATAAATTAGTTCAACCATTGTGGAAGACAGTATGGTGATTCCTCAAGGTTCTAGAACTAGAAATACCATTTGACCAGCAATCCCATTACTGGGTATATACCCAAAGGATTATGAATCATTCTATTATAGAGACAAATGCACACATATGTTTATTGTGGCACTGTTCACAATAGCAAAAACTTGGAACCAACCCAAATGCCCATCAGTGATAGACTGGATAAAGAAAATGTGGCACATATACACCATGGAATACTATGCAGTGATAAAAAAGGATTATTTCATGTCCTTTGCAGGGACATGGATAAGGCTGGAAACCATCATTCTCAGCAATGACACAAGAACAGAAAATCAAACTCCACATGTTCTCACTCACAAGTGGTGTTGAACAATGAGAACACATGCACATAGGGAGGAGAACATCACACACTGGGACCTATTGCAGGGTAGGGGACTGCGGGAGGGATAGCATTAGGAGAAATACTTAATGTAGATGACAGGGTGATGATGCAGCAAACCATCATGGCACGTGTATACCTATGTAACAAACCTGCACGTTCTGCACATGTATCCCAGAACATAAAGTATAATAATAATAGTGATAAAATAAAAAATAAAATGCCCTTCTTCATCTAAAACAAAAAAAATTAAATTAGATAAGTACTTATTGATTAAAGTCCTTATGTAAATATCAATAACCTTATTGCCGGTCACTTTCCAGAGAGAGCAACAACTCTGTTTACATATAAGCCTTGCTTAACACCTCAGGGGCCAGCTCAACCATGTGGCTCCTACATCCAGGTTTCCTGGCACAAGATTTTTATTCTTATAATCAATATCATGTTGAGGGAGTATCCATGTGGACACAATTCTAGGAAAGCTTAAAGCAATCACTCCTTAAGCTTTGGAAGCTTATCATCTAAAAGGCGGGGGAGGCTAATGGGAGTATTGTGAGGAGGGAAAGAGAGAGACGCCCATTCCTGCTCCTGACTTGATGGGTGACCCTGAAAAAGTATAGTATTCTGTGGGTCTATCCTTGATTTCTGCAAAATGGGAATAATTTTACCTTCCTCAGAGAACTCTGGTGGGGAAAAAAAGGAGAAAACCTACAGAAATATCTGACACAGTGTAAGACTTGGAAAAACATTAGTACTGCCCAGTTCACTTCCTCCCACAAGAGAAATGTCTTTTAAATAAACCATAGAGCATATTTATCTTGGAGAATATCAAAATATACCCAGAAAAGAGAAATATGCAGATATTTACCTAATGTGTGAGTTTTTGGTGTCATTTCTGTGTCTTGGGGAGAGCAAGGAATTTTAAGAAAGAAAAGGAAACAGTTTGCTTTTATTTCAGGTGAATTCCAATAATCTTATTTCCCTTCTGGTTTAAGACCAGTGGAGCATTTTCCACCAAGTCATTAAAAAAGAGCAGAAATGAGAATAAAGCAATATTGGCACCCATGCTGAACCAGAGGACCTTGGGTGAGTCCCTCCTCCTGTGCTGGCCTCAGCTCTAACAGAGAAGAAGACTCAATACAGAAACAGTGGTTGTGAGCATGGGGTTTGTAGAGTGAGGTACATGTGGAATTGCCCTTTAGTTGAGAGACACTTAATCTTGAGTAGGCAATTTCTTTTATCTGAATTTCAACTTTCTTCTTGTGCTATATGGGAATTGGGATGGTACTTGCCCCTTAAAGTTGAGGTGAGGATTAAATGGATCACTGAGACAGAAGAATTGCTTGAAGTATGGAGGCAGAGGTTGCAGTGAGCAAAACAAAATAAAACAAAAACTCAGTTAAATAAATTTCTCTTTTTTATTTGTTTAATTCTTTATTTTGGTGGGTACATATTAGGTGTATATTTTTATACAGTACATAGATGTTTTGATGCAGGTATGCCATATGAAGTAAGTACATTATGGAGAATGGGGTATCCATCCTTCAAGCATTTATCCTTTGAGTTACAAACAATCAAATTACACTCTTTATGTTATTTAAAAATATACATTTAAGTTATTACTGACTATAATCACCCTGTCGTGCTATTAAACACTAGGTCTTATTCATTATTTCTAATTTTTTTGTACCCATTAACCGCCCCCACCTCCCCTCAACCCTCACTCTACTCATCCAAGATTCTGTAACCATCATTCTACTCTATGTCTTCGTAAGTTCAATTGTTTTAATTTTTGCTCCCACAAATAAGTGGTAGCACGTGATGTTTATTTTTCTGTGCTTGACTTACTTCACTTAATATAATGACCTCCAGTTCAATCCATGTTATTGAAAATCACTGGATCTCTTTTTTTATGGAGAAGTAGTACTCCATTGCATATATGTACCTCATTTTCTTGATCTATTCATCTGTTTATGGACACTTGGGTTGTTTTAAAATCTTAGCTATTGTGAACAGTGCTGCAACAAACATAGGAGTGCTGATATCTCATTGATAAACTGATTTCCTTTCTTTTGGGTATATACCCAGCAATGAGACTGCTGGGTCATATGGTAGCTCCATTTTTTTTTTATGTTGGGGGAAGCAACAAAGGAGAAAAGACTTACAGAGTGCCTACATAAATTGGTTATGAGTAACATAAACGGCAAACAACAAACTGCAGAAAACTGCAGAAGGCCTCTGGGGAGGCAAACTTCTCCATGCCTTATGTTCTGGTGCAGGGTGATCTAGGCTCTGTTATCATAAACATTGTGCTCAAGGACGTAAAACCCCTTCATAGCACTAAGATATAACCAGACTTGTAGGCTCTTGTGAGGCCCATGTTCCACCAGCTGCACATAGATAATAGGCTAAAGATAACCACATGTTCTTGTTTTGTGAAACTCCTGAAACTGCCACTGTTATCAGTCTTTAGAATGACGCACCAGTTCCGGCTCACTGATTCACCCAACCATCTTGTCACCCTCTCCCCACCATCACTCCACCACCTACCCTATAAATCAAAGTGATTGTAACCAATAAATACTGTGGAAGATCAGAGCTCAGGGCCTTTGCACCCTCCTTTATGCACTGGCCCCCTGGCCCCACTATATGCATTCTTAATCTGTCTTTTTCTCATTCCTTTGTCACCACTGAACTTGGGGTAAGCATGGGTGGGGTGTGGCACTGGTTCTCTATAGTTTATGGATACTTAGATTGTTATCTAATCTTAGCTATTGTGACCAGTGCTGCAACAAACATAAGAGTGTAGATATCTCATTGATGCACTGATTTCCTTTCTTTTGGGTATATACCCAGCAATGAGACTGCTGGGTCATATGGTAGCTCTGTTTTTTTTTTTTTTTTTTTTTTTTTAGGTATCTCCAAACTGTTCTCCATAGTGATTACACTAAGTTACATTCCCATCAACATTGTTAAAGAGTTCCCTTTTCTCCACATCCTCACTAGCATTTGTTATTCCTTGTCTTTTGGATATAAGCCAGTTTAACTGGGGTTGGATGTTATCTCATTATAGTTTTGATTTGCATTTCTCTGATGATCAATAATGTTTAGTGCCGGGTCTGACTGGCAGATCCTGACACAGTGACAGATGAACAAATACACTCAGACACAAATATTCAGTGAAAGAGTGGACTAGAGGTCTAGGCCACTCACAGACACTGAGAAGGGTCCAGTAAAGAGTTAGCAGCCACAGCTCTGACCAGGTGGCACTCTGGGCATTTATTCAGTATAGATTTAATGACAGAGTCTTTGAGTCAACACACTTGTGGATAATGACTAAAGGCCATGTTCTGAGGCCTAAAGTAAATGGCATTTGTGGGTAATAACATTGTTGACCACTGAGTAGAGAGCAGTCATGCACCTGTGGATGTTCAAAGGTTGGTCTTAGGACCACATGAGTATACAAGCTCTTTAGATAAACTCTCTTACACTCCTTTCTACCTAATTGCCTCTGGTAAGAACTGCCACCTTCAGCTTATTCTTTCCCAAGGATTTGCAAAAATCTTCCAGCCTTCCAAGAAGGTTTGCATCTATTTTATAATTTTTCCCACAACCTTAACTGAATCCCTACATCTCCCCCTTTTCTGTTTTCTGCATCAAGTTTTGTTGATTGAAGAGCACAGATATGTGCAGCAATAGGTCTGTCAGGTGTGGCAGTCACTGGTCGAATTCAGGCTTTGCATCCTAGAATTAGTAAATAATATAAGACAAACATGAGTATAATCAGTAACATTCTTTTCCAATCAAGGAGTGACCTGTAGTGTTACTTGGCACCTCAGTTCACTGTATGCCATTACTGAGGGATCCCACCAGGGGTATGTTAATTCCTCCTAGCCAAGCAGTCGCATCGTTAGAGGCTGGGAAGGGAGTGTCTGCCTAAGTAACAG
This sequence comes from Aotus nancymaae, assembly GCF_030222135.1. Lineage (NCBI taxonomy): Eukaryota > Metazoa > Chordata > Mammalia > Primates > Aotidae > Aotus > Aotus nancymaae. Next base: position 45,134,551 of record NW_026988415.1, on the reverse strand, counting down.
GCAGAAAAAAGGAAGATTAGAAAATGGGCTTGATAGAGTATAGCAAGTACAGGTTGCAGGCAGAGTGAGAGAATAAAAAAGGAACAAATCTGAAGTGAATAGTGTTTGTGCTTAGAGCAGGATTTGCTCAGCCTTCTGCTTCTTCAACATAATGTTCAGGGCCTGTGTTGTTTGAGGACGCTGCATTGTCTGGGGCTGTGGGTCCTACAGGGTCATTTTCTACATGTCTAACATCAAGTTGGGTCCTAGCCACACCATGGTAAGGTTTGATGTGTTGTGCTGGAATCCAAAGAGGACCTGAGGGGGTGTGAACACAAGCATATCCTCTTCTCCATGTTAGCAAATCATCTGGAACACACCATTCATTACTATTTACATCCTTCCATAAAACTGCATGTTTTATGCTTTGAAAAGTTTTAGCAAAGTGCTTTTCTATAGCTGATTAAAATTTGTCATCTAAATTTAAAAAATTAAGTGTAAATAAGGCTTGTGCTAGTGGTGTTGCAGAGTCCTTACTCATACTCCTTTTTTTTTTTTTTTTTCTGAGCATATTTTTAAGGGTGAACTGTGCATGTTCTACTATGGCCAGCTTTTAATTGTTCCTCAACTAATTCATGGGCTCTCTGTAATTTCCCTCCCTTCAGAGGCCACTGTTTTACCCAGATTGGATCTTGAGAGAACCACTCAGGGGTAGGTGAGTGATAATAACAGTGGCTATTATTAGACAAGGATCTGCAGAATGATCCCTCCCATTGGGCTAATAGGTCTCATCCCCAAAGATTAACAGGGATGGGCATGATCAGAGGTTGTATAATTCCTTTCTTCCTTCTGAATTGCAGCATGTTAGGGGTCACATGCTCTGCTTGGCTGTGTGTGCCTGCATGATGCCAATTTTTTGTTTCTGAGTGACCCAAGGCCAAGTTTCTGGCCAGTTTTGATCACTAATGATTGAAATATCTATCCCTGTCCCCAATAAGCCAGTAAAATTTTTATTTCCAACTTCTAAGGTAATTATGGGTCTCTGTTCAGTGATTAATTGGTTCCAATATACTCCTGTGGCTCCCATACTTCCAAAACTTCACTTTCCCCTTTCCTTTCTGTGGGAATTGGGGAGTCAGTAGGGCAAAAGAAGTAACTGCACTATCTTTGATCTGTGGAAGAATATGCAGACCTTTACATTCCATCATAACTAATATCTCACCTTGATAATCACTATCAATTATCCCAGTGAGCACATTAATTCCTTTACTGGATAGGCTCAATTGCCCTAAGACTAATCCTACTGTTCCAGGATACAGTGGGCCCCAGATCCCCATTGCAACTCTTTTGGGGTCTCCTTCTTCTTTTAGCACAAATTCATTGGGGCAGAATAAGTCCAGTCCTGTGCTCCCAGTGAGAGAGAGGACTGTGGGCTTTCTATCTGTCTGAGGAAAGCTGCTGGCATTGCCTCAGTTGGGAGTGGGACCTGCAGCTGGTCCTTCATGAAGTTTCCCATCTGATTACCTATGGGGGTACTGTTTTTATCAAATTTAGACTTGCATTGATTTGCCCAATGTTTCCCCTTTTTATATCAGGGACATATAGAAGGGGGTTCTTTCCAAATTACCTTGGTCTCTATTACTGGGGCATTCCCTCTTCATATGACCTGGCTCTCCACATAGAAAACAGTTAGGATTTCTTTCCCTTCTCACTTTAGGAGGCCTTAATGTCATAGTCAATATAGTGGCTTTATGTGTTTCAGTCCGTACCGGTGGACATGCTCATATTAGTTCCCTGACTGTGGCTGCCTTTCCTCTGATTGCCTGCATGGCTTGCTGGCAATCCACATTAGCATTTTCATAAGCCAATTGCAACAATAAGATATCAGCAGCCTGGGCATGACTAATTTGTTTCCTAATTGCCTGGGTTAACTGATTGATAAAGTCAACAAATGGCTCCTGAGGCCCTGGTTGAACATTTATAAAAGATCCCCGTTGGAGGGGAACATCACATACTGAGGTCTGTTGGGGGGTGGGGGACTAGGGGAGGGATAGCAGGGGGTGGGGAGGTTTGGGAGGGATAACTATGAGAAATGCCTAATGTAGGTGATGGGGGATGGAGGCAGCAAACCACCATGGCATGTTTGTACCTATGCAACAATCCTGCAAGTTCTGCACAGGTACTCCAGAACTTAAAGTATATATATATATAAATCCCTGTTGAACTCCACCTTTGGGAATTCAGCCCCAAGCCCTGAGAGCACACAAAGACACTTGTGCATAGGCCTAGGGATCAAAATTTAGTTGTTGTACATGGGCATGGGGACCCCTCACCTGGAGCATAGCAGCTGTTATGTCTTGCTTGGCCAATTGATTCTGGTTGGCTTGTTGTTTGCCCAACTCATCATATTGGTATTGGCTTGGATCCAAAGTTGTTTTAGCTAGAATTGACCAGTCTTATGGGGTCCTACAGAAGTTGTCTGCCAAGGCTTTAATCATTCCTTTTGTAAATGAGCTAGCAGCTCCATTTTCTTTAATGCTTTTTCTTAGCTCTTTATAAGCATTAAAAGAAATGGGTTCATGTTTTGGATTGCCTAGTGATTTTGCACTACCAGGCAGGCTAAGAGTTTCCCTTCTAATGCCACTTCCCTAAGACAGGGTCCCATCGCTGTAGCATATCCCTTGTCTTTTTTCCAATTTACTGGAGAAGGGGGCTCAGGCAAAACCTCCATTTCCTCTTTGTTATTTTGGCCTGGTGATAATGGCACTGAGGGATATGGAGGTGGTAAGGTAGGTGAGGGTTCTTCCTCCCTCCCCTTTTTAGGTGCTTCTGTGTATAATGGATCCAGAGCCATCCGAACTAAAGCCAGTAACATTAGGGATGTAACTGGAACCTATTGCCCTTGTGCATGTTGCTGTTTAAGATTTCTCCCCACTTGTTCCCAAAGCTCTAAGTCTAGTGTGCCTTCTGCTGGGAACCATGGGTTCCAATATGCTGGAAAACAACTGTTTGCATTAGGTCCCTTAAACTTGCAAAACTGAGGCTCTGCTGTCTTTAAGCAGCTGCTTCTGTTGTGCTGGTAACTGTTGTCCCATGATGAAACCCTAGCCTGAACAATTCCCTCGAACTTAAAGATCCTGAGTGGGCACCAATGACTTACTGACTTACTGACTTATTGACCTGCTGACTGTTCAGACTTCTTCACTTTCGTTTTTGAAGATTCCATCGCAATCCACATTGCAACTTTCCTCACATGGGGCATCAACTGCTGGGTCTGATTGGCAGACCCTTACCCTGTGACAGATGAGCAAATACACTCAGACACAAATATCAAGTGAAAGAGTGGACTAGGGGTCCAGGCCACTCACAGACACTGAGAGGCATCCAGTAAAGAGTTAGCAGCCATGACCCTGACCAGCTGGCATGCTGAGCATTTATTCATTATAGATTTAATGACAGAGGCTTTCAGTGAACACACTTGTGGATAATGATTAAAGGCCAAGATCTGAGGCCTAAAGCAAACAACATTTGTGGGTAAGAACATTGTTGATCCCTAGGGTACAGAGCAGCCATGCACCCATAGATGCTCATGTGCCTGTGGATGTTCAAAGGCTGGTCTTAGGACCACATGAGTAAGCAAGCTCTTTAGATAAACTCCCTTACATTCCTTTCTGCCTAATTGCCTCTGGGTAAGAATTGCCACCTTTGGCTTATTTTTTCCCAAGGCATTTGCAAAAGCCTTCCAGCTTTCTAAGAAGGTTTGCATCTATTTTACAATTTTCCTCACTACCCAGACTAAATCCCTACAGTTGAGCACCTTTTTGTATACCTGTTTGCCATTGCTTTAACTTCATATAACTGAAAGATACAATGAAAGAGAGAAAAAATCGTGCTAAATCGCCTATCCCCCTCACCCCACCCCCACGAGTGGCCTGGTGCTCAGAGTGTCTCTAGGCACTGGGGGAGGAAGAACACAGCAATTGTAAGGCATTGAATTCAGTGCTGTCCTGGTAAAGCAGAAGGGAAATCCGAACTACTCAGCTGACATTTGCCCACAGAGGTAGCATTAAAACCAGCCCTAGCCAGAGGGGAATCATTGATCCAAGTAGTCCAAGTGAGTGCCTGCAAACCTTGCCACCAAGTGCTGTAGTGCTGAGTGTCTTTAAGTAAACTTAAAAGGCAGTTTAGGCCATAAGGAGTGCAACATCTATGCAAGTCCTAGTGCTGAAGTGGACACAGAAACAGTGAGCTGTAGGGACATATGACAAACTAAAACACCAACTGGGACAGCCAAAGGAGTGTTGGTATCACCCATCCCCTAATCCCAGGCTGCAGAGCTTGTGGCTTCAAAAGAGACTCCTTCTTTCTTCTTTAGGAGAAGAGAGAAAAGAGTGGGGAGTACTTTCTGTTGCATGCAACTTGAATACCAGCTCAGCCACAGCAGCATAGGGCATGGATCAGAGTCACGAGATCCCCATTTCAGGTCCTAGCTCCCAGAGGACACTTATAGACACATCAAGGCCAGAAGGGAACCCACCACCTTTGAAAAAAAAGGACCCAGTACTGGCAGCATTCATCACCTGCTAACTGAAGAGCTCTTCGATCCTAAATAACCAGAAGTGATGCCCAGGTACTACAAGGGCTTTGAGTAAGCCTCTGAGACATGCTGGCTTCAGATGAAACTCAGTACATTACCAGCTGTGGTGACTACAGTGAGAAAATCCTTCTGCTTGAGAAAAGTGGAGGGAAAGGTACAGAGGACTTTTGTCTTGCACTATAGGTACCAGGACAGCTATAGGTGAGTAGAGCACCAAGAGGGCTCTTGGGGTCTCCAGTTCCAGAATTTGACCTTTGGGAGGAATTGCTGGACCAACCCTGGGCCACAGGGGAGCCCACTACTGTGAAGGGTGAGTCCCAGGCTGGGCAGCATTCACCACAAGCTGACTTAAGAGACCTTGGCCCTTAAGGGAACATCAGCAGTAGTCGGACAGTACTTCTTGTGGCCTGAGGTGATGGTGGCTATTAGGTGAGATTCCTTTGCATTTGGAAAGGGAAGAAAAGAGTGAGAAGGACTGTATCTTGTGGTTTGAGTGCCAGCTCAAGTACAATACCATAGAACACCAGGTAGACTTCTAAGGTTTTTGACTCCAGTCCCTGACTCATCAATGGCACCTCTGGACCCACCCAAGGGCCTGAGGGACCTTGCTGCCCTGAAAGGAAGAACACAGGCCTGGCTGGCTTTGCCACCTTCTGATTGTAAAGCTCTAGGGCCTTGAGTGAATATAGACAGTACCAGGCAGTGGTTACAACAGATTTTGGGAGAAACCCAGTACTGTGTTGGCTTCAGGTGTGACCCAGCACAGTCACAGTGGTGGCTACAGGGGTGCTTGTGTCACTCCACTGCTAGATTTTCATGGCTCAGAAGAGAGAGAGGGAGACATTCAGTTTTGGAGACAGTATGGGAGGAGAACAATAGTCTATTCCTGTTAATCCAGAAAATTGTCCTGGATCTTGTTCATGACAATCAAAGCAGTACCTATCAAGAAGAATCAGAGCATTACTGGGCTTGAGTTTCTCCCTAAAGAAGATATAGCTTAAATTACAACACCCAAGTCCTTTAAAATATCTGGAAGGCCTTACCAAGAACAGCTACAAATAAGCCTAGACAGTGAAGACTACAATAAATAACTAACTCTTCAATGCCAGATACTGAGGAACATCTACTAGCATCAACAGCATCCAGGAAAACATGACCACACTAAATGAACTAAATAAGGCATCAGGGACCAATCCTGGAGAAACAGAGATATGTGACATTTCAGACACAGAATTCAAAATAGTAGTGTTGGAGAAACTCAAAGAAATTCAAGATAACACAGAGAAGGAACTCGGAGTTGTATCAAATAAATTTAACAAAGAGATTAAAATAATTTAAAAGAATAAAGCAGAAATCCTGGAGCTGAAAAATGTAATTGGCACACTAAAGAATGTGTCAGAGTCCTTTAATAGCAGAATTGATCAAGCTCAGAAGAATTGGTGAGCTTGAAGACAGGCTATTTCAAAATACACAGCCAGAGGAGACAAAAGAAAAAAGAATATAAAATAATAAACCATGTGTATAGAATCTATAAAACAACCTAAAAATGGCATATCTAAGAGTTATTGGCCTAAAACAGGAGGCAGACAAAGAGATGGGAGTAGAGAGTTTATTCATGGGATAATTACAGAAAACTTCCTAAGCCTAGAGAAGCATATTAATATCCAAGTACAAGAAGGTTATAGAACATCAAGCAGATTTAACTCAAAGAAGACTACCCCAAGGCATTTAATAAACTTCCAAAGATCATGGATGAAGAAAACATCCTAAAAACAGCAAGAGAAAATAAATAACAACCAATGGATTTCCAAAACATCTGGCAGCAGACTGTTCTGTAGAAATCTTCCATGTCAGAACGGAGTGACATGACATATTTAATGTGCTCAAGGAAAAAAAAACACTTTTCCCTAGAATAGTATATCCAGTGAAAACATCCATCCAACATGGAGAAATACTTTCCAAGACAAACAAAAGCTGAGGGATTTTATCAACACCAGATCTGTCCTACAAGAAATGCTAAAGAGAGTACTTCCATCAGAAAGAAAAGGATGTTAATGAGCAATAAATAATTGCCTGAAGGTATAAAACTAACTAATAATTAGTAAGGAAACAGAAAAATACAGTATAACACTGTAATTGTGGTGTGTAAACTACTCTTATCCTAAGTAGAAAGACTAAATGATGAACCAATCATAAATAATAACCACAACAACTTTTTAAGACATATTCAGCACCATAAGATATATATATAAAAACAACAGAAAGATTAAATGAAGGGGGACAAAGTTAAGGCATAGAGTTATTAGTTTTCTTTTTGCTTTTTTTGTTTATGCAAACAGCGTTAGGTTGTTACCAGGTTAAAATAATGGGTTATAAGAAGATATCTGCACTGGGCACTGTGGCTCATGCCTGTAATCCCAGCACTTTGGGAGGCTGAGGTGGGTGGCTCACAAGGTCAGGAGTTCAAGACCAGCAGGACCAACATGGTGAAACCCTGTCTCTATTAAAAATATAAAAATTACCTGAGCGTGGTGGTGCACGCCTGTAATCTCAGCTACTCAGGAGGCTGAGGCAGGAGAATCGCTTGAACCTGGGAGGTGGAGGTTGCAGTGAGCCGAAATTACACCAGTCTGGGTGACAGAGGTATTTTTCCATCTCAAAAAAAAAAAAAAAAGGTATTTTCAAGCCTCATGGGATCCTCAAACCAAAAAAACATATAATGGATACACTAAAAATAAAAAGCAAGAAACTAAATCATATCACCAGTGAAAATCACCTTCACTAAAGGAAGACAGGAAAGAAAGAAAGAAGGAAGAGAAGACCACAATACAACCAGAAAACAAATAACAAAATAGCAGGAGTAAGCCCATACTTATGAATCATAACATTGAATGTAAATGAAATAAATTCTTCAATCAAATACATAGAACAGCTAAATGGATTTAAAAAAAGACCTATTGTTCTGTTGCCTAGAAAAACACACTTCACCTATAAAGACAAAAATAAAAGAATGGAAATAGATATTCCATGCCAATAGAAACTGAAAAAGAGCAGGAGTTGCTGTACTTATATCACACAAAATAAGTTTTAAGACAGAAAGTACAAGGAGAGACAAAGAAGGTCACTATATAATGATAAAGGGGTCAATTCAGTAAGAAGACATAGCAATTTTAAATATATGTGCACCCAACACTAAAGCACCCAGATATATAAAGTAAATATTAGAGGTAAAGAAAAAGATAAGTTTCAACACTATAATAGCTAGAGAGTTCAACATTCCACTTTCAGCATTGGAAAGATCTTTAAGACAGTCAACAAAGAAAGAGCAGACTTAAAATGCATTATAGATGAAATGGACTTAAAAGATATTTACTGAACTTTTAATCCAATGGCTGCAGAATCCTCAGCACATGGATCATTCTTAGGGATAGACGATATGTTAGGTCACAAAAAAACTCTTAAAACTTTGAAAAAAATGAAGTAATATCAAGAATCTTCTCTGATCACATAGAACAAAACTAGAAATCAATAACAAGAGGAATTTTGGAAACTATACAAATACATGGAAATTAAACAATATACTCCTGAATAATCAGTGGTTCAATGAAGAAATTAAGGATATTGAAAAATTTCTGACAACAAATGATAATGCAAACATAACATGACAAAGCTTATGGAATACAGCAAAAGCAGTACTCAGAGGGAAGTTTATAGTTTCATCATAAAAAGAGGAAAAACTTCAAAAAAAAATAAAGGGAAAAACTTCAAATAAACAATCCAGCGATATGTCCTAAGGAACTATAAAAGAAAGAGCCAAACAAACCCCAAATCAGTAGAACAAAGAAATAGTAAATATTAGAGCAGGAATAAATATAATTGAAATTAAAAATACAAAAATAAATGAGACAAAAGTGAGTGTTTTGAAAGTTAAACCAAATTGATACACCTTTAGCAAGGGTAACAAAAAGAGAGAGGAGATCCAAATATATAAAATCAGAAATGAAAAAGGAGACACTACAACTGACACTGCAGAACTTCAAAGGATCATTACTGGCTGCTATGGGCAACTATACGCTAATAAATTGGAAAATCTAGAAGAAATTGACAAACTTCATAGGCAGGTGTTGAACAATTAGAACACATGGACACAGGGAGGGGAGCATCACACACTGGGGTCTCTTGAGGGGGACTAGGGGAGGGACAGCAAAGGTTGGGGAGGGATAACATGGGGAGAAATGTCAGATATAGGTGATGGGTGGGGTGGAGGCAGCAAACCACATTGCTATGTGTGTACCCATGCAACAATCCTGCATGATCTGCACATGTACTCCAGAACCTAAAGTACAATTTAAAAAAAAAGAAGAAATTGACAAATATCTAGACACAACCTACCAAGTTTGAGTCAGGAAGAAATAAAAAACCTGAACAAAACAATAATGATGACAAATAATGAGATCAAAGCCGTAATAATACGTTTTCCAGTAAAGAAAAGCCTGAGCCCCAATGGCTTTACTGTTGACTTCTACCAAACATTTAAGGAAGAATGAATACCAATCCTATGCAAGCTATTCTGAAAAATAAAGAAGAGAATAATTCCAAACTCATTCTATGAGGCCATATTACCCTGATACCAAACTCAGACAGACACAACAACAAAATAAAACTATAGGCCAATATCTCTGATGAATATTGATGCAAAAATCCTCAACAAAATACTAGAAAACTCAATTCAACAACACTTTAGAAGATCATTCATAATGACCAAGTGGGATTTATCCCTGGGATGCAAAGATTTAACATATGCAAATCAGTCAATGTGATATATCATATTAATAGAATAAAGGATAGAAATCATATCATCATTTTAATTGATGCTGAAAAGCCATTTGATAAAATTCAGCATCCCTTTGTGATAAAAGTCTTCAAAATACTGGGTATAGAGGGAACATACCTCAACATAATAAAAGCCATATATGAGAGACCCATCACCAGTATTATACTGAAAGACCTTTTCTCTAAGATATGGAACACTGCAAGGTTTTCCAGTGTCAATGATGTTATTCAACATAGTACTGGAAGCCCTGGCTAGAGCAATCAGACAATATAAATACATAAAGGGCATCCAAAGTGGATAGGAAGAAGTCAAATTATCTTCTTTTTTGTGTGTGTGTCGTGGGAATTGTATCACTGATTTATTTATTTATATATTATTACTTTCTTTATTTCTTGTAAACACAAAATGGGATACATGTGCAGAACGTGCAGGTTTGTTACATAGGTATACGTATGCCATGGTGGTTTGCTGCTCCTATTGACCCATCTTCTAACAACCCTCCCCTCACCTCCCACCCCCCAAAAGACCCTGGAGTGTGTTATTCTCCTCTCTGTGTCCATATGTTCTCCATGTTCAGCTCCCACTTATGACTGAGATCATGCAGTGTTTGGTTTTCTGTTCCTGTGTTAGTTTGCTGAGGATGATGGTTTCCAGCTTCATTCATGTCCCTGTAAAGGACATAACCTTGTTCCTTTTTATGACTACATAGCATTCTATGGTGTATATGTACCCCATTTTCTTTATTCAGTCTATCATTGATGGGCATTTGGGTTGGTTCCATGTCTTTGCTATTGTGAACAGTGCTGCAATAAACATACACGTGCATGTGTCTTTATAGTAGAATAATTTATATTCCTTTGGGTATATACCCAGTAATAGGATTTCGGGGTCAAATGGTATTTCTGGTTCTAGGTCCTTGAGGAATCACCATACTGTATTCCACAATGGTTGAACCAGTTTACATTCCCACTAACAGTGTAAAAGCATTCCTATTTCTCCACAGCCTTACCATCATCTATTGTTTCCTGACTTTTTAACAATAGTCATTCTGACGGGTGTGAGATGGTATCTCATTGTGGTTTTGATTTGCATTTATCTGATGGTCAGTGATATTGAGCCTTTTGTCATATGTTTGTTGGCCACATAAACTTCTTTTTTTTCTTTGTAGTTTCTTTTTTTATTGCATTTTAGATTTGGGGTACATGTGAAGAACATGTAAGATTGCTGCATAGGTACACACATGGCAGTATGGTTTGCTGCCTTCCTCCCCATCACCTATATCTGGCATTTCTCCCCATGTTAGCCCTCCCCAACTCCCCATCCCCCGCTGTCACTCTCCTATTTCCCCCCTACAGACCCCAGTGTGTGATGCTTCCCTCCCTGTGTCCATGTGTTCTCATTGTTCAACACCTGCCTATGAGTGAGAACATGCAGTGTTTGATTTTCTGTTCTTGTGTCAGTTTGCTGACACTTCTTTTGAGAAGTGCCTGTTCATATCCTTTGCCCACTTTTTGATGTTTTTTTTTTTTCTTGTAAATTTGTTTAAGTTCCTTGTAAATTATGGATATTAGACCTTTGTCAGGTAGGTAAATGGCAAAAATTTTCTCCCATTCTGTAGGTGGCCTGTTCACTTCAGTTTCTTTTGCTGTGCAGAAGCTCTTTAGTTTAATTAGACTCCATTTGTCATTTTTGGCTTTTATTACAATTGCTTTTGGAGTTTTGTCATGAAGTCTTTGCCCATGCCTTTGTCTTGAATGGTATTGCATAGGTTTTAGAAAGAAGTCAAATTATCTTTGTTTGCAGATGATATGGTCTTATATTTGGAAAAACTGAAAGATTCCACAACAAGACTATTGGAACTGATAAACAAATTTGGTAAAGTTGCAAATACAAAATTAACATACAAAAATCAGTAGCATGTCTATATGCCAACAGTGAACGATCTGAAAAAGAAACTTAAAAAGTAATCTCATTTATGATAGCCACACATAAAATTAAATACCTGGAAGTTAATTTAACCAAAGAAGGAAAAGATGTCTATAATGAAAACTATAAAACGCTGATGAAAGACATTGAAGAGAACATCAAAAAATTAAAGAAAATTTCCATGTTCATGGATTGGAGGAATCAATATTGTAAAAATGTCTATACTACCCAAAGCAATCTACACATTGAAAGCAATCGCCATCGAAATACCAATAACATTCTTCACAAAAATAGAAAATCCTAAAATTCATGTGGATCCACAAAGTACATAGAGTACCTGGAGCTATCCTAAGCAAAAAGAATACAACTAAAAGAATCATGTTACCTAACTTCAAATTATCCTACAGAGTGATAGTAACCAAAGCAGCATGGTACTGGCATAAAACCAGATAAAAGAACCAGTGGAACAGAATAGAGAACCCATAAACAAATTCACACACCTATGGTGAACTCATTTTTGACAAAGGTGATGAGGACATAGCTCTGAGGATAAGACAGTCTCTTCAATAAATGGTGCTAAGAAAACTAGATATCCATATGCAGAAGAAACCCATATCCCTATGTTGCCATATACAAAAATCAAATCAAAATGGATTAAAGATGTAAATGTAAGACCTCAAATTCTGACACTACTACAAGAAAAAATTGGGGAAAGTCTACACGACATTGGTCTTGGCAAAAATTGCTTGAGCAATGTCCCACAAACATAGGCAACCAGAGAATAAATGGACAAATGATATCATATCAAGCTAAAAAGCTTCTACATAGCAAAGGAAACATTCAGCAAAGTGAAGAAACAATCCACAGAATGGGAGAAAATATTTTCAAACTACTCATCTGACAAGAGATTAATCACCAGAAGATATAAGGAGCTCAAACAACTCTATAGGAAAAAATTTAATAATCCAATCAAAAATGGGCACAAGATTTGAATAGACATTTTCCAAAAGACATATAAATGGCAAATATGCATATGAAAGGGTGCTGAACATAATTGATCATAAGATGCTTCAAATCAAACTACAATGAGGTATCATCTTAACTCAGCTAAAATGGCTTATATCCAAAAGACATACAATAACAAATGCTAGTGAAGATGTGGAGAAAAGGAAACCCTGTACAATGTTTGTGGGAATTTAAATTAGTACAGCCACCATGGGGAACAAATTAGAAGTTCCTCAAAAAATTGAAAATTGAGTTTCCATATGACCCAGCAATTTCACTGCTGGGTATGTACCCCAAAGAAAGGAAATTAGTTTATCGAAGAGATATTCCTGTTTGTTGCAGCACTGTTTACAATAGCTAAGATTTGGAAGCAACCTAATTGTCTATCAACAGATGAATGGATAAATAAAATGTGGTACATATACACAGTGGAATACTATTGAGCCATAAAAAATGAGATCCTATCATTTGCAACAACGTGGATGGAACTGGAGATGTTTTGTTAAGTGAAATAAGCCAAACATCACATGTTCTCACTTATTTGTGGAATCTAAAAATAAAAGCAATTGAACTCATGAACATAGAGAGTAGAAGGATAGTTACCAGAGGCTGGGAAGGGTAATGGGAGGCTGAGGAGGAGCAGGAATTGTTAATGAGTAAAAAAAAAAAAAAAAAGTAGTTAGAAAGGATGAGTAAGACTTAGGATTTGATAGCACAACAGGGCAATTATAGTCAATAATAACTTAATTATACATTTGCAAATAACTTAAAGAGTACAATTTGATTGTTTATAACTCAAAGGATAAATGCTTGAGGGGATGGAATAACTAACTAACTAAATAAATAAAGGGGTGTTGTAAAATGTCCCTACTAAATATTGCAATAATATACCTAAGAATTATATCAATATACTCATAATAAACAGAAATGTAAATATAAATGGACAAAACCTTTAGTGAGTCTGTGCTAATGATTTTATTTACAGAATATCAGATCTGTGGGGAATTGTTTTTGACCATTCCAGAATATGATTAGTCATTCCTACTCCCAAACATCTGTTTTTCAAGTACCTATCTTACATTGAAACTCAGTGAAACTTTATTGTCCCCAGGTTCTACAGGGCAATTATTACATACTTACAGGGTTTTTTTTTAATCCTCTTTGGACTCAATTAAAAGATTCAGGAAACTTGGATTTGTAATGAAATCATTAGGTTTCTTTTCATCTGAAGACTATCCTTTAATGATATCATGTTCTTAGTTTGCCTTTCTTAATTTTGGACATCATGGAAATGACACATGGCTTTACTTTCCCATGATCCTGTCTCTCAGTTCGAATTTTCCCAGGCATCTATGACCAAGCCTAGCATTTCAGAGTCTGGTCAAGAGAACTTCATAGTCTCTCCCCATCTGATTGTTACTTCTGGTTCTCTGTGATACCCTCCTAGTCCCTAGTGTCACACTTGGATTCTAATACAGATCTTGTGGCTGGTCTCCTTTTCTGCCCACCCTTCTAGCTTCCCACTATTTTATTTTGGTAGGGGGAGTGGTATGTCACACTGACTTTTTAAACGAACATATTACAGTCATTTAAGACTACCAGAGACAATTCAATCCAACTTTCTATCATTTTTTTTCTGCTCATAAATCCTTAATGACTTCTGTCTTAGTCGGCTTTGTGCTTCTGCAGCAGAATACCTTACACTGGGTAATTTATAAAGAGTAGAAATTTATTTCTCACAGTTCTGGAATCTGGGAAGTCCAAGATTAAGGAACGGGAAGATTTGGTGTTTGGTAAGGGTTCAATCTCTGCTTTCAAGAGGGTGCCTTGAATGGTGCATCCTCTAGAGGGGATGAACAATATTCCTCTCCTGGCAGAAGAGCAGAACAGAGCAAATCCACTCACATAAGCCCTTTTTATTGTGAACATAATCAATTCCTGAGGGCAGAGCCCTCATAACCTAAGCACCTCCTATTAGGCCCCACCTCCCAACTTTATTGCATTGGGGATTAAGTTTCAACATGAGTTTTGGAAGGGAAAAAAATATTCAAACCATAGCAACTCCTGTTTTCAAACAGGCTAAGACTATAACCCTCTTTGTCAAAGTCCTTCAGGTCGGACCCTACCCTCCCTTTGCTTATTCTGGTATACACTCTCAGATTCTCAGATGGGCTGTTCCCTCTATGGGAAGTCCATTTTTGCTCCCTGTTTCCAACACCCCTCAACACACACACAGACACACAGACACACAGACACACACACACACACACACACACACACATACAAATACAAATGGAGCCTTCTGGAAACCCCTATTGCTCTTACAGTTTGGCCACAAATTATATAACCTTTGAGCCCAATCACACCAAGCCTCTTCCTACCTTTTTCCTTCCCTTAGAATGGACATAGTCCTTCCCTTTTCCCTTATTATAACAGTACTTCTCAGGTCAGGTTAAGTTGTGATTTGATCAGTTACTGGTTTAGTGGCCAGCAGGAGAGATGGGGGCAGAAAGTAGAGGAGGAAAGTTGTCTTGTAAGGTAGATAGCAAAATATTATCTTCATGCAAGAAGGGGATGCTAGTCCTTAATTGGGAGAAAAGGGTTGGGTTGCCAGTTTAGCAAAAAGAAAAATAAATACAAAGACACTCAGTTAAATTTAGATTTTAGGTAATGAATTTTTAAAGTGTCAGTTTGACTAAAGTATTACATGTAACACATTTATTACGATTAGCTCTTTATCTGAAATGCGCATTTAACTGGGCATTCTGTATTTTATTTGACAATCCTAGAGCTCAGAGGGTTCAGGAGAAAGTGGGATAAAATGAAGAGATGAAAGTCTCTTTATATGTTACCAAGGATGCCTTCTGACTTTCATATTTTGCCCTCAATTGGTCATTCATTTTCTCAGCCTTTCATTTGCTTTCTACAATGTATCAATGGGCATCTAAAAAGTCAGCAAATTCCATATAATTGCTACTTCCCCTAATCTTCTCAATTACTTGAGATATTACATTTGCATGTGCATTCATTTCTACTAGTATCACTTGAAAGTTTTAACAACTTTCAAGTTGAAAAAGTTGTTAAACTTTTTCATAGCATGCCAGGGACTACCTACTATGAGTATTTTATCTGTTGCCAATGACAGAATCCTCACTGCCTGCTTTGAAAATCCCATTTTGGAGGTCTGTTCTCTAGGATCACTTCTGTTATCACCTGTTTTGGGTAAAGTTCTAGGGGAAATTGACTATGAGATAAAAATTTGATTGTAGACAATTTATAGGGGCATGCTCATAAGAATCCTTGTGAATTGATGAGGGAGGAAAGAACAGCAGAGAAAGAATTGAACTGATACAGTCACAACGAAGGCCTCAGCTGATCCTATGGGGAGTTTGGGAACTGAGATGGCCTTTCAAATTTGCCCAACATTGAAGCAGGAGGTCTGGCTTTTGTCTATCTACATCATCCCATCATTGGATGTGTGCTGCATAGCCTTAGGAGAGTTAGTTGCCTTCAGATAAGGCCAATTCTCCAGAATTTGGAGAAGTGAGTGCCCGGACCTGAGAAGATATGGCAAGGGGTGGGGAGTGGTTCTGGGCAGCATAACACAGCCTCCATTTCAATGAATTTAATTGTACCTCTGTTGGCTATCTTTTATCTATTAGTTTTATCAATCATTAGTATAATTTAAAAAATTATTTATCTTCATTTTCCTTTTCATTTGTCTCGTTGCCACAGTTTCTACTATCATGTATTCCTTCCATGTTAATCTTCATTTATGATTTTTTCTTGTTTTCATGATTATTTCCTTAGTCCTGTTTCTGTTTCATAACCTTCTGTTGTTTATTTCTGGGTTCTTTTCCTGACTTATACTGTTTCAAAGCTTTAAATATTTTCTTCAGCTCATTTAGAAATGCTAGGTCAGAGTTTTTATCTGCTTTGTGTTTGCATGTTTCTGGTGTGTTCACATCCTATGGGACTTGTCTCTCAAGGTATTAGGCTCACCTTTAGAAGTTTATTTTGCTGTCATCATACTTTCTGGGATTTGATTTCTCTGGATTCTTCTTCCATTTGCTACTATCTGAACTTTACTTTTCCCTTCCCCACAATACTTCTTCCCTGTTCAATTTGACTTCTGAAATAAGCAGTTTTCTTTCTGTATGCGGATTTTTTTCTTCTGGAAGAAAACATATGCTGGATAGTTGTGAAATCCTTAAGGGACTAGTTCACCGTAGCTCTCTATGATCTCTTGATGATTCTGTGCAGTTTTCTTATCTGTTATTTAGAACCTGTGATCACTTCTTCCAATGTTTCAACTGCTCTCAAACCTATTTTCCCAGTTTGGTTAAGAAATAATATTTCAGATTAGGGTGATGACAGTGAAGATGAACTGAACATTGAGAGATATTTTGGTGATATAATCAAGGGGAATCACTTATGGTCTAATGTAGGAGAGAAGAGATGCTGAAAAATGGTTTTTGGCTTAGGCAATTAGATGAAGGTTTTACAGAAATAAGGGAAACTAGATGAATTATTGGTAATGGCAGAAGAAGGCATTTTATTTGTCTATATTAAGCTTGCAGCACCTATTAGAGAGCCATGTAGATATATCAAATAAATCAGCCTTTGAACTGAGAGAAAACAGTCTGCTTAGACGTCCTTTGGGAAGCCTTTTCTGAATGCCCTCTTCCCATTCCATTAATCTTATTACCTTTGCTGCCCACAGCATCCTTCATCACTTTGATTGAAGCCTTTATCAAATTTATTTTGTAATTGCCTATTTATTGGTCCATTTCCTCTGTTGGATTGTGAGCTTTTTGAAACAGAATCTGTGTTCATTTTTCAGGTTCCTTCCTGGAACAATGCTGACAGTCAGCTCTTATTTGTTCAATGCATGTACACAAGAATGTCAATTCTATTTTTTCTACAGCTCCAAATTTTGAAAAATATTTTCCAAATTTGGCCAACACTTGCCTCTCTGTATCTTCTACCCACTTCAGGATTTATCTCTGAAGTTAGATACTTTTAACTTGTTCCAAATATTCTCTTATATATTTGACTTAGACCATATGTGTATTTTATGTCTGGGTGAGCATATTAGTCTTTCAAACCAAACATGCAATAAAATCCTCAACACTGTTTTCACATATAACTT
Source organism: Aotus nancymaae (assembly GCF_030222135.1). Lineage (NCBI taxonomy): Eukaryota > Metazoa > Chordata > Mammalia > Primates > Aotidae > Aotus > Aotus nancymaae. Next base: position 45,117,058 of record NW_026988415.1, on the reverse strand, counting down.
ATGTCTCCTCAAATAGGTTTTTGTATTGAAATACCTAAATGTAGGATTTATTATTTATATCATTAAATTTCATCTTAGTCAATTAAACACTTAATTCCAGAAGTGGAGATCATTTGGGATCTTACACATAAACATCTTGACTTATATATATTCTTACCTTTAAGTGATCAGAGGCAGAAGTTGGAAGCGTACAAAAGTGCCAATGTTGGGCTCCAGACCCTTGTCCCACCCTCAACCAGAAAATTATGTCTTTAGGTTAATGTAAAATTTCTTTTATGGTGAGATCAATGTAAAATTTATTTTTGGCAAAAAATTGTCTTAAAATTTTTGAAACCATTTTTCTAGAGCAAGTCACTGGTGCATGTCCCTAGACTGTAGTCAATACTACATCCTTTTCTGTCTACTCATCACCCAATTTAAATGGTTTTAATTTTGTAAGTTTGCATGATTAATCCACTATAGTTTAAACATGGGTAATTTTTATGAATCATTGCATCTACTTATTTTAAAAAGATCAGACTAATTTGGTATCTTAGTGAATATTCTTGATATATAGTTTTGAGTCCTCCCCAACTTTAAACACAAAATAAACTTCTGTGAAAGAATTTGTTAATTTAACAGATGCTGGCAATTCAATTGATCTTATCTTGCACTTTGTGAAAAAATGCTGCATTTCGTGGTGTGCTCAAAAAAGGTAACTGGGCAATTTGTGCTTGGTAATTCAGTCTATGCGTTCTACCCTGGTTCTTCTTTCCTTTTTCCTTTCACCAATACACCAAATGTATTTAAAAGGGGGGATGATATTGTACCATAAAATAACCTTACAACAGTCTCATGGAAGAAAAGAGGATTTGGGAACCATCTAACTCCATTTAGGACTATTTACTCAACTAGGTATAAATCCAGTCAATGATACTATGCTTCAGCTCACACTTACTATTTTATTTAAATTGCAAAGAACAAAAGCAACTATTAAATCCCTTGTCTAAAAGCAGATATGTCACCAACTAAATTTGTTATTTTTAAAAAATAGACACAGGATCTCACTATGCTGCCTAGGCTGTTCTTGAACTCCTGGGCTCAAGTGACCCTTCTGTCCCAGCCTCCCAAAGTGCTGGGATTACAGGCATGAGCCACTGTGTGGAGCATAAATTCATTTTTTGATAGAATTAACACATGAAGGGAATACTAAAGCCTATTTTTCATATTCCTGGTGACTCAAGTTGGATTCTAATGGTATTCTCACAAGTTCACACAGCAACTTGATGATACAACTGAGACCAGAATCCTGGAATTTGGATTCACAGGCCATTACACTTTCTACTATCCCAAATACTTACAAGAGGGATTGCTCATAAATAAAGAGAGCACCAATGTAAAAAAAAAAACTGACAAAATCAAACAATTCAAAGGTAACATCCTCTGGCCCTTTACCACTTACAAATTCTTCCTTCTTCGGTTTCAAGTATTTAATTAGTAACATTTTCCTAACCTAAAACTGAGTTTGAGACTGAATATCAGCTTCTATGAGGTAAGATGTAGAAAAAAGTAAAATTATTACAATTTCACCGTGTGATCCCCAGAGGTATTAAGTGCAAACTGTTTAAGTATTGCCCCTCCAACTGCCAAAATAATCATCTTTGGATGGGAAATGATCATTTACATAAAACAATATGTAGAAATTAAAACATTTTAATATAAACATTTCCAGAATGTAGACTGACTTTTTATATCAGCACTTTTTGAGAGCTTTTTAAAACTATATGTCATCTAAGTTTATTATAGACTGTTTCATTTTCCATGTCCAGAACTAGAAAATGCAAAAAATACACTGCAAATTAGATTCAACAAAGAAAAAAACAATCAGTTTAAGTTATTTCATACATATTCCTTGAAGAAAGCAGAGACACATAAACACAGAAAAACAACAATAGAATACCACCAACACTAAAGAAAAACCAAGCAAAGAATTGATTTTGTAATGCTTGGCAAATCTGTCCTTTAAAATAAATTATCTCCCATGAGTAGATAATTCATTATCACAGCAATTTGATGAGCAGAAGTAGACACTACTTCATTTAGGAAAACCACATTATATGTGAGGTATGTGAGAAACATTTAATATTTTTTTTCTTTGTTAAGAAACTGAAGGAAAGTAACTTGAGGAAAAGGCATTTTGAATACTTTTACTTCACTTGGCTTTTTTAGAGATTAAAGTAGCCATCTACCTAGAAAAATTCCAATAATACGAATTTTATGAAAGCAAACTCTTTAACTTTTTTCTTCAACTTTGAAGGAAAAAACTAAAAAGTTAAAAATCCTAGAGTAGACTCATCCCAAATCACTGTCTCTTGTGTCTTTCCTTGAGTAGGTTTCTTTTTCTCTTAACTTCTTGTGTTCTCATGTTAGTGTTCAGAGGCTAGGTTTAGGCTTTTTTTGTTGTTGTTTCTTCTTTCAATTAAATTACAAGCTGTTTTAAAAACAGCTTTCCTGAAGTGACACTGACTGTATCTACCTATCCTTTTCTTCATCTGATCCTCTTGCGTTTGTCTAAGTCCATTTGCTTAGCTGATTTTCTCAATTAATCCTTGGGTAAACAAAACTAAAAGTTCAATACACAAGCGTAGACTCATTCCAAAACACAGACTCTTCTCTTTTCTTTAACAGTTTTGCTTTTCTCTTATGTTCTCCTTGAGTTCTTATGTTCTTTTTCAGATATTTAGTTTTTCTTCTTCTTCTTTTAATTCAATTTTAATTTTTATACAAAAAAACTGTGTTCTGAAATGACACTGACTATATCTACCTCTTCTTTTCTTTATCAGATGTTGTGGTCTTTTTCTAAATTCATACTGTTTTTTCAATTCAACCTTGGGTAAACAAAACTAAACATTCAAAATCCAAGAATAGACTCATCCCAAAGCATTTCCTCTTCTGTCCTTTCTTCCACAGATTTTTTTTTCTCTTTCTTGTGCTTACGTTCTTCTTTCTCAGAAGGTACATTGTGGCTTTTTTTCTTTTTTCGATGCTTAAGCTTTCCTGAACTGACACTGACTCTATCTCCCTCTTTTTTCCTTTGTCGGATGCTCTCATCTTTGTCTAAATCTGTATCTTCATAAGTCTTTTTCCTTTTATGCTTGGACTGTTCTTTCTCCGGCCTTTCTTTGCCTTCTTCCAGGTGTCGTCTTCTCTTCTGATGTTTCCGTTTATGACCCACCTGATGGTCAGTAGTATTGTTTTCTGGGGAGAGGTGCTTGTAAACTTCAGATTCCACACTGTTTGAGCCAGAGTTATTTTCTTGCTGATTAAGGCTCAAGGGTACTGGTTTTTCTGGGAAACAGTCTCTGGTGAGTTGACAGTAGCTAATAGAATCTAGTCTCTGTTTGCTGTCATAAGCTGATAAACAATGAGGTAACTGGTTTTCCACTGCTTGTGAAATACTGTATGGTCCTGAATAGGCCTGGAAAGTCTCAAATGGGATCTTTTCCTCCAACATTCTATGTCCAGGTCTGACATCAACCATTTCTCTGTTCTGTGTTTCTACAGAGCTATCACCTATTTTTCTGAAACAAGTTTTTGGCTCTAGTCCTCTGGCTTTCTGCACTTTTATGTAATCTTCAAGTTCATCTTGGAAAGAATCATATGTCCTCTTTGAATGAGCTGGTAACCACTGAGGTAACTGGTTTTCCACTGGTGAAATATGATATGGTGGTTGGTAGGTCTGAGAAGCCTCACGTGAAAATCTTTGCTCACCCATTCTTGATCTGGGTCCAGAATCAACCTCTCTGTGTCCATGAGTATCCACAGAGTTCTCTCTCATCTTTCTGAAACAAGTCTTTGGATCCAGTCCTCTGGCTTTCTGTACTTTGATGTAATCTTCAAGTTCATCTTGGAAAGAGTCATATGTCTTCTTTGAATGAGGCAACTGCTTTTCCACTGCTTGTGAAATATTGTATGGTATGGGGTATGTTCGGAAAGTCTCAAATGGGAGCCTTTGCTCAAACATTCTATGTCTGGGTCTGGAATCAACCACTTCTCTGTATCTGCGCATTTCCAAAGAACTCTGTTCCATCTTTCTGAAACAAGTCTTGGGCTCTAGTCCTCTGGCTTTCTGCACGTTGATGTAATCTGCACATTCATTTTGGTAAGAGTCATGTGTTTCCCTTGAATTCTTCACTAGATTGATAACAATGGATTCTCTGTAAAGAAGACAGTAGAAAATTCTTATTAGATTATTTTATACTGAATATTTTCTTTGCTCTTAAAAGTATTAGTCTGAAAAAAGAAAAACAACAAATGCTCAAATTTTAAAAACCTACTTCATTATAAAAGCTATAAATCGTCAATTTTTATGCCAAAAAAAGCAGCATGAACAGTGAGAACCTACTTCATTATAAAAGCCATAAATCATGACGTTTTTATGCCCCCCAAAAAGCAGTATGGACAGTAGTATATCTCCCAGGCACCTCACAATTTTTATGCAAAAAAAAAAAAGAGGAAACTTCCTCAGGCCCGGGATGAAAGGGAAGATGGGTATAAAGGAGCAGACTTATCTGATGTTGTTGTAGCACTAAAAATGTTAAGGCATGTTGGAATGTATGCGTAGGAAGTAATGATATTTAACGTCCTCACAGATGCTCTGATTTGACTGTCATATTGTTTTTAAAGTTTTCATTAGTCAGTTCCTTATATACATCTTATAAATGTGATAGGTATTTATTCTGTAATCTCGAGGTTTTTTAAAGTCTAAATTATATATCTAGCCAGGTGAGGTGCATGCACCTGTATTCCCAGCTACTGAGGCTGAAGCAGGAGGATTGCTTGAGACCAGGAGTTCGAGGCTGTACTGCACTATGATGAGGCATATAGCCACTGCACACCAGCCTGGGCAAGATAGCAAGAACTCATCTCTAAAAAAAGGAATGTAAATGTCGGTTAATTGGGCAAGTCAGACAATTTAGCTTCTAAGTATTCAAATTCAAATAATATAAATATTTTCTACTAGAATAAAACAATGTAACAGAAAGAATATGTCTTGATTTTATTTTATTCATTTTATTTTATTTATTTTCTTGAGACAGGGTTTCACTCTGTTGCCTAGGCTAGAGTGCAGTGGTGTGATCATGGTTCACTGCATCCTCAACATCCTGGGCTCAAGCGATCCTCCCACCTCAGCTCCCCAAGTAGCTGTGACCATGGGTGCATGCCACTAAATACGGCTAATTTTTCTTTTTTGGGGGTAGAGATAAGGTCTCACTATGTCGCCCAGACTTGTCTCAAACTCCTGGGCTCTGCCTCCTACAGTGCTGGGATTACAGGCATGAGCCACCAGGCCTGGCTCTATGTCTTGACTTTAAAAGCATCAAGACAAAGATAAATAGTCAAACACCCTCTGACTTGCTAACTAAACTACCCAGTCTCCAACTGTCCACTCAATTCTCCTCTCCTTGAAATAACAGAATAAAATGGACTAAATATTTATTGAATTTTTAGTATGTGCCAGGGCAGGCACCTTACACATATTATATTTCATTGTAACAATCTTATATAAGAACTGTCCAAAGTTACACACTTGGTAGAAAAATGGATCTGGTACTCTAATCTAGGTCTATCTAACAGCAAGGTCTCTATTCTTAACCACTATACCCCACTGGAAAAATAGTGACTGGATCACTGGATCACTGAATCCCTGGAACTGAGTAAACCTTCCAGAAATTCTCTGAATTTGGGGGGTTAGTATCAGAGTAATTCTTTAGCATGTCTCCAAAGAACACTGCTCTCTAGTCAGGAGGAGTGCCAGTTAGCCAGCTTTGTCAGTACACTATCATTACTAGAGAACTCCCTGAGGGACAATAGTATGCAATAAGTTACAAATACTGCCAACCATACCCAGGTTTAATTCATAGGCATATGGATGCCTAAGAAGTTTGTAAAAATACATCAAAGACTGCTTAACTAGAAGCTCTAGTGTTTGGCACCATAGGAAAATTTTGGCAAAAATACTTACTTAATCTGATGTTCACTTCCTTGCATGTGGGACCGGAACATATCTAAAGATGAAAAAGCAATACTACAAATATGGCAAACATAGGTTCTCATACTAAATGCTGAAAAAACAGAGAGTTCAAGTTAAGAAGGTCAGTATAAATATATTTAGAATCACATAATGTTAGAACTGGAAAAGAATTTCTTAAAGACCATCTACTTTACATTTTCCAATAAAGATGGGGCCCAGAGAGGTCAAATGATTTGGTCAAAGTCACAGAGCAAGTTAGTAGTAGTGTTAGCCTCTCAGAGTCCACGCCTCTTAATTGAATGGCCAGAATTCTTTATACTACACCACACTGCTTCTCTAGCTTGACTTATTCCCTAAAAATCTGCTATCTGTCTACTTACTGTTGCTACATGAAGGTGCAACAGGCACCTGAAATTTAGCATGGCCAATCAACCTTTGCCTCTGAATATCTTAACCAACTTCTTTTTGTTTGCCACCTAATTCTGTTCCCACCCAACCAAAAGCTGAAACGTCCCAAAACATTAAAAACAAATAAAGGCAATTTTTTAACTCTCTTGCCTGAAATCACTGCAGTGCATTAGTTACCAAAAGTAATTTCCACAGATTTTAGAAAGGAGAGAGGTTCAGTGAGCCCCACTCTCAGGATAAAAGCTGAAAGCAAAATTCTAAAACAAAACTACTAGTTACCACTTCAAAAGAGTTAAGAACTATTATAATTAGGAATTATATAGTAGCTAGCACACTATTCTGCTTCGTAGAATTAGAATCAAGGAATAAATTAATTTTTACTTTTCTAATCTCATCATCCTTCCACTTCGTCTTTGATCAGAAGAAGCAAATTAATATATTTCGCAAGCCAAATATAAAATCATTCTGACCCTAAGGAGAAGGAAATAAATTGGTACCTGCAAAGATTTTAAGGACAATCAAGGTCATCTTCTTTTAAACCAAAAAGCGACCTAATCATTTAAAATAACCTAAATTAATTATTATCAAGTGTACTGGCCATGTCTGAGCAAAGACTATTCATAGAAACAGGAGACTGCTTACAACAGGAAAGTAAGATGCTGACTTTGCAGAATATGAGACTGCACACTACTGACATATACTCTATTGCAGGCCTAGGAAAACTCAGCAGGTTATGTCAAAACCTGAATGAAATGAACCCTCAAAACTGTCCTTCTCTGTGCTCTAATTTCATGTGTACTAAGTCACTTTCTGATTATAATTTGGTTTCTCATATTCTTTGATACCAAAAAAAGGATACCCTGGATGATATATATCAAGAAAAACCAGGAAATGGAAATATGTATTTCCTCATACCATAAATCAACACCAGAATAACAATACAGTAACTTAAAGTACAATGTTTTCAAGATTTCTCTGATTAAAATTACCTAGGGTGTTAGTTAAAAATATAGATTCCTAGGCTCTCCCCTGGAGAACATGACTTAATGTTTCTGGGTGAGGGACAAGAAATTTCTATTATCACAAATACGGCAAATGATTATCACAGGCCTTGTGAAAAACATATTAAAGTAATATCTTTCCAGTTCCTCAGTTATTTATCAGCCTCTTTCAAGTTTGTTTGTGGTTAGTGAGTCCCTGATTGAGGCTGGTCAACTTGAGGATTTTGGACTTCCTGCAAAGCTAAGGACTAAACCCAGGAGAGTACATATTCACAAGAAACTCTTAGGAAATTCTTACTATCTTTTATAGCTGCTGTAACTAAGGCTTAGATTAACTTTGCCAATACATTTTGAGGGTACCTAAGTGGTGCAAGATAAGCAGGAGTTCTGGTTTCCTCTGGATTAATGGTTCTCAATGCTGGTTATACATTAGAATCACACAGAAAAATTTAAAATTATTGATGTTACAGCTCCGTATCAGACCAATTAAATCAGAATCTCTAGGAGGAGAATATTGAGTCACATTCTCCAGGGGAGAGCCTGAAAATCTGCATTTTTAACTGACACCCCAGGTGATTTTTATCCTTACTTTTTGAAAGCTTTCCATATGATTTAACTGTCCAGCCACCATTGAGCACTTGCCCTAGATCAAGCTTCTCCAACCTGCAGCCCATGGGCCACATGTGGCCCAGGGTGGCTTTAAATGCGACCCAACACAAATTCACAAACTTTCTTAAAACATATGAGATTTTTATTTATTTATTTATTTTTTAGCTCATCAGCTATTGTTAGTGTTAGTGTATTTTATGTGTGGCCCAAGACAATTCTTCCAAAGTGACCCATGGAAGCCAAAAGATACCTCTACCCTAGATTGTTGAGCCTATAATCTTCATTATGACTAAAAACTCAGGTTATATTTCACTTTTTACATATTTATTTAGTGCTTATAAAGTATACTGTATATATGTTCGCCTCAGTTCCTGCTTTGTTTCTCCACAAATTACATCAGAAACAATATTCTAATAGAGGTAACATAAAGGTTTAGAAGAACTGCCAGTCATGTATGAAAGACCCAGAGGCAGTTCTAGAACTGTGTGGTCTGATTACCATTACCTTAGCCCCCTTTTTTTTTTCTACATACTGATTTTCTTTATCTTTTTCTAGAATTCAAACATCTCAGAAAATGATATATAAAAGTTGTGTAAATCCTTCCTGTGAAGATATGAAACCTATTCATTGGCCCTAAGGTCAGAATTCGTGATTGAATCCTCCTGGGGCCTGCCTTCATTATGTTTCTTATACTCTCCACTCTTTTATTCCAGAGACTACTCCGTGGTCCTGTTCTGTTTTTGGCTGTTCTGTTCTCAGGTATTCTAGGATTCCTTGTTCCTGAGTTCATCCAGAAACTCAGGCTCCTTTGCATCTTGTACCTTTCAGAATCTTCAATAACTTAGTACTTGTGGGGCCTACTCTTCCCCTCATCATAGCCCTATATTACAAGTCTCTGAACTAAGGTCCTTGTTTTCAAAGCATGAATTGGGAAGGTGCATGTCTAACACTACTCTCAATCTTGGCTCCATATAAAAATCACGAAGGGAGTTAAAAAAGAGAAAACAAAACACAAATTATAAGTCCCAGAGATGGTAATTTAATTGATTGAAGGGATGGCCCGAGCAATGGGATTTCTAAAAGCTCCTTGCATGATTCTAATTAGTCAAGGTTGAGAACCACTGGTCTAACACCTTAAATGGGGAAAAACCAATCGAGAACTGCATATAATCAAAACCGCAGCTGTCAGGAAGAATAGCTAATGGATACTGGGCATAATCCCTAGGTGATGGGATGATCTGTGCAGCAAAACCACCATGGCATACGTTTACCTATATAACAAACCTGCACATCTGCACATGTACCCATAAACTTAAAATAAAAGTTGGAAAAAAACTGCATGTGACTATGGGATTTATGTTATAGAGAAAAATAGAAAATGTCCAATTTACCTATTTTTAAATTATGACAGGACAAAATATTTTGACAAACCTAACATTTGTTACGAACCTATTCTGTGATGGGTACTATATATACTACTTCAGTTAATTATTATCCTGTGGAGTCACATTATTTTCATTTTATATCAGAGGAATCTGTGGTGCAATTTGGCAAGTGACTATAAGTGTATCTACAAATCTATGCTTTTCCCTCTATACAATACTGCCTCTCAATTTGCAAATATGAATTGAGAAAAAATTATGCCCTCATTACCATATAAAGCACTAAGAAGGATACTGCAGAATAAAATGTTATCCTTTGTCTCAAGGATGCTAATTCCCTTGAGGGGCTATAATTGATGCAATTTTCAATGAATAGTAAAGGCTATGAGAAATCAGAGAAAGGGGAGAACACCAAGAACTAGAGCAGTAAGGGAAGTTGTGATGGATCTTTGAGGACAGAAAGGATTTGAATTTGTAAGAAAGCAGGTAAGGGCATTCCAAGGGATGAAAATAATATCAGGTATGGCAGAGACAGAAATGAGCACAGTGTGTGGAATCCAAATAATCTGTTTAATAAACACTGAATACCTATGTGGCACCAAGCATCAGGTTAGATGCCAGATGAATACAAGACGAATAAAACAGTCAAGTTGCTCAAATATCTAGTGTGAGAAAGACACATGAACAAAAAATTTCAGTCTCATTTGGTAAAAGTAAAAGAGGTATGTTTAAGAGGTATGCAAGCACAAAGAATCAGAGACACTCAACATAATATGGGGATCTGAAAAAGGCTATTGGAAGAGATGATGTCTTAGCTAAACTTGGAGAGATGATAAATAGTCAACTTGAAAAGAGTTGAGAAGAGTGTTTTAGGTACAAAAAATCATGAGAAAAGTGCTTACAGGAACTTCTTAAAATTTGGGATTGTTGTAGAGTAAAACATAAGGGGAAGAGATGGGAAAAGGCAAAATGGGTCAGATCAAAGAGAAACTTATATATTATGCTAAGGATCCTAGACTTTGTATTCTGTGTTTTGGGAAACCTCGAAGTGGTTTAAGTAGTAAGTGACATGGTTGGTCAATTGTGTGTTTTAGATGAGTCTTTTCTGTGACTGAAATACAAAAGATTAATTTAAGAAGAGTAAGCCTAGAAGTAAGAAGATCAGGCAAGACATAATGAGGACACAGACTAGATGGGTCTCAGTAGGGGTAGAGAGAAGCAGGGAGATTGGTATAACATTCAACTTTAAAACTGGCAAGAGTCAATAACAGGTTGAATGTGAGGGATAGGGGAGAGGAAAGAATCTAGAGAAGTCTAAAATAATTCCCAGAAATCTAACGTGGTAAGTGGGTGGGTGGTGATCCTATTAACTGAAATTGGGACTTCAGATGTATGTGTTGTTTTAATGGGTAGGAGAGTAGGCAGTGGTGAATAGTCTAAGTTTGAACACAGAGTCTAAGATATCTACCAAACTTTCATGTAAAGGTGTCCAACAGGCAGTTATATACAGGAGTATGAAAGGCAGAAGATATGTCAGAGAGATTTTGGAGATGTCAGAACATGGATGGGGGTGGGTAGTCAAAATAATCAGAGTGGATGAAATCTCCTGAAGATAATGTATGGGTGGGCACAGGAATAGCAACATACCAATAAAAACCTGGAGAATGCCATTCTTGGAAGAAAGATGGTAGAGAAGGATGAGCCTATGAAAAGTCCACCAAAGCAAAGGACAGCAAATTATAAGAATGAACAGGAGAGAGTAATGTCAAAGGAGCTAAATAAAGATGTCTATTGGATTTACAAATTTAGAAGTCACTTTAGCATTGTGAGTAGTAGTTACAGTGAAGTGGTAGACTAGTGGTGTGAAGGCTGAGGGAATGAGTGCCAACAAATGGCAGTGAGTTGAGCGAATAATAAGTGAAGACAGTAAGAGTGGACTACATTTTTAAAATGTCTTAGCTAAGGAGGGAAGGGGAGAATGTAGTAGTTAAATGAGAATTCAGGGTTACAGGAGTATTTGGTTAAACCAAGATACCTGGTAGTAATACACATCTGATGGTCAAATTTTTCTTGATAAAATAACAAAGGAGCTTGTCTGAGAAGTATGAGGAGGAGTGTAGAGCAGGGGAAAAGAGTCTTGAAGAATGATGTAGGTTTAAAACTGTTGCTAAGGGGAAAGTGAAGAAAAAGTAAACAGATTAAGTAGGACTAAAGGCCCAAAGAGGTTAGGTACCAAGACTCTGAAAGCTTACCTAATCCCTATACTTTATAATTTTCCATAGCATCATTCAGTGATGCAGAAGCAGAAAATATAGAGGGTGGAAATGATCCAGGGTTGAAATCCTGCTAATAGGGAGTGAGAGAATAACAATGAGGTACAAGTAAAGCTTTCCAGAAGGTTGTTACAGCTTTATGGTGTGAGGTGATGGTAGTAGAAATGTAATGAAGGACTACAGAAAGGAGAAATCGTTCTAAGATTTGGTAAGACTTGCTGATGGATAGAATATAGATAATCAAGTAGTTAAAGATAGTCTCAAAGATTCAAGTGCAGGTGACTAATAAACATTGGAACTACTAGCAAAGATGGAAAACTCAGGAAATTCAAGTTGATTGTAAAGAAGATTATTAATTCTGTTTTAGGTATGTTGAGTTACAGGTGAAGGTGAGACATCTAAGTGCAATAATAGGGCCAAAAATTAGTAAGATAAACAAAACAAATACAATAAATAAAAAATACATACATACTTTAGTTCCATATCGTTATGGTAGCCATTCCTGTGCTAATAAGATCTGAGCTGAATGAGGGACATGAAGGAAGCAGTGAGAATGATGAAGGAAAAGAGAAACATTAGATATGGAAGAAACATGTATAAACAATAGCAGATGGAGAGGAAGGTAGACAGAAGAAAATGGGTGATGAGTGAAACAGTTAAGATGGCATATGTTAAATTATTACCACTTGTTCACTTGTAATGAGGGCTTCTGCTGTTATTATTCTTTGAAATTCTCATTAGCTAATTTAAATTCTTCAGGTATTTTTAAATGTTCAAATGTTTACTGCTCTCAAAATGAAACTGCTCTCAAATGAAACCCAAGGCAGAGTTGAAAATCTGTTCCTTGAGCTCTAGCTTCAGAGGCTAATGTAAAGCAATTCCAATGACTGGATTAAATTATGCTGATGATCATCCCCTCTCCTTCACCATCAGATGAGATATCACCAAAATCCTTTTTTCCTCATTCTAATAATGTAAAACTTCAGAGTACCAAAACAGCCCTCCCCATTTAGAATTGACAGGAGTGCACACAATTCTCAAAGTTAACTCAGTTCAAATATACATAATGCTACAAAATTAGAAGCCGCTTCTTTCAGACACCCTCAACCTAGCAACAGGAAAATACCTTAACAAGTGGAAGTTGTCATTTCTCTGAACATATACTCCTACTTTCAGAAGCCCTACCACTTCTATTTCTACACTTGCCTAAATCAACATTCTTCACAGTCCTAGATAAAACCACATATCTCTATGTAACTTTCTGGGATATGTTGAATCACACTAAGTAGGAAACTGGAAGAGTAAAAAAACAGGATAAGAACTCAATAAATAAAAATAATTAATAGTTCTCTGATTCATATATTAAGCTAATCTCCACAGAAGTGGGCCTATTTCTGTGCCAGTTTCTATCTGCAGCACTGGAAATACAGATGAATTAGATGAAGTCCCTTGCCTCAAAGACCTTACATTCAAATGGGAGACAGACACATGGAGAGATAATTAGAAATGTAGGTTAAGGAAGCACAGAAGATTAACCTTGAAGTAAGTGAATGAGTGGGAGTTAGCTAGGAGAAGAGTGTTATGGGGATATTCCAGTCAAAGTGGCAGCATCAACAAGGGCACAGAAACAAAAAACAGGGTAATGGTTTCTGGAAACCATATATGGTTTGCAGGTACTGACCCATATAGATTATGCCAGGAAGTAGCAGGGGATAAGCCTGGAGAAGGCAGGCAGAAACAAGATGACGGAGAGCTATGGAGCTTAGATTTTATATTTAGAAGATGAAGGAACAATGAAGGGTTTTTAAGAACGGTAAGGACACATGGAAATAATTACACTTTAAGTGAAACACTCTAGTGGTTAAATTGGGGGTGGGTTTGGGGAAACAAAACTGCAGGCAGAAAGAGTAGTTAAGAGGTTCTGGCAATTGCTTCTCAAAACTTATTAAATACAAATCACCATGGATCATGTTAAAATGCAGATTCTGATTCTGTAGGCCTGCAGTGGGGCCTGACAGTCTTTGTTCTAACAAGTTCCCAGGTGATGCCAATGGCGCTGATCCACAACCCACACTCTGAGTAGCAAACCTCTAGGAAAGATCTTGAGGACCTGAAGAGCAGCGCTGGAGAGAAGGGGAGAGTAGCATTCAGGAGGTAAAAGAGTCACAGCTTGGTGCTTCATTAGATATACGAAGTGAAGAAGGTGGTGTTTGGGGGTTCATAGTTACCTGCAGGTTTCTACTTTGAATGACTAGGTGGATTTGAAATGGCTATGAGGCATCCAGGTGAAGCAGTAGCTGCCATTTGGATATGTGAATCTAATGCTTGACAGAAAGGTCATAAGCATACAGATGAGAAATGAAACCAAGGAAATAGAAATTGTGTTTGTAGAGTAAGGTCAAGGATGAAACCATGGGAATATCTACATCTAGGTAATGAATAAAAAAAAGAGCCCACAGAGAAAATAAAAAAGAAACAGAAATACAGGAGAAGAACCAGTGCATAAAGAGTTACAAATGACAAAGAATAGAGCTTTAAGAAGGAGAGAATAATGAACATTTTCACATGAAGCAGAAAGGTTGGGTAAAGAAAGAACCGAAAAATAATAGCAAGTGGAAGAAAAGAAGTAGGTAGAAGAGAGAATATGAAAAAGGGGAATAAAATACACTAGTAGTGAGAAGGTGCCTGTGGGGGGAAAAATGAAAAAAAAAATATGGTTAGAAGAGCAAGTGGATCACTCCAGTCAGGATCAGTCTCTTTATTGTGCCTGAATTCTTGCCATTCTTTCTTAGCTCCAAGCCCTTTGGTTCATCCTTTCTTCTTCCCACTTCTATCGATTGAAAATCATCTAAATATATGAATATTTTTCTGGAACATTATGCTTCACTCCCCTAGTTACCAAAAATATGTACACAAAAATGCAAGTCTGTCAGCTCTTGCAATGAAGTATTATTAACCTAACTAGTTTACACACTTGCTCCTTTAGGGAACTGTATTCCCAAGAATGACTAGTCTAGCACCAAAGAGACACTTAAACAATACTTAGTAAAAAAATGATATAACCACATGATACTAATTTAAAACGCTTTCTTATGTATGTACTTAAGGAACCTCATTTACCTAAAATAACATGAAACCATGAGAATTCCTGTATTTGATTCTAAAATTAATAGGGATCATCTGAACCATTCAGGGTCTCATTTCCTAGAAAATGAACATATCAAGCTACATGGACTTGAAAGTCCTTACTTATCTAAAATTCTATGATTCCATGAATACTATCAACCTCTCGCTCAGTAAGAGTAAAATGGTCTGTAAATAAGCTAGTATGTTTTATAAAATACAAACTTCCTATGAAAAAGTTTTGTGAAAACTTTACTGTTTACCATTTGCATTTGATTTTTCTGGAAGAGCTTTCTCTCTTATTTTGTTTATAAATGTCTTCCTAGCTTCATTTCTTTTGTGTTTTTTTTCCCCAACATAATGTTGTTGGGCCATTACTGGACTATTGAAGGAAGCAGTATAGAGCTTGCAAAATTTGTTTGGATTATTCAAACCCAAATCACTGCTGGAAAAGGAAGGCATAGTCTTGTCTTTAATCCCACCTGGAGGAGGCTTGACAGCAAGGGGCTTCAGGAAGGTTGACGTTGCAGTAGTAGTAAGAGGCACTCCTGTTGAAATAGTTGTAATAAGAAGTGATAAACACATGTTCAGATATTGAAACTGTATTTATTGTAAAGTACTAGGGAAGTTTAGAATTCTCTAAAAACCCACTCTCTGGACTTTTTTTTTTTTTCAACAGACAGCTGCTGGATAAAGGTTCTAAAGTAAAAAAGAATTTCCTTCTGTGAGAATGAAAATGTGAATATGAATCTGTCACCAAGTTTGATATGAGAAGGAAGAAATATTCTATATTAGGAATTGCCTGATTATATCCATATAAAAAATCAGTGAAAGCATGATAGCCATCTTAAGATGATTCTTTGAAATTAGTGAGGATAAAACACGATACTAACTTCTAAGTTAGTCTTTCTTGAGTAAGGCATCCATTCATTCTACATTTGTGATGTCTGCATCAGAATAAAATATATACAGTTGTTTAAGACTATAAAACTATACATGTTCCCACAATTCCAGTATTTCATACCTCTTATTTATCCTCCTCTCTGAGCTCAAGATGATAAATTTGGGGACTGAAGATAAAGGTTTTACGAAATGTTTTTTTCTTGTAGGGCATAGTGATTTTATCTATCTTTTCAATGACAGGCAGTAAAAATGTACAAAAATTAGATACTAAATTTGAAAATAATTCTGGTTTCATTTATTAATAAAATGAAAGTTTTAATAACATATCTTGTAGCACTGATTTTTCTGGGTGACATTTATACTATGAGTTCAAAATTAATGATGGTGTATTTTCCATGTCAGGCATGCCTTAGTCCTAAAGTGTTGAAGTTACAAAGAATGTGGTAAATTATTTACTACAGAGGATTGATCATCTTTTTTCGTTCTAGCACATGCACTTAGAAAAATACAAGTTGGGTTTTCCAGGGTATACTCTGCCATCTCAGGCAACTTTGGGTCAGTTTTCTCATATGTGCTGGTGACCCAACATCACTGGAAGAAGGAAAGACATAATGTTTTATACTTCCCTGTATCTTTAGGATTTAACATAAAATGAGTACTCAGTAACTAACTGATGATGCTGGTAGTACTTTATATTCATAGGGAGAAAGAAATAGGCTGTCATGATAGAAAGAAATTCAGTAACTTTTTTTTGCCCACAGTTAGTAGGAAACATATCACTACATTCTGGTGAAGACATTGATTTGAACACTCATATGAGATAATGTTTTGGAAAATACTAAAGCAAAAAAGATGCCAAGGGGAAGAAGCAAAAAGTGAAGATTTTATTATTTGATTAGAAACTGACAGAGCTCCAGCTGCTTACTGTTGTTTCTTTATAGCAGTACAGCAAATCACTTGCTATTGTTTGGATTTGGTGAACAGAAAAGGAGAGGTCATAATGTTTCTTAAAAATCAGCTAGCAATTAAAATCTTCATATTAAATGACAAAGACAGAGACAGAGATTAACTGGACAGAAGAATAATGATCAAGTTATTTCAGCTAGGGTGAAAGTCTCCCCAATAAAAAGTGTATGGCAGAGTTAAACAAAACATGATAGGTAGATCCTGCACTGAAGATAAAGAGGTGAACAGAACCTTACCCATCTCTGGTTGAAATCCTGATGGAGATGCCTGATCATGTTTCTCCATTAATTGCTTCAGTTTTTTAGCATGGATGTTTCCCACATAGTGAGACTGAGCAGTAAGTGGGGAGCTAAACATTATGTTGCAGAGATCACAAAATTTGTTTTTGTCTACTCCTTCATTCCTATGCACCTGAAACAGGCACAACCTTGTTAGAAAGATTCAATAACTAAAAGTTTAGAATTACAATATCAACATACATTACTCACCTGAAAATTCTCAACATGCATCTTTGTTTTCTTATCAGGCGCTTCATTTTGCTCCCCATGCATTTGAAAATAAAAACTAACATTTTGAGCATGTTTTTCACCCTGAAAAAAGATATAATATGACTTTGTTTATTCAATAAAAGAGTCATTCAAAATTTATACCTTTCTGAATTTGAGGATGGCACTCATGTGTGTTAGTATATTTAGTCGAACTTGGTACAGACTCACATGCCTTCAAATCTCTAAATGTCGGTTAAAATGAAAATAATACTAAATTTAGAAGCCAATAACTTTCAGATTCTTGCTTTTGAAATGGATTCCTAGTTGCTACCCAATATCAAATATCTTCTTTTCACTTAGTCACTGATCTTGAACAATGTACCCAGCTAAAAGACTATGTTTTTCAGCCTTCCTTTCTGCAAGATGTAGCCATGTGACTAGATTCTGGTCAATAAGCTATAATTTGAAGTCTTATGTGGAACTTCTGGGAAGCCTCCTTAAATGACTGCGACATAAGCCCTTATTCTACCCTACTTCCTTCCTGCTTCTGGAATTAAGATACAAAGGATGGAGTTCCAACATTCATCTTTGGACCATGGTAGACATTCAGGAGGAAAACCAGTTCATCAGAGCAGAAAGAAGGAACACGCCTAGGTCCCTGATAATGTTATCAAGCTATCATGTCAGCCCTGTACTACCTACCTGCAAATTCTTTTTTTTTTAATTTAAGTTCTGGGGTATATGTGCAGACTGTGCAGGATTGTTACATAGGTATACACATGCCATAGTGGTTTGCTGCATCCATCCTCCTATATTAGGTATTTCTCCTGTTACCCCTCCCCAATCCCCCACCAGCTGCTATCCCTCCCCTAGCCCTCTACCCCCAACAGACCCCAGTGCATGATGTTTCCCTCCTTGTGTCCATGTGTTCTCATTATTCAACACACACTTAACAGTGAGAACATGTGGTGTTTTGTTTTCTGTTCTTGTATCAGTTTGCTGAGAATGATGGTTTCCAGCTTCATCCATGTCCCTGCAAAGGACATGAACTCATCCTTTTTTATGGCTGCATAGTATTCCATGGTGTATATGTGCCACATTTTCCTTATCCAGTCTATCTTTGATGGGCATTTGGGTTGGTTCCAAGTCTTTGCTATTGTAAACAGTATTGCAATGAACACGCTGTGTGTGTCTTTACAATAGAATGATTTATAATCTTTTGGGTATATACCCAGTAATGGGATTGCTGGGTCAAATGGTATTTCTACTTCTAGATCCTTGAGGAATCACCACACTGTCTTCCTCAATGGTTGAACTAATTTACACTCCCACCAACAGTGTAAAAGCATTTCTATTTCTCCATATCCTCTCCAGCATCTGTTGTTTCCAGATTTTTTAAACATTGCCATTCTAACTGGTGTGAGATGGTATCGCAATGTGGTTTTGATTTGCATTTCTCTAGTGACATTGATGATGAGCATGTTTTCTTATGTTTGTTGGCCGCATAAATGCCTTCTTTTAAAAACTGTCCATATCCTTTGCCCACTTTTTGACGTGGTTGTTTTTTTTCTTGTAAATTTGTTTTAGTTCTTTATAGATTCTGGATAATACCCCTTTGTCAGATGGGTAGCTTGCAAAATTTTTTTCCCATTCTCTTGGTTGCTGGTTCACTCTAATGACTGTATCGTTTGCTGTGCAGAAGCTCTTAAGTTTAATTAGATCCCATTTGTCTATTTTGCCTTTGTTGCTATTGTTTTTGGCATTTTAGTCATGAAGTCCTTGCCTATGCCTATGTCCTGAATGGTACTGCCTAGGTTTTCTTCATTGACCTTCTTCACAGAACCAGAAAAAACCATCTTAAACTTCACATGGAACCAAAAAAAGAGCTTACATAGCCAAGACAATCCTAAGCAAAAAGAACAAAGCTGGAGGCATCATGCTACCTGACTTCAAACTATACTACAAGGCAACAGTAATCAAAACAGCATGGTACTGGTACCAAAACAGACCTATAGACCAATGAAACAGAACAGAAGCCTCGGAAGTAATGCCACACATCTACAACCATCTGATCTTTGACAAACCTGACAGAAACAAGCAATGGGGAAAGGATTCCCTGTTTAATAAATGGTGTTGGGAAAACTGGCTAGCCATGTGTAGAAAGCTGAAACTGGACCCCTTCCTTATACCTTATACAAAAATTAACTCCAGATCGATTAAAGATTTAAACATAAGACTTAACACCATAAAAGTCCTAGAAAAAAACCTAGGCAAATTCTTTCATGTAAGAAAAGAAATCCTTCTGGGTTTAAGAGACATTAGAAATAATCTGTAACAAATATATAACCAAATATGTAAGAATAGGTAAGATGCTGGTGTATAGGGAAGGGAAACTAACACTTCCTGAGCACATAATGTAAGGCAATCACTCTCTTTACAGAATTTTGTTTATTTTTTAAATTAAATTTAATTTTTCCATAAGTTATTGGGACACAGGTGGCATTTGGTTGCATGAGTAAATTATTTAGTGGTGATTTGTGAGATTTTGGTGTACCCAGCACCCGAGAAGTATATACTGCACCAATTTGTAGTCCTTTATCCCTTGGCCCCCCACTCTTCCTGTCAGTCCGCAAAGTCCACTGTATCATTCTTATGCCTTTGTGTCCTTGTAGCTTAGCTCCCACGTATCAGTGAGAACATATGATGTTTGGTTTTCCATTCCTGAGTTACCTCACTTAGACTAATAGTCTCCAATCTCATCCACATCACTGCAAATGCTGTTACTTCATTCCTTTTTATGGCTGAGTAGTAGTCCATGATATATACATATACATACATATATATATATATGTATGTGTATATATATATATATATATATATATATATATATATATATATATATAAAATAGTTTCTTTATCCACTCTTTGATTGATGGGCATTTGGGTTGGTTCCACGATTTTGCAATTGTGAATTGTGCTGCTATAAACATGTGTGTGCAAGTATCTTTTTCGAATAATGACTTCTTTTCCTCTGGGTAGATAGCCAGTAGTGGGATTGCTGGATGAAATGATAGTTCTACTCTTAGTTCTTTAAGGAATCTCCACATTGTTTCCCATAGTGGGTGTACTAGTTTACATTCCCAGCAGCAATGTAGAAGTGTTCCCTGTTTACCACATGCACACCAACATCTACTGTTATTTATTTTTTGTTTATGGCTATTCTTGCAGGAGTAAGGTGGTATTGCATTGTGGTTTTGATTTGCATTTCCCTGATCATTAGTGATGTTGAGCATTTTTTCATATGTTTGCTGGCCATTTGTACGTCTTCTTTTGAGAACTGTCTATTCATGTCCTTAGCCCACTTTTGATGGGATTTTTTTTCTTACTGATTTGTTTGAGTTCATTGTAGATTCTGGATATTGGTCTTTTGTCGGAAGTATAGATTATGAAGAGTTTCTCCCACTGTGGGTTGTCTTTTTACTCTGTTGACTACTCCTTTTGCCATGCAAAAGCTCTTTAGTTCAATTAGGACCCAGCTATTTATGTTTGTTTTTATTGCATTTGCTTTTGGGTTCTTGGTCATGAAATCCTTGCCTAAGCCAATGTCTAGAAGGGTTTTTCCAATATTACCTTCTAGAATTTTTATAGTTTCAGGCCTTAGGTTTAAGTGTTTAATCCATCTTGACTTGATTTTTGTATAAGGTGAGAGGTGAGGATTCAGTTTCATTCTCCTACATGTGGCTAGCCTATTATCCCAGCACTATTTGTTGAAAAGGGTGTCCTTTCCCCACTTAATGTTTTTGTTTGCTTTGTTGAAGATCAGTTGGCTGTATTTGGGTTTATTTCTGTTCCATTGGTGTATGTGCCTATTTTTATACCAGTATCATGCTGTTTTGGTGACTATGGCCTTATAGTATAGTTTGAGGTCAGGTAGTGTGATGCCTCTAGATTTGTCCTTTTTCCTTTGTCTTGCTTTGGCTATGTGGGTTCTTTTTTGGTTCCATATGAATTTTAGAATTGTTTTTTCTAAGTCTGTGAAGAATGACAGTGGTATTTTGATGGGGATTGCACTGAATTTCTAGGTTGCTTTTGGCACAGAATTTGTAGACCTCATTTTCACAATATTGTTTCCACCCATCCATGAGGATTGGATGTGTTTCCATTTGTTTGTGTCATCTACGATTTCTTTCAGCAGTGTTTTGTAGTCTTCCTTGTAGAGGTCTTTTGACTCCTTGATTAGTTAGTTATATTCCTATTTTCTTTTCTTTTTTTTTTTTTGCAGCTATTGTAAAAGGGGTTGAGTTCTTGATTTCATTCTCTGCTTGGTTGCTGTTGGGATGTAGAAGAGCTACTGATTTGTGTACATTAACCTTGTATCCAGAAACTTTGCTGAATTCTTTTATCAGTTCTAGGAGCTTTCTGGAGGAGTCTTTAGGGTTTTCAAGGTAAATCATCATATCATCAGCAAACAGTGACAGTTTGACTTCCTCTTTATCAACTTCGATGCTCTTTATTTTTTTCTCTTGTCTGATTGTTCTGGCTAGGTCGTCCAGTACTATGTTAAAGAGGAGTGGTGAGAGTGGGCATCCTTGTCTTGTTCCATTTCTCAAAGGGAATACTTTGAACTTTCCCCATTCAGTATTATGTTGGCTGTGGATTTGTCATAGATGGCCTACAGAATTTCAAAATGTGAAATACACCCATTGTATAGGAAAGAACAGGAAATATTATTGAAACCCATACTCACTATTCAGTTTTAACATTTTGTTGCATTCTCTCAAATTTCCTTTTTAAAAGAGGTAAAATTTTAGATACAATCCTATACCCTCATGCTCACAATCCTATACCCTCATGCTCACAATCCTTTCTTCCTCTCTCTCTCCACATAAGTAATCACTATCTTAAAGTTGGTGTACTTGATCTCCTTTTATGCTTTTATTCTTTTACTACACACATGTATCCATAAATAGTTTTATATATTACTACCTTGTAATTTTTTTTTCAAAAATGTAATCATTTGATACATATCCTTTTCATACTGTTTTTTAAAACTCAGTATTTTGGAGGATGTGGAGAAACAGGAACGCTTTTACACTGTTGGTGGGAGTGTAAATTAATTCAACCATTGTGGAAGACAGTGTGGTGATTCCTCAAGGATCTAGAAATAGAAATACCATTTGACCCAGCAATCTCATTACTGGGTATATACCCAAAGGGTAATAAGTCATTCTATTATAAAGGCACATGTACACGTATGTTAAATTGTGACACTGTTTACAATAGCAAAGACTTGGAACCAACCCAAATGCCCATCAGTGTTATACTGGATAAAGAAAATGTGGCATATATACACCATGAAATACTATGCAGTCATAAAAAGCATGAGTTCATGCCCTTTGCAGGGACATGGATGAAGCTGGAAACCATCATTCTCAGCAAAGTGACACAAGGACAGAAAACCAAACACCTCATGTTCTCATTCACAAGTGAGTGTTGAACAATAAGAACATATGGACACGGGGAGGGGAACATCACACACGGGGTCCTGTTGGGGGAGTGGAGGGGCTAAGAGTGGGATAGCAGTGGGTGGGGGGATTGGGGAAGGATAACATTAGGAGAAATACCTAATGTAGATGATGGGGGAATGGATGCAGCAAGCCACCATGGCATGTGTATACCTATGTAACAATCCTGCACAAACTGCACATATACCCCAGGACTTAAAGTATAATAAAACAAAACAAAACAAAAAAACCCCAAACCCCAAAACCTTATTAAAGCTATAATTAAAATAAAAAATAAAAAAATTTTAAAAAGACTTATTGATATTGATACATGTAGCTCTAGTTCATTCATGCTACATACTGTATAATATTCTAGTCCATATGCTACCTATCCAGTTTCCTGTTTAGGACAATTATGTTTCAGTTTATTTTGCTAATAGAGGCATTGCTGCAATTAACATATATAAATAGATCTCCCAATATACATGTTCAAGAGTTCCTTTAGAATAGATACCTAGAAGTGGAATTCTTGGCCTATAGAGTGTGGATTTTCAACTTTACCAGATATTAGAAAATTTTGATGCTGTTTACATCTCCAAATGCAGCAATGAGAGTGTTTGTTTCACTATATTATCTTGAAGTGTTCAGTGTTATTAGATTTTAATTTTTGCCAGTATTATGGTTCTTATATGATAGTTCATTATCATTTTAACTTCCATATCCTGTATAATCATTAGTGAAGTTGAGTATCTATTCTATGGCCTGTTCACATCACTTCCCCTTTTTCTATTTGTTTCTTGTTCTAATTGATGTGTGATCCTTTACATATTCTAGACACAAATCTTTCATTAGTTATATAGGTTATAAATATCACCTAATGTGTAGCATATATTTTTAACTTAATTTATGATTTTTTAATTTTTTAAGATCTTATAAATTTCTTCTACAGATATTGTGACTTATTTGAAAGCTGTAACTTATTTTAAAGGTGAAATTGTTGCAGATATAGGAAACCAGGCCAATACAATAAAACAGGATAAAAGTCTCAAAACAAACCTATATATATATAGAAATTAGCATATGATAGAAGTGCCACTACAAATCAATGGGGTAAGGATGGACTATACAATAAATAGTGCTGGAACAACTGGCTATCCATATGAAAAAAATGTTATCACACTCCATACATGAAAATCAATACCAGATGGATTATAACATAAGAAGTAAAACTTCAAAGTTTTAGAAGAATATAGAGGAAAGTATCTATATGACAAAACTGTATAGAATGGTTTCTTAAAACACATACACACAGACATGAAATATTAATAAATCCAACCTCATTAAAGTGCAATACTGCTATATTTTACAATACTATACTGAGAGTCTGTATATCTTTTTTTGTAAAAATGTATGTGTACATGTGTATGTGTGTTTAGAAATCATATTGCAATCACAGAAGCAAAAGAGGAATTCAATAATGGTTAACTACAAGTTACAGAATTATTATTTATTTTCTCGTATTTTTGCCTATTTTCTAGAGTGAATAGTACTTTATGATTTCACAAAAAGCTGTTTTTCACATGTAAATTAAAACAGTTCAAATGGATAAATTGTAGTTATCTCAGAGTTCCCTGAATGTCTGTCTCTGTTACTAATTCTAAATCTGATCTATGGAGTTTAAAGATGTGCTAGGCACTCTCATACATTTGATTTCACTTAATTCTCACAAGTATAGTAAGATATTTTACCATTCTCATTTTATAGGTCCAAGAAATATGTTCAGAAAGGTAAAGTGACTTGCCAAAGCTTATATAACTAGTCAATGGTGGAGTTAAGACCTAAACCTAGCTCCTCTCAATCCAGTCAACACTATTTCCCTATCTGTAATTATAGTAATTTAATTTAAGCCAACATTAGGACTAAAATATAATTACCAATAAGATTAGCAATGGGAAGAACAAGATGAGGTGAAGGCAGCAAATCACACTGCCACGTATGCACCTATGCAACAATCTTGCATATTTTTCACATGTACCCCAAAACCTAAAATGCAATAAAAAAAAAAAAAAAAAGGAGAACTGGCATTACATTAGTTTTAATTGAATGTATCTTGTATTTTTGGTAACCTAGATACCAGAAATGAAAGAAATCCAACAGCTCATCAGATGATGTAGAAATATGAAGCAACACCAAATGAAGGGAAAGAACACTGGATATGAAATCAGAATAAACCATTTTTAGGCTTAGTCATACCAGTGACTAGCCGTGGAGAATTATTAACCCTCTGGGTCTCAGTTTTCTAATCTATAAACTAAGAGAGTAAGGACATTAAACATTCTCTGTTTTAGCTCTAGGAGTCTATGGTCCTGTGTCTAAAAACATGTGGCTCAATCAACTAGTTAGTTTTCTTTTTATAGTCTTCATTTGCTGTAAACAAAGACTCTGGGAGTTCTAGATAATATCCCTTGATTCACATTTAGTTTCCTATGCAAGCTTCATAATGTCTCTCTTATATTTAATACAAGGACGGATGACTTGATGGATACAAAGGGAGGCAGAGCGGTGTGAAAAAAAGAAAAAATCTTTGGAGTAAAAAGGCTGAGTTTAATCTGAATTCCCCAAACTTCAAGTAGTATATTACCATCCCTTTCTGAGCCAGTCTCCTCATCCATCAAAGGAAAATAATACTACCTTTTTCACAGGATTCTTGTAAGAATCAAGTAAAATGACTTATAGGAAGTTTACTTGCTACATTTAAAAACCTGCTTTAGACCCTATTACCATTATTTTTAACCTACCTCATAATGTGAAATTCTTTGTGATTCAAACTGTAGCATCACTCCACATACTTGACAAAACTTATCTGTAAAAAGTTCAGCCTTTTTCTGTTTATTCCAAATGGCATCTGTGAATAAAAAAGGGAAGACAAATATATCACATTAATAAATACTTAGAGATATCATTTTCATTCCTCAACTATAAATGATTTTATATGCCACTTCAAATTTGAGTGCTTGTGAGACTAGAGTAACAGCTTTTTGTTCGAGTATGCAATTGAAATTTAATATACACATACTAAGTATCCCTCTAATGTCAGATATAGCAAGAGTTTATTTAGTATGATAAGTCTAGGCAATGGCATTCTAAGGAATCATTATGAGGGCATCAGTAATTTCATGAGCTTCATGGAATGATTTTGGACACCGGTAATTAAAGGCTGGATTTCTAAATCCAGCCTTGGCCAGGTGCAGTGGCTGATTCCTGTAATACCAGCACTTTGGGAGGCTGAGGTAGGAGGATCGCTTGAGGCCAGGAGTTTGAGACCAGCCTGGGCAACAGAGCAAGACACCATCTCTACAAAAAATAGAAATAAAAATTAGCTGGGCATCATGGCACACACCTGTGGTCCTAGCTACTCCAGAGGCTAGGATGATCACTTGAGCCCAGGAGGTTGAGGCAGGACCCCTTGGACTGAGGCTCCAGGACCACTCATGCAGACTTGGGCTCCAGTTCTTTCTCAATGATCCCAGGAACCAGGTATCTCAGTGATCATTTCAATAATCCAAGACACCCCAGTGCTAGGCTAGCCTCCATGAACTCAGGCTCCAGGCCCATGCCAGTGGTCCCAGGTGTCAGGCCCATCCAGTGTTCAGCCATCTCCTACAGACTCAGGTTCAAGCCCTACCCCAGCACCAGGTGAGCCCCTGTGGACCAGGCTTCAGGCTGGTTCCTGCAGATGATACAGGCTCCAGGCCCATCCCTCAAGACCCAATCAACAGGTCCACTGCAGTGGATTTGGGCTTCAGGCCCAACCCTGAGGACTCAGGTACCAGGCCCACCTATCTGCTAACCCAGGTAGTAGGCCATCCTGCCCAAGGATTCCAGCAACAAGCACATCAAGGATCATACTAGATGGCCTGCCAAGAATCTCTGGACGGGCTGACTGGTGAAGGGCTTTGCCAGAAAAATTAAGTCTGCAAAAACTGGAATAAGTTCTTACATTTCTTTAAATGCACAGACATTAATGTAAGGCAATGAGAAACATGAAAAACCAAGGAGACATAACACCACCACAAGAACAAAATTTCTTAGTAGCTGACCCCTATACAAACTATCTGACAAAGATTCAAAATAACTGTTTTCAGGAATCTCAGTAAACTTAAAAAAAAAGAGAGAGAAACAATTTAATAAAATCAAGAAAACAATAAATGACCAAAATTAGACATTAACAGAGAGATTTAAATTATATTTTTAAAAGGTCAAATTCTGGAGCTTAAAAATACTATGAATGAAATGAAAAATGTAATAGCATCAACCTCAGAATTGATCAGGTAAAAGAAATAATCTATTAACTCAAAGATAAGCTATTTGAAAATATGCAGTAAGAGGAGAAAAAAGAAAAAAAAGAATGAAAAGGAATGAAGAAAGCTTACAGGATATATGAGCAGCATCAAAATAATAAATGTTTGGGTTATAAGAGTTCATAAAGGAGAAAAGAAAAACAATGGGATAGAAAGCTTATAAAGAAATAATAGCTAAAACCTTTCCAAATTTGGAGAAAGATATACATATCCAGGTATAGGAAAGTCAAAGGTCTCACTGAGATTCAATCCAAAAAAGACTACTCCAAGATAAACTACAATCAAATTGTCAACAATTAAGGACAAAGAGAGGATCCTGAAAGCAGGAAGAGAAAAGAAGCAAAAAACATAACATATAAAGGAGTCTCCATAAGGCCAGTAGCAGACTTCTCAACAGAGGTCTTACAGGCCAGGAGAGAGTAGGATCATACATTCAAAACATTGAAGGAAAAAAACCCTGCCAATCTAAATTACTGAACCCAGCAAAACTTTCCTTCAGAAATAAAAGAGAAAGATTCTCAGACAAACAAAAGCTTAGGGAGTTCACTCTCACCTGGCCTGTCTTACATGAAATGCTAAAGGGAGTTCTTCAAGATGAAAGAAAAATATGAAAATTAGTAACATGAAAACATATGAAAGTATAAAACTCACTGGTAAAAATCAAATTCAGAATACTTTAATACTGTAATGGTGGTATGTAAATCACTTATATCTTTAGTGAAGGTTAAAAGACAAAACTATTGAGAATAATAATAGGTACAATAATTTATTAAGAGATATACAATATAAAAATGTAAATTGTGACATTAAAAATATAAAATGTGCTGGGGTGGCAAAAGTGTAGGGTTTTTTATATGATCAAAGTTAAGTTGTTAGCAGCTTGAAATAACCTGTTAAAACATAAGATGTTTTTATAAATCTCATGGTAACCACAAAGCAAAAACCTACAGTAGATACCCGAAAGATAAAAAGTAAGGAATCAAAGCATACAACTACAGAAAATCACTTAATCACAGAGAAAAACAGCATGACATGAAGGAACAAAAGATCTATAAACAACCAGGAAACAATTAATAAAATGATAGTAATAAGTTCTTACATATCAATAATTACCTCAAACATAAATATGTTAGATTTTCCAATTAAAAGATGTGAGGAAGAGGTAGGAGGATTGCTTGAGCCCAGGAATTAGAGACTAGACTGGGCAACATAGCAAGACCTCATCTCAAGAAAAAGAAAAAGACACAGAGTGGCTGAGTGGATAAAAAACAATAGCAACTATATGCTACCTACAAGAAAGACTTCCTTTATCTTGTGGGAACACATACAAACTGAAACTGAAGGGATGAAAAAGGATATACCATGCAAATGAAAACTAAAATAGAGCAAGAATACCTATACTTAAATTAGATAGAAACCATTGAAGATATTTATTTTAAAAGTTATGTTAGATGTCTTCACCTAAGCTTAATTTTTAATATTATTACATGGACTAAAAATGCTTACTTTAAAAAGTGCATACTCAAGATAAGAATAAATGTAATTAGAAACATGTAAGAAACAACACAATGAATTGTTACAAATTTATCTCTATAACATATAGTATCACCTCTGAATTATTTTTGAGGTTGTTTTGGAATATATGATTTATCTAACTTTGACCCTAACATCAGCAATGTAAAGAAGCTAACTAAAATGCACTTTAGGACTTCTCTTGTTTCAGAATTAACTACTATGTGCAAACTAAGCATAGTGGTATAATCTTGAACTTCCCATCCATTAAAATCTTTAATAAGTAAATATAGGAAGCAGAGCAAGACAGCAGAATAGAAAGCTCCACTGATTATCCCCCCACTCAACAAGGACAGCAAGTTAACAACTATCTACACAGAAAAAAATACCTTCACAAGAACCATAAATAAGGTGACCACTCAAAGTACCCAATTTTAACTTCAGATCTCTGAAAGCAGCACTTAAGACATAGAAAAAAAAAAAGGTCCTGAATAGCTGATACCACCCCTCCCCCACCTCTGCAGCTGCAGCCTGCTGCAGAGAGCATTTCTGGGTGCTGGAAGGGAGAACACAACAATTGTGAGGCAATGAACTCGGTGCTGTCTCGTTAGAACAGAAAGGAAAACCAGAACAAACTCAGTTGATGCCCAACCAGGGAAGGAGCATTTAAACCAGCCCTAGCCAGAAAGGAGTTGCTGATCCCAGTGGTTCCAACTCGAGTGCCTTCAAACCTTACCTCTGAGGGCCAAAGTGCTCTCAGTCTCTAAGTAAACTTGAAAGGCAGTCTAGGCCATAAGTACTGCAACTCATAGGTGAGTCCTAGGGCTCAACTAGGCCCAGAAACAGTGGACTGGGGTGGGGGGCACATGACATAATGAGACACCAGCTGGGGCAGCCAAGGAAGGACTGAAATCACCCCTCCCTTAATCCCAGGCTGTATAGTTTGAGGCTTCCTTCTGCTTGAGAAGAGGAGAGGGAAGGAAGAGGAGGACTTTGTCTTGCATCTTGGTTACCAGCTCAGCCACAGCAGGGTAGGGCACCAGTCAGAGCAGTGACGCTCTGTTCCAGGCCATAGCTCCCAGATGACATTTCAAGACACACCCTGAGCCAGAAGGGTATTCCCTGCCTTGAAGAAAAGGGCTCAATCCTTACAGCATTCATCATCTGCTAACTGAAGAGCCCTTGGGCCCTGAATAACCAGCAGTGATGCCCAGGAACCACCTCGAGGGTCTTGCTGAGCCTCTGAGACTTGCTGGCTGCAGGTGAGACTCAGCGAATTTCCGCTGTGGTGCTATGGGGCAAAACTCCTGCTTTAGAAAAGCAGAGGGAAAAGTAAAGGGGACTTTGTCTTGCCCCTTAGGTACCAACACCACCACAGGGAGGTAGAGCATCAAGTAGGCTCCTGGGGTCCCTGATTCTAGAGCTGACCGTTGGATAACATTTATGGAACTGCCCTGGGCCAGAGGGGTGCTCACAGCACTGAAAAGTGAGTCCTACACCAGGCAACATTCACCACAAGTAGACTTAAGAGCCCCTGTACCTTAAGGATACTCCAGTGGTATTCTGGCAGTACACCTTGCCTTGTAGCCAGGGGAGGCAGTGGCTAAGAGGTGAGGCTACTCTGCCTTTGGAAAGTGAAGGGAAGGATAAGAATGGCTGAGACTTGTGGTTTGAGTACCAGCTCAGCTGCAATGCAATAGAATACCAGGTACACTTCTAAGGTTTTTTAACTCTAGCCTCTGACCACCAGACAACACTTCTAGGCTAACCCAGAGATTGGGGGACCTCGCCACCCTGAAGGGAAGAACACAGGCCTGGCTGGCTTTGCTACCTGTGGATTGTAGATTCCCAGGACCTTGAGAAAACATAGGCAGTAGTAAGGGAGTGGTTACAATGGGCCTTAGGCAAGACTCAGCGCTGCTCTGGCTTCAGGTGTGACCCAGCAAAGTCACAGTGGTGGTGGCCACACGGATGCCTGTGTCACTCCATCCCCAGATTTAGGTGACTCAGAACAGAGAGAGACTTTTTATGTTTTGGAGAAAGTAAGGGAAGAGAAAAAGAGTCTCTGCCTGGTCATATATAGAATTCTCCCAAATCATGTTCAAGACCATCAGGGCAGCACCTCTACAAGTCTGGGAGAACCACAGCATTACTGGGCCTGGGGTGCCCCATAAAGAAGACACAGTTTAGATCACAACACCCAGGTCCTTTCAAATAGCTGGAAAGCCTTCCCAAGAAGGACAGCTACAAATAAGCCTAGACAGTGAAGACTACATTAAATACTTAACACTTCAATGCCCAGACACCAAAGAATATCTACTAGCACCAACACCATCCAGAAAAACATGACCTTATCAAATAAACTTGTAAGGGCACCAGGGACCAATCCTGGAGAAAGAGAGACATGTGGACTTTCACAGAGAGAATTCAAAATAGCTGTGTTGAGGAAACTCAAAGAAATTCAAGATAACAGAGAGGAGGACTTCAGAATTGTATCAGATAAATTTAACAAAGAGATTGAAATGATTAAAAAGAACCGGGTGGAAATACTGGAGCTGAAAAATGAAACTGGCATACTGAAAAATGAATCAGAGTCTTTTAACATCAGAATAGACAAAACAGAAGAATTAGTGAGCTTGAAGATAGGCCACTTGAAAATATACAGAGAAGACAAAAGAAAAAAGAATAAAAAATAATGATGCACACCTACAGGATCTAGAAAATAGATTGAAAAAGGAATCTAAGAATTGTTGGCCTCAAAGAGGAGGTAAAGAAAGAAATAAGGGTAGAAAGTTTATTCAAAGGGATAATAATGAGAACTTCTGAAACCTAGAGAAATATATTAATATCCAAGTACAAGAACATTATACAACACCAAGCAGATTTAACTCAAAGAAGACTACCCCAAGGCATTTAATAATCAAGTCTCCAAATGTCAATAAAACATCCTAAAAGCAGCAAGAGAAAAGAAAAAAATAACATATAATGGAGCAGAAATATGCTGGGCAGCAGACTTTTCACTGTAAACCACTTTACAGGATAGAAGGGAGTGGCATCATGTATTTAAAGTGCTAAAGAAAAAAAACCCTTTTACCTTAGAATGGTATCCTCAGTGAAATTATCCTTTAAAAATGAAGGAGAAGTACTTTCCAAGACAAACAAAAGCTGAGGGATATCATCAACACACCAGACCTGTGCTAAAAGAAATGTTAAAGGGAGTACTTTGACCAGAAAGAAAGGGACATTAACGAGCAATAAATAATCACCTGAAGGTACAAAACTCACTAGTAATAGTACACAGAAAAACACAGAATATTATAATACTGTAACTGAGGTGTATAAACTACTCTTATCCTAAGTAGAAAGACTAAATAATGAACCAATCAAAAAGAAGAACTACAACTTTTTAAGACATAGTACAACAGTAAGACGTAAGTAGAAACAATAAAAAGTTAAAAAGTGGGGAGAGGAAGTTAGGGCAAGTTTTTATTAGTTTTCTTTTTGTTTGTTTATGTAAATAGTGTTAAGTTGTTATCAAGTTAAAATAATGGGTTATAAGAAGGTATCTGCAAGCCTCATGGGGACCTCAAACCAAAAAAACATACCATGGACACACTAAAAATAAAATGCAAAAAACTAAATCATATTACCAGAGAAAATCATCTTCACTAGAGGAAGACAGAAATGAAAGAAAGAAGGAAGAGAAAGCCACAAACCACCAGGAAACAAAAAATCAAAATAGAAGTACTAAGTCCTTACTTATCAATAACACTGAATGTAAACTTCCCAATCAAAAGACACTGACTAACTGAATAGATGAAAAACCAAGACCCATTGATCTGTTGCCTAGAAGAAACACACTTCACCTATAAAGACACACAGACTGAAAATGAAAGGATAGAAATAGACATTCCATGCCAATGAAACAAAAACAGAACAGGAGTCACTATACTTATATCAAACAAAATAGATTTAAAGACCAAAACTGTAAAAAGAGACAAAGAAGGTCACTATGTGATGATAAAGGGGTCAGTTCAGCCAGAGGACATAATAATTTCAAATAGATATGCACCCAACACTGCAGTGCCCAGATATGTAAAGCAAATATTACTCAAGTAAAAGAGAGATGTAGACCCCAATACAATAACAACTGGAGACTTTAACACCGCACTTTCAGCATTGGAAATATCTTCCAGACAGAAAGTCAACAAAGAAACAGCAAACTTAATCTGCACTATAGACCAAATGGATCTAATAGATATTTACAGAACATGTCATGCAACAACTGCGCAATACACATTCTTTTCCCCAGCACATAGGTCTTTCTCAAGAATAGGCCATATTTTAGGTCACAAAACAACTCTGAAAACATTAAAAAAAAACTGAAATAATATCAAGCATCTTCTAGAACCACAATGGAATAAAACTAGAAATCAATAGGAATTTTGAAAACTATACAAATACATGGAAATTAAACAATATGCTCCTGGATAACCAGTGGTTCAATGAAGAAATTAAAAAGGATATTGAAAAATTTCTTGAAACAGATAATAGAAATACAACATGCTAAAACCTATGGAATACAGCAAAAGCAGTACTCAGAGGGAAGTTGATAGCTGTAAGTATCTACATCAAAAAAGAGGAAAAACTTCAAATAAATAATTGAATGATGCATCTTAAAGAACTAGAAAAGAAAGAGCAAACCAAACCCATAATTAGTAGAACAAAAGAAATAATAAATACCAAGCAAAAATAAATGAAATTGAAATGAAAAATACAATATGAAAGATCAATGAAACAAAAAGCTGGGCTTTTTTGAAAAGTTAAACAAAATTGACAAACTGTTAGCCAAACTAAGGAAAAAAGCAAGAAGATCCAAATATATCAAATCAGAAATGAAAAAGGAGACATTACAACGGATGCTGTAGAAATTCAAAGGATCATTAGTGGCTACTATGAGCAACTATATGCCAGTAATTTGGAAAATCTAGAAGAAATGGACAAATTCCTAGAGAGATACAGCCTACTGACATTAATCCAAATGTCAGTAGAAGAAATCCAAAACCTGAACAGGCCAATAACAAGTAATGAATTTGAAGCCATAATAAAAAACATTCCCAGTAAAGAAAAGTCCGGGACCTAATGGCTTCATTGCTAAATTCTAACAAACATTTAAAGAACTAATACCAATCCTACTAAAACTATTCTGAAAAATAGAGGAGGAAGGAGTACTTCCAAACTCATTCTATGAGGCCAGTACTACCCTGATAACAAAACTAGACAAAGACACATCCAAAACAGAAAACTACAGGCCAAAATCTCTGATGAATATTGATGCAAAAATCCTCAACAAAATACTAGAAAACAGAATTCAACACTAAATTTGATCATTCATCGTGACCTAGCAGTATTTTTTCCCTGGGATGCAAGAATGATTCAACATATATAAATCAGTGGGATACATCACATTAATAGAATAAAGGATAAAAATGATATGATCATTTCAATTGATGCTGACAAAGCATTTGATATCATTCAACATTTCTTCATGATAAAAACCCTCACAAAACTGGGAATAGAAGGAACATACTTCAACATAATAAAAGCCATACACAAAAGACCCACAGCTAGTATCACAATGAATGGAGAAAAACTGAAAGCTTTTCCTCTAACATCTAGAACATGACAAGGAGACCCAGTGTCAAAAGTGTTATTCAACATAGTACCAGAAGTCCTAGCTAGAGCAATCAGACAAAAACAAAAGTAAACAACAACAACAAGATATAAAGGCATCCAAATTGGAAAGGAAGAAGTCAAATTATTCTTGTTTGCAGATGATGATATGATTCTATATTTGGGAAAACCTGTAAACTCCACAAGAAAACTATTAGAACTGATAAAAATCAGTAAAATTTCAGGAAACAAAATCAACACACAAAAAGGACTAGCATTTCTATGTGCCAACAATGAACAATCTGAAAAAGAAATAAAAGAGTATTTCAAGTGCTTGCTTTGGCAGCACATATACTAAAATTGGAATGATACAGAGAAGATAGCATGGCCCCTGAACAAGGATGATATGCAAATTCACGAAGCATTTCATAGTTTTCATCCTATGCCAGTCAGAATGGTGATTATTAAAAAGTCAGGAAACAATAAATGCTGGCGAGGCTGTGGAGAAATAGGAACGCTATTACACTGTTGGTGGGAAGGTAAATTAGTTCAACCATTGTGGAAGACAGTGTAGTGATTCTTCAAGGATCTAGAATGAGAAATACCATTTGACCCAGAAATTCCATTACTGAGTATATACCCAAAGGATTATAAACCATTCTGCTGTAAAGACATATGCGTGTATATATTTATTGCAGCACTATTTACAGTAACAAAGATGGAACCAACCCAAATACCCATCAATGATAAACTGGATAAAGAAAATGTGGTACATATATACCATGGAATACTATACAGCCATAAAAAGGAATGAGATCACGTTCTCTGCTGGGACATGGATGCAGCTGGAAGCCATCATCATCAGCAAATTAACACAGGAACAGAAAACCAAACACCACATGTTCTCAGTCATAAGTGGGAGTTGAATAATGAGAATACGTGGACACAGGGAGGGGGGAACAATGCACACTGGGACCTGTTGGGGGGTAGGGGCAAAAGAAGGGAGAGCATTAGGATAAGTAGCTAATGCATGCAGGGCTTAAAACTTAGATGACGGGTTGACAAGTCCAGCAAACCACCATGGCACACATATACCTATGTGACAAACCTACATGTTCTGTACTTGTATTCCGGAACTTAAAGGAAAATAAAAAAAAATTTTTTTAAAGTAATACAATTTACAATAGCCACACATAAAATTAAATAGCTATGCATTAACTTAAGCAAACAAATGCAAGATCTCTATAATGAAAACTGTAAAACACTGATGAACGATATTAAAGAGGACACCAAAAAATAGAAAAATTTTCCACATTCATAGATTGGAAGAATCAACATTGTTAAAATGTCCACAGGACCCAAAGCAATCGACAGATTAAAAGCAATCCCTATCAAAATGCCAATGATATTTTCACAGAAATAGAAAAATAAAATCCCCAAATTTATACGGAACCACAAAAGACCTAGAATAGCCAAAGTTATCCTAAGTAAAAAGAAAAAAACTGGAGGAACTGTTCCTTCATTACCTGACTTCAAATTATACTACAGAGCTATAGTAACCAAAACAGCATGGTACTGGCATAAAAGCAGACATATAGACCAATGGACAGAATAAAGAACCCAGAAACAAATCCACAAACCTACAATGACCTCATTATTGAGAAAGGTGCCAAGAACATAATCTGGGGAAAAGACAATCTCATCAATAAATGGTGCTGGGAAAATTGGATGTCCATATGCAGAAAGATGCAGCTAGACCCCTATCTCCTCTATATACAAAAATCAAATCAAAAGACATTAAAGACTTAAATGTAAGACCTCAAACCATAAAAATACTACAAGAAAACATTGAGGAAAATCTCCAGGACACTGGTCTTGGCAAAAATTTCTTGAGCAACACCCTACAAGCAATGTAAAAATGGATAAATGGGATCATATCAAGTGAAAAAGCTTCTGCACAGGAAAGGATATAATCAACAATGTAAAGAGACACTTCACAGAATGGGAGAAAATATTTTCAAACCACCCATATGACAAAAGATTAATAGCCAGAATATATAAGGAACTCAAAGAACTCCACCAGAAAAAAATATCCAATAATCCAATCAAAACATCGGCAAAAGATTTGCATAGACAGTACTCAAAAGAAGACATACGAATGGCAAACATGCATCTGAAAAGGTGTTCAACATAATTAATCATCAGTGAAATGCAAATCAAAACTACAATGAAATAACATCTCACCCCCAGTTAAAATGGCTTATATCTAAAAGATAGGCAATAGCAAATGCTAATGAGGATGTGGAGAAAAGGGAATCCTCATATACTGTTGGTAGGAATGTAAGTTAGTACAACTACTAAGGAGACCAGTTTAGAGGTTTCTCAAAAAAACTAAAAATTGAGATACCATATAATTCAGCAATCCCACTGCTGGTTATTACCCCAAAGAAAGGAAATCAGTATATCAAAGAGATATCTGCACAACTATATTTGTTGCAGCACTGTTTAAAATAGCTAAGATTTGGAAGCAACCTAAGTGTCCACCAACAGATGAATGGATAAAGAAAATGTGGTACATATACACAATGTAGTACTATTCAGCCATAAAAAGGATGAGATTCAGTCATCTGCAACATTATGAGTGGAACTGGAGATTATGTTAAGTGAAATAAACCAGGCACAGAAAGACAAACATCGCATATTCTCACTTATTTGTGGGATCTAAAACTCAAAACAACTGAACTCATGGACATAGAGAGTAGATGGATGATTACCAGAGGCTGGGAATGGTAGTGGGGGGTTGGCAGGGAGGTAGAGATGGTTAATGGTACAAAATAAATAGAATGAATAAGCCCTAAGAATTTGATAGCACAACAAGGTGCCTATAGTCAGTAATAACCATATATTTTTTAATTACATAAAGAGTAGATTGCTTAAAACTCAATGGATAAATTAGGGGATGGATACCCCATTCTTCATGTTGTGGTTATTTCACACCGCATGCCTATAACAAAACATCTCATGTACCCTACAAATATATACACATACTATGTACCCACAAAAAGTAACAATTAAAAAGAATAGGTAAATATTCATTTGATTACAATATAACTTATTACAGAAGAACCATTTCTTTTAAAGAAACAAAAGGAAATTATTAATTTAAAGGTTCAAGAATTCCTAAAATTTAACACTTATTTATCTCCCAGATCAATAACATTTATTTCTGTCCCTTAATTCCAGACTTCTCCACTATTAACCGTCAAAGTTTGAAACTGACACTCAAGTTAATAACTACCAGTGCTGTTTTTTTTAAACACACCCTTTCATGACTGGTGCTTTAGATCATTTCCATGAAGCCTATGAAGTTACTAGTGCTCCTGTTAACTTTTTCTTTAGAATGGCATTGCCTAGACTTACTTCCTTTGACTCATTTCTTCAAACGAGTTCTTAGTCTTTCTCTCTCTCTCTCTCTCTCTCTTTTAATCAAGTGGCATAATATTTCCAGGATTAAAATCTCAGTCATTCTTCTCCCCAGAAAATTATTGACTCATAAATTCTACCTTATAACATTTTTCAGTATTTATCTTTTCCTTTTCATTCTTAACACTACCTAGTTCAGGCCCTCAGTGTCTTGGGCATCATATAGATTTATGTATTGAGCTTAGTTTCAAAGTATTATGGTAGATATTTTTGAGAGGTAAGAAAGAACAGTTAATGAGGACCTCTGTAAGTCAAAATAATAGATTATCCCTTTAGCACTTAAGACAAATGTGTAAGGTAAGTGGCACATTTCTCTGAATGTTTGAAAATTTTGAAAGATCCAGTGAAATCAAAATAACTTGTCACAGGTCATTTGGTCTAGCTGGAACTTAACTTTGCATTATCTTGACTCTTTTCATTATGCATATGTAACTGTTCCACATATTGTAGATGACAAACTAAGTGATGCAATTCCTAATGTCATGAAATTGACAATTTAGTAAGGAATATGAGATGTGTATATTAAGAACTATGATCCTAAGAGCAAAATGGTCTAAGTTTTATAAGACATAAGAAGGTACAGTGTGCCCCTTCTGAGAAATTTGGGGAAAAAAGTTTCTAGAGTAGAACAGATTTTGAGCTAAACTTTAAAAGATGTGTAAAATTCAAAT
Source organism: Aotus nancymaae (assembly GCF_030222135.1). Taxonomy (NCBI): domain Eukaryota; kingdom Metazoa; phylum Chordata; class Mammalia; order Primates; family Aotidae; genus Aotus; species Aotus nancymaae. The sequence goes on along the minus strand of NW_026988415.1, from coordinate 45,078,688 downwards.
AAAAAGAGTGGAATAAAAGTATTTTAGGGGAGGCAAGAGTATGAAGAACAATAATGGAAAGCTCAGAATAAAAGGAAGTCATGATGGGCTTCACAAGGGCATATGGACTTAATTCTGTATTCAACAGGGGGAAAGGAGTGACTTAAAATGAGTATATCAGGAGTCAGTTTCAGGCTTCAGGCTTGAACCAAAAGAGGGGCAGTGGGCACTGAATGGAAGAAAAGAAAAGAAGAGGTATATCAAAACTAGAAGAGTATTAAAGCTTAAGTTTAGAACGTGCTACGAATATAATAATCCTTTAGATTGATTAAATCTTCTTTTGAGACAAAGTCTTACTCTTTACCTGGGTTGGAGTACAGTGGTGCAATCATGGCTCACTGCAGCCTCCACCTCCAGGGCTAAGTGATTCTCCAACCTCAGCCTCTCAAGTAGCTGGGACTACAGGTACACACCACCATGCTCAGCTAATTTTTGTATTTTTTGTAGAAAAGGGGTTTCATCATGTTGCCCAGGCTGGTCTCAAACTCCTAGGCTGAAGTGATCTGCCTGCCTCTGTCTCTGTCTCCCAATGTACTGGGTCTACAGGTGTGAGCCATTCTACCCGGCCTAGATGTATTACATTTAAGCTTAAGTAATATTGTTCCTGATGCAAGAGATGGGGCTTTGACTTTAGATCCAATAAATTCATCTACAATTGTCAATGACAAATACTCTTCGTGGGTGTAAGAAAATAAATGTGTTGGGGAGGAGATCCAAGATGGCCGCTTAGGAGGAACTCGGGAATGCAGCTCCGAGAGAAAGCACAGAGGGTGAGTGGACGCCGTATTTCCAGACTGATTTTTACTGCCCACAGACCAGGAGATTCACGCGCAGAGAAGCCACACGGGTCGCCAGCACCGCTGGCGCCGCTGGCTTGAACGGCGCAGCCGCTGGGCCGGCACCCTGAGGCAACGGCTCACGGTACAAAGTGAGAGAGTCTGAGTCCCCTATAAGCCAGCAAGGGGAGCTGAAACGGGGAGCCAGGCCAGCGCCACGAATCTCAGAGCCGCGGCTTTAGCCAACGCAGCGGCTCCGGAGGCAGATCAGATGAGACGGTGTCCCCTCTTACCCAGCAAGAAGACCTGAAACACAACTGAAACCGGGACAGTCCAGCTCTGTGGAGGAGGGGCGTTCTCCATAGGCACCCTGCTGTTCTCTACCAAGGCAATCCGCCACTACAGAGACTCCGTCACTACAGGGGCGGGCCAACATATCGGAAGCAGTTCTAACCACACCCAGAAGTTCACACGGAAGCTGGGTGGAGCCCACAGCAGCTTAGCGAAGCCTCTGCAACCTGAGTGTGACTAGGCTGCCACCTTGTGGGCAGGGAAAACAGCAACCGCACAGGGGAACATCATAAAACCGTAACTCCCTGGGACAGAACACCTGGGGGGAAGAGCAGGGGGTTTATGAGTTCTGCCACAGCAGACTTAAAATTACCAAAATCAGAAAGACAACAACTACAAAGTCAACAGGTGGATAAATCCACAAAGATGGGAAGAAACCAGCGCAAAAAGGATGAAAACACCCAAAACCAGAACACTTCTCCTCCTACAAGGGATCACAACTCCTCACCAGCAAGGGAACAAGACTGGATGGAGAATGAGTGTGATGAAATGACAGAATCAGCTTTCAGAAAGTGGATAATAAGAAACTTCCGTGAGCTAAAAGAACATGTTCTAACCCAATGCAAAGAAACTAAGAACCTTGAAAAAAGACTTGACGAAATGCTAACAAGAATGGACAACTTAGAGAGGAATATGAGCGAATTGATGGAGCTGAAAAACACAACACGAGAACTTCGTGAAGCATGCACAAGTTTCAACAGCCGAATTGACCAAGCAGAAGAAAGGATATCAGAGGTCGAAGATCAACTCAATGAAATAAAACGAGAAGGCAAGATTAGAGAAAACAGGGTAAAAAGGAATGAACAAAGTCAACAAGAAATATGGGACTATGTGAAAAGACCTAATCTACGTTTGATAGGTGTACCTGAATGTGACGAAGAGAATGCATCCAAGCTGGAAAATACTCTTCAGGATATTATCCAGGAAAACTTCCCCAACCTAACAAGGCAGGCCGAGATTCAAGTCCAGGAAATACAGAGAACACCACAAAGATACTCCTCTAGAAGAGCAACCCCAAGACACATAATCATCAGATTCACCAGGGTTGAAATGAAGGAGAAAATACTAAGGGCAGCCAGAGAGAAAGGTCGGGTTACCCACAAAGGGAAGCCCATCAGACTCACTGCAGATCTCTCAGCAGAAACCCTACAGGCCAGAAGAGAGTGGGGGCCGATATTCAACATCCTTAAGGAAAAGAACTTTCAACCCAGAATTTCGTATCCAGCCAAACTAAGCTTCATAAGTGAAGGAAAAATAAAATCCTTTGTGAACAAGCAAGAACTCAGAGAGTTCATCACCACCAGACCAGCTCTACAAGAGCTCCTGAAGGAGGCACTACACATAGAAAAGAACAACCAGTACCAGCCACTCCAAAAACACACGAAAAGGTAAAGAGCATCAACACAATGAAGAATCTGCATCAACCAAAGGGCAAAACAGCCACCTAGCACCAAAATGACAGGATTGAATTCACACATAACAATATTAACCCTAAATGTAAACGGACTAAATGCCCCAATCAAAAGACACAGACTGGCAAATTGGATAAAAAGCCAAAACCCATCAGTGTGCTGTATCCAGGAAACCCATCTCGCATGCAAGGATACACAAAGGCTCAAAATAAAGGGATGGAGGAAGATTTACCAAGCAAATGGAGAGCAAAAAAAAGCAGGAGTTGCAATTCTCATCTCTGATAAAATAGACTTTAAAGCAACAAAGATCAAAAGAGACAAAGAAGGACATTACATAATGGTAAAAGGATCAATGCAGCAAGAAGAGCTAACGATCCTAAATATATATGCACCTAATACAGGAGCACCCAGATACATAAGGCAAGTTCTTAAAGACTTACAAAGAGACTTAGACTCCCACACAATAATAGTGGGAGACTTCAACACACCATTGTCAATATTAGACAGATCAACGAGACAGAAAATTAACAAGGATATCCAGGACTTGAACTCAGACCTGGAACAAGCAAACCTAATAGACATTTACAGAACTCTCCACCCCAAATCCACAGAATATACATTCTTCTCAGCACCACATCACACCTACTCTAAAATTGACCACATAATTGGAAGTAAATCACTCCTCAGCAAATGCAAAAGAACGGAAACCATAACAAACAGTCTCTCAGACCACAGTGCAATCAAGTTAGAACTCAGAATTCAGAAGCCAACCCAGAACCGCACAGCCTCATGGAAAATGAACAACTTTCTCCTGAATGTTGACTGGATAAACAATGAAATGAAGGCAGAAATAAAGACGTTCTTCGAAACCAACGAGAATGAAGACACCACATACCAGAATCTCTGGGACACATTTAAAGCAGTCTCTAGAGGAAAATATATAGCAATAAGTGCCCACATGAGAAGAAAGGAGAGATCTAAAATTGACACCCTATCGTCAAAATTGAAAGAGCTAGAGGAGCAAGATCAAAAAAACTCAAAACCTAGCAGAAGACAAGAAATAACTAAGATCAAAGCAGAATTGAAGGAGATAGAGACACGAAAAACCCTTCAAAAAATCAATAAATCCAGGAGCTGGTTTTTTGAAAAGATCAACAAAATAGACAGACCACTTGCCAGACTAATAAAAAAGAAAAGAGAGAATAATCAAATAGATGCAATAAAAAATGACAAAGGGGATATCACCACAGATTCCACAGAAATTCAAACCATCATCAGAGATTATTACAAACAACTCTATGCACATAAATTAGAAAACCTGGAGGAAATGGATAAATTCCTGGACAGCTGCCTCCTGCCAAGCCTAAACCAGGAAGAAGTCGAAACCCTGAATAGACCAATAACAAGGTCTGAAGTCGAGGCAGCAATTAAGAGCCTACCACCCAAAAAAAGCCCAGGTCCAGATGGGTTCACAGTCGAATTCTACCAGACATACAAAGAGGAACTGATACCATTCATACTGAAACTATTCCAAATAATCCAAAAAGAGGGAATCCTTCCCAAATCATTTTATGAGACCAACATCATCCTAATACCAAAACCTGGCAGAGACTCAACAAGAAAAGAAAACTACAGGCCAATATCCATGATGAACATAGATGCAAAAATCTTCAATAAAATAATGGCAAGCCGATTACAACAGCACATCAAAAAGCTTATCCACCATGATCAAGTAGGATTCATCCCGGGGATGCAAGGCTGGTTCAATATACGCAAGTCTATAAATGTAATTCACCACATAAACAGAACCAAAGACAAAAACCACATGATTATCTCAATTGATGCAGAGAAGGCCTTCGACAAAATTCAACAGCCCTTTATGCTAAAAACCCTCAATAAACTAGGTATCGATGGAACGTATCTCAAAATAATAAAAGCTATTTATGACAAACCGACAGCCAATATCATACTGAACGGGCAAAAACTGGAAGCATTCCCTTTGAAATCTGGCACTAGACAAGGATGCCCTCTCTCACCACTCCTATTCAATATAGTACTGGAAGTTCTAGCCAGAGCAATCAGGCAAGAAAAAGAAATAAAGGGTATTCAATTAGGAAAGGAGGAAGTCAAATTGTCTCTATTTGCAGATGACATGATTGTATATCTAGAAGACCCCCTCATCTCAGCCCAAAAGCTCCTGAAACTGATAAGCAACTTCAGCAAAGTCTCAGGATACAAAATCAATGTGCAAAAATCACAAGCGTTCCTATACACCAATAACAGACTTAAAGAGAGCCAAATCAAGAACGAACTGCCATTCACAATTGCTACAAAGAGAATAAAATACCTAGGAATACAACTAACAAGAAATGTAAAGGACCTCTTCAAGGAGAACTACAAATCACTGCTCAACGAAATAAGAGAGGACACAAACAGATGGAGAAACATTCCATGTTCATGGTTAGGAAGAATTAATATCGTGAAAATGGCCATACTGCCCAAAGTAATATACAGATTCAATGCTATCCCCATCAAGCTACCAATGACCTTCTTCACAGAACTGGAAAAAACCACCTTAAACTTCATATGGAACCAAAAGAGAGCCCGCATAGCCAAGTCAATTCTAAGCAAAAAGAACAAAGCAGGAGGCATCACACTACCAGACATCAAACTCTACTACAAGGCTACAGTAATCAAAACAGCATGGTACTGGTACCAAAACAGAGATATAGACCAATGGAACAGAACAGAGGCGTCGGAGGCAACACAACATATCTACAACCACCTGATCTTTGACAAACCTGATAAAAACAAGCAATGGGGAAAGGATTCCCTGTTCAATAAGTGGTGTTGGGAAAACTGGCTAGCCATATGCAGAAAGCAGAAACTGGACCCCTTCCTGACACCTTACACTAAAATTGACTCCAGATGGATTAAAGACTTAAACATAAGACCTAACACCATAAAAACACTAGAAGGAAACCTAGGCAAAACCATTCAGGACATAGGCGTAGGCAAGGACTTCATGACCAAAACACCAAAAGCATTGGCAACAAAAGCCAAAATAGACAAATGGGACCTAATCAAACTCCACAGCTTCTGCACAGCAAAAGAAACAGTCAATAGAGTGAATCGGCAACCAACAGAATGGGAAAAAATTTTTGCAGCCTACCCATCTGACAAAGGGCTGATATCCAGAATTTACAACGAGCTAAAAAAGATTTACAAGAAAAAAACAAACAAGCCCATTCAAAAGTGGGCGAAGGACATGAACAGATACTTTACAAAAGAAGACATACATGAGGCCAACAAGCATATGAAAAAATGCTCATCATCACTGGCCATTAGAGAAATGCAAATCAAAACTACATTGAGATACCATCTCACACCAGTTAGAATGGCAATCATTAAAAAATCTGGAGACAACAGATGCTGGAGAGGATGTGGAGAAATAGGAACACTTTTACACTGTTGGTGGGAGTGTAAATTAGTTCAACCATTGTGGAAAACAGTGTGGCGATTCCTCAAGGACCTAGAAATAGAAATTCCATTTGACCCAGCAATCCCATTACTGGGCATATATCCAAAGGATTATAAATCGTTCTACTATAAGGACACATGCACACGAATGTTCATAGCAGCACAGTTTACAATAGCAAAGACCTGGAACCAACCCAAATGCCCATCGATGATAGACTGGACAGGAAAAATGTGGCACATATACACCATGGAATATTATGCAGCCATTAAAAACGAGGAGTTCGCGTCCTTTGTAGGGACATGGATGAACCTGGAAACCATCATTCTCAGCAAACTGACACAAGAACACAAAATCAAACACCACATGTTCTCACTCATAGGCGGGTGTTGAACAAGGAGAACACATGGACACAGGGAGGGGAGCACTATACATGGGGGTCTGTTGTGGGGGAGTGGGGGGGACAGCGGGGGGGTGGGGAATTGGGGAGGGATAGCATGGGGAGAAATGCCAGATATGGGTGAAGGGGAGGAAGGCAGCAAATCACACTGCCACGTATGCACCTAAGCATCAACCTTGCATGTTTTTCACATGTACCCCAAAACCTAAAATGCAATAAAAAAAAAAAAAAAAAAAAAAAAAAAAAAGAAAATAAATGTGTTGATGTTCTGATTTCAGTGAATTGAAAATTAAAATACATGAAAATATGAAGTTATTAAAGAAGATACTGGAGTAATGATTCATATTTTAAAATGTACTTAAAAGACAGACTGAGTTCTGCAAGGAGAAAATAAAAAAAAAGAAAAATTAAAATGTACTTAAAAGGATTTATCCCAATTTCTTCTAAATAGCATGCTTTTCTAATTCAGTGAAATGGTTTATATCTACTCAAACATTCAGGAACAAATCCTGATGTGAAAATACTTCTTAATCCGGGTTTTACATCAAATTCACACATACAGCTTTTCAAAATCATACATGCTAATTAAAATCAGAGTATCTGTGGGTGCTTCAATTCAACCATAAGTGATTCTGATGATCAGTTATGATGAGAATCGTTGCCTTATGGGACAGGTTCAGAATCCTACACACAACGGCTGTCCAATATCTATTTGGTGACTAAGTTGATTGATATAAAACTCTTGTCATCTAGAATGGTACTTATCAAGCTAAATTATGCTTTAGTCTAAACTGAAGAGATTTTTTAATAAAAGAAGGAAGGCTATATAAATGTACATCTTTTTGCACTACTTTAAATCTACTCAAATCTCCAAAGTTCAGGCTAAATAATCTCTGCTTTTAGCCTGTATTTGGCTGTAATCTCTTAGCCAAACTGGTCATTTGGTTCAGCCTTCCACCATGGTTGTTTTCAAGCCTGGCTGCACATCAGAATCACCAATTAAAATATACCAGTGCCCAGGATCCACTCCAGACTAATTAATCAGAATCTCTCAGAGTGGTTCCCAGTCATATTTTACTATTTGTTTGTTTTGTTTATTAAAGCTTCCCAGGTGATTCTGTTGCACAGAGAGGGTTATAGCCTCTCTAGGGTTCTGGGAGTCAAAAAATCATGTCTCAAATGGTGGGGGTTGGGGGCCAGGTGGATCTAAAGAAACATTTAGCATCTCTTGTGAATCAGACATATGTTTCTTACATATGTCAAGCCTGGAGATGAAGTCTCTTTTTAAGACTAGCCTTACCTATAATTCCAGCACTGTGGGAGGCCTTCTTCCTTCCCTCTTTGCCCGTTTTGTGAATTAATCCCAGTATGTCATAATTTCTAATACTTTTATTAGTTTGTCTAAATCCCTGCCACTCATAACATATAACCTAAACACAATCACTTTAATACTGTAATAATAACAAACAAGTAAAATGGGACCACCTTATTTTTAAAATTGGGCTAAAAAACCATGTAAAATTCACTATCTTAACCATTTTAAGTGTACAGTTCAGTAGTATTAAGTATATTTAACTCCTTATTTTGAATATTTATCCTCTATTAATGTAGCCTACAATAGCTTCACCATTTTATCATACTGTTGACCCACGCTCAGCTAACTTTCGATTAAAATACATGGTTCTTTTTGATCTGGAACTGGTTAAACTATGTCCCTCTAGGATACGGTTATATAGATAGAATTTTTTCTGGATCCCAAAACAGATCCAACATATACTTATACTTTCGAATTTAAGTTTTACCTTGTTAGACTCAACCAACCATTGCCAGCCTTTCAAGATCTTTTTGGATCTTCTAGAATCTGTCACCAGGAGGCTCATGGAAGGTAGGTTTCTACTGAGAACAAATTTATAAAATGGGTGTTGTTTTCCAGAGGCTACTGTATACTTCCACATTCTCCTCAGGTTGCATTTACCCTAAATTGTACATGAATTTGATGATCTCTACTTTCTAAAAGTGATACCTGAGGCTTGGAGAGGTTAGGCAGTTTGCCCAAAGTCACAAAGCTGGTAAGTGTCAGAGCCAGGATTCAGATCTAAGTCTGCCCAAGATTTCCCTGAGAGCTCTCTCTTAAAAAGGCTAGCCTTTTTTTTTTTTTTTTTTTTTTTTTTTTTGAGATGAAGTCTTGCTCTGTCACCCAGGCTGGAGTGCAGTGGCATGATCTTGGCTCACTGCAACCTCCGCCTCGCGGGTTCAAGTGATTCTCCTGCCTCAGCCTCCCAAGTAGATGAGACTACAAGCGTGCACCACCACACCCAGCTAATTTTTGTATTTTTAGTAGAGATGGGGTTTCATTATGTTGGCCAAGCTGGTCTTAAACTCCTAACCTCAGGTGATCTGCCTGCCTCGGCCTCCCACAGTGCTAGGATTACAGGCAAGGCTAGTCTTAAAAAGAGATTTCATCTCCAAGCTTGACATATGTAAGAAACATATGTCTGATTCACAAGAGATGCTAAATGTTTCTTTAGATCCACCTGGCCCCCAACCCCCACCATTTGAGACGTGATTTTTTGACTCCCAGAAAAAAATGACCAATAGCCAATTCTGAAAGTGGGAGAGGAAACTGGTGACAATACAGATGTTTTTCAGCCTGTTTCAGGGTGACAGCTTAGAGGGAAGCCTGGCCTTTGGGAACAGATGTTAAATTAGAGGATACATGAGCAGATGATGTTGATTGTGAGGAAGATAACTGGGACAGGAATTAATGTTTACTGAAAACTCACTATCTGCCAGGAATAAACGTGTTCTGGCAAAGAACTGGGACTTAGGAGCTGATTCTAGTAGAAATGGGAACCAAGGGATAGCTGAAGAAACTTAGGGGCATCTTCCTCTCTTTTCTTTTCGTCTTTATACTCTTAACATGTCTTTTTTTCTTCCTTAACTGATTAGAATATGAAATAAATATATTTTTATTGGTTTGTTGTTAAGTGTGGGTTTATACTGATTCTCAATTCCAAAAGCAGTAAGTTGTAAAAAGTATTAGGATGAGAGAGACTGCATTGGTTTTCACCTTGCTATTAATTAGCTGTATGACTAAGAACATATCACAGCCTTTCAGATTTCTGTTTCTGAAGTTTCTTTTCTACCTGACTTTATATGGGTTGATGATGATCAATGAAAAAATATATTTTAGATTGGAATACATACAGAAGCAAAATTTTGGTGGAGTATTTATTATAGAGGACCCAAACAGCTTAGCTACTTCCAAATACAAAGACTGTCAGGAAGCACAGATGATTATTTAAAGTGTCAAGGAGCTATATAGTTAATGCAAACACTTAAGGGCCTAAAAAAATCAAAGGGTCCCAATGTTTCTTCTCCTACTCCTCCATTATCTTTATTTTCTTGTCTATGTCTTAAGCCTAAAGTTCGTTCCCTCCAAAATATTACTTTGCAAAAATCCATGAGGCGTTTCTATTACCAAATGTAATATTTTAATAATTGCAGCTAAAAAGAATTTTCGCAAAATTAATATACTGGTTATGCTTTAGGTATAATAATTCAATTTTCCATAATGATAAATGTACAAAATTCATGGCAGATGGTCTTTTATCTTTCAATCTAATTAAGTAAGAAATTAGGAAAGCTAGGGTTAAAAATATAAACAGATTACACATTAGAATATCAAATGACAATACACTGAATGTGGTGAAGCACGATTTCAAGTCTCATCTGGAACAAATATACTTCTTTGAACATGGTATGTAAATACTTCCTCGTTAATTTTAGGCATATCATTTTAATATTTCTAGCCTAGAATTTCTCAACTGTTCTTCATTCCCTGGCACATTTGAATTTTTTATGCTATTATAAACTTGGAAAAGAGATATGGATAGAGAAGCAAGATTTTTTGTTTTGTTTTGTTTTTTGAGATGAAGTCTCACTCTGCCACCCAGGCTGGAGTGCAGTGGCATGATCTTGGCTCACTGCAACCTCTGCCTCCTAAGTTCAAGTGATTCTCCTGCCTCAGCCTCCTGAGTAGCTGGGATTACAGGCATGTGTCACTGTGCCCGGCTAATTTTTATACTTTTAGTAGAGATGGGTTTTCACCATGTTGGCCAGGCTGGTCTCAAACTCCTGACCTCAAGTGATCCGCCCACCTTGGCCTCCCAAAGTGCTGGGATTACAGGTGTAAGCCATCACACTTGGTCAAGGAGCAAGATTTTATAATCAGACTCAAAGCCTAGTTTAGTGAAACTTGGTATTGAGATCTTAATGACACAAAGGCATGCTCTCAGATATGAACTGGAATATACTGTCTTTAAAATATACAGGAATTTCCAATGCTGACATCATTCATTTTCATTTTAATATGAAAAAAAAGCAATGGGAAGTAAGAAAATACTATCCAGAACTAGGTTCAAAATGGGAAGACAACCTAAATCTGATAATGAAGTAAGGGCTTAAAAATAATATATGGAAAAGATAAGATAAAACCAATGTTTACTAGATGGTCCCATTTATACTCAGGGTATAAGAGGGTGAAATTGCTTTGCAATGCTGTGCTTTGTGGTAATAAGAAACTATTTCTTCAAGTTGCCAACTGTTAACAAATTCAGCATAACTTTAAATATATATTACTTTCCAGAAATTAAATACATCAGAAAGTTCTTCAGAGTGGAGAAATATGGTTATATAACAAAACTATGACCTACATGTACAGAGTTTCAATTTGGGATGATGAAAAAGTTCTGGAGATGGACAGTGGTGAAGCTTGCTTGACAATGTAAATGTACTTGACGTCACTGAATTTCACACTTAAAATGGCAAAGTTTATGGTGTGCATATTTTACCACAATAAAACATAAAATAAAATTTTGAAAAAAATAAAAGATAAAAGCATCTGAATCACTGCATGAAGGACAGGTGCCCTGTAGAGTCAATCTGTTGCTCAGAGGAATATGCACGAGCAAGTGATAGTTGTTTTGCTACCATGACATAAGCAATTCACTTTTGAGTAATATTTATGATGATTATTTGAAATGAAAGAGTAGTTTTGTGACAAATTATAAATGGGATCTGATCTGAGAGTTCATGTATTCCATGTAATGTATTTAATTACATTGAAGTGTGGCTTCAGCATTTGGTGGGAGAATGAATAAACTCCAATTTGCTATAAATAAAGAGTGTTTTACCGCTTCATTTCCCTCTTACAAGAAATGTTTTCATGACCTAAGAAAATAAAACTTTCATAATAATTTGTAATGGGGAGAAAATCTATGACCTATAGCACTGGGATGTAGGAAAAAATATTTGAGATTCTGAGTTGGTCAAATAGATTCAAGTTCCATCTTTACCCACAACTATATAGCCTTGAGCAAATTAACCACTATGGACCTTTTTTTATTTCACCTAAAAGGTACAGAAATACAATGTGTAATTTTTAATTCTAGAATTTGTGAATATTAAATAATTTCTAAAATGCTCAATACATGTACGCACTTGATAAAGTATGCTTGTTCACCAATCCAGAAGCTTTGAACTTTTTACTTAATATTACACATACTCATTTTATTTAGACCAGAGCTATTTTAAAGATCATCTAGTTCAGGGTTTCTCAAACTCGGCACTATTGTCACTTTGGTCTGGATAATTTGTTGTTGTGAGCAGCCTGTCCTATGAATTGTAGGATATTTGGCAGCATCTCTGGCCTCTGCCAATCAAACTAGCATTCCATAGTTTGACAACCAAAAATATCTCCAGACAATGTCAAATATCTCCTGTGAGGTAAAACTGGCTCCAGTTCAGAACCAATCTAGTCTAATGTCCTCATCTCATAAATGAGGAAGCTAAGGCCCAGAGAGGTAATACGAATTAAATAATTGAGGGAGGTAAAATGTAAATCATATGATTCTAGACTCAGGAGGATTTGGTCTATTGAAAAATTCTAGTAGTCTGGGAAGAGACAATAGCAATAGCAGAGGGATGTTCTTAAGTCAGTAAAATACAACTAGGAGTACTAATAGCTCACATTCTATGGACTTCAGCATTACTAAAATCCCTTATGTTGATATAAAATACTCAATTCAGTTTGTACCAGAATATCTGCCTTCAATGATATAAAAAGCAAATAGATTGACTTGACAGAACCCTACATTTTAGCTACTTTTGTTGGCTTGGGCCTACTCCAAATAGCATCACTATTATGTGAAAGTAAAGTGAAATTAAGTTCTGCATTCAAAAGTGCAGCGAAGTGTGAAATCCAATTGTCATATTTGAAACTTACTCCTAATTAATGCTACTACATAACAACAGGCAATTTAAGATGAAATGCATTTTTACGACAAAAGTATAACATTTATGGCTTGAATCAGAATAATGAATTTGGTCCACCCTTACTTACGGAATTATAAACCATGCAGGATCTCAGAGGAAAGGAACCAGAAAACTACTATATTTCTTCAGTTCCAGGCAAGATAATTCTCTGTTCATTCCAAATAAGTGTTTTTGTTAACCCCCAAGTTTAAGCTATTCAAATTAGGTAACTCAATTTTATATATAACTGGCTATATTTAATAAAATGAATCTCACTTGCATTTGTTAAATGACAATTAGGCTGAGTTGTACAAAACCCCAAATTTCCTCCTCAGGATAACCCATCAAATGTTTATGGGAAAAACTTGTTATTAGATGTTTTAATGCTTTGCTGAAGTGGGGAGTTCACAGTCCGATTGATCTTGATACAAAACCACCTACCATTGTAAAGGATTCTTTGTATACCCCATTTTAATAAGGTGACAAAAATGGAGCAAACTTCAGGACTGGATCCAATACTATAAACATAAATCTCATTCTTAGTCATAGATTTAAAGTCGGGCATTAAAATATCTGAGAAATAATCATTTTAATTGTGCAAAGAGCACATGTGCTATATTGTCCATAATTATACTTTTAGACGTAAATTCCCTCAAGAATTATTGATTAAGTAGAATTTTTTTTTAAAACTGACTTGACCTTTGCAATCTCGTAATACAATCAGAATCTTAAAAAAGAATAAGCAGAGTACAGCACTGAGTTATAGGAGACTGGGAAACTGAGTAAACCTACATAAGATGTTTTAACTCTTTTTGTCCCCTACAGGTCATACACTGTTTAAGGAGTTTTCATGAATAATAGCTGTAGTAGAAGTGAAGATCTATAGCTACCAGCATGATGAATACCCACAGCTATAATGCTATCTAGTGTCCTTAGTTTTTCAGTTTATAAAATTAATACCTGACTTATGAGTTTAGCCAGTGTTAACAATGACAAATTACAACAGAATTAACAAAATAATTGAGAGTACTAGTTATATGTTAAACATTTACATTTTCTTTATTTAAACTAAGTCCTTGACCTTCATAATCATAAGCACTTTGTGGCTAGCCAGCTCAGGGGTCATACTTGTGAAATCAGAAACTGAATTAAGGTACTGTGTAAATCCATTAATACACTTGATCCCATGACAGCTATTTCACATCAGAAAGCCACCAAATACATGGCATTCATTACAACAGGTTAGTAAATGTGAATGAATCTCCAAGACTGGTTTCAGATGGGAAAGAATCAAAGTTTTTATCCCAATCGATATGTAATAAATATAGTAGGGGGTATGCTTAAGTTAGTCTTTAAAACAAGCTTAGTTAGTATTTTCACACACTGAAATCTAACAGAGAGGGTCAGAAACGAACGAATAGTAATTTACCTCTCTCCAGACATCTCAACCTGCCAAATGCAGAGAATCAAAAAACTAATTCCGTAATAGTTTACTAACTATTCTTCCCTGACACCAACATTAGATTTGTAGTATAATTTGCTTCACTGTGCCTGTAGTATATAACATACTATGAGCTACAGATTACAGATTTATAATAAACAATGGAATGGTCCTGTGGCTCAGGAGTCTGACTAGTAACATTTAAAACTGCATTCCCTCCCTTACTTATTTATTTTATAATTTTACTATCAATCACTATTATTGAGTTGTTTAGTATAGCTGTGTCTAATTTTTATGTATATCTTTAACACTAAGCATAGTCCCTGGCACATACACATAGAGGTGTTCAATAAATGTTTCCTGAATACATGAAAGGTTACCCACTATATTTTCTTATGGTGGACTTACTATCATTTGACTTGAAACTTTACTGAATAATATAGAGACAAAGGACAGTCTTGTTAGGTAATTGCTACACAAATGGATTACTAGCTAAAAAAAAAAAAAAAGCCAGAAGGTTTTCCAATCTAAAACAGGATACATTTGATATATTTTTTAAAAGGAATGGGTAGATAAGCAAAAATTTTTGATTTTCTTTTTTACTATGAATATACCAGAACATTATTTCTGGGTGAAAATTCACTTTTGAGCCATTAAACATTTTTGATAAATGAAATATGAAGTGTCCCACAAAATCTCATAATTCCCTTTACCGTGAATTCTGAGTATGTGTCTTTTCATATGGCATTTCTTTTCTTTCTTTGTTCTATTTCTATATTTACTGCTCAATGTCCCATTTATAATCATTGAAAGCTTCTAATATTCCCTGTTTGCTAGTTTCTAATTTCCACTGACATTGGTTCATTATCCACCCTAAGACAGATGAAACCCTCAAGAATATCAGCTACAGTTCAAAATGGATCAGCAAATACTTTTCCAAATCACTTTTAATGATCCTATAAGGAGTGGACTTGCAATAATTGAATCTTGACAATTCTCTGGTATCTTTTAGAGCAATCTCTTAACTAGGACTTATACAAACAAGCAAAAGATACTGACACACCACCAAGTAACATTTTCCTTTCTTCTCCTTTATCTGCCATAATAACTGACAACCATTTATGGCCTTCATAAATATCTAAACAAAAATTTTTGAGGCATAATAGTGTTTTGAACAGTGCAATATATAAAATATTTGCCATTTGTTAAGTGAAAGGTGAGAGAGTTTTAGTTTGGACTGAACAGTGAATGAAGGATATTTAGCTAAAATGAAATGGTAAGAGATAATTTTCAGGTTAACAATTATATTTGGTTTTTCATATGCTAGTAAATTGTCTCAACACTAACTCAACACAGATCTCATTACTTACTTAATGTCAGGTGATAACTATCAGACAAGGTTTGTTATGATTTATGAGTTATTGTACAAGCACACAACCATGGAAATGTCATTGAAAGAGTATCAATCCAGAACTGCAAAATCATGGTTGATACTTTCAGATCTGAAATCAACCCTCGGAGTGTGGGTAGTTCTATTCCCTTATTTCAAAAATGTCAAAACCCAAATGGAGGGGGCGGGGCCTGTTCAGGGCCACAAAGTCTAGTGAATTAATTGGCAGCTGAACCTATGTTAATTGCATCAGACTCCTATGCCAGGGTGTTCCTCATTTTACTGTCTAGCAATAATATAGATAAGGTATTGCTGCTCCTTTATAAAATTAGCTCTCTGAAAGCCTTAAATATTTGCATATATTTAAAGATACTGCAAACAATCCAGTTACACCACCAGGCAAAAAGCCATTTTTTCCCCATGAGATACTGGTCTTAAACCTTACTCTGAACAGACAATGAGAGGCAAATTGAACTGTGATATTGATGCCTATAAAACTGTTCTTGCCTACTAGCTGGTTATGGACATAAAGTTTGATATAAAAATTAAAAATCCAGATTTCATATTTTCATCCACTGAGGCTGACTGAAGACGCTAGACTAAGTCTTTCAAAGGTTGCCTTTAGTAAGAGAGTGATAAATAAAACAATACAGTGTATTTCTAACTTCCATATTTAATAAGTGTCATTTATGTAATGTGCCTATACAAATATTGTAAGGGATTTTTTTTCTACTTTGCCATTCCTCCAAAGTAAAAGGTGTGAAAGGTTATGTGATAGCACACAGGGATATATCATGATTATTTTTATGGGAAATTTTTAATGGGGCATCTTTCTAAGAGAAAGGAACTTATTTTTCTCTATTTTGGTGTCCACAATCTTTTACTTTGGAGGCAAGTTAGCAACATAAGGTAACACAACAAACACTGGAAATTAAGAAATTTACAATGGTAAAATGCTTTACTGGGATGCTCTGTTGTGGAATGGTCTCCATCAGCTAAGAACATTTCCCAAACTGCTTTAAAACACATTTCAATGGCAAATTTTACAGTTTGCTATTAGTAGGCTGTTTACAAGTATACAGAACTTTGTGTGAATACCGCTTATATTGATATAGTCAAGAAATATCTTTTATGTTAGGAGTAATATGTGTTGGTAGGTACAACAGAACTTATTAAAACCCAAACCACCTTGAAGATGGGCCTGTAAACCTCGCTTTACTAGGTCACATCCTCAAATAGCCAAAGAAAACTCTCCAAAGTGATTCCTGAAATCTCTGCTTTTGCCACACTCTCTTCCTCTCTTCTTTCCCCAGTAGAGTCTCTTCCATTAGACCTTACCTTCCTAAATCCGGCATATCTTACTTTAAAGCTCAAGTATACACTTCTAACCTGCCCAAATTTCTAACATCATCTCTCTGTAAATATTCGACTTCGAGTTTCTACACTGCAGGACGTTGAATTTCACCAAAGGGGGTTTACTCCCCTTTATTTCTTTGGTCTTTCCTCTTTTATCTCCCCCCTTTTCTCCATCGGTCCCCCTTCCCTTATCCTTGACTCTCTTGGTCCACAGCACTTCTACCTTGCCTCCTCTCTCTTCAAAATCACACCTCAGCTTCCTACAGCACACTAAGGTGTCCTGGCTGGGAGAGAAATTATGTGGTATTTTTTTTTCCCTTCAACTCCTGCCTCTTGAGTACCTGCAATTCTTTTGCCTTGGGACCCCCATCCTTCACGGGTGGGAGAGGTAGGGAAGGCCCTCTCGGCTTCAGTCCATCTTGCACACTAGGGGCCAACACGGCGGGGCGGGGCGGGGCGAGCTTGGCCTTTACTGCGCCACGGCAGGTGGGGGGTGGGGCAGTGGCGAACCGCGCCCAGCCGGATCTCGGAGGGGTTGAAGAGAGGCAGCGAAGGAGATGGGGCCGCCCCCGCACCCCGGGACGGGAACTCACCTTCTCTGAGGCAAGGGCGGGTGTCTACTTTAAAACTACTGCCCCCCCTCCCCGCCGCCGCCATTGTGGAGCCGCCAAAGCCGCCGCCGCCGCCGTCGCCAAAGCCACAGGCAGGCGGGCAGGCAGGGGTGGAGGTGGCGGAGGAGGCAGGAACAATTACTGCCGCCGCCGCCGCCGCCGCCGCCGCCGCCGCGCAGGCGGTGTAGGAGGAGGAGGCGGCAGAGACGGTAGCTTCCTGAGGGGAAGACTCCGCCGCCAGCGGGGTGACTGTGTCCGGCGCCGCCGCCATCGCAGCGAGGCGCGCGGACAATTGCACTTGCGTCTGGATTCCGTTAAGCTTCTTTAGCCCCGCCTTCCATTAGCCCTACCCCCTTTGCCCCTCTTTTTGACGCTTCAGCTCGAGCCTCGTTCTGGGTCCTCGGTCCACCAATCGGAGAGCTTTAGAGCCACAGGCCGTTTTCCCCTCCCCCACTGCTTGGCGTCACCCCACCTCCCTTTGGAGGGGAAGCAATGACAGCCAAGGGCAAAGGGCAAAAAGCGCGGGATGTAAAAGCACGTGGGCCTCACACAGTGATGCTGCTTTGGAGAGCTAATCTAAAACCAATTTAAGAGGAAAAAATGTCTGGAAACCTATTGACCCCTCCTCCAAAATATCTCTGAAATATATCTTCACCTGGTTTTCTTAAAGCACTTAGTACAGATAGTAGAACAGAATCTTTCGTCCTGACACATTGTTTTCTTGGCCTCTTAAAGGACAGCTTACCTAGTGATCTGTCCATCTTAATTACAATAAACTCCTGTGAATTCAGCACCCAATAGAAGAACTGGAATATTACTGATAATTTAAATCTCATCTTGCCTCCCAACCTCCCCTCTCAAAGAAACCAATACTGTGATTTATATTTATTATTTCTTTGCACTTTAACATATATTCTTATCACATAGATATGTACCTAAATAGTATTGTTTAGTTTGTTTTCAATTTTCACAAAATTTTACATCTTTTTCTAGGTAGCATTCTGGGACTTGTTTCTGCTTTTTTTTTTTCCTCTCAAGCAATATTCCCACCTCACCCTCTGAAGTACCTGGGATTGGAGGAAGGAGCCATCACGCTTGGCCTGGGGCTTGTTTCTTTCACTCAACATTTTGTTTCTAAGATTCATCCATGTTGTTGCTTGTAGCCGTAGTTATCCACTGTCAATCCTGTACAATAGATCACTCTTTTCCTTATTGATGGGCACACCTCCTGGTGCATTTGTGCAAGTCTCCCTTAAGTATTCTCTCCCTTCCAGCCTTACTTTCATTGCTGTATTTCAAGTCTTCATGATGTTTAGTCAGAAGTATGGCATCTACCCCACTGATCTTATTTCCTTTTATCTCAATCCCTCCAATCTATTACCATATTGCTGCCAGTCATTATTGGCTGTCCAGTGCTTATTGAATAAAGTCAGAAGACACAGTTTTGCACTATTAGTTTTCCCACTCACCTCTTTGACCTAATCTCTTTCCACTGTCCCCATCTCTCCTCTCTGCTTTTACTTTGATTCAGCAATCAAAGACCTGGGCCTAAAAATCTTCTTAGATTCCTGTGAAGACCATGTTATTTCATGATGCAATGTTATTGTATATGTTCTTCCCTCTTCCTGAAACACCTTTTTCCCCACGTTAGGCACTTGCCTAATGAAATCCTATACACCCCTAGAAACCCAGACAACACATTGCCTCACCAGGTTACCTGTTCTGTCCTTCCTTAGAGTTAATTTCACCATCTTCTGTGCTAAACCTATATCTGGTGCATATTTTTATTGTAATGAATTATATACTTTGTACTTCTCAATAACCTGGGACCATTTGAGACGAAAGACAGTGTCTTATTTTCGATGACTGTCTTATTTTCGATGACTCATGCTCCAGCCCAGTAAAGTCCTGGTACAGAAGTTGAAAGGCAGGGATCCCTAGGCCCAGGTCTCTAATTTCCTAGATCTGGCTTATGATATGTTTTCTTCTACATACACAATTATATATTCATGTCCTCATCAACATTTGAAAAGGGTATTTCATGCAAAAAAAAATCTCTTAACAACATGAAGATTTGGCAGTACTGGCTGTGCATTCCTGAATGGCAACAGTTGGCTGGTGCTAATAACCAATTAGAGAGACATGGAGTGCTGGGCTCTTAAGCACTTACATTATGTTGTTTTTGTGGTTCAATAATTTATCCAAGATTACCTGAGTCAATGGGTAGTTTCTCTAGTCTTCTGTCTTGTCCTTCTGTAAGTTAGATCAACTTTTACTCATCAAGGAGATTACTGGATAGACCAGACACAAGAAATACTCTAGTAGGACAAGGCAAGCATAAAAATGGGGTGTGATTTTACTCCTTCTGATATGGGGGGGTCGCTCAAAAACATTGTTTTTCAAAATATGAATCACAATCCACTTATGTAAGAAATATTCAATCAGAATCTCTGGGGGAGTGGACATCACTCAAGATTCAGTCAGAAAAAAAGAAATTACACTAGGTATTTCAACCAGAAAATATTTAATGTAGAATATCAGGTACTTAAAAGAATTAGATAGGTTAAAGAAGTAGAATCCAGGAGACTTGCAGATATGGTTATCTGGCACTTGGAAGCTTTTCCATCCTCTTCTATGTTCTCTCCCTTGTTGCAGAAGCTGGAATCCTAAGAATTACATTTCCTAAACTTCTTGTCCAGCAGGATTCTGAATATGGTTTAGGTATCACCAGTGAAAGGTATTCATATAATATTTTTTAAATAGAAAGAAAATAAAGGCCGTTCTTTATGTGGAATCCAGCAGATATAAAAAGTAAATTTTTTCATGGCCCTAGTATTCTTCTGTAAATCTTGTACTCAAAGATTTTGGAGGATCTGTGGGATTACCTGTGGTTTTCTGCAGTTTCCGGACCTCTCTGACAGTAACAACTATATCAGTCAACACATATATATTAAATTCTGGAATTCTTCCTTCTTGGGATCCATGAAAAATTCTGTCTCTGCCATTTTAACAGTAAAAAGAAGTGGTAGGATAATGTACGAAAAAAATAATTAATTTTCTCCCCATCCTTCAACTGCGTTTGGTGACATGCTATAACATGAAAATGCCACCAAACCTGTCATGCACTATGACAATAAGCACACACTTCCTTTTCCTTGTCTTATACTTAACATTGCTCTCTATGATAGTAATGTTATTAAGTGAATACCAAGGTAATTTATCTCACAGGAAAGAGGAAGTAGAATATAGCGGAGAGTAGCAATTAAGGAAAGCCTGCTATGGGCCAGATGTTTCCTAGAATTTCTCAGTCTTCTCACAACAGTAATGTTATATTGAGCTCATTAATTCCATTTAAAAATGCAAAACTCAGTCTCATGAGTGTAAATAACTTCTCCATGGTTCTTTACTTACTGATTAAAATGGTCTATTTATATCATTGACCCACAGGGAGGAGACTGGATTAATTGCAATGAATTTCAACTACCAACTCCCAAATCATAGAAAGAAAACAAGGGTAGAAGTAGGGGAGGGAAGCTGGGTCTAAGGTAGAGGTAGAGGTGCTAAAAAGAAATATAGGAGAATATTTTTGCATATATGAGAAACCAGCAAAAAACAAAAGCATAGCAGTGGTCATTTCACTATATTTACAGTGAAATATAATATATCTCATTTTGAATAATATGGGGAAATTGAAAAACCATTATCAACAAACACAATACATTTAAAGGCATCAGAAAATGGGAGAAATAATCCAGACATAATTTAATAGCATATAACTAATATGATTGACATAGGAATAAATATGACTAGATAGAACAGTAATGTTTAATTTTATTAACGAATGATTCAAAAGTGAGAAGCAATGGCAAACATCCAAAGTTGTTCAACAATACTAAAATTAAAGACAAATAAATAGACACATTTAGATATACAAATAATTACAAAGGCACTACCACTTAATACTACTACATTGACAATTAAGTTTCAACATATGAATTTTGGGAAATATGCAGACAATAGCAGTATGTATAATGTGAATCAATTTTGAACAAAAATGTATTTGCACATGTGAACATATAGCTTTTGAATTATATATAGACACACATAAAATATATCTGGAAAGTATATACAAAAATACTATGAGTAGACAGCCTGTGGTAAGTCAGGCTTAAGATTAAACTATAAGCTAATTAATGCATGTATTTCCCCATTGTTTCAGGAATAATAGTAATAGATAAAATTACAATAGTATAGGATGTACCTGGTTGGGAATGGAAGTTACATAAATGTATCTTGATTGATATGAAATGTTGTCAAATATGTACATACATTCAAATGAAAAGGAAGTTATACAGAACTGTTATAAAAATAGATCTGTGTATGCCTAATGTATTTGTCTCATAGTATACACTTTCATATATTCTCATTCTTGTTCTCTTTTCCCTACCCCCATCACAGGCACACACACATCTTTATCAGCCTAGAGAGGATCTGAAGGAAATACCCTACCTTGTGATTTAGTATCCAGATCTATGTCAGAATCATTCTTAATGCTTCCGTTCCTATGTAAACATCTAGAAATTTCCAGAATGTTCTTACTATTTGATTTTAACCATGGGGAAGTGTTTTCCTTTAACCTAAGCTTCTCCTTTGTAATTGGTTAAAGGACCAACGTGGTTAGGCATTGGTCACTTAATCACTCGATGGAATATGGAGTCAGTGAACAATTTATGACTCCGTTTTCTTATGTTTCATGTGCCTTCCTGACCTCTGATTTTTACATTTTATGTATTTCCTCCTCTTTTTTTAATTGTACTTTAGGTTCTGGGGCACATGTGCAGATCATGCAGGATTGTTGCATAGGTACATACATGGCAATGTGGTTTGTTGCCTCCATCCCCCCGTCACCTATATCTGGCATTGTATTTCCTCCTCTTTACATCGCCTTGCAGATATTACTTTAAAAGACATCAGCTTTCCTTCCAGGTAGTGTCTAGAGTTGTTCTTGTGGACAGAAACTGTTCTCTGCATTCAAGTGACAAGTTAAATAAAAGTAATTTCACATGTAATAGTGTGTATTAGAATTTTTTAATTTAATACTAATCCTAAACCTAGCTAATAATCATCTTCTGAATGTGAAGAACATCAGACTAAATGTCATTGTAGCCATTTTTTTTTGTTATTGCTAAAGTGTGCATTTCAGGTGGGCATCCTGAAAGTATTTAAGGCAATTACAGAATGTGAAATTTTATGCTACAGGGAGAGGCTGAGAATTTATCTTGATGATATATGGTGTGTGTGTGTGTGTGTGTGTGTGTGTGTGTGTGTGTACTTAATAAACCAAATCTAGGTCTTTGAACTCTTCTTCAACAAAGCCACTCACAAGTCTTTTCTTCAAGAAAGAATGATTTTAAAATAACTCTATTCCAGGAGCGTTTGGGTGAGGATCTGAACATTTTTACAGGGCCTTGTATTCTAAAACTACTCAAGATAACCACAGTATATTTAACTAATTATAATAATGAGAGTTGGCATTTATTGAGTAGTGAACACGATAAGAGAGAGAGTGACCTAATTCAAGTGTTGCAAAGACTGATGTCTCTGACTATGGGATACACATCTGCTGACTCTCACTTTAGTTTCAATCCAATAGACCTACTCCTCTGAGTATTGTGTCTTTTCAACCTCCAGGGATAGCACAAATATGAGGTTCCAGGAAGGGAAAATGTTGCAACTTTATAGTACGTTTATATAGTAATGGTTCTCATAGTCCTTCCCCAAAGGGACCTATGACCATTTACTTAACTGTACACTGGGGAAAATTACTTAAACATTTTTTTGTCCTTTGGACACAGAATTCTAGCTAGCTCTGTGTCAACTAGATGCCTGAAGACCTGAAGCATCATCATGACGCTCTATTGGAGGTCCTCATTGTGTTTCTACTGAGTCTGCCCAGGTCTGGTTCACTGTCATTCTAATGAATCCATAAACTAATCTGTCACTTCCTTGATCCACAAATATATAATTAAAATGAATGCACATGTCAGATGATAAAACCTCCATATTCATTCCTTAGCCTGTGAGGAGAAAACTATAATTATGGGGAAATTCAGTAGTAGCAGCTTCAGAGCTGCTACTATTCCAGCCAAAACAATAAATAAAAAACGATATGAAATCCTGTGAAGATCAGGTGTGGTGGCTCACGCCTTTAATCCCAACACTTTGGGAGGCCAAGGTGGGCAGATCACCTGAGGTCAGGAGTTCAAGACCAGCCTGGCCAACTGGCCGATATGGTAAAACCCCGTCTCTACTAAACCTACAAAAAAAAAAAAATTAATTACTTTGGAGGCTGAGGCAGGAGAAGCGCTTGAACTAGGGAACTGGATGTTGCAGTGAGTGAAGATGGCACCAGTACACTCCAGGCTGAGGGACAGAGCAAGACTCCATGTCAAAATAAATAAATAAAAATCCTGTGAGGAGTGGCAGAAATTTGTGCCACTCTTAAAGAATTAAAGGATGTGGAGGGTTCCAAGATGGCCGATTAGGAACAGCTCAGGATTGCAGCTCCCAGTGAAAGTGCGGAGGGTGAGTGGACGCCGCATTTCCAGACGGATTTTTATTGCCTACAGACCAGAAGATTCCCAGGCGGAGGAGCCCCACAGGTTGCCAGCATGGCTGGTTTGGCCCCTGCGGCTGTTTTGGCAGGTGCCCTAGTGCGGTGGTTCTCCATACAAAATACATGGGTCCGGGCACCATTTTAGCTGGCGATTGGAGGTCCTTGGAGATAGAGTCACCCATCCACCTGATTAAAAAGGGGACTGATTGTTCAACACCCGCCTATGAGTGAGAACATGCGGTGTTTGACTTTCTGTTCTTGTGTCAGTTTGCTGAGAATGATGGAGTGGGGAGTTGGGGAGAGATATCATGAGGAGAAATGCCAGATATAGGTGAAGGGGAGGAAGGCAGCAAATCACACTGCCATATGTGTACCTATGCAACAATCTTGCATGTTCTTCACATGTACCCCAAAACCTAAAATACAATAAAAACCTAAATTAAATTTTAAAAAAGAGGACTGAAACAGGGAGCTAGGCCAGGAGATTCCCAGGCAAAAAAAGTGCCAGGAATCTCAGCGCGACAGTTTCAGCCAGTGCAGTAGGTCACCACATGGGAAATCACACAGATCCTGGCGCCTTTTCAACAGGCGACTGGAACACCTAGGAAACAGAGTAGACCATTCAACTAAAAAAAAAAAGGGGGGGTGTGCTTTGAGGCAGGGAGCCAGGTGATGAGGCTCGGCTGGTCCCATCCCCACAAAAAAACAGCAATTAGAAACACTCTGGATTGAGAGTTTCACAGCAAGCACAGCTGAATCCAGGATGGTCCAGCTCTGTGGGGGAGGGGCGTCCACCATTACCAAGGCAGTCCACCACTATGGAGGCAGTCTGCCTTTGCTGAGGCAGTCTGCCATTACAGAGAGAGTCTGCCATTATAGAGGTGGGCCGCCATTGCTGAGGCAGTTCTAACTACACCCGTATAAACAGGACTGCAGGGAAGTTCACACAGCAGCTGGGTGGAGCTCACAGCAGTTCAGCAAAGCCTCTGCAGGCAGACAGTGACTAGGGTGCCTCCTCGCTGGGCAGGGCAGCCCTGAAAAAAGCCAGCAGCACAACAGGAACTCATAAATAAAGCCCTAACTCCCTGGGACAGAGCGCCTGGAAAAGAAAAAAAGGGAGGTTGATGAGTTCTGCTGCAGCAGACTTAAACGTACCTGCCCAGCAGCTCTGAATGAACAACGGAGCTCACAGCTCAGCACTTGAGCTCCTATAAAGGACAGACTGTCTCCTCAAGCAGCGCCCTGACCCCTGTATATCCAAAGAGTCACCTCATAAAGGAGACCTCAGACTGACATCTGGCAGGTATCCTTCCGGGACAAAGATAGCAGAAGAAGAAACTGGCAGCAACCCTTACTGTTCTGCAGCCACTGCAGGTGATCCTCAGGCAAGCAGTGCCTGGAGTGAACCTCAGCAGTCCTACAGCAGAGGGGACAGACTGTTAGAAGGAAAACTAAGAAACAGAAAGAAATAACTTCATCATCAACAAATGGGATGTCCACTCAGAGACCCAATCTGAAAGTCAACAACTACAAAGACGACAGGTGGATAAATCCACAAAGATGGGAAGAAACCAGTGCAAAAAGGATGAAAACACCCGAAACCAGAACGCCTCTCCTCCTACAAGGGATCACAATTCCTCAACAGCAAGGGAACAAGGCTGGATGGAGAATGAGTGTGATGAACCGACAGAACCAGGCTTCAAAAGGTGGGTAATAAGAAACTTCTGTGAGCTAAAAGAACATGTTCTAACCCAATGCAAAGAAACTAAGAAACTTGAAAAAAGATTTGATGAAATGCTAATGAGAATAAACAACTTAGAGAGGAATTTAAGTGAATTGATGGAGCTGAAAAACACAACACAGAACACAAGTTTCAACAGCCAAATTGACCAAGCAGAAGAAACAATATCAGAGGTCGAAGATCAACTCAATGAAACAAAATGAGAAGGCAAGATTAGAGAAAAAAGGGTAAAAAGGAATGAACAAAGTCTCCAAGAAATATGGGACTATGTGAAAAGACCTAATCTATGTTTGATAGGTGTACTTGAATGTGACAGAGAGAATGAATCCAAGCTGGAAAATACTCTTCAGGATATTATCCAGGAAAACTTCCCCAACCTAGCAAGGCAGGCCAATATTCAAGTTCAGGAAATACAGAGAACACCACAAAGTTATTCCTCAAGAAGAGCAACCCCAAGGCACATAATCATCAGATTCACCAGGGTTGAAATAAAGGAGAAAATGCTAAGGGCAGCCAGAGAGAAAGGTCGAGTTACACACAAAGGGAAGCCCATCAGACTCACAGCAGATCTCTCAGCAGAAACCCTACAAACCAGAAGAGAGTGGGGGCCGATATTCAACATCCTTAAAGAAAAGAACTTTCAACCCAGAATTTCATATCCAGCCAAACTAAGCTTCATAAGTGAAAGAAAAATAAAATCCTTTGCAAACAAGCAAGTACTCAGAGATTTCATCACCACCAGGCCTGCTTTACAAGAGCTCCTGAAAGAGGCACTAAACACAGAAAGCAACAACCAGTACCAGCCACTCCAAAAACATACCAAATGGTAAAGAGCATCAACACAATGAAGAAACTGCATCAACTAATGGGCAAAACAGCCAGCTAGCATCAAAATGGCAGGATGAAATTCACACATAACAATTTTAACTCTAAATGTAAATGCAATAAATGCCCCAATCAAAGGATACAGACTGGCAAATTGGATAAAAAACCAAAACCCATTGGGATGCTGTATCCAGGAAACCAATCTCACATGCAAGGATACACAAAGGCTCAAAATAAAGGGATGGAGGAAGATTTACCAAGCAAATGGAGAGCAAAAAAAAAGCAGGAGTTGCAATTCTCATCTCTGATAAAATAGACTTTAAAGCAACAAAGATCAAAAGAGACAAAGAAGGACATTACATAATGGTAAAAGGATCAATGCAACAAGAAGAGCTAGCGATCCTAAATATATATGCACCTAATACAGGAGCACCCAGATACATAAGGCAAGTTCTTAATGACTTACAAAGAGACTTAGACTCCCACACAATAATGGTGGGAGACTTTAACACCCCATTGTCAATATTAGACAGATCAATGAGACAGAAAATTAACAAGGATATCCAGGACTTGAACTCAGACCTGTACCAAACAAACCTAATAGACATTTACAGAACTCTCCACCCCAAATCCACAGGATATACATTCTTCTCAGCACCACATCACACCTACTCTAAAATTGACCACATAATTGGAAGTAAATCACTCCTCAGCAAATGCAAAAGAACGGAAATCATAACAAACAGTCTCTCAGACCACAGTGGGATCAAGTTAGAACTCAGAATTCAGAAACTAACTCAGAACCGCACAGCTTCATAGAAACTGAACAACTGGCTCTTAAGTGTTGACTGGATAAACAATGAAATGAAGGCAGAAATAAAGATGTTCTTCGAAACCAACTAGAACGAAGATACCACATACCAGAATCTCTGGGACACATTTAAAGCAGTCTATGGAGGAAAATATATAGCAATACATGCCCACATGAGAAGCAAGGAGAGATCTAAAATCAACACCCTATCATCAAAATTGAAAGAGCTAGAGGAGCAAGATCAAAAAAACTCAAAACCTAGCAGAAGACAAGAAATAACTAAAATCAGAGCAGAACTGAAGGAGATAGAGACACAAAAAACCCTTTAAAAAAATCAATAAATCCAGGAGCTGGTTTTCCGAAAACATCAACAAAATAGACAGACTGGTAGCCAGATTAATAAAAATAAAAGAGAATAATCAAATAGATGCAATATGAAAAGATAAAGGGGATATCACGACTGATTCCACAGAAATACAAACCATCATCAGAGATTATTACAAACAACTCTATGCACATAAACTAGTAAACCTGGAAGAAATGGATAAATTCATGGACACTTGCATCCTCCCAAGCCTAAACCAGGAAGAAGTCAAAACCCTGAGTAGACCAATAACAAGGTCTGAAGTTGAGGCAGCAATTGAGAGCCTACCACCCAAAAAAAAGCCAAGGTCCACATAATTAGAAGTAAATCACTCCTCAGCAAATGCAAAAAAACGGAAATCATAACAGTCTCTTAGACCACAGTGCAATCAAATTAGATCTCAGGATTAAGAAACTAACTCAAAACCGCACAACTTCATGGAAACTGAACAACTGGCTTATGAATGTTGACTGAACAATGAAATGAAGGCAGAAATAAAGATGTTCTTCGAAACCAATGAGAACAAGGACACAATGTACCAGAATCTCTGGGATACATTTAAAGCAGTGTCTAGAGGGAAATTTATAGCAATAAATGCCCACACAACAAGCAAGGAAACATCTAAAATCAATATCTTATTGTCAAAATTGAAAAAGCCAGAGGAGCAAGATCAAAAAACCTCAAAAGCTAGCAGAAGACAAGAAATAACTAAGCTCAGAGCAGAAATGAAGGAGATAGAGACACAAAAAACCCTTTAAAAAAATCAATTAATCCAGGAGCTGGTTTTTCCGAAAAGATCAACAAAATAGACAGACTGCTAGCCAGATTAATAAAAAAGAAAAGAGAGGAGAATCAAATAGACGCAATAACAAACGATAAAGGGGATATCACAAACAATCCCATAGAAATACAAACTACCATCAGAGATTACTACAAACAACTCTATGCACATAAGCCAGTAAACCTGGAAGAAATGAATAAATTCATGGACACTTGCATCCTACCAAAACTAAACCAGGAAGAAATTGAAACCCTGAATAGACCAATAACAAGGGCTGAAGTTGCAGAAATTAACAGCATACCAACCAAAAAAAGTCCAGGTCCAGACAGGTTTACAGCTGAATTCTACCAGACGTACAAAGAGGAGCTGGTACCAATCATTCTGAAACTATTCCAAACAATACAAAAAGAGAGAATCTTCCCAAACTCATTTTATGAGATCAATATCATCCTGATACCAAAACCCAGCAGAGATTCAACAAGAAAAGAAAACTTCAGGCCAATCTCCACTATGAACATAGATGCAAAAATCGTCAATAAAATACTGGGAAACTGATTGCAACAGCACATCAAAAAGCTTATCCATCATGATCAAGTAGGCTTCATACCGGGAATGCAAGGCTGGTTCAACATATGCAAGTCCATAAACGTAATCCACCACATAAATAGAAACAAAGACAAAAACCACGTGATTATCTCAATAGATGCAAAGACCTTTGACAAAATTCAACAGTGCTTTGTTCTAAAAACTCTCAATAAACTAGATATCAATGGAACCTATAACAAAATAATAAAAGCTATTTATGACAAAACCACTGCCAATATCATACTGAATGGGCAAAAACTGGAAGCATTGCCTTTGAAATCTGGCACTATACAAAGATGCCCTCTCTCTCCACTCATCTTCAATATAGTATTGGAAATTTTAGCCAGAGCAAACAGACAAGAAAAAGAAATAAAGGGTATTCAATTAGGAAAGGAGGAAGTCAAATTGTCTCTATTTGCAGACGACATGATTGTATATCTAGAAGACCCCATTGCCTCAGCCCAAACTCTTTTTAAGCTGTTAAGCAACTTCAGCAAAGTCTCAGGATACAAAATCAATGTGAAAAAATCACAAGCATTCCTATACACCAATAACAGACAAACAGAGAGCCAAATCAAGAATGAATTGCCATTCACAATTGCTACAAAGAGAATAAAACACCTAGGAATACAACTAACAAAGGAGGCAAAGGACCTCTTCAAGGGGAACTACAAACCACTGCTCAAGGGAGTAAAAGAAGACACAAACAGATGGAAAAACATTCCATGTTCATGGTTAGGAAGAATCAGTATTGTGAAAATGGCCATACTTGCCCAAAGTAACTTACAGATTTACCACTATCCCCATCAAACCACCAATGACCTCCTTCACAGAGCTGGAAAAAGAAAACACTTTAAACTTCATATGGAACCAAAAAGGAGCCTGCATAGCCAAGGCAATCCTAAGCAAAAAGAACAAAGCTGGCGGCATCACGCTGCTGGACTTTAAGCTATACTACAAGGCAACAGTAATCAAAACCGCATGGTACTGGTATCAAAACAGATACATAGACCAATGGAAGAGAACACAGCCCTCTGGAGTAACACCACACATCTACAATCATCTTATCTTTGACAAATCTGACAAAAACAAGCAATGGGGAAAGGATTCCCTGTTTAATAAATGGTGTTGGGAAAACTGGCTAGCCATATGCAGAAAGCAGAAACTGGACCCCTTCCTGACACCTTACACTAAAATTAACTCCAGATGGATTGAAGACTTAAACATAAGACCTAACACCATAAAAACCCTAGAAGAAAACCTAGGCAAAACCATTCAGGACATAGACATAGGCAAGGACTTCATGACTAAAACACCAAAAGCAATGGCAACAAAAGCCAAAATAGACAAATGGGATCTAATTAAACTTAAGAGCTTCTGTACTGCAAAAGAAACAATCATTAGAGTGAACTGGCAACCAACAGAATGGGAAAATACTTTTGCAATTCACCCATCTGACAAAGGGCTAGTATCCAGAATCTACAAAGAACTGAAACAGATTTACAAGAAAAAAACAAACAAACCCATCCAAAAGCGGGTGAAGGATATGAACAGATACTTTACAAAAGAAGACATCTGTAAGGCCAACAAACATATGAAAAAATGCTCATCATCACTGGCCATTAGAGAAATGCAAATCAAAACTACATTGAGATACCATCTCACGCCAGTTAGAATAGTGATCATTAAAAAATCTGGAGACAACAAATGCTGGAGAGGATGTGGAGAAAAAGGAACACTTTTACATTGTTGGTGGGAGTGTAAATTAGTTCAACCATTGTGGAAGACAGTGTGGTGATTCCTCAAGGATCTAGAAATAGAAATTCCATTTAACCCAGCAATCCCATTACTGGGTATATACCCAAGGACTATAAATCTTTGTATTATAAAGACACATGCACATGCATGTTCATCACAACACTATTTACAATAGCAAAGACCTGGAACCAACCCAAATGCCCATCAATGATAGACTGGACAAAGAAAATGTCGCACGTATACACCATGGAATACTATGCAGCCATAAAAAACAATGAGTTTGTGTCCTTTGTAGGGACATGGATGAACCTGGAAACCATCATTCTCAGCAAACTGATACAAGAACAGAAAATCAAACACTGCCTGTTCTCACTCACAGACGAGTGTTGAACAATGAAAACATTTGGACACAAAGAGGGGAGCATCACATAATGAGATCTGTTGGGGGGTGCTATGGGAGGGATAGTGGTAGGGAGGGTGGGGGAGTGATAATGTGGGGAGAAATGTCAGGTATAGGTGATGGAGGGGTGGTGGCAACAAACCACCTTGCCGTGAATGTACGTAGGCAACAATCTTGCATGATCTGCACATGTATCCCAGAATCTAAAGTACAATTAAAAAAAAAGTGATAAGGGAGGACTCCAGACTATGCTAAGCCCAGAGGATTGGGTGTGGGAACATATGCTGTGGAGCATGGTCAGGGATGCCCATCCCCCAAGGCTCACCATGCTTCTCTAGGAGACTTTGGTCTTGGGGTGATTGTTAGACCTCAACAAAGAAGGGTGGTTTTGCCTGAGAGACAGAACCAATCTTATCTGAGTGCCCCCCTGACAACTGGCCTCTAGTAGGGCCTCAGCCTGACACATGCTCACTTGCAGCACAGCTTTGGACGCCGAGACTGGGTGCTTCTAGGGGACCCTCATCATAGTTCCTTCACTGTCAGACTCTGCCCAATCATTGGAGACCTCCAGCAGAGCAGCCCCTACCAACGTGCACCAACCCACCTACACCCTTCTTCCACTGCAGCCTCCCCCACATGGCCTTGCTGACATGCATTTGCCCATTACCACTCCCCACCCGCTTTGACAGTGTGTGCATGCAGGCAGACCTTGCTTTCCCTCCCTCATCAGCATGCACATGCACATGCACTGTGCTGTGCCACTGCTACCAGCATGAGTGCACTCCACAATGTCCCCTGCTGATATATGGGCACACAACCACACTGCCTTTGCCAGCACAAATGCACACACAGGAATGTTAACCACACTGACTGCCCACAACACCATGCTCCAACCGCAGCTGCTGCTAACATGCCCACAGCGACCCTGGCTACCCCTGCTACCACAGCTCCTGCTGATGATGGTGCAAATGTAAGAACAGACACCAGCAAATCCGCCCCCACCAAGGCCGCACCCCTACCACACTGTCAGCAGGAGTGTTTGCAGGAATGCTGCAACCCTCCTCCTGCTAGTATCCCACCCCAGCCAATTCTCTTGCACTCTGCCACACTCTCAAGGCTGCCAGCATACATAAATGAGCACAGACCCTACTGTGACCACCCTGAGGAAGTGCATTTGCTGGCACTACCCATCAGAGGGCTGTAGCTAGAAGACCAGAAATACCTTGGTCTCTTCAGCACAGCAGGTACCTAATCTAGAGGGACTAGAGAACAAAGACAGGGACCCAGTACCAGCCCCCTAGAAATAGAGCATGCGTCCCAGGAGTGCTGAGCTAAACCTTGGCCCTTGGAAACCTTCCAGAAGCAAAGCTAGCCAACTGAACTCACCTTATACCAAAATCAAACTGCAACAGCATCAAGGCAAAAAGTAAAATAAATAAATAAATAATCCAAAGATAGCAACGTCAAAGATCGAAGGAACACACAAATGAGAAAGAACCAGTGCAAGAACTCTGGCAACTCAAAAAGCCAAGAACTTTGGCAACTCAAAAAGCCAGAGTGTCTTCTCACCTCAAAATGACTGCACTAGTTTCATAGCAATTGTCCTTACCCGGGCTGAAATGACTGAAATGACACACATAGAACTCAGAATGTGAATAGGAATGAAGATCATCGACATTCAGAAGAAAGTTGAAGTGCAATCAAAGGAATTTAAGGAATATGATAAAATGATACAGGAAGTAAAAGATAAAATGATTATTTTAAGAAGAACCAAAACAGAACTGATGGAAATGAAATACTCGTTTCAAAAATTTTATAATACAATCATGAGTATTAATGGCAGAATTGAGCAAGCTGAGGAAAGAATCTCAGAGATGGAAAATGGATTCTCTGAAATAATTCAGTCAGACAAACATAAAGAAAAAACAATAAAGAAGGATGAGTAAAACCTCTGAGAAATAGGAGATTCTGTAAAGAGACTAAATCTATGATTCAATAGCATCCCTGAAAGAGAGGCAGAGAAAGCAAGTAACTTGGAAAACATATTTGAGAATATCAGTCACAAAAATTTCCCCAACCTCACAAGAGAGGCCAACATTCAAATCCGGAAAATGCAGAGAACCATTGTAATATACTATACAAGATGACCATCCCCAATACACATAGTCATCTGATTTCCAAGGTTAAAATGAAAGAAAAAAATGCTAAAAACAGCCAGAGATAAGGGGTAGTCACCTACAAAGGGCACTCCATCAGACTAAGAGTGGTCATTTCAGCAGAAACCCTA
This sequence comes from Aotus nancymaae, assembly GCF_030222135.1. NCBI lineage: Eukaryota > Metazoa > Chordata > Mammalia > Primates > Aotidae > Aotus > Aotus nancymaae. The sequence continues at coordinate 45,044,951 of NW_026988415.1, read as the reverse complement.
CAAGCCAGAAGAGATTGGGGGCATATATTCAGCATTCTTAAAATAAGAAATTTCAACCAAGAATTTTATATCCAGACAAATTAAGCTTCATAAGAAAAGAAGAAATATAATTCTTTTCAGACAAGCAAAAGCTAAGGGAATTAATTCATTATCACCAGGCCAGCAAGACTTGTAAGACCCTTACAAGAGATCCTTAAGGGAGTGTTAAATATAGAAAAGAAAGAAAGTTACTGGCCATCACAAAAATACACTTAAGTACATAGACCATCGACACTGTAAAGCCACCACAAAATAAAGTCTGTATAGTAACCAGTTAAAAACATGACAGGATCAAATCCACATATATTAATATTAACCTTAAATGTAAATGGGCTAAATTCCCCAATTATAATAAGAGGCATAGAGTGGCAAATTGGATAATGCAGCAACTCAAAAAGAAAAATTGATCATTCAAAAGGAAAGGGATTGTAAGGTGACATAGACCTGTGTCTACAAGCTTAGTGAAACAAAATATATTGGTCCCCAAAAAGGAATCATCCACATAGGGTCAGGGACATGAGATTTCAGCAAAATCAGAAAAAGAAATTGATGAAGAAAGTGAAGACTGCTTTTGCGAGGATGCTATCATACAAGTACAGAGGAAATCTAGCAAGTGCCAGAAAAGGGGGCTCCACTAACCAAAATGGAGACCTCCTGTCAAACACGCAGAGCCCTGCTCCTAGAATTGTCAGGGAGCTTCCATATCCCAAGTTATTTACACCCAAAATGAGAATGTTCTCAGAGAATTGTAATCCAAGGCAATTTATCATTTTGTTGGGGCCAAGAGGATTGGCCCCAACTTAGAAAGGATTTTCTTGCTACCCGAGTATGGCATCTCTAAGGAGCTTGTCTGAAATGCAGAATCTCAGTTTCCACCTGGGTCTTCTGAGTCAGAACCCACATTTTAGCAAGATCCTCAGTTGACTTGTATGTACGCACATTTTGAGAAGCACTGGATTACATTGCTTTGAGGTTCCTCCAATTCCAGTTAATCAGTAGTGTATTCAGTCTAAAGTCAATTTTTATTAAATATATATGCATAAGTATACATATGTAAGTGTGTATCTGCATATATACATATACATATATATGAGAAAATCAAACTAAAGGGGGACTTTCTGTTTTCTTTCTGGAGAAAGTGATGCAGATTTTCAAATTGATACTTCTAACAGTGGAGGGTGTAGTGAGAATTAAATGAATAAAATTTATAATCTGTAAGTCATTAAAAACTCCCTGTATGGAGGGGAGCATCACACACTGGGGTCTGTTGTGGGGGTGGCTAAGGGAGGGACAGAGGGGGTGGGGAGGTTGGCGAGTGATAACACAGGGAGAAATGTCAGATACAGGTGACAGGGGGATGGAGGTAGCAAACCACCATGCCATGTATGTACCTATGCAACAATCCTGCATATGTACCCCAGAACCTAAAGTATAATAAAAAAAAAACTATTTGCATGTCAAAAAAATTAAAATAAATCGTGATTTCCATTTTCAGTGCTCTTAAAAAAAAAACTCCCTGTATATACTGCAGAAATAAAAAAGCCATATGCATGTCCACGAAAGACTCATGATTAGTAAACGCTTGAAAATAACCTGTTTTTCACTTGTGGCTGATATTCAGGCTCCACACAAGCGGTGAGTGAAGGCTGATGCAAACATCCTGGTTAAGCATTGAAGGAGTGCCCTACTAGAAAATAAAATAAGAGAAAGCCAATAAGTAAAGACTAACATAATATTTTTTCTTTTTGTTTTCTTTTTTTTGATACCAGTATTTAAGAAAACCTCTCTCAAAATACTAGTTGACCCCTATGCTAATGAGACAAAGACTTTAGTGGCCTCATACAACAAGGAATGCAAACTTTACAAAAAGAGTTTAGAAACATCACTAAACAAACAACAATAATACCACTTCCAAAATAGCAACAACAAATCCCAGGTGGGAGAGAGGTATATTGTTTGTTTCTAGAGTTGTCACAGTAGCTTATTTCAAATGTCAGATTTTCAACAAAAATTATGAGGCATACAAAAAAAACAAAGTATGACCCACTGAAAAGAAAAAAAGGAATTAATAGAAACTGTTCATGAGCCTGGGCATTGGATTTGCTAAACAGAAACTGTAAATTAACTATCTTAAATATGCTCAAAGAGTTAAGAAAATCATGGACAAAGAACTGAATTAAAGCAAGAGAATGGTGTCTCACCAAATAGGGAATATTTCCTCTCTTTCTTTATTTCACTTTTTTTCTAGCCATGCTGCTTATTATTTAATTCCTTCTAGTAATTTCAATTACAATAAAATGCTAAAGATCAACCAGTCACTACTGTTAGTCAGATACCATAGCTATATAATGCAGCTACTCCTATAGAAACGTCACAAAGAAGTCCTGCTTCTTCACCCTCAAAAATTATTCAGTCCTCTAAGTTTTTAATTCACCTTGCCCTGCTAGTCACATAATTATAAATTATAAATAATTCTAATAATACACTCAATAATAAAACTCCTCAAGTAACAGCATTAGACCCCCGAAGTCTTAGGATTGATATCCCCCTCAGTAGCCATTGCTATTGTATTATACACAAATATAACTAATATACCTCCTAAATAAATTAAAGATACGATTAAACCCAAAAATGTATCACCAAAATGTAATACAATACCACAATCTACCCCTTCAGTAATAATTACCCCAATCCTCTATAAATAGGAGAAGGTTTTAAAGGAAGCTCACAAAACCTACAACAAAGACAATACTTAAAAAAATACAGTATAGGTCATAATTCTCATGTGGAATCTAACTATGACCAGTGACATGAAAAATCATTGTTGTATTTGAACTACGAGGACTCTAATGACCAACATACAAAAAATTGACCCCTAATAAAAATTATTAATCACTTATTTATTGATTCATCAGCACCATCAAACATCTCAGTATGTGCCTTTCCCATTAATTATGTACTAGTACTATTTATGCTTGAAGGTACATTATACACTTATGTCTTATTGTCCATTAAAATATGCCCCCATGAATATTAAGCAGTTACATAAACCATAACAACCCATCATATGTTAAATTAATCCATACAGAATCACTGATTTTTTCCATATGAATATTGCCCAGTACAGTGTTTTCTCATGATACCGCATATGACATTTTATTATTGCTCATACATAGTATATATAAGTTTTCTTGACAACACGTTTACCACTTCCAACAAAATTTCTTATCTACCAAGCCTCAAGAAACCAGCAACTCACTCAGGAAATGCCCCTCTCCACTCTCTCCACTCTCCAGGCCCATGAAATGAGGGGTTTCTAAACTAAAACTGTGTCTGGCATCTGGTTCTTACTTCAGGACCATGAGATCAAGATTGTCCACTTGATGTATTAGTGACTAGTTGCCTCATGATTACTCATGAATGCACTACCATGCATTTGATATTTTAAAATTTTGGGTGAAGGCATGACTCAATATGGCTGAAAAGGCCTGAGTCCAGTCAATTCAATTGTAGCTGAGCTTAAATTGACTACTACATATTCACATTGTAAGCATAAGTTGCTAATTTATTTATGTTTGATGGACATAATAAAAATAAGATGCAAACAGGCACACATAGACATACACACATTGTCTCTAGATACATGTATGATTAACTCCGAAACTTCCCTCCCCTAGGTTAATATAATTAATACAAGTCTTTTATTCTTGGAAAACCCAAAAAGCAAGAAATCTTACACTTATTATCTAGAGTGAGGCCCCACATACACCTATTTATAATTTAATTAATTTTAAATCCAACTGTAACCTTGAGTAGAATTAAATTTTAGCTAAACTCCCAATTAAAGCATTTTCAAAAACTGTAATTTTTAAATAAAATTTAGGCTTTCTGGGCTAAAACTTTTCCTTTTTCTTTACAAAGTTACTAAAAATAGCCCCAGTACTAGCATAGCACTTCAGCTTACTATTTTTTCCCCCAAGAGGGATTTCTCCAGATTTAAGTTAGTGTAGCTTAACATGCTAAAGCAGGGTACTGAAGGTATGCAGATAAGCTCATGTAACTCCATAAACACACAGGTTTGGCCTTGGCCTTTTTATTAATTTTTAGTACAATTGCATGTTTAAGCATCCACATCACAGTGAGAATCCCCTTTAGATCATCAAAGATCAAAAGGAGCAGGCATCAAGCACACAAACTGTAGCTCATAATACCTTGGTCAACTACACCCTCACAGCAAACAGCAGTGATAAAAATTAAGTAATAAATAAATGTTTGATTAAGCTATACAGATTTTCCTTCGGGTTGGTAAATTTTATGTCAGCTACCATAGTCATACGATTAACCCAAATTAATAAAATCCATCATAAAGCATGTTTAAGATTCTTATCTCAATGAAGCTAATGTTTAAACCATAAAAGGCTGCAGCCAATAGAAAAATAATTTATGAAAATGACTTTAATGTTCTGAGAACTTGATAGTTAAGACCCAAACTGAGATTAGATACCCCACTATGCTTAGCCATAAACCTAGATAACTTAATAAATGAAGTTATTCACCAGAGTAGTACAAGCAACAGCTTAAAACTCAAAAGGATTTGGTGATGCTTTATAGCTCTGTAGAGAAGCCTGTTCTATAATCAATAAACCTAGATACACCTTACCATCTTTTGCTAATTCAGCCTATATACCACCATCTTCAGCAAATCCTAAAGAGGACTTAAAGAAAGCACAAGTAATTACATAAAAACATTAGGTCAAAAGTGTAGATGGAAATAAATGGAAATAAATTGGCTACAGTTTCTAATCTTAAAATATCCATGGCAACTTTCATGAAATCTAAAGTCTAAAGGGTTTAGTGGTAAATTAAGAATAGGAAGTTTAACTGAATAAGGCCATGGAGCACACATACACTATCCATCCTCCTCCTCAAATATCCCAATAATACCACATTTGTAATAAACAAAAATTTATATATCATGGGAGATAAGTCATAACAAGGTAAGTGTACTGGAAAGTGTGCTTAGAATAAATAATAGTGTAGCTTAATCTAAAGCACCCGGCTTACTCCTGGGATATTTCATATTAACGTGACCACTTTGAACTAAAGCTAGCCGCAACTCCCAATAAATTAAACTGTAATAATTATTTAAACTAAAACACTTATCCAAAAATTTCAAGTATAGAAGATAGAAATTCATTTAGATGCTATAAAGTACGGGAAGGGAAAGATGAAATAGCAATTCCAAGTACAAAAAAAGCAAAGTTCACCCCTTATACCTTTTGCATAATGAATTAACTAGAAAAAGACAACTTCAGCCAAGACAGTTAAAAGAACATACTCAACTATGTGACAAAATAAAGGGAATATCTATGAATAGGGGTGAAAAGGTTATCAAGCCTGATGATAGCTGGTTGTCTAGAACAGGATTTCAGTTCAACTTTAAATTTACCTACAGAGGCACTAGATCTAATATATTTTATTTTATTTTTTTCCAAAAAAGTGATCAAAATTACTGCCCTGTAATATAAAATTGCAAAAAAAGAAAAGGGATAAAAACTCTGTAACACGAATTCTAAAATTTTAGTAACACATTCAAAGACAAAAATATTAGCCCATTCTAATAAATGGAGTATATTTCAATGATATTAAAATAGAATATTATAATGTATAAAAATTCACCAAGCTATGCACTTCTGATTTGCTTTCTTTTTTGAATATGTGTTATATTTCAATACAAAGTTTACAAATATAAACAAATCTGATTTATTTGTGCCAGTGGATGTGCTATTTTACAGGTGAAAACACTGCCTTAACTTATTGAATAACATGTTGTAAATATCCTTTGCAGATCTGAAGTTGGGTTACTATTTCAAGCGAATGTAATGCTGTTTTTGGTACTTCGAACTTTCTTTTAAACCACCATGGCAGATGTATACCTATGTAACAACCTGCACATTCTGCACATGTATACCAGAACTTAAAGTAAAATAAAAAAAGAAAACTTAATATAAATTGAAATGTTATTCTAAACGGGGATAACTCTTTAGACATAGCAAACAACCTTACTTCGAGAGTTAAACACTATGCAGATAGAACACTAGACAGAAAGTCAATAAGGTAACAATTTACAAAACAATCAGACTTAACAGGCATATATAGAACATTCTATTCAGCAACAGCAGAATACACATTCTTTACACGTGTATGTGGAACATTACCCAGATTTGACCACATGTTAGGCTGAAAAACAAGTCTCCAAATTTTAAAAGATTAAAATTACACTAAGTATCTTTGCCAACTATAATAGAATGGAACTAGAAATCAGTAACACAAAGAAAATGAAGAAATTCACAAATGTATGCAATAGAACAATATACCCTTAAACAACAAACTGGAAAAAAAGGAATAACATAATTACAAGTAAAATTAAAAAATATTTTGAGATGAATGAAAATGAAAACAGAACAAATCAAAACCCTTGAGTTGCAGTGAAAGCAGTGCTCACAGAGAAATGTATAGCCTTAAATGCTTACATTAGAAAAGAACAACGATCCCAAATTAATAACTCGATTTTATACCTTAAAAAACTAAAAAAAGGGCCGGGCGCGGTGGCTCAAGCCTGTAATCCCAGCACTTTGGGAGGCCGAGACGGGTGGATCACGAGGTCAAGAGATCGAGACCGTTCTGGTCAACATGGTGAAACCCCGTCTCTACTAATACAAAAAATTAGCTGGGCATGGTGGCGCGTGCCTGTAATCCCAGCTACTCAGGAGGCTGAGGCAGGAGAATTGCCTGAACCCAGGAGGCGGAGGTTGCGGTGAGCCGTGATCGCGCCATTGCACTCCAGCCTGGGTAACGAGCGAAACTTCGCCTCAAAAAAAAAAAAAAAAAAAAAAACTAAAAAAAGGAGGGCAAGCTAAATCCAAAGCTAACAAGTGGAAAGAAATAGTGATTGGAGTGGAGATAAAACAGAGAATAGAGGGCAATAGAATCAATGAAACCAAAAGCTCTCTGAAAGGATCAACAAAATTTATATATCTTCAGCTAGACTGGACAGCAGAAAAGAGAAAAGCATCCAATTATTAAAATCAGAAATGAAACTTGGGATATTACTACAGACTATAAAGAAAAGAGGGGTTTAATAGAATAATATAAACAATTGTATAACAACTAATTATATAACCTAAAAAAGTTTAAATTTCACATAAATGAACAAAACTGTTTCAAGAAAAAAATGAAAATTCTTATCCGACCTTTACAAAGTAAAGAGGTAGAAACAGAAATCAAAAATCTCCTAACAAAGAAATCCCAGGACCAGGTGGCTTCACTGGTGAAATCTAGCAAACAGATAAAGAATATCAACCCTTTTCAAACTTTCCCAAAGAATAGAAGAGTAAGTAACATCTGATTACCCATGCTATGAGGCCAGTGCTACTCTGATATTGGAATCAGACAGACATCTGAAAAAAAGAAAATTACAGAGCTTATCAATATAGATTCTGAATAAATACTAGCAGAAATCTTGAACAAAATACTAGCAAATCAAGTCCAGTAGTATGTTAATAGTATTGCACATCACAAATAAGTGGGATTTATCCAAAAATTACAAGAATGATTTAACATACAAAAATCAACCAATGTAATATACCATGTTAATAGAATAAAGGGGAAAACATCCCATGATTAATTAATTAATGCAGAAAAACACTGACAAAAATCCAACACATTTTTATAATGAAAAAATTTAAAAACTAGGAATAAAAGAGGTATTCTCAGTAGCATAAAAGGCACAACTAGAAAATTCAGAGCTTACATTTTACTCAATGATAAAAGACTCAGACCTCTTACTCTAAGATCAGGAACAAGGCAAGGATACTTGCATTTACCACTGTTATCTAACTTTATATTTAAAGTTCTAGGTAGAGCAGTTAGGTCAGAAAAAATAAATAAAAGGCAAGTAAATGGGAAAGGAAAAAGTGTATATCTACAAACAGATGGCATCGTCCTACATATAGAAAATCCTAAACATACTACAAAAAAGAAACCGTTAGAAATAATACATAAATTCAGGAAAGTTGCGGTAACTTAAATTGACACACAAAAATCAGTTGTATTTCTATATGCTAGCAATAAACAACCTTAAATAACTTAAGAAAATTTCATTTCCAAAAGCATCAAACAGAACAAGATAGGGATAAATATAATCAAAGAAGTACATGATTTGAACACTGAAAACAGCGTTGCTAAGAGAAATGAGAGAAGAACAAAATAAATGGAAAGACATCCAGTATTCATGGATTGGAAAAATTAATATTGTTAAGATGGTAATATTATCAAAGTGATCTAAAGATTCAGTGCAATCCTTATTGAAATTGCAACTATCTTTAAAAAAAAATGGCAAAGCTGATCCTGAAAGTCATATGAAACAGAAAGGGACCTGAGTGTCCAAAATAATCTGAAAAAGAAAAATAAAATTTGAAGGCTCACACTTTCTGGCCCCAAAACTTACTGCAAAGCTACAATAATCAAGAGTGTAATGTTGATATAAGGATAGCCATATAGACTAATTGAACAGAATTTTGAGTTTGCAAATAAACCTCTTCATCCATGGTCAATTAATTTTCTACAAGGGTGACAAGAGCATTCAATGTGGAAAAACTAGTCTTTTCAACAAATTGTTCTGGGACAACTGGAGATATGCATTCCAAACAGTGAAGGTGGAATCTTATCTCACACCACACAGGAAAATTAACTCAAGATGGATCACAGATTTAAATGTAAGACCTAAAACTACAACATTCCTACAAAAAATAAGGTAAATCTTCATGACCTTGAATTTGATAATGGATTATAAGAAACAATATTAGAAGCATGGGCAGCAAAAGAAAAACAGATAAATTAGGCTTCATTGAAATTAAAATATTTTGTGCATCAGAGTTCACGATAAAGAAAGTGAAAATGCATTCTACAGAATGGGAGAAAATATTTGCTAATTATATATCTGATAAAGGTCTACTATGCAGTATCTATAAAGACCTCTTACAACTCAAAGACAGACTGACGATGCAATTAAAAAATGGACAAAGGACTTGAATAATCATTACCCCAAAGAAGGTATACAAATGATCAATAAGCACTTGAAAAGATGCTCCACATCTTGAGTCATTATAAGTACATTATAAGTACACAAATCAAAGTCATAGTGAACCACTTTCCACTCACTAGGCTGGCTATATATTTTAAACCCCCCAAAACAGAAGAAAAACAAACAAACAAAAACCAGAGAAGAGCAACGGTTGGCAAGATTGTTGACAAATTGGAGCCCTTGTACAATGCTGGTGGGGATATAAAATGATGTAGCTGTTTCAGCAAACAGTTTGGTGGTTTTTCAAATAGTTAAGCATATAAATAGCATATGAGTGAGCAATACCACTCCTAGTTATGCACCCCCCAAACAGTGAAAACAGGTATTCAAACAAATATTTGTACACAAATATTCACAGCAGAACTATTCATAGTAGCTCAAAACAACCCAAATGCTGATGAATGGATAAACAAAATGTGGCATGTTCCCACAATGGAATAATATTCAGCCATAAAAAGGAATGCAACACTGGTGCATGCTACAGAATGAACAAATTTTGAAAACATTAAACTAAGTGCAAGAAAAGAAACATAAAATGTTATATATAAATAAAACGTGATTCATATATGAAACATCCAGAATAGGTAACAGAAAGCAGACTAATGGTTGTAGTATGCTGATGGGAGGGTGATGTTGTATAATGGGCCAGAGATGACCCCTGTGTATTAGGCTAAAATGGTCCCCATGTTGTTTTATTTTTCAAAGCAAGCTATGACCATTAATACAAAGCCCACTAGTGCCAAACTCAAAATCACACATGCTCAATTGCTTTAAATATAGTCCAAAAAGGCTCGTATATGTAGGCATGTAGATCGATTTACTTTACATACTCACAAAACTGCACCCTACAATATGTTAATCGTTAGGTATAAAAAGACCCCTAATTGTTGCTGCCTTTCAGAACTCTGTCCCTGAGATTCCCCACCTTGCTGCTGAGTGACATTACCTAGACTTGTAAGCCTTCTCTCTGATTTTCCCTTCTCTCATGGGAGTTCTTTCTCCTTATTCTCCTTATTCTCATGTTACTGACTTTGACAAATATTTTGCTGGGAAGGGCTTCATCTCTCATGCAACCCTATACAAGTACTGCACCCATAAAGTTGTGTGATACTGCCTTTTGAGGTCCTATTTCTTCTTTGATCAATCCCCAAATCCCCAAACTTACCAAAGGGAGTGAATGCTTAATAGTTTCTTTTTGGGTCGATGAAAATATTTTGAAACTAGATAGAAGTGATGATTGCATAACATTGTCAACATACGAAATGGTACTAAACTGCATACTTTAAAATAGTTCATTTTAAGTTATATAAAATGTACCTCAATTTTAAAAGTTTCATATTCTATTATTGCATTTATATAACATTCTAGAAGCAAAACAATTATTGAGATGGGGAACATGTTCATGGTTGCCAAGGGTTAAAGATGGCAGTGTGAAGAGAGGGTGAGTGTGACTATAAACGGGTGGCATGCAGGATCTTTATAGTGACAGAAATGTTTTGTATCTTGATTGTGGTGGTGGTTAAAGAATATACATATATGATAAAATTGTACAGAAGTACACACACACAATACAAATGATTACATATAAAACTGGTTATAACTGAAGGTTTTTTTTTCTTGTATTGATGTCAGTTTCCCAGTTTTGATGTTGTACTATAGTTGTGTAAGATGTTACCATTGGGAGAGGATACACAGTACCTCTCTGTACTATTTTTGCACCTTCTTGTGAGTATATTATTATTTCAAAGTAAAAAAGTCTTTAAAAATAAAAAAAAAGAATTAGGGAACTGAGCAGAGTAGTTGGCCATATGGGTAGTGAGAGTAAGTAGAAATGTCCAGGAGCAGAATGTTGGAGTGTGAGTGAGGTAATGGGAGTGTCCACATGGAAGGGGCAGTGAAATCAGTCTGGTGTGGTATGTCAGAGCCCAAACAAAAGAGCATTAGTGACTACAATCCTGTCAGTGTGTTGGAATTTAGTGCAGAGTGAGATATTTATCTATGTTGGGGGCAGCACCAGTGGCAGCCATGTCCATGGCGTTGATGTTTGGATAATGTAAGGAGGAGGAATTGTCACAAGAGTAAATCAAAGAAGATAATGAGATCTGGCCAGAAATGTGATTGTCAGATTTTTGTGTTCAGTTTTTCAGTAGGTTAAGGATATCACAGAGAGAGACAGCAGAAATTCTAGACTGCGTATAAATTACCCTGCCACCCCAAAATGATTTATCTGTGACACAAAAAGGGGCACCTCATTGCTACTGAATTTAAAACCTCAAGTCCCAAAATTTTATTCTGAGTAGAGGTGGCTGGACTATGGGAAGAACTTCATTGCATAGGTAGCTATGGCTAGAGATGGAGAACCACCTGCTTAATGCTCCTATGCTTGACTTTCCAATGTCCTCATCACTCAGTACTAAATAAGACAGCCTAGTTCTCTTCTCAAAAAGGCATACTCTGTTATAAACACTCTGAGCTTACGTTCAAAAAATTTCACTAATGACACATTCACATGGGCAAGTTTGGGACAATTATAGGACTGTCTGTGAAGATCACCATCTGCTATGGTTTGAATTTTTTTTATTATACTTTAAGTTCTGGGGTACATGTGCAGATCTTGCAGGATTGTTACATAGGTATACACATGCCATGGTGATTGCTGCCTCCATCCCCCGTCACCTACATTAGGTATTTCTCCTAATGTTATCCCTCCCCAATCTCCCCACCCACTTCTATCGCTCCCCCAGTTCCCCATTCTCCAACAGACCCCAGTGTGTGATGTTCCCCTCCCTGTGTCCATGTGTTCTCATTGTTCAACACCCACTTATGAGTGAGAACATGTGGTGTTTGGTTTTCTGTTCTCATGTCAGTTTGTTGAGAATGATGGTTTCCAGCTTTGTCTATGTCCCTGCAAAGGAAGTGAACTCATGCTTTTTTATGGATGCATAGTATTCCATGGTGTATGTACCTGTGCCACATTTTCTTTATCCAGTCTATCCTTGATGGGCATTTGGGTTGGTTCCAAGTCTTCACTATTGTAAACAGTGCCTCAATGAACATACATGTGCATGTGTCTTTATAATAGAACAATTTATAATCCTTTGGGTATATACCCAGTAATGGGATTGCTGGGTCAAATGGTATTTCTATTTCTAGATCCTTGAGGAACTGCCACACTGTCTTCCACAATCTCCTTCAAAATTCATACTGAAACTCAATTCGTAATGCGACAGTATTCATAGGTGGAACCTTTAGGAAGTGATTAGGGCATGAGGTTTCACCACTAATGTATAGGATTAGTGCTTTATAAAAAGGCTTGAGGGAACTAGCCAGGCCATATTTTACTCATCCATTCTTTCACTATGTAACGGTGCATCAAGGAGGCCCTCACCAGACACTGAATGTCAGTACCTTGGTCTTTGACTTCCCAACCTCCGGGGTGTAATAAATAAGTTTCGGTTTATTATGGATTACTCAGACTATGATATTTATTTATTTATTTTTTCTTTTTCTTCCCCATATGATCTGCAGGAAAGTCCATGGGATTTTGTTTTAGCTGAGGAAATGAACTGAGACAGAATTTGATATTGAGAAATGAGGTGTTGGTATAATAAGTACCTGAAAATGTGTAAGCAGCTTTGGAAGTAGGTAATGAAGAGAGGCTGTAGGAGTTTGGCGGTGCATGCTAGAAAAAGCCTAGAATGCTGTGAGTGGAGTGTTAAGGCTAAATCTGGAGAGGGTTTAGAAGAAGTGAATTGTAGAGGGAGCCTAAATTTTCTTAGAGATTATCTAAGTGGTCCTGATCAGAATGCTGATAGAAATACAGACAGCAAGAGCCATTCTGATGCGGTCTTAGACAGGAATGAGGAGCATTTTATTGGCAACTGAAGGAAAGGCCATTCTTATTACAAAGGGTCAAAGAACTTGGCTGAATTGTGTCTATGTCCTAGTACGTTGTAGAAGGCAGAACTTAAGTATAATGAACTAGGATATTTGGTTAATTAAATCTCTAAGCAAGATTTCAAGGTATTAGATGGCTTTTCTTGACTGCTTATACTAAAATGTGAGAAGGGAGAAATAATTTAAAGACAGAATTTATTATAAAAAGGAATGCAGAACTTAGAGTTGAAAAATTCTCAGCCAGTAAAAAATGAGAAAACATGTTCAGGAGAAAACACCAGGGATGTGGTCAAGTAACCCTTTAATGAGGAGGTTAGTATGGATAGCAGAAAGGCAGAGGTTATCCATCAAGACAATAGAGGAATAACCCCAAAAGCAATTTGTATATCTTCAAGGCTGCCACTCCCATCGCAGGTCCAAAGTACCAAGGTCTTGAGGGCAAATAGTTTCAAGTGAGGGGCCCAAGGTGCTTGTGAGACCTTTGGGATTGCTGACAAGGGCTACCTTAAATTTCTGCTCTGCACATGGGCACAGCCCTTTTTAACCACCATCCCAGCTGAAGCTCAGTCAAGCACAGATGCAGCTTTGGCTGCAGCTTCAGAGGGGACAAGCCATAAACTTTGGCAGTGTCCACATGGTGTTAATTCTGCAGGTGCACAAGCTATGGAGGCATCTACCTAGACTTCAAAGACTGTCCCTAACAACTTTGGGGTCCACATGGAAAACTGCCAAAGGGGCAGAGCTGCTGCAGAAAACCCCCCACTAGTGATGCAGGAATATTTTTGGTCACTTTAAAAGCTGGAACCTCCAGTGGATGACACCCCACCACCCTGGCCTTACTCAAACCCAGGCCTGCTGCTGGAGGCACCCCAACTACTTAGCCCACCTGGGCCAAGTCTGGTTTTCACACTGGTTCAGCCTGCAGCTGGGCTGGGAGTACTCCAGCCCACTTGTATAATAGCTTGTACCCGCATTTGGTGGTCCCCAAGCTCTTGTCTTGCATCCAAGGAGAATGAGGATATGCTGACAGTTTAAGGGTGAGGATTGGCACAGAATTTTATTGAGTAGTGGAACATCTCTCAGTAGAGAGTGGATGTGGTGATGAGGGGTGGTGGTCACCCACTCAAGAAGTCTAGTGGTTTTTTTTCTCAGTGTGCCTGGGTCCAGGGCATTTTATAGACTCAGAATGGGGAGTGCGTGCTGATTGGTTTGTGAGAATGTAAAAAGTTTAAAGTGAAGATATCACTCACAGGTGGGCACAACAGTATAGAAAACGAATTAGGAAAGAGTAGGTATATGTAAAATAGACGAAAGGTGGGGATCCATCAGAGGAAAGTGCACCAAATGGGTAGACAGCTTCTCAATCTGGTCCAAGGATTTAAGTCGTAGCCTTGCTTTCAGGCTTTAAACTGTCTTTGGCTTGGAGGCAAGGTTTCACTAGGGACCTGCCTTTATCTGCCTAGGCATTGACTGCCTCCTGTCACTATCATTAGGGCAATGTCCTGAGGAGTGGTGGGGACTGGGCCAACACCAGGAGCTTCTACAATGGCACAGCCTAGTGGAGTTGTGGGAGCAGGGTTGCCCCTGAGACCCCAGATCTGTAGAGCCACCAGAGTGTAACACCGGCCTGGGTGAGCTGCAGACACCTGAGTTCAACCTGTGAAAGTTGCTGCATGGGCTGCATTTGGTAAACCCACAGGGACAGGGCTGCCTGGGGCTCTCTTGGCCCAACCCCTCCCCCAGTATGTCCAGAAGGCAGAATATGGAGTCAAAGAAGACGATTATGAAGCCTTAAGTTGTAATGTTCTTTGACTTGTTGGATTTGGGACTCCCTTGATGTCTGCTATCCTTTGATCCTTTTCTATTTCTCCTTTTTGGAATGGGAATTTCTATCATACGCCTGTCCCACCATTGTATTTTGGAATCACATAACTTGTTTGATTCCACAGGCTTATTGCTAGAGAGGGAATTTGCCTCAGAATGAATCATACTTTGAATCTCACCCATATCTGGTTTAGATTACATTTAGATGAGACTTTGAACTTAGACTTTAAAGTTGATGCTTGTATAATTTAAAACTCTTGAGGCTATAGGGATGAAATGAATATATTTTGTACATGAGGAAGACATGAATTTTGGGATCCCAGGTGAGGAATATGGAAAATCAAAATAAAATTCAAAGACTCCCCAACCATCTGAAAGAACTTCCTCCTCAGCCAGGCCTGTTTTAAAATTTAACCTGAGAGACTGTTTCAGGCCATGATGGGAAGTGGGAGTTGAACATGCTTCATTATACCTCTCCAATATTAACATCAACACAGACTAAGTCTGATACAAAAACATTTTACAACTCATTTTCTCTAAAGCCTAGTACCTAAAGGCTTCCTCTGCAAACAAGAACTTGGAACTCTATAATCCTTTATACTAACCCAGGCATTCCTTTCTATTGATCCCAGGTCTTTAGATAAACTTAATCAATGGTCAACCATAAAAAAATTAAATATACCTATAATCTGGAAGCCCCCTATTTCAAATTGTCCTGCCTTTAAGAATACAATTAATGTATTTCTTTAATGTGTTTGATTGAAGTCTCATGTCTCCCTAAAATATGTAAAACCAAACTGCACCCCAACCACCTTGGGTAGATGTTCTTAGGACCTCCTAAGGGCTGTCTCACAGGCTATGGTCACTCATATTTGGCTCAGAATAAATCTCATCAAATATTTTACAGAGTTTAACTCTTTTCATAGACAAATACTATTATTTGGATGTTTGTGTCCTTTCTAAAATTCATGTTGAACCTAATCCCAAATGCAACAGTATTCAGAGGAAGAGTCTTAAGGAAGCAATTAGGCCATGAGTTCTCTGCCCCATAGATGGCATTAATGTCATATAAATGTACTAGAGGAAACTAGGTCATATTTTGTCCGTTTACACTTCTGCCATGTGAGGATGTAGCAAGAAGGACTTCAGCAGACACTGAATACTGATGCCTTAATCTTGGACTTTCCAAGCTTCAAGATTGTGGAAAATAAATTTCTATTTTTTATAAATCACCAAGTCCAATGTATTTTATAGCAGCAGAAACAGACTGACACACTGTGCCTTTGGCTATTCCCAATTTTTATCTATGTAGTCCCCAGAAGATTTAATACAAATGATGCAATTACTTTGGCAATGCATCTTCAATGCTTCTTCAGAGGCTTATAAAGTAAAGCTTGGAGGAGAAGTGCATGTTTAATTCCAGTTTCTAAACAAGCATGAAGTAAGTTCTCAGTAAGCTTCTAGAGGATAGATGAAATTTAAATTAAACCTGGTTCATCAGGGAGTAAGCTTATGCTTACTTAAATGTCAAACTACAAGTGCAGAAATAGTAATGACAGGCATCCTGTGTGAAACCTCATTGGTTTTCAGTATGTTAGGCAATTCATCAGCAGTAAATAACAGAAAGAGAAAGCATTACTTAAGTTGCATATAACACTTATTTTGGAAAAGGAAGTGGTTCTTAAAGTGTCTTTTGTATTCTGTTGATCTGCACTTCTCTTGTGGCTGGGGTACTGGGCAATGGGTTTAATGTAATTATTTCCAAGAATTTAAAGAAAATTCAACATTTAGTGAGTCAAAGATTTTTTAAAAGTTCCAAGCAACAACAGCAAATGGCAGAATAGGAGATTTCTACCATCATCTCCCTGTAGAAGCATCAATTTAGACAGCTATCCATGAATGAGGGCATCTTTGAGGAAGCCTGGGGTTCCCCAGTGCACAAATTCTAGCACACTGTTGCTTTATAAAATCCAAAAATAGATGCACTTAAGAGGGCAAAAAGAACAGTTTCACTTTATCCACATCAATTATTCCCCAAGATAGCATAACTCGGGGCCAAGAATGGCTTCTTTGGACTGCAATTTTTCTCACAGGGGAAAATAAGAGCATAGTAAGTGTGCTCCTGGCTCCCCCAGCCATGCAGGACACTAATCAAGGTTCACTTTTCTTTTGTCCCACACAGAAGACTGAGGTCATTGGTGTGGCTGAGTGGTTGGGAGATGCTGAGAGTAGAAAGGAGAAGGCACAAAACCTACTAACCACTCTGCAGATTCCATTGGGAAGACTGCACACAAGCTTCTTGACACGTCTTGTCTGTAGACTTCTCTCCCTAAGGTCCACAGGCATTCCAAACACTCTATTTGCCTCATCCCTACCCCCAGGATGGCTCCTCAAGTTCATTCCTGAGGACACTGTGTACAGGTGTCTCACACAGAGCTGGCTTGACTCTGTGTAATTGGGAGAAGACACACAAATTTGAGCATTTTAGGGCACCACCCTAGAAAAAACAAACAGAATGTTCTCAGTACTCAGACTGGCTTTGCAGGGTCGAGAAAGAAAATACAATTTCAAGAATCACATTCTCCTTGGAGCAGAAACAAGAGGTGTGGAGTGGATACAACCATGGGAAAAGTCTGAGAGAACTTTGGAATCCCTAGCTAGGCTGTTTCATGAAGGTGCTTCTCTCCTGAAAACAGCCACTAAAGATGGAAGAAAGTGATTGATATGGTTTGGCTCTGTGTCTCCACCGAAACCTCATGTCGAATTGTAATCCCAGTGTTAAAGGAGGGTCCTGGTGGGAGGCGGTTGAATCATGGAGGCAGACTTCCCCCTTGCTGTTCTCATGATAGATTTCTCAGGAGATCTAGTTGTTTGAAAGTGTGTGGCACTCCCCTCTTCACTCTCTTCTTCCTGCCAGTCATGTAAGACATGCTTGCTTACCCTTCACCTTCCACCATGATTGTAAGTTTCCTGAGGCCTTCCCAGCCATACTTCCTGTACAGCTTGTGGAACTGTACAGGAAGCATAGTTATTTTAAACCTCATTTCTTCATAAATTACCCAGCCTCTGGTAGTTGTTTATAGCAGTGTGAGAATGGACTAACAAAGTGACTATTTCTTCAAATGTGAAAACAGCAATACAAGACTTTAAAAAACATGAAAAATCAAGGAAACATGACAGCATTAAAGAAACACAACAATATTCCAGTAAACAACCTGCAAAACGTGGTAATACACAAATTTCTGACACATAATTCAAAATAATGATTTTAAGGAAGCTTGGAAAGCTAGAAGAAAGCACAAACAAAAATTACAAAAAAAACACAGGAATAAAATGAGAAGTTTAAGAAAAATACAGAAATCATAAAGGATAACCAAATAGAAATTCTGGAGATGAAGAATGCAGTGAATGAAATTAAAAAATGCAATAGAAAGCATCAAAGCAGATGTGATCAAGCAGAAGAATCTGAACACAGGTCATTTATAAGTATCCAGGCAGATGGGAAAAAAGAAAAGTGAATAAAAAGAAAGCAATAAAGCCTACAGTAATTTTGGGACATCATTAAAAGAGCTAACTTTTGCATCCCTGATGTCACAGAAGGAGAAGAGAGAGGGAACAGGGTAGAAAGAATACTTTTTAAAATAGTGGCTGAAAACTACCCCAATCTGGGGAGAAATATAGACATCCTGGTACCTAAAGCTTAAGTTTGCCAATCAGGCTCAACCCAAGAAAACTTCACCAAGATATATTATAATAAAAGTGTCAAAAACCAGTCATAAAATTTGTGAGGAAGGAGTAAAAGTGTAGATCTCTTTTTGCGATGGAGGTAAGTTCTTATCAGCTTATAATAAACTGGTATAACTATAAAGTGATTTATGTGAGCCTCATGGAATCCATAAAGTAAAAATCTATCATAGATACAAAAAAAAAGATAAAAAGAGAAAAAAAAACAAAATATACCACTACAGAAAAACACCAAATCACTAAAAAGTCAGCAAGACAGAAAGAAAGAAAAAAGGGATCCATAGAACAACCAGCAAACAATTAACAAAATGGCAACAGTTGGTGTTCACCTATTGTTAATTACCTTCAATGAAATTGCATTAAATTCACCAATGAAAAATCATAGAGTAACTGAATGAATTAAAAAACCAGAGCTACTGTATGCCACCTCAGAAAGGTTCACTTCAGCTTTAAGGACACACCTAGACTGAAAGTGAAGAAATGGGAAATATATTCCATGGAAATAGTAACCAAAGCAGAGCAAGTGTAGCTATACTTGTATCAGAAAAAAAGATAAATTTTAAGTCAAAACTGATCACAAGAGACCATAAAAATTATTATATAATAATATAGGAAACAATTTATCAAAATAATATAATTATTATAAATATATGCACTCAACATTGGAGCACCAAAATATATAAAGGGAGTAATAAACAGCAATACAATAATAATAGGGTATTTCAATACTTTATTTTCAAGTAATGGTTATATCATCTAGACAGAAAATCAATAAGGAAACACTGGGCTTGGAATCCACATTAGACCAAATAGACCAAACAAAAATACACAAAACATAGCACCCAACAGAAGAAGAATATATTTTTTCTCAAGTGCAAACAAAACATTCTCTGGAACAGATTATATGTTAGACCACAAAAAAACCTTAAAATGTTTAAGAGGACTGCAAACATATCAAGCATCTCTTCTTACCAAAGTGATATGGAAGTACATAAATATATATACCCACAAAAATTAAAAATTAAAAAAGAGACGGAATGGAAGACACTGAAATATGCAGAAATTAAACAACATGCTTCTGAACAATCAATGGGGCAAAAAAGAAATCAAAGGGAATATTTAAAAATCTCTTGAGACAAATAAAAATGGAAGCACAACATGCCAAAACTCATAAAATGAAGCAAAAGCAGTTCTAAGAGGAAAGTTTATAGTAAAAGCCCACCTGAAGAACAAAGAGAGATCTCAAATTATAAAATCTCACTTAGCAACTCAGGAAACTAGATGAAGCTGGAAACCATCATTCTCAGCAAACTGACACAAGAACAGAAAACCAAACACTGCATATTCTCACTCCTAAGTGGGTATTGAGCAATGAGAACACATGGAAACAGGGAGGGAACCATCATATGCTGGGGCCTGCCGGAGTGTGAGGGGGTTAGGGGAGGGATAGTAGGGGGTGGGAGATTGGGAGGGATGACATTAGGAGAAATACCTGATGTAGATGACGGGGGGAATGGATGCAGCAAATCACCATGGCACGTGTATACCTATGTAATAGAACTGCATGTTCTGCACATGTACCCTCAGAACCTGAAGTATAATTTAAAAAAAAAACTGAGCAACAACTAAAAATTAAAAAAATGAATAACAAAGAACAAACTAAACCCAAAGTTAGTAGAAGGAAGAAAATAAATATTAGGGCAGAAATAAATTAATTATAGACTAGAACCACAATAGTAAAGATCAAAGAAACAGAGTTGGTGTTTTGAAAAGATAAAATTGACAAAACTTTTGCTTGACTTACTAAAAAAGGAGAAAAAACAAGTAAAATCAGAGACAAAAGAGCAAATATTAGAACTGATATTACAGAAAGAAAAAGAATGGTAAGAGAGTACCATGGATAATTATACACCAACAAATTGGATGACCTAGAAGAAATGAATAGTCTTAGAAACATATAACCTACTAAGACTGGAACATTAATAAATAGAAAATTTGAGGGCCGGGCGTGGTGGCTCACGTCTGTAATCCCAACACTTTGGGAGGCCGAGGCGGGTGGATCACGAGGTCAAGAGATCAAGACCATCCTGGTCAACATGGTGAAACCCCGTCTCTACTAAACATACAAAAAATTAGCTGGGCATGGTGGTGCGTGCCTGTAATCCCAGCTACTCAGGAGGCTGAGGCAGGAGAATTGCCTGAACCCAGGAGGCGGAGGTTGCGGTGAGCCGAGATCGCGCCATTGCACTCCAGCCTGGGTAACAAGAGCAAAACTCCGTCTCAAAAAAAAAAAAAAAGAAAAGAAAATTTGAACAGAACAATTATGAATAAGGAAATTGAATCAGTGATTAAAAATGTCCTATAAAAATAAAGCCCAGGATCTGATGTGTTCAGTGGCGAATTCTTTATTTAAAGAAGAATTAATACCAATCCTTCTCAAACTAGTCCAAAAAAGTCAAAAGCAGGAAACACTTCCAAACAAATTTTACAAGGTCAGCATTACCCTAATAGCAAAGCCAAAGAAGGGCACTACAATAAGAAATTACAGGCTAATATCCCTGATGGACATAGATGCAAAAATGCTCAACAAATACTACCAAACTGGTTTTAACAGAACATTAAAGGATCACACATCATGATCAAATGGGATTTATCGCAGTGATGCATAGATGGTTGATAGACTGGACAGGGAAAATGTGGCACATATACACCATGGAATACTATGCAGCCATAAAAAAATGATGGGTTTGTGTCCTTTGTAGGGAAAAAATTATTTTAAAAAAGTCAATAAATGTGATACTGCCGGGCGCGGTGGCTCAAGCCTGTAATCCCAGCACTTTGGGAGGCCGAGGCGGGTGGATCACGAGGTCAAGAGATCGAGAAAATCCTGGTCAACATGGTGAAACCCCGTCTCTACTAATAAAAAAAATTAGCTGGGCATGGTGACGCGTGCCTGTAATCCCAGCTACTCAGGAGGCTGAGGCAGGAGAATTGCCTGAACCCAGGAGGCGGAGGTTGCGGTGAGCTGTGATCGCGCCATTGCACTCCAGCCTGGGTAACTAGAGCGAAACTCCGTCTCAAAAAATAAAAAATAAAATAAAAAAATAAATGTGATACAGCACATTAACAGAATGAAGAACAAAAATCACACAATCATCTCAGTAGATACAGAAAGGGCATTTGACAATATTCAGTCCTTTCATGATAAAAACCATCAACAATTAAGTGTAGAGGGAATGTGCCTCAACACAAGAAAGGTCATATAACAGAAGTCCACAGCTTAATATTATATTCAATGGTGAAAAATTAAAAGCTTTTCCTCTAAGATCAGGAATAAGACAAAAATGATGCCCACTCTCACCATTTCTATTTGATGTATTACTGGAAGTACTAGCCAGAGCAATCAAGCAAGAAAATAAATGAAAGTCATCACAATCAGAAGGGAAGTAGTAAAATTGTCTCTATTTGCAGATGTCATGATCTTATGTATAGAACACCCAAAAGATGCCACCAATAAAATGTTAGAACTAATACATAAATTCAATAAATTTGCTGGACACACAATCAACATACAAAAAAGAATTATGTTTCTATAAACCAACAATGAATTATTTACAATAGCATCAAAAGGGTAAAATACTTAGAAATAAATTTCCCCTAGGAGACAAAGGCTATTCATAAAAGAAATTGAAGACACAAATAAATAGAAATATATTCTGTGTTCTTGGATTGGAAGAATTAATATTGTCAATGAGGGACTTCAAGATGGCTGACTGGAGGCATCCATCCCTTACCTCCTCCCCAAAGAAGGACCAAAACAGTGAGTAGATAATCACACATCAAATAGAGCATCCAAGAGAGAACACTGGAATTCAGCAAGGAAGTGGCAGGAAACCTCTGAGGCATGAAAGGAAAGGGATGTGAAGGAGCTGGGATCAATTCAGAAACAGGAAAAACAACCCAATTTGAGGAAAAGGTAAGCAGGAGGTCCTCAGTGGTTTATATTCCCACCACAGATTTTCACAATTCTAGCCACGAAAACGTCTCTCAATCCTCATGGGCCTTCATATTAGTATAGGGTGGTTCATGGCATTGTTCCAGAGAGAGAGTTTACAATGGGCTCCATAGCTCCCCCGAAAACTTGAGCAGGTGCAGAACACTTCTTTTTTGAGAGGCCAGCTCCAACCAGAATACATCCTTTACTGGGGTCCAACACCCCTGCATCCCCACATCCCTGATGCACTGCTGATATCTCCCCATGTCCATCCAGAGACCTTAAGTATTGTGACACTGGCTGGATCCAGTGGTGGTGGTATGACTGTGTCCCCAGGACTCTAGATCATGCAGTGTCTTATACCCCAGTGAATAGCAGTGCAGCATACCAAGGAGGCTGCTCCCCTGGAACAAAGGTAGCTTGTTGAGATAATCATATAATTTTTGTTTTTAATTCTGTTTATGTGATGTATCACATTTATTGACTTGTATATGTTAAACCATCCCTACATCCATGGTATGAAACCCACTTAATCATGGTGTGTTATCTTTTTGATATGCTGTTGGATTCAGTTAGCTAAGATTTTATTGAGGAGTTTTGCATCGTTCATCAGGGGTATTGGTCTGTAGTTTTTTTGTTATGCCCTTTCCTGCAGTGGTTCTTGGAGCAAAAGTTTACAGTGAGAGTTTCCATTTGCTGTTCTGTCCATCCAAGTGTGAACTGCACCTTAGTCCTGTCTCCTATTCACCGTTTCCCCCAAATATCACAATCACTAGCCATTCCTATCCACCAACAACAGTCAAGCTGAGCTGATAGCCAAATCAAGAAGGCAATTTTATTCACAATTGCCACAAAAAGAACAAAACACCTAGGAATACAGCTAACCATGGAGATGAAAGACCCCTAATAAAATACCAGCCAACTGAATCCAACAACATACCCCAGGAAGACAAGGTTTAACATCTAATAACCAAGTAATCTGACACATTGTATTAACAAGATAAAAGAAAAAAACACACATAATTTATAGATGCAGAAAAAGCATTTGACAACATCCAACACTCTTTCATGATCGAAAACCTTAACAGACCAGGAATACGTGGGCACTTCCTCAACTGATAACAGGCATCTACTGCAGGTGAAACCTGCTGGAGAGATTTTTTGGCTTTGCCTTCTTGCCTCGGGGCCCATGGTCTTATCTTAGTTTAACTAATTTCTTATGTAAGTAATGTATTTCCAAATTAGGTCACATTCTGAGGTACTAGAGGTTAGGATTTCAACATATCATCTTGGGGACACAATTAAACTCTTAACACTTGAACTCTTAATCCTTAATCCCCTTGAACACTCAGTTACTTTGGTCTCAGTTCCCTTTTCTTTTCCTTTAAATTATTTTTCTATTAGAAAACAATATTGTCCAGATGTTCCAGACTGTGCCAACACCACCAGTTATATTTTGTCAGATCCACTTCCTGAGTATTAAATGCTTCTGTCCCCAGGTCAAAGGACTCAGGAAGCCCAGGAATCATCCCTTGCATCTTTGTTAATGTCTACCTTCAGCAATTTGGCAGAGATGAATTTAGAGACAAATGAATGGGACATTGTAGGCCCACCAGGTAACCTACTGAAGGTATCCAAAAAAAATCCATAGTGATAGGGCCAACTGTGTATAAGAAAACATGTGCAGATAACACGGCTGAAATCCAGACACAAACCATCACATCACAGGGGAAATACTCTGAAGAGAGTTTAGTGATCATAGTTGGAAAGATCAGATAATGTGAATAATTGCAAAATGCATATTTGAGTAAAGTATAGACAGCTTATGTGTCTACAACAGCACAGAGTTGTTTTGTCAAAAATACAGCTCTGTTAGGGGCTGGTGGTCAGATCTTGATTCAGAAGAAATAACAACATAGGAAGCAAAGTGTGAAAGGAAAATCTTGGGGCCACAAAATTACTAAGCTAAAATGAAAAGTCAAACTGGGAACTTCTCAGGGCAAACTTGCCTTCCATTTTATTTAAAGTCATCGCACTACTCAGTGAGATAGATGCATATCTGATTGCCTCCTTTGGAAAAACTTATCAGAAACTCAAAAGAATGCAACCATTTGTCTCTCACCTACTTGTAACTTGGAAGCCCCCTCCCTGCTTTGAGTTTTTCCCACCTTTCTGGATGGAACCAATGTACTTCTTAACTATATTGATTGATGTCTCATGTCTCTCTAAAATATATAAAACCAAGCTGTGCCCCAACCACCTTGGTCACATGTCTTCAGGACTTCCTGAGGCTGTCATGGGAGTGCATCCTCATCTTGGCAAAATAAACTTTCTAAATTAACCGAGACCATCTCAGATATTCAGGGTTCACATTTGGTAACCATGGAGGAATTCTGAGGGGAGATGCCCTTGACCTTTCACAAATCTCTTATTGGTACTTGGTACCAGCATGAACTAACTTTATGGCTCAAACCAATAGGAAAATTTGCTGAAGTCTGAGAGCACATCCTCCAGAGAATCCCTGATCTCTCCAAATCTGGTCAATATCTGGTTTGTTTTGCTGTACATCTCCCTTTTTTTCTTGTGTTTTATTTGCTTCAAACATGAGGAAGGCAAGTTTTTCCTGCTTCCATGGTGATGGAAGGCAGGTAATTCCTTTATGGAGTTTGATCTTGCCTCCAACTGGGAAGATGAGTTTTTTTTCCTGCTTCTAGAATAGTGGAAAACAGTCTTCAGCTTCAGACCCATCCCTAGGTAAGTGACTTAATTGGGGTTTGTCTTGGCTAAAGTTAAGATTAATGACCGGCTAGTCTTAATTTGTCCTTATCATTAGAGCACTCAGTAATCATATAAGTTGTGCAATCATTTGTTTTGCTTAACTGTTTTGTTGTTGTTGTTTGTTTCTGTTTTTGTTGCTGTTTTGGTCTTTTTCTTATTGGGTTTGACCAACTCTATTTGACTTCATCAAATCTGAAGGAAAGTTCCAAATTACGGGGAACAAGGCCTCTAAAGTGGCTCAATTCCCCTACACACACACACACACACACACACACACCACACATATATACACACACAAAAAGTGGTGTGGACGGGGGAGAAAAGGCTAGCAAAAGGAAAAAATAGGAAATATTTTTGATTTTGACTACTTAAGGGACTTTATTTACATAACAAGGCCATCTTTTTTGCTAGCTAGGCCAAACTAAAAGAGCAATGGCTGTCATCCCATGCTGCAGTTCCATAGCTAAGGTCCTGCTTTTTTTTTTTTTTCATGACAACCTAGGTTTAGTTTTTTAATCAATCTCATTCTGGTTTCATACTTGGTACTTCTGAAATAGCTGCAATTTGTCCTAGCTAAAATATGGTAATGAGATGTAAAAGAATTTATTTTTAGAGGAGCTCAATGGTTAAAAGAGCTCAATTAAAAGGCTAATATCCAAGATGTGTGTGTGTGTGTGTGCACATATATGCATATTTGTATTTTAAAAAAACTTGTTTTTGTTTTTTGTTTGTTCTTCTCTCCTAAGACCTTGTCTTTTTTTTGAGCAAAAGTTTTTTCTTCTTCTCAGCTGACTGAATTCTGTTTTCATCTGAATTTTTGACTGAAATAGTTACTGCAACAGAGGCTATGCTTGAATTCTTAAGGAAGAGCATAGTTTATACACTTATAAGTGTCTTTGTTTAGGAAAAAAATGTTTTTAAGTACACTGTAAAAGCATTATGTGGTCTACCCTCATAATAATTCTCCCTTTTTAGAGACCCAGAATTTAGTGTGGGCTCTGCCCACAGTTCAGAGATTCAGATAAAAAAAGATAGTCCCTATCTAAATAAAGTTGGTCTCCTTATACAATTCTATAATAAATTTCTATAATTTTATGTTTGATTTAACATCTATCTTTAATTTCCCTCTAGCATCACCAGACTTTTTCCCACTGTACCTTGAGATTATAAATTTTGTTATCTGATTTTTCATCTAAGAGTTCTTTCCTTGAATATACAGATTTAGGGCTATTTAGTTGACAACTGATAGGATAAGGAAACTGGTTATCCAGAGTTTGCAAGTCTAAGATAGAAAAATAGGAGGTCTGAGGAATCTCTAAGATGTACTTCTATCAGCATGCCTAATAGGTCTGTGTATTTATGTGTTGTGTACACAATGTTTCACTACTGAAAATATATAAAGATATCTAATTAATTGGCTTAAAAAATAAAAGTGCTTGAATGAAATACTTTATCAAGAAAAAGGAAAAGAAAGACTAGTCAACAGCTTTTTCAAGTTTATGTAACTTAATAAAATCTTTAATAAATAAGCTAGCTCTAAAATGATTGGTAAAGTAATATTAGAAATGCCTTAAGAATTTCCAGCATACATTTTTGTTTGCATTTATTAATCAAGCAATTTTATCCTTATCCCTGCCAAATGCTACAAGGTGTCAAGATTTGGTATAGGGGCTACAAAACTATAAACAAAGCCCAAAATGGAATGATCTTTGCTCATGTAATTTTAAATAAATAAGACATTGTTACTGGTTTAATAAAAATAACTGCATCTTGAATTTAGTAAGATTGCAATAACTTCTACTCATGTGGTTTTAGACAGTCTGATCCACAGGCAGTAGAGAGGTTTGTTTTGGAAAAGGACCATTATCATTGTTGTTTCAAAAGTAAACTATAAACCAAATTCCTCCCAAAGTTAGTTCAGCCTACATCCAGAAATAAACAAAAACAGCTTGGAGTTAAAAAACAAGCAGAGTTATTTAGGTCAGATCTTTTTCACTGTCCCAGTTATATTATTTTGTAATGGTGGCTTTATAACTTTAAATGATGACTGTCACGGTTTTCAGAAATAACCTGTGTAAATAATTAAAATAAAATAATTAGGTAAATGTAATGGGATAAATACCTGTAGACAAACTTTAATAATTTAGAATATAAAGTTATATTAAATTAAATAGCAGATATTTTATTTGACTATTCCCCAATAAAATTATATGGTAGAAAAATATTCTTGCTTAAAAATGTGTGTCATTCTTTAAAAAAGTAAACAAGTTTTGTCTAATTCAAAGCTCATTTAAAGGTTATGTATAAAACTAGGTAAAGGAACCAGTAAATAAAAGAGATGTAAAGAAAGTTATAAAAATAAAGAGATTTTTATTATGGTAAGAAAGCTTAAAGAGAAAAAATTTATACAAGAAAGACTCTTGTATGGTAAATTTAGTTCTAAAATAAAATTACTGGTTGTGTAAGAAAGAGATGTTCAGGACAGACTAAAAAGTCTGAGCATGTCATGAATGGTCTGTGTAAGTCACAGTAAGATGATTTAGTTTTAAAGAAAAAAAATCTTTTATATGATCAAGTTGTTTATAATTAAAAGGAAATTATAAAGTTCTTTCTAGAGATTGGGCTTGATGTAAAAAAAGCACTTAGACACGAAATTATTGGTTAGAATAATGAAATTTTCTTAAGGGGTTGATTTACTCTTGATAAATTATAAGAGATTTTAATTTTTTTAACCCATTGTTCAGCTTTTTTTGCATCTTGCCATTTTTTGACCTTTTCTCCCCTTTTAAAAGGCATGTTTTCTTCCAACATAATATTCTGTGCACTTCAGAAAGACATGTTGTCTTCCAACATAATATTCTTTTGCCTTTTGATAACTAGCCTAAAAGATTTTATGTTTTACTGAAATAATTACTATGCTAATATTATAAAGTTTGTTTTCCTTAGGAAAAAATATATTTAAATTTGATGTCAAAGGCATGCTGATTCAAGACCAGCATATGGGCCCCTGTGTCAGATTAGCAAGGTTTTCCTGAAGCATTAACTGACTCCTTATTAAAGGCTATAAAGTTTATAAAAGGCTTATGAAAGTTATATCTTATGGTGAAGATTAAAATTTTATAGATTGCTTATAAAATTTTGAAAAACAAATTTAACTGGCTTTGTGTTGTTTTTATTAGGGCTTATTGTTTGGAAAATTAAGTCTCCTCTCTCAAATAATGAAGGTTTTTGTCTTTTTTGAAATCCTTGAGTTATCATTTTGGTTGAATGAATATTTTATGGTGACCTGTGATCCTATTTTGTGATATCAAGTGTTTTAAACCTTTGATATTTGACAAACTTTCTGAAATCAAATTATAAATTATATCTTTCTTACCTAATTAACCATTTAAGAGATTAGGTTCCCCAAAATCCAAAAGTGACATAATTTGGCTTATTTGATACAAAAATTATACAGGAGGCACTGTCTAATATAAAATGGTGTTTGGCTTTCTTTGGGCTATATTTGTATAAATATGTTATTGGTATGTGTTGCAAAATTATGAGAAACTTGTCATTCTGCTATAAACTAGTGTACATTATCAGTAATAATTATAATTGTTAAAATTATTGTGTGCTGCAGAGATAACAAATTTCCTTGTCAATTGTATATGTGACTATGGTGGCTCTGAAACGTTTTGTCATCCATGGACAATTGTTGTGTTGTTTGGGTCCTCTTTAGGAGGTGGTTTTATAATCAGTTATAGAACTCTAACCCATGCTCTTGAATGCATGTTTCTGATAACTTTGGAGATTATGACATCAGAATACTGGAAAAACTTTCAGGACACATGGAGAGATAAAATGCTCATGAATATCAGCAGAATAAGAATTAACTGCATGGTCTGAACTAATCTTTTTGACTTTATGCTTAAAACGTCGATCCTTTGTTGTGTTTTTCAGTCTTGAAAGTTTCCTTTTGATCTATTGACAGCTTTTAACAATTTGTATACTCCTATGAACAAAATCTAGAGCATATTTGTTTCTTTCTACCTGATTTCTCCAGAATTTGGAAGGCATTTGTGAATATTCTTAACTTATGACAATACAGTTATTTGCATATGTGCAATAAGAATCTGTTTTCATTTGTAATGGGACACAATTGGAGAAACTGGTTATTTTACCAAGACTTTGATTGGAATGGTGTGCTTTCCTTTAAGTAATCACACTTGACTTATAGAGCCAATAAAAGCCCTTGGAAAATCTGGTCTCATACTTTACACAGTCCCTGTACCGGATTTCTGACCTGTGGTGAGTAAAGAATGTCACTTTCTAACAGACCCAGGAGTCCCAGATTTATCTTGGAATCTCAAGAGGAGAGGAATTTCATTCAACTCATAAGTATTTGATTGCACAAATCCATGGTCAAGCTCTGCTTTCAAAAAGTCTTATCTGAGATTCCTTCTATGAAACAAAGTTTCGTCAAAACCAATTTTGAAAAGTCTATCCAAAAAATAATTATTTTCGCTGTACTTTATACAAATAATGTGGTCAAGCATAATAAAGCAAATTGGTACTACCACAATTTGTCATTAGTAAAAATGGGAAACTGGAGAGAAAAATTATGTTTCAAAAAACATGGTACACCTGTTGTTAGATTCCAGTCTTGGTCAGTGTTTTTTAATTTTTATCATTGTCTACAGTTTGGGCTGAATTCTACTTTTTCCTGGCTAAAAGTCTCCAAAATAATATTTTCAATCTTTTTCTTCTTTTTTTCCCTTTTCCCCATTTTATCCTAATTCAAAATAACCAAAAACTAAGCTGTGCTTTCTTAAAGCTCTGAGAACTGACGCTAGACAACTTAAACTTCAGAAGAAAATAACAACAACCTATTTACATATAAAAGCCACTTTCATACCTGCCTATGAATGTATGGGTTTCAGAGTCCATATATTATCATTTTCCAGGATTATCAATTTCCAGGATCATCCTTTTGCTTGTTGTTGATGTTCTCCTTTCCTCCCGCTATTTTCTCTTCATAGAACATGAGACTTCACAACCTCCTAAAAATGAGTTTTCAGGACCTACCCATCTAGGAATAAACTGTCGTAGTCATGAAAGTTCAGATAAAACCCAAGACCAAGGGCCCATTTTCTCCTAAAACTTTTTCTCTCAAAGATTTTTAAAAAGAAAAGGGGGGTAATACGAAAGAAAAATCTTGGGACCCCCAAATTACTAAGCCAAAAGGAAGTCAAGCAGGAACTGCTCAGTACAAACTTGCTTCCCATTCTATTTAGTCACCCTTCTCCTCAGTGAGATAGATGCATATTTTATTGCCTTCATTGGAAAGCCTTATCAGAAACTCAAATGAATGCAGCCATTTATCTTTCACCTATTTGTGATCTGAAAGCCCCCTCCCTGTTTCAAGTTGTTTCTGCCTTTCTGGGTGAAATCAATGTATTTTTTACATACATTGATTGATGTCTCATGTATCCCTGAAATGTACAAAACCAAGCTGTGCCCTCACCACCTTGGGCACATGTCATCAGGACTTCCTGAGGCTGTGTCATGGGTGTCCATCCTCAACCTTGGCAAAATAAATTTTCTAAATTAATTGAGACCATCTCAGATATTCGGGATTCACAAAAGCTATGTGGGGGCAGAGGGAGACAAAGGAAATGTCATACTTGTCAGCATACACACAGTGATACACTCACCCTCATACACACACATACTTTCACATATACTCATACATTCACTGAGTTATATTATCATAATACCAGAATTTTCCCAAGATGTTTTGCTCATTCAACTCACCAGTGTAAATATCCATGTAAAATGTACACTGAACAATACCCTGAACTTTAGTAGTATACAGACACTGAAAAGACGCCATCCACATAGTGTCTATAATTCAAAATATCAGAACACTTTAAATTGATTACATCATATCCATAGGATGGAGTTCTAGGCAGGCAGCCAGCAGAACAAGGTATAATGAAGCCAATGATAAGAAGTAATTTGTTGTCTATTAGATTAGCAACAATTCATATTATTTCAAATTTGTAGAAGAATAGTCACTTTCATACTTCATTGTTACGAATATCAATTAGTAATAGAATTTTGAATGCGATGTGTTAATATGGACATTTTTAGATTGTATTGTTTTGAAAAAAACACTTTCAGACACTTAATATAAAATGCTTACAAAGATATCCACATAAACATAATCAAGACTGTTAGGTATACCATTATTCAGAATAGAAGATAAGGGAAAGGAATTAAATTTCTTAAATAGAGTACTAGTGAAATAAATTTTGTAGCATCCATACAATGAAATGCCTGACCAATGTTAAAAAATAAAATAAAATTCTGTTGTAAAGTAATGTAAAATATTATCATATACATGTATTTACATGGAAAGATGATCATAATTAGGGCAAATGTAGGTTACAAAGATCATAAATGAAATAATTTAATTTTGCTTATGTATACGTCTAGCTATTTCTCCAGAAGTATCAAAGGATTTTTAAAATGATACTTTTGTTTTTCTTACATACAGCTTTCTCTTCAGCTTAGAAGGAGCCTACACTTTCTGTCTGATGACCATCAGTATCCCTGCACACTGGGAATATCCTCTTTTCCACCCAGACTTCCAGAAAGCTCTTTAGGGTGGGTGTGGGTCACAGCCCGCCCTTCCACTTTCATGCTCATTGATGTTTTTTAAGCTGCAGTTGAAGCTTCTGTCACAAGGTGGCACCAATGTACCTCCATTGTCAAACTTGTCTGCAAAGAATTGTATGCAGGAGAAATACAATCCCTCCCTTAAAGCTCTGCTTATGAATCTATGTACAGAATGATTCTAATTCTGTCTTTAAAAAACTGATAGATGTGAAAAAAAAATACTAAAAAAATATTCATAGGCCAGGCGCGGTGGCTTACGCCTGTAATCCCAGCATTTTGGGAGGCCACGGCACGCAGATCATGAAGTCAGGAGTTTGAGACCAGCCTGGCCAATATAGTGAAAGCCTGTATCTACTAAAAACAAAAAAATCAGCTGGACATGGTGGCGGGCACCTGTAATCCCAGCTACTCAAGAGGCTGAGGCAGGAGAATCATTTGAATCGGGGAGGCGGAGGTTGCAGCGAGCTGATATTGCTCCATTGCATTCCAGCCTGGGTGACAGAATGAGACTACATCTCAAAAAAAAAAAAATGTTCATAAGGGCATCCACAGGATGAAACACCAAGTATCTCTAGTGAACTTTGGCACTCGCTAGCAGTCATAGGGCAGTGCAGGGCATGTGAGAGGTGACTGAGAGAACATAGGGGTGGTATTGAAGGGTCTGGGAAGCTGTGTCCATAGTGTCCTGGAGAGAGGATGACTGAGAGGGGGTTAGGGGTCTTGGAAGCCTGTACAGGGGTGAGGTAATGGAGGGTGCATGCCTTGATGTCTAGGACAGACTGCTGTATAGTGTGGACACTTCAGCCTACACTGAATGAATGTGATGTAGATTTGGGGCCAACAGAAAATGTAACTGCTTTACTATACACTTGGATTTTCCAAACAGAATTGCTGTCTTAGTAAACAAACCATTTCTTGGCATTTGTTACTCTGGAAAAGGTGTTTCTTATTATTAAAAAAGAAAAGTGGAGAAGATACCCCTTGGTGGCCAGAGCCAGGATAGCAGCTCTGTGAGTCCTGGACCAGGAGACTCAGCCAGGGGGAGGGAAAAATAGAGGTTTGGATCTTAGGTTACTTATATCAGTCATAAATTTCTGAAATATTTCACCTACCATGAACAATCCCTTTGTGTCCCTCATTTTCTGAGATAAACGTAAGATTGGGAATTCAGTTCTGTCTGAAGTTAAGGTAAAGCTGCACTTGTAAGTGTGTGAGTGATGAGATGCTAAAACTGGAGGAGACATAGAAACACAAAATGTAAATAACACATGTTTACAAGTATTTTCTGTGTTCAATTATTAATAAAATTTTTTCCTCAATATAAAATATAAAATGATATAAAAAGTACAGTGATACATCGAAATTATCTTCCACTTCTCACTAGCCACATTCCCACCCCCAACTCAAGGGGATTTGCTGTCGCTAGGATGGTGCATACTCTCCAGACGCATCCCTGTAGGTGAGGTGCACATGAAGACGTTCACACACACACACATACACACACACATAGTCTTCTCCAAAAGTGCAATCACAGTATTCAACTTCTATTGCAACTATTCTTTTTCACTTAATATTAATTATCAGAATTTATCTTTCCTTGCATCTTATTAGTTCTTGTGTTTTTGGCATATTTTAATATGTCTATTGTTTATATATTATATGTAAATTATCTTTTGAAATTACTTTCTAATCTCTTTCTTTGTAAGTACTCCATTATAGAAGATGACTTTGCAAATGACTTCTCTCTGGTTTTCACACAATTATTAGTGCTTTTTTCTTTTAGAATGTGTTCTTAAATACCAATAATATTGTGACTTAAAATTATGCAGGCCAGAATTTTTTTAAAAAATGTTAAATAGCACCCCTGGGTGTAGTTTCAGAAGCCTCCAGGGAGATTAGACCATTCAGAGCCCAGAGGAGTGAACAGAAAATTGGGAAAACTACAATAATTCCAGAGTTAACTGTTGATCAGTGTAATATTCTGGTTACTCTTAGAGGGACAGAACCAATAGGATGTGTGTGTGTGTGTGTGTGTGTGTGTGTGTGTGTGTGTGTGTATACAGAACTTTGCCCCAGCCCTGCAAAGTATTGTCACCTAGTTGGCATTGTAATTGTGACTTCAAAAGACCATTCCACCATTCTATCAATCCAGCTGCTTAAGGATGATGGGGAGCATTGTAAAAACCAGTGAATTCCATGAACATGAGCCCACTGCTACACTTCTTTAGCTGTAAAGTGAGTGCCTTGGTCAGAGGCAATGCCATGTGGAATAACATGATGGTGGATAAAGCATTCTGTGAGTCCATGGATGGTAACCTCGGCAGAAGCATTGCATGCAGGATAGGCAAACCCATATCTGGAGTGTCTATTCCAGTGAGGACAAACCGCTGCCCTTTCCATGATGGAAGAAGTGCAATATGATCAACTTGTCACAGGTAGGTGGCTGATCACCCCAAGGAATGGTCCCATATCTAGGGCTCAGTGTTAGCCTCTGCTGCTGGCAAATTGGGCACTCAGCAGTGGCCATAGCTGGTCAGCCTTGATGAGTGGAAGTTCATGTTGCTGAGGCCATGAATAATTTCCATCCCTGCCGCCACAGTCACTTTGTTCATGGGTCCATTGGGCAACGACAGAGGTGGCTGGGAAAAGTGTCTGAGTGGTGTGCACAGAACAGATCATTCTATCCACTTGATTATTAAAATCCTCCTCTACTGAGGTCATCCCTTGGTGAACTCTCACATGGGATACAAATATCTTCGTGTTTTTTGACCATGTGGAGACATCCACCCCCATACTTCTTCCCCAGACTTCTTTGTCACCAATTTTCTGATCATGCTTCTTCCCAGTCCCTGACCATCCAGTCACAACATTGGCTTCAGCCCATTAGTCCGTACATAATCACACATCTGGCCATTTCTCCTTCCATGCAAAGTGCAAAGCCAGGTGCACTGCTTGAAGTTCTACCCACTGGGATGATATCCCTTCACCGCTGTCCTTCAGGAATGTCCTCGAAAGGGACAGTAGAGCTGCAGCTGTCTGCTTTCGGATGGTGCCAGCATATCGTGCAGAACCATCTGTGAACCAGGCCCTAGTCTTCTCTTCCTGTCAACTGATCATAGGGAACTCCCCATGAGGCCATCAGGGCAGGCTGGGGGAGAAAAGGCAGGGCACCAGTAGTGGAGACCTTGGGTATTTGAGCCACTTCCTCATGTAATTTACTTGTGCCTTCAGGACCTGCTTGAGCCCGATCACGTATATACAACTTCCAGCTGATGATGGAATACTGCTGTGCACGACCCATTTAATGGCTAGTTGGGTTAGAAAGCACTCAGTTCATGATAGGTAGTTCAGGTCGCATTATGATTTGATGACCTATGGTCAAACGTTCAGTTTCCACCAAAGCCCAATGACAGACCAAGAGCTGTCTCTCAAAAGGAGAGTAGCTATCTGCAGAAGATGGCGGGGCCTTGCTCCAAAATCCTAGAGGACTCCGCTGTGATTCACCTGTGAGAGCCTGACAAAGGTCCCAAACAGCATCCCTATCTGCCACTGACACTTCAAGCACAATTGGATCTGCTGGGTCATATGGCCCAAGTGGCAGAGCAGCTCGCACAGCAGCCTGGACCTGTTCCAGAGCCTTATCTTGTTCTGGACCCCACTCAAAATGGGCAGCCTTTCAGACCACTTGATAAATGGGCTAGAGTAACACATACAAATGAGAAATGTGTTGCCTCCAAAATCCAAATAGGCCCACTAGGCATTGTACCTCTTTCTTGGTTGTAGGAGGAGCTAAATGCAGCAACTTATCATTCACCTTAGAGGCAATCTCCACAGGTCCCACATCACTGGAACCCTAGAAATTTTACTGAGGTAGAGAGATCCTGAATTTTAGTCAGATTTATTTCCTATACTCTGGCATGCAAATGTCTTACCAATAAGCCCAGTTTTTTTGCTACTTCTTCCTCACTGGATCCAATCTGCATAATGTCATCAAATGGACCAGTGTGATATCTTACAGAAGTGAAAAGTGATCAAGGTCTCTCTGAATAAGATTATGATACAAAGCCAGAGAGTGGATATACCTTGAGGTAGGGTAGTAAAGGTACATTGCTGCCCTTTCCAGCTGAAGGCAAATTGCTTCTGGTGGGCCTTATGGACAGGAATGGAGAAAAAGGCATTTGCCAAGTCAATGGATGCATACTAGGTACCAGGAGACATGTTAATTTGCTCAAGCAATGAAACCACATCTGGTACAGCAGATGCAATTGGAGTCACCCCTTGATTAAGCTTACGATAATACACTGTCATTCTCCAAGATTCCTCTGTCTTCTGCACAGGCCATATGGGAGAGTTGAATGGGGATGTGGTGGGAATCACCACTCCTGTCTGTTTCAATACTTTGATGGTGGCACTAATCTCTGCAATTCCTCCAGGGAGGTGATATTGTTTTTGATTTCCTATTTTTCTAGGTAAAGTCAGTTCTAATGGCTTCTATTTAGCCTTTCCTACCATTATAGCCCGCATCCTACCAGTCAGGGAGCCAATGTGGGGGTTCTGCCAGCTGCTAAGTGTGTCTAAGCCAATTATGCATTCTAGCACTAGGGAAATGACCACAGAATGGGTCTGGAGATCCACTGGACTTAGTCAGACCTGAGCTAAAACCTCATTAATTACCTAACCTCCATAAGCCTCTATTTTAACTGGAGGACCATGATGACATTTTGGTTCCCCAAAAATTGACATCAGCTCAGAGCCAGTGTCCAGTAGTCCCCAAAATATCTGATTATTTCCCTTTCCCCAATGCACAGTTACCCTGGTAAAAGGCCAGAGATCTCCTTGGGGAAGGATGGGAGAAAGATTCACGGCATAAATTGTTAGTAATATAGTGGGATCCTTCCTCAAGAGGACCTGGCCTCCCCTTCATTCAAGGGGTCTGGGTCTGTAAAATGGCTCAAGTCTAGAAATTGAGGGGCCATGATTCTGTATCTATAATTTAAACTAGTCTTTTGTCCATTTGACCTAGAAGTTTTCTGTTTGTTTAATTTCAATAGGAATGCAGCAGGCTTCTTATCAATTTCACTTCTAGGAACACAGTGATTAATTAGCCAGTGCCAGAGCTCTACATGAGTCAGACTACTCTGATTGCCGCTTTACCTCTGCTGTCCATTATGGTAACTATCCCCACCTTACTTTTGACGGTTGAGTGCTGCCACTTGGCCCCTGCCACCTTGGTATTCAGTTATATTATTACTGATATTTATGTTAAAATAAGCCAGAATGGGTTTAGGAAACCCTTAGTTCTTAGTGCTGCTGTGACAAATAACAATTTTGTTGGCTTAAGATGATATGCATTAATTCTCTTACAGTTGTGGAAGTCCAAAGTCCAAAAGTAGTTTTATTGGGCTGAAGTAAAGATATTGGAAGAGCTTTGCTTCTTCTGGAGGTTCAAGGAGAGACTCTATTTTCTTACATTTTCCATCTTCTGGAATTTGCATTCCTTACCTTTCTTGGCTCATGGCCTTTTCCTTCATCTTCGAAGTCTGCAGTGTAGCATCTTGCTTCAGTTTTTACATTGCCTTCTTCTTCTGTAGTAAAATCTGTTTCCCTTTCATAAGTATACTTGTTATTACATTTAGGGTCTTCCTGGATAATCCTTGGTAATCTTCCTATCTTAAGATCCTTTACTTAATGACATCTGCAAAGTCCCCTTCTGCCATATAAGGTAAAATTCACAGGTTCCAGGCATTAAGACCTAGATATCTTTGAAGACAATTATTATGCCTGCCACAGATCTCCACTTTTTACTTCCATTTTTGCCATGGTTTTGTCTGGCAGTGTGTGAGACATCCTTATCTTATTCTGGTTCTCAAGGGGAATGATTCCAGCTTCTGCCCATTCAGTATAATGTTGGCTGTAGGTTTGTCGTAGATGGCTCTTGTTATTTTG
The DNA here is from genome assembly GCF_030222135.1 of Aotus nancymaae. Lineage (NCBI taxonomy): Eukaryota > Metazoa > Chordata > Mammalia > Primates > Aotidae > Aotus > Aotus nancymaae. Next base: position 45,006,921 of record NW_026988415.1, on the reverse strand, counting down.
AGGTACATTCCTTCAATATCTAGTTTATTGAGAGTTTTTAGCATGAACAGGTGTTGAATTTTATAATTTTATCCATAGCCTTTTCTGCATCTATTGAGATGATCATGTGGCTTTTGCTTTTAGTTCTGTTTATGTGATGAATCAAATTTATTGATTTGTGTATATTGAACCAAACTTGCATCCTGGAGATGGACCTTATTTGATCATTGTGTATACCTTTTTTGGTGTGCTGCTGTATTCAGTTTGCCATTATTTTGTTGAGGATTTTTGCATCCATGTTGATTAAGGATATTGGCCTGAAGTTTCCCCTTTTGTGTGTGTCTCTGCCAGGTATTGGTATCACTTAGTGGTTTTATACTGTTAATATATGTCTATATTTATTTTGCCTATGGGAATGATTCTTTAATTTTGCAATAAAAAACAAAAGGTCCCTAGTAAATGGTATGTTTAGTAATGGTTACTTTTCTAAAAAAGTGGATGACAAACATTTAACTTAAAAATATGTTTGTCAACATATACCATGCATCAAGAGAACTGTTATAATATCTTCTTCAAAACTAGTAATTACCTGAGGAACAATGTGTCAATTTAGTGTATGCAAATGCATAAAGTTGTGTTGACTTCTCATTTTCTGAACGTATTTTTAATTTACATAAAATGACATTTCTTTGAACTTAATGATACTAATTTTGAATTCCACATTTTTGTGTACATGTTTTAAAATAGGAGTAATAGTTGTTCAATATGTTGGCTACAATTAGCAAAATAACTTAGCAAGTAATTACTGATGACAGCTTAAAATCACTATCATTAGATGATTTAAACAGAAAGTTTTTAAACTATGATTTGATATTATTTTCATCAAATTCTTGAATAATTATAATTTTATGAAAGTTTATATGGAGGAAATAAAAACACATAGCCTTGAGAATTCAGAAAAAAACTCAACATTGAAGACAGAATTATTGATGATGTGGTGATAATGACCAATACACATATTGATAGAGTAAAGTATCCTAGGAAGATCAAGGTTTTACTGAATGAAGAAAGATTTGTAGCAGAAATATAATCAGAATTGGTTGTGTAACACACATAATTTATAATCGTGTAATCACATTTTGCAAATTAAAATGAAAATAGTGGTTGCTCAGATTTATGTACAAAAATGCACATTATATACACATATGTGCACACATATACACCTACACATATATGTGCATATAAATATACATATGTGTATATATACATATATATGGCACTACACTGGAGAAGCTTAAAAAAATTGGTGATTTTTAGTTTTTGTGGGTGGTGGTTTCACCAATGTGAAAGAAAAGGAAAGAAAAAAAGACGAAGGATGGGAAGGGAAGGAAATAAGAGGACAGGAAAGAAGGGAAGGAAGAGGGACAAGCAGGGATCAATGATAAGGGTGTGATGTGATCCAAGGGCTATGATAAATTTGTGCATCTGAAATTCATGTTTAAGATGTTTTAATGCTTTCTTTTCTAGCTGTCTGAGATTCTCGCTCTATGAAAACTGGTCAAACGTTGTAAGATAAGTTTCACGTGTGGAGAGAGACCAACGGAGGCAACAAGAAGGAAGCTGGTGAAATCAATTTGGGGTACACGGGCTTTGGGGTCCCTCAGGGACGCTCAAGCTCTGATGTCCCATAGACAGTTGATATGAGACACAGAGAGGGGAATAGCCTGGAGATGTAGATCTGGGAGTCATCGGTGTTTGCAGGAAATGAATGAGATCAAACAGGGAGAGACAATCTGAGGACAGAGGAGAGAGGAGGCCCAGGACAGAACCCCAGGAACACCGCCACTCAAGGTGGCAGCTCAGCTTCCTGGCAGGCACCACCACCCCAGTCTCTCTGGAGTCAGGCAGAGACGGTTTTGGAAGCGGGCTCTGGAGTTCTGGGGCTGAGCGCTCTTGGCAAAGTCGGGTATCCTCTCTGATCGGCTGTCACACCTGGCGAAAATGGGCATCAGAGAGAAATGCCCTGCGAGGATGCTTTAAGATACACCAGGTAAAGCACTTAGGGCCAGAACGCCACTCCCTACTCTTCTTCTCTGTGACCCCATTTTGCTACACAAATGCACCCCGACCCCGACCGTCCCCAGCCTCTCGGTCCCTCGGGGATGGATGGTGAGGTGGGTCAGGCAAGGGGGAGCCGAGCTCCGGTGACGCGGCGCTCACGTGATCCGCCGGGCGCCTACGTGGGCACCAGCCCCCGCGCCCTCCCTGCGGTCGGGTCCTGGCGCCCGCGCAGAACCAGCTGTCTGAGCTGCTGGGGCGGCGGGGGAGCAGACAGCGGGCTTCGGCGAGCCGGAGGAGGCACAGGCCTATCCTGAGTACCCGCAGGTCAGTGTGAAGGCGGGGCTGCCGGCGGACCATGGGACAGGGGTGCAGGTGGCTGGCAGTAGGAGTGGGAGGGGGTGGAGAAGGAATCCGAGAGAAGGGTAAGGAGGATGATGTGGAGCGGGTGGGAGCGAGGTAGGGAGAACCCCGAAGCGAGCCTGGCCCGCCTTCTCGACGCCCGCCCCCTTGCACTGAGCCCTCCACTCTATTTTAGTGCTGGAAATGGGGGTGGGGGGAGCGACCCCGCAGTGCGACAGTGAAACGCAGATATTCTGGAAATAACCCCTTCTCACAATTTGCTCCCATGGAAACACCTGACCTCCGCAAAAGCAGGGTGGCGCTGGGACAGGTTGCCTCTGGGAGAAGGGGACACAGAGAGAAACACATCTTGGAAAGCATCCTGGTTTGATGCCCAAAGCCTGGAAAGAAATGGCTGCTGGGGTGCGGGGGAGGTAGGGGAGGAAAACATTGGGTGAGCAGGGCCTGGACTCAGGAAAGGGAGTCCCTGTGAGCCCGCTGAGTGCGCAGCCCCTACCCCTGTCTCCTGTCTGTCTGCAGGTCTGCGTCTGTTGTTCCCAGCGCTCTGCGAGGCCCAAAGAGGAGGAACAACCTGTCCAGAATCCCCGCAGGTCCGTGAAAGCGGGGTGGGGAGGGGGGGGCTGCATGGACAGGGCCTCACAAGGGTTGAGTGTGGAGGGCCCGGCTATGGCCGAATTGGGGCCCCTGCCCATCCCCCACCCACATGAACACGCACCTTACCAGGCTGAACCAGTGCAGAGAAGGTGGCAGGTCCTGCCAGGCAATGGCTGGCTCATGTGTGTGGGAGTAGTGGCGGGCTACGTGGTGGGCAGAAGTCCCTCTTGGAGGCACGTCCAGTTTAGGGGAACCCTCACCAGGGATGAGATGCAACTACTGTCCAGACCTGCATTCCACCCCACACCGTCAGTCTCCCATGTCTCCTCTTTGTCTCCTCTTCCCTCCACCCCCATCCCCCAGGAGAGGAAAAGGAGGGGAAATCTCGACATGGAAAAACTCTACAATGAAAATGAAGGAATGCCTTCTAACCAAGGAAAGATGGAAAATGAAGAACAGCCGCAGGACGGGGGAACGCCAGAAGTAGCTTGTACTCTGGAAGACAAGGATAAGTTAGAAAATGAGAGAAAGGCAGAAAACAAGGGCAAGGCAGGAGATGAGGAAATGTTAAAGGATAAAGAAAAGCCAGAGAGTGAGGAAAAGGCAAAAGAAGAAGTAAAGTCAGAGAAGGAGGGAGAGGCAGAGATGGAGGGAGGATCAGAGAGAGAGAGAAAGCCAGAGAGAGGGGGAAGGTCAGAGGGTGAAGGAGAGCCAGACAGTGAGGGAGAGCCAGGGAGTGAGGGAGAGCCAGACAGTGAGGGAGAGCCAGGGAGTGAGGGAGAGCCAGACAGTGAAACAAGGGCTGCAGGAAAGCGCCCAGCTGAGGATGATGTACCCAGGAAAGCCAAAAGAAAAACCAACAAGGGGTTGGCTCATTACCTCAAGCAATATAAGGAAGCCATACATGATATGAATTTCAGCAATGAGGACATGATAAGAGAATTTGACAACATGGCTAGGGTGGAGGATAAAAGGAGAAAAAGCAAACAGAAGTTGGGGGCGTTTTTGTGGATGCAAAGAAATTTACAGGACCCCTTCTATCCTAGGGGTCCAAGGGAATTCAGGGGTGGCTGCAGGGCCCCACGAAGGGACACTGAAGACATTCCTTATGTGTAGTGTCCCTGGCAGGCATTTGTCAGGTCATATGTTTTACCTGTGGTAATACTTTGCTTTAGGTGTTCTTCCTGCTACCAGTAGCCTTTTGACCCAACTGCCAGTACTTGCTTGCTCTATGTTTCAGTAGCAGATTTTCACACATGTGCATTGCAGAGACGTTATGATTCTTGGAAAAATAAAGCAGCTTATAATATCATCTACAGAATCTGTCTGTTTTTGTTAAATACATGAAGGATTAACAGTAGTTTTCTGAGTTGTGAGATAGCAGGTTATTTCATTTCTTTGTTTTCTTTCTTTCTGCTAATCTATCTTTCCCTAGATAACACAAATCACTTTTCTTACAAAAACAGTAAAATATTTTAAGAAATCGGAACACAGTATGTAAAAAGTGATGAGAATAACTGTTCAGTGAAATTACGAAATTCAGCAGAGACACTTAAAGTTCTTGTTGTCAGAACTTAAAATGATAGGTAAAACTCACATTGCCTACCTGTGGGATTCAACTGGAGAAGTCAACATGGGGTTATTACAGATCCATTGCTCTAATGGACAGTCATGTTGTTTGTCAAATGGAGATAATGCCCTGTTTTTCAGAACTGCTGAGTGGGTTGAATGAGGTACAGAATATATGCGTTGGGTTGACATCTACCTGCTCCCCTGCACTAGAAGAAAAAATAACCCCTCAGACACTTGGAAGAGGACTAGGGTATATCTTACCTGTATCCAGGAATAAGTCTAGGAAACTGAAAGGTGGGTGCCATCCTCTCTTAGACAATGTCATGTCCACTGGGCACTGTGCTCCTTCTCATAAATCTTGCATCTTCCTAAAGCTCCCATTGATACTGATGGGCTGAAGTTCTCAAGGTAACAGGCCCAGTTGATTTCGCTGGAATCTGCAGTGAGCCAAGTCTACTCACCCTATTCCACGACAACTATGAAAATGTGGATAAAGTCCCTTTCCTCATTTTAGTTATACTTGCCCAGTAGAGTAACAACTCAGTGATGCTTCAGCCCCTGGGGAATTTCAGATTTTTAATAAAACAATTATTTCTATGCTTGTTGGTTTGTAAGTGTTTACATACAGCCATCTCTCCACCAAATTCAGATATAGAGGTTGGAGTAAAATTTGAGTGGCACACACTTATCTGTTCTCATCTGTCAGTGCCTTGTATGCTTGACTCATGTTTCCTTAGAGGAAATTCTCTTATAGGAAAGTCCTGCCAGGTCCCACCTTACCAGTTTAACACCCCTACCCACATTTGTAATTTTTAGAGCAATGCTACTCAAATAGTGGTCCATGGACGAGCTGCATCAGCATCACCTGTAAGACAGTTAGAAATGTAGAATCTCAGATTGTCATCCCAGACTTACTGAATCAGAATCTTTTCTGATTTTAACAAGATCTGCAGGTGATTCCTGTGCACCTTAAAGTTTGAGAAGCAAGGTTTATGAGGAAGTTCTTAGCCTCCCCAATTCCACCTTTTCATGATACATGTGCCTAGAAGGATATATACATGTGTTTCATAGGATGCACATCACAGAATATTAAATAGACCTGTGTTTGTCAAACTGAAGTTTCACCTTCCTACATTAGCAGAGTTTAAAACAAATTTGGTAGGTCAAGACTTGCAATATTTTTAAATGAAATCGGATATAGTAGAATCAACCAGAACCAGATAGTAAACATCAGACTGTATGGCAGGTAGGTAGGATTAAAATTGTTTTCTGAAATTTGTATTTCAGTTATGTATATATGAACAATATCTTTCTGACTCTGGGCTGAGGTTTTTTAAAATTAAGAAACATTGGACTCTGCTTGAACAAGCACAACCTGTTCTCTATCCTAGTACCCCTAATGCCTAGCACAGTGCCTGACAAGTAATAGGTTCTTAATAAATTTGTAAATAATAATATCTAAGTCAAGCATTCTTGTCTGAGATCATTCCCTGTCTATATAAATAACTGTGGACTCTATATCTCTAGCAGCATTTACTTGCAGTTCCAAAAGGAACATCATGAAAAAAGATTTGCACCACGATTTTAATCTTATCTCACTTTATTGATGCATTTTAAAGTGTGCTAGTTTGTCACATGTCAGAATCGCCATAGGACTTCATTAAAAATTTGAACTTATAATCTCCACCTCATATCCACTGAGTGGAGCTCTAGGATTTCCATCTTAAACAGGCTGCCTAGGTGACTCTGATTCATGGTAAAGGCTAATCACCACTGATTTATATACTCACTATGATCTTGGTCGTATTAACTGTAAACCATAAGATAAGCAGAAAAAAAGAATTACAGTGTATCTTTTTTGGTGGGGAATGTGAAGGCTTTTCTAAGTTATATAACAAAGGTTAAGAGTAAAAATCCATAATGGCAGGGTTTAATATGTTTATTGCATAGAACCTGAAAGTATCTTTAGAGAAAATCACACCTATAAACAAAGCAAAGTCAAAGTATATCATAGTATAGTGTATTTTTTCCTCCAGATGTCGTGATAACTGTGGCAGCTGAACAGTTCCATTTCTAAAGAAGACTCATGGGACCCCAAATGGTGATGATTGCAAATCTACAGTTTGTTGGAGAAAAATCGGATGCAACATAGCAACAGTGTTAAGGAGAAACATCATAGTCAAAAGCTGTCTCATAGTAAGGGATCTGGGGTGGCCAGGTATGAGCTTTGATTATCCTCCCTCTTTATAATAGTCCTGCAAAGACACACTTCTCTTTTCAGATCAGGAGCCATTAATTTATGCACAGAATACCTTGAAAGCAGAAAACGCAAAATAAAGTCTCAGTCCAGGTTTGGTACATTGCTGGTTATGTAAGCATATCCTTGCTGTGTAGCCAGTCTCAACAGCAGAGCCCTTGGCAATGAGGTTCACTGAGACTAGGTTTAAATGATCAATCTCACTGTTACCAATAAAGCTAACAGGCTGGTAAAAATCACCCCAAATTCCTCAGACCCATGATTATCAAACAGCAGTCTTAATTAATATGTTTTAATCCTTTACCATGGGTCAATGCCATGCAGGTATATTTCTTATTTCAATAGAAAGCTCAGGCAAATTTCAGCCCTGCTGGAGCTCACACTTACAAGACAATATGCTTTTAATCCTCCTCCTTACAATATGCATAAAGCTGCAGGCACGATTTTTAGTGAGTACTATTAGCATGACCCTCTCTCTTTTGTGGATATCTCCCCATCTTCCCATCCCAATTCACTCTCCACTCTTCTTTACCATGCTCTGTCTTTCAAGGGAATCTGTCCTATATGGACCACATCAAAGGGCCCCCTCTTCTTCTGGAAGCCAGCAGTGATGAGTGCAGTCAGGAAATTTTTCTCCCAGCTTGTTGCCTGCAGAGTTGTCAAATGCTGATGAAGTCCCTTCTCCCAGTGTTCCTAGAAGGTGGCCCTCTCCACATAGGCTCTGTATCTCTAACTTTTAGTTACCTCTCTTTCCCTCTGTCTCTCAGGCCTACTTAATTCCACCTTTAGTAGCCATGGTGCATTGCACTATTCATTTTGGTTCTCTAATACCCTTCCTGTACCTTTGTCTATTCTTTTTTATTAAGAACTGCCCTCACATTTTCCACTGCAAATGTACCCCCTATTTCCTGCAAAGCACTTTTCAGGTACATTAACAGATACAGGAAGTCACCCCAGGAATTGGGTTCCTTGTTAATTTGAGGAAGAAAAGAATAACCTAGTGACAATAGGGTTGAGAGCAGTAGGGGGAAGGTGTTAGGAGAAGTTCATAGGTACACGGCGTGTAGTAGTGTCATGATAATTCATACACCACCGGTGGCATGGAATGAAGTGCAAGTGGAATCCAAAGCTTTGAGAAATCAAGTGGCTATGTTACCTAAGTATTAAAACAAAAATAATTACCAAAAAGTTTCTGGAGTCATCTGTGTTCATCTGACAACCCTAGAGAGTATGCATAGAAAAAAGAGGACATTGGAAGCTATGAAAATAGAGCAGAACACATATGTACAGCACCAGAAAGCCTCTAAGATAGGTTTGAAGGAGTCCTTCATCTTAGGGTAGATATAGCTGTGAACCAAGGCTAGGTCCTCATGGTGTTGCAGTTCTGCTGCCAATTAAATGCTCCAAATGCAATCACTTTTACAACAAAGTAAAGACACTAGTAGAGAAGGAGTAAAACTCTGATACATAGGATAGGGGCATTCGTGCAGACATACTCTGAGGCATTAAGGAATTCATTGGTGAGAGGGTCAAGAGCATATTTGAAGATTTCTGTGGGCCCGTGCTTTGTAGGCTGGAGATGATGGTGGAGAATGCTGCAGTAGAATTATCCTACCTCAACTTATACCTCATCTTAACGTGAATTATGGAATCCCAGAGTGGTGGAAATCAGGTGACAGGGCTTAGTAATCTGAGACAAGGTGAGTGCAGCTACCACAATAAGCCACAGGAATTAAATGGTAATTAGTAAATTTTTGGCCCACAGGGATTTGTGGTGATGGCTAATTGGAGCATTCTTTTTTTTTATTGCATTTTAGGTTTTGGGGTACATGTGAAGAACATGCAAGATTGTTGAATAGGTACACACATGGCAGTGTGATTTGCTGCCTTCCTCCCCATCACCTGTATCTGGCATTTCTCCCCATGCTATCTCTCCCCAACTCCCCACCCCTCGCTGTCCCTTCCTTATTTCCCCCCAACAGATCCCAGTGTGTGATGCTTCCCTCCCTGTGTCCATGTGTTCTCATTGTTCAACACCCGCCCATGAGTGAGAATATGTGGTGTTTGATTTTCTGTTCTTGTGTCAGTTTGCTGAGAATGATGGTTTCCAGATTCATCCATGTCCCTACAAAGGACACGAACTCATCATTTTTGATGGATGCACAATACTTTAAAAGGGAATAATTGAGCAGCCTATTGGATGCTGCCTGACACATTCAGGCTGAAAAAAATTCTAGGTCTACTAAAAGTCTAACTCCAGATGCTATGGAATGTTTTTTAAACTTCTTACCCAACTGAGGGGAAGGAAGCGTACCTCTAAGGTATGATCTTGCAGACACTGGTGTATACTGTGAATCTTACATCAAACTTTCCCCAGTGGGACCTACAGACACTTTTCAGAGTTATTGTGCACTAAGGAAAATAAAATACCAAAATATTTTGGGAGTTATTAGCTAAAGGCTCTGAACTGAGGCTAATTTCTGGAGACCTCGAACTGTATCATAATAAATAATCAGATTGGGGAGTTCGTGAGATGATTTGATAGAGGAAATAAGTCAACAACTATTCTATATTTGGAAAGTAGCTCCGGGGTGCTGGCTGGTACCCAGCATCTGACTACGGAATTCCAAGTAACTATGCACCTCGAAATGTTATCATCAACTAGGCACTGTTTAATTCATCAAACCACATAACTAGAAATGCACAGCGGAATTCTATTTTAAGATGAGAATTATATGTAACTGACTGAACTTAAACATGACTGAAAGGCACAAGAAAACTACACAAGCAAGAAGTTCAGACTCTCAAGGTACTGTCTCCTATTGCTTGGCCACCTCTCTACCAACACACATTTGTGACCTAATGGAAAATTTCCGGTAACCAGAGAATAGAACACTGTGGGTCTGGTTTATAGATGAATGTGCATGGCATTCTGGAACCTACTGGAAGAGAAAGGCTGCTATACTACCATCTCACTCAGGAAATACAGCAACAGAGAGAAATCTTCCTAATGGGCAGAAATTTCAATGATATAACTTGTTGTTCACTTGGCATGGAAAGAGAGACAGCCTGATTCATGAGCACATGGGTTGGCTGACTTCTCAGGGACTTGGAAAGAACAAACTTGGAAAATTAGTGATGAGGAGGTTTAGAGGAGAGGTATGTGCATGAAGTGTTCACAAGGTGGACAGAGTGTCAAAACATTGGTTTTTCAATGAAGTCATCACTAAAGGGCATCTATTATGGAATAAGTTCTTTATTAGGAGGACAAGAAAAGTAAGGTTTTCAGCAATGGTAGATTACCTTGTTTCAGAGCAAATTCTCCCATAAAGAACTACTAGAAAAGCTGAACAGAAAACAATCTGTTTTAAAACATTGGGAAGATAACAAAGCACTGGAGACTTGTGTGACCAAATTTTTAAAGAGAAAAGAATTCCGCAGATGTGAAACTTAGACTTGGTAGAACTTTTTGCTTTGAGACATTTGCTGATAGGAAAGTTGAGGATATTAGGCTGATAAATGGTGAAGTTTTCAGCAGTTTCAAGGGGCTGGTACACAGAAATTGAAGTTCAGGTTCCAAGTGAAGTTGGGTCCTGGTATATGTCCTTGATTTTCAGTTGGGACCAGGTAAGGTTATGCTCTAGAAATAAAGATGAATGGAAAATAAACCTGTTTTCACAATTTTTAAAGCCTAGCTTTAAATAAGATCAATCACAACTTGAATTAAGATTTTCTGTTTCTGTCCTAACTGGAGACCTCAGACCTACAGTACATTGACTTAGAAATGACACAATTTGTAAATTTGGAAAGGAGATTTTATTTTTTATAAAGAGTTACAGCCTGCAAGGTGGACATTCTGACAGTCTGGGAAGCATAGCCTCTGGAAGAACCTGGAAACAGGCACTTTGAGGGAGGAAGGGGTAAGACAGGAATTTATGCTGGTTGGGTTGGCTAAGCACACATATTCAACAGGTTATGGGAGGATATATGAATATCATTAAGTGAGTCCTAATGCATGTCTACTGAATAAACATGCATGTTATATATGAACCTCGTTCACCTTGGGGTGGAAACTTAACATTTAAATGTATTACAATAAGTCTCTATAAGTCGAAAGATAAAGCAGGGACATGAAGGTGCTCAAGTTCCGGCCTCTGTAAACTGGCCCAGAACCAGTCCATGGTCAGTGGTCTTATCAGGAGAAAGTTACTGAAATCAGTCTCTTGTCCAATAAAAGCTGTAGTTATGGCTTGTGGAACAGGGAGTCAGTTAGTCAGCATCTGGTAGTGAGATACAATTGTTTTAATATCGCTTATCTCAAGGCCAGTGCTTGTGTAGCTGCTAGAGAAAAAGAAAAACCTTGTAGCAGTTAAAACATAGTTTATTCTTTAAGTGTAGGCATGCATGACTTAAGCCTTACCTGCCATGACCTTAGGTCCTGTTTGTAATTTCATATCTTATTGCCACAGAAATTCCATTCTATTAGCATTATATATATATATACACACATACACACACACATTTATGGTGGTCAGTTGTTTTCTCTAAATTGTAAAAGGGAGGGGGTATAATGAGGAGTGTCTGATCTAGCATCCTGTGACAGCCAGGAACTCAGGTTTTAAGGTTTCTCTGCAGTCCCCTTGGCTAAGAATTGGTCTGTTCAGTCGGTGGGGGACTTGAGACTTTCTTTTTAGTTTACAAGTACAAGAAACTAAGTTTTGCCAAGAGTAATTAGTTTGGTAGTACATTATTTTTTGTCAAGACCCCCACATATGAACTCAGTTTAGCTGACACCTTGATTTTAGCTTTGTGAAACCCTGATCAAGGAATTCAGTTATGAATTCCAAAGTTCTGACCTATAGAACTGTCAGACAATAAGTAGGTATTGTTTGAAGGTGTTACATTTGGTGATATGTTACACAGTAACAGAATATTAATAAAGATTTTGGTACTGAAAGTAGCAAATGCCTAAATATATGAGAGTGGCTGGGGAAACCAGCAGTTGATGGAGGCTGGGAGAATTTTGAGGAACATGATTATCTTTATCTAACTGTAAGTAAAAACATACACCTTAAAGATTCTGCTGGTGAGGGACCAACAGTATGTGAGGAGTATGTTACTAGACACTGGAGGAAAGAAGATCCTTATATGTAGTAGCATGAAAATTAGAGACATAGTTTCCAATAGTTATGTGGAAAGCAGAACTTGCAAGTGATGCACTGGGACATTTAGCTGTGATTATTTCCAAGCAATGTTTTGAAGTGTAGTCTGGTTAGTTCCTGATGCTTATGGCAAAAGATGACGAGAGAGATATATTGAAAGAATAGCTGTTATTTAAAAAGGAACTAAAACTTGAGGACTGGAAAATACTCATCCTATCCAAATGACAAAATATACTAAAATTAAGATATTCCTTCTGAAAGTATGACACAGAGAAAAAGCTGAGGATGTAGTTGTTACAGTCTTTCTCTGAAACCTTAGAAAAATAAGAAAGAGCACTCAGCCACACAAAGGTCATTTTCAAGAGATTGAAAGTATGACTCAAATATTCTCTCAACTAAACTAGAAGAGTCGAGCTTAGATGTCGGAGACAGAGAAATCAGAGATTAAAAACATAAAAAGGATTCCTTGTGCTGCTGCTGCCTTAAAGCTGGAGGGTACCATGTGGCAAGGAATGCACATAGCCTTTAGGAACTGAAAGCAGCCACACTCAGCTATACCAGCAAGAAACAAAAATAGAGAAAGATGATCTCAAAAATATCTGTCAGTGTGAATTTTCTTCAATGGAGTGAAACCTAGTGTAATTTATGCAAGACTCACCTCACAAGGTTTTAAAGAAAACAATTCTGAAAACGACATGAAAGAACTTGAATGCAAATTTTCCCTCAGCGCCTCCAGTGAGAACTCAGTCTGGATGAAATTTTAAATCCTCCTTAAGACATCTAGGACATCTAAAATCTTCATCAGTAATTGTCCAACTAATTCTCTCCATGTCGCTGACCAGACAGTATTTTAGTCATTGCTCATGAGGCAGGGTAGATCCATATCTCCAATCATTAAGTGTTCTATGCAAAATGGACAACCATATGATTCACACAAAATCCTACCCTGAATCCTAGCATGTCTTTTTTCTACTGTTCTGGGTTATCCCTGAGTAGGACTGTAGTGAGGCAGCCATCCACTTACACCTACAATCAATATACCAAGAAGATACATCCAGGAACTGATACATTGTTTTATATCTCTTTTTTTAACTGGTCACAAGGATGAAGAACTCTCCAAAATGCCATATGTGATATATGTTGGTTGAGAGAGAGTCAGTGAGTCTGATCAAACTGCACATGAAATTTACTTGTGGCTTCTTGGCTTACTCAGCTCGGATCTTATAAAGCCATTTGTAATTAATGGTTGAAAGCTGATGTCCACACAAAACTTTATTTTTCAACAGAGTAGACAGCAACACATTCATTAAGAGTAGCTTGTTAGTATGGAAAACTAATACTTCATGGTCAGATGTTAAGTCTCTACTAGTTTTGATAGCAAGCCAGGAGCAGATTCTCAAATGTAGATTAGTTGCCAAGAAAAGAGGGAATGGTTTTGCTTAAAAAACCCTAGAAGCCTATACTTTAATTCTACTATTGGGGCTTTCTAAAACTTTATAGAGTCTCTCTTTCTAGCACAGACACAATACAGTTAAATCTGCAGGATCATGAGGCTCAAGTGTCAGAGAAGCTCCCACTACAGTCTGGAACTACTGTAGATCTTTCTCATGCTCTGGATACCACTTAAAACTGGAAACCATGTGGAGTCCAAGAACAAAATCAGTATGATGTATATTGTCTCTAAAATCTAAGGTCTTAATTCCTTCAAACTAAGTCTAGTAAGATCATCTGCAGGTATGTACTTAACTGCTACTCATCCAGGGCAGCTTACCACTCATGATTTCCCACTCTGGCAGGCATTCTTCTGTTCCTTTGTGAAGCTGTGCTCCCATGGCATATACAGAGCTCTCCAGTGCATCTTCTTCTTTTTTTTTTTTGGTAGAGTCTCGCTCTGTCCAGGCTGGAGTGAAATGGCATGATCTCGGCCCACTGCAACCTCCACCTCCGGGGTTCAAGCAATTCTCCTGCCTCCGCCTCCCAAGTAGCTGGAATTACAGGTGCCAACCACCACGTTCAGCTAACTTTTTGTATTTTTAATAGAGATGAGGTTTCACTGTGTTGGCCAGGGTGGTCTCAAACTCCTGGCCTCAGGTGATCCACCCGCCTCGGCCTCCCAAAGTGCTGGGATTATAGATGTGAGCCAGTTCATCCGGCCCTGGGTCTTTTTATAGCACAGATTCTACAGTTGTTTAGTTTCACTTTCCAGGGGCTGAGAAGTTCCACCCCTTACAGCGCGGGAGCTCTCCTTGGTGCTGCTGAATATGTGTAAGGGAAGCTTTGACTGTGAACTATATATAGTGAACTAATAATCTCTACTGATATTCTACTATATATAGCAGGCCTTGTATAGCCTGTGAAGCTCATAGCTCCCCAGTACTTTCGAGGGTATACGTAAACCCTGTTAGACAATTTAAGTTATTTGTCCAGAGTTATTTAGGTAGACAGGGGCTAAACTTGGAGACTCAGTCATTATTATTTACATTTTTATTAAGTAGTTACTACTTGTCAGTTACTTGTGTAGGCACTAGAAATACAAATATAAAATGGACAGGCTATGCTTTGAGATGCAGAATCCAGTGCAGTCTTTCTCAATTTTCTTACTGCAGCCCACAGTCAGAAATTTATTTTTGTCATAACTCATGGTGCACACACATACACACATAACTGAAACACAAATTTCACAAAAAAAATCACTCTGCTTACAATGCAGTTTGATATTTTCTGTTTGTATTCAACTCTATTCTATCCTATTTCATTTTTCAAAAATTGCCTGTCTTGACTCATTGCATTGATTTCAAGATCTACTTTTCATGGGGGAAGGACAACTTCATTTTGAAAAACATGGGCTTATTTAATAATCTGTGATGTGTGTCTTATATGGCACATATGTTTATCTTTTTAGGCACATATTTTATGTAAAGGTGAGAGTTGGAAGCCTGAAGAGTCTCTTTCTAAGGCGGTGCTTTTCAAACTTCAATGTCATAGGAATCATCTTGGGATCTTGTTAAAATGAAGATTCTAACTCAGTAGGTCTGAGGCAGGACCTGAGAGTCTGCATATCTAATTAGTTCCCAGGTTATCATTACGCAGCTGGTTCATGGACCACAACATGTTCATTACAAAGGATTTAAAATTCAAATGTATTGATGGGTCTGTTGAACTGCCAAAGTGTTACCTGACAAATTTCCTGAGAGTGAACTCAATAGAGAAAAGGGAGTCTGCAGACAAGATACTAACCCATGAGAACAGCACAGTCACTATCGTGCAGGTACTTTTTCCTGGCCTAGCCTGCAATATCTGAGTTTTGTGAGGAGAATACTTACGTATGCAAAACAAATAAGAAATACACATAAATGATCATGTTGCCAAAAAAGAATTTGGAAAGTATTAATAAGAGACCCAAGCAGCACCAAGGTGATATCCATGTGTACCTGGTTACTATAAGTATAAACTGGAGAGAGGGCTTTATCCACTTCTACAAGGGTAAAGGGTTGGTGGACATTGCTCACCAGTGACTCCAGAGAAAATGACTGGGCTTTTACACCATAAATCCTCTATCAGTAAAGGATGTAGGACCTAGGGAAAAAGGGCACAGTGCCCAGCACACATGGCAATATCTAAGAAACAGTGGCATCTACTTCTTAGCTGCCTGGACATATTCCTAGACACGGTGATAATTCCTTCAGCCCTCCCCCGATGTGCCCGATTCCATCAACTTTCCTGCCACTGTATGGGAATAGTGTAGGGGCCATTCCTCCCCTGAGTGCCTGGTGGGGACCAGGTCACAACACAGTTCACATACTCAATACCTCATCTGATCCACCAGACAGTCCTGCGAGGCAAGTATTACTCTTAATTTAGAAATGACAAGCTTGACTCCTACAGCAATAGATCTGTTAGAATTTCCAGGTTTATTCCTCTAGCTTTTAGTCCCAGAGACAATATGAATTTTACCTGTCATCTTGTGTTATGATAACATGAACTTTAAGTGTCTTTATTGCCTTCATAAGCTCACTGAACAGTTCAGTTTCTTATTATGTATTGTTTTCAGCTTTTATTTTTTAGTATGAAAAATATAATCCATATCCTTTAGTAAAGAAAAAGTAGAGATGAGTGAGTAAAGCAAAGAAAAAGAGTCACACATGGGGGTTACATTAGCATTATAGAGGACCCAGGAACATGAGCAACAGTGCCCACTGACCTGGACACACCTAGGGAATACATAGGGATATGCACAGCAGCAGAGGAATGTCATAGAGGTACATATAAAAGAGGTGGTAGGAATCATTTTTGAATACAGGTTAGACCTATTCTTGGCTACCTTTCAGGAATAATCATTGCCTACTTTCTAGTGTGCATGCTTTCAGAGTTTTCTTTGTGCATAAATGCATTATACGAACACTAACGTTTTTATAAAAATGGGCTGATATTGTATATGCGGTTCTGCAAACTGTTTGCTCTTTATTTATTTATTTTACAATGTGTCATGAACTTTTTTTCCATGCACATGGGTGAAAATCCTCTACTAAAATATAGAGCGTTGTAGTTGGGTTAAAGGCTGCTCGTAACGAGATTGACATCTAAGCAAAAGTATCAGCTTAAGGTTAAAGTACTGGGCCTGGCAAATACCTACCAGGGAAAGCAGGGCCGGCAATATTCCCATAAGAGAAGTCAGAATGGAAGGCCAAAGGCATTAAAGATATGAGATATCGTGTAAGCCCCTCTGGCCCCTACCTCCACCCCTCATTCCCCTGACACCCCGTTGGCCCCTTGGGGCGAATGGATCCTGTACATCTCTTTGCATCCAATGAAAACCACCCATTTTCTGTTTCTTCCTTAGCTCCTCCTGAACCCTTGACACATCTCCACATTCTCTCATCATCTCCTCACTGCTCAGATGCCTTCCCTGAAAGTCCTCCTGAGAGTTCTTGTGAGAATCGTCCGTCCCCCTGTCCGTTTTTCTTTTTGCTTTCCGGGGCACATAATCTTCAGCCGGGCGCTTTTCGGCGGCCCGCGGCTGGCTCTCTGGCTTTGCCTGGGAGGCTGGTTTGCCCTCGCCTTGTGGCTTGCCCTCACCTTCGGACTTGCCCTGCTTTTCCTGGCTTCCCTCATCTTCCAGTTGTCCCTCATCACCTGGCTCTCCCTCATCCTCTCGCTTTCCCTCACATTCTGTCTTCCCCTCCACGTCCGGCTTTTCTTCCTCGTCTGACTTTCCTTCATCATCAGGCTCTACTTCATCTTCTGGCTTTCCCTCGTTTTCCAGGTTTCCTTCATTCTTATTGTAGAGTTTTTCCATGTCAAGATTTCTCCTTTTCCTGTCCTGGGAGATGGGAGTGGAGGGAAGAAGAGACAAAGAAGAGACATGGGAGACTGACGGTGTGGGGTGGAATGCAGGTCTGGATAGTACTTGCATCTCACCCGTAGTGAGGGTTCCACTAAGCTGGCTGGGCCTCCAAGAGGGCCTTCTGCCCACCACGTAGCCCGCCACTCCTCCCACACAAGTGAGCCAGCCATTGCCTGGCAGGCCCTGCCACCTTCTCTGCACTGGTTCAGCCTGGTAAGGTGCGTGTTCATGTGGGTAGGGGGATGGGCAGGGGCCCCAATTCGGTCCTGGCCGGGCCCTCCACATTCTCAACCCTTGTGGGCCCCTGTCCATGAACCGCCCCCCGCCCCGCCCCCACGCTTTCACGGACCTGCGGGGATTCTGGACAGGTTCCTCCTTTTCAGTCCTTGCAGAGTGCTGGGAACAACAGACGCGCAGACCTGCGGACAGACAGGAGACAGGGGTAGGGACTGCGCGCTCAGCGGGCTCACAGGGACTCGGATCCCTTTCCTGAGTCCAGGCCCTGCTCACCCAACGTTTTCCTCCCCTACCTCCCCTGCACCCCAGCCGCCATTTCTTTCCAGGCCTCAGGCACCAAACCCGCATGCTTTCCAAACTGCGTTTGTCTCTGTGTCTCCTTCTCCCAGAGGCAACCTGTCCCAGTGCCACCCTGCTTTTGCGGAGGTCAGATGTGTCCACGGGAGCAGATTGTGAGAGGGGGTTATTTCCAGAATATCTGCGTTTCACTGTCGCACTGCGGGGTCGCTCCCTCTAACCCCCATTTCCAGCACTAAAATGGATGGAGGGCTCAGTGCAGGGGGTCGTCCAGAAGGCGGGCCAGGCTCCCTCGCCCCCGCCAGCTCCGCATCACTCTCCTCACCCATCTCCCGGATCCCTTCTCCACCTCCTCCCCACTACTACTGCCAGCCACCTCCACCATTTCCCTGGGTCCGCAGGCACCGCCCACCTTCACACTGACCTGCCTGGACCCCCGGACAGGCCTGTGCCTCCTCTAGCTCGCTCAAGCCGGCTCGCTGCTCCTCCGCCGCCCGGGCAGCTCAGACAGTTGGTTCTGCGCGGGCGCTGGGACTGGACCGCAGGGCGGGCGGGCCGGCGCGGAGGCTGGTGCCCACGTAGGCGCCTGGTCACTCACGTGAGCGCCGCGTCACCGGAGCTCGGCCACCACCACCCCCTTCCCATCCACCTCACCATCTATCCCTTAGGGACCAGGAGGCTGCGGAAGGTGGGAGAGGGTGTGTGTAACAAAGGATGGGGGGGGGGGGCATCAGGAAGAAGAGGAGGAGGGGGTGGCGTTCTGACCCCAAGTACTTTACCTGGCGCATCTCACAGCATCCTCGCAGAGCATCTCTCCTCTCTCTGGTGCCCATTATCGCCAGGTGTGACAGCCGATCAGAGAGGGTACCCGACTTTGCCAAGAGCGCTCAGCCCCAGAACTCCAGAGCCCGCTTTCAAGACAATCTCTGCCTGACTCCAGAGGCTGGGGTGGTGGTGCCTGCCAGGAAGCTGAGCTGCCACCTTGAGTGGCGGTGTTCCTGGGGTTCTGTCCTGGGCCTCCTCTCTCCTCAGTCCTCAAATTGTCTCTCCCTGTTTGATCTCATTCATTTCCTGTAAACACCGATGATTCCCAGATCTACATCTCCAGGCTAT
The DNA here is from genome assembly GCF_030222135.1 of Aotus nancymaae. Taxonomy (NCBI): domain Eukaryota; kingdom Metazoa; phylum Chordata; class Mammalia; order Primates; family Aotidae; genus Aotus; species Aotus nancymaae. The sequence goes on along the minus strand of NW_026988415.1, from coordinate 44,987,945 downwards.
TCCCTTCTCCGTGTCTCATATCACCTTTGCCAACTGTCTATCGGACATCGTTGACTGAGGGACCCTGAGGGACACGGTACCCCAAGGCCCTGTACCCCAAATTGATTTCAAAAGCCCCTGCACCCCAAATTGATTTCACCAACTTCCTTCTTGTCATGTCCATTGGCCTCTCCCCACGCTTGAAAGTTACCTTCCAACAGTTGACCAGTTTTCACAGAAAGAGAATGTCAGACAGATAGAAAAGAAAGCATTAAAACATTTTTAATATGAATTTCAGATCCACAAATTCATCATAGTCTTTGGTTCACAACATGCTCTTCTCACTTACTACTGCTCCATCCCCTCCTTTCCCCTCTTCTCTCCTCCCCCACTGTTTATTTTCTTTCGTGGTTTTTCTTTTTCACATTTGTGAAACCACCACTGAACCCAAAGAACTAGAAAATTGCTAATATTCTTGTCACTATAGTATAGTATCATATATTTGGCAAATGATTAAAAATATTTTCTAGTTATTCTAATACATGGATTTCTTCATGGATAGTTTCTAATTATGTCTTTCCTGTGTATGGGCTATGCTTTCTTATTTCCTTACATGCCTCACAAAGTTTTATTGAGATCTGTATATTTTGATTATAATGTATTGACTCTGGAAATTAGATTCTCCCTCTTGGTTGGGTTTTGTTGTTGCTCTCTCATGGGTTATTGTTTACTTGTTTAGTGATTTTTTTAAACCATTTTAGCAAGTTATGTATTCTTTGTCATGTGTGGCCATAAAGTGTGTTTTATTAGTTTATTAGTCAACTGGTGTTTGGATGCTGTTATTTTAAATATCTAAAGCCAACAAAAGAAAACCAATGGGTAAAAACCATATTTTCCCAGTCTTTGCAGATGAGCTCTGAGTTGGAGTACTTTTTTAATGCCTTACACTTTTTTTATGCAGAGCCTGAAACTCAGGCTAAGGTGAATGCTTGCATTTTCTGTGGTCTTTTCTGAATATGTGTCCCACCCTCGGCATACACATGGTCTTCTTGATTTTCCAGTATATATAAAAGTTTTTTTTTTAATGCTCGTTCTTCCACATATCTTGTTTCCCAAACTCTTCCTTCTCAGACTTCTCAGGCTGTTCATTGCTTGTTCTGAGTGTTGTCTTTTGCTGCAGACTTCTGTGGCCAATATCTGTGATTTTAAATGCTGCTGGCAAAAGCCAACTGGAGAGCCAATGCAGCCCAAGACCTGGGAGTGTTCCCAGTCTGGTGTAATAAAAGAAGCCTTAGTGATGAAAGTGCTGCCAGGCAGGCTGAGCGCCATACCACATTTCTGTGAGAATACCGTACAAATCCCTACCACTGGCACTATCTAAACCAGGATAGTGGGCTGTCATCAACAAATCACTACCAATCTGGGGCATAAAGAATGAGAGATAGGCAATTGAAAATTTCTTTCTTATCACAAAGTAGCAGCTTTTATTCCTCACCAAATTTCCCTCTCATTGTTATAATGTTTTGACTAGATTCCAGAGTTCTGAGAAAGTTGGTGGTAACAGTTTTTGCCAGCTCACTAATTGCTCATTATGGAGTCCCAGAGTTCTATACTCCGCCATTTTTAATGATGTTACTTGTGTTTCTATTTCTTTTTAAGTCAGCTGGGTAGGTTGTGTCTTTTTTAGAATTTGTGCTGTTCATCTACTTTGTCTCATTTGTTGTAATGCAGTTGTTAATAGTATTATCTTATAATCTTTTTTTATATCTGTAGAGTTATTAATGATGACCCCTTTTTTATTTCTGATTTTGATAGTTTAAGTTTTCATCTTTTTTTCTTGGTCAGTGTAGCTAAATTTTTTTCAGATTGTTTTTATACATATTTTCAAATAACCAACTTTTAGTTTCATTGATATTCTATTCTGTATTTCATTTATTTCCACTCTAATAGTTACTATTTCCTACCTTTTGATTTCTTTGATTTAAGTTACTCTTCTTTCTCTAGGTTTTTAAGATGAAACTTTACTGATATGGGATTTTTATCCTTTCAAAGTAAACACTTACAGTTACACATTTCTATCTAAATGTTGTTAACTATACCCCATAACTTTTAATGTGTTACTTTTTAAAAAAAAAAAAGTATTTTCTAATTTCTCTCATGATTCCTTCAGGTTGAATGGAAGCATATTGTTTAGTTTCCACATATTTGCAGGATTTTCATATTTCCTTATGTTGTTGATTATGAATTTAATTCCATTATGATCAGGGAATATTATTTTTATAATTTCAATACTTGTAAGTGTATATAGGATTTTATTATGTAGTCTCTTCAGGAGAATGTTTCATGGGTGCTTGACAAGAGTGGGTATGCTTATGTTCTTTGGAGTGTCGTTTACATGTCTGTTATTCTAGTTGGTTTTGTAGTTTGGTTTAAGTCTTCTACCTTGCTGATATTCTTATTTGTTCCATTAATTTTGAATGTGTGGTTTTGAAGTCTCCAATTACTATGTTAGATTGTCTTTATTTTATTCTATTTTTTTCCTACTGTTCTGTAAGTTTTTGCTTTGTGTATTTTGGAAATCTGTTTTATGTTCATATATGTTTATAATTCGTATATCATCCTGATGGATTGGACTGGTTGTTATATAACACGTTTTTTTAATTCTACAATAACTTTTTTGTCTTAATGTCTTTTTCATCGACTCTTTTGGTTATTCTTTACATAGTATATATTTTCCATCGTTTCACATTAATTTTATTTGCTTATTTAAATATATTCTCTTATAGATAGTATATAGTTGGATCATGCCTTTTTTATCTACTCTGCTACTTTCTTCCTTTTGAATGAAGTGGTTAATCAAATTATATTTAATGCAATAATGAATAAGGTAATATTTACACCTGCCATTTTGCTGTTTTCAATTTGTTCTGTATTTTTGTTCCTCTGTTTCTCCACTATTAAATTACTTTTAAAAGGATATTTTCAGTGTACCATTTTAATTATCCTTTTTCTTTACAAAGCTTTAAAATTATTTTCTTAGTGTAGTTGACCTAGGGATTAAAATTAGTATCTTAATTTAAAACAAGTGAATTTGTATCAATTCTAACAATTTTAATGGGATGTAAAACTTTGCTATAATAAATCTTCATTTCCTCTTTCCTCCTTTGTGCTCTAGGAGGAGAAATAGGATGTCATAGAAATTACATCTTAGCCATTACATCTGTAGTGAATATAAGCCCACAACAAACACTGTTTTGTTATCATTGTTTTATGAAGTTTTCTTTCTAATTAAATAAGATAAAAAAAGCTACAGACAAATATATATTTATAACTATTTGTATTAATTTCCTATTGTTGCTGTAACAATTACCACAAACTTAGAGGCTTAAAATAGAAAAAACTTATTATCTTACAATGCTAGAAGTAAGAAATTAAAATACCTCAATGGAATATTAACCAGAGTCAGCAGATATCCACTTCCTCGCTTTTTTTCAACTTCTAGAGCTGAATTTCTTGCATTCCTTGGCTTATGTCCCCCTCATTCAACTTAAAAGCCAGCAGCATGGTATCTTCAAATGTCCCTCTGCATCCATCATCACGTTCTTTTCTTTCTCCTTTGTGTCAAATTTCCCTGTGTCTCCTTATGAGAACACTTGTTCTTCCATTTAGGGCCCACCTAGATAATTTAGGATAATTAAGACACTTAAACATCTCAGGATACATAATGACATCTTTAAAGTCTATTTTTGGCATAAAAGGTGATATTCATAGGTTCCAGGAGTTTGGACATGCATAACTTTTGGAAACCCACTATTCTGCCTACCACACTGTCTTTTATATATATATATATTTGTATATATATATGATACCTATAATATATATGTATATTTTAAGTTTTGGGGTACATCTGCAGATATTGCAGGATTGTTACATAGGTATACACATGCCGTGGTGGTTTGCTGCATCCAACCCCCACTCATCTACATTAGATATTTCTCTTAATGTTATCCCTCCCCAATCCCCCCACACCCTGCTATCCCTCCCCTAGTCCCCCAATCCCCAACAGGCCCCAATGTGTGATGTTCCCCTCCCTGTGTCCATGTGTTCTTATTGTTCAATACCCACTTATGAGTGAGAACATGTGGTGCTTTGTTTTCTGTTCTTGTGTCAGTTTGCTGAGAATGATGGTTTCTGGCTTCATACATGTCCTTGCAAAGCACATGAACTCATCCCTTTTTATGGCTGCATAGTATTCCATGGTGTATATGTGTCACGTTTTCTTTATCCAGTCTATCATTGATGGGCATTTGGGTTGGTTCCAGGTCTTTTCTATAGTAAACAGTGCCACAATGAACATACGTGTGCATGTAGTTTTATAATAAAACAATTTATAATCCTTTGGGCATATACTCAGTAATGGAATTGCTGGGTCAAATGGTATTTCTATTTGTAGGTCCTTGAGGAATTGCCACACTGTCTTCCACAATGGTTGAACTAATTTACACTCCCACCAACAGTGTAAAAGTGTTCCTATTTCTCCACATCCTCTCCAGCATCTGCTGTCTCCAGATTTTTTAATGATTGCCATTCTAACTGGCATGAGATGGTATCTCAATGTGGTTTTGATTTGCATTTCTTTAATGACCAGTGATGATGAACATTTTTTCATATGTTTGTTGGCCTCATATATGTTGATCTTCAATCTCTGATATACTTCCTTCTGCTTAATAGATTCAGCTATTGAAACTTGTGTATGCTTCTCGTGCTGTGTTTTTCAGCTCCATCAAGTCGTTTATGTTCTGCTCTAAGCTTTTTATTCTAGTTAGCATTTCGTCTAATCTTTTTTCAAGGTTGTTAGTTTCTTTGCATTGGGTTAGAATATGTTCCTTTAGTTTAGAGAAGTTTATTATCCACCTTTTGAAGCCTGCTTCTGTCAATTCGTCAAACTCATTCTTTATCCAGTTTTGTTCCCTTGCTGGTGAGGAGTTGTGATCCCTTGGAAGAGAAGAGGCGTTTTGGATTTTGGTGATTTCAGCCTTTTTGCACTGAGTTTCTTCCCATCTTCATGGATTTATCTACCTTTGGTCTTTGAAGTTGGTGAATTTCAGATGGGGTTTCTGAGTGGACATCTTTTCTGTTGACTTTGAAGCTATTTCTTTCTGTTTTTTAGTTTTCATTCTAACAGTCAGGCCCCCCTGCAGCAGAGTCGCTGGAGGTCCAGTCCAGACCGTGCTTGCCTGGGAATCACCCATGAGGGCCGCAGAACAGCAAGGGTTACTGCCTGTTCCTTACTCTGGCAGCTTCCTCCCAGAAGGGTACCCACCAGATGTCAGCCAGAGCTCTCCTGTGTGAGGTGTCTCTCAGGATATACAGGGATCAAGGAGCCACTTGAGGAGGTAATCTGTCCCTTATCAGAGCTCAAGTACTGTGCTGGGAGCTCCATTGCTGCAGAGCTGCTGGGCAGGGACGTTTTAAGTCTGCTGAACTGGAACTCACAACCGCCCCCCTTTTCCCAGGTGCTCTGACCCAGGAAGGTGGAGCTTTATTTTTAAGTCCTTGATGTGCTACTGTCTTCTTTCAGAGATGCCCTGCCCAGCAAGGAGGGAGTCTAGTCACAGTCTGCCCGCAGAGGCCTTGCTGAGCTGCTGCAGGCTCCGCCCAGCTGCTGTGTAAACTTCCTTGCAATTTTGTTTATACAGGCAAGGTTAGAACTGCCTCGGTAATGGTGGACACCCCTCCACCCACTGAGTTCAACTGTCCCAGGTTGAGCTCAAACTTGTGTGCTGGCTGTGAAAATCACAAACCAGCGTGTCTCAGTTTGCTGGTCTTTGTAGGGGTGGGACCTGCAGAGCCAGATCACTTGGCTCCCTGCCTTGAGCACCCTCTTCTTCAGGGGAATGGGTGGTTCTGTCTTGCAGGCATTCCAGATGCTGGCTAAAACGGCCACCCAGTTTTGTGCTGCAAACCCACAGATCTGGTGTTGTCAGCACCAGCAGGAATATCCTGGTCTCTGGGCTGTAAAGACTGTGGGAAAAGCACAGTATCTGAGCCAGAGTGCCAGAGTGTTCAGAAAAGAACCTGATAGCCTTCCTTGGGTAGGAGAGGGAGTTCTCCCATCCCTTGCACTTCCTGGGTGAGGCAGTACCCCACCCTGCCTCAGTTTGCTGTCCTTGGGCTACACCCACTGTCCAATCAGTCCCATTGAGATGAACCTGGTACCTCAGTTGTAGATGCGGAGATCACTCACCTTCTGTGTCACTCTCACTGGGAACTGTGCTCTGGAGCTGTTCCTGTTTGGACATCTTCGGCATCTTCACACTGTCTTTTATATTTACCTATTTAGTTACCTTACCAGTGTTCTTTATTTCTTCATGTGGATTAATGTTACCATCTAGTGTTTTCTAATTTCAGCATGAAGGACACATTGATATTTCTTGTAGGATAGTGCTGCTAGTTAAAAATTGCTCCCTGTTTGTTATTTGGGAGTGTCTTAATTTATCCTTAAAGTTTTAAGGAGCATTTTTTGACTAAAAAGTGTTAGTTAACAGTCTTTTCCCTTCAACTTTCTGAAGCTGTCATCTTACTCTCTTCTTGCCTCCACGATTTCTGATAAGATGTCAGGTGTAGATTCGTGTTTTTCATCAAGTTCAAAAAATATTTTGTCATTATTTCTTCAAATATATTATCCTGCAACTTTTCTTTTTCATCTCTTTATGGAATTCCCTTTGTAGCTATTCTGGTATGCTTCATGGTATACCATGGTTCTCTATGTCTCTATATTTTTCTTTGTTTTTTGTTCCTTATAATCTTCATTTACCTATCCTCAAGCTCACTATCTTTCTTCATTCACTTCAAACCCATTATTGAACTGCTCTAACAAATTTTTGATTCCAGTTACTTTCTATTCAATGGGGAAAAGGTAGTCTTTTCCACAAATGGTATTGGATATTCTCATGCAAAAGAATGAAGTTGTACTATTATCTCACATCGTTTATAAAAAATTAACTAAAAGTGAATCAAAGACCTTAATGTAAAATCTAAAAATATGAAAACATTGGAAGAAACATAGGAGAAAGGTTAATGACACTGGCCTTGGCTGTTGCTTCTTCAATATGACACACAAAGTATAGGCAGCAAAACAGTAGAAATTGATCAATATTTAATACTTTTGTGCATCACAGGACAGTGTCAAGAGAATGAAAAGGCAACTTACAGGACAAAAGAAAATATTTGCAGATTTGTATCTGATGAGGGATTAAAATACACGTAGAACCTAATTTAAAAATGGGCAAAGAAATTGAATCCACATTTCTCCACAGATATACAAATGGCCAATGAGCACATGAAAAGATACCCAACATCACTAATCAATAAGGAAATGTAAATCAAGAGCACAGTGAGATACTACTTCATGACCATTAGGATCACTGTTATCAAAAAAAAAACAAAACAATAAGTGTTGGTGAGTGCTGTGGTCTAAGTTTGTTCCCACCAAAATATATGGTGATATTTCATCCCCATTGTGGTGGTGTTGGGACATGAGGCCTAGTGGTAGATATCTGGATAATGGGGATGGAACTCTCATGAATGGCTTGGTGCTACTCTGGAGGTAGTGAGTTCACACTCTGATGAGACTGGATTAGTTATCACTGGAACAGGTTAGTTCCATAGAAAGTGGGTTGTTATAAAGCCAGGACGCCCTTTGTGGTTTATCTCTTTGTGTATCTCAGCTTTCCCTTTGAACTTTCCTGCAATATTTTGACCTAGTACATGGCCTGCAATAGAGGAAGAGCAGATGTGGGTGCCATGCTTCTTGTATTTCCCAGCCCACAGAACCATGAGCTAAATAAACCTCTTTTCTTTATAAGTTACCCATCCTCAGGTATTCTGGTTTAGCAACACAAAATGGACTAAAGCAAGGAGAGTGTGGAGAAATTAGAACCCTTGCACACTGCTGGTGGGAATGTAAAATTATACAACCACTATGGAAAACGTTATGTCCTTTCTTAAAAAAATCAACATAAAATCACCATATTTTACATCTGGGTATATGCCCAAAATAATTGAAAGCAGGCTCTGGAACAGATATTTACACATCTATGTTCCTAGCAGCATTATCAACAGTAGCTAAAAGGTGGAAGCAACTCAAATACATCAAGAGATGAAGGGGTAAACAATATGTTATATATACAAAAGAATACTAGTCAGCTTTAGAAAGGAATAAAATTCTGCTACATGCTAAAAAATTAGTGAACCTTGAAAACATTATACTCAGTGAAAGAAGCCAGACACCAAAGGGCACATACTGTATGATTCCACTTATATGAGATACCTAGAAAAGTCAAATTCGTATAGACAGAAAATAGAACAGTGGTTACCAGGGGATATAGGGAGAGGAAAATGGGAAATAGGAAGTTATTGTTTAATGGGTACAGAGTTTCAGTTTGTAATGACAAAAAATTTCTGGAGATGAATACCGGTGGTGATTCTAAAACAGAATGAATGCAGTTAATATCAATAAATTGTACATTTACAAATGGCTAAAATGTAAATTGTATAATATATATATTTTTCTACAATGAAAAATATCCAAAAACTTAAGTATTTTAAAGTGAGCAATACAATAACATTTAGTATCTTCACAATGTTTTGCAACTATCACCTCTATCTAGTTCCAAACCATTTTCATCACCCAGATTAAAACCCCTCACCCACAAAGCAGTTTTTGATTATTACTGTCTCCCCTAGTCCTTAATAATTATCAACATGTGTCATATCTTTTATCAATCTACTAGGACTCCCATAACAAAATGCCACACACTGGGTAGTTTAAATAGTAGAAATTTATTTTTCACAGTTCTGGAGGCTGGAAGTTCAAGATCATGGTGTCAGCAGGCTTGGTTTCTCCTGAGTGATTTCTTTTTGGCTTGCTGATGGCTGCCTTCGCTCTTCATGTCTCATCTTCTATTTTAATTTATATTTTTAGTTGAGAATAAATATTGTACATATTTATGGTACACAAAATGATGTTTTGATATCTTTACACATTGTGGAAGGACTGAATCAAGCAATGTAACACATGCATTAACTCATATACTAATCAGTTTTTGTGGTGAAAACACTTAATGTCTATTCTCCTAGCAATTTTCAAGCAGACAATATTATGTTATTAACTATAGTCACCATGGTATAATTGATTTAGTGAACATATTCCTTTGTAACTGAACATATTCCTTTGTAACTGAACTTCTTTAAAGTTCCTTGAACTTTATTTACAGTCTTACTTTACTTTGCAGAAGATTTAATATTTTTTCACAAACTGAATGTTAATCTTTCCCTTTATGATTTAATGTTTTAAAATTTTTATTTTAGTTTTTAAATTAGTTTTGGTGCCCATATACATCTTCTCCTTGTTGTTCCTTTCCCTGAATTTGGGTGAACATTTATATTTTATTATTTTATTTTATTTTACTGGTTTGTTTTTAATATAATCTAGATAAAAATGTATGCACAAGTGATCCTTAAACTCTAGTGTTTAAGGATCAGAACCACCTGAAAGATTGCTAACAATGTAGTTACCTGAGCACCATTGCCAAAAAGTGGATTTTGGATAGCGGCCAAAATTACGTATTTTAAACAAGCTCCAAGTGGAATTCTGAAGTGTTTGATAGGATAGTAAAGATGGACGAACACTGGCAAACATTTTCTTAAAAGGATGTCATGGTGATTTGGGAGTATAATTCCTTCTTATGGTATTTCTTTTGCAAGATATAAATTCTACGTAAATGAATTAACCTCGTTAGGGTAACATAGTCAATCAGGGGTAGTACATAGAAAATAAATCAAAGATATTTTAGCCACAAATTTCACTTAGATCTCAGCTCTACATCAGAATCACCACATGATCTTTCACACTGTAAAGATCTGTTGGTCCCACTTTTAATGAGTCTGATTCAACTGGTTGGAATTGGGTCCTGAGCTCCACTTTAAAGTATCCTCAGGTATTTCAAATCTGAAACGAAGATTGAGAACTTATGTACTAAAGACAACAGCATTAAAAAATAAAAAGTAATTTTCTCTTTAAGAAGGGCACCATCTAATAGTGAAATAATGCCTGATGTATAAATTAAGTTCCATGTAGTGTTTTCACAGGTCTCAGATCTGTCTACCAATCAACCAACCACTCAATTCTATGTAATATAGAATGGGGAGAGGGGTGTCTAAGATTAAACTAAAGCTGGGGCCTCCACTTTAATTTATGTAAGTCCAGAGATGTCTGATTAACTAGGGTATGGTGGGTATAGAGTGAAATACATTTTTTCTAAATTTTTAGGCAGTTCTTCAGGCAATTTTGATGTAGCTAGTCTATACAGCACATGTTGATAAACACTGACATATATAATATTATGATAAGCACATTTTTTAAAATTGGTGCATAATTCTTCTTCTGCTGTGTTCCTTTTTAATTGCAAGCTATGGTCTGTAGGGAAAATAAGTACTTGCCCAAAAATGATCAGAAGCAACCCTGGGTACAGATCGCAGGATTCAACTCAGCTATAATTAACTGTTGTGTCCTACAATTTATCAGGCCCTGTACTAAACACTAAGGGTGCCAGGATAAATGAGACAAAATATTTACTGTGACAAGGGCATAGACTAGTGGGGAACAGTGATGACTATAACGATGTTTTAAGACTGAGATTCACCTACCAGATCTCCAGTTCCTGCCATTATTTCCCATCAATCTTTAGTTACAGGTTTATTTGACACAGCAAATCTCAAAGCAAAGGAAGAGGGAAACTTATCTGGATCTATGTAAGTTAGTGTAGACTACTGGGGACTCCTAAGATCAGGGTGCTGTGGACCAAAACAGTCTTGAGAACATAAAATTATCCCTAAAACTCCTGTGTATGTGCAGAATGAAACCTGTAGCAATGTCTGCACAGAAAATGGATAGTCAAGGAGACTGGGCTATATTCTTCAGAGGATGGAAGAGATAATACAATTCTGAGCACACTATCATGAGTGCCACTCAAATTTGTCGGGAAAGGGGATGAAGAAGGAAGTATGAGAAAACCATAAAGGGTTGTTTGCATCTATATGCAGTGTTGGTGAAGTATCCACCTGGTTTAAGTATAACTCTAAAGCAGGGAGGAACATTCCATACATTTTTGAAAAGGCAAAATGGGGATTCGAACCACTGAAGGGTCCACAAAGACCCAAAATTGGTGGGTCTTTGTCATCTTCAGGAGTCCAGTATGTCTGCAGTGGTAGAAGCCAGTGGAGGGAGCAAGACCCAGCAGAAGAGGAAGATGTGCCTAATAGTCATGGCATTATGCAGAAAAGAAAGCCAGAATAGCAGATGAATAGAAAGCATTTACAGTTGAGCATTGCTAATCCAAAAATCCAAAATCTGAAGTGCTCCAAAATCCAAGCCTTTTTGAACATATGATGCTACAAGTGGAAAAATTCCACACCTGACTTCATATATGCAAAGTTTGTTTCACACACAAAATTATTTAAAATACTGTATAAAATTACCTTCAGGCTATGTGTTTGAGGTATATATAAAATTAAATAAATTTCATGTTTAGAGTTGGGTTTCATCCTCAAGATACCTCTATGTACATGAAAATATTTCAAAAACTGAAAAAAAAACTCAGAAATCTGAAATACTTCTAGTCCCAAGCATTTCAGATTTTGAACCTGTACTCACCTATAAATCAATTGGATTCCTGATTGGTACACTCTTTGGAATCTTCCCTAAAAATGAAGGGCACCTGGAGGGCTGGAGCCTTGCATGTGTAAATAGAGCAAGACACAGAGCTCAGTCATTATCTTATTTGATTCCCACAGCAGCTCTCTAAGGCATTTATAATGTAATGTATCTGTAATTATCATATACGTGTTTCTAAATGAGAGAGATCCACAGGTAATATAAGATTTATATGTCTTTAAATCATATTTCAAGTGTTTATTAATTGTCCCCATTCCCTGTATAAGCTGATTGGCAAGTTTGTTGCTTCTTTTTTTTTTTCCTGATACATACAAAACATATGTATTCATTTTGAAAAAGTGAGGAAAAAAACCAGCTAACCAATAAAAAAAAATAAAGAAATTTAAAAGTACCAGTAACTATACGACATAGAAAAAGCACATTCTGGTTTTCATATATATATATATTTCACATAAATTATATATTTTATATATAGTGTGCATACATATGCCTCTAAATGAAATAGCATATCTATAGATGACTTTTAAATTGCTTTATTAACTTTACAGTGTACAATAAACATCTTTCCATGAAAGTTGATGAAAATCCTCTTCTGACAGAAAAACTTACAGACTAGGTCTAAACACACTCTCTAATCAGAAAATGGCAGAAGAATGCCAAAAGGTTCACATTAAAGGTACACCAGGAAAAAATGCGAATTTGGAAAACAGGGATTTTATGATTATTAACCTCAAGATTCAAGGCATAAGGCAAAACTCATCATGATGATCATGCTGAGGGGAGTCTCCTATAAGAATGCGCAGACTGTACCTCAACTGAAGTTCCCTAATTTTCCTCCTTAGCTCTCTCATCTCCTCCATGAACCGTTCCATATCATCTGCATCTCCATCTATCATATCAATGTTATCGACAAGCCTATTGGGCACATCCTCTCCAAAATCCTGGGCACGTGGAGCCTGAACCCCTCTAATATTTCCTTCAGGCTCCTGGTCTTCACCACCTCCTAAAGTGGGAGCTTCATTCTGCACTGGGGCCTTCTCCACAACTTTGTTTTCCTTGGGGACATTTTCCATGTTGAGTTTTTTTTTTTTTTTTCCTGTTTTTTCTTCCTAGAAGATCAAAAGCAAGAAGAGGGAATGAATGCTTGGTAGGATTCAGAGTTCTGTTTGAGAAAAGTTTTCCCATCTGAGAAACTTTGTGAGCCCTGTAGGGGACGCCCCAGACCCAGCGCTGCCCCAAAGCCCACCATTTTCCCTGAAAATCCCTTGCCCAGGCCACTCCTGCCACCAAAATGCGGGACGAGTTGGGGGAGGGGGACAACCATAGAAAGACCAGACTTCATTCAGCTCCCTGGGATCCTAATAAGCTCTCCAGGAGCGCCCCTTTACTCCCTTCTTCCCTCATCAGACACAGGCTTGCCGTTTTTGAAGACTCTCCTAAGTTTCTCCTGCACTTAACTCGGGCAGGAAGGGCTGTGAGTCACCAACATTCTGCTCTGATCCTTGATACCCCTACACCAGAGGGTCCCAGGCAACCTACCTGCAGGAATGAGGCAGTCTTTCTCTCTTAGTCTTGAAATCTGCTGCACGAACGAACGTACTAAAGACCTGAAGACAAATGCGGCAATTACCAGGCCTGATCATTTGATCAAGGGACTGGTACTGGGAGTTGATTTAAGGTTCTCCTAATATTAGCACCCTCTGTTTCTCCTCCATCCTGTCTCACGGCTTCTCTTCCCAACCTGTGATAGGCTATCCCACCATCGAGAAACAGGCATCAAAGATGATTATTTCCAAAACATTTTAACCTCTTCTTTAGGCTCCCATCCCTACTATTTCCTCCTACCTGTCACCAAATTACAATTTCTGGAATGCAGACATCTTGCCTAGCAGAGGAGTTAGAAGAGCTTGCTGAACGGATACGTGGTTTATTCACAAAGAATTTCAGTCTAGGTATCCGTCAGGCCCTCTCTCTAGCCGACCCCCACTCCTTTGCCCACCATTTTATGCATCAAGATGGACGATAAGTGAAGAGGTATGTGGGCACTGCAAACTACGACCTGCTGCGGTCTCTGCGCTTTGTCATTCTCACTCCAGGATCTACCAGCAGCGCCCACGCTTACACCGACCGACTTGCTGGGACCAAAAACAGTTTCTCGCTCCTCGCCTCTGTCCCTCAGTCAGAAGCTTGCTCGCTCAACTGCCTCAGTAGGGACCTGCTTTCCAGACCTAATCTCTGTCCCCGTCCTCTGCAGCAATTCCTCTCCTCGGCCCCTGTAGCCTATCATTTCCAGCTCTAAATGGGTAGAGGATGAAGAAAAGGTACCTAGAACATAGGCCTAAAACCTTGGTAGGGTCCGCGCTCCCCACCCCTTGGTTGCCTGCTGCACCTCCCTCCGGCGGCCCTGCAGGAAGCCGGCCATTTCCTGGCAGTCTCCTCCACCGGCCGGACTCCATCAGACATTGCCTGATCGTCGGCCTCCTAGGAGATCTCAAATGGTATCCATTTTCAATCCGGGCCCCTTGGGAGATCCCCTCCCCAACCGATCCATTTCTCACACTAAGCTGCTGCGTATCTGGAAAGGGGTCGATAATCCAGTCCCGGACCCGCTCTGGTGTTTGCCTTCTGCCGCCCCCACACCGGTCAGCGCCCACCAACCTGCTAGGGCTCCTCTGGAGTCGGCTTCTACCACTTTCCTCTTTTCCTGGGCAGCTGGTTCGCCTGCCTTCAGAGCAACAGCGAGCAGTCCTTCTGCCACCGACGACTACCAGACCACAACTAGAAGGAGAGACTAATCCAAGCGTTGGCTCAGGGTCTCCTAAGGGCCACGTCACTGTGAGCTCAGATTTCCAATTACCATTCATCCCGCAGTGCGGCAGGAGGGTGGGGGCGGGACTGTGGGCGGGGCCACCTTTTTCCTCATTCTTGCTTTCTCCACCACCACCCATCCCTCTATTTTTTAATTTAGCGATTCCCAAGACCAAACGGGTCATAATATATTGTAGTTTGTATCTGGCTTTCTCTGTTTTCTGCTGGAGCTTTTAAATAATCGCTTCCTCCTCTTCTATACCCCTAAACACACACTTCTCTCACCTTCACATCCCAGAAAATAAAGCCTTAACAGTTTTGTAGGCCTTTGTCCTAGATTGGAACCCGGAGAAGGGGTGGAGAGCACGAGGCTAGGAAGTCTGGAAAATAGGTAGGAAGTGGCATTCAAAAAATTTTTCACTTCAATTACTTTCCTTTTTGTTTATTTGGGAAGGTGGTTCCTTTTGTTTTTCGTCAGCATGCATTCATTTTGTTGTTTTTATTACTAGACAATACAATTATTTTCAGTTGAAAAAACAGGATTCGAGTTGTAAAAACATGACAATCTGTTTCGGCTGCTGAATCATATTATAAATATAGACCCTCCAGAAAGCACTCCCCTACCTCCTTTAAGGACTTTGACATATAAGGGTGGTTTCTCTTGTGAAGGATCTCTATCTGCACGTCTTTCCATGAAGTGATGCATTGAGTCTAATAGAGCCTTGCTGGTGGATTTTAATATCTTGAGAACCTGTGACAAACTGACGATCACCTCTAAATTGTGTTAGTGTAACTTCACCTTACAATAATACCTAGCCTTGACAATTCAGGACAATAATTTGGGGAAGCCACCCTGACAGATGAAAATGTACTAAGATGGACACATAGAGGGGAAAAACAAACACTGGGGCCTACAGGAAGGTAGAGGGTGGGAGGAGGGAGAGGATCAGTTTACCTATGTAACAAAACTGCACATGTACTCCTGAACTTAAAAGTTAAAAAATGTATTGTGAAATTACAATGTTAAAATAATATTCTACTGGAATAAATATAGAACGAATGAGAAAAGAAAGCCGATTATCAAACCCAAATATGGAAAAATGCTATTAAATTGATTGAAATATTTTGAATCAGTGGGGAAAGGTTAGACTGAAGAAATTGTGCTAGGATAATTGGTTATTTTGAAAAACAATGAAGTGCCTTATTATTCTCATACACTTAAAAATAAACACTAGATGTTTGCACAAAAAGACATAAAAGCATTAAAAATAGAACTTAGCATGTTATTTTGTATATAATCTTAGGATGGAAAAGTATTTTAAAATACAGCACCAGATACTGACAAGACCAAAAGACAATTGGCTCAATTCTGCTGGGACCCTCCAAGTCTCAGAAACAATTTAGAGTGCTCCTCAGAATTATACTAACTAGTGAAGAGAAGTTGGATATTTTTCTACAGACTTGGCTCCTTTATTGGCGGATGTTACCCTGAGGATGTTAAAATCTGTGGCACTTCTAGGTTGTCCTACACCTGGGCTGAGCAAGTTCCCAAGGTACCAGAAAAAGCCCTCAGCAAAATTAGAAAACACAGGTACAGTAGAAGGATAATATCAGTTTTATCCCCACTCTAAGAAATATACTATTCACATTTTACTCTAAATCAGTCAAAATATCTCCCTTCAAAAGCAAAGATAATACACACATATTCATTTTCTTTTTTTATTATTATACTCTAAGTTCTGGGATACATGTGCAGCATGTGCAGGTTTGTAACATAAGTATACATGTGGTAACATTGTTAGAGTAAATTAACAAAGCCTAACTATGTGGTATGTAGCCTTTGATATGGTAAATGTATTCTTTTGCATTTACTTGAAAAGGGGATCAGAATATTTACTTTCACATGGAAGAGATAACATATCCATTTCTAGTTTTCCTTCAGGGCAAACAAAATATACACTTCCACAGGGCATCACATTGACCCATTATATCCATGATATGCTGACTGGACAGGAAGAGAAAAATGTGGTTATTACACTAGAGGCCTTTGTAAGACATGGGCTATGGAGGGTGGAAGATATGCCCATTACTTTACAGATATTTTAATAGGTTCAATGGCTGTAAGAATGCCAGGATATCTCCTCCAGAGTAAAAGAAAAGTTACTGCGTCTTGTATCACCTCCCACAAAGAAGGAAGTGCAGCACTTGGGAGGCCTCCTTGGGTGTTTGAAGCAACACATTTTATACCCTTTAAGTTATAAAGTAAGATGAATCCAGCAGTAGCCCATTATAAGGTGGAAACAGAATATCGTTGATTAAGTCCAAGGAAAACCAGAGGACATAGGTTAAGTATATGAGCAGATAGCCCAGATCCCCATGCTACCCACCACAGTTGCACCAGTGCCTCTCCTTTGGTTTGAACCATATGAAAGTATGCATCAAAAAGTGGGCAAAGGATATGAACAGACACTTTTCAAAAGACGACATTTATGTAGCCAACAAACATATGAAAAAATGCTCATCATCACTGGTCATTACAGAAATGCAAATCAAAACCACATTGAGATATCACCTCACACCAGTTAGAATGTGATCATTAAAAAATCTGGAGACAACAGATGCTGGAGAGGATGTGGAGAAATAGGAACACTTTTACACTGTTGGTGGGAGTGTAAATTAGTTCAACCACTGTGGAAGACAGTGTGGCAATTCCTCAAGGACCTAGAAATAGAAATTCCATTTGAGCCAGCAATCCTATTACTGGGTATATACCCAAAGGATTATAAATCGTTCTACTATAAGGACACATGCACACGAATGTTTATTGCAGCACAGTTTACAATAGCAAATACCTGGAACCAACCCAAATGCCCATCGATGATAGACTGGACAGGAAAAATGTGGCACATATACACCATGGAATATTATGCAGCCATCAAAAACGATGAGTTCGCGTCCTTTGTAGGGACATGGATGAACCTGGAAACCACCATTCTCAGCAAACTGACACAAGAACAGAAAACCAAACACCGCATGTTCTCACTCATAAATGGGTGTTGAACAGTGAGAACACATGGACACAGGGAGGGGAACATCACAAACTGAGGCCTGGGGAACATCACACACTGGGAGGGCTAAGGGAGGAATAGAAGGAGGTAGGGGGATTGGGGAGTGATAGCATTAGGAGAAATACCTAATGTAGATGACTGGGCGATGGATGCAGTAAACTACTACCATGACACATGCATACCTATGTATCAAATCTGCACAGTCTGCACATGAACCCCTGAACTTAAAGTATAATTATAAATAAATAAATAGAAAAGAAAGTATGTGGTTCCATATAACCAGTTGAAGGAGGAGGGGAAAGCTCAAGCTTGGTTTACTGGATGAGCTTGGCATGTGAAAGTAAGTCAAAATACATGGTGACTGTATTACACACACATTTAGAGGTGGTCCTGAAAGCCAGCAGAAAGGGAGAACATCTTCCCAGTGGGTAGGACTGCAAGCAGTGTACCTGATAATCCACTTTTTGTGGAAGAAGAAGTGGTCCATGATGGTAATATATATGCATTATTGGACAGTAGCCAAAGGTCTGGTGATCTGGTCAGGAGCTTGAAAGGAAAAGATCAGGAAAGGGAAGTCTAGAGTAGAGGCATGTGGATGGACATATTGGAAGTGGCATGAAATAGAAAGATTTCTGTATCAATCCTGTTTTAATGTTCACAAGAAAGCATCAATTATGAAAGAGTAACTGAAGAACTAAACAGACAAAGCGACTTTGGCCATTGACATTAACCAGCATTCATTTCGGTCTTCTCAGGACTGGTTTGATGGGCATCTGAACGAACTAGCCATGGTGGCAGAAATAGAGGTGATATATGGGCCCAATATCATAGACTTCTATGTACCAAGACAATTTAGCTGCTTCCCTGTATGAATATCTAAACTGCAGCAACAGAGACCAAGGCTCTTTCTCAAATATGACACTATTTATAAAGACCACTTAGCAGTAAATTGACTATGTTGGACGCTTTTCATCCTGGAAGGGTCAGTGGTTCATGCTCACAGGAATATATACCTATTCTGGGCATGGATTTGCACCTGCACAGCCTCAATAAGCATCTGGGGGATTTGGGGGTTCCTGATCTATAGTCTTGGAATCCCACACAACAGAGCATCTGAACAAGGTAGTCACTTCATCGTAAATCATGGGTACAAATGGATCCAGAACAAGATGATCCACTTATCATATTAAATATTGCACCATCCAGAAGGAGCTGACCTCACAGAACACTTCTGAAGGCAAACGTAAAACACCAATAAACATAAACCCTGGAGTAATTGGGTGGCGTCCTCCAGGATGCAGTATATGCATTAAATCACAGACCTCTATGTTAGACTTTAGATCTAATTGGAAGAATGGGATTAAGAATAAGGGGTGAATGCAGGAGAGTCCCTACTCCTCATCATAGTGGCCCACAATCATCACAGCAGTGGTTTGAACAAGCATTGGACTTCTGATGTCCAGGAACCAGCAGCCAAGAAGAGGAATCCACATGTGACAGGAGTGATTGACTCTGAACTGTAGGAGGGTGTAAGGCTGCTTTAGTAAAATGAGTAAGAAAGGAATATGTATGAAACCAGGTGATCTACTTGAGTGCCTCCTGATATTCTCTTGCCCCATTTAACTGTGAATGAATAATGTCATTGAAAAGAGTTTGGACACCTCCACAATGAAGGTTTGGTTCACACGACTAGGTGAGCTTCCAAGACCAGTCAAGATTACAACTGTGTGTGAGGGAAATTTCAAATGAGTAGTGGAAAAGGAAGAGAATAATTACCAGTTCTGGCCCAGAAACTAAATGCAGCAATACAGGCTGTAGTGTGTCCCACTATTGTCCCTCTTCAAAGTTTCCCTTCATAAAGAGAAGCCCAAAGGAATAAGGAAGGAACTGTTCTATGCAGCTGAATGGAGAAATAGATCTGTGCTGTACAAAGGCAAACTGTGGTAACCATGAAAATGTGCTACTCAGATCCCCAGCTATAGGGAGCATAGTTGCTTGATGGCCTCAACTGCTGCCCCTTGGGACCAACCATTGCATTTTCATCAAAGCCGTGCTTCCCTCAGACTTCTCCCAGATAATCACTGAGTGGGAAATAGTAGTGCAGGTCAATTCTTTAGAGATGAGGAACTCCTCTTACAGGCAACTTTGTCTCATGGTATCCCTATCAACCTGCCAGAAACCTTAGAACTGTGGGACAGTCTGAAAGTATTTCTACCCATCTTTATTTTCTCCTTCCTCTTCTCTCTTCACAAACATCATTTCAGCATTATGATCGGGAGGCTCTTCCTGCCTTCTGCTCCCTCCCCTTCTCCCCCTTTTCCCATAATTAATCTCTTTCACAGGAGTCTTATCTTGGTGTCTGCTTCTCAGGGAACCTGAACTAACATGTGTACTAATAAAAGTATTGTTTAGAATCACATGATTATATACTGGGAAACATCGCATCCAAAGCAAATTCACCAAATATCATAGCTATATCAAAAATAAAGCAGTAATAGTTGTTTATTTTATTTAAAAGTTTACTGAATATAGGCCAGGCATAGTCGCTCGTGCCTATAAACCCAGCATTATGGGAGGCCGAGCCCAGTGAATCACTTGAGCATAGGAGTTCAAGACCAGTCTGGGCAGCATGATGAAACTATGTCTCTGTAAAAAATACAAAAATTAACTGGGCGTGATGGTGTGCATCTGTAGTTCCAGCTACTCAGAAGGCTGAGGTGGGAGGATCACCCGAGGCCAGTAGCAAATATCACAGTCCAGCATTGGCAACAGAGTGATACCTTGTCTCAGGAAAAACAGCAACAAAAAAAAGTTACTGACTAAATTTTTTTTTTTCATTTTCCTTCTTTAATTTTTTTTATTCTAATTTCAGGGGTACATGTGCAGGTTTGTTATATATTTAAACATATTTCATGGGGGTTTGTGGCACACATTATTTCCTTACCCAGGTATTAAGCCTAGTGTCCATTAATTTTTTTTCCTGATCCTCTCCCTCCTGCCAACCTCCACCCTCTAATAGGCCCCAGTGTGTGTTGTTCCCCTCTATGTGTCCATGTGTTCTTATCATTTAGCTCTCAGTTATAAGTCAGAACATGTGATATTTGATTTTCTGTTCCTGCATTAGTTTGGCTAAGGATAGTGGCCTCCAGCTCCATCCAAGTTTCTGCAAACGACATGGTTGTGTTCTTTTTGTGGCTGCACAGTATTCCATGGTGTGTATGTACCACATTTTATTTATCCAGTCTATTATTGATGGCTATTTAGGCTGATTTCATGTCTTTGCTATTGTGAATAGTGCTGAAATAAACATACGTGTGTATGTGCCTTTATGACAGAACAATTTATATTCCTTTGAGTATATATCAAGTAATGAGATTGCTGGGAAAAACGGTAGTTCTGTTTTTTGGTCTTTGAGGAATCTCCACCTTGTCTTCCACAATAGTTGAAGTAACTTACACTCCTCAGCAACAGTGTATAAGTATTGCTTCCCCACCCCCCACGCCCACAGCCTCACTGGCACGTTATTTTTTGACTTTTTAATGATAGCCATCCTGACTGGGATGAGATGCTATCTCATTGTGGTTTTGATGTGCATTTCTCTAATGATCCGTGATGTTTAGCTTTTTCTCATGATTGTTGGTCTGCATGTATATCTACTTTTGAAAAGTGTCTGTCCATCTACTTTGCCAACTTTTTAACAGGTTGTTTGTTTTTTCTTGTAAATTTAAGCTCCTTATAGATGCTGGATATTAGACTTTGTCAGATGCACAGTTTGCAAAAACTTTCTCCCACTCTGTAGGTTTTCTGTTCTGTTGATAGTTTCTTTTGCTGTGCAGAAGCTCTTTAGTTTAACTAGATCTCATTTGCCAATTTTTGTTTTTGTTGCAATCACTTTTGGCATCATCATCATGAAATCTTAGCCCGTTCCTATGTCCAGAACGCTATTGCCTAGATTAGGTTCCAGAGTTTTTATAGTTTGAGGTTTTACATTTAAGTCTTTAATCCATCTTGAGTTGATATTTGTATATGATGTAAGGATGGGATCCAGTTTCAATCTTCTGCATATGGCTAGCCAGTTCTCCCAGCATCATTTATTAAACAGAGAATCCTTTTCATGTAGCTTGGTCTTGTCAGCTATTCAGAAGAGCAGATATTTGTAGGTGTGTAGCCTTATTTCTGGGTTCTTTATTATGTTCCATTGTTCTGTTTGTCTGTTTTGATATCAGTACCATGCTGTTTTGTTTACTGTAGCCCTGCAGTATAATTTGAAGTCAGGTACCATGATGTATCCAGCTTTGTTCTTTTTGCCTAGGATTGCATTGGCTATTTGAGCTCTTTTTTGGTTCTGTATGAATTTTAATATAGTTTTTTTCTAGCTCTGTGCACAATGTCAATGGTACTTTAATAGGAATAACATTAACATTGACTTTATAAATTGCTTTGGGCAGTATGGCCATTTTAATGACACTGATTCTTCCTATCCATAAGCATGGATCTTTCAAAAAATTTGTTTGTGTCATCTCTGATTTCTTTGAGCAGTGTTTTGTAGTTCTATGTGTAGAGCTCTTTCACCTCCCTGGTTAGCTCTACTCTTAGGTATTTTAATTTTTTTGGTAGCAATTGTGAATGGGATTGCATTCCTGATTTGGATTTCTGCTTGACTGTTGTTTGTGTATAGGAATGTTAGTGATTTCTGCACAGTGATTTTGTATCCTGAGAATTTGCTGAAGTTGTTTATCAGCTTAAGAAGATTTGGGACTGAGACTATGGGGTTTTCTAGATATAGGATCATGTCATCTGGAAACAGGAATAGGCTGACATCCTGTCTGCCTAGTTAGATGCTCTTTATTTCTTTTTCTTGCTTAATTGCCTGGCCAAGACTTCCAATATTATGTTGAATATAAGTGGTGAGAGAGGTCATTCTTGTCTTGTGCCAGTTTTCAAGGGGAATGTTTCCAGCTTTTGCCCATTCAGTATGATGAAGGCTGTTGGTTTGTCATAGGTGACACTTATTATTTTGAGGTATGTTCCTTCAGTGCGTGGTTTATTGAGAGTTTTTAATATGAAGGGGTGTTGAATTTTGTTGAAAGCCTTTTATGCATGTATTGAGATGATCATGTGGTTTTTGTCTTGAGCTCTATGTGATTTTTCATAATTATTGACTTGTATATGTTGAACCAACCAGGGATCCCGGGATAACACCTGTTTGATTGTGGTGGATGAGCTTTTTGACCTGCTGCTGGATTTAGTTTTCCAGTATTGTGCTGAGGATTTCTGCATCAATATTCATCAAGGATATACAAGCCTAAGATTTTTTGTTGTTTTTGTTGTGTTTCTGCCAGGTTTTGGTATCAGGATGATGCTGGCCTCATAGAATGAGCTAGGGAGGAGTCCCTCCACCTTAATTTTTTGGAATAGTTTCAGCAGGAATGGTACCAGCTCTTCTTCATGTATCTGATAGAATTCAACCATGAATCCTTCTGGTCCTGGGCTTCTTTTGCTTGGTAGGCTATATTTTTACTGACTCAATTTTAGCTTGTTATTGGTCTGTTCAGGAATTTAATTTCTTCCTGGTTCAGTCCTGGGATGTGTATGTGTTCAGGAATCTATTTATATCTTCCAGATTTTCTAGTTCATAATGTGCACAATGGTGTTCATAATATTTATTCTCTGATGGTTATTTGTATTTCTGTGGGGTCAGTAGTAATATCTCCTTTGCTGTTTCTGATTGTGTTTATTTGAATCTTCTCTTTTTTCTTCTTTGTTAGTCTAACTAGTGGCCTATTTTATTAATGTTTTTCAAAAACACCTCCTGGATTGATTTTTGAATGGATTTTTGTGTCTTAGTCACCAGTTCAACTCTAATTTTGGTTATTTTTTGTCTTCTGTTAGCTTTGGGATTAGTATGCTTTTGAGTCTCTAGTTCTTTTAGTTATGATATTAGATTGTTAACTTGAGATCTTTCTAATTTTTTGAGGTGGACATTTTCCTAAATTTCCCTATTAATACTATCTTAGCTGTGTCCCAGAGATTCTAGTATGACATATCTTTGTTCTCATTAGATTCAAAGAAATTCTTGATGCCTGTCTTAATTTTGTCATTTACCCAAACTCATTCAAGAGCAGGTTATTCAATTTCCATTTAATTGTATGGTTTTGAGTGAATTTTTCAGTCTTAGTTTCAATTTTGATTGCACTGTGGTTCACGAGATTGTTTGTTACGATTTTTAGTTCTTGCTGAGAAGTGTTTTACTTTCAATTATGTGATTGATTTTAGAGTAAGTGCCCTGTGGAGATGAGAATAATGTATATTCTGTTAGTTTTGTATAGAGAATTCTGTAATGTCTATCAAGTCCATTTGATACAGTGATGAATTCAGGTCCTGAATATCTTTGTTAATTTTCTAACTCAATGATCTGTCTAATGATGTCAGTGTGGTGTTAAAGTCTCCGACTATTATTGGGAGGCACCTATTTCCCTTTGAAGGTCTCTAAGAACTTGCTTTATGAATCTGGGTGCTCCTGTGTTGAGTGCATATATATTTAGAGTAGTTAGATCTTCCTGTTTAATTGAACTCTTTACCATTACGTAATATGCTTCATTGCTTGGTTTTGTTTTTATCTTCGTTGTCTGAAGGAGACAGTTTTGGGCTTGCTGAAGGTAAAGTGTCTCAAAACACTTTCAAGTATTATCAAGAGGTAAAATCCTTTCCTAGATTTCAGGTCTGAAGGAAATAGCATCTGGTCCAAAGGTTTAAGTGCATGGCAGTGGAAACTAAGTCACATATCCAGGCTAGATGCAGAACTAGGGTTAGAAGTTGGGGCCTCAACTCCTAGTTTATGGTTCTTCCTGCTGCAGGAAGAGAGCATCTCTGGAACCATGAGTTACTCTTCTGAGAGAATGTAGCCAGTGCTTTTCCGTCTGAGACTAACTTCAGTTTATTCAGCCCTTCTCAAGGCTAAACATAGGTCCTCCTAGCCTGTCAGTGTAATGGTCTTTCATAATTTTAAATGCTGCTTGGGAGATTATGATCCTGTATCAATTCTCTAGGTAAAGAGAAATCTGCTCATTTAAACCTTCTTACAGTGCGGAAGGCAGGTTTGCAGAGGCAACGTGCAATGCTTTTTGGAACCATCTGAAAGAACAGCTATTGAGTACTCCTCCTGACTTTACCTGTGCTCTTAGGCTTCTAAAAGAAATTAAGGAGGTGAGTAACCAACCTCCCATTCGTGGATGGGAAGTTCCTGGGCATCTCAAAACCTTGGAGTGTCAATGGCTATTAATATCTTAAGTAGCATACTTTTTAATGTGGCCTACTACTTAAACAGATAGGATGGGACAGCTTCCATTTTATTTGTTTAAGGTGAAACTTGCCAATTGAGTGATTACTGTAACAATATATAATTCAATTAAACAAATTCTTACTGAAACCCCACTATGGTCTATGTGTTTCAGAAACGCAGAGATGAATAGGAAAGCCCTTGCCCACAAGAAACTTACACTTTTGAGTCAAAAGTCTATTTCAATTTTATCCTCACACTTTGGAGTAAAACAATCTAAAAATGTCCTTATCCTTTATTAAGAATACCTCATCTCCTTGTGGTGGTGTGTATTTCATATTTCTTGTATCCCACACATTTAAAGTCACATTCTTGTTTTTATTTATATTTTTTAACCTCATTCTACCTAAAAAATAATAGTGACTACTACTATAACTGATCCCAGTGAAACCTTGAATGGTAATTGTCCTCTAAACAGAAAGAAGTAATACTCTCTAGGAAACATAGAGACTCAGTTTTCTGACCCCCAGAAGACATAATCTGGGATGGCTTTGGCCTAAGAGCACAGTTCATTGGAGAAAGTTTGGGGTTCTAAACAGAACTTGGCTCCTTTGATTTCCTTTGTTGGGCAGATCTTGCTGTCACCGCTATTAACCACGGCAGAACTGCCTAAGAAACGAGATAGAAGAAGCTCTGGACACAGATCTTCTCAAGCAGGAAGCAGAACATGGGGCCCTGGATGTCCCTCGTCTTTCTAACTACATTCTCAATTTGATGGCCCTGCTATGTGCACCAGTTCGAGATGAAGCAGTACAGAAACTAGAGACCATAACAGATCCAGTGCGGTTACTGAGGTGAGAGTCTAGATGTGCTGTCCCTCAAATCTGCCTTAGACACTGTGCTAGAGAACTCTGAGCCAGATACTGTGATATAGTCTCCGTCTTATCTGGCTCTTGTGTACTGACGACCTGACTGGCACCTTCTCTCTTTTCTGGATTATTGGCTTTTATTTTCTAAGGATAGCCTCTCAGGGTTCCTTTGATGATCTTTGGATCAGTTGGGCCTCCTTTATGTCAAGATGTTGTTAAGACATTAAGGTACAGTAATTCTTTCTCCTATAGATTGCAAATTGCCTTTTCCCAGATGTTCTCCTGTTCATCCCAACTGAAACCCTGTGAGGGGACAGGACAGAGGATTATCCGTGTTTCACAGCTAGAAGAACCAGGACCTGCAAAAGTAAAATGATCTGCTGAATGAGTTAGAAATTCAGTCATCCACATCCCAACTACCCACATAGTAATTGTTGACGCCTTGGTGATTTCCTTCCACTGACTACTGTTTTTTCAAGGTGACAGAATGACTGCAGGGGAAAGAGCTCTAATCCGGTAGTTAAAGTGTCAGGAGGTATAACTGTCCTTGGTTTTGCCATCAACTCACTCTATGGCCTAGGGTCACTGGCCACAGTACCATCATTCATAAGTTGAAGTAGGACTGTTTGTTTTTAAGGCTTCTTCTAACTCTCAAATACTCTGCTTTTATAGCTCCTTGCTTGCATTCCACCCTTTCACACCAGATTTCCTTTAACAGTGTAAATGTTCTGTTTCTCCCTATGGCAGGGGCACCTTCTGTGTTCTGGGCCTAATGAAAATGGACATGGTGAACTATACCCTTAAGAGTTTTCGACCCTACCTGCAGGAGCATTCCATCCGGTATGAATGAGCTAAATTCCAGGAACTCCTTGATGAGCGGCCCAGTATGTTTAAAATCTAAGGGCAGGAGAGGGGAGATTTGACCTTGGGTCTGCCTTCCTATAGCAGTAGAGACCATTTTCTATTTTTTGAATAGAATGTTTCTTCCTTGGACAAGGGGTAGGGAGAAGGAGTGTCTCTCTAAGACAGGAAGACCTACAAAAACACTTCTTTATTGACCAAGAATATGTCTCAAAGCCTTTGTCTTTAAGCCTTGGGATTTTAAGATGCATATTCCCTTCTCTGTCGTAGGTCTCCTCAATTATACCACAAAATGGCTAACCAAAGCAGCCACAGACATCACTACACTATGTCCGAGTTCTCCTGACTCACCTGGCTCCTCCTGCAGCACGGCGTGTTCACTTCCAAACCGGGCAGCTTACAACTCCAAGCCGCCCAGTCCAACAATGGTGCTATACCAAGGCTACCTCAACCTCCTCTGCTGGGATCCTGAAAACGAAGAATTCCCTGAGGTAGGGATGTGTGTTGGGGCATTGCCTTATTCTATTGTATTCGGTGCCTGCATTTGAACCCTCCTCTTCTGATGGGCTGCCCTTCGCTCCCACACCAGACTCTGCTGATGGACAGGATCCGGCTTCAGGATGTGGCATTCCAGTTGCAGCAGCTAACCATTCTGGACTCAGTCTTGCTAGTGGTCAGAAGTTTCTCTGGTGAAGTTTTATTCAGCTCACCTGAATTTGTGGATAGACTGAAATGCATCACCAAGGCCCTGACTGAGGAATTTATCTCCAGGTAAGATTCACAGATCTCTGTTAAAGAGGAAAATGTGTGGTATTTGGGACATAGGCAGGTAATGTTAATAGTTAATACTATTATTGCTTATTCTTCATCACAAACCACACAAAGGCCCTTGGGAACCATCTCCAAGTATTTTGGTGTCTTTGATAAGTTGTACTGAGGCTTGGGATACAAAAAGAAAACTTATTTTTCCAGAGAAGAGTGTGGAAGCCAGTTTGCCACAAATATTCCTTATGTGCTTGCTCTAAGTGAGTCATTATATCCTTGATTGAATGACAGTGGATTTGTGCTATGTGTATCCAGAAGTCGGTCAGTGATATTGACCATTCACTGCCTGTAGGGGCAGGGATACTGTAACAAGGTAAAAGGAGGAGTTGGAAGTCAAGGCATTTCAATATATTTGCAATTTAATCGGTGGAGTAGGAGAAAAACCATGAAAAAATACCCAATAGGATCTTCAAACAATATTTAAATAAAGTTGATAGGAGTGGAGAATGCTGAGTGGATCCAAGGATGGCACTGAACCCTTGCCCAATTTACTTTGTTTTGTTTGAAGTGGCATATGGTACTGTATGCTTGGATCAGGTGGTACCTTGTGGGTAACAATGAGTATATTTCACTTGCCCAGTGGCTAATGCTGTCTTCTGGTGGCAGAGAGCTGGAATTCTTCCTGGGATAGGTCTGGCTTCTGTTATGAGGCTCTCTGGGCTTTGCCCCTCTGCCAGGCCCACTCTGCCTTCTATCCTTCATTATCTAGGCCCGAAGAGGCTATGCTGAGTGTGAGTGAACAGGTGTCTCAGGAAATCCATCAAGGCCTCAAGGACGTGGGCCTCACTACTCTGAGCAGTGAAAATACAGCAGCTCTTCTAGGCCAACTCCAGGGCATCGCCAAGAAAGAGAACTGCATTCGTAGCATCGTTGGTAAGAATCCCCATGGTCGTGGTGCAGAAAAGTGGCAAGAATGTGGGGGGTGGGCAGGGAGACCTTACCCTGAAAGTGAGTTACCTACCCATTTAAAAATGAAAAGGCATGATCATTTGGAAAGTTTTTTTAGCTTTAGTTTCCTTGTCTATAATGTGCACGATTCTAATAGATCTTCAGTTTGAAGAATGCGTATGTGGTTTGAAGGTGGCTCTGCACCCAAGGTCTGTGACTCACAGGGGTGGGATACTGTTGCACTAACCCCACGGAGTCATTCCTGGTCATTTTCTAACTGTCAGCCAAGATATATGGAGAAGCCCTTTCTCTATCCTATGCTTTAAGCTACCACGTGGGCCCCTACTCCTCTCCATGGAAGCGATGCTGAGTTAGGCCGTAGGACATGCTCCATGCTGGAATGGAAGCAGTGAATTTGGCCACCTGCTTTGAAGTTTAGCATCTGGTCATAGTCTGGATTGGGTGTATGGGCCTGAACTTGGTGCACTGGCTGCAACATGTGTTGCTACTTTCAGGTACCGGGCCTACGGTCCTCTTGTTAAGTTAAATGTGCACTCGGATCCCATGTACAGCTATATAAAGTAATCTTACAAACCGCCAGAAATTTACTAGCTCGGCCTCTTTTGATCACACACTGTCCTTTGGGAGCTTGATGACATTCCCTTCCCCCAGACAAACAAAAATCTCATGTATATGGTTTACCCAAATGAGTGAAGAGGTCAGTGAATAACTCGGTTAACATAAAACTTTGGTGAGCAGATAGTGCAAAGGCATTGTGAATTTATTCTGAACCTTCTTTGTTCCTCTCTTCACTGTTTCCCTCTGCTCATAGATCAGCGGATCCGTTTGTTTCTCAAATTCTGTTTGCTGCATGGCATGAAGGAGTCTCTGCTACACTTTCCTAGAGGCCTCATTCTCATTGAAAGAGAGTCGGCGGAACTGGGCTGGAAGTTTGTCAGTCTGATGCATCATAATCAGCAGGTATTTAGCCCATACTATGCTGAGATCCTAAAAAAACATCATTGTGGGGATCATTCCAGCGTAGAGACCCCTAATAGTGTCTCCGCCATAATGGAGTTTGAGCCCAGACACGTTTCTCGCCCCCTGGAGGCAGTCGAGCTAAGGGAAAGAAGGAATTGAAAGAAGTTTGATTTTGCAGAAGGCTATTTCTGGTTCACTGACCTAACACTATGGCTGGGTGAAGGCTGTGTGGTTTTACTAGACATTGTTTTTCTTGAAGTTCCTGTTCTGGGCTAGTTTTATGACTCTGTTACCAGGTACTCACTGAACCTTGTGACTATTCACATGACATTTGAAATTGTTACCTTTAAGATTTATAGCTTGCTTTGACCGTTGTTAAATGTGATCTTGTTTCTGTGTTTTTGATTATCAGATGAGTAGAAAAGGTCACCTGTTTGTTTTATGACTTCTTGATCAATCTTTATGACAGTTGATTGCATGCTTCTCCTTTTACCAGATTTATCTTGAACCCCAGGCTTGCAATGTTGTAACTCTCCCTTCTCCTTTGTTGTAGTAACCTCACTAGGAGACTTGACGTCAGCCACTTCAGGCTGAAGGGTATATAATGAGACCCTGTGCACAAAATGAACTGCTGAATTGGGCATTGCCTATTCAGTCCTCCAGACCCCATCTGTCTGTCTCTCTTTTCTTCCGCGCACTCTCTCTTCCAGGTATTGGGACCCTCTTGCAGGTCAAGAGACCCCGGCAGACGTGCCGTTCTCACAGACCCCAACACATCGTCCCTCCAGCTCGAGCACAAAAAACAGATATGGAGCCTATCTGATAGTGCTGGACCCCAGCCACGGCAAAGGGGACCCAGGAGAGAGAGGTCAGCATGTTTCTGCTATGACATCACCTGCAGCTAGTGAAACAATCAGCCCTCTTCCTCGCTACAGCCAGGACACTGGGGTGCAGGAGTCAAGCATATAAACACCATCTGGCCCAATCCCCCTGACTAATCAACTTCTGAGCTGCAAGTAAATTTCAGTTCCTCCTGTGCTCTAGCTGAAGCCTGGTTTTGCACCCTCATCCGCCAACTAGCTGAGTGAGAATCCAGTGGGCCCTCCGTTTTCCCTTTGCCGGTTGATCATTCTTCGGTATTCTGACCTGAGCCAGAATCAGGGCATCAGGTACTGATAAAGGAAAAACCTGGGACTGTATACAATAATGCCCCCACCCCGCCCCGCCCCCAAAAATAGGAAGGAGCTAAAAGACCAAAGAGTGACCTGGACAAGTCCAGCTTGATAAGCAGATGAATTGATTGGGACTTACGTATAGGGCATTCCTGGGTGGCAGCAGGACAGCTCTGGGGATCTGCACTGCCACTCATCTGCAAGCAGCTTTTAAGCTAATTTTCTGGCTCTTTGCCTTCCATATGCAATGAGACTCTTTTTCTTGGTATGTTTCCCGGTACCCTCCGGGATGTTTTGGTTTTCGGGGACACATCATCTCCTCAGCTGGGCACCATGCATGGCCTTGGATCACCACCTGGCCTTCAGGGTTCAGGCAGCAGACATACAGCCTTAGGTAGTCTGGTGGGGGAGAGGAGTAACTCATTACCCTACAGCTACCAGCATTATTTTCTCCAGTGAAAAATCATTCCCTTGAGGGCTGGGAAACCTCTTTGTGGGATTATCCAGAGAATGAATATAAGGGCTTCTGGAAGTCAGAAATTCACTGAATTCCAGATGAAGAGAAGACGTAGAACTCCCATTTATAGCACCACATTTCCTTATAATTTTCAAGGATACAGCAATAGTAAGAGTTCCCAACTACTGTTCTAGTGTGTGGTCTGAAGCAGTATGAAAACTGGGGATTGGTTGAAACTTTATATTGTCTGACAACAAGCATTCAGCTAAGGACAGGTCTCAGCTTCCACGGGACTTCTCTTTCCTTCCAGTGATTCTAGGAGTCTGGCTTGGAATCTCTGATAATGACAGTAAACCCAAGCAATTAGGTCAGTGAGTGTCATATCAAGTTCACCCCTGGTCCTATTTCTACAGCTGAATGAATCTTCTCTTTCCACATCTCTAGGCTTAGAACATCTCGTTCTTCTTGACAGAATCGATGTGAGTATTCAAGTGTGGGGCAGCTGCCATGCTTTTTCCCGCTCCTAGTCTGGGACTCCAACTTCCAGGTTATGAATATCAGCTGACTTAGCATCACAAATGATAAATGTTCTTGGTCCACAAGGACTTGGACTTGTTTTTAGAGATTGCAGCAGTTTATGCCATCATTCTCAGGCCAAGTGCAGCAGACAAGCGGCAATCTAGAAAATTAGGGGAAAAAATTAGGTTTCGATCTGGACTAGGTTTGGATTTAGAATGGACAGGGGAATATAGCGACTTACTTATGGGATAGACCCAAACCGGGTGAAAAAAAAATAGCGTCCGCATTATTCTGGGGGAGGAAGGCACTGAGTGCAATTTACTCAGTCCAAGAAAATTAACAGATGAGATTGGAGTTCCATGAGTCCCAGGGGAACCACCTAATTGATTTCCTAGAGGGCGGATACTAGACAGGTGACATAGCTGGGTAAACAGAGTGCTATTTTTACCTTGGCTGGAGATGAGGCACACAGGCAAGCTGTGGAGGGGATCATTCAGGTGTTCTAATCTTGTGACTAGATAGTCTCAGGACAGAGACCATGGCAGATGAAAGTTTCATGTTTAATAAATTGCCAGTGAGCCTTGCCTTGTTAAATTTTCTGATCTGACTGGACAGTGTTAATACAATTTTTTAAAAAAATATTAATTCTGGAAGGCAGATTATCTTGCAGACAAATGTGTTCTGAAGGGGTCCCTATGGAGACGACTTTGGGCTGCAGTGAAACTTTGCTTTATACTTTATAATTGCAATCTGATTTGTCTTGATTTCTTAGCGATTTTGAGTTTATTGGTTCTCTTGTGCTTCCACATGGAGGAAATGGGAATCCTGGTCCTAAGCAAGGAAAGATAGCTCCACTCAATTCTGTTCACCCTTTAGGGATGGGTGGATGGACAGTTAGATAGATAGATGGAACATGCACATGGTTAAAAGCGACATACAGCACAGAGAAAATTCAGTTTCTTTCCCACCTTTGTATCTCATGTCTCCTACTGAGAGGAAACTATTACCAGATTTTTGCGTATACTTGTAGAGATATTCTGTGCATATGCAAGTACATATTACAATTATAACTAATTTTTGTGAGTGCGTATGTGCCAGGCAGTCTTTTAAGCACCCTACATATATTATTTCATTTATTCCTTGACAATTTATTTCCAATCTACTTTTCCAATTCTAGAACAATGTGGTAGAAAATGCCCTAAATGAGGGTAAGAACCTGTGTTTGTTTGTTTGTTTATATATTTATTTATCTGGTCTTCTTTGAGTGAGTAAGGAAAAATCATTTCACTTTCTTAGGCTTTTTCTTTGTCTTCATCTATAGGATTCCATACCTGACTAACTTACTGACTTTGTTGTTCAATTCTATAGAGTCATTTTTCAAAAAAATGCAGTCTTTTCAGAAGGCCACGAATAAGAGAGATCAAAGCTAGGCAGCTTGAGTTGAAGTAGAACTGGAAGAAGGAGTTTTGGGGACTGTTTCAAAACCACTGGACTAGATGATATCTAAAGGTTCCTGTATTATTTTCTTCTTTTCTTATGGATGCTGTAACAAATTACTCCCTGAACTTTGTGGCTTAAAGTAACATGCATTTATTCTCATATAGTCCTGAGTGTCAGAAGACCAAAACCAGTTTCCGTGGGTCAAAATCAGGGAGTCAGTAGGGCCAGGCTCCCTCTGGAAGTTCTAAGGGACAATCCGTTGCCTTCCCCTTTTTAGCTTCTGGAGCTGTATTCTTTATTCCTTGGCAAGGCAATGGATTCTTCCCTGGAGCTTCCAGAGCTCCCATTCCTTCGTCATCCAAACCAGCATTATAGCACCTTGTGTCAGTCATCACATTGCCTCCTTCTATGTGAAATGTCCCTCTCCTTCCCTCTTAATGAGGAAACGTTCTTACATTTAGGGCCTGGCAGGATAATCCCCCCGTCTCAAGATGCTTAGTCACATTTGTAAAGTCCCTTTTGCCACATGAGGTGACAGTCAGAGGTTCCAGAGACTACAACATGGATATCTTTGGAGGCCATTATTTAGCTTAACACAGTCTCCTCTCTAACTCCCCAAAATTCATGTTCCTTCTACATGCAAATTATGTTTGCCTCACCTCAATATCCCCAGAAGTCTTAACACATGACACACCAACTCGAGTCGAAAATCTCATCTGTAAATAATCTAAGCTAGGTATGAGACAGACTCTGGGTGTGATCCTTCATGAGGCAAAATTTCTCTTCATCGGTGGCCGTGCGAACTAGAAAAAGAAGTTACCTCTTTTTGATTATAGTGGTGACTCGGACATAGGATGATAGTTATAGACAGTCACCCTCCCAATGGGAAAAACTGAAAGCAAGCAAAAAGTTACCAGTTCCAGGCCAACTTGAAATCTAATCAGGTAAACTCCCTTAGGTTTCAAGGCCTGGGAATATTCCTCTGTGGCTAGAGGCTCTGCCCTCTATGCCTGAGGCTCCACCCTTTAAGTGGACAGAGCCAGGCTCTGTCCTCAGAGTCATCTTTTTGTTTTGAAGAGTAATACATGTTTGCAGCAGAGTACTTTCATCAGCCTGTTTCTTGCCTGTGGAATTTTGGAAGTCCAACAGCCTTCTTTCATTTCATCCTCTGTCACTTCAGTTCAAGTTGGCAGTGTTTCTGCTGGCACGGCATTCTTTAAAAAACTCACGTGTTAAGGATTCTCTCCATTGGACAAGAGGATCCTTCACAGATCTTTCCTGGATAATCTCATCTATATTCCTAGACTCCGTTGAGATGATCATTTAACCCTGTGAATATTCTGATCTTTTTATTCTTTCAAAGCTTTTGCAAAAGATTCTCCAGCCGTATCCTTGGCTTTCTCCTTAGTGCATGTTTTCCTGAAAGTAAATCTCCTAACTTTAGCATTTTGTGCAGTCTGAATAGGCTGAGAATTTCCCACATCTTAAAGTCTTGGATCCTTTTTGCTTAATAGATCTCATCCCTCAATTTGTCTCCTTATTCTTGTATTATACTATAGGCACCACTAAGAAACCAGGCCACAGCTTCAACACGTTACTGGAAAATCTACTCAAATAAATACTCAGGTTCATCCCTTTTAAGTTCTGCTTTCCGCACAAATGTAAGGCACGATTGAGCTGAGCTTTCTGCCACCATGCGACAAGAATGCCCTGTCTTCCAGTTCCAAAAACGTGTTTCTTACTTCTTTCTGAGCCCTCAGCAGCAGTGCCTTTATCACCCATATTTCTACCAACAGTCTGTGATAATTTAGGTGTTCTCTGAGACAATAAAGGCTTTCTTTGCTGCACGAATCCCTCCCTTCTGCCACATTCTTTATTGAGATAGAATTCACACAACAAAAAGTTTCCTGTTTTAAAAGATACAATTCAGTTTTTTTTTTTCAGTGCACTCACTGTGTCGTGCGATGTTCCCAATAATCTATTTTGATAACATTTCCATCATCCTAATAAGAAATCCTGTACCTATCAGCCGTCAGATTCCTGCCCCAACCCCCAGTGGTTACTAATCTACATTACCAGAAGATCCCCTGTGAGTGGTATTCCTTGTGGCCTCACAGTGGCTTAACCCTGGGATGAGTCCAGCAAGGGAGGTTAGCAAAGCAATGCACTGTGGCTGACCACTGTCTACCTGGTGCTAAAGTGGCGGCTGCCCTCCCAAGGCGAAGACCTTGGCAGCAGAGAAAGTAGTTAAGAAGGAAGTTTTTTTTCTGAGAGGCAAAGTCTCTAGAAGTGTGGGAAGATCTCTCTGCAGGCGGTACCACGTAAGGACCTCAAATCCCAAGTCTAGAGAGGAGGTGGAGAGCCTCGGTGGCTGGAATCTACGTATTGCCAATTTCCTCATGCCAACTTGAGGCTTAAAGAGTGGTTGGGGAGGTTTTGTTTCGATTTCCCAGCTGCAGAATCTTCCATCCGCCTGGCTTCTGGGCCTTTAGGGCTAGCTGATCGGCCACCTTATATGCCCGCCCCAAGGTCAGGATGGTCTCCTGAGTCAGATCCTGGGAGGAAACACATCACAACCGAAGTAATTTGGGGGTTTAGAGGCTGTTTCTTCCCTTTCTGATGCCTGTCCTGTGTCACCATGCCCCTATGCAGAGCGCAGGCACGGGCATAATCTGGACCAGAGAGATTATTACACTGGCATTGTGAGCTACAGTTACGCCATCTGTAATTAAATTGCCCCATTTAGTCTTCAAAAGAAGCCCTTGAGATCGGTTGCATTATATGCCAGTTTTTACAGCTGAGGAATTAGGCACAGTCAAAGTTGTACAAGATCATACAGCTAGTGAGTGACTAGGCCTAGAATCAAATGGAGGCAGTCCGTTGCCAGAGCCTCTACTCCTAAACACCCCACTGCCATCAGGCAGGTGGTAAGTTTGGGACACACATAAGGTCCCAGTGACATTGGGGGTGCCAAGAGTTGTCTGGGTTCCAGAGCCACAGATCTTTTGGAAAACACCATTTTCCCTGACACTAAACAGCAGCATGCACCCTAGTTACTGAGAGGGCAGCAGGGAGCTCTGTGAAAGGTGGATTACAAGGTGGATTAGCTTGCTGGGGCTTCCGTGATAAAGTGTACAAACTGGGTGGCTTAAACAACAAACACGTATTTTCTCACAGTTGTGGAGGCTAGACATCTGAAATCAAGGTGTCAGCAGCACTGATTCCTTCTGAGAGCTGTGAGGGAACGATCTGTTTCAGACCTCTCTTCTTGGCTCAGAGATGGCCGTGTTCTCCCCATGTCCGTTCACATTACTTTCACTTTGTGCATGTCTTGTACAAATTTCCCCCCTTTTATACGGACACCAGTATGACCTCATCTTAATTAATTACAACTGCGACAACTCAATTTTCTAATAAAGTAACATTCTGAGGTACTGAAGGCTAGCTCTTCAACATACAAAACGTTGTGGGGGGCACAATTCAACATGTAAACAGACAGCATCCTCACTTCATGGGCTCCGTCATTATCTCTCTTCCATCTCACTGTGGACAGTGTATGTAAGGATATGCTCCCTCTTCAGAGGTCAGTGGCACCCATAAACAAACTGGAGCAGAAACTTGAGGAAAGAAAATCTATTGCCTGGGAGAGTATAGGTACCCCAAAGAAGAAAATTGGAAGGACGTCACATAAAGTATCGGACTGAAGGTTTGGTAAATAGGGCGTCCGTGTTGGCAAACGAGGACGTTATCTCCTAGGTCAGGCAAGGCCTGGGCAAAATCCAGGCCTTGCCTGACCTAGGAGATAACAGTCTAGAAGCTGTAAAACCTGCCACTGAAGTGGTGGGCAAGCCCCTTCCTTGCTCTGTGCTTTAATGTCACCGATTGTTACGTACTGAATTGTGGTCCGCCAAAATTCATACATCGAAAGCTTAACCCCCAGTGCTTCACGATGTGGCTGTATTTGAAGGTAGGACATTTAACAAGGTAGTTTGGTTAAAAGGAGGCCATTAGTGTGTGCTTTCATTCAATCTACCTGTTGTCCTTGTAGAAAGAGGCAGTTAGGACATATAGTATTAGAGATAGTAGGGATGCACCCACACATAGGGACTACCACGTGAAGAGGCGGCAAAACGGCAGGCAGCCGTCTGCAAGTGAAGGTGAGAGGCCGCAGAAGAAACCAAAGCTACCGGTACCGTGTCTTGGAATTCTGGCCTCTGGAACTGTGAGAAAATTAGTTTCTGTTGTTTAAGCCATCCAGTCTGTGCTACTTTGTTATGGCACTCCCAGAAAACTAATACACTGCGAATTACAGTGATACAGACTGAGTGATAGCTAAGACTTCATGTGTGCACCAAGCAATTGCTAAGTGCCAGCAAGGTGCTGGCAGAGCGCTGGTGATGAGTCTAGCCTGCAGATACCCTGCTCAACAGTGACATTCTCCTGGGGGCAAGCAGTGTCCTGGGATTCCCTGACTACTGGTTTCCCTAAGGGCATGCCTTTATCGCCTCCCTCCTCAACCCTTAGAAATTGCGCCCTCCCACCGTTAAATCACCACCTTTCCATGATGCAGGTTAGGATGCTAAGAACACCCAGACACCACTTCTTCCCACTTTAGTTTATTTTGATGGGGTTGAGGAACAGTGTCTAACCTTGCGTGATCCAAGTTTGAAGTTCCTGCTCTTGGATGTGGCCACTGAAGGGGTGAAGGGTTTATATCCAACCACTGGCCTTGTTTAACATGGAGGTTACAGGAAGGTGGGATCATAAGGAGTGCTGCATGGAGGGGAATTCTGAGAACATTAAGGGAAGGATGCCATTAAAGCCTCACGAGCAGACCACTAGGACAAATGGAATCCGTATTTGCAAAGATCAGCAGCAATTATGCACTAGGGCTGAGGGCAGGAGTTATTGGCAGGAACCCCAGGGGTAAGGGGGTCAGTTCAGAGGCAAGTTCTGGGACAAGCTGTTAGGAGTGCAGAGTATTACACAGGACCCAGAGGTATTCTGAGGGAAGGCACAAAAGTTAGTTGGAGATGAGGGATGGAAGAGGGCCTGAAGGCTACTCTCCCCCGCAGTTCCTATAGCTGCTTCTGGGCTCATTCCCCACAGAGGCTCCTTGTGAGAAGCACCCCTTGTTGGAGGTGTTTATGAGCTTGATGCCTTCGTACATGATGGGCAGGAAGAGAAGCAACATACAGGGAATGATGCCTCCTCCCAGAGCTAAGCCCTCACAAATTCCATAGTCTCAGCCTCCCTGCCACCATATCCCTAAGCAGAGTGCGCCAGGCCCTGGGGAAATGAGCAGAGAAGCTGTAGCTGGAGCCTCCTGGCTGTGGCTGCCATTTGCTGCCCTGCGTCCTAATCAGCCCTTACTTACACCTCACACTCCTCACCATTCCACAGATAATCTACCTGCAGCTTGGTATAGGCATCTACAGTGGACGTTGTCCCTCACAGAATTTTTTGACCAGCATGGAGCCCAGATACTGTGGAAACAAGGAGTGACGAGGCTTAGGAAGCTCTGCATGGCCACCCCTGGGTGACCAGCCAGTTTTGGACCATGCCACTGGCAGTGTTCTCTAGCCAAAAGATCACCAGGAGCACACCTGGAGGCAAACATACTTGGGCTTTTGACTCATTGCAGTGAGGAAGAATGTAAACCAGGGAGACCCATGGGGGTCTCCCAATAAGAGGATGTTAGAGATGACCTATTTTAGGATTTTGGCTTCTGTTAACTCATTTATGTGGAGGGTTCAAGGAAGTCAAGATTTGCTCTGGATTGGACTGCTCTTAGGAAGTGGGGATAAATGTAGAAAAACGAGTAGAAATGACCGCGTGCAACTTTAGAGACTGGCCATGGCCCACCACTCTCGCTCTTGCTCACCCCCTGTTCTGGGGGCTTTAGCTGCCATGTTGTAAGGACACTCAAGCAGGTTTTGGCGGGGCCTATGTGGCAAGGAACATAGGTCACATATTTCAAAGTCAGAGTAAGTCTGAACTATGCTTCTGTTAGTTGTTTGTTTCAATTCCCTAAGTATTCAGACAGATCTTTCCTGAAAGGCTTTATTGTAAGTCTATCAGCTAAATTCCCTTCAATTTTTCACAATCAAATGGCACCTGCATCTTCAGGCAGAAGAGCCAGTGGCTCACTCTTTCCAGAATTCAAGGTAGAGCATTTGGAAATGTTAACAGCTTTAACAAACCTCATCATCCAAAGTGCCAGGCCATAGTCTAAAGTGCCAGCACTGGCCTAATTTCCCAGCCCACTCTTCTCGCCTGAGCCCCAAACTCTTCTTTACAGCTCTATGTGGCACAGGGTGAGTGTTAGTACCCATCACCCCATGCAGGCTGTGATCTGTGAAATGTATGACGACTAGGGCCCTCCAACACGTATATGGACCACTATTAATACACCTCCATCTTCACCAAGCATGAACTCCCTTGTCTCTCATGTCTGCCTCTCTATCTGTGACTTTGTGTGTCTGCAGGGGAGGCATAAACTAAGCAGCCTAGTGCAGTGACAGGAGCTTTAGTTTCAGCGAGTTCAGAGCAGAGTCAAGATGCACACAAGGAGATAAGGCTGCGGCCATTGCTGACTACAAACTCCACTGGGGCCCTAAGTGTGGAGTAAACTGCAAATTCAGAAAAATCACCAGGGAAGAGGTTTGTGAGGCCAGAGGCTGTGGTGTAAAGGAATATATAAGTATGGAGCCATGTCGGCATGTCTGAGGATCAGCCTCTGTGTGGGAACTTCCACACAGAATTTCTCATCAGCACACTGGGAAAATGTTTAACCCCTAACCCTTAGCAGCAGGGTCAATGGGTTGGGGGGTGGGGGCAGGGATATTGACCATAGGGAGAAATTCAAAAGGGGCCCATATTATGCTGGGCCCTCATCAGCTCCCTGGTGCTTTCTCTACGACAAGGGCGTAAACATTTTAAATTTCATACGAATGGTATAAACATCTTAAACTTTAAGGGATTCTGCCAAGTGAAAGTTAAAATTATAAAAATTTGACATGAAAACCCACAGTGCACGAGAAGAACCTGTTTCCTAACACCCTTCCCATAGGAAAAAAAAAAAAAAAAAAAAAGTCTATTCGGTGTCCCAGCCTTTGCACTCTGAAAATTTATCTTTTCATTGAATACGTTATCTCAAGTTTTGCATTACAACTTCTGTAGTTACTGTAACTTGGAATATTTTCATGGCATTTTATTTGGCATATTTGTTGCTCTTCATGAGAATTCCAGGTTGACATCATTTTCTTATTCTTCTGTAAAGTTATTTGTGTATCAAGGATGTCAATCTCTCATCTGAGATATATTTGCCAAGCTGTCTTCCCAATTTTTTTCATATGTCTTTTACTTTTTTTTGCAATCATTTATTTTTTAATTATAATAGATTTTTATGATTAAAGAAGTAATATGGTTTCATGTCTTAAGAGTTAATGAAGAATGCCTGGAGGTCTTAGAACTCCAGTCTCTGGATTGATCAGTGTTAAAGGGCAGCCCCAGCAGTGGCGGCTCCAGGAGCCAGTACAAAACAGCTTGGACTTTAGGGTAAGTCCAGTATTTAAGTCTCTGCTCTCTCTGCTTTCTCTCTCTCTTCTCTCCTCTCTCTCTCTCTCTCTCTCTCTCTCTCTCTCTCTCTCTCTCCCCCCCCCCTCCTCTATCTCTCTCTCTCTCTCCTCTCTCTCTCTTTCCTAGTATCGTGCCCTATGGCAAATTAGTGATCAGCTCTAACTTTTCCCCTCCTTGTAGGTAGGACAGTGGTAATACCGATTGTGAAAGGTTTCACAAAGATGGAAGGAGATCACATAACAAGTTTTATTCACACAGAAGCAGGCTGGTGACTTTATATATGTCCCTTGGCTCTTCCACAAGCTTTTCCCTGCACACTTGAGCTTGTCCCTGCACACTACAGCTTCTCAGGAACCAGCCACATGGTGATTATTGCTGAGTAGGGTATTGATCTTGACTTTTCTTACGTATAATTCATTTAGTTCCAGACTACAGAAAATATTTCACTATCTCAATTAAAATTACATTTGTGCCATCTTTGCAGTGACCCTAACCCTGTAATGGCCACTAGCCCCCTCAGCAGAGTGTGTAAGGGAGGGGAGGCACAAACTAAGTGTCTTAGTGCAGTGACAGGAGCTTTAGTTTCAGCGAGTGCAGAGCAGGGTCACTATCATAGTCATCTGTGACACAATAAAGAAGAGAATTCCTGAGTAAGGAGAATTTATCGTGATTGCACTTTACATTCTTTCAGCATTTGTGAAAAAAGAACCCATTTGTTTATCCAGTCTATCACTGATGGGCATTTGGGTCGGTTCCAAGTCTTCGCTATTGTAAACAGTGCCTCAGTGAACATACGTGTGTGCCTGTGTCTTTATAATAGAACGATTTAAAAATCCTTTGGGCATATGCCCAGTAATGGGATTGCTGGGTCAAATGGTATTTCTATTTCTAGGTCCTTGAGGAATCGCCACACTGTCTTCCGCAATGGTTGAGGTAATTTACACTCCCACCAACAGTGCAAACGTGTTCCTATTTCTCCACATCCTCTCCAACATCTATTGCATCCTGATTTCTTAATGGTCGCCATTCTAACTGGCGTGAGGTGGTATCTCAATGTGGTTTTGATTTCCATTTCTCTAATGACCAGGGATGATGAGCATTTTTTCGTATGTTTGTTAGCTGCATAAGTGCTTTCTTTTGAAAAGTGTCTGCTCATATACTTTGCCCACTCTTTGGTGGGTTTTAAAAAATTTTTTTCTTGTGGATTTGTTTAAGTTCTTTGTAGATTCTGGATATTAGCCCTTTGTCAGATGGGTAGATTGCAAAAATTTTTTCCCATTCTGTTGGTTGCCGGTTCGCTCTAGTGATAGTTTCTTTTGCTGTGCAGAAGCTCTTAACTTTAATTACATCCCATTTGTCTATTATGGCCTTTTTTTCATCGCTTTTGGTGTTTTAGTCATGAAGTCCTTGCCTATGCCTATGTCCTGAGTGGCATTGCCTAGGATTTCTTCTATTTGTAACATATTTAAAAAGCTTTTCCAGGGCTACAGGTCTAGTTTTAAGTACCCTGGTGTCTACATCATGCCCGAAAGTTACACATAAATCTCCCTCACTTGATGGTAAAGATCAAGGTGGAGATGAAATCCTGCCCGCTAGGTCCAGAGGCTTGGATATAGGGACACATGGATTGGTGGTGTGTGGAGTTCAGGCAGGAGCAAAGGAAAAAATGACCTCCAAGGAGGGAAGGAAATTAACATTTACCGAATTACCTTAAGCTAGAGGCACTAGACATGGTATCACTTTTAAGCCAAACACGCATTCAATTAACCCCATTATGCACAAGTGTAGAATTAGATCTAAAGCTTTTTTTTTCCATTGTGTTCTGAAGCCTTCAAGGCTTTGAAGGCTGGAATCTCCAGTGGTTGAGTAGTTGGTACAACACCAGTACTCAGTTTTATGTTTTCCACCACGAGTTGCCTTATTTTTTAATTTAAAAAAATCAATGAATAAATTAAAACAATTTTTGCACTGCCAGAAGAAAATAAATTTAAAAGTGTGAAAAGCCATGAGTAAATATTTGTAAACAGCATTACCCACTTAGATCATAATACGCTTCACCACAAAGGACTTAACGCTAATCAGTGGAGAATGGGACAAAAGATGTCAACAAATATTTTGCCTATAAAGCAAAATGCTTTTCTAATCAACCTCTGGACACATGCCAAACTGTCCCCGAACCAAACCGAGGGTCGGGCTGCTTATTCTTGAGGCCCAATGAGGAGATGCAAATGAACTGGGAGAAAAGGGAGTTTTTATTCCTGTAATTGTTTACGGGGAGAAGGCCTGGAAGTTATTGCCAGACCAACTCAGAATTACAAAGTTTTCCGGAGTTTATATACCTCCTAAGTTGTATGTCTACGTGTAAGTGTGCATTCATCAAAAGACCTAAGTGATTAGCTTCTTCTAATGTGTAACTGAGATCTTCCTCTGGAGCGTCAGGACATTTACTTAATCTAAATGGGTCCCCGTTCTGGGGTGATTACCTTTATCTTGTCTCCTGATAAGCCATGGAGGTTTGGGGAGTTCCCTTGGTCCCCAATGAAGCTTGTTTGTGGAAACCTGGCGAGTTTCTTCAGACCCCTCTCATGAAACTTGTTTAATCCTGAACGGGTCCTGTTAACAATTTCTTCATTATCTTGTCATGCTTTAAGGCCCAGGAAGGCCTAGGCAAAATTCTTGGTGGACCTTTGTTACATTCCAGCCTTTGTATAAGGGCACTGGCTGTTTTAGCTTTGAGTACTTAACTTCACCACTGAGTCAGAACTGAAACAGTTGATATGGGGCCTGCGTTAGTGAGACTTGGCCTGTGACAAAACCACAGTTCAATCGAAGAAATGAAAATATGATGTCCAAATAAGTAACGAAGCGAATTTGAAGTAAATTATTTATGTGATTGCAAATTTTAAAAAGAGCCTACAAACAAATACTCACAAAAATGTGTAAGGTAGTGCTATGCTTTGAATATGTCCTTCAAAGTTCGTGTGTTGGAAACTTAATTGCTGTCATAACAATGGTGAGAGGTAGCACCTTTCAGAACAGATTAGGTCGTGAGGGCTCTGCCCTCATGAACGGATTAATGCCATTGTTGTGAGAGTGTGTTAGTTATCATGGGAGTGGGTTCCTGATGAAAAGCTAAGTGAGAACCCCATTTTCTGTCTGTCTCACACACTCTGTCACCATGTAATGCCTTCAATGGACCTGGCCAGATACCGGTGCCATGCTCTTGAGACTTCCCAGCCACCAGAACACTGAGCCAAATAAAATTGTCTTCTTTATAAATTTCCCAGTTTGTGCATTCTGTTACAGCAGTAGAACACAGACTACGGCAGGCAAGTAAACATATTACCCAAAAAGAAACACATCTGAAAATATACAGCAGTCTTTTTACATTGAATATGTATGGGTCATAGTGATGAGGTCATACAGACGGAAGATGTAGAATGATTTCATCTTGTAAATATACATTTATAATGCTTAGTGTTTTTTAATTAGGAAAATTTCTTGAGAGAAACACTTGAAAATATGTAACAGCAAATTTACAAAGAAATCACATATATATTTTTATTTTAAAAAGTGTTCATTCTATGTTGTGTTTTTTTTTTTTAAAGAAAGATTGTAACTCTTGACTTGAGAGTTACACCTATCTGTGTAGGTGTGTGATTTGTATATTACACTTCCATCACTTAGAATGCTCAAACTCTCTTGTGCAGATTTATCTTCTGCTGCCTCAGGGGTTGGTTGTCCTCTCTCGGGGCATAGGGACACAAGAAGGGATTGCTGTCAAGCGATGGACAGTTACAGAAATTTCTGGTTGATGCACTGCATATCAGTCCTTTTTATCACTCCCTCCTCCTTGCAAACTGAGCTGTCCTGGGACTTTTGATGTTAGAAGTCTGACTCTGACAAACAGATAGCATCTATGTACATTCAATATTTTAAAAGGCAAAGGTGTGATTATTTTTTTCTACTCTCATTCCAGTGACCACTAAATCATGTTTCCTATTTCCTTTATACTTCCCATGTCTGTCTCTAATATGCTCTCTCTGAGATGGACTGAACATTTTTTTCTGTCATTCAGTTACTTTCAGGTATTTCTGTAACTTTGTCCTTCCT
The DNA here is from genome assembly GCF_030222135.1 of Aotus nancymaae. Lineage (NCBI taxonomy): Eukaryota > Metazoa > Chordata > Mammalia > Primates > Aotidae > Aotus > Aotus nancymaae. The sequence goes on along the minus strand of NW_026988415.1, from coordinate 44,943,368 downwards.
TAAGAATATGTGATGAGCAAGAGTTTATTAAAACTATGTATAGTGAAATCGTGCCCATCCAATAGAGCTCCGTTCCAATGATGGCAGCTTCTTGTAGCGTCTGAATGAACCCTGACAAGCTTCTACAACTCATTACATCTCAGCCATCTAAGACAGGCCAAGAAGCTGGTAATTCTGCATATCAGAATCCTGTTTGAGGAGCACATGAAGGAAAAAATGTAATGCAATGCAACAAACACAGAGCTTGGCAAGCAGCAGGCCCTCAGAGTTCCCCCATGTCTGTAGCTACAAGCACCTGGGTTCCAGGTCTGCTGACTATCGTTTGCTCTGCCGGGGTGACTCAATTGGAAACAGCTCCCTGGGTGTTGGTAGCAAACTCAGGGGGCATGAAGAATGGGAAGTAGAGTCTCTTCTGACTCCTAGGGCTCTCCTCCCTATGCCCTTCAGGAAAGGAGTTATTTTGAAAACTCCACCTTGCTCATGTGACCCTGACAATGTGGTCTGTGGCCTACTCTTGCCTTGTTTGACAGATCCCCTCAGTTTTCTCTGAACCCCAGCTCCAAATCTCACATATTCTCCTCACAAACACCATGTGAAGACAGTGGTGACAGGTCACTTCCGACATGCCAATCCACAGGCAAATAGGCCGGTGCCTATCCTTGGCCTCAGGACCTCACAGGGCATGAAGGGTTCTGAGACCCTCTCCCACTTCAACCCACAGGACACCCAGCAGGCTCACTCTCAGTTAGAGGTGGTAGGTGGCGAGGGCCCAGGCTGACTGTTTTCCGTTGTTCTGAGGATAAGGGCCAAGTGAATCCTGAGATACCTGTCTTAGTCCATTTTCTGCTGCTGTAGGAGAATACCCAAGACTCGCTATATTAGTCCGTTCTCACACTGCTATAAAAATACTACCTGAGACTGGGTAATTTATAAACAGAAGAGGTTCAATTGACTCACAGTTCCGCATGGCTGGGGAGGCCTCAGGAAACCAAGTATCATGCCAGAAGGCAAAGGAGAAGCAAGGCATCTCTTACCTGGCAGCAGTCGAGAGAGAGAGAGAGAGACAGAGACAGAGAGAGAGAGAGAGATACAGAGAGACAGAGAGACAGAGAGACAGAGCGAGGAAGCGCCACACTTTAAAACCATCAGCTCTTGCAAGAACCCCGTCACTATCATGGGAAGAGCATGTGGAAAACCTCCCGCATAATCCAGTCACTTCCCACCAGGTCCCTCCCTCCACACGTGAGGATTATGATTCAAGATGAGACTTGGGCGGGGGCACAGAGCCAAACTGTATCACTGGGTGATTTATAAAGAACAGCAATTTATATCTCACGGTTCTGGAGGCTGGGAAGTTCAAGGAAGGGTCTTGCATCTGATGAGAGCCTTCTTGCTGTGTCATCCAATAACAGAAGGTGGGAAGGTTAGGGAGCACAAGTGAGAGAGAGCATGAGATCAAACTCATAGACTCAAGCCCTTTTATAATTGGCATTAATCCATTCATGAGGGTGCAACCCTCATAACCTAAACACCTGCCATTAGGCCCAGCCTCTCAACAGTGTTGCGCTGGGGATTAAGTTTCCAACACGTGGTTTTTCAGGGACACATTCAAACCAACCATTGCGTCCTGCCCCTGGGCCCCAAATTGATGTCCTTATCACATGCAAAATCCATTCATTCCATCCCAGTAGCCCCAAAGTCTTAACTCACTCCAGCACCCAAAGTCCAGAGTCTCATCTACATCAGAGATGGGTGAGACTCAAGGCAGGATCCAGAGTGAGGTATATTTCCCCTAGCTGTGAGTCTGTGAAATCAGAACAAGTTGTCTATTCCCAAAATACAATGGCGGGACAGGCATAGGATAGATAGTCTCATTCCAAGAGGGAGAGATAGGCGTAACTGGTGCTAAGAAAGTCCAAAAGCCGTCAGAGCAAACAACATTAAATTTTGAGGCTTGAGAATAATGTTTCTTAGCTCCAAGTTCTGCCTTCTGGGCACACTGAGGCAGGGATTGAGCCCCCAAATTCTCAGGCAGCCATGCCTCTGTGGCTTTGCTGGGCTCAGTCCACCCAGCAGCTCTCACAGGTTGGAGTCCTGTTCCTCCAGCTCTCCCAGTGTAGCATTAAATGCCGGTAGCGGTACAATTCTGGGATCTTGGTATCAGTCCAGCTCCCACGCCTCTACTAGACGTGACCCGAATTGGGACTCCCTGTGACTGACTTGTTCCCACAGCCCTATCAGGTACTGGTCTGGTTGGGGCTCTCTCTGGCAGCTGTGCCCCTGTGTCAGGTCTCTACATGGGCCCTCAGGCTGTCTGCAACATTCTGTGAAATCTAGGTGGAGGCTGTCACAGACCCATAGTTTGTGAACGCTGTGTACCTGCAGAGTTAGCACCATCTGGATGCTGCCTAGGTCCACCACTTGAGCCTTCCAGACCGGCAGCCTGTTCAGCACCTGGGCCCCCTTGAACTATGGCTGGGACAGCTGAGGAGTGCTGCATGAAGGTGCGGGGAGCAGGCACTAAACGCAGCACCGGGCAGCAGATGTTGAGGTCTTGTGGGTGCCTCTCCGGAAACTTTGCCTTTGGGCTCTGTTCTGAGCATGTGAGTGGAGGAGCAGCCTGGAAAAACTCTGAATTGCCGTCAGGGCCTTTCTCCAGTGGTCTTTGTCTTACTCAGCGGCACCTGTTCCCCTTCTATCCCTGGTAATCTCATTAGCCAAGTGGTCACTTGGCCATGCCTTTAGTTTGCACTCCTAAACATGCCTTTTCATTCTTTACATGGCTAGAGTGAAATTTTTCAAAATAGTTACCTTCTTCCTCTCTTTTAATTTACACATTCCATCTTTAAAGCATTTCTCTTTTCTCTCATTTTTGTCTAAGTGGCCGAACAAAGTCACGCAGCACCTTGAATGTTTTGCTGTTTAGTTATTTTTACTGCCAGATGGCCTAGTTCCTTACCCTTAAGTTCTTTTAACTATTTTTCATTTTTACTTTTTTGTGAGTACATAGTAGGTGTATATATTTATGGGGCATAGGAGATATGTTGGTACAGGCATGTAACATGTATTAATCACATCACATCCCCTCAAGAATTTGTCATGTGCATTACAAACAATCTAATTATATCCTTTTCGGTACTTTAAAATGTACAATTCAACTATTATTGGCTTTAGGCAACATGCTGTGATATCAGATACTAGACCGTATTCATTCTTTCTATTTTTTTTTTTTAATCCATTAATCATCCCCACCTGTCCCCTGCCCCCACACTACCCTTCCCAGCCTCTGGTAACCATCTTTCTACTTTCTGTGTCCACGAGACCAATTGTTTTGATTTTCAGGTCCTACAAATAAGCGAGAACATGCAATGTTTGTCTCTCTGTGCCTGGCTTATTTCACTCAACATAAAGATCTCCGGTTCCATCCATGTTGTTGCAGATGACTGGATCTCATTCTTTTTATGACTGGTACTCCATTGGGCATATGTGCCACATTTTCTTTACCCATTCATCTGTTGATGGACACTTAGGTTGCTTCCAAATGTTGCTATTGTAAACAGCACTGCAACAAACAGGAGTTCAGATACCTCTTCCATATACTGATTTCCTTTCTTTTGGGTATATACTCAGCAGTTGGATTGGTGGATCATAAGGTAGCTCAAATTGTATTCTTTTTAGGAACTGGCAAAGTGTTCTCCATAGTGGTTGTACTAATTTACATTCCCACCAACAGTGTACAGTTCCCTTTTCTTCACACACCCTCACCAGAATTTCTTATTGCCAGTCTTTTGGATATAAGCCGCTTTAACTGGGTTAAGAAGACATCTCATTGTGGTTGTGATTTGCATTGCTCTGAAGATCAGTGATACTGAGTACCTCTTCATCTGCTCATTTGCCATTTGCACGTCTTCTTTTGAGAAATGTGTATTCAAATCTTTTTCCCATTCTTTAATCAGATCATTAGATTTTCTCCAATTGAGTTGTTTGAGCTCCGTATCTATTATACTGGTTATTAACCCCTTGTCAGATGGGTAGTTTGCACATATTCTTTCCCTTTTTGTGGGTTGTGTCTTCACTTTGGTGATTGTTTCCTTTGCTGTGCAGAAGCTTGTTAACTAGTCACGTTCCCATTTGTCCGATTTTGCTTTGGGTGCTAGTGCTTCTCGTGTATTACTCCAGAAATTTTTGCCGAGAACAATGTCCTGGAGCGTTTTCCCAGTGTTTTCTTGTAGTACTTTCATAGGCTGACATCGCAGATATACGCCTTTAATCCATTCTGCTTTGACTTTTATATAAGACGAAAGATACGGGTCAAGTTTCATTCTTCTCCATAAGGACATCCAGTTTTCCCAGCACCATTTATTAAAGAGACTGTCCTTTTCCCAATGTATGTTCTTGGCACCTTTGTCGAAAAAGAGTTCACTGCAGGTGTGTGGATTTGTTCCTGGGTTCTCTGTTCTGTCCCACTTGTCTGTGGTTCTGTTTTAATGCCAGTTCCATGCTGATTTGGGTGCTGTAGCTCTGTAGTATAATTTGAAGTCAGGAAATGTGATTCCTCCAGTGTTGTTCTTTTTTGCTCGGGACAGCCTTGGCTACTCTGGGTCTTTTGTGCTACTAGATACGTTTTAGGATTGCTTTTGCTATTTCTGTAAAGAACGTCACTGGTGTTCTTGTGGGATTTGTAGATTGCTTTGGGTATTACAGACATCTAAACAACATTGATTCCCCCAATCCATGAATGTGGAATAACTTTCCATTATTGTGTCCTCTTTGATTTCTTTCATGAATGTTTTGTAATTTTCCTTGTGGAGATCTTTCACTTCTTTGGTTAATTCTGAGGTATTTAATTTTACTTTTGTCTATTGTGAGATTAATTTTGATTTCTTTTTCAGAGTGTTCCCTGTTGGCATATAGAAATGCTACTAATTTTGTAGGTTGCTTTTGTGTCCTGCAACTTTACTGAATTGTTTGATCAATTCTAATAGTTTTCTGGTGGAGTCTTAAGGTTTTTCTAAATATAAGATCATAATCATCAGCAAAGATAGTTTGGCTTCTTCCTTTCCAGTGTGGATGCCCTTTACTTCTTTCTCTTATCTGATTGCTCTAGCAAAGACTTCCTGTATTATATTGAGTAACAGTGGTGAATGTGGGTATCCTTGTCATGTTCCAGATCTTAGAGGAAAGGCTTTCACTTTCTCCCCGTTCAGTATGATACTAACTGTGAGTCTGTTGTATATGGCTTTTATTATGTTGAGGTATGTTCTTTCTATACCCAGTTTGTTGAGGCTTTTTATCAGGAAGGAATGTTGAATTTTATCAAATGGGTTTTCAGCATCAATTGAAATAATGATATTGCTTTTATCTTTCATTCTGCTGATGTGATGTGTCACACTGATCGAGTTGCATAAGTTGAACTGTCCTCGCATCCCAGGGATAAATCCCACCTGGTCATGATGAATGGTCTTTCTGATGTATTGCTGAGTTGGGTTTGCTAGTATTTTATTGAGGATTTTTGCATCGATATTCATCAGAGATATTGGCCTGTAGTGAGAAGTCATTGTAAGAAGATGCCTGAGAATGGATACTTGGTCAGTGTAACGGTTTTAATATGCGCCTTCCCTATTCTTCAGAAAATCGTCTCCTTTCTCATTTACTTTAGAATGTCGCGACCCCCAACCTATGGAATGAATTAAACAGAGAAACACTTCCAATACACTATTTCACATTCAGAAGGGTTCACAGTCTTTCACTCTCAAACCTTGTTAGCAAAGCCAGGACAACGGACTCAGAGTGGACAAAAAGTTTACCAGTATCTTCCACAGGGATGTTATTTTCATTCATAGATTCCATCCTCAAGTCAGGCCAGACATTTCAGACTCTGACTTGTGAAAAAATCTTGTGTAAGGAAAACATCAGTTTGCAACTAGCGTTTGGTCACTGCTGAGATAAACAAATATTTAAAAAAATAAATAAATATGTCTCAGAGAGTTAAATAGGCATACTTGGAAACACAAAAGCCTAGAAAATCAATTTAATACTGCAGATTTTATTGAGAATGCATCATGAGTCATAGGAGTTCAGAAATCAGGAAGTTCTGGGAGAAGCAAAATATCATAAAGGCAAGTTTATTGCTATATTTACTAATCAAGGGACTGCTTGCTCTCTCCAACCCAATAGATGATCAAGAGATGGGCAGATCTTGGTAGGGCCACCAGAGATGTCAAAATAAAATTCTCAAAAATAAACATCCTAGAGACCTCCAGCTCTGGCCAAGCTAGAGTTTGCCCTTTCCTCCCACAAGGTCCCTCTACACCAGAACACCCTGAATATAACAGCAAACCAGCAAAGGGAGCTCTGAAACGTGGAAAGGAGAAAGCAGACTGACTCGTGCTCTCAGGACTCGAGCAAGAACACAGGCAGCTCATTCTCTTGGTTTTTCTGTTTCCACGCCGTGTCACAGAGAGGGTACCACAGACGCCTCCAGTCCAGAACCACTGACAATGGCAGACACAAAGCAACCAGGAAAAGCCTATTTCCTCAGCCAAAGGACCAGAGAAGACATGATCTAAAATCTGAAGTAACCTTTGTGACAAATTCCCCTCCCCTACGCTAGAGGAGCAACAATGGAAAAACCTTACCTCCCCCACCCCCCCAGGGTTTCAGGGAACAAGGAGGAAACTTGTCTTCTATCCTGCCTCTCTGAAGAAGATGGTGACGATCCCATTCACCTGTCAGGGTAGTGTCAGGGGTGTCCAGCAGCAAGATGAGCCTTCACCTTCACCTGACATCAATAACACTGAACAAGGCAGTCCACGCTGGGACTAGTAAGCATTCCATCGATCCCCATGTCTGGTGTCAGTGATGTCCAGTGGAAACGTGAACATTTACATGCATCCAAACTCAATCAAATGGTGTGAGGTGGGGCTAATTGACACTCTGCTTTCCCCCGCTGGCCTCCTGTGCCAGCTAGGCCTTACGGAGAGCTATGCCTCCTCTTCCACCCATCCTCAAGTTGGAATCAGGTGGTGGAAGGCAGGATTTGTTGGCACTCTCTTTTCTCACTCCTTCCCCTGATGTTCTCAGAGACCAGTTGGGGGGCTAGGCTTCTGCCCCACCACACTGCAGCAACAAAATATTGAGTCAGCCGTCCAGTTGCCCTTTCCCTGAAGCCTAGCAAATAACTGTGCCTACCCTCTCCCACCCCACCTCTGAGGTAACAAAGCGCTGTGAATTGGTGCCCCCTTTTGTATTGGAAATGTGTCAGTGGGGCTAGGGTAAAAGTTCAGCTCCCACCACAGCCATCTGTAAAGAGGCAAGGTGAACCAGCAATCTTGTGTGCTAGGATGGTGTCAGAACAGGACTCTGAACATATAACCTTATAATATGATGGGACCACCATCATATATGTGGTATTTCATTGACCAAAAAGTCATTATGTGGTGCATAACTGTATATGAACTACCTTAATGAAACGCCATCAACAGCCTTATGAGCTTGAATTTATTACTATTCCCAGTTTAAAGATGGGTAATAAAACCTTGGAAGAGTTTACCTGGCCAAGGTTATTTAGCTACAGAGTGGCAACGCCATGGATTCAATCCTAAGACAGCTGATGCGCATTACCACGTCTACTGAAAGATGACACTGTACTGCAAAAATTAAAACAGACACAGCTGATCTGCGTCTCTACCTGTAATTAGAGTAATAGAAAACAACAAAACATAAAAACAACACGGTGACACGCTGACTGTCATGAAGAAAAGTACCACATGTCTGATAATGTGATCAGAGATGTACACTAAGTAAGCAAGGTCGCTATAGGGATACCTTAGGCCAGGCTGTTACAGGAAAACACAGAGTGGTATGGGAGTGTGCTTGCCGAGAGAGTGTTTGTTAGAGCAATAAAAAGGAGGCTAGTGTGGCTGGAGAAAAATTCATTTATTTATTAATTCATTTATTCATTCAAATTATCCAGTGAAGCAGGCATTGTTAGAGGAACTTAGGATACATTAATGAGCAATAGACAAAGATATTCGCCCTTCTGGAATTTGTATTTTTCCACTATGGGAGACAGACAATGAAAAACAAAAACAGCATATGAGTAAAATAGATCGTATTCCAAAGGATGACTGTGAGGAAAAGAAAATCAAATAGGCAAGAAATGGAATCAGGAGTGTGGGCTGAGGGCTGGACATGCAAACAAATATTGGCTGCCTTGTAATTGATAGCATTGTCAGATGGGTGGAAGTTTTCTCCTTTGTGCCGCCTTTGTCAGGTGTCAGTGTAGATGCTATATTGGCTTCACTGCAGAAGACAAACACAGTTTTCCTATCTTTGGTCAGGACTCAGTTCTTTCTTTAATATATCAGAGAACCAGGGACACTAATATCTGACAGCCTTTTGCCATCAAGTGGCCACGCAGTTTTTAAGTAAACATCCCCTGCTGCATGTCCACTAACTTTGGACTTTTCTCTTTTTTTGAGACGAAGTCTTGCTCTGTCACCAGGCTGCTGGATGGAGTGCAGTGGCACAATCTCGGCTCACTGCAACCTCCGCCTCCCGGGTTCCAGCGACTCTCCTGTTGCAGCCTCCCGAGTAGCTGGGACTACAGGCACGCGCCACCATGCCCAGCTAATTTTTGTATTTTTAGTAGAGATGGGGTTTCACCATGTTGGCCGGGATGGTCTCGATCTCTTGACCTCGTGATCCACCCGCCTCGGCCTCCCAAAGTGCTGGGATTACAGGCGTGGGCCCCCACGCCCGGCCTAAATTTGGACTTTTAGCTGTCTGTGTTGAGGCGTGGACTGGTAGACACCCTCTCTGGGACCGGAGACGGTGGGGCGTGTGGCTCACGCCCGTAATCCCAGCACGTTGGGAGGCCGAGACGGGCAGATCACATGAGGTCCGGAGTTTGAGACTAGCCTGGCTAATATGGTGAAACCCCATCTCTACTGAAAATACAGAAATCAGTAGGGCATGGTGGCAGGTGCCTTTAATGCTAGCTACTAGGGAGGCTGAGGCAGGAGAATTGCTTTAACCCCGGAGGCTGAGATTGCAGTGAGCCTGGATCCCGCCAATGCACTCCAGTCTGGGAGACAGAGTGAGACTCCATTAAAAAAAAGAAAAAAAGGAAAAAGGAAAAGAAAAGGAAAGAAACCCTGGCTGGACAGTGCCGGGGGTCATATGCAATGGCATTGTGGCTCACTTTTCACCTAAGATGATCTCAGCAGGTGGGGCAGGCTTATAATCAGAACACCCTCCCTTTCCACCTCACACGCTCCCACCCCTCTGTCCCACCACCCTTCCAGCCCCTCACCCTCCCCACCCTTGCCTTCTCTCCCCTCCTTCCCTGTTCCCCCTCCCCCCAGCTCCAGGAGGGGGAGGGGCAGGAATCTAGCCTCATCCCCCACCCATGGAGCTGATAAGTCAAAGGAGATCACCTGACCAAGCTGAGCCAATTGAAGTTCTCTCCCCACTGCTTTGAGAAGGAACTGTTAAGACGCTGGGCCCCACCCACAAGACTGGGTCTTGTCTATGGCAGGATTTTTAAAGGAAGTGTAGCTCCCAAGATGTTTCCAAGTCTTCTTCCAACTAGGTGAATTACACCAGTATCTTTTCTACAAATTTTCTATGAATTAGGCCTACTTTGGCCTACATTACCCAGGGTCAAGGCTTAGGGATTAACAGGAAAGGCAGATCCAGCTGGATTGCTCAGTGGTCCGGAGTTTGAGACTAGGGACCACTCCACTCTCTATGTATCCCTTATCCGCAGGTGTGATTAGCTTCAACTGTATGGCTAATCACTTCATGCTCTCTCTTTACAATTCTTCAGGCAGGTTTTCTCTTCTTCTTCATAAAGTTGTATTTCTCTTTTGCATCTTAGTTTTGTTTATGGTTAATTTGGATATGTCGGGCTTTGAATCATAAATATTGGATTGTATAGATGTTTTCCTTTCTAATTGTATTTCATTCCTTTTGTATTATACTTTAAGTTTTGGGGTACATGTGCAGAACGTGCAGGTTTGTTACATACGTATACACGTGCCATGGTGGCTTGTTGCACCCATCAACCTGTCCTCTGCGTTAGGTATTTCTCTTAATGCTAGCCCTCCCCTAGCCCCCTACCCCCCTGACAGGCCCTGGTGTGTGATGTGATGTTCCCCTCCCTGTGTCCATGTGTTGTCATTGTTCAACTCCCACTTATGAGTGAGAACATGTGGTGTTTGGTTTTCCGTTCTTGTGTCAGTTTGCTGAGAATGATGGTTTCCAGCTTCATCCATGTCCCTGCAAAGGATGTGAACTCATCTTCTTTTCATGGCTGCATAGTATTCCATGGTGTATATGTGCCTCATTTTCTTTATCCAGTCTATCATTGATGGGCATTTGGGTTGGGCCCAAGTCTTTGCTACTGTGAACAGTGCCACAATAAACATATGTGTGCATGTGTCTTTATACTAGAATGATTTATAATCCTTTGGGTATATACCCGGTAATGGGATTGCTGGGTCAAATGGTATTTCTAGGTGAAATGGTATTTCTAGTTCTAGATCCTTGAGGAATCACCACACTGTTTTTCACAATCGTTGAACTAATATACACTCCCACCAACAGTATAAAACCGTTCCTGTTTCTCCACATCCTCTCCAGCATCTGTTGTTTCCTGACTTTTTAATGATCGCCATTCTAACTGGCATGAGGTGGTATCTCATTGTGGTTTTGATTTGCATTTCTCTAATGATCAGTGATGATGAGCTTTTTTTTCATATGTTTGTTGGCTGCCTAAAGGTCTTCTTTTGAAAAGTGTCTCTTTGTATCCTTTGCCCAGTTTTTGAAGTTTTTTTTTTTTTTTTTTTTTTTTTTTCCTTGTAGATTTGTTTAAGTTCTTTGTGGATTCTGGATATTAGCCCTTTGTCAGATGGGTAGATTCCAAAACTTTTCTCTCATTCTGTAGATTGCCTGTTCGTTCTGATGATAGTTTCCTTTGCTGTGCAGAAGCTCTTTAGTTTAATTAGATCCCATTTGTCAATTTGGGCTTTTGTTGCCATTGCTTTTGGTGTTTTAGCCATGAAGTCTTTGCCCATGCCTATGTCCTGAATGGTATCGGCTAGATTTTCTTCTAGGGTATTTATAGTTTTACGTCTTATGTTTAAGTCTCTAATCCATATGGAGTTAATTTTAGTATAAGGTGTAAGGAAGGGGTCCAGTTTAAGCTTTCTGCATATGGCTAGCCACTTTTCACAACATCATTTATTAAATAGGGAATCCTTTCCCCGTTGCTAGTTTGTGTCAGGTTTGTCAAACATCAGATGGTTGTAGATGTGGGGTGCTATATCTGAGGCCTCTGTTCTGTTCCACTGGTCTGTATATCTGTTTTGATACCAGTACCACGCTGTTTGGATTACCGTAGCCTTGTAGTATCATTTGAAATCATGTAGTGTGATGCCGTCAGCTTTGTTCTTTCTGTTTTGGATTGTCTTGACTATGCGGGCTCTGTTTTGGTTCCATATGAAATTTAAGGTTTTTGTGTGTGTGTTTTTGTTTTTTCCGATTCTGTGAAGAAAGTCAATGGTAGCTTGATGGGGATAGCATTGAATCTATAAATTACTTTGGACAGTATGGTCATTTTCATGATATTGCTTCTTCCTAACCATGAGCATGGAATGTTTTTTTCCATCTGTTTGTGTCCTCTCTTATTTCCTTGAGCAGTGGTTTGTAGTTCTCCTTGAAGAGGTCCTTCACATCCCTTGTTAGTTGTATCCCAGGTAATTTTATTCTCTTTGTAGCAATTGTGAATGGGAGTTCACTCATGATTTGGCTCTCTGTTTGTCTGTTATTGGTGTGTAGGAATACGTGTGATTTTTGCACATTGATTTTGTATCCTGAGACTTTGCTGAAGTTGCTTAACAGCTTACGGAGATTTGGGGCTGGGACAATGAGGTCTTCTAAATATACAATCATGTCATCTGCAAATAGAAACAATTTTACTTCCTCTTTTCCTAATTGAGTATCCTTTATTTCTTTCTCTTGCCTGATTGCCGTGGCCAGAACTTCCAATACTATGTTGATTAGGGGTGGTGTGAGAGGATCTCCTTGTGTTGTGCTGGTTTTCAAAGGGAATGCTTTCAGTTTTTGCCCATTCTGCATAATATTGGCTGTGGGTTTGTCATAAATACCTCTTATTATTTTGAGATGTATTCCATCTGTACGTAATTTATTGAGAATTTTTCACATAAAGGGCTGTTGAATTTTGTCGAAGGCCTTCTCTGCGTCTACTGAGATAATCGTGTGTTTTTTGCCTTTGGTTCTGTTTACGTGATGGATTACGTTTATAGATTTGCATATGTTGAACCTGCCTTGCATCCCAGGGATGAAGCCTACTTGATCGTGAGGATAAGCTTTTTGATGTGCTGTTGGATTTGGTTTGCCAGCATTTCATTGGCAGAAGACAAGAAACAGCTTAGACCAGAGTAGAACCGAAGGAGATAGAGACACAAAAAACCTTCAAAAACTCAATGAATCCAGGAACTGGTTTCTTGAAAAGATCAAGAAAATATATAGACTGCCATCCAGACTAATAAAAAGAAGAAAATGGAGAAGAACCAAATAGATGCAATAAAAAAATGATAAAGGTGGTATCACCACTGATCCCACAGAAATACAAACTACCATCAGAGAACACTATAAACACCTCTATGCAAAGAAACCAGTAAATCTAGAAGAAATTGATAACTTCCTGGACACTTACCCTCTCCCAAGACTAAACCAGGAAGAAGTGGAATCTCTTTATAGACCAATAACAACAAGGCCTGAAATTGAGGCAGCAATTAATAGCCTACCAAGCAAAAAAAGTCCAGGACCAGACGGGTTCACAGCCGAATTCTACCAGAGGTACAAAGAAGAGCTGGTACCATACCTTCTGAAACTTTTCCAAACAATAGAAAAAGGGCATCCTCCCTAACTCATTTTATGAGACCAACATCATCCTGATACCAAAACCTGGCAGAGACACAACTAAAAAACAAAATTTCAGGCCAATATCCATGATGAACGTTGATGCGAAAATCCTCGATAGAATACTTAGTGACTTCTTTTACTGTTTCAGTTGATTTATCATTGTTTCCACAGGGTTTTTCAGGTATACTATAATATCACCTGCACATAGAGATGGCTTTACTTCTTTTATAAAATGTAAGTTTTATTGTGTAGATCTAACGTATGCAACATGATGTTATGGGACACATATAAATAGTAAAACAATCATTATAGTGGAGCAAATTAGCATACCCATTATGTCACATAGTTACCCATTTTTGGTTTCGGTAGCAGGGGGTGCTAAAATCTATTCATTTAGCAGAAATGCCGCATCATATTTAATAGTACAATTGTATTAACTGTATTCTGTATGTTGTACACTAGATCTCTAGCCTCTTTCATCCTACATATCTGCTACTTTGTATCCTCTGACCTACATCTCCCCCTTTCCTCCTCCCACTCCTTCTGCCCCACCCTGACCCTGGTAATCACGGCTTTATTCTCGGCCTCTGTGTATTTGAGTTTTATTTTACTTTTATTTTTTAAGATTCCACATATAAGTGAGATCATGCAATATTTCTCTTTCTGTATCTGGCTTATTTCACTTAGCATAATGTCCTCCAGGTTCATCCATGTTTTGGCAAGTGGCAAGATCTCCTTTTAAAAGTGTGAATATACAACACATTTTCTGTATCCATCCGTCCCTTTGTGGACGCCTAGGTTGTTTCCATATCTTGGCTTGTGATTAATTCTGCAGTGAACAGGGGAGTTCAGGTACCTTTAAAAGATCAACTACGTTTAAAAGGTGGTTATTTTATTTCCTTTGAGTAGATACCCAGAAAAGGAGTTGCTGAGTCATACAATAGTTCTATTTTTCACAACCTTATTTTTTTTTTTTTCTAAAATAGAAACATGTAGGACTACCATTTTATTTCTAAAACAGAAAAAAAAAACATCTATTTCTTTAGGTACCTCCATACTGTTTTCCGTAATGGTTGCCCCAATCTGTATTCCCATCAGCAGTGTACGAGGGTTCCCTTTTCTCCACACCCTCAGCAATGTGTGTTGTCTCTTGGCTTTTTGATGATCGCTATCCTAATGGTTGTAAGGTGTTGCCTCATAGTCGCATTTTCCTGATGATTAATGATGTTGAGTTCCTTTTCATATACCTGTTAGTCATTTTGTATGTCTTCTTCGGAGAAATATCTATTCAGGCCCTCTGCCCATTGTTTAAATTGGATTGTTTTTCTGCTATAGAGTTGTATGATTTCCTTATAAAATTTGGATATTAACCCCTTATTCATATATACGGTTCGCAATTATTTTTTCCCATGTGAAAGTTGCCATTTCACGTTGTTGATTCTTTCCTTTGCTGTGCTTTTTAGTTCTTGAAATTCATTCCTATGAGAATGATTGATTTCTCTAGTCAATTGACTATAAGACTTGTAATACAAGATTGAATAGGTGCAAGGTAGTAGGCACACATTCCTTGTTCCTGATCCCCGGGGAAAACTTTGAGTGCCCCCCGCCCCACCACATTAAATAAGTTACTAGCATTCAGACTTAGGTATGTATGCTTTTTCATGTTAAGAAAGCATCCTGTGATCCCTATTTTCTTGAGGCTTTTCTATTTTTTAACATAAAGAGGTGTTTAATTTTCCAAAGGCTTTCTCAGCGTCTCTGGTGATAACCATATGATATTTGCCTTTAATTGTATTAATATGGTGGATGATATCAAGGTACTTTCTAATATCTAACCAACCTGCATTGATGGGATAAATCCTACTTTGCCAAAGTATATTATGATTTTTTAAATGTGTTGTTGGATGTTGTTCACTAATATTTCATCTAGCGTTTTTGCATCTACACTTATCTCCCCATGTCACACTTGCTTCATCAAGGGAGTTATGAAAATTTCCTTTTTAAGGCTGTTGAATAATTTATAGAGCATTGGTACTCTGGTATACTATCTGACCTCTGAAGTTTATTAGAATTCACCTGTGATAGCATGTGAGCCAGGTGCTCCGTGGGAGTCATTCCTTAATAAATTTTTCTATGAAAATTGGCCAATTTAAGCCTTCCAGCATTAGAGTGAAAATGTTGATAATCTGTTTTTCCTAGGAAATTATCAACTTCATGTGTATTTTAAAATTTATTTGCATACAGGCTTCAAAAGTAACCTCATTTTTTTTCTGTTTAAATGATTATCATTTGTCATTTACTATTGTGTGTATTTGTGCTCTCTCCCTTTCTTCTTTCATTAATCTAGCTAGTGAGTTTGTCCATTAAAATGAAACAGGATTTTGATCTAATAAATGTACACATACTGATTTCCTGCTATGTATCTTATCAATTTCAGCTCGTTCGTTCATTCATTCATTCATTCATTCATTCATTCATTGATTTTAGTGACCGAGTCTCCCTGGATCACTCAGTCTGGAGTACAGCGGCGTGATCATAGCTCACTGCAGCCTCCAGCTCTTGGTCTCAGGCTATCTTCCCACCTCCGCCTCCTGAGTAAGTAGGACTACAGGCATGTTCCATCACACCCAGCTAATGAATTATCATTATTATTATTATTTTTGTAGAGGCAGGGTCTCCTTATGTTGCCCAGGCTGGTGTCAATCTCCTGGCCTCAAGTGATCCTGCCACCTCAGCCTCTCAAAGTGATGGGATTACAGGTGTGAGCCACCAAGACTGGCAATTTCTGCTTTTATATTATTTATTTATTTGTGTTTCTTTTGGATTCCCTGGTTGTTCTTCTATTAGATTTTTGAGGCAATGCTTTAATTTATTTAATTTTATTCTTTCATTTTTACTGATCAGAGTATTTAGCGGTCTGAATCTGCGGCCAATCACTGCTTTAAATATCTTCTACAGATTCTCATACGTGAGCGCTCATTGTCACTCTTCTTAAATATTTCTGTAACTTCAGTTTGTATCTCCTTTTTGTCTCAACATTTGCTTAATAGAAGGCTTAAACATTTTTTTTTTCCAGGTAGAGGACTCTTTCTGATTTCAGTTTCTGTTAATAAGTTCTACTTTTGTTTCATCACGATTGCCAAGGGTTGGGTGTAATATTTCTACTTCATGGAAATTAATGAGGTCTTCACTGTGGGATAATTATAATCGTGTTTCATTAACGTGCCATCAGCTTCTCTCAATTTACTTGCACTATTTCTTTTTTCCAAAATATAAAATAAATGCACATTAGTCGTTTTCCTTGCTCCACCTTCATATTAGTATTAGGTACCAAAAGCTCACCCTCAGATGTTTTAGGGAAGATTTTCCTGTCATTACCTGTGGAATGACGATCCCAGTTTACCCTTTAGAATATAGGTTAGCAAACGTTTTCTGTAAAGAGCCATATAGTAAATATTCCAACCAGTGGGTCATAGTTTGTAGACCCTTGCTCTAATGGAGTCCTCAGGAAGGGCTGATGGGTACATAATTTCCTAAGTTCCTGTCTGATTTTCTATAAACCGTGATATTTGTGAAGGATCAGCTGAGCTGGATATCAAGTCATTACTTCAGACTTTTTTTTAAGTCCGTTTCTGAGTTTAGAGCTTTAAATTATATTCTAAATCAAGGCAGGTTTTATAATCTCAAATGCTTGTTTGAATGGAATTAATTCTGTTTGGAGGGTTGATTTACCGTTTTTTTTTTTCTGTTTCATGGTTGTTTAATATGTGTGAACTTTTGTCTTCTGCTCTTTTTCTCTTTCTGGAATGATTTGTAAGGAATTCTCCTTCCTTTTGTTCATGTATATGATATTGGATTGTTTTACTAGATTCCTATTTTAATGGTGCTATTTTCTGTCAGTGTAGAAAAATTCAGGCCTTTAATTTACTGATTTCGTTTGTTTCGGCAGTGGACAAAGAAGTGATGAGTGCTCTGATTCTGTGACTCTCCTGTGTGTTGCAAGATTCTTCATTTTCCCCTTTTGTTTCTTTTCCCCATCATTACCAAAGTGCCAAAAGCGTGCTTCTCCCTTTCTGTCTGCCTTTACTCTTCCCCAGAAGCTGTGCATTTCAAAGAGTACTTTTTTTTCTTTTCTTGAGACAGAGTCTCTCTCTGTTGCTCTAGCTGGAGTGCAGTGGTGTGATCTCGACTCACTGCAACATCTGCTTCCTGAGCTCCAGCGATCCTCCCACCTCAGCCTCCCGAGTAGCTGGGACCACAGGCACACACCACCACACTGGGCTAATGTTTTAAGGTTTTCTAGAGACGGGGTCTCACTATGTTGCCTAGGCTGATCTGAAACTCCTGGGCTCAGTGATCCTCCTGCCTCGGGCCTTTCAAAGTGATGGGATTACAGACGTGAGCAACTGCACCCAACCCAAAGACTACATTCTAAGATCATCTCTACCTCTTTACATTACACCTATTTTAGAGGCCCTTCCCTATAGTCCCTGCTCTCATTATCTGGGACGCCTTTTTGGTATTTTTTAGACTTAGTATGGGCCCAGTCATTTTAACTGTAGTTTCAGACCAACTTGCCTCTTCCTTCCTCTGTATCTCTTGCAGCTTTTCTTGGTCTGTCTTTGCTTGCCACAAAGCCTAGTGATGGGAGCATGACAGATCATGTGCTGGGATTTCATGCTTTTTATCTTTTTACTCTCTACTAAAGATTTGGCATTATCCGTTTCTAAGTAATGATGAGGATGTGGCTTCTGTATAGATTTACATCATCTTCCTTTGTGATTGGTTTTTATTCTTTTCACGGGAAACACTGGGAGGCAGGTGTCTGGGTGGTTAGACACTGCCTTCTGCTGACTTACAGCTGATTTCGGATGGCATTTTATCTTATCTAAATGTATATGTGTGTGTATACAAACACACACACACACACACGCACACAAACAGAGACATTTATACACACATACAAGTCTATTTCTATTCTAGTATAGTTCTCTTGAAGTGGCTGTTGGATTCACCATAGATTTGTTCAATGCGTATTTCATTCATTGCTATCCTTGGTGGCAGTCAAGAGACTGTGGAAATCTTCTCAGGATTTGTTAATGTTCCTCACCCTAAAGCAGGTTCATGAAGATGGACCAAAAGGCGCCAGCCACACTGCTAGAGCTTGCTGCATGGGGTCTGCTGAGCGAAGAGCTTGCAGCTATCCATGCTCTTGAGGAGCTCCCGTGGGGCCTCTATGTTCCCTTGTTTATCATTGCCTTCTTGGGAGGGCAGAAGATGAAACTGAAGGCCATGGTGAGGATTTGGCCTTCCCGTTGTCTCCGTGTTGGACCACTGAGTGTACAGAGTCACACTACGAAATCTTGGGAGCCACGACTGACGGTCTGCATATCTTCCCTGCCCAGAACTCTTCCTCTTGGTAACCCTATGTACACTAGAGACATAGTGAGTCATCAGGAGGGCATGCTGGAGCCTGAGGCAGGGGATGGCCTAACAGTCTCCTAAAGGTAGTTGATGGTGAATGCTGAGGATCTCTGTGAGGTTGTTGGTCCAACACTTGAGGTCACCTTAAGGACTCTAATGTCTTACAGAGGTGATTATGGAATAGAGGTGATTGAGAACGCTATTGATGGATTTACCTACTGGGTATGATTACATAGAAGAACAACATGGGCATTGAGACTGGGGAGGATCAGAGGAGAAGGAAGGATGGGGAAAATAATGAAAGATGTTGAGTTTGTACGGAAAAAAAAAAATTTGTTGGTAGATTGTACGTGGAGTGAAGAGCGAAGATAAAGGGTTTGTCCCCGATTCTCCTCGTTGATCTTGCTGGGTTAGATTAAAATCAGCTACCTTTCATGTTCTGTCTTCCTCTCTCTACAGGGGGCCAAAACGGAGGGCGCTAGGTTTAAGGCAGGACCCAGACAGCAGAACCACATGCTCTTAGATCAGGAGCACATTTCCATTTTGTTTTCAGTCTTGTGTTTACTCTCAGAACTGTATCCTGAAAAGAGAAGAAGCCAAGCGCAGTGTTAGGTGCCTGGAAATTGTACATTTAGAGTCTGAGTCTCAGCCCAACCAAGGAATGCATGGGATTGTTAGTGGACCTTTCCCTTGAGAAAGGACCTTTTCCCCTGAGAAGAAGGCAACTCTTTTCTTTCCTTTTGAGTAAAGTTGAGCAGAGCCTTGGGTCCTTGCACCTTTGCTGCAGAGATTTGCAAATTGATCAAGTGTCTGCCCATAAAAGCATCCTGCAGTTCCTGGAACTGGGATGCACTGATCACCTGGAAGGAGATCAGGTTTATTTGGGTGAAGTCAACACCCTTTTGGCACCGAGGATCCACCTGGACAGATTTAGTCTGTCTAAAATCACTTTAAAATCCTGTAAGCAGAGAAACTTCTCAACTTTTCTCACTCATCTTGAGCAGATGAACAACCTCCAGGAACTCAGCTTGTCTTTCTTCTGCCTCACGGATCGGCTGGACAAAATTTCTGGATGAGGGGCTGGGGAGGGACCTGGGTTCTCTGAATGCCCCATTATGAACAAAGGAGTGCGACTAGTCATAGATATTCTTAAAACACCTTGTAACCTATTTCTCCTTCCACATCAGCACGGGCACTGCTGGGTGTCTGAAACTGGCCAAGCTAGAGAGTGTAGTCCCTCTTGCTGAGGAGAAAGGATTAGAAAAGTCAGCTGTGCCCGGTCAGTCAGTCAGTCCGTCAGTCAGTTAACCATGTGCAGACATGGTTGATGAAAAAGAAAACAGTCCTTCTTTTACTGGAGTTTACAGCCTTCTAGAGAAGAAGGGGAGGCGTTCAGTTGGAGAAATAACTTATGCTGTAGCACTGATGCAAATCCCCGTGTAGTGGTCGCAATAGGTAATACTGCCACATCATTTTGTTCCTGTAGTTTTCCCGAGGCTTAGGACTTGAATGGAGAACTTGTCATTTGGAAATTCGTCAAAGGTAAGTCTCAGTCGGCTGCTTTCCCAGACCCATCCCCATCAAATAAGTGAACTAGATACACTGCTAATTATACTGTAGGCACTAAGCTAAATTCTTTTTCACTGAATCTTTCCCACAACCCTGTATAATAATTGCTATTGTACACATTTGAAAGACTAAAAAACTGTATCTCAGAGTGGAAAAGTAACTTTCTTAGGGTCACAAATCTATTAAGTCTGACTCTAAAGCCCACAATGTTAACTGCTGTTACAATGGACATACAGATTACTTTATTCTAGAGTCATAAGCATCTATAATTCAGAACTGCTTGCTCTAGTCCAACCCTCATTCTTCAGAAATACCTTCCTTTTTTCCCTCTACAGAGTCCTGCTATCTCATTTGTATCCACCGTATGTGTCTCTCTGTGGACTTTCTACCAGAGACATCACTGTCCTATCCCAGAGCTCTCAGGTTACCCACCTAAAACTGTTGAGTCTGAGTAACAATCAGAAGTCCTGGGAAGTTTCTGGGCCATTCCTGGCTCTGCTGGAGAAGGTCTCAGGGACCCTGCAGCATCTGGAGATAGACAACTGCCTGATAACTGATTTTACTTTCTCTGTTGTCACCCCAGCCCTGAGCCACTGTTCCCACCTCTGTGTCCCTAGCTTTGTCTTCAACCCCATTACAATGCCTGTGCTCACAAGTCTTCTGCAGCACTTAACAGCCTGGATGGAGCTGAAGTATGTGATTTATCCTGTTCCTGTCCATGGCTATGAACAATGGCGTTGTTGTGGCAGTTTGGACATAAAAGCTTGCTGAACTGCA
Organism: Aotus nancymaae; assembly: GCF_030222135.1. Taxonomy (NCBI): domain Eukaryota; kingdom Metazoa; phylum Chordata; class Mammalia; order Primates; family Aotidae; genus Aotus; species Aotus nancymaae. The sequence continues at coordinate 44,922,644 of NW_026988415.1, read as the reverse complement.
GGCCCAATTGAAGGTGATGCTGCAGGCAGTACAACAGAACAACATGAACTAGAACACCCATCCTGAGTGATTTTCACGGGACAAGGAGCTGTTTCATCACTGATGTGTGGCCACTAAAACAGAGTGTTCTTGCCTGAAGCCCAGTTTTTAAAGACACATAATGTAAAATTCTGCTATTCCAGGAAACTGGTGTTAGGAAGATTGGGTGTGTAACAGACCTCTATAAGAGAAAAGCCCTAAGAAGGAAACAGCAGACATTGAGAAGTGCTGTGGGTCTGTAGCCCATTGTCCTCTACATCCTCCATCTCGTTACTGACCACAGTGTTGGGTATGTGACGTGGGCTGACCCAGTCATGGCACACCATTTCCCCGTCCACACTGGTCGGTTCACTTATGGGTACTTGACACCAGTCAGGACAATTGAAACCTTTCCTGGATGTTTTTCTGGAGTAGGTGCTGGTTACTGAAGCCAATAATATTACTCACTGAATTTCTTTGATCTTCTTGTATTCATGATTGCCTCAGGCCGCTTATGAGAAGCCATTGGCAATTAAAATGATAAACAACAACAATAAACAAACTATGCCCACTAGCTACTGGTGTCTTTATCAGTATATTGCTATCTCCTTTCCTGGGTCTCAGAAGCCTGGGGCTCAGTTTGCCCTTATTTCACATAGATTCACCAAAAGTCTGCTATTAATTAGGTACTGTTCCTGGTGCTAAGAATGAATAGGCAAATAAGAACCTACACCAAGTCACTCACAGTACAGATCGTCCTATGATTTGTCTGTTTCCCCACTCGTTTCTCTGGGGATATGGGAAAGCTATTTGACCCATCTATATGCCAGATTTATTTGTTTGTTTCTTTGTTTGTTTGTTTTTTGCTTTGCCCCTTGCAGACTCTGCTCAATCCACATTGGCCTCTATATGCTGTTGGATAGCTCATCGAGACGCAGGCCATAGCTTAAATGTTACCTCCTCCGAGAGGTTTTTCTCTTACTTCCCTCTGCTTACTTACCCCACTTCTCTCCCCTTACTTTACCATACTGTTTTTTAATGTACCATGTGCATTTTCTGCAGGATACACATCATTCTGTATGTATTTGCTCCCTCTGCTCTTCTCCTAGAGTTGCACTGTTCAGCATGGTAGACACTAGCCACATGTGGCTACTGAGCACTAGAAATTTGACTACTACGATTTTGATGGAAAGGATTAAGATATACCAGTGAAAGTGACACGTGCAAAAAAGTTTACACTACAGGATTCCTTGGAGATATTCATGACATAGAAAGAACAAAGAATAAAATGATGGAAGCTGATCAACACTTAAAACTGAGAAACAAAATTTGCCAAGTCACGGGAAAAAAATATGTCTACTCCATATCACAATTCATAAGATGAGACGAAAGCAAGAACTGTTCATATTACTCTTGCTTTTTTTTTTTTCATGAGAAATTCTGGATTTAGTTTTATTTGGAATGTCACCACCTTCTCCGGTATAATATATGGTATAATTAAGTTTAGAATGTGAATGCTTTGTTAATATTTGAAGATATTTTTATGTTTTGAGCACTTTTCTGAAAGAATAGCTTCTATTTTAGTGAATAGTAGTGGACAAAGCCAGAATTGATGTTTTCTGTAACATTAAACTGGTATTCGTAGAAGCAGTTAAATTCAAGTCCCTTGACTCTGGTCGCAAGACTTTCTCTAAATTACTGTGACTTTGTAAAATATTCTTAATTTGAATTTTCTTGTTAAACCAATAGTCATATACACTGATCTTAAGTAAAATTTGTATGCGGTGGTCAGACACGGTGGCTCACACCTGTAATCCCAGCACTTTGGAAGGCTGAGGCGGGTGGATCACTTGAGATCAGGAGTTCGAGACCAGCCTGGTCAACATGGTGAAACTCCGTCTCTACCAAAAAAAAAAAAAAAAAAAAAAAAAAAAAAAAAAAAAAAAAAAAAAACACCATCCTGGTCAACATGGTGAAACCCCGTCTCTACTAATACAAAAAACTAGCTGGGCATGGTGGCGCGTGCCTGTAATCCCAGCTACTCAGGTGGCTGAGGCAGGAGAATTGCCTGAACCCAGGAGGCGGAGGTTGCGGTGAGCCGAGATCGCACCATTGCACTCCAGCCTGGGTAACAAGAGTGAAACTCCGTCTCAAAAAAAAAAAAAAAAAAATTAGTCAGGTGTGGTGGCGGGCACCCGTAGTCCCAGCTACTTGGGAGGCTGAGGCAGGACAATTGCTTGATCCCGGGAGGTGGAGGTTGCAGTAAGCCAAGATCGTACCATTGCACTCCAGCCTGGGGGGCAAAGTGAAACTCTGTCTCCAAAAAAAAAATTGTATGTGGCTAGTTATTAATTGTTCATTTCACTTTCATTGACATTTCTACTTTCACTTCACAGTGCTTTAAAAATGTGACCTGTTGGATTTCTACTTTCATGAAGTTAATGGTTAATGTCATTTTTAGACCTAAAACTTTTTCTTTATTAAAAATCTTCATATGTTTTTAAAGTTTAAGTTCCGGGATACATGTGCCCGACATGTAGGTTTGTTACATAGGTAAACGCGTGTCACATGGTGGTTTGCTGCACCTATCGGCCCATCACCTAGGTATTAAGCCCCACATGCATTAGCTATTTATTCTGATGCTCTCCCTTCCTCCCGCCCCCCTGAAAGGCCCCATTGTATGTTGTCCATGTGTTCTCATTGTTCAGCTCCCCCTTTTAAGTGAGAACACGTGGTGGTTGATTTTCTGTTCCTGTGTTACTTTGCTGAGGATAACGGCTTCCAGATCCATCCATGTCCCTGTAAAGGACATGCTCTTGTTCCTTTTGTGGCTACATAGTATTCTCTGGTGTAGATGTACCACATTTTCTTTATCCAGTCTATTATTGATGGCCATTTGGGTTGATTCATTGTCTTTGGTATTCTGAATAGGGCAGCAATGAACATACGTGTGCATGTATCTTTATAATAGTATGATTTATATTTCTTTGAGTAGACACCCAGTAATGAGATTGCTGGGTCAAATGGTATTTCTGATACTATGTCTTTGAGGAATTGCCACACTGTCTTCCACAATGGTTGGACTAATTTGCACTTCCACCAACAGTGTAAAAGCAATCCCATTTCTCCACAGCCTCGCCAGCATCTGTTGTTTCATGACTTTATAAAAAAAATCACCATTCTGACTGGCATGAGATAGTATCTCATACTGGTTTTGACTTTCATTTCTCTAATGAACAGTAATGTTGAGCTTTTTTTCATATGTTTGTTGGCCGCATAAATGTAAGTGTCTGTTCATTTCCTTTGCCCACTATTTAATGGGGTTGTTTGTTTTTTCTTGTAAATATCTTTAAGTTCCTTGTAGATTCTGGATATTAGACCTTTGTCAGATGGATAGATTGCAAACATTTCCTCCCAGTCTGTAGGTCGTCTGTTCTCTCTAATGATAGTTTCTTACACTGTGCAGAAGCCCTCTAGTTTAACTAGATCCCCTTTGTCAATTTTTGCTTTTGTTGCAATTGCTTTTGATGTTTTTGTCATGAAGTCTTTGCCCGCGCCTATGTCCTGAATGGCACTGGCTAGATTTTCTTCTAGGGTTTTTATAGTTTCAGGTTTTACATTTAAGTCTTTAATCCCTCTTGAATTAATTTTTGTATAAGGTGTAAGTAAGGGGTCCGGTTTCAGTTTTCTACCTGTGGCTAGCCAGTTCTCCCAGCACTATTTAGTAAATGGGGAATCCTTACCTCATTGCTTCTTTCTGTCATGTTTGTCAAAGATCAGATGGCTGTAGATGTGCGGTCTTATTTATGAGATCTCTATTCTGTTCCATTGGTCTATGTGTCTGTTTTTGTACTCGTACCATGCTGTTTCAATGTCAAGTGCTGCAAAAAGAACAAAAGGGACTGTCGCTCATTGTTGGTGGAAATATAAAATGGCTCAGACACTTTGATAAACAATTTGGCAGTTTTGCATAAAATTAAAGATACACTTACACAGCGATCCCACTCCAGGGTATTTACCCAAGAGGAATGAAAACCTTTTTCCCAGAAAAACCTGCAAGCAAATCTTTCTTAGTTTGCTAAAAACTGGAAACATCCCAAATGCGCGTTAACTGGGGAATGGATGAACAAACTGTGGTGTGTACACACAATGAAACACTACTGGAAAGCAAGACAAGTTCTAAGTACTGATAACATAATATGCGTGCCACAGAATGGATGGCTCTCAAATACATTATGCTGAGTGAAAGAAGACATACTCAAAAGTCTACATACAATGCCACTTATCTGGCTTTATAGAAAAGGGAAAACCAGAGAGAGAGAACAAATCAGTCAGTGGTTCTCCTGGGCTGTAGAAGATCATCTTCAAAAGGGCATGAGGGCACTTTATGGAGGTTTGGACATGTCCAAGATCTTAATTCTTGGGTTGATCACGTGGTCGCATGCTTTTGTCAACAGGCACAGAATCATGTCCTGAAAAAGGGAAACCGTTGCACCGTATCTCAAAGCTCTGCACCTTGTTACTTTGTGACAATTTTGTCTACAGCTAAATAGAAAGCTGAGACTAAGAAAGGTCAAGTATCATGAAGTAAAAGAGAGGTTCTATTAGTAATAGCAAAGAGTTGGACTTCAAGCTCTGTGTTCCTTTCATTTGTTTTTAAATTTTATTTATTCATTTTTTAATTTGACCAAAAATTGTGTATATTTATGGGGTACAATATGATACTTTGAAAAGTGTACATATACATTTAGAAAGATTAACTCAAACTAATTAATATGTCCATCATCTCACCTACTTATCACATTTTATTCTGAGAATATCTAAAACCTACTTTTAAAGCAATTGATACATACGATACGCTATTACTAACTCTTCTCACTATGCTGTGCAATCGATCCCCAAAACATTCCTGCTGTCTAAGTGTGCTCCAGTCCCAAATCCCCAGCAGTAAATGCCCCTGTCTCTCCTCGGTGAAACACTCTTGAGTCATAAAGTAGTCTTAGTGTAGTCCTATCTGGGGCTTAGTTGTCCCACATCTTTCCTGCCATCCACCAGAACCTCTCGGCCCATAGAGAGTATTCTGAACTTGAGAAGCGGCAGGATTATGAAAGCCCAGCATGTCATACGCCTGCTTGCTCATTGCCCCTTCTCTCACCTTGGCCCTCCTGTCTTTCATAGCAATGCCATCTCAACATTGGGCATCATGAACATAACTCTTCTGGCCTGTCACAGAAGTGAAGCAAACGAAGTGATGGTTAAAAAATATATATATAAATACCAGACATCAGTGAAACCATTTAAACTGTTACTTTTGTATTAGTGTCAGACAAAAAAGGCGTTAAGACAACAACTATTATTTGGAATAAAGAAGGCCACCATGTTGTCATGATAGAACTTTTATCAAAGAGCCAAAAAGGCTGAACATACACGCACTCAAAAACATAGCCGAGAAATATATAAAACACGATGTTCAGAGTTATACGAAAGTTGCCTCAATAAAATATAAAAGTGCACTATTTTAGAGTGGGGGCAGTTCCAAGAAGTAGCAAGATCCAGGGAGTGGCCATGAGCATGGCAGTCAAATGAGAGTCAAAGTCAAGTTGACAGGACCATTAAAATAGAAGAGGTCTTGCAACCACGAGGCTTGGAATCAGACTGGTTTTCTACACGAACATTGAAATCATCCAGGATTGTGACAAGATTAGGTGTAGAAACTCTGAATGAGACGTAAAAGCCTTTGGCCAAAAGACCAATACATTGTTTTTATTTTAGAAAGCCACCTTTGTAAGATGTCCAGAATGGCCATAAAGTTGTATGTGTATTGGTCGGGGATATTTAAACGACAACTAACAGAAAGTGCAAGTCTCACTGGCTTATCCAATAAGGAAAGACATTTGTTTATATAACTGAGAGTTCTGAGGCAGGGTGGGTTTCGTGGTTAACTGAGCCAGTAATTGAAAGATGTAAAGATCCAGGCTAAATCTTGACCCAACCACTGTTGGATTGGACATTGGATTATTGGATTAGATTAGACTAATTCCAGGCACACTCTTGGAGCTAAGAAAGTGGCCATATATCCCCAAGCACATGACTGTATTGGGAGGAGATACACTTATGGAGGCCCGAGCCCTATCAGGAAGGTGAAGAAAGTATATTGTGTAGGTAAACAAAAATATGTCACCTGCAGGCATAGAGTCAAATCATATATACCACTATGAGCGTAGTAACCACAGTATTCAAGTCCTTCTTGTTTCCAAATAGAGTAACTCTCTGGATAACAAAGACAGATACTTTTGTTCAGGAGCTACCTATATTGAACTCATGAATAGGCAGTTACAAAGCATGAGAGTTCTCCCCTGTGCAGTGTATGTTTTGGAAGAACCTCCAGAGGCATCCATTGTGGGATTCTTAAATCCCATATTCATTCTTTTTCAACTCGTCAGCAAAGTTTTCTATTCAGTGTTGTCCTGAGATGATGCTTTGTCAGGATAATTTGACTAGCAGTAAATGATTTCTTCATACTTACTGTTAAGTTTTATCTTTCTGTAAACACTGGCACAGACTCCATAAAGATATTGAAGATCCTCGGATTTCAGTATGGAACAATCTTAAGAATTGTGAGATTTAAGAATCCCATAATGGATGCCTCTTGAGGTTTCCTGGGTCTTTAGAAGAAAGTCAGACCTGGCCGGGCGTGGTGGCTCACACCTGTAATCCCAGCACTTTGGGGGGCTGAGGCGGGTGGATCACGAGGTCGGGAGATCGAGATCATCCTGGCTAACATGGTGAAAACCCGTCTCTACTAAAAATACAGAAAATTAGCCAGGTGTGGTGAGACACACCTGTAGTCCCTGCTACTTGGAAGGCTGAGGCAGGAGAATCGCTTGAACCGGGAGGCAGAGGTTGCAGTGAGCAGAGATTGCGCCACTTCGCTCCAGGCTGGGCGGCAGAGTGAGACTCCATCTCACCAAAACAACAACAACAAAGAAAACGTGGCCTCGATCACGTCAGGGTCACCACCTGAGACTTCGGTCACCGCCTGCAGAAGTCTGACCTGCAGACCCTGACTCAACGACGGATGAATGAATGCACTCTCACACCATTACAGTGATACAAGTGGGCTAGGGATGGCCGTTGGCTGCTTTCAAAGAGTGAAATGCAACCAATCAACCCAGACCCTGTGTCCATTCACACTTTTATTCCCTCAAGATTTTACAACAGAGGTTCTAAGTTAACACACTTGTGGATAACTAACATGGCTAAAATCGTGGTTATACAAATGATACAAGCTTCAGGTTCCGGGGCCCAGAGTAAACACTGTTAACATGTAATTCCCCTTTGATCTCCCACTGAGAGGGCTGTCTAGCACAAAGTTAACAGGAGTAAACAGAGTGGAGACAAACGGGTGTGGGGTAAAGCCTTTGATCACTGTCTATCTCTTTCCTATGCTAATGTTAATGAGGTGGCTGCCTTCAGCCTGCCTCAGTAAAACCTTTTGGCCTTCCAAAAGGTTTGAAACTACAATCTATAACTTTCCCTAAATAGTTTCCATAATATTTTGCCGCCACCCTGAGTCAATAGCAACAGAAAAGAATTAAGTCAGACTCATATAATGTACCAAAATTAAAGAACAACCTTTTCCTCCAATACATGCATTTATTCGTGCTTTAAAAAGAATGTTTCCATTACAATAAACATGCATATGAAAAGAAAATTAAAAATAAGATAATCACCCAATCTGCAAATATGCAGATTTGAAAATTAATTATCCATCTATAAATGGAAGCTCTTAATAAAGACGTTGTAGTATCACATAGATAACGTATGTAATGTGCTTTTTGCTCATGTTTTGCCTTAGCCTTCACCTACACTGTCAAACGAGCTTAATCGTGTTCATTGGTTCGTTATTTGCTAACTCCTCGATTGATTTAGCTAATTCAGCAATCTGGCCAGTGAGTCATTCTATAACTGTTGATAAACTATGTGATGTTTAAAATCCAAGGATTAAAAAAATAAAACAAACATTAAATATTCTGCATTTTTCCACAGGATCTAATCACCGATAATAATTCATCAGTGATAAGCTGATCACAAGAAACAAAGGCTAAACTTTTGATACACCAAAAAGAAAACAATGTGGCTGACTATATTTTTTAAATGATCTGACAATATTTTCCAAGAGAGTATCTAGAACTATTTCTTGAATTGCAAAATATGGTTGCCTTGAGCAGATAACAAGAAGCAATCTGGGAGATTTAAACTTCTCTCCTTTTAATACATTAGAAATCTTTGAATCATAATTCCTCTTTTTGTTTTTTAATGGTCTTCACAGTGGAGGGGGTTTCCACATTGCACCAGAGAGCTGCATCATCAAGAATGGCACTGCTCTTGAGTAAACACCCTCTATGGAATCACTCCTCTCCATCCTTTGCCTGAAAAAAGTTTTCACTGTAGATGTAATTTTGTATTTGTATGTTGTGGTAGTCCTCAAAACGTGAGCCTATTACCTAGAGCTGTTGAATTTTACCTTGCATTGAGGGGTTGGCATATTGAGCAATTTGCCAGCGAGCACTATCTGCAACTGCTTCTCTTTTTTTCCCATTGCTTGGCACTGACATAAAGTTACTTCTAGCGACGTTAACGAATTTCACAAAGGAACACAGAATAATATATGTTGAATCCAATGCCCATAACGACAGAGTCCCAGCTTATGCTTTCCCTTGCATGCTGTTGCTAGGTGAGTCATTTTACTTTCTGAAAGTTAATTTACATAGGACATCTAGTTCAGGTGTATGTACCTGTGTTCAAACCAAAAACATTAGAGTATTTATGTTTAATTTAACAACGTCACAACCGTTCTGATACTTAGGGGAGTTCTAAGTAAGTAAGTTCTAGAAAGGGAGTTCCGGTACTCCCCTTTCTCTCTTTTCTGTGTTAGGTAAAGCTACTCCTCCTAAAGCTACTAGCACAGATCTCCAAAATGTCCACCACAGAACAAAAAGGTAAAAGAAGAGAAAGTTGTTCCTGCTAAATCTTGCCATATCACATGCAAAAAATGGCTTCTCAACCTGCCTCACCTAAGTAAACACGGCGCCTAATAAATTCAGTGCCTAAACTGGACCCCAGACATATGAATCTTTGTCCATAGAGTTACCTTCCCCCACTGTCTGTGTATACTAGAGCGCCTACAGACTTCCATTGGTGTAACTTAAAAAAAAAAAAAAAAAATCCGAACAAACTCCTGATAATCATCTCAGAGGAAGCGTTAATGATATGAGTATCAAGTCTGATGGGAGCAAAATATGACTTAAAGTAAGAGTTATAATTAGGATTTGTCTTTTGGTGAAAGAATTTGACCATAATCACCATCAATACTGAGTAAGTTCCAGTTGAGCATAGGTGGGCTAGATAAAATTCTGCTGTGCCTTTTACTGGTGATCTGTTCATCTGTATGTAATGATAGGAACTGGGGTCGGGGCAGATACCAGGTCTTCAAGTAGGCTTCCATCCCGCGACTGTGTATAGATACTTCCTAAATCCAACTTGAAATTTCGTCGTAGGTTCCTTCATAAATATGTGGCCCCATTTTATATCCTTTATTTACATGTGTCCCATAAGTAATTTTCCAGAATTATCCGAGACCCACTGATTTGCACTTCCTAGTCCTTCCTTCCAAACGTCGTCATTTCCTTTGATAACGTTAGAACCACAAACACAGCCTGTTGTCCTCAGTAGTATATTCCACTTTAAGTGTGGTGGAAAATTTGGTCTGTTGAGTTTTCTTCTGCTTATTTATGTAGCCAGGCCACACGGTGGGAACCTAGCAGAGTAATCCCAACGCTTGGATAGCACTGTTTGCCTCTGCAAGCAAACCAGAAAGACTCCACTCCACCAAATTTATTTTGGATATGCTGATGAAGCTGCAGTTTCCCACACAAATCAACAAAAATGGGGTTCGTGAAATTGCGATTAACAACCACCACCACCACCACTGCAATGTGTACTCGCCTTCTCTTTTCTCTGTCCTTTCTGGGAAGACACAGGCAGAATAATGAAACGGTAAAATCTAATTATAATTCAGACTCCACGAATTCAAAATTGTTGTAGTTCAGGCAAGAGCCAGGTATGACGTTTTAAACGTGCTGATACTTCTCTTTTCAGTGATTTTTATAAGAAGGGAATGTTTTCAACTAACCTCAAGCATTTTATACTGTCTTTTATATACACATATTTTGTATATTAATAGTAGGTTTATATGTATACATTTAACTGCGTCTCCTGAGGTCCTTAATTAGATTCAGCATTGACTGGTGCTATTTACTAATAATACTTGAAATTACTTAGTTGGCATTTCAAAGAGAACATCCAAGATCTCAACGCTTCAGTAACTGGGTCTGGCTTCCAGTTTGTGTGAATTAATAAGGCTGAACTAAAATTAATTTCGTTTGGAAAACCCGGGGGCAGTCAGAACAGTCTAGTGCCATACTGCCTGGGGGAGGCAGCTGGCTTGCCACCTACAATGTCTGTGACCTCTTAGGCAAGTGATTTAATGCCTCTGTGCTTCAATTTCCTCGTCCGTAAAATTCTGTTATAGTACCTACTCCATAGAGTTAGCACTCTTAAATGCGTTAACCTTTGGAGTGTGGGGCGCATCCTAATCACTATACACATTTTCTTTTTCAAATGGACAACTCAAATTCATTAGGTTTGCCTTAATTTCCTTTGCACCTGTATGAAATTAAGTCAACAGTGCTGACCTGTACGGACGGCTTAGGCTCTTGCAGTAGTGTCTACGATTATGGTTTTAGTGAGGATCTTTTTCACTGTAAAGTATTAAATTTCATGTTTGTTAGAAACAAAACACATAAAATATATTATGGAAGGATAGAGGGACCGGACACGGTGTCTCATGCCTGTAATCCCAGCACTTTGGCAGGCCAAGGTGGAGGATCACCTGAGGTCAGGAGTTCCAGACCAACCTGGCCAACATGGTGAAACCCTGTCTCTACTGAAAAAAAAAAAAAAAAAGTGCAAAAATTAGCCAGGCGTGGTGGTCGGTGCCCGCAATCCCAGCTACTCGGGAGGCTGAGGCAGGAGAATCACTTGAACCCGGGAGGCAGAGGTTGCAGTGAGCCAGGATTGCACCATTGCACTCAAGCCTGGGCGACAAGAGTGAAACTCTGTTTCAAACAAACAACAAACAAACAAACAAAAAGGGATGGGTGTAGAGAAAGCTCAAGTTTGTCTGCTGTGGAAGGTTATCTGGAGGTACCACCATCTCAGAAACGTGAGCATTATCAGAGCTCTGGGATTCATGAACTTAATGGTCTCCTGAAACATGCAGATCAGGAGAGCTCTACAGTGGTTGCAGTCTACTGTCAGGCAGTTGACCCAAGCTGACCCACCGCTCCTAGGTACTTGAGCCTTGCCACATCCTAACGCTGCAGGTCGCGTAGATGCCGCCATCATGCGAATACTACAATTATGAGCCCTACTGGTAGAGCCCTCCTGGTCATATCAGCACCAAGGTCTCTAAAACTTCGAGGTTTCTCGAAGTGAATGTGGTCTCTCTTGTCATGTTGCTGCTACGGTCATGCGGTGGGTCCAGCTCTTCCAGTCACTAGAGTATGGTGGGCTCCCGAACCCTGTTGCTCACATGGATTCTTCCCTCACGGGGCCGTTACTGGCTACCACCATGTGGAAGTCTCAGCCCTCGAAGTCATGTAGATGACCTACTGTTCAGGGGCATGTGGATGCTATGGTCATGTACACTGTTCCCACCCACTCCTCCCCACGGCCACAGAGTCAGGCTCATTCCTCTCTGTCAGGGGAAGATCGTGAGCTGCCAAACTCTGCAGATCCGTGTGTGGGCAGCCAAGTGGCTCCTATCATCACGTGGCAGGGAAAACCCTTGTGGTCACGTGAGCACCGCAACTAACCAATGTCTGTTGTACACGTGGCTCCTGCGGTCACGTGAGATTCCACGCCCTCCCAGTGGCGGGAAGATTGAACTCTCGTGAGTTCTGTCAGAGAGGTACTTCCGGCGCCTGTGTGACCTGTGACCTCTCCTCTCGTCACGTCACGTCACGTACAGGCACCCGCCCTTCCAGTGCAGGGAAGGTCTCCTTTCCTGAGGAGTCAGAAGTACTTTCTGAGGAGTCAGAAGTACTCCTGAGGTAGACGACCGTTAGAACTGTGCTCCACGCCCTGACTCAGGCGGAAGTTTTATCGGACTGCGGCTCAAGCTGTCCGGCAACTTTGATATCCTGCCGCGGTGGAGGGAAGTCTGGTATTACGGGAACCAGCCGTTACCAGAAGTTCACTGAGAATTGGGCTTTAAGGGGCGGCTGAGCAATCTTCAAATAACAGATGAGGTTTGGGGGGGCTTAAGGGGGCGGGTGGGTGAGGGGGTTGGGTGGAGGTAGGCAGAGGACTTTCTTAATGTGGTCAAACTTGCATGCACTTGGCAGAGAAACCGTGTGTGTGTGTGTGTGTATGTGTGCGTGTGTGCGTGCTCTCACGCGCTTATGCATCTATGTCTGCCATCCGCCTTGATCCTGGATTCACAGGAGCTGTCGTTGGTAGAGAGTGAAGTGAAGGAGGAGAAAGCTCTGGGGCAGAATGTGGGCCTAAGATGTGAGAGGTGGGGTGGGTAGCGGGGCGGCGGGAGTTCACGAACTTCTAAGTCGTCTGTCAGGGTTAGGGCTGTGGAAGCCCCCACACTGGAATCCCTACCCTTTCCGGTCACCCTGCCTGATTCACTGTCTGTGCCAGGTGATTCTCTCCTCTGCCCCTCCTCGGACCATGCTGTTGTTAAGGACATTCGAGACTTCCTAGATGCCAGTTTGTATAGGCGATTCCAGACCCAATCTTAATTTCTGTCTTTTATTTGATTATGTAAAGATTCTCTTTGTTTCCGTGATTTATTTTTCTACTAAACATTCTAAACATGGGCTCAGAGGGGTGGGTGAAAGGGAGAGAGGAGAAGCGGTATTTTTTTTTTTTTTAAAGGGAATTTGATATTTCAATGAAAGTGTCCAAGTCGTCATGATGTGAAGATTCAGAATTTACTTGTTATACTTTATTTGAACTTCCATTGGCTTTACAAAGTACATTTGGGAGTGGGGTGACAAATTTTATTTTGTGCTTAGGATCCCTCAGTGGCTTATAGTAGTATAGCTTGACACTCTTTTGTTTCTGATTCTTCCCCTATCACCCCCCAATTTTGTGATTGCTTCTTAGATTGCTTCCTGAAAACTCTCCTTTTCTTCCTGTGGGAAAGTATAGTGAATGGATTTAAGGTACAATCATGGGTGATAACATTTGGTACGTTATGAAAGTGGTATTGGGTGGATGAAGTTGAGCTAATTAGCAAGATAGTGCTTAAACTTACGGGGTTTTAAGTATTGCTCGGCAGATGGCTAGAGAATATTGTGACTTGTGATATTTGATATCTCATGTAGCTCGAACAATCGATTTTTCTCTCATTTCAGCATTTCCAAGTCTGTTCTGTGAGACACTAGGGCCAGGACAAAGCAACAACAAAATGTGCTCTACTCTGAGGAAGTGTGGGACATACAGAACTGAAGGTAAACGAATACTGTAGGAATTTGTTAGATGATCTGCTAATATACAACATTGAGTCTGAAAGGGAGGGCTACTCTCCCCAACTTATATGGGCATGGCACAGTTTTTCCATAGAGCATTTGAGGTACCAGTGTTCTTCAGAAAATATTTGGGGAAACCCTGTTCAGACTACATCTTCTAACACTTTAAAACCTTGTGCCTTTGTTTACTCAGAACAGCGGAGTATGGGTTTGTAGTAGTTGTAATCTATTCTGCTCATTAAGAAATTGGTTATTGCTCTTTAATTCATTTTATTTTATGTCATTAGTCAGTCTCTCCTGCTTGAAGCTTTCCACATTTTTACTCTTCAGAGATACCGTCAAGCATGCGTCTGATACCTTGGTGGTGGCAAACAATACGTGCATAAATGCAAGTGATTAGGAAGTGTTACCTGTGGCAGCAAATAAAGTGCCCCACTCTTGAAAACAGGATACAACTTACCTGTCAAGACAAGCAGACGCAGTACTGCTCATTTTATAAAAAAAAAACACACACACACACTTCTTCAGAACCATTTTGTTATTACTTAATAATCACAGCTGCCATAGTTTGAGCCCCTGTTATATGTCAAGCACTGTGATAACCTTGGCCATCATGCAAGTTACTGCATTTAACCCTCAGGAAAATCCTGAGAAGGTGTTATTTTAATTGATAGATGAGCTATATGAGTCGGGAGAGGCTGAGTGTAACGCTGTGCTTATTGGCAGCCCCCAAACCTCAGTGGCTTATTTCTCAGTCCTGCTACATGTTTATGGCAGGTGCACATCCTTCATGGGATGGGGGATGTTTGGGTACTGAGCGATTCTTATTGGAATGACCCAGAGACCCAAACTAATGGAGCAGCCACCATCTAGAAAAGGGTTAGTCACTGCGTCAGAGTAGGAGAGAGCCCTAGGGGATCTCAAACCAACAACCAAACGTTCTGGCCCAGAAATAACCCATTTCACTGGTCACTCACAACCCACGGGCCAGAGCTAGTCGCATGCACAACCCTGCCCCAAGGAAGGCAGTCAGGACAGGCAGTTCTACCAGGTGCCTGGGACAGGGGAGAATGTAAACACTTGGTAAGTGGCAGCACTGACTACCACATGAAGGAATCGAAGCTGGGAGGGATTAAGTACTTGCCTAACACCACCACATCGGCTGTAAGTGTCAGAATCGGGATTTGAATCCACCCTGGTGTGATTTCAAAGTCGACATCCTTTCTGCTGCTTTCTACGCTGTCTGCTCTTCTCTTACGGGAAGTTTATAGTAAAAGTTCTTTTACATCAACGACGCAATTTCCTCTTCCTTAATCATCTGATCATTTAATTGAATAGACACGATGGCACTGGTTAAAAAGACCAGCATTGATAAGCCAGAGGTCTTTTCCAAACGAGGGAATGTATTGGATATTTGAATATCCATTGTATTCTATTATAAAAATAAAATCAGGTGGTAGATGAAAGGACAGTTCGTTGATCATTTACTTAATAAAGAATAATCTCCACGCCTTTCCACTCTGTTAAGGAAAAATGATAAAAATTAGAGCCCGCCTTGATGAAACTGAAAACAGATGTGACAGAGTTGAACAAAATTGCTAGATGTCAGTGTTTCAGAAACACAAGATAATGATAAAATCTCTGGCCACATGGGCAGAGAAAGTTAGCGAGATGGTGCAGGTAAGCCACTTTTGGAATGAAGATAGTGTCACACTTACAGTGACAGAAAAGATGGAAAAGATCACATTATGAAAAAGATGTGATAATTTGAAAATTTAGATTAAATAGATGAATTCCAGGGGAAAAATATAACTTTCCATACTGAAGGAATAGAACATCTTAGTTTGCTCAATATATTCTTGACAAGGAATACACGCAAAGGCAAAATTACTAGCCGATCTGAATTAGTCACACAAGCGCAAATAATATAAATCAATCAATGGCAAACTAAACCCAACAGTGGGTAAAACAGATAATACAGCATGACAAAGTTGTGTTTAATCCCAAGCATGCAAGCTTTGTTTGACATTTTAAGAGATCCGTAATGTAATTTAACACATTAGCTGAATAAAGGGAGGAGGACAGGACACATACCACAAAGACCATTAACAAAAAAAAAGGTATGCAATAAATTAACCTGCCGGAATTGAACAACAAGAATGACAGTAATTCTCAGCGGATCGGTAATATAGAAAGCTATCTCTTTAAATTGACAGTGGGTATCGAAACAATACACCACACCAGACACCACCCTTGGTAGTAAAACATTAGAAGTATTCTCCTTACAATCAGAAAAGGGATAAAGATGACTGGTATGACAAATTCTGTTCAATGTCATACTGAATCTAGTGCAGTAAGCCTTATATCATATTAGGGAGTGCGGTAAGCTGTGATGCATGCATGCCTACGTACATAAATGAATATATGTATAAAAGTGAAAATAAATTTATAGCTGTCAATGTGCCTATCTTCATATGAAACTCAAGAGAAGCTACAGAAAATTAAAATTAATAATGAAGATTAACAAGTTTGTTGGATATAAGACGAATATACACAAACCATTGTAACAAATGGAAAATACCATCTCTATTGTAAATATACCATTTACAATAGAAAAAAAAATGTCTTGTGAAATATACGATGAATCTGCGTACTTGGCAGCTATTCCAACACTCTTGAACATTCTTATATGCTTTCCTGTACCGTAGAGACTAGAAAGTTGGAACACGAAAGGAAACACACATGCACACCACCACGTGCATGGGTGCACACTCTCTCTTTCTCTCTCTCTCCTTATCGCTCTGGCTCTCTCTCTCTCTCTCTCTCTCTCTCACACACACACACACACACACACACACACACACGAACACACAATTTACCAGAGCCCCTTGCTGTTAGGGTCCCAAATGGGATATCTATCATATGAAGCATATGTGCCAACATGAGACTCAGAGGTGGAACTGAATAACATGGGAGCCATATGTGGAGTGATCTACCTGTGATGAGGGAGGTCTCCGGGTTTTATAGGGCAGCCATTGCAGAGTTTCTAGAATTCGGTCTCTGTCATGCATGTCAATTAATGGGCAGGCAACAGTGGTATTTCAGCTGTGGCGGTTTCATAATGTGAGTGGACTTCTCCCGGCTGTGCAGCATCCAGGCCTGCTTTTCTGTCCCTCACAGAGTTTTCGTAAGCTATGTAATATATTTTATTTCAGATATCTTGTTTGTATAAAACAGCTACAGTGAATTCTGGCATAGGCAGGTTGGGACCTTGATTAACACACTACTTGGCAGCAAAATTGGTTACAAGCAAAAGACCTTGAAGGAAATGGGGATTTGGGATAGATTTGGCCCACAGGCCATAGTTGCTGACCGCCGCTCTAAGCTAATAGACTCATTGGGTCCCCAAAACAGTGCTGAGCGGGAAGTCAGCAAAATGAGGAGGCAGCTATTCCTAGGATCCTCTGGCAAGCATAAGCCAAAGCTGAGGCTTTAACACAGTTGTTTTCAACCTTGGTTGCACACTGCAATTCACGTGGAGAGTTTAAAAATGTGGTTGCCCGGATCTAACCCCGGTTCTGCTTTGATTGTTCTGGGTGTGTCCTGGTGCTAGTGAATTGTCTCAACGTCTCCAAGTGGCTCTAATGTAATCATGGTTGAGAACTGCTTGAGCAATTTAAATGATAAGAGTGCAAGTATTTTACCATATATATAACCTTTAAAATGTTATAATTGTGGCTTCAGAATGACAATGTTACAATATATGATAAATACAGAGTTACACTGGAAAATATGAAATAAAGATTCCCGTGTAAGATATCGAGGAGAACGTCTTTTTCAAACAGAAAGGAAATGAGGAAACTGGTAAAGGAGGGGCCACCACAGCTTGTGTCCGGGTTGAAGCTAGACTGCCGGCAAGGCCAGGGCAGGGTATGGATTAAAGCAAAGTGTCCATGAGCCCAGGGCTGATTCAGCAGTGGAGGTTCCTCTGCAGAAGACAGCCACAACCCAGGGTCAACATGGAAGGGATGGCACATACTCAACAAATCCAACAATTGGCACTGGGGGAATAGAAAAAATGGAAGCGACTGAAACAGACATTAAGATAATATTTCCCCAGAGAGACAAAGGAGTGATAAAGGATGAAATTATGTCCGTTATAAAAGAATAGAAGGCTGTCCAAGAAAGATGGCTAATTGAACGCATGTTTCTCCTTTCACTTCCTCCTGAAACTTCATTAAAACAACATCAAAGGTGAGCAAATTGTGGTATGTCCGTCAAGGGGCTACTACTCAGCAAGGAAAAGTCAAGAACATGGATGGGTCACAGAAACATGCCGAGTTAAAGAAGCCAGACACAAAGGGGTACAGGGTGTTTGATTCCATTTCTATGAAATCCTAGCATAGGAAAACGAATATATACTAACGGAAAGCAGATCAGTGTTTGCATGGGGCCAAGGGATGAAGAGGAGATCAACTGGGAACCTCTTGGGGTGTGTTATATGTTCTATATCTTGATTGATATGGTAGCTAGCCCTAATCCCTGGTTTTTACGTATAAGGAACCTGGGATCAGGAGAAGTTGAATGAGTCGTCAAAAGTGAGGTTAGCTTATTAATCAGAGGGAAGATATTCACACCCGATTGTCAATAATAAACGGTTTCCATTATGCTGCATATGGGTCAATAGGAAAAGTGCTTCTTCCCAAGCACTTGACAAAATGCTGACCCAGCCATAAACATCCACTTATACCAGTATAAAGCGTAGGTGTGAAAGTATAACCATTCTGCATTCCAGCCACCTGCCTCTACACATGGTTGACATTCTCACGTGTCCCTTTACCCTGACTTGTTTGTGTTCATATTTACAAATGAAAACAGAATTTTTCGTTGATATTTTCTTCTGAGGAATCATACTATAATATACAGTTTTATAACCTGACATTTTTTTTCTTTCCCTTTGTATCACATGGTGTGACGAACCTTCTGCCTGGCTGCTTGTAGTGTGCCACTTAAACCTTTCTTGCATCATAATACACTTTGTTTCCTCAAAGATTGGAAATGGGCATTTAAGTCCCCTACTGAATCCTTCCACATAACCTGTTTCATGCTCTGAGCATATTATTTTGGTTCCCTTCATCCATATGTCACATGATTCCCCACTGGGGCCGGGGCTGCCCTGCTTTACTACTGCCGCTTTGTGAAAATACGGCTGACATGGCAACCGGATCTGACTCACTCATCTCTCTTTCTTGTCATTTCCAGGAGGACTAATGACAGCGAATACAACTAACACACATTTCTCCCTCAGTAAATGCCAGATGTTGTACTAGGTTCTGGACATAGCAATAGACAACTTATTTATAGTGCTTGTTAGGTCACAGGCATTTCTCCAGGTGCTTTTCATGTATTTCCGTGTGTTAACTCACTTAATTTTTACAGTAGCCCACAAGGTTGAAACTGTTACTATCTTTGAGTGGGGGGAAAAGGAGCAAAAAGAACTTGAGTCACAGCGAGTTACTTGCCTTGGATCATAGAGTTTAGCACCAGGATTGAAATCCTGATGGATCTGATTTCAAATCCTGTGCCCATAACCAATCCTGTGCGACTCTGTGTCAAGGCTGAAATGAGTGGTGCGAGAGGGCCTACTCAGAGTCTGGTGGGCAATGATGGGTGTGGTGTCTGGAACCAGTGACCCCTGACTCCAGGCTTCTGGGCAAGAAACTCATCGTTGCACATTGTTGCCCTGTACCATGTCTCCTTTTTTGGACTGTGTGGGAACTGTTTCTCTGGTGTTCAACTTGAAGTGAAGTAACAGGGACAGACAAGATGTACATGGACAGGAAGGAAGGAGGGCTTCCGGAGGGGAGCGTATCGCCAGGATGAATTCAGTTCTCTACGGGCTCTTTCAATGTGTGTTTCGTTGTCTTCTCTGTATTCACTTCACCCTCTCCTTTCTGACCCACACATCCATCCCTTGGACTTTTCACTCTGTATGTCACGCCCCTTCCTTGCCATGTCTACTTGATTCCAAGGACAGTCATTTCTACTTTTCCCAGGACAATATCAGCCACTCTGTGGTCCCGTCATCCTTCTGTCCCAAGGCACCTGTAAGGCCCAGCCATATAATTATATGTATATATTTAGACAGAGAGCGATTTATGTAATAAATTCAAAAAGTGAAATGTCTGGATCAAAGTGTAAGAATGACTTCTGAATGGTTAGGCGTATCGCAGAAAATTAGACCCACACACGGTTACTGGAAGGGTATGTTGGTGTAAATCTCATGGAAAATACCACTTTACGCTTAAAAGTATTCACGTGCTTCTCCTGGGAAAGGTAGATCAGGGACTCAAAATCTTACACCCACTTTGAAGCCCTGGCTGTGTTCCAGTGGGTTTTTTTGGTCTCCCACACTGGGGGCGCTCTGTAACCCTGGTCAACCCGTGGATATTGTTCCATTACTTTTGTGTGCAGAGAACTCTATTACTTTCTTATTTTAAAACTATCAATTCAAATATTAAAACACTGAGAGGTTAAAAAAAAATAAAAGAAAAAAGCATATCCTGAACAAGAAACAAAATTTGGCCATATATAATACATGAAACATGAAAAGAAATGTGCAGTGGGCTCCAGTATTGTGTGGCAATGCGTTTCCCAACGTGACTTGGAGTCATGCCTATCTGTAACCTAATTCCAGAAGCGTGTAATACAAAATACAAACATTTGCTTGCATGGGCTCCACGGACACACAGACCCACACTCTTCCCTTTCCCTGAGACAGGGATGGTACTTCCTGTCTGTCGGAAGGCTGAGTGAACACAACATGCCTGTAGGTCCAGAACATTCTTCCTACAGAGACCACATGTCCAGAAAGCTCTGTCTGCTGGATTCAGGGAACACCTCTCCTCATTTCCATCACTACTGTTTGCAGAAGCCTCCTTCTCTGAGATCCTCAAAGCTGCCGTTCTAGCCTTAGCCTGCAGGGAGGTACTTGGTTCTATTTCTAAGGATACATTAATGAAAAAATATTAATGTTGCAGAAGAAAAAAGTAGTTCGTTCTACTTTTGCAAGCAGGTTATGAAATAGTTCTGCAGCCCGAATAGGTCTGGAATAAATACAAATAGACGTCGGTAGAAATGGTTGAGATGGATGTATTGTCAAAAGTGGTTTTGCCGATGATCCCAAACCTATATCACATGCATTCTTTTAACAAATATTAACGAGGCCCTTCTTCTGTGCCAGACACCACCCGCCCAAAGTGATCACCCGCCCAGAGTAATCTGAAAACCCGTGGCCCAAGCAGATTTCACCCATCTGGTCGAAGACAGAGATCTCCACCTTGTCCAAGGCACCTGGTTCCCACCCCAACAGGAGTGACTAACACAAAACATCATCCCTGGCCTGCTCACCAAAGTCTGTCCTTGAGACCTGAAAGCTTGCCACTTAAGGGAGACCCCGTGCAGTCGCTGGAGGAGCACTCAGGTTGTAGAGGCAGACCAATATAGGTGACGACATAATTCGGCGTAGAGGCAGACCAATATAGGTGACGACATAATTCGGTGTAGAGGCAGACCAGTATAGGTGACGACATAATTCCTGTTCTGCCGCTTACTTGGCTGGGAAATGTACGCGACGTCTGTGAGCCTCATATCCATGATCTGAAGAGAGACTGTGGATACGATTGTCATGGGATTTCTGTGAGGAGGTCAAGAGAAACCTAGTGAGTCTGCCCAACACGGAGCAACTGTTGGTTGCCACTGGGCAAGTGTTGGTTTTCTTCTTACCCCATTCTTTCCGTGCCATAGCAGGGATGCTGATGCACTCAGTGGCATGGCAGTGATGTAGGCAGAATTCCAAAATGACACAGGAAGTACCAGTAGGAATGCACGTGATGTCATAAAGGATACTCACTACTATGTCTGTGTGGGAGGATCAGCCAGTACATGGTGGGGCCCGAGGGGAAGCCCAGGCGGTCTCGGTGAGAAGCACTAGCTGCTTTATAGTACTCTTGAGATCGCCTGTAATTCTGGCAGCGCAACTGCGAGACAGGGATTGTGCTGAGATGCCAGAGTTCAGCAAGTGGATGTGTGCCTGTGTGTGTTTTGTCTTCAGCATCTGTCTCTGTCGCGTCCCTCTGTGGCTTTTTATTATCTGTGCTCTCTTCCAACACAAAGCCTTGCCTGAGGCTGTAGCTGTAGCTGTCGGATAGCTCACTTTTACACCTTCTTCCCCTCAGTGACATTATTTCTGAAGTAATGCTGGTTCTCAAAAATGACGCCGACTCTTCCTGTGCTCCATATATTCACCACGTGCCCTTAACCTTCACTTTAATCTTTGATTTTTTTCCCTTTCATTTATGGACTTTGGTGAAAATGAGTTGGTTTCCGGGCATCCTCCAAATGTCAGCAATAGGGGTCTTTGTTGTTGTTGTTGCTGTTGTCACTGTAGCTGCGTATTGTTATGGACTCATAGCTTTTTAACATACCGATGGGCCCCAAACTCCGGTTAAAGGATTTTGAGTAGAGGAATGACAAGATTTGGCTTAGGCATTAAAAAGGTCCCTCTGCCTGCTGTGTTGAAAATAGATGGTAAGGGAGCCAAGGGCAAAAGCGGAAGGACAAATTGGAAGGCAGCATAATGCAGGAGACAGATGTTGGTGACCTGGCCAGGGTAGGTAGCAATGGAGGTGGTGAGAAGTGGCCAGACTCTGGATGTATTTTAAAGGTAGAGCCAAGAGAAGATACATCCATCCCGATCGGTTGGATGTAGAGTGTGAGAGAAAGTGAGCACTCCAGGTCCACCTCCAAGTTGTGGGGACCGAGCATCCGGAATGTCTAGGTCAAACGCTCTGCCTACACTTAATATCCCTTCTAGTGGCACACAGGGAAAGTCCCAAAACAGCCGAGAGGAGCAGAACTGTCCTGACAGTGGGTCACACACAGTGGAAGCAATGACCCGCCTTCCCCAGCCCCCACCGAAGTTCCTCTGAGGCCTGGCCGTAATCAGTAGTACATTGCAGAGAGATCGGCAGTGACCGAAATTTTATTCATACGGGTACCCCGAGACGACGTGTACATTTTGAAATTGGTTGAGGTCTGTTTGATGGCCCAGGAGATGGTCTACCTTCATGAATGCTACAAGACGGTAGAGGGGGCAAGAAAAAGCATGCTCTGCTTTCGTTGCTGGGCACAGTGTTTTACTTATGTCCTTTAGATCCTGCTACTCTAGTGGTTTTCTTTTTTTTATTTTATTTTATTTATTTATTTATTTATTTTTAAAGAAAAAAGAAGAAAGAAAGAAAAAAGAAAGAAAGAAAGAAAAAGAATGAAGAAGAGGAAGAGAAAGAGGGAGAGAGAACGGGAATATTGCTTTATTGCCCAGGCTAGAATGCAGTCTAAAAATGGGAATTGAAAACCTCTTTTATGCCAATAATTGTGCTTAACAGTGGAGACAGGAAGGAATAAGGAAAGAAAATAACAAACAAGCGGCCAACCAATATTTCATTTAAACCTATGAAATGCTATGCGATTACTGAGGAGTGATTTACTTCCAATTACGTAGTCACTTTTGGAATAGGTGTGATATGGTACTGATAAGAATGTATGTTTTGTGTATTTGAAGTGGAGAGTTCTATAAATGTTTATTAAGTTTACTTGTTCCGGGCCTGAGTTCAAGTCCTGGATGTCCTTGTTAATTTTCTATCTCATTGATCAGTCTAATATTGACAATGTGATGTTACAGTCTCCCACTGTTATTGTGTGGGAGGCTAAGTCTCTTTATAAGTCATTAAGAACTTGTCTTATGTATCTGGGTGCTCCTGTATTGGGTGCGTGTATATATAGAATGGTTAGCTCTTCTTGTTGCATTGATCCTCTTGCCATTATGTAATGTCCTTCTTTGCCTCTTTTGATCTTTGTTGCTTTAAGGTCTATTTTATCAGAGGTGAGAATTGCAACTCCTGCTTTTTATTTATTTATTTATGTTTGCTCTCCATTTGGTTGGTAAATCTTCCTCTGTCCCTTTGAGTCTTTGTGTATCGTTGCATGTGAGATGGGTCTGGATACAGCGTACCGATGGGTTTTGGCTTTCTATCCAGTTAATAATATATATGAGTTTCATACTGCCATTTGATGCTAGCTGGATATATTTTTGGAAAGGCTAATACTGGTTGTTCATTTATATGTGTAGTGCTTCTTTCAGAAGCTTCTGCAAAGCAGGCCTGGCGATGGTAAAATCTCTAAGTACTTGCTGGTTTGCAAAAGATTTTATTTTTCCTTCGCTTTTGAAGCTCAGTTTGGCTGGATATGAAATTCTGGGTTGAAAGTTCTTTTCTTTAAGGATGTTGAATATTGGCCCCCACTCTTTTCTGGCTTGTAGGGTTTCTGCTGAGATGAGGAACTGTGATCACCTGTAGAGGGAGAGGCATTCTGATTTTGGGTATTCTCAGCCTTTTTACGCTGGTTTCTTCCCATCATTGTAAATTTATCCACCTGTCATCTTTGTGATTTCCGACTTTCAAATTAGGTTTCTGAGTGGACGTCGAACTTGTTGATTCCCAGCGCCGAAATCTGAGCAATCCACTGCGCCGGCCAAAACAGCGGTGCTAAGATTGATGGTGCTTTTCTGCCCGGGAATCGGCCAAAAGGGGAGCCAGTCCCGCTCACTCGGCACCAAGAACTGCCGCGCTGAGGCACCAGCAAAACTGCCGCGCCGGCCGCAAGAGTCGCGCTAGCGACCCGTGGGGCTCCTCCGCTGGGAATCTCCTGTTCCGTGAGCAACAAAAATTCATCTGAAAGTGTGGCGTCCTCTCGTTCTCTGCACTTTCACTAGGAGCTACTATCCCGAGCTGCTAGTGGACAGCCATCTTGGGTCTCTCTCCCACTCTAGTGGTTTTCAATATCTTTGCTGATTTTCTTTCTTTCTGGGAATTCTGTCACTTGCTTGGGAAGAGTTGTCTCTTGGGCTGAAAGCATTTCAGGCTGGACAAAAAGAAAGCCTGCTCTGGATATTTCCAACTGAGTATTGTTGAGGGCAAGGCTGGAGGTAGGGGGACAGCTTCAGAAGCTGTTACATCAGTCTCACCAGTCATTAAAGCCTGTGCTACACCAGCAAAGAAGTACAGCTTGCCGATTGTTCACAGAATGCATTTGGGGGACTGGATTTGGGAGGTGCGAGAGAGGTTGTCTCCCAGGTGTTGGTGTGGTGGTGTGTTAGATTGGAGAAGCCCGAGAGAAGGCAAGATCAGGACCCCCTCCAGGTGTGCGTCTGGTATCTACTCTAACCCATGGACACACGCACCTCTGTTCTGTATAATTCCTGCTCCATTTCTTTTAAGAGGTTCAACACAGTTGCTTCCTCTCCCAAGATTCCGCCCCTGATTGTGCCACCTGTGAGATAAGGCCCTTGTATCTGAACAGGCAGAGGAGTTTGTTTTCTGGGGCTTGTGTGATTGGTCCCTTGGGGCAGGTTGGCGCTCTGCTTACCCTACCATGGAGTTAGCCCACGGCATGGTACGTGGTAAGTGGACCATTGACGTGTCTTCGAACTTGTCTTCTTGCTCCCAGTTGCAGGACACCATGACCATGGTAGCACTTTTCAAGGAAGAAAGAAAGATGGGAATCCTTTCCAGGATAATTTTGACAAGAGGAACCCTCGTTATGAACACGGTGGGCGTGAGCTTCCGCCTTCAGGGTGCCAGGAGAATGATGGAAGCGTGGAGATGGGGGATGTCCACAAGGACCGCCAACTAAGACAGTAAGTGACCAGGCAGCCTGGTTTGCAAGTAGCAGTCCCCCGGGACTGTGCAACCCTTTTATTCTCCGTGGTCTTCCTTTTTTTCTCTCATGAGACAACTGAGGAATGCTGGAAGCGGAATAACGGCTAAGCAATCCTAACTGTAGCCCTGGCAACAGTGAGGGGAGCGTGTATAGAAGACTTTCTTAGATTTAATGGCTACCCGCCTTCTCGCCTCTTCCCCACAGCACTCCTTATAGCGTCGAACACAACAAGAAGCTAGTGAAATGGCATAGTGAAGTCCGAATCCATACTACCACGTGGAGAAACAGAAAATGTCCAGAGAGAAAAATGATGGAGGACACGCAAGATAGAAAAACGAGCGCCTGGTTCAAGGTCACAGTGAGTATCTTGGTGAGGTCTGCATTAGGTAGACTACTCTGGAACCTGATAGAAGGAAGACCACTTAAAACACCCTAAGTCGATTATTTGGAGGAGAGCTTTGGAATGGGGGGAAAGGGAGTTTAGGGAATCCATATTTGGCACGCAAATAAGTAAGAAATCATGTCAGCGGTCGCTTCTTTAGAAGTCCAAGCTAAGCAGAAGGTTGGAATAAAGAAGAAAGAAAAAAGAGCTGGTTGGTTCTGTTCTCTATCATTTGTTCCGTGTTGTCTCTCCCTTCTCTCCTATGTCTTCTTTTTACCCTCAGATTCCTTACGGGGAAAAGTATGACAAGGCATGGCTAATAAATTCAATCCAGAGCCATTGCAGTGTCCCCTTCACTCCGCTTGACGTAAGAGAGCATGGTGAAGCCAGATGAGTGGGCACGGGGTACGGGGAGAGGCCTGGCTCAGCAGGGGCCATTGGCCTCTGACACCGTTGCTCTTGCCTTCACTCCCTGTAGTTCCACTACTTCCAAAATCGGGCACACTTCTTTGTGCAAGGTGCTAGTACTGCCTCCGCATTGAACAATGTCAACTATATGATTTGCGATGACCAGAACCGGAAGGTGTGTGCGGAGGGCGTTCCCTGTCCTTAGTCTCTGGGCAGGAGGACAGGCCAGGAGGCCGGTCATCCTCATTGGGATTAGAGGTCCTAGTACTTACCCCGCCTCTCCTTCCTGCAGATATGTATATTTGTCAATCATTCTAGCGCGCCCTTCTCTGTGAAGAATAGGTTGAAGCCAAGCCAAATGGAGTTGCTAAAGGTAATACAGACTCCGGGATCATTGCATGCCCACTTCCTGGACGCACCTCTTCTTCCCCTGGCCATCGCCACTGCCGCCACCACCACCACCACAACCACCACAACCACCAGGGCCTCAGAGTCTCTGTCTTCATCTCTATCTCTGCAGCTGACCATGGACAAACGATATGATGTCTCCCGGCAAGCTCTTGATCTCCAACGTCTCCGCTTTGACCCAGGTATGGCTGACAGCAGCAATTCTAAGGTAAGTGGGGGCAGAGCAGTCTGCCTGGGAGGGAGACCTAGGGATGGCAATTTAGGGAGGGTTTGGTGCTGGCTCTGGTCCAGCCAGGGCCCTCCCAGACTTCTGATTCCGTTCTCTTGGCTTCCTGAAGACCTGACGGGCAGTGATGTGGATATAATCCTGAATCGAAGAAACTGCATGGCTGCCACCCTGAAGATCATTGAATCGAATTTCCCTGAGGTGAAGCCTTAGGCCAAGTGCTGGTTTTTAGTTAGAGGGGGTGGAAGAGAAAAGGTGGAGGGCAGATTTGTCTCCGAGGCCCAAGGTAGTAGCCGCCACACTAACTCTTCTTGACCTAAAGCTGCTGTCTTTGAACTTGTGCAACAACAAACTGTACCAGCTGGATGGCCTGTCTGACATTACAGAGAAGGCCCCCAAAGTCAAGATCCTGAACCTCTCCAAAAATGAGGTGAGAAGCGGGAGCCAGATCAACTTTGGGGGGAGGATGGATGGCGGTACACATCAGGATGTTGGCAACAGGCAGGCAGAGGTGTCTGGTGTCTGTAGGTGACTGTGAGGGCCGGGGGAATTTGGGGCCCAGGGTCCCGGGTGTCTGTCTTTCCCTGGCCCTCCTTCTCCAGTTTCCTCCCCATCTTTCTTAGCTGATGTCGGTGTGGGAGTTGGGCAAGGTGAAAGGGCTGAAGCTCGAAGAGCTGTGGCTAGAAGGGAACCCCTTGTGCAGCACCTTCTTTGACGAGTCCGCCTATGTGAGGTCAGTGGCAACCCCTGTCGCCCTTCCTGGGCGCCTTTGCTCCCTGGATGACTGAGCTGTATCTGAAAGTGCCCCTGTGCAGGAAGAGGCAGCCTTGGTCCTCTGGGAGGACCACAGATCTCCTCCCCTCCTACACACACACACACACACACACACACACACACACACACACACTCTCTCTCTCTCTCTCTCTCTCTCTCTCTCTCTCTCCTGTCTCGGCGTCACTCACTCATCTGTGCTTAGCTGTCTCCTTTCCTTCCTCTGACATGCTTCCCTTTTCACCTGCTCTGGGGTGCCTTTCCCTCCTGTCTCTGCCCGGCCTCCTCCAGCATGTCTTCTGTGAGTTTGCTCCAGGAAATGGGGCTCCCCCACCTCCCGATGACCAGCAGTATTCAGATGCTGGTTGCCCTGGACCGAGAAGAGTCCTGTGGCCCTGGGCCTCATGCTGAGACAGGCCTTCCTGCCTCCATGGTGAGATGGGACTCCCCTCCACTCTCCCGAGAGGGGTTCTCCTTCTCTTGCTCCAGAAAGGTCCCCGCACCTGTCCTGAGCTGGCGTGGGGGCTTCCCTGCCCCGTGCTGGGGGCCGAGGCCCTGGGTGGCTGCTGTCCTGCCATCTCTTCCTCTGGCCCAATGCCAGAAGCTGGGCCCTCCTTGAGTAGAAACCTGGCTTTAACGAGTCAGGGAACCAGAAGTGGGCCACATTCCTGAGTCAGGAGTGGAAGGCACTGGGCAGAGGAGGTTGAGGAGACAGAAAGACAGACCTCTCAAGCCACTGCCCCTCCTTCCTTCCACACCTCACATTGTCTTGCCTGGGCCCTCAGAGGAGCCCTGGGTAGCCAGAGACGGGTAGCCTTCCTCGGTTAAGGTGCCAGCACATTGGGGCGCAGGCGCCGGGGACCATCAGAAGAGAATGCAGTGGCCGGGAGAGGGGGTCCCCAGACTCTGAATCCCATGCTGAGCTGGGGCCTGACCCTTCACTCCTCCTGGAAGAAGGTCTCCTGTCCCCGTGGATGCTCTGTTTCCCATGCCCAGCTCAGACTGAGCTCACACAGGTGAGAAAGGCTCCAGCTGCATCCAGTGGGCCCCAGCCCAACAGGTACATGTTTTCCTTTCCTGCCTTGGTCCCCAGGGCCAGCCAGGGGGCGGTGAGGGAAAGGGCTGCAGCAGGGGAGCCCTTTTCTCCTCTCTTCCTCCCTGAAGTCCACCCCCCACAGTAGAGCATCTTTCCCTTCCCTTTGCTTTGCATCCTGCTTCTCCTTTGTCTCTCATCTCCTATGTCTCCCCCGTCCCTCCCACCCCTACCTTGGCCCCATTTCTACTGTCATCCCCCCCGCCTTCCCCTTCCTGCCTCCTGAGCCCGGCCTCACTCACCTCCCTGTCCCAGCACCCTGGGCCATCCCTAAGGGCTTACCTGCTCTTGACCAGGTTGGTGGGCAGCAGCCAGTGAGGTAGCAGAGCCCTGGGTTCCCACCCCATTTCCTGCTCCCTGCAGAGCCTTCCATGTTGGCTTGGAAAAAGACGAGGAAGAGAGGGAGGGGAAGAAAGCCCTGGAGCCTGGGCTCCCAATGCTGCTGCTTGTGGCACTGGAGAAAAGGGAGTCAGGGCAGTTTAGGTGGAAGCTAACCAGGAGAAAGGAGAGGGAGAGAGGCCACACAACCCTGAACTGTCAGTCACTTCATTCTATTTTTGGTTTCGGGCAGTGCCATCCAGGATTGTTTCCCCAAGTTGCTACGCCTGGTAAGTATCTATCATACCGTCAGTCTCCTCCTACTCAAGAACATGACCTCCACGCCTGCCCTCAAGTCCTTTGGGTCTGGCCTAGACTACATGCTTGTATCAGACCCTCATCCATTTTAGAGACATGGATTCCTGAAAAGGACAAGAATATTCTGCCTGGAAAAATGTGTCCTTAAACACACACGCACACAAACACCCATGCTGGCATGTAATTGTAGAGATGTCCGGCACCTCATGAGAAAGCCGCCCACTGGGAATTCCAGGGCCATTTCCCACCGGGCCTCTGATGCTTTTTCTCCCCGGGCATGTTCATCTGACCGGTCATCCAGTTCCACCTCCTTGGTCTCCACTGCTGACTTCCTCTTTCCTTCTCCAGGACGGCCGAGAGTTATCCCCAGCAGTGACTGTTGACATTGACAGCTCTGAGTTCATGAAACCGTGTGAGGTGAGGAAGAAGGACCAAGCAAGATTTGGAGTGTTGTAAGGGAGGCTTTGTCCACTGCATAGGTCCAAATTGTCTTTTGATTTCAGGAAAGCTGTAATGGATTTGAGACCCTAAAGCATATAGTCCTGCAGTTCCTGCAGCAGTGAGTATCCCTGGGACCATGAGGAAGTGGAGGGCTGAGGCACACTGGGCCACCCATGAACAGATCAGTTCACGGGAGTTTTCCAGTCTCATTTGGGGCCCAGGCCACAGAGATAGCCTATCCTCACTGCTTCCCCACAGGTATTACTCGATCTATGACTCCGGAGAGAGACGGGGTCTCCTTGGTGCTTACCATGAGGAGGCCTGCTTCTCCATGACTATTCCCTTCAACCCCGAGGACTCAGCCCCGTGAGTATCAGGGCTCAGACCCTGCTCCGTGGCTGTGTGTCTCCCCAGCAGACACAGGCCAGCTCCTGGAAATGTCCGCACTGGCCGGACCACCCACTCCTGGTCCTCTTTCTCTCCTAGGAAGAGCTTGAGCCAGTACTTTGGGGAGAGCAGGAATATAAAAGCAGTCAAGGACCCCGGTAAGTGTGTGAGGGGGAAGAGTGGGCAAGGTAAGGGGGTGTGGCGGGAACAATCACAGAGGCCACAGATCAGAGTGTGGCAGCCCCCGCCCCCCCTTTCCTTCCTTCTCCTCTCCTCTATAGACCTTCGGGGGCAGCTGCTGAGACACACAAAACGTGACATTGTGGACTTCCTCGGTGCGTTGCCCAAGACTCAGCATGACCTCAGCTCCTTCCTGGTGGACACGTGGTACCAGACGGTGAGCGCCTGCTTCCTCCCTCGGGCGGGCCCAGAGAGCCAGAGGTGGGTAAGGAGGTTAAGGAGGATCCTGAGCACTTGAGCTCTTCCCTTTCAGAAGCGGATGCTCTGCTTTTCTGTCAACGGGGTGTTCAAGGAAGGTGAGTGTCTGTAGAGTCCCCTCCCCAGATCCCCACTGCTTCCTCCCCCTGGCTGGGCTCCCTCTCAGAACTCTCCCAGCTTCCCTGATTTTGTCCCTTTCCCTCCTGTTCGTCCCTCCGTGTTTTCCCACCCCCACTGCGCCCGCAAACCACCCTGGTCTGAACTAGGTCCATGCCTGTCTGCCCTGCACAGCTCAGGCGTGCTTTAAGGACACAGACTGTGGAGTTTGACAGCTCTCATCCCAGGTTCTTACTCTGTGAACTTATGCCGGTTACTTAACCCTTCAGTTTCCTCATTTGCAAAATCGGGCCAACAATAACCCGTCTCTTGGGCTACTGTGAAATAGGAATCAAGTGAACTTGTGGTTTTCACGGGGCCCCACACATGATTGGGGCCCTATCACTGGGAGTGGATTGTTCCCGTTGTTGCCCTCCCCATTCCTGCCACATTCTCCTGACTCCATGTGAACAATTGTCCTGGTCTACCCCCATTCTGTGTGAGTGTCAAGCGAGACTCTGACTGGGGATCACCGTGTGAGCACGTAAAGCCTGTACAACTCTAAGGTGGTGGTGTTTGTTGTCTTTGAAGTGGAAGGACAGTCTCAGGGTTCTGTTCTCGCCTTCACCCGGACCTTCATCGCTACCCGTGGTAGCAATTCCAGGTTAGTGCTGTGCTGTGGGTGGGAGCACCCATCCCAGCCTGGGGCCAGTGGTGTGGGAATGTGGTGGGTGCAGTCCTCGGGGTGTGCTCAATATTGTGGAAGGCCAACAGGTAGATCCAGGGAGCAGTCTCGCCTAGTGTTTAAGAGTGTGGGCCCTGGAGTTGGAGTAGGGTTCTCTTCCTCACCGCAGCACTCACAAACTGTGTGACCTTCATCAACTTAGCCAAACTCTCTGTGATTCATTGCCTTTCTCTGAAAACCGGAATAAGGCTATCCACTTCCTTGGGCTCTTACACAGGGTAAACGTGTTGGGCTTAGATCTGAAAATCTAGTGAAGCTGGTAGACAGTCTCTCCAAAAGTGGACTCCGTGGGAGGGTCAGAGGGTACCAGCCAAAAAAATCTGGGCGGCGGGCACAGTAGGGATATGGAAGGAATTTGGTTGCTGAGTGGCAGTGGTTAAGAAGGATCCTGTTGTCGGGGGTGTGGAGTTGTCTACCTGTCCAGTTTGAGGGTGCATTTTTCTTTCCTCCAGTCTGTGCATCGTGAATGACGAGCTGTTTGTGAGGGACGTCAGCCCCCCAGAGACTCAGAGTGCCTTCTCCATCCCAGTGTCCACACCCTCCTCCAGCTCTGAGCCCTCCCTCTCCCAGGAGCAGCAGGAAATGGTGCAGGCGTTCTCTGCCCAGTCTGGGATGAAGCTGGAATGGTCTCAGAAGTGAGTGCTGGGAGTACATGGGGATGAGGGGAGTTGGGACATCAGAGGAGTGAGCAGTGGAGACTCACGTGCAATTTGGAAAAATAACATCTTGGATATTTTGCTTTGGAAAAAAAGTGGGCCCATGAGAAAGGTATCATGCTTTTAAACTGGTATAGGTAAACAAGTGTTCAAATGGCACGATGCCCAAATGACATTACCTTCCGTATGCAAAATCTGCAAGAATCCAGCACAACAAACTACTAATAAACCAGTTCAGCAAGGTTGCAAGATACAATATACAGAAATCATTCACACTTCTATGTAGTTGCAATGGACAATCCAGAAAATGAAATTAAGGAAAGAAGTCCATTTACAGTAGCATTGAAAAAAATAAAATAAGTAGGAACAGACTTAAGCAGCGCAAAACTTATACTCTGAAATCTGCAAAACACTGCTGAGAAAAAACAAAAGAAGATTTAAATAAATGGAAAGACATCCCACGTTCATCGATTGGAAGGCTTAATATCATTAAAGACGCCAGTACTGCCCAGAACAGCCTACAGATTGATTGCGGTCCCTGCCAGAATCCCAAGTGGCTTCTTCGCAGAAATTGACAAGGTAATCCCAAAATTCATGTGGAAATGCAGTGGATCCAAAACAGCCAAAACCATCTTGAAAGAGAGGAACAACGTTAGAAAACTCACACTTGCCGATTTCAGAACTTGCTACAAAACTACATTAATCAAGAGTGCATGGTCCCGACATAAGAACAGACGTGGGAATCAATGGAATAGAATTGACAGTCTGCAGATAATCCGACTCATTTATGTCCAGTTGATTATCATTCAGGGTGCTGAAAAAAATCCAGTGGAGGAAAAAATAGTTCCAGTGGAGGAAAAAATAGTCTTCTTTACAGATGTTGCTGGGACAAGTGGATATCCACTTGCAAAATAATTACTTTTGGCCCCTAACTCACATCATGTGCAAACACTGACCGAAAATGGATCAAGGACCTAAAAGTAAGAGCTAGAACTGTAAAACACTGTAAGTGTACATCTTCATGACCTTGAATTAGGCAACCATTTCTTACATATGAAACCAAAAGCACAAGCAACCAAAGGGGAAAAAAAAGGTAAATTGGACTTCATCTAAATTAAAAGCTTTGGTGCATCAACAGACACTGTCAAGAAAGTGGAAAACCGACTCGGTGGAACAGGGGAAAATATTTGCAAATCACATTGCTGACAAGAAGAACCCTTGCAACTCAACAAGAAACAGACAAGCCACCCAGTTAGAAAATGGGGAGATGATTTGAATAGATGTTTCTCCAAAGAAGACCAACAAGCACGTGCAAAACTACAACATGACCAACAGCACGTGCAAAACTTCTCAACATTATTAGTCGTTAGGGAAATGCGTATCAAAACCACACTGAGTTACCACTTCGTACCCACTAGGATAGCTTTAATCAATGAAAGAAAACATTACAAATGTCGGGGAGAATGCAGAGAAATTAGAAATCTCAGGTATCACTGCTGGGGACATAAGATGGAGCGGTCGCTGGGGAAAAGATTTTGGCAGTTCTTCAGAATCTTAAATACGGAGTTAACACATGACCCAGTAATCCCACGCCTAAGTGTATACCAAAGGAAATGAAAATATATGCCCATTCAACAAACTTGCACATGAATTTTCATGGTGGTATTATTCGAAATAGCCAAAAAATAGAAACACATCGAGTGACCTTTAGCTGATGAATGGATAGATTAATGTGGTGCATCCATACGGTGGAATACTATTGCACTATTATTCATTCATACAAAAGAATGTAGTTGTGATATATACTATGACATGGGTGAACCTTGAAAACATTGTGTGCTAAGTGAGAGCAGCCAGTCAGAAAAGGCCACATAATTACATGATTCCATTCACATGAAGCGTTCAGAACGGGCAGATCCCTAGAAACGGAGAGCAGAGTAGTGGTTGCCAAGATCCGGGGAAGAGGGAGAATGGGGAGTGATCTCTAACAGTTAAGGAGTTTCTTTTTGAGGTAATCAAAATAGTTTGGAATTAGATAGCTGTGATGGTTGCACACTCTTGTGAATATACGTAAAAGCACTGAATTGTGCACCTTAAAATGGTGTGACTGCTACAGTATGTGCGTTATATCTCAATAGAAAAGAAACATACTATTGAATTTCCACTTGTTATTTCTTGAACATCTTTCTTTACTGGTATGTATTAAGCTCCCTTGTTCATCTGAATACCCCTATTTTTCTGATTTGGATTCTAGTGGGCATGAATGTCAGGGATAGGCGTTTTGGTTTTCCCTAGGCCTTTTTTCATGGTTACAAGAGTGCTCATATTGATACGTGTGTCCCAGAAAAAAGGTAGCATAGAGTAAGTGTGGCATTGCACGGTCAGCATGCCTGTCCTGGGGCAGTAATGGAGAGCACCTGTTCTTCTCCCACCCCAGGTGTCTTCAGGACAATGAGTGGAACTACACCAGAGCTGGTCAGGTCTTCACTATGTTCCAGGTGAGGTCTGGGAATCAGGTGGGCAAAAGACGGCTGTCTCTGGGCCGTCAGGAGGGCCAAGAAGATGGAGGCCGGGTAGTGTGGGAATGGAACTCAGGGCACCCGGCTCTACTAACATCCCAACTCTTCCTTTTCTTTACTTCCTTTAGACCGAGGGCAAGATCCCAGCGGAGGCCTTCAAGCAGATCCCCTGAAAGGAGCCCTTTCATGTCTTCTCTGTCTTCGTTCACATCCTCTTTGTTTCCTCTTTTCACCAGCCTAAGGCCATGCCCAGGAGCGGCGTTGGAGGCCTGGCCGATCAGGAAGCCAAAGTTAACTGGCAGGCTGCATGCCATAACCACCCGAAGAGCCGCTTACTTGCTCTGTGTATTTGCCCCACTCATGATCACTGTTTATTTTCATAATAAAGACTGATGTTGCATGTTGTACGTTGTGTGCCCTGGATTGCTCTTCTCCTGCCCCAACCATGCGCCAGTGGGGCCAGGACTGAAAGCCCTGCATACCTGTTCGCCCCTGGCTGGCCTTAGCAGATACATCGATCTGGCTTCCCTTCATAGGTAATTTTGTCAATAAACCCTGATGAGAAAGGACACACGCTCCTTCCAGAGATTGACCTTGAGAGACAGTGGGACCCTGTCAGATGCTCGACCTGGAGGCCCACAGAAGCAGGCATGGTACCTTGGCACACCAGGAGCTTTCATCCACCGTCTCGACCCTTCCCTTTCCCGAAGGTACACTATTCGAGGAGGAGTCTCAGGTCAGCACCTGCAGGGGGAGGAAGACTCAACCCGTCGGCCCAGCGCACTCCTCAGAGAGCTGACATTGGGTGCCCCGTGTCCATGTTCTCGACGGTGTTCAGCCATTTATTTTCACTTCTGAACAAACAGCAGTAGCACAGAATCTCACCTTATGGCCAGTTCTCAACGACTGGCATTTAGCAGTTGTTGAGAACTGACCATAAGGTGGTCAGTTCCAAATCGCAGGCAAGAGTTGAGTGGGACATTTGCACAATTTATTGCCCACACTTCTGTGATGCTTGCACATTAGACAATCAGCAGGCATACTTTTCAAAATTAAAATAATAGCAGTATGACGTTGTCAAGTCATAGTCCTATAAATGATGACATAGGAGAGGTACCACCAGTTTACAAATCATGCCTCCGCTTTCGTGTTTGGCATACATTATTTCCTACCACTTGCACTTTTCAGTTCTTTATGTACGTGTACATTAGGGAGCCATATGTTGGAGTGTGAATTTCTTAAAACTAGGAACTAAGGGGATAGTTGTCCTTACAAAAAGAATAACGCCCATCTTGTTCTTCCCTGTAGTGCCTCAACAGTCAAAGGCAAGCTCCTGTACCTCTCTAAGCCTTGGATTAAATGGATCATTGCATTGAAAGCACTCAGAGCAAAGCTGTATTAGTGCATTTTCACATCGCTATAAAGTACTACCCAAGACTGGGCAATTTAGAAAGGAAAGTGGTTTAACTAACAGTTCTGCAGGCTGTACAGGATGTATGGCTGGGGAGACCTCAGGAAACTTACAATCATGACAGAAGTCAAAGGGCAGGCAAGGCACATCTTACATGGTGGCAGGAGAGAGAGAGAGAGAGAGAGAGAGAGACGGAGAAAGTGCCACACTTTTAAACCATCAGATCTTATGAGAACTTACTCACTATCACGAGAACAGCAAGGGTTAATCTGCTACCTTGATCCAATCACCTCCCACCAGTCCCCACCTCTGACACTTGGGGATTATAACTTAACATGAGATTTGTGTGGGGACATGGAGACAAACCATACCAAACGCCCAGCATCTTCTAGTGATGAATATGCATTTGCGTCATTCATTGTATTTATTGTTACTCTTCCCCACCATCCAAAAGGAGAGCCGTGTGAATGGGGTTTGCACTGCCAGGCAATGTAATTGTTCTGTGGTGCTGCACCTTCATCTTTGTTTGGAACAGACTGGTTGGCATACAGTTTAAAGGAAGACTATGAAAAGCCCAGGAGCAGTCCCAGATTTGTAACATTATTTAATATAAAGCAGATTTGGCATTTCCAATCCGTGCGTTCAGATGCATTGTTCTAGAAATGAGACAGGTGCATCTATAGACGGTTCGATAAAAATCAAACTTCAATACTTTCCCCATAGCAAAATATTTAATATTAATTAAAACATTAACAAAACAATAAAGCACAAAACTGTGTATATATCACAGTTCTATGAAATGTCAACACAATATACATGCAATATATTTGCACGAATGCAAGCAAACAAAAAATAAGGGAATGAAACGCAGGAAAATGTTAACAGTTCTCTTTCCAGCCATGATGGGTTGCTGGTTATTGATATTTTCATCTCTATAATTAGCTGTATTTTAGTCATTTGGTAACATGAGTATACATTTATGACAGACTAAACCTTCAGCTTCTAAAATTTTTGTTACTAATCCAACATATCAAATATGCAAAATGTTATAGAGAGCCATGAAGTGAACACTTGTGTATCCACTACCCAGATTAAGTAATAAACTTGACAAATGTTTGAGCCCATCCCCTCATTTCCGTTGTCCTTCCTTTACTCCTCAAATGTAACTCATAACCAGAACGTGGTGTTTATATTCTCCATAAATTGCCTCATAATTTTGCCGTGAATAAAAGCATTCTTAAGCAAGGATTATGTGAAAACAGAGTTGTTTCTCTCTCTGGAAGGTGGCCTGCAAAAAGATTATTGATGTTTTCACGAGGATTTTAATCAGTAGGTACTTTATCTAATTTAATCCTTACAGCTATTCCAGTTACTGTTCATTGTTGATATTATTCAGCTCAGGGTACAGGAGTTATGAGAAGTTAAGCAACTTTCCCTGGAGAAACAAACTTGTAAATTAGTGTCCAGGAACTCAAAACCTATAATTACACAGAGTACCATTATTTTTCTTCTCTGTTGTCTGGGAAGTCAATCAATGAACCTAAGTATTTTGTTTAGGGTTCCTCTTTAACAATGAGAATTACTGCTTCTCTCTCTCTCTCTCTTTCCACACAATGTTTCAGTTAACGATGGACCACATATATGACAGTGGTTCTACCAGATTATAATGGAGCTGCCCTATACAGGTAACTATTTTTTATCTTTTATATACTATTTTTATTGTACCTCTTCTATGTTTAGATACACAAATACTTACCATTGTGTTACCATTGCTTAAAGTATCCAGTACAGTAACACACTGTACTGATTTGCAGCCTAGGAGGAATAGGTTATAGCATATAGCGTAGGTGTGTAGTGGGCTATACCATCTAGTTTTGTGTAAGTACACACTATGATGTTCATACTGTTACGGGATCTTTGGGGTGTCACTTTTCTGGCTAGAAACCTCTGTGGCTGGTGGCCCCTTTGCTTGAGTTTTTCTCGGGCCCACTGTGCTCATTCCACCCACTCGACCTGGCAGACTGCACTTGTCTCATGCTACCGGCCTGTGTCACACGCCTGCCATGGGAGACTGCATGGAGCAGGGAAGGGTGTGTGAGCGAGTGTGTGGTCCAAGCACTGTGCAGTCAGAAATGGCCACTGCTGCAGGCAGGGTGGGGAGCTCCAGGTGCCAGCATGTGTCAGCTCTCCACTAAGCTGCAGCTAGACCAGGTGCACCAGAGCTTCCACAGTTGGCACTGGGGGCCACAGTGGTGCCTGGAAGCTAGGAGACGCCAGGAACTTCACTGACTCAGAGACAGAGTCACAGCCCTGGCTCAGTGAGCTCCTCAGTCTGGGTTCCCCAGATGGCCGCAGCTCTTCTTTCCTTCTCTTCACCTGCAACATGGTGAGCAAGGGGCATGTCTCAGCCCTGTTTGTGTTACAGCTTCTTTACCCTCATTCGACGGGACCTGAGTTCTTTTCTTGTGCCCAGGAAGAATAAGGTATGCAGACAAGTACAGGGTGAGCAAGACGAAGAGGAGCTTTATTGAGCAATAGAACAGCTCAGAGGAAATCCACAGGGGACATCTCATTTCTACAGCCAGGGTGTTCCAATGAGTGTTCCTCTCCTAGCATAGAGGGTAGCTCCTCTCTGCTAGGCAAGTCATCCCAACAAGTGTTCAGCTGTCAGCAGAGAGGGTAGCTCCTGTCTGCCGCTGGTCCTTCCATCATCTGCACAGCTCTCAGCAGAGAAGACCCTAGAGTGGGTGGCTCCTTTCCACAGGCAGGACATTCCGTCATCCCCCATCATCTCTCCATACATAGTCTCTGCAGCTCTCAATAGAGAGCAAGCCCTAGTGTGGGCTGCTCCTCTCTGCAGCTGGTTGTCCCGAGGTCTGCTCAGCTCTGGCGTTGCCAGTGGCTTTTTTAAACGGGTCTCAGATGGGACAAAGTGCATGCCAATTTGTCCATGGGTGGCCACGGGCATGCCCAGAAAGGGCACCACAAGTTCCCACTCAAGTCCAGCAGACTGGCAGCCCGATCCCAGCCCAAGTCTGGGCTGCCAGTCCCCAAAAAGGGCACCACAAGTTCCCAGTCTTGTCCACGGGACTGACAACCCAGACTTTGGATACCAGCAAGCATAGGAGGGAAGCCAAGGGGTGGCTGAGGGTAGTTCCATGCTGGCCTGCAGGTGCCCCTTGGCACCTACAGCCTGGGCAGCATGAATGGCAGAGGAAGCAAACAGGTTCATGGACAGAAACTGTTAAGGTCCCCGGTGAGGGACTACAGATTTATCTGAGTTTTAGGCATTCCACATGTAACCAGGCAAAAAGCCATAAAAGCAGGCATCCCGAAACATTTCTTCTTCCAAATGTCAACTTCTCTCCAATCTCTACTTGCTTTCAATCTTTCTCAAGTGCTTTAAAATAATGAACAATAAATGTTAATTTTTCTGTGACACAGATACAGAAAATAAACACTCTTAAATGTTAGTGTGAAGCAACAAGAATGCAGAAATGTCATTATTAAGGTACAAAAATGTATACATGATATAGTACTCTAAAAATACCACGATATGAAAATACGTACCATGATGCTCTCATAAATGTTCTAAGGAGACAAACAGGTACTACAGAGAAAGTTTTTTTAAAAAATGTTTTATTGACACATAATCATTACACACATATACTGGTACATGTGATATTTTGGTACATATGTATAATGTGTAATGATCTAATTAGGGTATTTGAAATATTCATTGCCTTGAAAATTTATAATTTCTTTGTATTGAGAATATTTCAAATCTTCTCTTCTAGCTATTTTGAAATATAAAATAAATTGTTAACCATAGTCAGCCTACTGTGCTGTCAAAGCAGTATGGAGGTTTCTCAAAAAACAAAACGTAGAACTGCCATATGATCCAGCAATCACACTACCGGGCATTCATTCAAAGGAAAGGAAATTGGTATGACAAAGGGATACCTGCACCTCTTTATGTTTATTGCAGCACTATTCACAATAGCCAAGATAGGGAATCAACTTAAGTGCCCACCAACGGATGGATGGATAAAGAAAATGTGGTATATATACAGAAAGGAATACCATTCAGCCATACAAAATAATGAAATCCTGTCATTTTCAGCAACATGGATGGAACTGGAAGTCATTATATTAAATGAAATAAGCCAGGCACAGAAAGATGAATGCCACATGTTCTCATTTGTAGGAGTTATAAAATTTGACTTTATGGAGAGAGACAGTAGAATGGTAGTTAGCCAAGGCTGGGGAGGGTTGGGGGAATGAGGAGAGATGGTTAATGGGTACAAGCATACAGTTAGATAGAAGGAATAAGTTCTCATATCCTCAAGTGCTTTTAGATACTTATTTTAATTTTTTTTCCCCAGAGTTTATAGTTGCTACCTATAGGAGGTTTGGTTCAATGGGACTTACTTTGCCATTACTGGAACTGAAACATGTACTCTGCCTTTAATTATGAAAAGGATGAACCATTGACTTTCTTGCCTGAAAAGGTTGAATGCAATTTAGTTGTGAAAGTGAGGTCTGTCTACTTCAGTCGACATAGAGAATACAATTAGGGATGAATTCTTTAGTTACCATAGGCAAAAAAGGTTTAATACATAGGTGTATGTATTTAGAAAACTGAAACATTAATTTAAATAAATCATGTTTTTACCAGAATGCCTTGATTCGAAATATGTGAATGCTTATAACAAATTGTTGGAATTGACTGTCCTCCATAGCATTCAGTGTCTTAAACCATAACATGTTCCCTTCAGCCACATTCTCAGCTGAAATAACTTTGCTTGTGTGTCTATACATACATATGTATGTATGAGGTATAAACATGTAATAAATATATAGAGATATATTTTCAAAGGAAAATTTAATCTTATAACATCTCTTTGCAACATGCCTTTTTCATACAACAGCATATTTTCCAAGTAATAGAACACATTTCTAACGTGTGATTTTTTTGGTTTGCTTCACAAACAGGCTTATCCTGTGTTTTCATTATTTTGTTTACTTTCCCTAATTATAAAATTAATGTATTTTTTTACCAAAACAAGTAATATACATACATATATATACACACACACACACACACACACACACACACACACATATATATTCCTTATATACATGTATAAGGAAAGAAAATATTTCTAAATTTTAACTTCATTTATCAGTAGTTGTTATCAACCCTAAACAGTCGCTAATCTCCTTTCTGTCTCTATGTCTATGCTTATTCTGGACATGTCATACAAATGGAATCATACAGTATGTGACCTTTTGCATCTGACTTATTTCAGTTAGCATCATGTTTTTAAGGTTCATCCATGTTGTAGCATGGGCCAGTACTTTTTTATGGCTGAATAATATTCTATTGTACAGATGTACCACATTTCACGTGCACATTTATCAATTGATGGGCATTGGATTGTTTCCATCTTTTGGCTACTGTTAATAATGTTGCTGTAAACATTCATGTAAAAGTTTTTGCTTGAACATTTGTTTTCAATTCTCTCATGCTTACACCTAAGTGTGGAATTACAGGCCATATGTTCATTTTTAAACAAAGCTAATAATATTTGTGCAAAATCGATGGAAGCAAATAGACAAAAATAAACGAACCTATTTATGGTTTTACCAAATGGCTGCATAGGAGCAAGGGCCATCAGGGAATATGGACGAATAAAATGCTTGAACCTTTGAGAGAGGATATTTACCAGTTAGTGATTTTCTGTGGTTACAAATAAATATCACAAACGCAGAAGGCAGCAGGAGTTGCTTCTGCTACCGGAAATCCAAATCCCTTAAATACATTCTCTAGGCTTTTAGGCACTTAGAGTTATGTTGACTATTTGTGATACAGCTCTTATAAAGGCATAAAGCATACCATTCTGAAAACAGACAAAGACTGTTCAGACAAATATCTACGTCTAATGTGAGCTGGTTCAATTGAAATGCTGTTCCCACATCACTCATTGGGTCAGTTGAAAATATCATGGCCAGAGACAACTTGGCACAGAACTGAATTGATCCAAGATGTATTATTCTTGAATACCCCATTGTAACCTGCCTGCTGGAGGTGACATAAGAAACTATGACAGTACTAAATATGGCAAACAAAAGTTTATTATATCCTATCAATGATTTTTCTAATGTGGTGTTTGAAAGTTTCTTCAAATATGCATTTCCTTTATTTGTTTAGAAATGGAAAAATGTGCATATTTATCATATTCATTTCAGAAGGGCTATGTGGCACAACAGTGGTAGGATGTAGAAAACTTTTAACTTCAGGAAACCCAAACTCAAAGGCCTATGGGGTCTAGTTGATAATGTAGATAATATAAGAAGGGGTATATAAAAATAACAAGAACTTTTGCTACCACAAGTTATTACTCTCTTTCCAGTTTTACTGAAATGAACAGTATTCTAATTTTTTTTTCACCCACGTTTCACAATTTTTATTTTTTAGCTGGGCATGATGGGATGTGCCTATAGTCCCATCTTACTTCAGGAGGCTGAAGTGTGAGAATTCCTTTATCTCAGGAGTTTGAGACTACCCTGAGCAACACAGTGAGACCCTGTCTCTAAAACAATAAATACATAAAATGTTATTTTTAAAGAGAAGTAATAATTGTATTATTTATGAGGTACAATGTGGTGTTTTGAGATACATATATATACACCCACACAAACATACACAGATTGTGGAATGATTAAATCAAGTAAATTAACATATCCACCACTTAACCTAATTATCATTTATTTGTAGTTAGAATATTTAAAATCTACTCCTTTAACAAAAAATATTTCACTTTTCTCTTTACTGTAATAAAAGCAACAGCTATAATAGTACAGTAAAAACTAACATTCTGTGTATGTGTGGGGATAGGAAGTGACAGGACCCACGGTGACTGGGGACAGGGAAGTTGCTACTCAGCTCCAGCCAGTTGTTTCCTTAAGGGCATGCAGGAATGTAGGCCCTGTGTGGCAAAACCTTCTCATTTTTCAAGATAAGCCAAGGAGCTGTATTTATATATGAAATCTTCCAAGTTTTAGATGTTGGCAACTGTTTAAAAATGAATTGTTACGTGGATAAAATTGTATTCCGCAAATCATCAATTTTTACGCTCCGTTGTAAATTAATATTAATTGAAGGAATATGACATCTAAAACCAGGTAAGCTAAATTCAAAAGATTAAAGACAGCAATGATTAATGTTTTACAATTAACTTTATATAAACAAAAAGTCCACTTAAAGAATTAGAAAAAGAAAGGCAATACAATTAGGAGCAGACACACAAAGAAGCTTACATTACTTGCTTTGTCCAGACGTAAGGAGTTGAGAAGAGTTTGTTATTGCCAGGGTTATTAGG
Source organism: Aotus nancymaae (assembly GCF_030222135.1). Classification (NCBI taxonomy): domain Eukaryota; kingdom Metazoa; phylum Chordata; class Mammalia; order Primates; family Aotidae; genus Aotus; species Aotus nancymaae. Next base: position 44,879,239 of record NW_026988415.1, on the reverse strand, counting down.
GAGGTTAATGAAAATGTTTACCCAAAAGTTGGAACTATCAAGGATGAATATAATATTCATAAGAAAAATGAGGACACTATGATCAGTTCCCAAGAGCCTTTCTAAAATTATAACAGCTCTCATTTTCAGCCTGCCATGCTAATATCACTGCCTTGTGTTTTACAGGGATTTTCGGTTTATATGGACTCTTGTTTGGATGGCCACAGTACCCCTTTTGGCAAAGAGTAATGATCTGCATTTCATAGATCAGGAAATCAAGGGCATAAAATATGTTGCTGAAAAAAGACTAGGAATAAAAAACCTTTTATTCATGCAAATCTCAGTTGCAAATTCACATGGTGGAGGCGGAAATGTCAACCGGATGTCTAGAATATAGAAAGAACTAGTCTTTGCTGAGCCTCGAATACTATTTTTAAAGTCCTATTAATGTGAAAGACTGAGGACTCCTTGTAACCTTATTTAAAAAGTTTTATCTGCTAATCCATGGACAGTGTTTGCTGAGAGAAATATATTTGTCATTTGACTCTAAAAAAATCACCTATGCAAAAATCTCATTGTCAAAAGTAGGCAGACAGCACAAAAAAAAACAACATAATTTTCCAATCATTGACATAAGACTGAATGACAATATATTTACTTATGAGTAATATAAAGTGAAACTACACAAATTGAGAACAAAATTAAGTTGCCTTGATAATTATTCAAAAAGTGTTTGACCAAAACAGACCCCTGTCCCAGCCTAAATGCTCTCTATGAAATTCTCAAAATAAATATGACTGACTACAAAGAAATCCTTATTATGCTTTTGAGATGACCCATTTTCATGCTCTGGGAAAAGAAATGATTTTGGTGAAGACATGAGAATGGTGTGTTATTTTAAAGTGAAGATGTGAATGTCTATATGGAAAGACAAGATGAATTTGGACATTAAACAATAAACTGAGAATTCTGATTTGGTTCCCTTTTAGCACAGCGCTGCCGAAGCACTGCCAAGTGCACCTTGCACTCGGATGTGTAACGTAGCTCTATAACTGGTCTGATCATCCTCATGGCTCCATCTACACCTGCACTTTCTGGCTCTCCTTTTGAGAATGCTCACAATCTCTCAGGTTCGCCTTGCCTTATGCCCAGCCATTTTCCATCATAAGGTTTTGGGCACAAGGGTGGTCGTGGGATGGGGAGGCAAGAGGCAGTGGTAGCTTGCTTGTCCCTGTGGTACTAAGTTGTTCCCTGCACTGGTGACCGTTAAGGTGTGATGAATCTTGTTCATGACCTTTCTGCTTTGTTCTCAGCCCTTTCATGAGCACTGTGTTTTTATAGATAGCCAATAAATTGATCTTTACTTTCATATATGCACATGCATATATTATCATACAAACAAATAAATGGTAAATAATTAAAAAAGAAATAGATTATTGTGAAGTAGCAAAAATTCTGCCTAATAAGATTTTTAAAAGTAAAACAAGATAAACTATAGACAGTGTCTGATGATATGATTGGTTGCCTGTAAAACCCCATAGTCTCTGTACAAAAGGTCCTTGATCTGATATACAACTTAGGCAAAATTTCAGGATACAAAATCAGTGCACAAAAATTAATAACATTTCTGTATACTAATAACATCCAAGCTGAGACCCAAATCAAGGACACAATCACATTCAGAATAGCCAAGAAAAGAATAAAATACCTGTTAAAAATGCGTGCTTTGAATGAAGAGACTCCCCAAACAGGCTTTGTGTGAGCAACATGGCTGTTCATTCACCTGGGTACAGGTGGGCTAAGGCTGAAAAGGGCATTAGTGAAGGGCAATGGTACAGGAGTTGGTTTTATAGGTTGGGGCATATCTTTTGGGGAGGAGGCAGGGGTGTTACAGAGTAAGATCACCTACAGTGGTAGGGGTAGGGGCAAGGAGTATACATTACCATAAGTTCAGTTACAATGGCAGGTGGGGTAAGAGTAGTTAAGATGGTAGGGTGGGGTGAGGGGTATTTACATTATCGTAAGAACAGTTAAGATGGCAGGGTGGGGTGAGGAGTATTCACACTATCATAATAACAGTTAAGATGGCAAGGTGGGTTTAGAAGCTTAATGTCCGGGGGATCAGGGATAATGGCAAATGCAGGCAGGGGTTGGGGGGAGATCAGCCGAGTCAGGCAGGACTTCAGACTTTCTGAGTCCGGGCTTGCACATGGAGGCCTGACAATACCTAGGAATACAGCTAACCAGGAAGGTGAAAGATCTGTACAATGAAAATTACAAAACACTGCCCAAAGAGTTCAGAGATGGCACAAAAAAATGGAAAAACATTCCATGCTCATGGATAGGAAGAATCAATATGTCCATTGACATATTGATTATGTTAAAATGTCCATACTGCCCAAAGCAATTTACAGATTCAATGCTATTCCTATCAAGCTACCAATGACATGCATCACAGAATTAGAAAAAACTATTTTAAAATTCATATGGAACCATAAAAGAGCCCAAATAGCCAAGCAATCCTAACGGAAAAGATGGAGACATCACATTACCTGTCTTCAAACTAGGCTACAGTAACCAAAGTTCAAACAAAGCTACAGTAACCAAAACAGCATGGTGCTCATACAAAAACAGACACATAGACCAAGGGAACAGAATTGAGAGCCTAGAAACAATGCCACACACCTACAACCATCTGATCTTCAACAAAATCAACAAAAACAAGCAATGGGGGAAGAATGCCCTATTAAATAAACGGTGCTGAGATAACTGGCTAGCCATACAGAGAAAACTGAAACTGGACCCCATTCTTACACTGTATAGAAAAATCAACTCAAAATGGATTAAAGACTTCAATGTAAAACCTAAAACTATAAAAAATCTGGAAGATCGCCTAGGAAAATGCCATTGTGGATATAGGTCATGGAAAATATTTCATGATGAAGTTGCCAAAAGCAATTTCAATCAAAATTAAAATTGACAAATGGGACCTGATTAAAGAACTTCTGCACAGCAAAATAAACTGTCAACAGAGTAAACAGACAACTCACAGAATGGGAGAAAATATTTGCAAACTATGCATCTCATAAAGAACTAATATCCAAAATCTAAAAAGAACTTAAATCGACAAGCAAAACCCAAATAACCCCATTCAAAAATGGGCAAAGAACATATAGTAAAATGAACAAACACTTTTCCAAAGAACACATACATACAGCCAACAAGCATATGAAAAAAAACTCAGCATCATGAATCATTAGAGAAATGCAAATCAAAACCACAATGAGATACCATCTCACACCAGTCAGAATGGCTATTATTAAAAAGTCAAAAAATAACGTGCTGGCAAGGTTGTAGAGAAAAATGAACTCATACACTGCTAGTGAAAATGTAAATTAATTCAGCCACTATAGAAATCTTGAAAATTTCTCAAAGAAAACAGAATTAGCATTTGACCCAGCAATTCCATTGTTGGGTCTGTACCCAAAGGAATATAAATCGTTTTACCATAAAGACATATGCACAACAGCAAAGCACTATTCAAAGTAGCAAAGACATGGAATCAACTTAAATGCTCCTTAATGGTAGATTGGAAAAAGAAAATGTGATACATATACACCACGGAATACTACACAACCATAAAGAATAACATCATGTCCTTTGCAGCAACATGGTTGGAGCTGGAGGTTATTATCCTAAGCAAACTACTGCAGGAACAGAAAACCAAATGCCACAGGTTCTCACTTATAAATGGGAGCTATACATTGAGTACATATGGATATAAAGAAAGGAACAAGGGACACCAGGGCCTACTTGAGAGTGGAGGATGTAGAGAGGGTGAGGATCAAAAAGCTACCTGTCAGTTATGATATGGTTTGGCTTTGTGTCCACACACAAATCTCATCTTGAATTGTAATCCCCAGTCTTTGAGGGAGGGACCTGGTGGGAGGGGACTGAATCATGGTGGCAGTTTCCCTCATGCTGTTCTCATGATAGCGAGAGAGTTCTTACAAGATCTGATGGTTTTATAAGTGTTTGAAAATTACTCCTTCACATTGTCTCTTTTCTTGCCACCTTGTGAAGTAGGTACTTGTTTCTCCTTCCCCTTCCACCATTATTACGTTTTCTGAGCCTCCCATGACCAGCTATGTGTAACTGTGAGTCAATTAAACCTCTTTTCTTTGTAAATTACCGAGTCTCAGGGAAGTTTCTTATAGCAGTGTGAAAACGGACTAATACAGAGTACTATGCTTATTACCTGGATGATGAAATAATCTGTACACCAAACTACAGTGACATGCAATTTACCTGTATAAGAAACCTACACATGTACCCCTGAACCAAAACTAAAAGTTAAAAACAACAAAAAGAAAGCATCTGGAACATACCACTCCTTTAACTGATACTAGGAATGTTAGTTCCAGAGTTCTTCGTTCCATTAATGGGGGGATTTTTATGTAAAATGAATGGCATAACTATATTAAGGATTATTTGAAAATATACACACAAAGCATGCAACATACACATATTTATGTAACTTGTGGGCTTTGGTGTAATTTTTTGTAGCATATACTTTCCTTTGGAATTTGGAAGAGAAAAAGATATTTGCGCCATTTCTTTTTATTATTTAATGAGTTATCCTGACTATTCTTTACTCTTCAGTTTAACACTGGAGAAACACACACTGAACTCCACCTATGCAGAAACAAATTGTAGTCGTCTTTCTCCAAATGAATATGTCCTGCAGGCAGTTGAAAATGAGAGTCTGGGATTCAGAGAAAACAGTGGGATGGACAAATGGACTGGAGTTGGCAGTGTCCCCACACTCATATATACTAAATGGAAGAGTAATTGTGAGATACTCAGCTTTGGAAGTCATTACTAAAAAATAAAACAGCAATACAAATTCAACTTTTTTGTCTCTAATGAATTTTTCAAATATATTTAGTACTATTCATTTCATAATGTCTTTGTCTGTCTTTGCAAAAGTTACTTTTCCATCGCGTCTGAGGTGAAATATTGCGATAATTGCCACTTGCTGGTCAAAGCCAGAACTACATAACTACATCTCTGAATGTCTGGGAGGAGGCTCTGTAAGGATTTGGAGAGGGAGGGACCTCTGGCCTGACCCACCAAACAGGGCTTGCTGGAGGCTTGAATGGCACAAGCAGCCCTTCCTGCTTGATCTATTGCTGCCTGGCTCTCTGAGCTCCTGGCGGGAAGTTCCACCCCTGTCTCAAATGAAGAGAAAGCAACCAGTGTGAGTGTCTCTGAGAAACTGTGTATCAGTGCATGTGTGTGCATGTGTTGATATTTTGTATTTTGGGTTATATTCTTTTAAACACATTTGATTTATAACATGTACTTATACACATGGGAGTATTATCAACAATAAAGGGGAGCGATCATATTGTAAATACAATGTGTAATTTCCTCTTTTAAAAAAACTCACCATTAACTATGAATTCCTTTTGAAAAATTAATTTTATTGTAAATTGTAAGGTGTACAACATGATGTTATAAGATACATACATATAGTAAAATGGTTATTATAGTGGAATAGATTAACGTATCCATCATCTCACAGAGTTTCCTATTTTCCTCCTTGTGGCAAGAACAGCTGTAATCTACTCTTTTAGTAAAAATTCCAAATACAATACACTGTTATTTACTATAGTCCCATATTGCACATTAGATATTTTGACTTGTTTGTCCTACATGTTTGCTGCTTTGTATCTTTGACCTACATCTCCCCATTTCCTTTTCCCACCCTAACCCTTGTAATCTCTATTGTCTTGTGTGTGTGTGTGTGTGTGTGTGTGTGTATATATATATATTTGGCCTTTTAAAAATATTTAATATATATGTGGGACTGTGCAATATTTGTCTTTCTGTGTCTGGCTTATTTCATTTAGTATAATGACCTCCAGGTCCATCCATGTTGCAGCAAATGACATGATCTCCTTGTTTTTTATGCTGCATTATTTATATTACTAAGCACAAATTGCTTTCCAGGCTAATAACTTATACAAAATAAATTACTGAGATTAGATTATAGCAATTTTTTATTTTTTTCACAAATTTATAAGAATTGCTTTTCTAAATCACAAAACTGATATATGTTCATAATTAAAAGAAATTGAGCAAAAGACATGTTTATGTGAAAAAAGAAATGATCCTGTATCTACCTCCTTCACTTTGCTGATGTATCCTTTGTCAATGGTGTGGAGTATATTCAACAGAAGATTTTTTTTGCATAGAAAGAAAATGTTCATGAGAATATATTTATGTGGAAATATGTATGTACAAAATACATAAACATGTACAATATGTATGAACATGTGTTATGAGATGAATGTTTCTATCCTCCCCAATTTATACATTGAAGCCCTAGCTTCCAAGGTGATAGTATTTGGAGGTGGGGCCTTTGGGACATAATTAAGTTTAGATTAGACCATGAGAGTGGGACCTTCATGATGAGATTGATGCCCTTATAAGCAGAGGAAGAGAGATCTTTTTCTCTTCACAAGTATGCATCAAGGGTCATGTGAGCAAACAGCAAAAAGTGCCTATCTACAAGCCATGAAGAGAGCCCTCACCAGATGCTGAATCTGCTGACACTTGATCTTGGACTTCTCAGCCTCCAGAACTATCAGAGATAAATGTCTGTCATTTAAGTCACTCAGTCTATGGCATTTTGTTAGATCAGCCTGAACAGACAGCATATATATACACATATTCTTCATGAAAATGGGATTACTGCAAATTTTATCATGCAATTTATCTTTCTTAGCTGAGAATAAAGGTACCTAGACTTTTATTTGTGTGTTCATTACTGTTGGATATCTTCTCATTAGTTTAATTGCATTCCTCTAATTCTCTATGAGATTTTAAATTTTCATTTGTTTCTCTTCTGGTTAAAGAGAGTTCCTGGCATATAAAGTGGTTTCTAAGGTATATGTGGATAATTTCCCCTCCAATTTTTAATGTAACTTTACATGTTAAAATATCAATATTTTAATGATGAAGAAATCAATACTGTTCATTGTGAAAGGTTTTAAGAATCACAGGAGTGTAGAGATTGCCATTTTATGAGAAGATTTTAGATAGAAACCATTCAAAGTCCAGGAAGACATCCTAGTGAGAAAGTCTTGAGTTTTAGAGTCCCTGGCCTGTGTTTTACAGGCTTGGCACTAGGGGTAACTTGCTTAGCCTCTAGAATCTTGGGTTTTCTACATTTTCATAAGAGATCCTTACTGCCTACCTTGGATTTATCAGCATATTTATAAGAGATACAATGTGAAATTACTTAGACATAGCCCAAGATTTGATAAACAATAATTTCCTTTCTCCATGTCACTTTCCCAGTGTCAAAAACCTGTACTTTCATCTGAATTATTCACCACTTCAGAAACTGCCAATCAGCATGCTTCCTAGCCTAGGACAGGATTTCCTCACCACAAACATACCAAGGGGAGTTCTCTAGTATGTTCCCATATGGGCATGACAAAGCTCAGTCACAATACCAGAAAAGTTTACAACTACCATTTCTTACCCCTGGAAGCCCACATCTGCTATAGAAGCTGCTGGGTATACTCTGGGCAGTTCCAGTGGCTGAATTTCATTGTTGCCACTTACCTGGATGTGCGGTTTACCCTTGGCAAGCCTGGAGCTGATCATCAGTAAAATGAAAATGATGCTGTCTTCTCAGAGTTGTTTCAGGGAAATCAGAAATCCATGGGAAGCTTTAGTGGTTACTATCTTAGCCACACCCTGCCTTCTCTGCAGAAGAGATGTCTGTGATAGAAACTAAATGCATAAGTCTAAGAGAGAACAGTTGGGCCCCTAAGTGTATGGAAGGAAATGTGTGTAGACTTTCTTGATGTTTTAACTATGGTGACTGTTCGGTATTGTAGGATGAGTTACCTGAGGGGCTTTGGAAGGGGACAGAAAAATCTTCATGCCATTTCCTACCATCATATGTGCTTTCCTGTCCTTAGTACTTTCTCTTTTATGTTGTAAGGGAACAAAGAGTGTAAGAAGTGCATGATAGAGATTTCCTTTGAGTCTTGGAATGAAGAGACAGTGGAGAGGAACCAGTCCTAATAACAGATCTGCTATAGAGAAGGCTGCAGTCAAACGAACTGTGTCCTAATAGCAATCCCATCACTTCCCCAGAAACAAGAGTCTCTTCTTCAGAAATGCTAGTATCTATCTCTGTGGGCGTATACTAAAATGGAGAAAAAAATACTATAGCAAAATACACCAAAATGTTAATTGCATTTACCATGAAGGGGCATGAGTGCTGGATATATTTTCTTGTCTGTATTTGACAGTATTTTCCATATGATCCAAAATGAGTGTGGAGTACCTTTATAATAATAAGCAGAGCCTAAAAATGTGCTTTATTTTTAACTAATAAAGAGCACCAGGCAAAGAGCACCAGGTCTGGAGATGTAGTGGAAGGAACAGGGCTTGGTCAGGTGAGATCTGGACAGTTACTTTAGATTCCTGAGCCTCAGGGAGCCTGGAGCTTAATTCTTCACTCACAGGGTTTCCCGGGGTGGAAGATGTGATGAAATCACCACGTTGTCCACATATGAGGTCTATGCTGTTATATTGATTAGTGACTGGTCCCTTCATGCTTTAGAGAGAGTGACATTATGGCATCCACTGCTTTAGTCTGTGGTCCACTGCACACTATGACCCCATTTGCTTGATCTCAAATCACATACCTATACCAGCATTCTCAACACAGTGTGATTCTCCAGGTATTCTATAAAGGCTAAGGTGCTATTTTGTTCTGTTTGTGTTCGTCTTAATGATCTGCATTGGTGGTTCTCAATGTTTGGTCCCCAGACCAACAGTGCCAGTATCACCTGCGAACTTGCTAGAAAGTACTAATCTTAGGCTCCATCCTAGACCTACTGAATCAGAAACTCCTGGGGTTGGTCCTAGCAATATTTTCTTTCTTCATTGTCTGTACAAATTTATGGGGTATATGTACTCCCCAGTTTGTCACAAGCCTCCCAAGTGATTCTGATGCAAGCTGAAGTTTGAGAACCATATTCTAAAAAATTTAAAGTAGTAAATGAAAAGTGTTAATTGCTGAGTTAAGGAACAAATCCTGATTTTATTACCATACTTTTTCATAATCTTCGTTCAAAATACAATTTGTTCATTTTGTGAAATATTTTTTTCGTTGAGAAATTAAATTACAGCTGAAGGTCAGTGCCATCTGTTGATCCAATCCAGAACTGCAGCTTGGATATCACTTTAGCAAGAGACCTAGGAAGGAGGGAAGGAGGGAGAGGAGGGCTGTGGAAGCCCACCAGAATAAACTTGCTGGAAGTTGTAAGGCAGAGAAAGCATTAAGCAGAGATAGAGATAGAGCCCGTTGGCATTAATACATGTGGCAGGATGTTTCCTTCGACCCCCTCTCAAATTAAACACAGTTGAGTGAATGTGTATGTGTGTGGTTATAAATATTATATGTTATGTGACCTCCTTTTTATGTTCTAGGATATTTAACATCTTTTAATGTCCAGAAATATATTTTTCAGCATTAGTTTTGTAAATCAAACCACAACTAGGTTTATTCTATGCTGTCTAACAAAGATATCTTTATTATTCTGCTAATTAAAAATCAGTGTGCTGTATATGTTCCCCCAACTGTTGAAAACACTGGAGAAATATACAATTATAAGAGGCATTATCTTGTGTTTCCCCTATTACTATGCCCATTCTCAAGATAAACACTCAATCAATTTGTAAATATTCTCCAGATATGTTTCTGTGGGCTCATTTATATTTTAAAATATGACATATGTATGCCTTTATGGAAATATATATTCTTCATAAATCAGATCATGTTGTATATTATGCTCTGTATCTTGCTTCCATATTTATATATCTCAATGCTTTTGATTAGATTTCTTTAATTTTTGATGTGGTTAAGCAATTTTACATATGCTGATTGCTATTGCCATTCATATTTTTCTTTAAATTATCTGTTGGTAGTCATGTACACAATTCCATTAGCTAGTTAGATTTCCTTATATGTCAGTTATGTTAATTATGTCTGTAAATTATAGTGCAAATGTGTTGTGTCCAATGCAGAGCCCTCCCTCTGGTGTCCTAATATGAACAGACACTTTATGGATGCTCTCCTGGGAAGGGAAGGTATGGAATCCATGCTGGACTTAATCACTGCTGAGCTGAACTTTCTCTTCTGCTTTCAGGGAGATGACAATACTGACACTCACTGTTAATTTGTGAAGTCGTAGTCACTGCCCTAGGAGCTGTACATCTGTGCACATTGTGACCTCTTTGCTCTGACCCTAGGCAGTTTTGTCCATCAGCTCTCTCAGAACAAAGTTTATAGCCACTTAAATAGAGTAACTCTTAATGAGAATTATATATTTTAAAATAAGAAAGAAGTGGCTATTTCAAGATAAGAGTAATTATTATTTGTTAAAAAGAAGGTTTCATAACCAGCATTGAAAGTAGCATTTATGAGGTTTATTCATTTTGCAAAATTAATACACTAGTATCTTAACTGTCCAGTCTGCACTCCCATGCCAACCAGAAGATACTCATTATTAATAATTTGATGTATACTCTGTTGATTTTTGTATATGTCTTAATGAAATGTACAGATATTTATCCAAATGTAAAAGTATACTCTTTTACAAACCTGTGATTGTCCTCTACATACTGTGTTGATATTTACCTGTTTTATGTAGTATGAGAGCTTGTTTCACATTTCATCACTTATATCGTTAAGCATATTTTCAAATGTTCATTGGTATTTATGTTACTTTCATGTACATTCTCTGTTGTAATCTTTGGCCCATTTCTCTGTTGGTTAATGTATCAAGGATATTAACCACATATCTGCAATAAAGGTTACCACTATTTTCTTCCAGCTTTTTATATACTTTGTACTCTTAAAATTTGCGATACAGATGGTGTTTAAATATATACAATCATGTCTCATTTAACGACGGTGATACCTTCTGAGAAAGACATGGTTGTGTGATTTTTTTTTTGTACTGATAGCAGCGGCAGGTTGTCTGGAGTGGCCGCTACTATCAAGCAGGCTGCAGCAGAGAGATGTGGCCAAGGCTTCACCCTCTATGGAGCCAGTGGGAATGGGGACAAGTGGGGGTCCAGCCTCTTCAAAATTGGGGTGGGAACTCCCTGTGTGCCCTTGCAGCTACCCAAGTCATGGCTGTGCAACTAGACATCCCTGTGCTCTTGGGCGTGGGAGCAGGGGGAAGCCCCAGCTTCCAGGGCACAACTGTAGTCACCAAAAGCACAGCTGTAGACTTGGGCATCCCACTCCAGGGAGCAGGCAAGAGCCCTGCCCACCCCCCACGCAGCAGTGGACCTAGGCATCTCTGCACTTTTGGGAGCCCAGGAAGGCCCTCCATGCCATCACAGGTTTGGAAGTACCTGCTCCTGCTACCTGGCTTCTCCCTGCTGTAGGCACCCACTCCAGTATCAGAGAAAAGTTGAGGCCAAGCCCAGGCACTGTTGCAGCCTGGCCAGGTGTGCACATGCTCAGTGCAGTGCTGATATGAAAGCCCCTTGCCACCCGGCCCTTTCTGTTCTTTGAGAACTGACAGGATGCCAAGGGGAGGCTGAGGGAAGGGGAGGCTGAGGGCAGCTGAGGCTGGCCTGCAGGCTCCCCTTGGCTCCCATAGCCTAGGTGAATGGCAGCAGAAGGCAGATAGGTTCCTGGGCAGAATTGGGTAAGTCTCTAGTGAGACCCCACCCTCAGGCTGGGGGTTGAGCTGCCAGCCCCGTGGACCAGAGTGGGAACTTGTGGTGCCTTCTCTGGACCGGCCCACGGCTGCCCATGGACCAATCAGCTCACACTTCCTCTCCTCTACATACCATAAAAGCCTTGGGTTCAGCCAGAGCTGAGTAGTTATCAGGATAACCAGCTGCAGAGAGGAGCAACCCATTCTAAGGCCTGCTCTCTTCTGACAGCTGCAGAGACGATGGGTTGACCTGCCTGCAGAGATGAGCCACCCACTCTAGAGCCGCCTGACTGCTGAGAGATGCACAATGGAACAACCAGCTGCAGAGAGGAGCTACACTCTGTTGAGAGCTGAACACTTGTTGAGATGACTTGCCTACCAGAGAGGAGCTACCCTCTATGCTAGGAGAGGAACACTCATTGGAACACCCTGTCTTCTGCGTTTGTGATATTTATTTGTAACGACAGAAAACCATTAACTGGTAAATACCCACTCTTGAAGGTTCAAGCATTTTATTCATCCATATTCCCTGATGGCCCTTGCTCCTATGCAGCCATTTGGTAATACCATAAATAAATTTGTTTATTTATTTGTCTATTTGTTTTTATCGATTTTGCACAGATATTATCAGCTTTATTTAAAAATGAACACATGGCCTGAAATTCCACTCTTGGTATATGCACGAGAGAATTCAAAAAAGGTGTTCAAGCAAAAACTTTTACATGAATGTTTACAGCAACATTATTAACAGTAGCCAAAAGATGGAAACAATCCAATGCCCATCAATTGATAAATGTGCACGTGAAATGTGGTACATCTGTACAATAGAATATTATTCAGCCATAAAAAAGTACTGGCCCATGCTACAACATGGATGAACCTTAAAAACATGATGCTAACTGAAATAAGTCAGATGCAAAAGGTCACATACTGTATGATTCCATTTGTATGACATGTCCAGAATAAGCATAGACATAGAGACAGAAAGGAGATTAGCGACTGTTTAGGGTTGATAACAACTACTGATAAATGAAGTTAAAATTTAGAAATATTTTCTTTCCTTATACATGTATATAAGGAATATATATGTGTGTGTGTGTGTGTGTGTGTGTGTGTGTGTGTATATATATGTATGTATATTACTTGTTTTGGTAAAAAAATACATTAATTTTATAATTAGGGAAAGTAAACAAAATAATGAAAACACAGGATAAGCCTGTTTGTGAAGCAAACCAAAAAAATCACACGTTAGAAATGTGTTCTATTACTTGGAAAATATGCTGTTGTATGAAAAAGGCATGTTGCAAAGAGATGTTATAAGATTAAATTTTCCTTTGAAAATATATCTCTATATATTTATTACATGTTTATACCTCATACATACATATGTATGTATAGACACACAAGCAAAGTTATTTCAGCTGAGAATGTGGCTGAAGGGAACATGTTATGGTTTAAGACACTGAATGCTATGGAGGACAGTCAATTCCAACAATTTGTTATAAGCATTCACATATTTCGAATCAAGGCATTCTGGTAAAAACATGATTTATTTAAATTAATGTTTCAGTTTTCTAAATACATACACCTATGTATTAAACCTTTTTTGCCTATGGTAACTAAAGAATTCATCCCTAATTGTATTCTCTATGTCGACTGAAGTAGACAGACCTCACTTTCACAACTAAATTGCATTCAACCTTTTCAGGCAAGAAAGTCAATGGTTCATCCTTTTCATAATTAAAGGCAGAGTACATGTTTCAGTTCCAGTAATGGCAAAGTAAGTCCCATTGAACCAAACCTCCTATAGGTAGCAACTATAAACTCTGGGGAAAAAAAATTAAAATAAGTATCTAAAAGCACTTGAGGATATGAGAACTTATTCCTTCTATCTAACTGTATGCTTGTACCCATTAACCATCTCTCCTCATTCCCCCAACCCTCCCCAGCCTTGGCTAACTACCATTCTACTGTCTCTCTCCATAAAGTCAAATTTTATAACTCCTACAAATGAGAACATGTGGCATTCATCTTTCTGTGCCTGGCTTATTTCATTTAATATAATGACTTCCAGTTCCATCCATGTTGCTGAAAATGACAGGATTTCATTATTTTGTATGGCTGAATGGTATTCCTTTCTGTATATATACCACATTTTCTTTATCCATCCATCCGTTGGTGGGCACTTAAGTTGATTCCCTATCTTGGCTATTGTGAATAGTGCTGCAATAAACATAAAGAGGTGCAGGTATCCCTTTGTCATACCAATTTCCTTTCCTTTGAATGAATGCCCGGTAGTGTGATTGCTGGATCATATGGCAGTTCTACGTTTTGTTTTTTGAGAAACCTCCATACTGCTTTGACAGCACAGTAGGCTGACTATGGTTAACAATTTATTTTATATTTCAAAATAGCTAGAAGAGAAGATTTGAAATATTCTCAATACAAAGAAATTATAAATTTTCAAGGCAATGAATATTTCAAATACCCTAATTAGATCATTACACATTATACATATGTACCAAAATATCACATGTACCAGTATATGTGTGTAATGATTATGTGTCAATAAAACATTTTTTAAAAAAACTTTCTCTGTAGTACCTGTTTGTCTCCTTAGAACATTTATGAGAGCATCATGGTACGTATTTTCATATCGTGGTATTTTTAGAGTACTATATCATGTATACATTTTTGTACCTTAATAATGACATTTCTGCATTCTTGTTGCTTCACACTAACATTTAAGAGTGTTTATTTTCTGTATCTGTGTCACAGAAAAATTAACATTTATTGTTCATTATTTTAAAGCACTTGAGAAAGATTGAAAGCAAGTAGAGATTGGAGAGAAGTTGACATTTGGAAGAAGAAATGTTTCGGGATGCCTGCTTTTATGGCTTTTTGCCTGGTTACATGTGGAATGCCTAAAACTCAGATAAATCTGTAGTCCCTCACCGGGGACCTTAACAGTTTCTGTCCATGAACCTGTTTGCTTCCTCTGCCATTCATGCTGCCCAGGCTGTAGGTGCCAAGGGGCACCTGCAGGCCAGCATGGAACTACCCTCAGCCACCCCTTGGCTTCCCTCCTATGCTTGCTGGTATCCAAAGTCTGGGTTGTCAGTCCCGTGGACAAGACTGGGAACTTGTGGTGCCCTTTTTGGGGACTGGCAGCCCAGACTTGGGCTGGGATCGGGCTGCCAGTCTGCTGGACTTGAGTGGGAACTTGTGGTGCCCTTTCTGGGCATGCCCGTGGCCACCCATGGACAAATTGGCATGCACTTTGTCCCATCTGAGACCCGTTTAAAAAAGCCACTGGCAACGCCAGAGCTGAGCAGACCTCGGGACAACCAGCTGCAGAGAGGAGCAGCCCACACTAGGGCTTGCTCTCTATTGAGAGCTGCAGAGACTATGTATGGAGAGATGATGGGGGATGACGGAATGTCCTGCCTGTGGAAAGGAGCCACCCACTCTAGGGTCTTCTCTGCTGAGAGCTGTGCAGATGATGGAAGGACCAGCGGCAGACAGGAGCTACCCTCTCTGCTGACAGCTGAACACTTGTTGGGATGACTTGCCTAGCAGAGAGGAGCTACCCTCTATGCTAGGAGAGGAACACTCATTGGAACACCCTGGCTGTAGAAATGAGATGTCCCCTGTGGATTTCCTCTGAGCTGTTCTATTGCTCAATAAAGCTCCTCTTCGTCTTGCTCACCCTGTACTTGTCTGCATACCTTATTCTTCCTGGGCACAAGAAAAGAACTCAGGTCCCGTCGAATGAGGGTAAAGAAGCTGTAACACAAACAGGGCTGAGACATGCCCCTTGCTCACCATGTTGCAGGTGAAGAGAAGGAAAGAAGAGCTGCGGCCATCTGGGGAACCCAGACTGAGGAGCTCACTGAGCCAGGGCTGTGACTCTGTCTCTGAGTCAGTGAAGTTCCTGGCGTCTCCTAGCTTCCAGGCACCACTGTGGCCCCCAGTGCCAACTGTGGAAGCTCTGGTGCACCTGGTCTAGCTGCAGCTTAGTGGAGAGCTGACACATGCTGGCACCTGGAGCTCCCCACCCTGCCTGCAGCAGTGGCCATTTCTGACTGCACAGTGCTTGGACCACACACTCGCTCACACACCCTTCCCTGCTCCATGCAGTCTCCCATGGCAGGCGTGTGACACAGGCCGGTAGCATGAGACAAGTGCAGTCTGCCAGGTCGAGTGGGTGGAATGAGCACAGTGGGCCCGAGAAAAACTCAAGCAAAGGGGCCACCAGCCACAGAGGTTTCTAGCCAGAAAAGTGACACCCCAAAGATCCCGTAACAGTATGAACATCATAGTGTGTACTTACACAAAACTAGATGGTATAGCCCACTACACACCTACGCTATATGCTATAACCTATTCCTCCTAGGCTGCAAATCAGTACAGTGTGTTACTGTACTGGATACTTTAAGCAATGGTAACACAATGGTAAGTATTTGTGTATCTAAACATAGAAGAGGTACAATAAAAATAGTATATAAAAGATAAAAAATAGTTACCTGTATAGGGCAGCTCCATTATAATCTGGTAGAACCACTGTCATATATGTGGTCCATCGTTAACTGAAACATTGTGTGGAAAGAGAGAGAGAGAGAGAAGCAGTAATTCTCATTGTTAAAGAGGAACCCTAAACAAAATACTTAGGTTCATTGATTGACTTCCCAGACAACAGAGAAGAAAAATAATGGTACTCTGTGTAATTATAGGTTTTGAGTTCCTGGACACTAATTTACAAGTTTGTTTCTCCAGGGAAAGTTGCTTAACTTCTCATAACTCCTGTACCCTGAGCTGAATAATATCAACAATGAACAGTAACTGGAATAGCTGTAAGGATTAAATTAGATAAAGTACCTACTGATTAAAATCCTCGTGAAAACATCAATAATCTTTTTGCAGGCCACCTTCCAGAGAGAGAAACAACTCTGTTTTCACATAATCCTTGCTTAAGAATGCTTTTATTCACGGCAAAATTATGAGGCAATTTATGGAGAATATAAACACCACGTTCTGGTTATGAGTTACATTTGAGGAGTAAAGGAAGGACAACGGAAATGAGGGGATGGGCTCAAACATTTGTCAAGTTTATTACTTAATCTGGGTAGTGGATACACAAGTGTTCACTTCATGGCTCTCTATAACATTTTGCATATTTGATATGTTGGATTAGTAACAAAAATTTTAGAAGCTGAAGGTTTAGTCTGTCATAAATGTATACTCATGTTACCAAATGACTAAAATACAGCTAATTATAGAGATGAAAATATCAATAACCAGCAACCCATCATGGCTGGAAAGAGAACTGTTAACATTTTCCTGCGTTTCATTCCCTTATTTTTTGTTTGCTTGCATTCGTGCAAATATATTGCATGTATATTGTGTTGACATTTCATAGAACTGTGATATATACACAGTTTTGTGCTTTATTGTTTTGTTAATGTTTTAATTAATATTAAATATTTTGCTATGGGGAAAGTATTGAAGTTTGATTTTTATCGAACCGTCTATAGATGCACCTGTCTCATTTCTAGAACAATGCATCTGAACGCACGGATTGGAAATGCCAAATCTGCTTTATATTAAATAATGTTACAAATCTGGGACTGCTCCTGGGCTTTTCATAGTCTTCCTTTAAACTGTATGCCAACCAGTCTGTTCCAAACAAAGATGAAGGTGCAGCACCACAGAACAATTACATTGCCTGGCAGTGCAAACCCCATTCACACGGCTCTCCTTTTGGATGGTGGGGAAGAGTAACAATAAATACAATGAATGACGCAAATGCATATTCATCACTAGAAGATGCTGGGCGTTTGGTATGGTTTGTCTCCATGTCCCCACACAAATCTCATGTTAAGTTATAATCCCCAAGTGTCAGAGGTGGGGACTGGTGGGAGGTGATTGGATCAAGGTAGCAGATTAACCCTTGCTGTTCTCGTGATAGTGAGTAAGTTCTCATAAGATCTGATGGTTTAAAAGTGTGGCACTTTCTCCGTCTCTCTCTCTCTCTCTCTCTCTCTCTCCTGCCACCATGTAAGATGTGCCTTGCCTGCCCTTTGACTTCTGTCATGATTGTAAGTTTCCTGAGGTCTCCCCAGCCATACATCCTGTACAGCCTGCAGAACTGTTAGTTAAACCACTTTCCTTTCTAAATTGCCCAGTCTTGGGTAGTACTTTATAGCGATGTGAAAATGCACTAATACAGCTTTGCTCTGAGTGCTTTCAATGCAATGATCCATTTAATCCAAGGCTTAGAGAGGTACAGGAGCTTGCCTTTGACTGTTGAGGCACTACAGGGAAGAACAAGATGGGCGTTATTCTTTTTGTAAGGACAACTATCCCCTTAGTTCCTAGTTTTAAGAAATTCACACTCCAACATATGGCTCCCTAATGTACACGTACATAAAGAACTGAAAAGTGCAAGTGGTAGGAAATAATGTATGCCAAACACGAAAGCGGAGGCATGATTTGTAAACTGGTGGTACCTCTCCTATGTCATCATTTATAGGACTATGACTTGACAACGTCATACTGCTATTATTTTAATTTTGAAAAGTATGCCTGCTGATTGTCTAATGTGCAAGCATCACAGAAGTGTGGGCAATAAATTGTGCAAATGTCCCACTCAACTCTTGCCTGCGATTTGGAACTGACCACCTTATGGTCAGTTCTCAACAACTGCTAAATGCCAGTCGTTGAGAACTGGCCATAAGGTGAGATTCTGTGCTACTGCTGTTTGTTCAGAAGTGAAAATAAATGGCTGAACACCGTCGAGAACATGGACACGGGGCACCCAATGTCAGCTCTCTGAGGAGTGCGCTGGGCCGACGGGTTGAGTCTTCCTCCCCCTGCAGGTGCTGACCTGAGACTCCTCCTCGAATAGTGTACCTTCGGGAAAGGGAAGGGTCGAGACGGTGGATGAAAGCTCCTGGTGTGCCAAGGTACCATGCCTGCTTCTGTGGGCCTCCAGGTCGAGCATCTGACAGGGTCCCACTGTCTCTCAAGGTCAATCTCTGGAAGGAGCGTGTGTCCTTTCTCATCAGGGTTTATTGACAAAATTACCTATGAAGGGAAGCCAGATCGATGTATCTGCTAAGGCCAGCCAGGGGCGAACAGGTATGCAGGGCTTTCAGTCCTGGCCCCACTGGCGCATGGTTGGGGCAGGAGAAGAGCAATCCAGGGCACACAACGTACAACATGCAACATCAGTCTTTATTATGAAAATAAACAGTGATCATGAGTGGGGCAAATACACAGAGCAAGTAAGCGGCTCTTCGGGTGGTTATGGCATGCAGCCTGCCAGTTAACTTTGGCTTCCTGATCGGCCAGGCCTCCAACGCCGCTCCTGGGCATGGCCTTAGGCTGGTGAAAAGAGGAAACAAAGAGGATGTGAACGAAGACAGAGAAGACATGAAAGGGCTCCTTTCAGGGGATCTGCTTGAAGGCCTCCGCTGGGATCTTGCCCTCGGTCTAAAGGAAGTAAAGAAAAGGAAGAGTTGGGATGTTAGTAGAGCCGGGTGCCCTGAGTTCCATTCCCACACTACCCGGCCTCCATCTTCTTGGCCCTCCTGACGGCCCAGAGACAGCCGTCTTTTGCCCACCTGATTCCCAGACCTCACCTGGAACATAGTGAAGACCTGACCAGCTCTGGTGTAGTTCCACTCATTGTCCTGAAGACACCTGGGGTGGGAGAAGAACAGGTGCTCTCCATTACTGCCCCAGGACAGGCATGCTGACCGTGCAATGCCACACTTACTCTATGCTACCTTTTTTCTGGGACACACGTATCAATATGAGCACTCTTGTAACCATGAAAAAAGGCCTAGGGAAAACCAAAACGCCTATCCCTGACATTCATGCCCACTAGAATCCAAATCAGAAAAATAGGGGTATTCAGATGAACAAGGGAGCTTAATACATACCAGTAAAGAAAGATGTTCAAGAAATAACAAGTGGAAATTCAATAGTATGTTTCTTTTCTATTGAGATATAACGCACATACTGTAGCAGTCACACCATTTTAAGGTGCACAATTCAGTGCTTTTACGTATATTCACAAGAGTGTGCAACCATCACAGCTATCTAATTCCAAACTATTTTGATTACCTCAAAAAGAAACTCCTTAACTGTTAGAGATCACTCCCCATTCTCCCTCTTCCCCGGATCTTGGCAACCACTACTCTGCTCTCCGTTTCTAGGGATCTGCCCGTTCTGAACGCTTCATGTGAATGGAATCATGTAATTATGTGGCCTTTTCTGACTGGCTGCTCTCACTTAGCACACAATGTTTTCAAGGTTCACCCATGTCATAGTATATATCACAACTACATTCTTTTGTATGAATGAATAATAGTGCAATAGTATTCCACCGTATGGATGCACCACATTAATCTATCCATTCATCAGCTAAAGGTCACTCGATGTGTTTCTATTTTTTGGCTATTTCGAATAATACCACCATGAAAATTCATGTGCAAGTTTGTTGAATGGGCATATATTTTCATTTCCTTTGGTATACACTTAGGCGTGGGATTACTGGGTCATGTGTTAACTCCGTATTTAAGATTCTGAAGAACTGCCAAAATCTTTTCCCCAGCGACCGCTCCATCTTATGTCCCCAGCAGTGATACCTGAGATTTCTAATTTCTCTGCATT
The DNA here is from genome assembly GCF_030222135.1 of Aotus nancymaae. Taxonomy (NCBI): domain Eukaryota; kingdom Metazoa; phylum Chordata; class Mammalia; order Primates; family Aotidae; genus Aotus; species Aotus nancymaae. The sequence goes on along the minus strand of NW_026988415.1, from coordinate 44,858,813 downwards.
CTCCCCGACATTTGTAATGTTTTCTTTCATTGATTAAAGCTATCCTAGTGGGTACGAAGTGGTAACTCAGTGTGGTTTTGATACGCATTTCCCTAACGACTAATAATGTTGAGAAGTTTTGCACGTGCTGTTGGTCATGTTGTAGTTTTGCACGTGCTTGTTGGTCTTCTTTGGAGAAACATCTATTCAAATCATCTCCCCATTTTCTAACTGGGTGGCTTGTCTGTTTCTTGTTGAGTTGCAAGGGTTCTTCTTGTCAGCGATGTGATTTGCAAATATTTTCCCCTGTTCCACCGAGTCGGTTTTCCACTTTCTTGACAGTGTCTGTTGATGCACCAAAGCTTTTAATTTAGATGAAGTCCAATTTACCTTTTTTTTCCCCTTTGGTTGCTTGTGCTTTTGGTTTCATATGTAAGAAATGGTTGCCTAATTCAAGGTCATGAAGATGTACACTTACAGTGTTTTACAGTTCTAGCTCTTACTTTTAGGTCCTTGATCCATTTTCGGTCAGTGTTTGCACATGATGTGAGTTAGGGGCCAAAAGTAATTATTTTGCAAGTGGATATCCACTTGTCCCAGCAACATCTGTAAAGAAGACTATTTTTTCCTCCACTGGAACTATTTTTTCCTCCACTGGATTTTTTTCAGCACCCTGAATGATAATCAACTGGACATAAATGAGTCGGATTATCTGCAGACTGTCAATTCTATTCCATTGATTCCCACGTCTGTTCTTATGTCGGGACCATGCACTCTTGATTAATGTAGTTTTGTAGCAAGTTCTGAAATCGGCAAGTGTGAGTTTTCTAACGTTGTTCCTCTCTTTCAAGATGGTTTTGGCTGTTTTGGATCCACTGCATTTCCACATGAATTTTGGGATTACCTTGTCAATTTCTGCGAAGAAGCCACTTGGGATTCTGGCAGGGACCGCAATCAATCTGTAGGCTGTTCTGGGCAGTACTGGCGTCTTTAATGATATTAAGCCTTCCAATCGATGAACGTGGGATGTCTTTCCATTTATTTAAATCTTCTTTTGTTTTTTCTCAGCAGTGTTTTGCAGATTTCAGAGTATAAGTTTTGCGCTGCTTAAGTCTGTTCCTACTTATTTTATTTTTTTCAATGCTACTGTAAATGGACTTCTTTCCTTAATTTCATTTTCTGGATTGTCCATTGCAACTACATAGAAGTGTGAATGATTTCTGTATATTGTATCTTGCAACCTTGCTGAACTGGTTTATTAGTAGTTTGTTGTGCTGGATTCTTGCAGATTTTGCATACGGAAGGTAATGTCATTTGGGCATCGTGCCATTTGAACACTTGTTTACCTATACCAGTTTAAAAGCATGATACCTTTCTCATGGGCCCACTTTTTTTCCAAAGCAAAATATCCAAGATGTTATTTTTCCAAATTGCACGTGAGTCTCCACTGCTCACTCCTCTGATGTCCCAACTCCCCTCATCCCCATGTACTCCCAGCACTCACTTCTGAGACCATTCCAGCTTCATCCCAGACTGGGCAGAGAACGCCTGCACCATTTCCTGCTGCTCCTGGGAGAGGGAGGGCTCAGAGCTGGAGGAGGGTGTGGACACTGGGATGGAGAAGGCACTCTGAGTCTCTGGGGGGCTGACGTCCCTCACAAACAGCTCGTCATTCACGATGCACAGACTGGAGGAAAGAAAAATGCACCCTCAAACTGGACAGGTAGACAACTCCACACCCCCGACAACAGGATCCTTCTTAACCACTGCCACTCAGCAACCAAATTCCTTCCATATCCCTACTGTGCCCGCCGCCCAGATTTTTTTGGCTGGTACCCTCTGACCCTCCCACGGAGTCCACTTTTGGAGAGACTGTCTACCAGCTTCACTAGATTTTCAGATCTAAGCCCAACACGTTTACCCTGTGTAAGAGCCCAAGGAAGTGGATAGCCTTATTCCGGTTTTCAGAGAAAGGCAATGAATCACAGAGAGTTTGGCTAAGTTGATGAAGGTCACACAGTTTGTGAGTGCTGCGGTGAGGAAGAGAACCCTACTCCAACTCCAGGGCCCACACTCTTAAACACTAGGCGAGACTGCTCCCTGGATCTACCTGTTGGCCTTCCACAATATTGAGCACACCCCGAGGACTGCACCCACCACATTCCCACACCACTGGCCCCAGGCTGGGATGGGTGCTCCCACCCACAGCACAGCACTAACCTGGAATTGCTACCACGGGTAGCGATGAAGGTCCGGGTGAAGGCGAGAACAGAACCCTGAGACTGTCCTTCCACTTCAAAGACAACAAACACCACCACCTTAGAGTTGTACAGGCTTTACGTGCTCACACGGTGATCCCCAGTCAGAGTCTCGCTTGACACTCACACAGAATGGGGGTAGACCAGGACAATTGTTCACATGGAGTCAGGAGAATGTGGCAGGAATGGGGAGGGCAACAACGGGAACAATCCACTCCCAGTGATAGGGCCCCAATCATGTGTGGGGCCCCGTGAAAACCACAAGTTCACTTGATTCCTATTTCACAGTAGCCCAAGAGACGGGTTATTGTTGGCCCGATTTTGCAAATGAGGAAACTGAAGGGTTAAGTAACCGGCATAAGTTCACAGAGTAAGAACCTGGGATGAGAGCTGTCAAACTCCACAGTCTGTGTCCTTAAAGCACGCCTGAGCTGTGCAGGGCAGACAGGCATGGACCTAGTTCAGACCAGGGTGGTTTGCGGGCGCAGTGGGGGTGGGAAAACACGGAGGGACGAACAGGAGGGAAAGGGACAAAATCAGGGAAGCTGGGAGAGTTCTGAGAGGGAGCCCAGCCAGGGGGAGGAAGCAGTGGGGATCTGGGGAGGGGACTCTACAGACACTCACCTTCCTTGAACACCCCGTTGACAGAAAAGCAGAGCATCCGCTTCTGAAAGGGAAGAGCTCAAGTGCTCAGGATCCTCCTTAACCTCCTTACCCACCTCTGGCTCTCTGGGCCCGCCCGAGGGAGGAAGCAGGCGCTCACCGTCTGGTACCACGTGTCCACCAGGAAGGAGCTGAGGTCATGCTGAGTCTTGGGCAACGCACCGAGGAAGTCCACAATGTCACGTTTTGTGTGTCTCAGCAGCTGCCCCCGAAGGTCTATAGAGGAGAGGAGAAGGAAGGAAAGGGGGGGCGGGGGCTGCCACACTCTGATCTGTGGCCTCTGTGATTGTTCCCGCCACACCCCCTTACCTTGCCCACTCTTCCCCCTCACACACTTACCGGGGTCCTTGACTACTTTTATATTCCTGCTCTCCCCAAAGTACTGGCTCAAGCTCTTCCTAGGAGAGAAAGAGGACCAGGAGTGGGTGGTCCGGCCAGTGCGGACATTTCCAGGAGCTGGCCTGTGTCTGCTGGGGAGACACACAGCCACGGAGCAGGGTCTGAGCCCTGATACTCACGGGGCTGAGTCCTCGGGGTTGAAGGGAATAGTCATGGAGAAGCAGGCCTCCTCATGGTAAGCACCAAGGAGACCCCGTCTCTCTCCGGAGTCATAGATCGAGTAATACCTGTGGGGAAGCAGTGAGGATAGGCTATCTCTGTGGCCTGGGCCCCAAATGAGACTGGAAAACTCCCGTGAACTGATCTGTTCATGGGTGGCCCAGTGTGCCTCAGCCCTCCACTTCCTCATGGTCCCAGGGATACTCACTGCTGCAGGAACTGCAGGACTATATGCTTTAGGGTCTCAAATCCATTACGGCTTTCCTGAAATCAAAAGACAATTTGGACCTATGCAGTGGACAAAGCCTCCCTTACAACACTCCAAATCTTGCTTGGTCCTTCTTCCTCACCTCACACGGTTTCATGAACTCAGAGCTGTCAATGTCAACAGTCACTGCTGGGGATAACTCTCGGCCGTCCTGGAGAAGGAAAGAGGAAGTCAGCAGTGGAGACCAAGGAGGTGGAACTGAATGACCGGTCAGATGAACATGCCCGGGGAGAAAAAGCATCAGAGGCCCGGTGGGAAATGGCCCTGGAATTCCCAGTGGGCGGCTTTCTCATGAGGTGCCGGACATCTCTACAATTACATGCCAGCATGGGTGTTTGTGTGCGTGTGTGTTTAAGGACACATTTTTCCAGGCAGAATATTCTTGTCCTTTTCAGGAATCCATGTCTCTAAAATGGATGAGGGTCTGATACAAGCATGTAGTCTAGGCCAGACCCAAAGGACTTGAGGGCAGGCGTGGAGGTCATGTTCTTGAGTAGGAGGAGACTGACGGTATGATAGATACTTACCAGGCGTAGCAACTTGGGGAAACAATCCTGGATGGCACTGCCCGAAACCAAAAATAGAATGAAGTGACTGACAGTTCAGGGTTGTGTGGCCTCTCTCCCTCTCCTTTCTCCTGGTTAGCTTCCACCTAAACTGCCCTGACTCCCTTTTCTCCAGTGCCACAAGCAGCAGCATTGGGAGCCCAGGCTCCAGGGCTTTCTTCCCCTCCCTCTCTTCCTCGTCTTTTTCCAAGCCAACATGGAAGGCTCTGCAGGGAGCAGGAAATGGGGTGGGAACCCAGGGCTCTGCTACCTCACTGGCTGCTGCCCACCAACCTGGTCAAGAGCAGGTAAGCCCTTAGGGATGGCCCAGGGTGCTGGGACAGGGAGGTGAGTGAGGCCGGGCTCAGGAGGCAGGAAGGGGAAGGCGGGGGGGGGATGACAGTAGAAATGGGGCCAAGGTAGGGGTGGGAGGGACGGGGGAGACATAGGAGATGAGAGACAAAGGAGAAGCAGGATGCAAAGCAAAGGGAAGGGAAAGATGCTCTACTGTGGGGGGTGGACTTCAGGGAGGAAGAGAGGAGAAAAGGGCTCCCCTGCTGCAGCCCTTTCCCTCACCGCCCCCTGGCTGGCCCTGGGGACCGAGGCAGGAAAGGAAAACATGTACCTGTTGGGCTGGGGCCCGCTGGATGCAGCTGGAGCCTTTCTCACCTGTGTGAGCTCAGTCTGAGCTGGGCATGGGAAACAGAGCATCCACGGGGACAGGAGACCTTCTTCCAGGAGGAGTGAAGGGTCAGGCCCCAGCTCAGCATGGGATTCAGAGTCTGGGGACCCCCTCTCCCGGCCACTGCATTCTCTTCTGATGGTCCCCGGCGCCTGCGCCCCAATGTGCTGGCACCTTAACCGAGGAAGGCTACCCGTCTCTGGCTACCCAGGGCTCCTCTGAGGGCCCAGGCAAGACAATGTGAGGTGTGGAAGGAAGGAGGGGCAGTGGCTTGAGAGGTCTGTCTTTCTGTCTCCTCAACCTCCTCTGCCCAGTGCCTTCCACTCCTGACTCAAGAATGTGGCCCACTTCTGGTTCCCTGACTCGTTAAAGCCAGGTTTCTACTCAAGGAGGGCCCAGCTTCTGGCATTGGGCCAGAGGAAGAGATGGCAGGACAGCAGCCACCCAGGGCCTCGGCCCCCAGCACGGGGCAGGGAAGCCCCCACGCCAGCTCAGGACAGGTGCGGGGACCTTTCTGGAGCAAGAGAAGGAGAACCCCTCTCGGGAGAGTGGAGGGGAGTCCCATCTCACCATGGAGGCAGGAAGGCCTGTCTCAGCATGAGGCCCAGGGCCACAGGACTCTTCTCGGTCCAGGGCAACCAGCATCTGAATACTGCTGGTCATCGGGAGGTGGGGGAGCCCCATTTCCTGGAGCAAACTCACAGAAGACATGCTGGAGGAGGCCGGGCAGAGACAGGAGGGAAAGGCACCCCAGAGCAGGTGAAAAGGGAAGCATGTCAGAGGAAGGAAAGGAGACAGCTAAGCACAGATGAGTGAGTGACGCCGAGACAGGAGAGAGAGAGAGAGAGAGAGAGAGAGAGAGAGAGAGTGTGTGTGTGTGTGTGTGTGTGTAGGAGGGGAGGAGATCTGTGGTCCTCCCAGAGGACCAAGGCTGCCTCTTCCTGCACAGGGGCACTTTCAGATACAGCTCAGTCATCCAGGGAGCAAAGGCGCCCAGGAAGGGCGACAGGGGTTGCCACTGACCTCACATAGGCGGACTTGTCAAAGAAGGTGCTGCACAAGGGGTTCCCTTCTAGCCACAGCTCTTCGAGCTTCAGCCCTTTCACCTTGCCCAACTCCCACACCGACATCAGCTAAGAAAGATGGGGAGGAAACTGGAGAAGGAGGGCCAGGGAAAGACAGACACCCGGGACCCTGGGCCCCAAATTCCCCCGGCCCTCACAGTCACCTACAGACACCAGACACCTCTGCCTGCCTGTTGCCAACATCCTGATGTGTACCGCCATCCATCCTCCCCCCAAAGTTGATCTGGCTCCCGCTTCTCACCTCATTTTTGGAGAGGTTCAGGATCTTGACTTTGGGGGCCTTCTCTGTAATGTCAGACAGGCCATCCAGCTGGTACAGTTTGTTGTTGCACAAGTTCAAAGACAGCAGCTTTAGGTCAAGAAGAGTTAGTGTGGCGGCTACTACCTTGGGCCTCGGAGACAAATCTGCCCTCCACCTTTTCTCTTCCACCCCCTCTAACTAAAAACCAGCACTTGGCCTAAGGCTTCACCTCAGGGAAATTCGATTCAATGATCTTCAGGGTGGCAGCCATGCAGTTTCTTCGATTCAGGATTATATCCACATCACTGCCCGTCAGGTCTTCAGGAAGCCAAGAGAACGGAATCAGAAGTCTGGGAGGGCCCTGGCTGGACCAGAGCCAGCACCAAACCCTCCCTAAATTGCCATCCCTAGGTCTCCCTCCCAGGCAGACTGCTCTGCCCCCACTTACCTTAGAATTGCTGCTGTCAGCCATACCTGGGTCAAAGCGGAGACGTTGGAGATCAAGAGCTTGCCGGGAGACATCATATCGTTTGTCCATGGTCAGCTGCAGAGATAGAGATGAAGACAGAGACTCTGAGGCCCTGGTGGTTGTGGTGGTTGTGGTGGTGGTGGTGGCGGCAGTGGCGATGGCCAGGGGAAGAAGAGGTGCGTCCAGGAAGTGGGCATGCAATGATCCCGGAGTCTGTATTACCTTTAGCAACTCCATTTGGCTTGGCTTCAACCTATTCTTCACAGAGAAGGGCGCGCTAGAATGATTGACAAATATACATATCTGCAGGAAGGAGAGGCGGGGTAAGTACTAGGACCTCTAATCCCAATGAGGATGACCGGCCTCCTGGCCTGTCCTCCTGCCCAGAGACTAAGGACAGGGAACGCCCTCCGCACACACCTTCCGGTTCTGGTCATCGCAAATCATATAGTTGACATTGTTCAATGCGGAGGCAGTACTAGCACCTTGCACAAAGAAGTGTGCCCGATTTTGGAAGTAGTGGAACTACAGGGAGTGAAGGCAAGAGCAACGGTGTCAGAGGCCAATGGCCCCTGCTGAGCCAGGCCTCTCCCCGTACCCCGTGCCCACTCATCTGGCTTCACCATGCTCTCTTACGTCAAGCGGAGTGAAGGGGACACTGCAATGGCTCTGGATTGAATTTATTAGCCATGCCTTGTCATACTTTTCCCCGTAAGGAATCTGAGGGTAAAAAGAAGACATAGGAGAGAAGGGAGAGACAACACGGAACAAATGATAGAGAACAGAACCAACCAGCTCTTTTTTCTTTCTTCTTTATTCCAACCTTCTGCTTAGCTTGGACTTCTAAAGAAGCGACCGCTGACATGATTTCTTACTTATTTGCGTGCCAAATATGGATTCCCTAAACTCCCTTTCCCCCCATTCCAAAGCTCTCCTCCAAATAATCGACTTAGGGTGTTTTAAGTGGTCTTCCTTCTATCAGGTTCCAGAGTAGTCTACCTAATGCAGACCTCACCAAGATACTCACTGTGACCTTGAACCAGGCGCTCGTTTTTCTATCTTGCGTGTCCTCCATCATTTTTCTCTCTGGACATTTTCTGTTTCTCCACGTGGTAGTATGGATTCGGACTTCACTATGCCATTTCACTAGCTTCTTGTTGTGTTCGACGCTATAAGGAGTGCTGTGGGGAAGAGGCGAGAAGGCGGGTAGCCATTAAATCTAAGAAAGTCTTCTATACACGCTCCCCTCACTGTTGCCAGGGCTACAGTTAGGATTGCTTAGCCGTTATTCCGCTTCCAGCATTCCTCAGTTGTCTCATGAGAGAAAAAAAGGAAGACCACGGAGAATAAAAGGGTTGCACAGTCCCGGGGGACTGCTACTTGCAAACCAGGCTGCCTGGTCACTTACTGTCTTAGTTGGCGGTCCTTGTGGACATCCCCCATCTCCACGCTTCCATCATTCTCCTGGCACCCTGAAGGCGGAAGCTCACGCCCACCGTGTTCATAACGAGGGTTCCTCTTGTCAAAATTATCCTGGAAAGGATTCCCATCTTTCTTTCTTCCTTGAAAAGTGCTACCATGGTCATGGTGTCCTGCAACTGGGAGCAAGAAGACAAGTTCGAAGACACGTCAATGGTCCACTTACCACGTACCATGCCGTGGGCTAACTCCATGGTAGGGTAAGCAGAGCGCCAACCTGCCCCAAGGGACCAATCACACAAGCCCCAGAAAACAAACTCCTCTGCCTGTTCAGATACAAGGGCCTTATCTCACAGGTGGCACAATCAGGGGCGGAATCTTGGGAGAGGAAGCAACTGTGTTGAACCTCTTAAAAGAAATGGAGCAGGAATTATACAGAACAGAGGTGCGTGTGTCCATGGGTTAGAGTAGATACCAGACGCACACCTGGAGGGGGTCCTGATCTTGCCTTCTCTCGGGCTTCTCCAATCTAACACACCACCACACCAACACCTGGGAGACAACCTCTCTCGCACCTCCCAAATCCAGTCCCCCAAATGCATTCTGTGAACAATCGGCAAGCTGTACTTCTTTGCTGGTGTAGCACAGGCTTTAATGACTGGTGAGACTGATGTAACAGCTTCTGAAGCTGTCCCCCTACCTCCAGCCTTGCCCTCAACAATACTCAGTTGGAAATATCCAGAGCAGGCTTTCTTTTTGTCCAGCCTGAAATGCTTTCAGCCCAAGAGACAACTCTTCCCAAGCAAGTGACAGAATTCCCAGAAAGAAAGAAAATCAGCAAAGATATTGAAAACCACTAGAGTGGGAGAGAGACCCAAGATGGCTGTCCACTAGCAGCTCGGGATAGTAGCTCCTAGTGAAAGTGCAGAGAACGAGAGGACGCCACACTTTCAGATGAATTTTTGTTGCTCACGGAACAGGAGATTCCCAGCGGAGGAGCCCCACGGGTCGCTAGCGCGACTCTTGCGGCCGGCGCGGCAGTTTTGCTGGTGCCTCAGCGCGGCAGTTCTTGGTGCCGAGTGAGCGGGACTGGCTCCCCTTTTGGCCGATTCCCGGGCAGAAAAGCACCATCAATCTTAGCACCGCTGTTTTGGCCGGCGCAGTGGATTGCTCAGATTTCGGCGCTGGGAATCAACAAGTTCGACGTCCACTCAGAAACCTAATTTGAAAGTCGGAAATCACAAAGATGACAGGTGGATAAATTTACAATGATGGGAAGAAACCAGCGTAAAAAGGCTGAGAATACCCAAAATCAGAATGCCTCTCCCTCTACAGGTGATCACAGTTCCTCATCTCAGCAGAAACCCTACAAGCCAGAAAAGAGTGGGGGCCAATATTCAACATCCTTAAAGAAAAGAACTTTCAACCCAGAATTTCATATCCAGCCAAACTGAGCTTCAAAAGTGAAGGAAAAATAAAATCTTTTGCAAACCAGCAAGTACTTAGAGATTTTACCATCGCCAGGCCTGCTTTGCAGAAGCTTCTGAAAGAAGCACTACACATATAAATGAACAACCAGTATTAGCCTTTCCAAAAATATATCCAGCTAGCATCAAATGGCAGTATGAAACTCATATATATTATTAACTGGATAGAAAGCCAAAACCCATCGGTACGCTGTATCCAGACCCATCTCACATGCAACGATACACAAAGACTCAAAGGGACAGAGGAAGATTTACCAACCAAATGGAGAGCAAACATAAATAAATAAATAAAAAGCAGGAGTTGCAATTCTCACCTCTGATAAAATAGACCTTAAAGCAACAAAGATCAAAAGAGGCAAAGAAGGACATTACATAATGGCAAGAGGATCAATGCAACAAGAAGAGCTAACCATTCTATATATACACGCACCCAATACAGGAGCACCCAGATACATAAGACAAGTTCTTAATGACTTATAAAGAGACTTAGCCTCCCACACAATAACAGTGGGAGACTGTAACATCACATTGTCAATATTAGACTGATCAATGAGATAGAAAATTAACAAGGACATCCAGGACTTGAACTCAGGCCCGGAACAAGTAAACTTAATAAACATTTATAGAACTCTCCACTTCAAATACACAAAACATACATTCTTATCAGTACCATATCACACCTATTCCAAAAGTGACTACGTAATTGGAAGTAAATCACTCCTCAGTAATCGCATAGCATTTCATAGGTTTAAATGAAATATTGGTTGGCCGCTTGTTTGTTATTTTCTTTCCTTATTCCTTCCTGTCTCCACTGTTAAGCACAATTATTGGCATAAAAGAGGTTTTCAATTCCCATTTTTAGACTGCATTCTAGCCTGGGCAATAAAGCAATATTCCCGTTCTCTCTCCCTCTTTCTCTTCCTCTTCTTCATTCTTTTTCTTTCTTTCTTTCTTTTTTCTTTCTTTCTTCTTTTTTCTTTAAAAATAAATAAATAAATAAATAAAATAAAATAAAAAAAAGAAAACCACTAGAGTAGCAGGATCTAAAGGACATAAGTAAAACACTGTGCCCAGCAACGAAAGCAGAGCATGCTTTTTCTTGCCCCCTCTACCGTCTTGTAGCATTCATGAAGGTAGACCATCTCCTGGGCCATCAAACAGACCTCAACCAATTTCAAAATGTACACGTCGTCTCGGGGTACCCGTATGAATAAAATTTCGGTCACTGCCGATCTCTCTGCAATGTACTACTGATTACGGCCAGGCCTCAGAGGAACTTCGGTGGGGGCTGGGGAAGGCGGGTCATTGCTTCCACTGTGTGTGACCCACTGTCAGGACAGTTCTGCTCCTCTCGGCTGTTTTGGGACTTTCCCTGTGTGCCACTAGAAGGGATATTAAGTGTAGGCAGAGCGTTTGACCTAGACATTCCGGATGCTCGGTCCCCACAACTTGGAGGTGGACCTGGAGTGCTCACTTTCTCTCACACTCTACATCCAACCGATCGGGATGGATGTATCTTCTCTTGGCTCTACCTTTAAAATACATCCAGAGTCTGGCCACTTCTCACCACCTCCATTGCTACCTACCCTGGCCAGGTCACCAACATCTGTCTCCTGCATTATGCTGCCTTCCAATTTGTCCTTCCGCTTTTGCCCTTGGCTCCCTTACCATCTATTTTCAACACAGCAGGCAGAGGGACCTTTTTAATGCCTAAGCCAAATCTTGTCATTCCTCTACTCAAAATCCTTTAACCGGAGTTTGGGGCCCATCGGTATGTTAAAAAGCTATGAGTCCATAACAATACGCAGCTACAGTGACAACAGCAACAACAACAACAAAGACCCCTATTGCTGACATTTGGAGGATGCCCGGAAACCAACTCATTTTCACCAAAGTCCATAAATGAAAGGGAAAAAAATCAAAGATTAAAGTGAAGGTTAAGGGCACGTGGTGAATATATGGAGCACAGGAAGAGTCGGCGTCATTTTTGAGAACCAGCATTACTTCAGAAATAATGTCACTGAGGGGAAGAAGGTGTAAAAGTGAGCTATCCGACAGCTACAGCTACAGCCTCAGGCAAGGCTTTGTGTTGGAAGAGAGCACAGATAATAAAAAGCCACAGAGGGACGCGACAGAGACAGATGCTGAAGACAAAACACACACAGGCACACATCCACTTGCTGAACTCTGGCATCTCAGCACAATCCCTGTCTCGCAGTTGCGCTGCCAGAATTACAGGCGATCTCAAGAGTACTATAAAGCAGCTAGTGCTTCTCACCGAGACCGCCTGGGCTTCCCCTCGGGCCCCACCATGTACTGGCTGATCCTCCCACACAGACATAGTAGTGAGTATCCTTTATGACATCACGTGCATTCCTACTGGTACTTCCTGTGTCATTTTGGAATTCTGCCTACATCACTGCCATGCCACTGAGTGCATCAGCATCCCTGCTATGGCACGGAAAGAATGGGGTAAGAAGAAAACCAACACTTGCCCAGTGGCAACCAACAGTTGCTCCGTGTTGGGCAGACTCACTAGGTTTCTCTTGACCTCCTCACAGAAATCCCATGACAATCGTATCCACAGTCTCTCTTCAGATCATGGATATGAGGCTCACAGACGTCGCGTACATTTCCCAGCCAAGTAAGCGGCAGAACAGGAATTATGTCGTCACCTATACTGGTCTGCCTCTACACCGAATTATGTCGTCACCTATATTGGTCTGCCTCTACGCCGAATTATGTCGTCACCTATATTGGTCTGCCTCTACAACCTGAGTGCTCCTCCAGCGACTGCACGGGGTCTCCCTTAAGTGGCAAGCTTTCAGGTCTCAAGGACAGACTTTGGTGAGCAGGCCAGGGATGATGTTTTGTGTTAGTCACTCCTGTTGGGGTGGGAACCAGGTGCCTTGGACAAGGTGGAGATCTCTGTCTTCGACCAGATGGGTGAAATCTGCTTGGGCCACGGGTTTTCAGATTACTCTGGGCGGGTGATCACTTTGGGCGGGTGGTGTCTGGCACAGAAGAAGGGCCTCGTTAATATTTGTTAAAAGAATGCATGTGATATAGGTTTGGGATCATCGGCAAAACCACTTTTGACAATACATCCATCTCAACCATTTCTACCGACGTCTATTTGTATTTATTCCAGACCTATTCGGGCTGCAGAACTATTTCATAACCTGCTTGCAAAAGTAGAACGAACTACTTTTTTCTTCTGCAACATTAATATTTTTTCATTAATGTATCCTTAGAAATAGAACCAAGTACCTCCCTGCAGGCTAAGGCTAGAACGGCAGCTTTGAGGATCTCAGAGAAGGAGGCTTCTGCAAACAGTAGTGATGGAAATGAGGAGAGGTGTTCCCTGAATCCAGCAGACAGAGCTTTCTGGACATGTGGTCTCTGTAGGAAGAATGTTCTGGACCTACAGGCATGTTGTGTTCACTCAGCCTTCCGACAGACAGGAAGTACCATCCCTGTCTCAGGGAAAGGGAAGAGTGTGGGTCTGTGTGTCCGTGGAGCCCATGCAAGCAAATGTTTGTATTTTGTATTACACGCTTCTGGAATTAGGTTACAGATAGGCATGACTCCAAGTCACGTTGGGAAACGCATTGCCACACAATACTGGAGCCCACTGCACATTTCTTTTCATGTTTCATGTATTATATATGGCCAAATTTTGTTTCTTGTTCAGGATATGCTTTTTTCTTTTATTTTTTTTTTAACCTCTCAGTGTTTTAATATTTGAATTGATAGTTTTAAAATAAGAAAGTAATAGAGTTCTCTGCACACAAAAGTAATGGAACAATATCCACGGGTTGACCAGGGTTACAGAGCGCCCCCAGTGTGGGAGACCAAAAAAACCCACTGGAACACAGCCAGGGCTTCAAAGTGGGTGTAAGATTTTGAGTCCCTGATCTACCTTTCCCAGGAGAAGCACGTGAATACTTTTAAGCGTAAAGTGGTATTTTCCATGAGATTTACACCAACATACCCTTCCAGTAACCGTGTGTGGGTCTAATTTTCTGCGATACGCCTAACCATTCAGAAGTCATTCTTACACTTTGATCCAGACATTTCACTTTTTGAATTTATTACATAAATCGCTCTCTGTCTAAATATATACATATAATTATATGGCTGGGCCTTACAGGTGCCTTGGGACAGAAGGATGACGGGACCACAGAGTGGCTGATATTGTCCTGGGAAAAGTAGAAATGACTGTCCTTGGAATCAAGTAGACATGGCAAGGAAGGGGCGTGACATACAGAGTGAAAAGTCCAAGGGATGGATGTGTGGGTCAGAAAGGAGAGGGTGAAGTGAATACAGAGAAGACAACGAAACACACATTGAAAGAGCCCGTAGAGAACTGAATTCATCCTGGCGATACGCTCCCCTCCGGAAGCCCTCCTTCCTTCCTGTCCATGTACATCTTGTCTGTCCCTGTTACTTCACTTCAAGTTGAACACCAGAGAAACAGTTCCCACACAGTCCAAAAAAGGAGACATGGTACAGGGCAACAATGTGCAACGATGAGTTTCTTGCCCAGAAGCCTGGAGTCAGGGGTCACTGGTTCCAGACACCACACCCATCATTGCCCACCAGACTCTGAGTAGGCCCTCTCGCACCACTCATTTCAGCCTTGACACAGAGTCGCACAGGATTGGTTATGGGCACAGGATTTGAAATCAGATCCATCAGGATTTCAATCCTGGTGCTAAACTCTATGATCCAAGGCAAGTAACTCGCTGTGACTCAAGTTCTTTTTGCTCCTTTTCCCCCCACTCAAAGATAGTAACAGTTTCAACCTTGTGGGCTACTGTAAAAATTAAGTGAGTTAACACACGGAAATACATGAAAAGCACCTGGAGAAATGCCTGTGACCTAACAAGCACTATAAATAAGTTGTCTATTGCTATGTCCAGAACCTAGTACAACATCTGGCATTTACTGAGGGAGAAATGTGTGTTAGTTGTATTCGCTGTCATTAGTCCTCCTGGAAATGACAAGAAAGAGAGATGAGTGAGTCAGATCCGGTTGCCATGTCAGCCGTATTTTCACAAAGCGGCAGTAGTAAAGCAGGGCAGCCCCGGCCCCAGTGGGGAATCATGTGACATATGGATGAAGGGAACCAAAATAATATGCTCAGAGCATGAAACAGGTTATGTGGAAGGATTCAGTAGGGGACTTAAATGCCCATTTCCAATCTTTGAGGAAACAAAGTGTATTATGATGCAAGAAAGGTTTAAGTGGCACACTACAAGCAGCCAGGCAGAAGGTTCGTCACACCATGTGATACAAAGGGAAAGAAAAAAAATGTCAGGTTATAAAACTGTATATTATAGTATGATTCCTCAGAAGAAAATATCAACGAAAAATTCTGTTTTCATTTGTAAATATGAACACAAACAAGTCAGGGTAAAGGGACACGTGAGAATGTCAACCATGTGTAGAGGCAGGTGGCTGGAATGCAGAATGGTTATACTTTCACACCTACGCTTTATACTGGTATAAGTGGATGTTTATGGCTGGGTCAGCATTTTGTCAAGTGCTTGGGAAGAAGCACTTTTCCTATTGACCCATATGCAGCATAATGGAAACCGTTTATTATTGACAATCGGGTGTGAATATCTTCCCTCTGATTAATAAGCTAACCTCACTTTTGACGACTCATTCAACTTCTCCTGATCCCAGGTTCCTTATACGTAAAAACCAGGGATTAGGGCTAGCTACCATATCAATCAAGATATAGAACATATAACACACCCCAAGAGGTTCCCAGTTGATCTCCTCTTCATCCCTTGGCCCCATGCAAACACTGATCTGCTTTCCGTTAGTATATATTCGTTTTCCTATGCTAGGATTTCATAGAAATGGAATCAAACACCCTGTACCCCTTTGTGTCTGGCTTCTTTAACTCGGCATGTTTCTGTGACCCATCCATGTTCTTGACTTTTCCTTGCTGAGTAGTAGCCCCTTGACGGACATACCACAATTTGCTCACCTTTGATGTTGTTTTAATGAAGTTTCAGGAGGAAGTGAAAGGAGAAACATGCGTTCAATTAGCCATCTTTCTTGGACAGCCTTCTATTCTTTTATAACGGACATAATTTCATCCTTTATCACTCCTTTGTCTCTCTGGGGAAATATTATCTTAATGTCTGTTTCAGTCGCTTCCATTTTTTCTATTCCCCCAGTGCCAATTGTTGGATTTGTTGAGTATGTGCCATCCCTTCCATGTTGACCCTGGGTTGTGGCTGTCTTCTGCAGAGGAACCTCCACTGCTGAATCAGCCCTGGGCTCATGGACACTTTGCTTTAATCCATACCCTGCCCTGGCCTTGCCGGCAGTCTAGCTTCAACCCGGACACAAGCTGTGGTGGCCCCTCCTTTACCAGTTTCCTCATTTCCTTTCTGTTTGAAAAAGACGTTCTCCTCGATATCTTACACGGGAATCTTTATTTCATATTTTCCAGTGTAACTCTGTATTTATCATATATTGTAACATTGTCATTCTGAAGCCACAATTATAACATTTTAAAGGTTATATATATGGTAAAATACTTGCACTCTTATCATTTAAATTGCTCAAGCAGTTCTCAACCATGATTACATTAGAGCCACTTGGAGACGTTGAGACAATTCACTAGCACCAGGACACACCCAGAACAATCAAAGCAGAACCGGGGTTAGATCCGGGCAACCACATTTTTAAACTCTCCACGTGAATTGCAGTGTGCAACCAAGGTTGAAAACAACTGTGTTAAAGCCTCAGCTTTGGCTTATGCTTGCCAGAGGATCCTAGGAATAGCTGCCTCCTCATTTTGCTGACTTCCCGCTCAGCACTGTTTTGGGGACCCAATGAGTCTATTAGCTTAGAGCGGCGGTCAGCAACTATGGCCTGTGGGCCAAATCTATCCCAAATCCCCATTTCCTTCAAGGTCTTTTGCTTGTAACCAATTTTGCTGCCAAGTAGTGTGTTAATCAAGGTCCCAACCTGCCTATGCCAGAATTCACTGTAGCTGTTTTATACAAACAAGATATCTGAAATAAAATATATTACATAGCTTACGAAAACTCTGTGAGGGACAGAAAAGCAGGCCTGGATGCTGCACAGCCGGGAGAAGTCCACTCACATTATGAAACCGCCACAGCTGAAATACCACTGTTGCCTGCCCATTAATTGACATGCATGACAGAGACCGAATTCTAGAAACTCTGCAATGGCTGCCCTATAAAACCCGGAGACCTCCCTCATCACAGGTAGATCACTCCACATATGGCTCCCATGTTATTCAGTTCCACCTCTGAGTCTCATGTTGGCACATATGCTTCATATGATAGATATCCCATTTGGGACCCTAACAGCAAGGGGCTCTGGTAAATTGTGTGTTCGTGTGTGTGTGTGTGTGTGTGTGTGTGTGTGTGAGAGAGAGAGAGAGAGAGAGAGAGAGCCAGAGCGATAAGGAGAGAGAGAGAAAGAGAGAGTGTGCACCCATGCACGTGGTGGTGTGCATGTGTGTTTCCTTTCGTGTTCCAACTTTCTAGTCTCTACGGTACAGGAAAGCATATAAGAATGTTCAAGAGTGTTGGAATAGCTGCCAAGTACGCAGATTCATCGTATATTTCACAAGACATTTTTTTTTCTATTGTAAATGGTATATTTACAATAGAGATGGTATTTTCCATTTGTTACAATGGTTTGTGTATATTCGTCTTATATCCAACAAACTTGTTAATCTTCATTATTAATTTTAATTTTCTGTAGCTTCTCTTGAGTTTCATATGAAGATAGGCACATTGACAGCTATAAATTTATTTTCACTTTTATACATATATTCATTTATGTACGTAGGCATGCATGCATCACAGCTTACCGCACTCCCTAATATGATATAAGGCTTACTGCACTAGATTCAGTATGACATTGAACAGAATTTGTCATACCAGTCATCTTTATCCCTTTTCTGATTGTAAGGAGAATACTTCTAATGTTTTACTACCAAGGGTGGTGTCTGGTGTGGTGTATTGTTTCGATACCCACTGTCAATTTAAAGAGATAGCTTTCTATATTACCGATCCGCTGAGAATTACTGTCATTCTTGTTGTTCAATTCCGGCAGGTTAATTTATTGCATACCTTTTTTTTTGTTAATGGTCTTTGTGGTATGTGTCCTGTCCTCCTCCCTTTATTCAGCTAATGTGTTAAATTACATTACGGATCTCTTAAAATGTCAAACAAAGCTTGCATGCTTGGGATTAAACACAACTTTGTCATGCTGTATTATCTGTTTTACCCACTGTTGGGTTTAGTTTGCCATTGATTGATTTATATTATTTGCGCTTGTGTGACTAATTCAGATCGGCTAGTAATTTTGCCTTTGCGTGTATTCCTTGTCAAGAATATATTGAGCAAACTAAGATGTTCTATTCCTTCAGTATGGAAAGTTATATTTTTCCCCTGGAATTCATCTATTTAATCTAAATTTTCAAATTATCACATCTTTTTCATAATGTGATCTTTTCCATCTTTTCTGTCACTGTAAGTGTGACACTATCTTCATTCCAAAAGTGGCTTACCTGCACCATCTCGCTAACTTTCTCTGCCCATGTGGCCAGAGATTTTATCATTATCTTGTGTTTCTGAAACACTGACATCTAGCAATTTTGTTCAACTCTGTCACATCTGTTTTCAGTTTCATCAAGGCGGGCTCTAATTTTTATCATTTTTCCTTAACAGAGTGGAAAGGCGTGGAGATTATTCTTTATTAAGTAAATGATCAACGAACTGTCCTTTCATCTACCACCTGATTTTATTTTTATAATAGAATACAATGGATATTCAAATATCCAATACATTCCCTCGTTTGGAAAAGACCTCTGGCTTATCAATGCTGGTCTTTTTAACCAGTGCCATCGTGTCTATTCAATTAAATGATCAGATGATTAAGGAAGAGGAAATTGCGTCGTTGATGTAAAAGAACTTTTACTATAAACTTCCCGTAAGAGAAGAGCAGACAGCGTAGAAAGCAGCAGAAAGGATGTCGACTTTGAAATCACACCAGGGTGGATTCAAATCCCGATTCTGACACTTACAGCCGATGTGGTGGTGTTAGGCAAGTACTTAATCCCTCCCAGCTTCGATTCCTTCATGTGGTAGTCAGTGCTGCCACTTACCAAGTGTTTACATTCTCCCCTGTCCCAGGCACCTGGTAGAACTGCCTGTCCTGACTGCCTTCCTTGGGGCAGGGTTGTGCATGCGACTAGCTCTGGCCCGTGGGTTGTGAGTGACCAGTGAAATGGGTTATTTCTGGGCCAGAACGTTTGGTTGTTGGTTTGAGATCCCCTAGGGCTCTCTCCTACTCTGACGCAGTGACTAACCCTTTTCTAGATGGTGGCTGCTCCATTAGTTTGGGTCTCTGGGTCATTCCAATAAGAATCGCTCAGTACCCAAACATCCCCCATCCCATGAAGGATGTGCACCTGCCATAAACATGTAGCAGGACTGAGAAATAAGCCACTGAGGTTTGGGGGCTGCCAATAAGCACAGCGTTACACTCAGCCTCTCCCGACTCATATAGCTCATCTATCAATTAAAATAACACCTTCTCAGGATTTTCCTGAGGGTTAAATGCAGTAACTTGCATGATGGCCAAGGTTATCACAGTGCTTGACATATAACAGGGGCTCAAACTATGGCAGCTGTGATTATTAAGTAATAACAAAATGGTTCTGAAGAAGTGTGTGTGTGTGTTTTTTTTTTATAAAATGAGCAGTACTGCGTCTGCTTGTCTTGACAGGTAAGTTGTATCCTGTTTTCAAGAGTGGGGCACTTTATTTGCTGCCACAGGTAACACTTCCTAATCACTTGCATTTATGCACGTATTGTTTGCCACCACCAAGGTATCAGACGCATGCTTGACGGTATCTCTGAAGAGTAAAAATGTGGAAAGCTTCAAGCAGGAGAGACTGACTAATGACATAAAATAAAATGAATTAAAGAGCAATAACCAATTTCTTAATGAGCAGAATAGATTACAACTACTACAAACCCATACTCCGCTGTTCTGAGTAAACAAAGGCACAAGGTTTTAAAGTGTTAGAAGATGTAGTCTGAACAGGGTTTCCCCAAATATTTTCTGAAGAACACTGGTACCTCAAATGCTCTATGGAAAAACTGTGCCATGCCCATATAAGTTGGGGAGAGTAGCCCTCCCTTTCAGACTCAATGTTGTATATTAGCAGATCATCTAACAAATTCCTACAGTATTCGTTTACCTTCAGTTCTGTATGTCCCACACTTCCTCAGAGTAGAGCACATTTTGTTGTTGCTTTGTCCTGGCCCTAGTGTCTCACAGAACAGACTTGGAAATGCTGAAATGAGAGAAAAATCGATTGTTCGAGCTACATGAGATATCAAATATCACAAGTCACAATATTCTCTAGCCATCTGCCGAGCAATACTTAAAACCCCGTAAGTTTAAGCACTATCTTGCTAATTAGCTCAACTTCATCCACCCAATACCACTTTCATAACGTACCAAATGTTATCACCCATGATTGTACCTTAAATCCATTCACTATACTTTCCCACAGGAAGAAAAGGAGAGTTTTCAGGAAGCAATCTAAGAAGCAATCACAAAATTGGGGGGTGATAGGGGAAGAATCAGAAACAAAAGAGTGTCAAGCTATACTACTATAAGCCACTGAGGGATCCTAAGCACAAAATAAAATTTGTCACCCCACTCCCAAATGTACTTTGTAAAGCCAATGGAAGTTCAAATAAAGTATAACAAGTAAATTCTGAATCTTCACATCATGACGACTTGGACACTTTCATTGAAATATCAAATTCCCTTTAAAAAAAAAAAAAATACCGCTTCTCCTCTCTCCCTTTCACCCACCCCTCTGAGCCCATGTTTAGAATGTTTAGTAGAAAAATAAATCACGGAAACAAAGAGAATCTTTACATAATCAAATAAAAGACAGAAATTAAGATTGGGTCTGGAATCGCCTATACAAACTGGCATCTAGGAAGTCTCGAATGTCCTTAACAACAGCATGGTCCGAGGAGGGGCAGAGGAGAGAATCACCTGGCACAGACAGTGAATCAGGCAGGGTGACCGGAAAGGGTAGGGATTCCAGTGTGGGGGCTTCCACAGCCCTAACCCTGACAGACGACTTAGAAGTTCGTGAACTCCCGCCGCCCCGCTACCCACCCCACCTCTCACATCTTAGGCCCACATTCTGCCCCAGAGCTTTCTCCTCCTTCACTTCACTCTCTACCAACGACAGCTCCTGTGAATCCAGGATCAAGGCGGATGGCAGACATAGATGCATAAGCGCGTGAGAGCACGCACACACGCACACATACACACACACACACACACGGTTTCTCTGCCAAGTGCATGCAAGTTTGACCACATTAAGAAAGTCCTCTGCCTACCTCCACCCAACCCCCTCACCCACCCGCCCCCTTAAGCCCCCCCAAACCTCATCTGTTATTTGAAGATTGCTCAGCCGCCCCTTAAAGCCCAATTCTCAGTGAACTTCTGGTAACGGCTGGTTCCCGTAATACCAGACTTCCCTCCACCGCGGCAGGATATCAAAGTTGCCGGACAGCTTGAGCCGCAGTCCGATAAAACTTCCGCCTGAGTCAGGGCGTGGAGCACAGTTCTAACGGTCGTCTACCTCAGGAGTACTTCTGACTCCTCAGAAAGTACTTCTGACTCCTCAGGAAAGGAGACCTTCCCTGCACTGGAAGGGCGGGTGCCTGTACGTGACGTGACGTGACGAGAGGAGAGGTCACAGGTCACACAGGCGCCGGAAGTACCTCTCTGACAGAACTCACGAGAGTTCAATCTTCCCGCCACTGGGAGGGCGTGGAATCTCACGTGACCGCAGGAGCCACGTGTACAACAGACATTGGTTAGTTGCGGTGCTCACGTGACCACAAGGGTTTTCCCTGCCACGTGATGATAGGAGCCACTTGGCTGCCCACACACGGATCTGCAGAGTTTGGCAGCTCACGATCTTCCCCTGACAGAGAGGAATGAGCCTGACTCTGTGGCCGTGGGGAGGAGTGGGTGGGAACAGTGTACATGACCATAGCATCCACATGCCCCTGAACAGTAGGTCATCTACATGACTTCGAGGGCTGAGACTTCCACATGGTGGTAGCCAGTAACGGCCCCGTGAGGGAAGAATCCATGTGAGCAACAGGGTTCGGGAGCCCACCATACTCTAGTGACTGGAAGAGCTGGACCCACCGCATGACCGTAGCAGCAACATGACAAGAGAGACCACATTCACTTCGAGAAACCTCGAAGTTTTAGAGACCTTGGTGCTGATATGACCAGGAGGGCTCTACCAGTAGGGCTCATAATTGTAGTATTCGCATGATGGCGGCATCTACGCGACCTGCAGCGTTAGGATGTGGCAAGGCTCAAGTACCTAGGAGCGGTGGGTCAGCTTGGGTCAACTGCCTGACAGTAGACTGCAACCACTGTAGAGCTCTCCTGATCTGCATGTTTCAGGAGACCATTAAGTTCATGAATCCCAGAGCTCTGATAATGCTCACGTTTCTGAGATGGTGGTACCTCCAGATAACCTTCCACAGCAGACAAACTTGAGCTTTCTCTACACCCATCCCTTTTTGTTTGTTTGTTTGTTGTTTGTTTGAAACAGAGTTTCACTCTTGTCGCCCAGGCTTGAGTGCAATGGTGCAATCCTGGCTCACTGCAACCTCTGCCTCCCGGGTTCAAGTGATTCTCCTGCCTCAGCCTCCCGAGTAGCTGGGATTGCGGGCACCGACCACCACGCCTGGCTAATTTTTGCACTTTTTTTTTTTTTTTTTCAGTAGAGACAGGGTTTCACCATGTTGGCCAGGTTGGTCTGGAACTCCTGACCTCAGGTGATCCTCCACCTTGGCCTGCCAAAGTGCTGGGATTACAGGCATGAGACACCGTGTCCGGTCCCTCTATCCTTCCATAATATATTTTATGTGTTTTGTTTCTAACAAACATGAAATTTAATACTTTACAGTGAAAAAGATCCTCACTAAAACCATAATCGTAGACACTACTGCAAGAGCCTAAGCCGTCCGTACAGGTCAGCACTGTTGACTTAATTTCATACAGGTGCAAAGGAAATTAAGGCAAACCTAATGAATTTGAGTTGTCCATTTGAAAAAGAAAATGTGTATAGTGATTAGGATGCGCCCCACACTCCAAAGGTTAACGCATTTAAGAGTGCTAACTCTATGGAGTAGGTACTATAACAGAATTTTACGGACGAGGAAATTGAAGCACAGAGGCATTAAATCACTTGCCTAAGAGGTCACAGACATTGTAGGTGGCAAGCCAGCTGCCTCCCCCAGGCAGTATGGCACTAGACTGTTCTGACTGCCCCCGGGTTTTCCAAACGAAATTAATTTTAGTTCAGCCTTATTAATTCACACAAACTGGAAGCCAGACCCAGTTACTGAAGCGTTGAGATCTTGGATGTTCTCTTTGAAATGCCAACTAAGTAATTTCAAGTATTATTAGTAAATAGCACCAGTCAATGCTGAATCTAATTAAGGACCTCAGGAGACGCAGTTAAATGTATACATATAAACCTACTATTAATATACAAAATATGTGTATATAAAAGACAGTATAAAATGCTTGAGGTTAGTTGAAAACATTCCCTTCTTATAAAAATCACTGAAAAGAGAAGTATCAGCACGTTTAAAACGTCATACCTGGCTCTTGCCTGAACTACAACAATTTTGAATTCGTGGAGTCTGAATTATAATTAGATTTTACCGTTTCATTATTCTGCCTGTGTCTTCCCAGAAAGGACAGAGAAAAGAGAAGGCGAGTACACATTGCAGTGGTGGTGGTGGTGGTTGTTAATCGCAATTTCACGAACCCCATTTTTGTTGATTTGTGTGGGAAACTGCAGCTTCATCAGCATATCCAAAATAAATTTGGTGGAGTGGAGTCTTTCTGGTTTGCTTGCAGAGGCAAACAGTGCTATCCAAGCGTTGGGATTACTCTGCTAGGTTCCCACCGTGTGGCCTGGCTACATAAATAAGCAGAAGAAAACTCAACAGACCAAATTTTCCACCACACTTAAAGTGGAATATACTACTGAGGACAACAGGCTGTGTTTGTGGTTCTAACGTTATCAAAGGAAATGACGACGTTTGGAAGGAAGGACTAGGAAGTGCAAATCAGTGGGTCTCGGATAATTCTGGAAAATTACTTATGGGACACATGTAAATAAAGGATATAAAATGGGGCCACATATTTATGAAGGAACCTACGACGAAATTTCAAGTTGGATTTAGGAAGTATCTATACACAGTCGCGGGATGGAAGCCTACTTGAAGACCTGGTATCTGCCCCGACCCCAGTTCCTATCATTACATACAGATGAACAGATCACCAGTAAAAGGCACAGCAGAATTTTATCTAGCCCACCTATGCTCAACTGGAACTTACTCAGTATTGATGGTGATTATGGTCAAATTCTTTCACCAAAAGACAAATCCTAATTATAACTCTTACTTTAAGTCATATTTTGCTCCCATCAGACTTGATACTCATATCATTAACGCTTCCTCTGAGATGATTATCAGGAGTTTGTTCGGATTTTTTTTTTTTTTTTTTAAGTTACACCAATGGAAGTCTGTAGGCGCTCTAGTATACACAGACAGTGGGGGAAGGTAACTCTATGGACAAAGATTCATATGTCTGGGGTCCAGTTTAGGCACTGAATTTATTAGGCGCCGTGTTTACTTAGGTGAGGCAGGTTGAGAAGCCATTTTTTGCATGTGATATGGCAAGATTTAGCAGGAACAACTTTCTCTTCTTTTACCTTTTTGTTCTGTGGTGGACATTTTGGAGATCTGTGCTAGTAGCTTTAGGAGGAGTAGCTTTACCTAACACAGAAAAGAGAGAAAGGGGAGTACCGGAACTCCCTTTCTAGAACTTACTTACTTAGAACTCCCCTAAGTATCAGAACGGTTGTGACGTTGTTAAATTAAACATAAATACTCTAATGTTTTTGGTTTGAACACAGGTACATACACCTGAACTAGATGTCCTATGTAAATTAACTTTCAGAAAGTAAAATGACTCACCTAGCAACAGCATGCAAGGGAAAGCATAAGCTGGGACTCTGTCGTTATGGGCATTGGATTCAACATATATTATTCTGTGTTCCTTTGTGAAATTCGTTAACGTCGCTAGAAGTAACTTTATGTCAGTGCCAAGCAATGGGAAAAAAAGAGAAGCAGTTGCAGATAGTGCTCGCTGGCAAATTGCTCAATATGCCAACCCCTCAATGCAAGGTAAAATTCAACAGCTCTAGGTAATAGGCTCACGTTTTGAGGACTACCACAACATACAAATACAAAATTACATCTACAGTGAAAACTTTTTTCAGGCAAAGGATGGAGAGGAGTGATTCCATAGAGGGTGTTTACTCAAGAGCAGTGCCATTCTTGATGATGCAGCTCTCTGGTGCAATGTGGAAACCCCCTCCACTGTGAAGACCATTAAAAAACAAAAAGAGGAATTATGATTCAAAGATTTCTAATGTATTAAAAGGAGAGAAGTTTAAATCTCCCAGATTGCTTCTTGTTATCTGCTCAAGGCAACCATATTTTGCAATTCAAGAAATAGTTCTAGATACTCTCTTGGAAAATATTGTCAGATCATTTAAAAAATATAGTCAGCCACATTGTTTTCTTTTTGGTGTATCAAAAGTTTAGCCTTTGTTTCTTGTGATCAGCTTATCACTGATGAATTATTATCGGTGATTAGATCCTGTGGAAAAATGCAGAATATTTAATGTTTGTTTTATTTTTTTAATCCTTGGATTTTAAACATCACATAGTTTATCAACAGTTATAGAATGACTCACTGGCCAGATTGCTGAATTAGCTAAATCAATCGAGGAGTTAGCAAATAACGAACCAATGAACACGATTAAGCTCGTTTGACAGTGTAGGTGAAGGCTAAGGCAAAACATGAGCAAAAAGCACATTACATACGTTATCTATGTGATACTACAACGTCTTTATTAAGAGCTTCCATTTATAGATGGATAATTAATTTTCAAATCTGCATATTTGCAGATTGGGTGATTATCTTATTTTTAATTTTCTTTTCATATGCATGTTTATTGTAATGGAAACATTCTTTTTAAAGCACGAATAAATGCATGTATTGGAGGAAAAGGTTGTTCTTTAATTTTGGTACATTATATGAGTCTGACTTAATTCTTTTCTGTTGCTATTGACTCAGGGTGGCGGCAAAATATTATGGAAACTATTTAGGGAAAGTTATAGATTGTAGTTTCAAACCTTTTGGAAGGCCAAAAGGTTTTACTGAGGCAGGCTGAAGGCAGCCACCTCATTAACATTAGCATAGGAAAGAGATAGACAGTGATCAAAGGCTTTACCCCACACCCGTTTGTCTCCACTCTGTTTACTCCTGTTAACTTTGTGCTAGACAGCCCTCTCAGTGGGAGATCAAAGGGGAATTACATGTTAACAGTGTTTACTCTGGGCCCCGGAACCTGAAGCTTGTATCATTTGTATAACCACGATTTTAGCCATGTTAGTTATCCACAAGTGTGTTAACTTAGAACCTCTGTTGTAAAATCTTGAGGGAATAAAAGTGTGAATGGACACAGGGTCTGGGTTGATTGGTTGCATTTCACTCTTTGAAAGCAGCCAACGGCCATCCCTAGCCCACTTGTATCACTGTAATGGTGTGAGAGTGCATTCATTCATCCGTCGTTGAGTCAGGGTCTGCAGGTCAGACTTCTGCAGGCGGTGACCGAAGTCTCAGGTGGTGACCCTGACGTGATCGAGGCCACGTTTTCTTTGTTGTTGTTGTTTTGGTGAGATGGAGTCTCACTCTGCCGCCCAGCCTGGAGCGAAGTGGCGCAATCTCTGCTCACTGCAACCTCTGCCTCCCGGTTCAAGCGATTCTCCTGCCTCAGCCTTCCAAGTAGCAGGGACTACAGGTGTGTCTCACCACACCTGGCTAATTTTCTGTATTTTTAGTAGAGACGGGTTTTCACCATGTTAGCCAGGATGATCTCGATCTCCCGACCTCGTGATCCACCCGCCTCAGCCCCCCAAAGTGCTGGGATTACAGGTGTGAGCCACCACGCCCGGCCAGGTCTGACTTTCTTCTAAAGACCCAGGAAACCTCAAGAGGCATCCATTATGGGATTCTTAAATCTCACAATTCTTAAGATTGTTCCATACTGAAATCCGAGGATCTTCAATATCTTTATGGAGTCTGTGCCAGTGTTTACAGAAAGATAAAACTTAACAGTAAGTATGAAGAAATCATTTACTGCTAGTCAAATTATCCTGACAAAGCATCATCTCAGGACAACACTGAATAGAAAACTTTGCTGACGAGTTGAAAAAGAATGAATATGGGATTTAAGAATCCCACAATGGATGCCTCTGGAGGTTCTTCCAAAACATACACTGCACAGGGGAGAACTCTCATGCTTTGTAACTGCCTATTCATGAGTTCAATATAGGTAGCTCCTGAACAAAAGTATCTGTCTTTGTTATCCAGAGAGTTACTCTATTTGGAAACAAGAAGGACTTGAATACTGTGGTTACTACGCTCATAGTGGTATATATGATTTGACTCTATGCCTGCAGGTGACATATTTTTGTTTACCTACACAATATACTTTCTTCACCTTCCTGATAGGGCTCGGGCCTCCATAAGTGTATCTCCTCCCAATACAGTCATGTGCTTGGGGATATATGGCCACTTTCTTAGCTCCAAGAGTGTGCCTGGAATTAGTCTAATCTAATCCAATAATCCAATGTCCAATCCAACAGTGGTTGGGTCAAGATTTAGCCTGGATCTTTACATCTTTCAATTACTGGCTCAGTTAACCACGAAACCCACCCTGCCTCAGAACTCTCAGTTATATAAACAAATGTCTTTCCTTATTGGATAAGCCAGTGAGACTTGCACTTTCTGTTAGTTGTCGTTTAAATATCCCCGACCAATACACATACAACTTTATGGCCATTCTGGACATCTTACAAAGGTGGCTTTCTAAAATAAAAACAATGTATTGGTCTTTTGGCCAAAGGCTTTTACGTCTCATTCAGAGTTTCTACACCTAATCTTGTCACAATCCTGGATGATTTCAATGTTCGTGTAGAAAACCAGTCTGATTCCAAGCCTCGTGGTTGCAAGACCTCTTCTATTTTAATGGTCCTGTCAACTTGACTTTGACTCTCATTTGACTGCCATGCTCATGGCCACTCCCTGGATCTTGCTACTTCTTGGAACTGCCCCCACTCTAAAATAGTGCACTTTTATATTTTATTGAGGCAACTTTCGTATAACTCTGAACATCGTGTTTTATATATTTCTCGGCTATGTTTTTGAGTGCGTGTATGTTCAGCCTTTTTGGCTCTTTGATAAAAGTTCTATCATGACAACATGGTGGCCTTCTTTATTCCAAATAATAGTTGTTGTCTTAACGCCTTTTTTGTCTGACACTAATACAAAAGTAACAGTTTAAATGGTTTCACTGATGTCTGGTATTTATATATATATTTTTTAACCATCACTTCGTTTGCTTCACTTCTGTGACAGGCCAGAAGAGTTATGTTCATGATGCCCAATGTTGAGATGGCATTGCTATGAAAGACAGGAGGGCCAAGGTGAGAGAAGGGGCAATGAGCAAGCAGGCGTATGACATGCTGGGCTTTCATAATCCTGCCGCTTCTCAAGTTCAGAATACTCTCTATGGGCCGAGAGGTTCTGGTGGATGGCAGGAAAGATGTGGGACAACTAAGCCCCAGATAGGACTACACTAAGACTACTTTATGACTCAAGAGTGTTTCACCGAGGAGAGACAGGGGCATTTACTGCTGGGGATTTGGGACTGGAGCACACTTAGACAGCAGGAATGTTTTGGGGATCGATTGCACAGCATAGTGAGAAGAGTTAGTAATAGCGTATCGTATGTATCAATTGCTTTAAAAGTAGGTTTTAGATATTCTCAGAATAAAATGTGATAAGTAGGTGAGATGATGGACATATTAATTAGTTTGAGTTAATCTTTCTAAATGTATATGTACACTTTTCAAAGTATCATATTGTACCCCATAAATATACACAATTTTTGGTCAAATTAAAAAATGAATAAATAAAATTTAAAAACAAATGAAAGGAACACAGAGCTTGAAGTCCAACTCTTTGCTATTACTAATAGAACCTCTCTTTTACTTCATGATACTTGACCTTTCTTAGTCTCAGCTTTCTATTTAGCTGTAGACAAAATTGTCACAAAGTAACAAGGTGCAGAGCTTTGAGATACGGTGCAACGGTTTCCCTTTTTCAGGACATGATTCTGTGCCTGTTGACAAAAGCATGCGACCACGTGATCAACCCAAGAATTAAGAT
Source organism: Aotus nancymaae (assembly GCF_030222135.1). NCBI lineage: Eukaryota > Metazoa > Chordata > Mammalia > Primates > Aotidae > Aotus > Aotus nancymaae. Next base: position 44,829,704 of record NW_026988415.1, on the reverse strand, counting down.
CTTGGACATGTCCAAACCTCCATAAAGTGCCCTCATGCCCTTTTGAAGATGATCTTCTACAGCCCAGGAGAACCACTGACTGATTTGTTCTCTCTCTCTGGTTTTCCCTTTTCTATAAAGCCAGATAAGTGGCATTGTATGTAGACTTTTGAGTATGTCTTCTTTCACTCAGCATAATGTATTTGAGAGCCATCCATTCTGTGGCACGCATATTATGTTATCAGTACTTAGAACTTGTCTTGCTTTCCAGTAGTGTTTCATTGTGTGTACACACCACAGTTTGTTCATCCATTCCCCAGTTAACGCGCATTTGGGATGTTTCCAGTTTTTAGCAAACTAAGAAAGATTTGCTTGCAGGTTTTTCTGGGAAAAAGGTTTTCATTCCTCTTGGGTAAATACCCTGGAGTGGGATCGCTGTGTAAGTGTATCTTTAATTTTATGCAAAACTGCCAAATTGTTTATCAAAGTGTCTGAGCCATTTTATATTTCCACCAACAATGAGCGACAGTCCCTTTTGTTCTTTTTGCAGCACTTGACATTGAAACAGCATGGTACGAGTACAAAAACAGACACATAGACCAATGGAACAGAATAGAGATCTCATAAATAAGACCGCACATCTACAGCCATCTGATCTTTGACAAACATGACAGAAAGAAGCAATGAGGTAAGGATTCCCCATTTACTAAATAGTGCTGGGAGAACTGGCTAGCCACAGGTAGAAAACTGAAACCGGACCCCTTACTTACACCTTATACAAAAATTAATTCAAGAGGGATTAAAGACTTAAATGTAAAACCTGAAACTATAAAAACCCTAGAAGAAAATCTAGCCAGTGCCATTCAGGACATAGGCGCGGGCAAAGACTTCATGACAAAAACATCAAAAGCAATTGCAACAAAAGCAAAAATTGACAAAGGGGATCTAGTTAAACTAGAGGGCTTCTGCACAGTGTAAGAAACTATCATTAGAGAGAACAGACGACCTACAGACTGGGAGGAAATGTTTGCAATCTATCCATCTGACAAAGGTCTAATATCCAGAATCTACAAGGAACTTAAAGATATTTACAAGAAAAAACAAACAACCCCATTAAATAGTGGGCAAAGGAAATGAACAGACACTTACATTTATGCGGCCAACAAACATATGAAAAAAAGCTCAACATTACTGTTCATTAGAGAAATGAAAGTCAAAACCAGTATGAGATACTATCTCATGCCAGTCAGAATGGTGATTTTTTTTATAAAGTCATGAAACAACAGATGCTGGCGAGGCTGTGGAGAAATGGGATTGCTTTTACACTGTTGGTGGAAGTGCAAATTAGTCCAACCATTGTGGAAGACAGTGTGGCAATTCCTCAAAGACATAGTATCAGAAATACCATTTGACCCAGCAATCTCATTACTGGGTGTCTACTCAAAGAAATATAAATCATACTATTATAAAGATACATGCACACGTATGTTCATTGCTGCCCTATTCAGAATACCAAAGACAATGAATCAACCCAAATGGCCATCAATAATAGACTGGATAAAGAAAATGTGGTACATCTACACCAGAGAATACTATGTAGCCACAAAAGGAACAAGAGCATGTCCTTTACAGGGACATGGATGGATCTGGAAGCCGTTATCCTCAGCAAAGTAACACAGGAACAGAAAATCAACCACCACGTGTTCTCACTTAAAAGGGGGAGCTGAACAATGAGAACACATGGACAACATACAATGGGGCCTTTCAGGGGGGCGGGAGGAAGGGAGAGCATCAGAATAAATAGCTAATGCATGTGGGGCTTAATACCTAGGTGATGGGCCGATAGGTGCAGCAAACCACCATGTGACACGCGTTTACCTATGTAACAAACCTACATGTCGGGCACATGTATCCCGGAACTTAAACTTTAAAAACATATGAAGATTTTTAATAAAGAAAAAGTTTTAGGTCTAAAAATGACATTAACCATTAACTTCATGAAAGTAGAAATCCAACAGGTCACATTTTTAAAGCACTGTGAAGTGAAAGTAGAAATGTCAATGAAAGTGAAATGAACAATTAATAACTAGCCACATACAATTTTTTTTTTGGAGACAGAGTTTCACTTTGCCCCCCAGGCTGGAGTGCAATGGTACGATCTTGGCTTACTGCAACCTCCACCTCCCGGGATCAAGCAATTGTCCTGCCTCAGCCTCCCAAGTAGCTGGGACTACGGGTGCCCGCCACCACACCTGACTAATTTTTTTTTTTTTTTTTTTGAGACGGAGTTTCACTCTTGTTACCCAGGCTGGAGTGCAATGGTGCGATCTCGGCTCACCGCAACCTCCGCCTCCTGGGTTCAGGCAATTCTCCTGCCTCAGCCACCTGAGTAGCTGGGATTACAGGCACGCGCCACCATGCCCAGCTAGTTTTTTGTATTAGTAGAGACGGGGTTTCACCATGTTGACCAGGATGGTGTTTTTTTTTTTTTTTTTTTTTTTTTTTTTTTTTTTTTTTTTTTTTTTGGTAGAGACGGAGTTTCACCATGTTGACCAGGCTGGTCTCGAACTCCTGATCTCAAGTGATCCACCCGCCTCAGCCTTCCAAAGTGCTGGGATTACAGGTGTGAGCCACCGTGTCTGACCACCGCATACAAATTTTACTTAAGATCAGTGTATATGACTATTGGTTTAACAAGAAAATTCAAATTAAGAATATTTTACAAAGTCACAGTAATTTAGAGAAAGTCTTGCGACCAGAGTCAAGGGACTTGAATTTAACTGCTTCTACGAATACCAGTTTAATGTTACAGAAAACATCAATTCTGGCTTTGTCCACTACTATTCACTAAAATAGAAGCTATTCTTTCAGAAAAGTGCTCAAAACATAAAAATATCTTCAAATATTAACAAAGCATTCACATTCTAAACTTAATTATACCATATATTATACCGGAGAAGGTGGTGACATTCCAAATAAAACTAAATCCAGAATTTCTCATGAAAAAAAAAAAAGCAAGAGTAATATGAACAGTTCTTGCTTTCGTCTCATCTTATGAATTGTGATATGGAGTAGACATATTTTTTTCCCGTGACTTGGCAAATTTTGTTTCTCAGTTTTAAGTGTTGATCAGCTTCCATCATTTTATTCTTTGTTCTTTCTATGTCATGAATATCTCCAAGGAATCCTGTAGTGTAAACTTTTTTGCACGTGTCACTTTCACTGGTATATCTTAATCCTTTCCATCAAAATCGTAGTAGTCAAATTTCTAGTGCTCAGTAGCCACATGTGGCTAGTGTCTACCATGCTGAACAGTGCAACTCTAGGAGAAGAGCAGAGGGAGCAAATACATACAGAATGATGTGTATCCTGCAGAAAATGCACATGGTACATTAAAAAACAGTATGGTAAAGTAAGGGGAGAGAAGTGGGGTAAGTAAGCAGAGGGAAGTAAGAGAAAAACCTCTCGGAGGAGGTAACATTTAAGCTATGGCCTGCGTCTCGATGAGCTATCCAACAGCATATAGAGGCCAATGTGGATTGAGCAGAGTCTGCAAGGGGCAAAGCAAAAAACAAACAAACAAAGAAACAAACAAATAAATCTGGCATATAGATGGGTCAAATAGCTTTCCCATATCCCCAGAGAAACGAGTGGGGAAACAGACAAATCATAGGACGATCTGTACTGTGAGTGACTTGGTGTAGGTTCTTATTTGCCTATTCATTCTTAGCACCAGGAACAGTACCTAATTAATAGCAGACTTTTGGTGAATCTATGTGAAATAAGGGCAAACTGAGCCCCAGGCTTCTGAGACCCAGGAAAGGAGATAGCAATATACTGATAAAGACACCAGTAGCTAGTGGGCATAGTTTGTTTATTGTTGTTGTTTATCATTTTAATTGCCAATGGCTTCTCATAAGCGGCCTGAGGCAATCATGAATACAAGAAGATCAAAGAAATTCAGTGAGTAATATTATTGGCTTCAGTAACCAGCACCTACTCCAGAAAAACATCCAGGAAAGGTTTCAATTGTCCTGACTGGTGTCAAGTACCCATAAGTGAACCGACCAGTGTGGACGGGGAAATGGTGTGCCATGACTGGGTCAGCCCACGTCACATACCCAACACTGTGGTCAGTAACGAGATGGAGGATGTAGAGGACAATGGGCTACAGACCCACAGCACTTCTCAATGTCTGCTGTTTCCTTCTTAGGGCTTTTCTCTTATAGAGGTCTGTTACACACCCAATCTTCCTAACACCAGTTTCCTGGAATAGCAGAATTTTACATTATGTGTCTTTAAAAACTGGGCTTCAGGCAAGAACACTCTGTTTTAGTGGCCACACATCAGTGATGAAACAGCTCCTTGTCCCGTGAAAATCACTCAGGATGGGTGTTCTAGTTCATGTTGTTCTGTTGTACTGCCTGCAGCATCACCTTCAATTGGGCCTGCAGTTCAGCAAGCTTTTATGTCCAAACTGCCACAACAACGCCATTGTTCATAGCCATGGACAGGAACAGGATAAATCACATACTTCAGCTCCATCCAGGCTGTTAAGTGCTGCAGAAGACTTGTGAGCACAGGCATTGTAATGGGGTTGAAGACAAAGCTAGGGACACAGAGGTGGGAACAGTGGCTCAGGGCTGGGGTGACAACAGAGAAAGTAAAATCAGTTATCAGGCAGTTGTCTATCTCCAGATGCTGCAGGGTCCCTGAGACCTTCTCCAGCAGAGCCAGGAATGGCCCAGAAACTTCCCAGGACTTCTGATTGTTACTCAGACTCAACAGTTTTAGGTGGGTAACCTGAGAGCTCTGGGATAGGACAGTGATGTCTCTGGTAGAAAGTCCACAGAGAGACACATACGGTGGATACAAATGAGATAGCAGGACTCTGTAGAGGGAAAAAAGGAAGGTATTTCTGAAGAATGAGGGTTGGACTAGAGCAAGCAGTTCTGAATTATAGATGCTTATGACTCTAGAATAAAGTAATCTGTATGTCCATTGTAACAGCAGTTAACATTGTGGGCTTTAGAGTCAGACTTAATAGATTTGTGACCCTAAGAAAGTTACTTTTCCACTCTGAGATACAGTTTTTTAGTCTTTCAAATGTGTACAATAGCAATTATTATACAGGGTTGTGGGAAAGATTCAGTGAAAAAGAATTTAGCTTAGTGCCTACAGTATAATTAGCAGTGTATCTAGTTCACTTATTTGATGGGGATGGGTCTGGGAAAGCAGCCGACTGAGACTTACCTTTGACGAATTTCCAAATGACAAGTTCTCCATTCAAGTCCTAAGCCTCGGGAAAACTACAGGAACAAAATGATGTGGCAGTATTACCTATTGCGACCACTACACGGGGATTTGCATCAGTGCTACAGCATAAGTTATTTCTCCAACTGAACGCCTCCCCTTCTTCTCTAGAAGGCTGTAAACTCCAGTAAAAGAAGGACTGTTTTCTTTTTCATCAACCATGTCTGCACATGGTTAACTGACTGACGGACTGACTGACTGACCGGGCACAGCTGACTTTTCTAATCCTTTCTCCTCAGCAAGAGGGACTACACTCTCTAGCTTGGCCAGTTTCAGACACCCAGCAGTGCCCGTGCTGATGTGGAAGGAGAAATAGGTTACAAGGTGTTTTAAGAATATCTATGACTAGTCGCACTCCTTTGTTCATAATGGGGCATTCAGAGAACCCAGGTCCCTCCCCAGCCCCTCATCCAGAAATTTTGTCCAGCCGATCCGTGAGGCAGAAGAAAGACAAGCTGAGTTCCTGGAGGTTGTTCATCTGCTCAAGATGAGTGAGAAAAGTTGAGAAGTTTCTCTGCTTACAGGATTTTAAAGTGATTTTAGACAGACTAAATCTGTCCAGGTGGATCCTCGGTGCCAAAAGGGTGTTGACTTCACCCAAATAAACCTGATCTCCTTCCAGGTGATCAGTGCATCCCAGTTCCAGGAACTGCAGGATGCTTTTATGGGCAGACACTTGATCAATTTGCAAATCTCTGCAGCAAAGGTGCAAGGACCCAAGGCTCTGCTCAACTTTACTCAAAAGGAAAGAAAAGAGTTGCCTTCTTCTCAGGGGAAAAGGTCCTTTCTCAAGGGAAAGGTCCACTAACAATCCCATGCATTCCTTGGTTGGGCTGAGACTCAGACTCTAAATGTACAATTTCCAGGCACCTAACACTGCGCTTGGCTTCTTCTCTTTTCAGGATACAGTTCTGAGAGTAAACACAAGACTGAAAACAAAATGGAAATGTGCTCCTGATCTAAGAGCATGTGGTTCTGCTGTCTGGGTCCTGCCTTAAACCTAGCGCCCTCCGTTTTGGCCCCCTGTAGAGAGAGGAAGACAGAACATGAAAGGTAGCTGATTTTAATCTAACCCAGCAAGATCAACGAGGAGAATCGGGGACAAACCCTTTATCTTCGCTCTTCACTCCACGTACAATCTACCAACAAATTTTTTTTTTTCCGTACAAACTCAACATCTTTCATTATTTTCCCCATCCTTCCTTCTCCTCTGATCCTCCCCAGTCTCAATGCCCATGTTGTTCTTCTATGTAATCATACCCAGTAGGTAAATCCATCAATAGCGTTCTCAATCACCTCTATTCCATAATCACCTCTGTAAGACATTAGAGTCCTTAAGGTGACCTCAAGTGTTGGACCAACAACCTCACAGAGATCCTCAGCATTCACCATCAACTACCTTTAGGAGACTGTTAGGCCATCCCCTGCCTCAGGCTCCAGCATGCCCTCCTGATGACTCACTATGTCTCTAGTGTACATAGGGTTACCAAGAGGAAGAGTTCTGGGCAGGGAAGATATGCAGACCGTCAGTCGTGGCTCCCAAGATTTCGTAGTGTGACTCTGTACACTCAGTGGTCCAACACGGAGACAACGGGAAGGCCAAATCCTCACCATGGCCTTCAGTTTCATCTTCTGCCCTCCCAAGAAGGCAATGATAAACAAGGGAACATAGAGGCCCCACGGGAGCTCCTCAAGAGCATGGATAGCTGCAAGCTCTTCGCTCAGCAGACCCCATGCAGCAAGCTCTAGCAGTGTGGCTGGCGCCTTTTGGTCCATCTTCATGAACCTGCTTTAGGGTGAGGAACATTAACAAATCCTGAGAAGATTTCCACAGTCTCTTGACTGCCACCAAGGATAGCAATGAATGAAATACGCATTGAACAAATCTATGGTGAATCCAACAGCCACTTCAAGAGAACTATACTAGAATAGAAATAGACTTGTATGTGTGTATAAATGTCTCTGTTTGTGTGCGTGTGTGTGTGTGTGTGTTTGTATACACACACATATACATTTAGATAAGATAAAATGCCATCCGAAATCAGCTGTAAGTCAGCAGAAGGCAGTGTCTAACCACCCAGACACCTGCCTCCCAGTGTTTCCCGTGAAAAGAATAAAAACCAATCACAAAGGAAGATGATGTAAATCTATACAGAAGCCACATCCTCATCATTACTTAGAAACGGATAATGCCAAATCTTTAGTAGAGAGTAAAAAGATAAAAAGCATGAAATCCCAGCACATGATCTGTCATGCTCCCATCACTAGGCTTTGTGGCAAGCAAAGACAGACCAAGAAAAGCTGCAAGAGATACAGAGGAAGGAAGAGGCAAGTTGGTCTGAAACTACAGTTAAAATGACTGGGCCCATACTAAGTCTAAAAAATACCAAAAAGGCGTCCCAGATAATGAGAGCAGGGACTATAGGGAAGGGCCTCTAAAATAGGTGTAATGTAAAGAGGTAGAGATGATCTTAGAATGTAGTCTTTGGGTTGGGTGCAGTTGCTCACGTCTGTAATCCCATCACTTTGAAAGGCCCGAGGCAGGAGGATCACTGAGCCCAGGAGTTTCAGATCAGCCTAGGCAACATAGTGAGACCCCGTCTCTAGAAAACCTTAAAACATTAGCCCAGTGTGGTGGTGTGTGCCTGTGGTCCCAGCTACTCGGGAGGCTGAGGTGGGAGGATCGCTGGAGCTCAGGAAGCAGATGTTGCAGTGAGTCGAGATCACACCACTGCACTCCAGCTAGAGCAACAGAGAGAGACTCTGTCTCAAGAAAAGAAAAAAAAGTACTCTTTGAAATGCACAGCTTCTGGGGAAGAGTAAAGGCAGACAGAAAGGGAGAAGCACGCTTTTGGCACTTTGGTAATGATGGGGAAAAGAAACAAAAGGGGAAAATGAAGAATCTTGCAACACACAGGAGAGTCACAGAATCAGAGCACTCATCACTTCTTTGTCCACTGCCGAAACAAACGAAATCAGTAAATTAAAGGCCTGAATTTTTCTACACTGACAGAAAATAGCACCATTAAAATAGGAATCTAGTAAAACAATCCAATATCATATACATGAACAAAAGGAAGGAGAATTCCTTACAAATCATTCCAGAAAGAGAAAAAGAGCAGAAGACAAAAGTTCACACATATTAAACAACCATGAAACAGAAAAAAAAAAACGGTAAATCAACCCTCCAAACAGAATTAATTCCATTCAAACAAGCATTTGAGATTATAAAACCTGCCTTGATTTAGAATATAATTTAAAGCTCTAAACTCAGAAACGGACTTAAAAAAAAGTCTGAAGTAATGACTTGATATCCAGCTCAGCTGATCCTTCACAAATATCACGGTTTATAGAAAATCAGACAGGAACTTAGGAAATTATGTACCCATCAGCCCTTCCTGAGGACTCCATTAGAGCAAGGGTCTACAAACTATGACCCACTGGTTGGAATATTTACTATATGGCTCTTTACAGAAAACGTTTGCTAACCTATATTCTAAAGGGTAAACTGGGATCGTCATTCCACAGGTAATGACAGGAAAATCTTCCCTAAAACATCTGAGGGTGAGCTTTTGGTACCTAATACTAATATGAAGGTGGAGCAAGGAAAACGACTAATGTGCATTTATTTTATATTTTGGAAAAAAGAAATAGTGCAAGTAAATTGAGAGAAGCTGATGGCACGTTAATGAAACACGATTATAATTATCCCACAGTGAAGACCTCATTAATTTCCATGAAGTAGAAATATTACACCCAACCCTTGGCAATCGTGATGAAACAAAAGTAGAACTTATTAACAGAAACTGAAATCAGAAAGAGTCCTCTACCTGGAAAAAAAAAATGTTTAAGCCTTCTATTAAGCAAATGTTGAGACAAAAAGGAGATACAAACTGAAGTTACAGAAATATTTAAGAAGAGTGACAATGAGCGCTCACGTATGAGAATCTGTAGAAGATATTTAAAGCAGTGATTGGCCGCAGATTCAGACCGCTAAATACTCTGATCAGTAAAAATGAAAGAATAAAATTAAATAAATTAAAGCATTGCCTCAAAAATCTAATAGAAGAACAACCAGGGAATCCAAAAGAAACACAAATAAATAAATAATATAAAAGCAGAAATTGCCAGTCTTGGTGGCTCACACCTGTAATCCCATCACTTTGAGAGGCTGAGGTGGCAGGATCACTTGAGGCCAGGAGATTGACACCAGCCTGGGCAACATAAGGAGACCCTGCCTCTACAAAAATAATAATAATAATGATAATTCATTAGCTGGGTGTGATGGAACATGCCTGTAGTCCTACTTACTCAGGAGGCGGAGGTGGGAAGATAGCCTGAGACCAAGAGCTGGAGGCTGCAGTGAGCTATGATCACGCCGCTGTACTCCAGACTGAGTGATCCAGGGAGACTCGGTCACTAAAATCAATGAATGAATGAATGAATGAATGAATGAATGAACGAACGAGCTGAAATTGATAAGATACATAGCAGGAAATCAGTATGTGTACATTTATTAGATCAAAATCCTGTTTCATTTTAATGGACAAACTCACTAGCTAGATTAATGAAAGAAGAAAGGGAGAGAGCACAAATACACACAATAGTAAATGACAAATGATAATCATTTAAACAGAAAAAAAATGAGGTTACTTTTGAAGCCTGTATGCAAATAAATTTTAAAATACACATGAAGTTGATAATTTCCTAGGAAAAACAGATTATCAACATTTTCACTCTAATGCTGGAAGGCTTAAATTGGCCAATTTTCATAGAAAAATTTATTAAGGAATGACTCCCACGGAGCACCTGGCTCACATGCTATCACAGGTGAATTCTAATAAACTTCAGAGGTCAGATAGTATACCAGAGTACCAATGCTCTATAAATTATTCAACAGCCTTAAAAAGGAAATTTTCATAACTCCCTTGATGAAGCAAGTGTGACATGGGGAGATAAGTGTAGATGCAAAAACGCTAGATGAAATATTAGTGAACAACATCCAACAACACATTTAAAAAATCATAATATACTTTGGCAAAGTAGGATTTATCCCATCAATGCAGGTTGGTTAGATATTAGAAAGTACCTTGATATCATCCACCATATTAATACAATTAAAGGCAAATATCATATGGTTATCACCAGAGACGCTGAGAAAGCCTTTGGAAAATTAAACACCTCTTTATGTTAAAAAATAGAAAAGCCTCAAGAAAATAGGGATCACAGGATGCTTTCTTAACATGAAAAAGCATACATACCTAAGTCTGAATGCTAGTAACTTATTTAATGTGGTGGGGCGGGGGGCACTCAAAGTTTTCCCCGGGGATCAGGAACAAGGAATGTGTGCCTACTACCTTGCACCTATTCAATCTTGTATTACAAGTCTTATAGTCAATTGACTAGAGAAATCAATCATTCTCATAGGAATGAATTTCAAGAACTAAAAAGCACAGCAAAGGAAAGAATCAACAACGTGAAATGGCAACTTTCACATGGGAAAAAATAATTGCGAACCGTATATATGAATAAGGGGTTAATATCCAAATTTTATAAGGAAATCATACAACTCTATAGCAGAAAAACAATCCAATTTAAACAATGGGCAGAGGGCCTGAATAGATATTTCTCCGAAGAAGACATACAAAATGACTAACAGGTATATGAAAAGGAACTCAACATCATTAATCATCAGGAAAATGCGACTATGAGGCAACACCTTACAACCATTAGGATAGCGATCATCAAAAAGCCAAGAGACAACACACATTGCTGAGGGTGTGGAGAAAAGGGAACCCTCGTACACTGCTGATGGGAATACAGATTGGGGCAACCATTACGGAAAACAGTATGGAGGTACCTAAAGAAATAGATGTTTTTTTTTTCTGTTTTAGAAATAAAATGGTAGTCCTACATGTTTCTATTTTAGAAAAAAAAAAAAATAAGGTTGTGAAAAATAGAACTATTGTATGACTCAGCAACTCCTTTTCTGGGTATCTACTCAAAGGAAATAAAATAACCACCTTTTAAACGTAGTTGATCTTTTAAAGGTACCTGAACTCCCCTGTTCACTGCAGAATTAATCACAAGCCAAGATATGGAAACAACCTAGGCGTCCACAAAGGGACGGATGGATACAGAAAATGTGTTGTATATTCACACTTTTAAAAGGAGATCTTGCCACTTGCCAAAACATGGATGAACCTGGAGGACATTATGCTAAGTGAAATAAGCCAGATACAGAAAGAGAAATATTGCATGATCTCACTTGTATGTGGAATCTTAAAAAATAAAAGTAAAATAAAACTCAAATACACAGAGGCCGAGAATAAAGCCGTGATTACCAGGGTCAGGGTGGGGCAGAAGGAGTGGGAGGAGGAAAGGGGGAGATGTAGGTCAGAGGATACAAAGTAGCAGATATGTAGGATGAAAGAGGCTAGAGATCTAGTGTACAACATACAGAATACAGTTAATACAATTGTACTATTAAATATGATGCGGCATTTCTGCTAAATGAATAGATTTTAGCACCCCCTGCTACCGAAACCAAAAATGGGTAACTATGTGACATAATGGGTATGCTAATTTGCTCCACTATAATGATTGTTTTACTATTTATATGTGTCCCATAACATCATGTTGCATACGTTAGATCTACACAATAAAACTTACATTTTATAAAAGAAGTAAAGCCATCTCTATGTGCAGGTGATATTATAGTATACCTGAAAAACCCTGTGGAAACAATGATAAATCAACTGAAACAGTAAAAGAAGTCACTAAGTATTCTATCGAGGATTTTCGCATCAACGTTCATCATGGATATTGGCCTGAAATTTTGTTTTTTAGTTGTGTCTCTGCCAGGTTTTGGTATCAGGATGATGTTGGTCTCATAAAATGAGTTAGGGAGGATGCCCTTTTTCTATTGTTTGGAAAAGTTTCAGAAGGTATGGTACCAGCTCTTCTTTGTACCTCTGGTAGAATTCGGCTGTGAACCCGTCTGGTCCTGGACTTTTTTTGCTTGGTAGGCTATTAATTGCTGCCTCAATTTCAGGCCTTGTTGTTATTGGTCTATAAAGAGATTCCACTTCTTCCTGGTTTAGTCTTGGGAGAGGGTAAGTGTCCAGGAAGTTATCAATTTCTTCTAGATTTACTGGTTTCTTTGCATAGAGGTGTTTATAGTGTTCTCTGATGGTAGTTTGTATTTCTGTGGGATCAGTGGTGATACCACCTTTATCATTTTTTTATTGCATCTATTTGGTTCTTCTCCATTTTCTTCTTTTTATTAGTCTGGATGGCAGTCTATATATTTTCTTGATCTTTTCAAGAAACCAGTTCCTGGATTCATTGAGTTTTTGAAGGTTTTTTGTGTCTCTATCTCCTTCGGTTCTACTCTGGTCTAAGCTGTTTCTTGTCTTCTGCCAATGAAATGCTGGCAAACCAAATCCAACAGCACATCAAAAAGCTTATCCTCACGATCAAGTAGGCTTCATCCCTGGGATGCAAGGCAGGTTCAACATATGCAAATCTATAAACGTAATCCATCACGTAAACAGAACCAAAGGCAAAAAACACACGATTATCTCAGTAGACGCAGAGAAGGCCTTCGACAAAATTCAACAGCCCTTTATGTGAAAAATTCTCAATAAATTACGTACAGATGGAATACATCTCAAAATAATAAGAGGTATTTATGACAAACCCACAGCCAATATTATGCAGAATGGGCAAAAACTGAAAGCATTCCCTTTGAAAACCAGCACAACACAAGGAGATCCTCTCACACCACCCCTAATCAACATAGTATTGGAAGTTCTGGCCACGGCAATCAGGCAAGAGAAAGAAATAAAGGATACTCAATTAGGAAAAGAGGAAGTAAAATTGTTTCTATTTGCAGATGACATGATTGTATATTTAGAAGACCTCATTGTCCCAGCCCCAAATCTCCGTAAGCTGTTAAGCAACTTCAGCAAAGTCTCAGGATACAAAATCAATGTGCAAAAATCACACGTATTCCTACACACCAATAACAGACAAACAGAGAGCCAAATCATGAGTGAACTCCCATTCACAATTGCTACAAAGAGAATAAAATTACCTGGGATACAACTAACAAGGGATGTGAAGGACCTCTTCAAGGAGAACTACAAACCACTGCTCAAGGAAATAAGAGAGGACACAAACAGATGGAAAAAAACATTCCATGCTCATGGTTAGGAAGAAGCAATATCATGAAAATGACCATACTGTCCAAAGTAATTTATAGATTCAATGCTATCCCCATCAAGCTACCATTGACTTTCTTCACAGAATCGGAAAAAACAAAAACACACACACAAAAACCTTAAATTTCATATGGAACCAAAACAGAGCCCGCATAGTCAAGACAATCCAAAACAGAAAGAACAAAGCTGACGGCATCACACTACATGATTTCAAATGATACTACAAGGCTACGGTAATCCAAACAGCGTGGTACTGGTATCAAAACAGATATACAGACCAGTGGAACAGAACAGAGGCCTCAGATATAGCACCCCACATCTACAACCATCTGATGTTTGACAAACCTGACACAAACTAGCAACGGGGAAAGGATTCCCTATTTAATAAATGATGTTGTGAAAAGTGGCTAGCCATATGCAGAAAGCTTAAACTGGACCCCTTCCTTACACCTTATACTAAAATTAACTCCATATGGATTAGAGACTTAAACATAAGACGTAAAACTATAAATACCCTAGAAGAAAATCTAGCCGATACCATTCAGGACATAGGCATGGGCAAAGACTTCATGGCTAAAACACCAAAAGCAATGGCAACAAAAGCCCAAATTGACAAATGGGATCTAATTAAACTAAAGAGCTTCTGCACAGCAAAGGAAACTATCATCAGAACGAACAGGCAATCTACAGAATGAGAGAAAAGTTTTGGAATCTACCCATCTGACAAAGGGCTAATATCCAGAATCCACAAAGAACTTAAACAAATCTACAAGGAAAAAAAAAAAAAAAAAAAAAAAAAAACTTCAAAAACTGGGCAAAGGATACAAAGAGACACTTTTCAAAAGAAGACCTTTAGGCAGCCAACAAACATATGAAAAAAAAGCTCATCATCACTGATCATTAGAGAAATGCAAATCAAAACCACAATGAGATACCACCTCATGCCAGTTAGAATGGCGATCATTAAAAAGTCAGGAAACAACAGATGCTGGAGAGGATGTGGAGAAACAGGAACGGTTTTATACTGTTGGTGGGAGTGTATATTAGTTCAACGATTGTGAAAAACAGTGTGGTGATTCCTCAAGGATCTAGAACTAGAAATACCATTTCACCTAGAAATACCATTTGACCCAGCAATCCCATTACCGGGTATATACCCAAAGGATTATAAATCATTCTAGTATAAAGACACATGCACACATATGTTTATTGTGGCACTGTTCACAGTAGCAAAGACTTGGGCCCAACCCAAATGCCCATCAATGATAGACTGGATAAAGAAAATGAGGCACATATACACCATGGAATACTATGCAGCCATGAAAAGAAGATGAGTTCACATCCTTTGCAGGGACATGGATGAAGCTGGAAACCATCATTCTCAGCAAACTGACACAAGAACGGAAAACCAAACACCACATGTTCTCACTCATAAGTGGGAGTTGAACAATGACAACACATGGACACAGGGAGGGGAACATCACATCACACACCAGGGCCTGTCAGGGGGGTAGGGGGCTAGGGGAGGGCTAGCATTAAGAGAAATACCTAACGCAGAGGACAGGTTGATGGGTGCAACAAGCCACCATGGCACGTGTATACGTATGTAACAAACCTGCACGTTCTGCACATGTACCCCAAAACTTAAAGTATAATACAAAAGGAATGAAATACAATTAGAAAGGAAAACATCTATACAATCCAATATTTATGATTCAAAGCCCGACATATCCAAATTAACCATAAACAAAACTAAGATGCAAAAGAGAAATACAACTTTATGAAGAAGAAGAGAAAACCTGCCTGAAGAATTGTAAAGAGAGAGCATGAAGTGATTAGCCATACAGTTGAAGCTAATCACACCTGCGGATAAGGGATACATAGAGAGTGGAGTGGTCCCTAGTCTCAAACTCCGGACCACTGAGCAATCCAGCTGGATCTGCCTTTCCTGTTAATCCCTAAGCCTTGACCCTGGGTAATGTAGGCCAAAGTAGGCCTAATTCATAGAAAATTTGTAGAAAAGATACTGGTGTAATTCACCTAGTTGGAAGAAGACTTGGAAACATCTTGGGAGCTACACTTCCTTTAAAAATCCTGCCATAGACAAGACCCAGTCTTGTGGGTGGGGCCCAGCGTCTTAACAGTTCCTTCTCAAAGCAGTGGGGAGAGAACTTCAATTGGCTCAGCTTGGTCAGGTGATCTCCTTTGACTTATCAGCTCCATGGGTGGGGGATGAGGCTAGATTCCTGCCCCTCCCCCTCCTGGAGCTGGGGGGAGGGGGAACAGGGAAGGAGGGGAGAGAAGGCAAGGGTGGGGAGGGTGAGGGGCTGGAAGGGTGGTGGGACAGAGGGGTGGGAGCGTGTGAGGTGGAAAGGGAGGGTGTTCTGATTATAAGCCTGCCCCACCTGCTGAGATCATCTTAGGTGAAAAGTGAGCCACAATGCCATTGCATATGACCCCCGGCACTGTCCAGCCAGGGTTTCTTTCCTTTTCTTTTCCTTTTTCCTTTTTTTCTTTTTTTTAATGGAGTCTCACTCTGTCTCCCAGACTGGAGTGCATTGGCGGGATCCAGGCTCACTGCAATCTCAGCCTCCGGGGTTAAAGCAATTCTCCTGCCTCAGCCTCCCTAGTAGCTAGCATTAAAGGCACCTGCCACCATGCCCTACTGATTTCTGTATTTTCAGTAGAGATGGGGTTTCACCATATTAGCCAGGCTAGTCTCAAACTCCGGACCTCATGTGATCTGCCCGTCTCGGCCTCCCAACGTGCTGGGATTACGGGCGTGAGCCACACGCCCCACCGTCTCCGGTCCCAGAGAGGGTGTCTACCAGTCCACGCCTCAACACAGACAGCTAAAAGTCCAAATTTAGGCCGGGCGTGGGGGCCCACGCCTGTAATCCCAGCACTTTGGGAGGCCGAGGCGGGTGGATCACGAGGTCAAGAGATCGAGACCATCCCGGCCAACATGGTGAAACCCCATCTCTACTAAAAATACAAAAATTAGCTGGGCATGGTGGCGCGTGCCTGTAGTCCCAGCTACTCGGGAGGCTGCAACAGGAGAGTCGCTGGAACCCGGGAGGCGGAGGTTGCAGTGAGCCGAGATTGTGCCACTGCACTCCATCCAGCAGCCTGGTGACAGAGCAAGACTTCGTCTCAAAAAAAGAGAAAAGTCCAAAGTTAGTGGACATGCAGCAGGGGATGTTTACTTAAAAACTGCGTGGCCACTTGATGGCAAAAGGCTGTCAGATATTAGTGTCCCTGGTTCTCTGATATATTAAAGAAAGAACTGAGTCCTGACCAAAGATAGGAAAACTGTGTTTGTCTTCTGCAGTGAAGCCAATATAGCATCTACACTGACACCTGACAAAGGCGGCACAAAGGAGAAAACTTCCACCCATCTGACAATGCTATCAATTACAAGGCAGCCAATATTTGTTTGCATGTCCAGCCCTCAGCCCACACTCCTGATTCCATTTCTTGCCTATTTGATTTTCTTTTCCTCACAGTCATCCTTTGGAATACGATCTATTTTACTCATATGCTGTTTTTGTTTTTCATTGTCTGTCTCCCATAGTGGAAAAATACAAATTCCAGAAGGGCGAATATCTTTGTCTATTGCTCATTAATGTATCCTAAGTTCCTCTAACAATGCCTGCTTCACTGGATAATTTGAATGAATAAATGAATTAATAAATAAATGAATTTTTCTCCAGCCACACTAGCCTCCTTTTTATTGCTCTAACAAACACTCTCTCGGCAAGCACACTCCCATACCACTCTGTGTTTTCCTGTAACAGCCTGGCCTAAGGTATCCCTATAGCGACCTTGCTTACTTAGTGTACATCTCTGATCACATTATCAGACATGTGGTACTTTTCTTCATGACAGTCAGCGTGTCACCGTGTTGTTTTTATGTTTTGTTGTTTTCTATTACTCTAATTACAGGTAGAGACGCAGATCAGCTGTGTCTGTTTTAATTTTTGCAGTACAGTGTCATCTTTCAGTAGACGTGGTAATGCGCATCAGCTGTCTTAGGATTGAATCCATGGCGTTGCCACTCTGTAGCTAAATAACCTTGGCCAGGTAAACTCTTCCAAGGTTTTATTACCCATCTTTAAACTGGGAATAGTAATAAATTCAAGCTCATAAGGCTGTTGATGGCGTTTCATTAAGGTAGTTCATATACAGTTATGCACCACATAATGACTTTTTGGTCAATGAAATACCACATATATGATGGTGGTCCCATCATATTATAAGGTTATATGTTCAGAGTCCTGTTCTGACACCATCCTAGCACACAAGATTGCTGGTTCACCTTGCCTCTTTACAGATGGCTGTGGTGGGAGCTGAACTTTTACCCTAGCCCCACTGACACATTTCCAATACAAAAGGGGGCACCAATTCACAGCGCTTTGTTACCTCAGAGGTGGGGTGGGAGAGGGTAGGCACAGTTATTTGCTAGGCTTCAGGGAAAGGGCAACTGGACGGCTGACTCAATATTTTGTTGCTGCAGTGTGGTGGGGCAGAAGCCTAGCCCCCCAACTGGTCTCTGAGAACATCAGGGGAAGGAGTGAGAAAAGAGAGTGCCAACAAATCCTGCCTTCCACCACCTGATTCCAACTTGAGGATGGGTGGAAGAGGAGGCATAGCTCTCCGTAAGGCCTAGCTGGCACAGGAGGCCAGCGGGGGAAAGCAGAGTGTCAATTAGCCCCACCTCACACCATTTGATTGAGTTTGGATGCATGTAAATGTTCACGTTTCCACTGGACATCACTGACACCAGACATGGGGATCGATGGAATGCTTACTAGTCCCAGCGTGGACTGCCTTGTTCAGTGTTATTGATGTCAGGTGAAGGTGAAGGCTCATCTTGCTGCTGGACACCCCTGACACTACCCTGACAGGTGAATGGGATCGTCACCATCTTCTTCAGAGAGGCAGGATAGAAGACAAGTTTCCTCCTTGTTCCCTGAAACCCTGGGGGGGTGGGGGAGGTAAGGTTTTTCCATTGTTGCTCCTCTAGCGTAGGGGAGGGGAATTTGTCACAAAGGTTACTTCAGATTTTAGATCATGTCTTCTCTGGTCCTTTGGCTGAGGAAATAGGCTTTTCCTGGTTGCTTTGTGTCTGCCATTGTCAGTGGTTCTGGACTGGAGGCGTCTGTGGTACCCTCTCTGTGACACGGCGTGGAAACAGAAAAACCAAGAGAATGAGCTGCCTGTGTTCTTGCTCGAGTCCTGAGAGCACGAGTCAGTCTGCTTTCTCCTTTCCACGTTTCAGAGCTCCCTTTGCTGGTTTGCTGTTATATTCAGGGTGTTCTGGTGTAGAGGGACCTTGTGGGAGGAAAGGGCAAACTCTAGCTTGGCCAGAGCTGGAGGTCTCTAGGATGTTTATTTTTGAGAATTTTATTTTGACATCTCTGGTGGCCCTACCAAGATCTGCCCATCTCTTGATCATCTATTGGGTTGGAGAGAGCAAGCAGTCCCTTGATTAGTAAATATAGCAATAAACTTGCCTTTATGATATTTTGCTTCTCCCAGAACTTCCTGATTTCTGAACTCCTATGACTCATGATGCATTCTCAATAAAATCTGCAGTATTAAATTGATTTTCTAGGCTTTTGTGTTTCCAAGTATGCCTATTTAACTCTCTGAGACATATTTATTTATTTTTTTAAATATTTGTTTATCTCAGCAGTGACCAAACGCTAGTTGCAAACTGATGTTTTCCTTACACAAGATTTTTTCACAAGTCAGAGTCTGAAATGTCTGGCCTGACTTGAGGATGGAATCTATGAATGAAAATAACATCCCTGTGGAAGATACTGGTAAACTTTTTGTCCACTCTGAGTCCGTTGTCCTGGCTTTGCTAACAAGGTTTGAGAGTGAAAGACTGTGAACCCTTCTGAATGTGAAATAGTGTATTGGAAGTGTTTCTCTGTTTAATTCATTCCATAGGTTGGGGGTCGCGACATTCTAAAGTAAATGAGAAAGGAGACGATTTTCTGAAGAATAGGGAAGGCGCATATTAAAACCGTTACACTGACCAAGTATCCATTCTCAGGCATCTTCTTACAATGACTTCTCACTACAGGCCAATATCTCTGATGAATATCGATGCAAAAATCCTCAATAAAATACTAGCAAACCCAACTCAGCAATACATCAGAAAGACCATTCATCATGACCAGGTGGGATTTATCCCTGGGATGCGAGGACAGTTCAACTTATGCAACTCGATCAGTGTGACACATCACATCAGCAGAATGAAAGATAAAAGCAATATCATTATTTCAATTGATGCTGAAAACCCATTTGATAAAATTCAACATTCCTTCCTGATAAAAAGCCTCAACAAACTGGGTATAGAAAGAACATACCTCAACATAATAAAAGCCATATACAACAGACTCACAGCTAGTATCATACTGAACGGGGAGAAAGTGAAAGCCTTTCCTCTAAGATCTGGAACATGACAAGGATACCCACATTCACCACTGTTACTCAATATAATACAGGAAGTCTTTGCTAGAGCAATCAGATAAGAGAAAGAAGTAAAGGGCATCCACACTGGAAAGGAAGAAGCCAAACTATCTTTGCTGATGATTATGATCTTATATTTAGAAAAACCTTAAGACTCCACCAGAAAACTATTAGAATTGATCAAACAATTCAGTAAAGTTGCAGGACACAAAAGCAACCTACAAAATTAGTAGCATTTCTATATGCCAACAGGGAACACTCTGAAAAAGAAATCAAAATTAATCTCACAATAGACAAAAGTAAAATTAAATACCTCAGAATTAACCAAAGAAGTGAAAGATCTCCACAAGGAAAATTACAAAACATTCATGAAAGAAATCAAAGAGGACACAATAATGGAAAGTTATTCCACATTCATGGATTGGGGGAATCAATGTTGTTTAGATGTCTGTAATACCCAAAGCAATCTACAAATCCCACAAGAACACCAGTGACGTTCTTTACAGAAATAGCAAAAGCAATCCTAAAACGTATCTAGTAGCACAAAAGACCCAGAGTAGCCAAGGCTGTCCCGAGCAAAAAAGAACAACACTGGAGGAATCACATTTCCTGACTTCAAATTATACTACAGAGCTACAGCACCCAAATCAGCATGGAACTGGCATTAAAACAGAACCACAGACAAGTGGGACAGAACAGAGAACCCAGGAACAAATCCACACACCTGCAGTGAACTCTTTTTCGACAAAGGTGCCAAGAACATACATTGGGAAAAGGACAGTCTCTTTAATAAATGGTGCTGGGAAAACTGGATGTCCTTATGGAGAAGAATGAAACTTGACCCGTATCTTTCGTCTTATATAAAAGTCAAAGCAGAATGGATTAAAGGCGTATATCTGCGATGTCAGCCTATGAAAGTACTACAAGAAAACACTGGGAAAACGCTCCAGGACATTGTTCTCGGCAAAAATTTCTGGAGTAATACACGAGAAGCACTAGCACCCAAAGCAAAATCGGACAAATGGGAACGTGACTAGTTAACAAGCTTCTGCACAGCAAAGGAAACAATCACCAAAGTGAAGACACAACCCACAAAAAGGGAAAGAATATGTGCAAACTACCCATCTGACAAGGGGTTAATAACCAGTATAATAGATACGGAGCTCAAACAACTCAATTGGAGAAAATCTAATGATCTGATTAAAGAATGGGAAAAAGATTTGAATACACATTTCTCAAAAGAAGACGTGCAAATGGCAAATGAGCAGATGAAGAGGTACTCAGTATCACTGATCTTCAGAGCAATGCAAATCACAACCACAATGAGATGTCTTCTTAACCCAGTTAAAGCGGCTTATATCCAAAAGACTGGCAATAAGAAATTCTGGTGAGGGTGTGTGAAGAAAAGGGAACTGTACACTGTTGGTGGGAATGTAAATTAGTACAACCACTATGGAGAACACTTTGCCAGTTCCTAAAAAGAATACAATTTGAGCTACCTTATGATCCACCAATCCAACTGCTGAGTATATACCCAAAAGAAAGGAAATCAGTATATGGAAGAGGTATCTGAACTCCTGTTTGTTGCAGTGCTGTTTACAATAGCAACATTTGGAAGCAACCTAAGTGTCCATCAACAGATGAATGGGTAAAGAAAATGTGGCACATATGCCCAATGGAGTACCAGTCATAAAAAGAATGAGATCCAGTCATCTGCAACAACATGGATGGAACCGGAGATCTTTATGTTGAGTGAAATAAGCCAGGCACAGAGAGACAAACATTGCATGTTCTCGCTTATTTGTAGGACCTGAAAATCAAAACAATTGGTCTCGTGGACACAGAAAGTAGAAAGATGGTTACCAGAGGCTGGGAAGGGTAGTGTGGGGGCAGGGGACAGGTGGGGATGATTAATGGATTAAAAAAAAAAAATAGAAAGAATGAATACGGTCTAGTATCTGATATCACAGCATGTTGCCTAAAGCCAATAATAGTTGAATTGTACATTTTAAAGTACCGAAAAGGATATAATTAGATTGTTTGTAATGCACATGACAAATTCTTGAGGGGATGTGATGTGATTAATACATGTTACATGCCTGTACCAACATATCTCCTATGCCCCATAAATATATACACCTACTATGTACTCACAAAAAAGTAAAAATGAAAAATAGTTAAAAGAACTTAAGGGTAAGGAACTAGGCCATCTGGCAGTAAAAATAACTAAACAGCAAAACATTCAAGGTGCTGCGTGACTTTGTTCGGCCACTTAGACAAAAATGAGAGAAAAGAGAAATGCTTTAAAGATGGAATGTGTAAATTAAAAGAGAGGAAGAAGGTAACTATTTTGAAAAATTTCACTCTAGCCATGTAAAGAATGAAAAGGCATGTTTAGGAGTGCAAACTAAAGGCATGGCCAAGTGACCACTTGGCTAATGAGATTACCAGGGATAGAAGGGGAACAGGTGCCGCTGAGTAAGACAAAGACCACTGGAGAAAGGCCCTGACGGCAATTCAGAGTTTTTCCAGGCTGCTCCTCCACTCACATGCTCAGAACAGAGCCCAAAGGCAAAGTTTCCGGAGAGGCACCCACAAGACCTCAACATCTGCTGCCCGGTGCTGCGTTTAGTGCCTGCTCCCCGCACCTTCATGCAGCACTCCTCAGCTGTCCCAGCCATAGTTCAAGGGGGCCCAGGTGCTGAACAGGCTGCCGGTCTGGAAGGCTCAAGTGGTGGACCTAGGCAGCATCCAGATGGTGCTAACTCTGCAGGTACACAGCGTTCACAAACTATGGGTCTGTGACAGCCTCCACCTAGATTTCACAGAATGTTGCAGACAGCCTGAGGGCCCATGTAGAGACCTGACACAGGGGCACAGCTGCCAGAGAGAGCCCCAACCAGACCAGTACCTGATAGGGCTGTGGGAACAAGTCAGTCACAGGGAGTCCCAATTCGGGTCACGTCTAGTAGAGGCGTGGGAGCTGGACTGATACCAAGATCCCAGAATTGTACCGCTACCGGCATTTAATGCTACACTGGGAGAGCTGGAGGAACAGGACTCCAACCTGTGAGAGCTGCTGGGTGGACTGAGCCCAGCAAAGCCACAGAGGCATGGCTGCCTGAGAATTTGGGGGCTCAATCCCTGCCTCAGTGTGCCCAGAAGGCAGAACTTGGAGCTAAGAAACATTATTCTCAAGCCTCAAAATTTAATGTTGTTTGCTCTGACGGCTTTTGGACTTTCTTAGCACCAGTTACGCCTATCTCTCCCTCTTGGAATGAGACTATCTATCCTATGCCTGTCCCGCCATTGTATTTTGGGAATAGACAACTTGTTCTGATTTCACAGACTCACAGCTAGGGGAAATATACCTCACTCTGGATCCTGCCTTGAGTCTCACCCATCTCTGATGTAGATGAGACTCTGGACTTTGGGTGCTGGAGTGAGTTAAGACTTTGGGGCTACTGGGATGGAATGAATGGATTTTGCATGTGATAAGGACATCAATTTGGGGCCCAGGGGCAGGACGCAATGGTTGGTTTGAATGTGTCCCTGAAAAACCACGTGTTGGAAACTTAATCCCCAGCGCAACACTGTTGAGAGGCTGGGCCTAATGGCAGGTGTTTAGGTTATGAGGGTTGCACCCTCATGAATGGATTAATGCCAATTATAAAAGGGCTTGAGTCTATGAGTTTGATCTCATGCTCTCTCTCACTTGTGCTCCCTAACCTTCCCACCTTCTGTTATTGGATGACACAGCAAGAAGGCTCTCATCAGATGCAAGACCCTTCCTTGAACTTCCCAGCCTCCAGAACCGTGAGATATAAATTGCTGTTCTTTATAAATCACCCAGTGATACAGTTTGGCTCTGTGCCCCCGCCCAAGTCTCATCTTGAATCATAATCCTCACGTGTGGAGGGAGGGACCTGGTGGGAAGTGACTGGATTATGCGGGAGGTTTTCCACATGCTCTTCCCATGATAGTGACGGGGTTCTTGCAAGAGCTGATGGTTTTAAAGTGTGGCGCTTCCTCGCTCTGTCTCTCTGTCTCTCTGTCTCTCTGTATCTCTCTCTCTCTCTCTGTCTCTGTCTCTCTCTCTCTCTCTCGACTGCTGCCAGGTAAGAGATGCCTTGCTTCTCCTTTGCCTTCTGGCATGATACTTGGTTTCCTGAGGCCTCCCCAGCCATGCGGAACTGTGAGTCAATTGAACCTCTTCTGTTTATAAATTACCCAGTCTCAGGTAGTATTTTTATAGCAGTGTGAGAACGGACTAATATAGCGAGTCTTGGGTATTCTCCTACAGCAGCAGAAAATGGACTAAGACAGGTATCTCAGGATTCACTTGGCCCTTATCCTCAGAACAACGGAAAACAGTCAGCCTGGGCCCTCGCCACCTACCACCTCTAACTGAGAGTGAGCCTGCTGGGTGTCCTGTGGGTTGAAGTGGGAGAGGGTCTCAGAACCCTTCATGCCCTGTGAGGTCCTGAGGCCAAGGATAGGCACCGGCCTATTTGCCTGTGGATTGGCATGTCGGAAGTGACCTGTCACCACTGTCTTCACATGGTGTTTGTGAGGAGAATATGTGAGATTTGGAGCTGGGGTTCAGAGAAAACTGAGGGGATCTGTCAAACAAGGCAAGAGTAGGCCACAGACCACATTGTCAGGGTCACATGAGCAAGGTGGAGTTTTCAAAATAACTCCTTTCCTGAAGGGCATAGGGAGGAGAGCCCTAGGAGTCAGAAGAGACTCTACTTCCCATTCTTCATGCCCCCTGAGTTTGCTACCAACACCCAGGGAGCTGTTTCCAATTGAGTCACCCCGGCAGAGCAAACGATAGTCAGCAGACCTGGAACCCAGGTGCTTGTAGCTACAGACATGGGGGAACTCTGAGGGCCTGCTGCTTGCCAAGCTCTGTGTTTGTTGCATTGCATTACATTTTTTCCTTCATGTGCTCCTCAAACAGGATTCTGATATGCAGAATTACCAGCTTCTTGGCCTGTCTTAGATGGCTGAGATGTAATGAGTTGTAGAAGCTTGTCAGGGTTCATTCAGACGCTACAAGAAGCTGCCATCATTGGAACGGAGCTCTATTGGATGGGCACGATTTCACTATACATAGTTTTAATAAACTCTTGCTCATCACATATTCTTAAGGAAGGACAAAGTTACAGAAATACCTGAAAGTAACTGAATGACAGAAAAAAATGTTCAGTCCATCTCAGAGAGAGCATATTAGAGACAGACATGGGAAGTATAAAGGAAATAGGAAACATGATTTAGTGGTCACTGGAATGAGAGTAGAAAAAAATAATCACACCTTTGCCTTTTAAAATATTGAATGTACATAGATGCTATCTGTTTGTCAGAGTCAGACTTCTAACATCAAAAGTCCCAGGACAGCTCAGTTTGCAAGGAGGAGGGAGTGATAAAAAGGACTGATATGCAGTGCATCAACCAGAAATTTCTGTAACTGTCCATCGCTTGACAGCAATCCCTTCTTGTGTCCCTATGCCCCGAGAGAGGACAACCAACCCCTGAGGCAGCAGAAGATAAATCTGCACAAGAGAGTTTGAGCATTCTAAGTGATGGAAGTGTAATATACAAATCACACACCTACACAGATAGGTGTAACTCTCAAGTCAAGAGTTACAATCTTTCTTTAAAAAAAAAAAACACAACATAGAATGAACACTTTTTAAAATAAAAATATATATGTGATTTCTTTGTAAATTTGCTGTTACATATTTTCAAGTGTTTCTCTCAAGAAATTTTCCTAATTAAAAAACACTAAGCATTATAAATGTATATTTACAAGATGAAATCATTCTACATCTTCCGTCTGTATGACCTCATCACTATGACCCATACATATTCAATGTAAAAAGACTGCTGTATATTTTCAGATGTGTTTCTTTTTGGGTAATATGTTTACTTGCCTGCCGTAGTCTGTGTTCTACTGCTGTAACAGAATGCACAAACTGGGAAATTTATAAAGAAGACAATTTTATTTGGCTCAGTGTTCTGGTGGCTGGGAAGTCTCAAGAGCATGGCACCGGTATCTGGCCAGGTCCATTGAAGGCATTACATGGTGACAGAGTGTGTGAGACAGACAGAAAATGGGGTTCTCACTTAGCTTTTCATCAGGAACCCACTCCCATGATAACTAACACACTCTCACAACAATGGCATTAATCCGTTCATGAGGGCAGAGCCCTCACGACCTAATCTGTTCTGAAAGGTGCTACCTCTCACCATTGTTATGACAGCAATTAAGTTTCCAACACACGAACTTTGAAGGACATATTCAAAGCATAGCACTACCTTACACATTTTTGTGAGTATTTGTTTGTAGGCTCTTTTTAAAATTTGCAATCACATAAATAATTTACTTCAAATTCGCTTCGTTACTTATTTGGACATCATATTTTCATTTCTTCGATTGAACTGTGGTTTTGTCACAGGCCAAGTCTCACTAACGCAGGCCCCATATCAACTGTTTCAGTTCTGACTCAGTGGTGAAGTTAAGTACTCAAAGCTAAAACAGCCAGTGCCCTTATACAAAGGCTGGAATGTAACAAAGGTCCACCAAGAATTTTGCCTAGGCCTTCCTGGGCCTTAAAGCATGACAAGATAATGAAGAAATTGTTAACAGGACCCGTTCAGGATTAAACAAGTTTCATGAGAGGGGTCTGAAGAAACTCGCCAGGTTTCCACAAACAAGCTTCATTGGGGACCAAGGGAACTCCCCAAACCTCCATGGCTTATCAGGAGACAAGATAAAGGTAATCACCCCAGAACGGGGACCCATTTAGATTAAGTAAATGTCCTGACGCTCCAGAGGAAGATCTCAGTTACACATTAGAAGAAGCTAATCACTTAGGTCTTTTGATGAATGCACACTTACACGTAGACATACAACTTAGGAGGTATATAAACTCCGGAAAACTTTGTAATTCTGAGTTGGTCTGGCAATAACTTCCAGGCCTTCTCCCCGTAAACAATTACAGGAATAAAAACTCCCTTTTCTCCCAGTTCATTTGCATCTCCTCATTGGGCCTCAAGAATAAGCAGCCCGACCCTCGGTTTGGTTCGGGGACAGTTTGGCATGTGTCCAGAGGTTGATTAGAAAAGCATTTTGCTTTATAGGCAAAATATTTGTTGACATCTTTTGTCCCATTCTCCACTGATTAGCGTTAAGTCCTTTGTGGTGAAGCGTATTATGATCTAAGTGGGTAATGCTGTTTACAAATATTTACTCATGGCTTTTCACACTTTTAAATTTATTTTCTTCTGGCAGTGCAAAAATTGTTTTAATTTATTCATTGATTTTTTTAAATTAAAAAATAAGGCAACTCGTGGTGGAAAACATAAAACTGAGTACTGGTGTTGTACCAACTACTCAACCACTGGAGATTCCAGCCTTCAAAGCCTTGAAGGCTTCAGAACACAATGGAAAAAAAAAGCTTTAGATCTAATTCTACACTTGTGCATAATGGGGTTAATTGAATGCGTGTTTGGCTTAAAAGTGATACCATGTCTAGTGCCTCTAGCTTAAGGTAATTCGGTAAATGTTAATTTCCTTCCCTCCTTGGAGGTCATTTTTTCCTTTGCTCCTGCCTGAACTCCACACACCACCAATCCATGTGTCCCTATATCCAAGCCTCTGGACCTAGCGGGCAGGATTTCATCTCCACCTTGATCTTTACCATCAAGTGAGGGAGATTTATGTGTAACTTTCGGGCATGATGTAGACACCAGGGTACTTAAAACTAGACCTGTAGCCCTGGAAAAGCTTTTTAAATATGTTACAAATAGAAGAAATCCTAGGCAATGCCACTCAGGACATAGGCATAGGCAAGGACTTCATGACTAAAACACCAAAAGCGATGAAAAAAAGGCCATAATAGACAAATGGGATGTAATTAAAGTTAAGAGCTTCTGCACAGCAAAAGAAACTATCACTAGAGCGAACCGGCAACCAACAGAATGGGAAAAAATTTTTGCAATCTACCCATCTGACAAAGGGCTAATATCCAGAATCTACAAAGAACTTAAACAAATCCACAAGAAAAAAATTTTTTAAAACCCACCAAAGAGTGGGCAAAGTATATGAGCAGACACTTTTCAAAAGAAAGCACTTATGCAGCTAACAAACATACGAAAAAATGCTCATCATCCCTGGTCATTAGAGAAATGGAAATCAAAACCACATTGAGATACCACCTCACGCCAGTTAGAATGGCGACCATTAAGAAATCAGGATGCAATAGATGTTGGAGAGGATGTGGAGAAATAGGAACACGTTTGCACTGTTGGTGGGAGTGTAAATTACCTCAACCATTGCGGAAGACAGTGTGGCGATTCCTCAAGGACCTAGAAATAGAAATACCATTTGACCCAGCAATCCCATTACTGGGCATATGCCCAAAGGATTTTTAAATCGTTCTATTATAAAGACACAGGCACACACGTATGTTCACTGAGGCACTGTTTACAATAGCGAAGACTTGGAACCGACCCAAATGCCCATCAGTGATAGACTGGATAAACAAATGGGTTCTTTTTTCACAAATGCTGAAAGAATGTAAAGTGCAATCACGATAAATTCTCCTTACTCAGGAATTCTCTTCTTTATTGTGTCACAGATGACTATGATAGTGACCCTGCTCTGCACTCGCTGAAACTAAAGCTCCTGTCACTGCACTAAGACACTTAGTTTGTGCCTCCCCTCCCTTACACACTCTGCTGAGGGGGCTAGTGGCCATTACAGGGTTAGGGTCACTGCAAAGATGGCACAAATGTAATTTTAATTGAGATAGTGAAATATTTTCTGTAGTCTGGAACTAAATGAATTATACGTAAGAAAAGTCAAGATCAATACCCTACTCAGCAATAATCACCATGTGGCTGGTTCCTGAGAAGCTGTAGTGTGCAGGGACAAGCTCAAGTGTGCAGGGAAAAGCTTGTGGAAGAGCCAAGGGACATATATAAAGTCACCAGCCTGCTTCTGTGTGAATAAAACTTGTTATGTGATCTCCTTCCATCTTTGTGAAACCTTTCACAATCGGTATTACCACTGTCCTACCTACAAGGAGGGGAAAAGTTAGAGCTGATCACTAATTTGCCATAGGGCACGATACTAGGAAAGAGAGAGAGAGGAGAGAGAGAGAGAGATAGAGGAGGGGGGGGGGAGAGAGAGAGAGAGAGAGAGAGAGAGAGAGAGAGAGAGAGGAGAGAAGAGAGAGAGAAAGCAGAGAGAGCAGAGACTTAAATACTGGACTTACCCTAAAGTCCAAGCTGTTTTGTACTGGCTCCTGGAGCCGCCACTGCTGGGGCTGCCCTTTAACACTGATCAATCCAGAGACTGGAGTTCTAAGACCTCCAGGCATTCTTCATTAACTCTTAAGACATGAAACCATATTACTTCTTTAATCATAAAAATCTATTATAATTAAAAAATAAATGATTGCAAAAAAAAGTAAAAGACATATGAAAAAAATTGGGAAGACAGCTTGGCAAATATATCTCAGATGAGAGATTGACATCCTTGATACACAAATAACTTTACAGAAGAATAAGAAAATGATGTCAACCTGGAATTCTCATGAAGAGCAACAAATATGCCAAATAAAATGCCATGAAAATATTCCAAGTTACAGTAACTACAGAAGTTGTAATGCAAAACTTGAGATAACGTATTCAATGAAAAGATAAATTTTCAGAGTGCAAAGGCTGGGACACCGAATAGACTTTTTTTTTTTTTTTTTTTTTCCTATGGGAAGGGTGTTAGGAAACAGGTTCTTCTCGTGCACTGTGGGTTTTCATGTCAAATTTTTATAATTTTAACTTTCACTTGGCAGAATCCCTTAAAGTTTAAGATGTTTATACCATTCGTATGAAATTTAAAATGTTTACGCCCTTGTCGTAGAGAAAGCACCAGGGAGCTGATGAGGGCCCAGCATAATATGGGCCCCTTTTGAATTTCTCCCTATGGTCAATATCCCTGCCCCCACCCCCCAACCCACTGACCCTGCTGCTAAGGGTTAGGGGTTAAACATTTTCCCAGTGTGCTGATGAGAAATTCTGTGTGGAAGTTCCCACACAGAGGCTGATCCTCAGACATGCCGACATGGCTCCATACTTATATATTCCTTTACACCACAGCCTCTGGCCTCACAAACCTCTTCCCTGGTGATTTTTCTGAATTTGCAGTTTACTCCACACTTAGGGCCCCAGTGGAGTTTGTAGTCAGCAATGGCCGCAGCCTTATCTCCTTGTGTGCATCTTGACTCTGCTCTGAACTCGCTGAAACTAAAGCTCCTGTCACTGCACTAGGCTGCTTAGTTTATGCCTCCCCTGCAGACACACAAAGTCACAGATAGAGAGGCAGACATGAGAGACAAGGGAGTTCATGCTTGGTGAAGATGGAGGTGTATTAATAGTGGTCCATATACGTGTTGGAGGGCCCTAGTCGTCATACATTTCACAGATCACAGCCTGCATGGGGTGATGGGTACTAACACTCACCCTGTGCCACATAGAGCTGTAAAGAAGAGTTTGGGGCTCAGGCGAGAAGAGTGGGCTGGGAAATTAGGCCAGTGCTGGCACTTTAGACTATGGCCTGGCACTTTAGATGATGAGGTTTGTTAAAGCTGTTAACATTTCCAAATGCTCTACCTTGAATTCTGGAAAGAGTGAGCCACTGGCTCTTCTGCCTGAAGATGCAGGTGCCATTTGATTGTGAAAAATTGAAGGGAATTTAGCTGATAGACTTACAATAAAGCCTTTCAGGAAAGATCTGTCTGAATACTTAGGGAATTGAAACAAACAACTAACAGAAGCATAGTTCAGACTTACTCTGACTTTGAAATATGTGACCTATGTTCCTTGCCACATAGGCCCCGCCAAAACCTGCTTGAGTGTCCTTACAACATGGCAGCTAAAGCCCCCAGAACAGGGGGTGAGCAAGAGCGAGAGTGGTGGGCCATGGCCAGTCTCTAAAGTTGCACGCGGTCATTTCTACTCGTTTTTCCACATTTATCCCCACTTCCTAAGAGCAGTCCAATCCAGAGCAAATCTTGACTTCCTTGAACCCTCCACATAAATGAGTTAACAGAAGCCAAAATCCTAAAATAGGTCATCTCTAACATCCTCTTATTGGGAGACCCCCATGGGTCTCCCTGGTTTACATTCTTCCTCACTGCAATGAGTCAAAAGCCCAAGTATGCTTGCCTCCAGGTGTGCTCCTGGTGATCTTTTGGCTAGAGAACACTGCCAGTGGCATGGTCCAAAACTGGCTGGCCACCCAGGGGTGGCCATGCAGAGCTTCCTAAGCCTCGTCACTCCTTGTTTCCACAGTATCTGGGCTCCATGCTGGTCAAAAAATTCTGTGAGGGACAACGTCCACTGTAGATGCCTATACCAAGCTGCAGGTAGATTATCTGTGGAATGGTGAGGAGTGTGAGGTGTAAGTAAGGGCTGATTAGGACGCAGGGCAGCAAATGGCAGCCACAGCCAGGAGGCTCCAGCTACAGCTTCTCTGCTCATTTCCCCAGGGCCTGGCGCACTCTGCTTAGGGATATGGTGGCAGGGAGGCTGAGACTATGGAATTTGTGAGGGCTTAGCTCTGGGAGGAGGCATCATTCCCTGTATGTTGCTTCTCTTCCTGCCCATCATGTACGAAGGCATCAAGCTCATAAACACCTCCAACAAGGGGTGCTTCTCACAAGGAGCCTCTGTGGGGAATGAGCCCAGAAGCAGCTATAGGAACTGCGGGGGAGAGTAGCCTTCAGGCCCTCTTCCATCCCTCATCTCCAACTAACTTTTGTGCCTTCCCTCAGAATACCTCTGGGTCCTGTGTAATACTCTGCACTCCTAACAGCTTGTCCCAGAACTTGCCTCTGAACTGACCCCCTTACCCCTGGGGTTCCTGCCAATAACTCCTGCCCTCAGCCCTAGTGCATAATTGCTGCTGATCTTTGCAAATACGGATTCCATTTGTCCTAGTGGTCTGCTCGTGAGGCTTTAATGGCATCCTTCCCTTAATGTTCTCAGAATTCCCCTCCATGCAGCACTCCTTATGATCCCACCTTCCTGTAACCTCCATGTTAAACAAGGCCAGTGGTTGGATATAAACCCTTCACCCCTTCAGTGGCCACATCCAAGAGCAGGAACTTCAAACTTGGATCACGCAAGGTTAGACACTGTTCCTCAACCCCATCAAAATAAACTAAAGTGGGAAGAAGTGGTGTCTGGGTGTTCTTAGCATCCTAACCTGCATCATGGAAAGGTGGTGATTTAACGGTGGGAGGGCGCAATTTCTAAGGGTTGAGGAGGGAGGCGATAAAGGCATGCCCTTAGGGAAACCAGTAGTCAGGGAATCCCAGGACACTGCTTGCCCCCAGGAGAATGTCACTGTTGAGCAGGGTATCTGCAGGCTAGACTCATCACCAGCGCTCTGCCAGCACCTTGCTGGCACTTAGCAATTGCTTGGTGCACACATGAAGTCTTAGCTATCACTCAGTCTGTATCACTGTAATTCGCAGTGTATTAGTTTTCTGGGAGTGCCATAACAAAGTAGCACAGACTGGATGGCTTAAACAACAGAAACTAATTTTCTCACAGTTCCAGAGGCCAGAATTCCAAGACACGGTACCGGTAGCTTTGGTTTCTTCTGCGGCCTCTCACCTTCACTTGCAGACGGCTGCCTGCCGTTTTGCCGCCTCTTCACGTGGTAGTCCCTATGTGTGGGTGCATCCCTACTATCTCTAATACTATATGTCCTAACTGCCTCTTTCTACAAGGACAACAGGTAGACTGAATGAAAGCACACACTAATGGCCTCCTTTTAACCAAACTACCTTGTTAAATGTCCTACCTTCAAATACAGCCACATCGTGAAGCACTGGGGGTTAAGCTTTCGATGTATGAATTTTGGCGGACCACAATTCAGTACGTAACAATCGGTGACATTAAAGCACAGAGCAAGGAAGGGGCTTGCCCACCACTTCAGTGGCAGGTTTTACAGCTTCTAGACTGTTATCTCCTAGGTCAGGCAAGGCCTGGATTTTGCCCAGGCCTTGCCTGACCTAGGAGATAACGTCCTCGTTTGCCAACACGGACGCCCTATTTACCAAACCTTCAGTCCGATACTTTATGTGACGTCCTTCCAATTTTCTTCTTTGGGGTACCTATACTCTCCCAGGCAATAGATTTTCTTTCCTCAAGTTTCTGCTCCAGTTTGTTTATGGGTGCCACTGACCTCTGAAGAGGGAGCATATCCTTACATACACTGTCCACAGTGAGATGGAAGAGAGATAATGACGGAGCCCATGAAGTGAGGATGCTGTCTGTTTACATGTTGAATTGTGCCCCCCACAACGTTTTGTATGTTGAAGAGCTAGCCTTCAGTACCTCAGAATGTTACTTTATTAGAAAATTGAGTTGTCGCAGTTGTAATTAATTAAGATGAGGTCATACTGGTGTCCGTATAAAAGGGGGGAAATTTGTACAAGACATGCACAAAGTGAAAGTAATGTGAACGGACATGGGGAGAACACGGCCATCTCTGAGCCAAGAAGAGAGGTCTGGAACAGATCGTTCCCTCACAGCTCTCAGAAGGAATCAGTGCTGCTGACACCTTGATTTCAGATGTCTAGCCTCCACAACTGTGAGAAAATACGTGTTTGTTGTTTAAGCCACTTTATCACGGAAGCCCCAGCAAGCTAATCCACCTTGTAATCCACCTTTCACAGAGCTCCCTGCTGCCCTCTCAGTAACTAGGGTGCATGCTGCTGTTTAGTGTCAGGGAAAATGGTGTTTTCCAAAAGATCTGTGGCTCTGGAACCCAGACAACTCTTGGCACCCCCAACGTCACTGGGACCTTATGTGTGTCCCAAACTTACCACCTGCCTGATGGCAGTGGGGTGTTTAGGAGTAGAGGCTCTGGCAACGGACTGCCTCCATTTGATTCTAGGCCTAGTCACTCACTAGCTGTATGATCTTGTACAACTTTGACTGTGCCTAATTCCTCAGCTGTAAAAACTGGCATGTAATGCAACCGATCTCAAGGGCTTCTTTTGAAGACTAAATGGGGCAATTTAATTACAGATGGCGTAACTGTAGCTCACAATGCCAGTGTAATAATCTCTCTGGTCCAGATTATGCCCGTGCCTGCGCTCTGCATAGGGGCATGGTGACAC
Organism: Aotus nancymaae; assembly: GCF_030222135.1. NCBI lineage: Eukaryota > Metazoa > Chordata > Mammalia > Primates > Aotidae > Aotus > Aotus nancymaae. The sequence continues at coordinate 44,795,503 of NW_026988415.1, read as the reverse complement.
AGGACAGGCATCAGAAAGGGAAGAAACAGCCTCTAAACCCCCAAATTACTTCGGTTGTGATGTGTTTCCTCCCAGGATCTGACTCAGGAGACCATCCTGACCTTGGGGCGGGCATATAAGGTGGCCGATCAGCTAGCCCTAAAGGCCCAGAAGCCAGGCGGATGGAAGATTCTGCAGCTGGGAAATCGAAACAAAACCTCCCCAACCACTCTTTAAGCCTCAAGTTGGCATGAGGAAATTGGCAATACGTAGATTCCAGCCACCGAGGCTCTCTACCTCCTCTCTAGACTTGGGATTTGAGGTCCTTACGTGGTACCGCCTGCAGAGAGATCTTCCCACACTTCTAGAGACTTTGCCTCTCAGAAAAAAAACTTCCTTCTTAACTACTTTCTCTGCTGCCAAGGTCTTCGCCTTGGGAGGGCAGCCGCCACTTTAGCACCAGGTAGACAGTGGTCAGCCACAGTGCATTGCTTTGCTAACCTCCCTTGCTGGACTCATCCCAGGGTTAAGCCACTGTGAGGCCACAAGGAATACCACTCACAGGGGAGCTTCTGGTAATGTAGATTAGTAACCACTGGGGGTTGGGGCAGGAATCTGACGGCTGATAGGTACAGGATTTCTTTTTAGGATGATGGAAATGTTATCAAAATAGATTATTGGGAACATCGCACGACACAGTGAGTGCACTGAAAAAAAAAAACTGAATTGTATCTTTTAAAACAGGAAACTTTGTTGTGTGAATGCTATCTCAATAAAGAATGTGGCAGAAGGGAGGGATTCGTGCAGCAAAGAAAGCCTTTATTGTCTTAGAGAATACCTAAATTATCACAGACTGTTGGTAGAAATATGGGTGATAAAGGCACTGCTGCTGAGGGCTCAGAAAGAAGTAAGAAACACGTTTTTGGAACTGGAAGACAGGGCATGCTTGTCGCATGGTGGCAGAAAGCTCAGCTCAATCGTGCCTTACATTTGTGCGGAAAGCAGAACTTAAAAGGGATGAACCTGAGTATTTATTTGAGTAGATTTTCCAGTAACGTGTTGAAGCTGTGGCCTGGTTTCTTAGTGGTGCCTATAGTATAAAACAAGAATAAGGAGACAAATTGAGGGATGAGATCTATTAAGCAAAAAGGATCCAAGACTTTAAGATGTGGGAAATTCTCAGCCTATTCAGACTGCACAAAATGCTAAAGTTAGGAGATTTACTTTCAGGAAAACATGCACTAAGGAGAAAGCCAAGGATACGGCTGGAGAATCTTTTGCAAAAGCTTTGAAAGAATAAAAAGATCAGAATATTCACAGGGTTAAATGATCATCTCAACGGAGTCTAGGAATATAGATGAGATTATCCAGGAAAGATCTGTGAAGGATCCTCTTGTCCAATGGAGAGAATCCTTAACACATGAGTTTTTTAAAGAATGCCGTGCCAGCAGAAACACTGCCAACTTGAACCGAAGTGACAGAGGATGAAATGAAAGAAGGCTGTTGGACTTCCAAAATTCCACAGGCAAGAAACAGGCTGATGAAAGTACTCTGCTGCAAACATGTATTACTCTTCAAAACAAAAAGATGACTCTGAGGACAGAGCCTGGCTCTGTCCACTTAAAGGGTGGAGCCTCAGGCATAGAGGGCAGAGCCTCTAGCCACAGAGGAATATTCCCAGGCCTTGAAACCTAAGGGAGTTTACCTGATTAGATTTCACGTTGGCCTGGAACTGGTAACTTTTTGCTTGCTTTCAGTTTTTCCCATTGGGAGGGTGACTGTCTATAACTATCATCCTATGTCCGAGTCACCACTATAATCAAAAAGAGGTAACTTCTTTTTCTAGTTCGCACGGCCACCGATGAAGAGAAATTTTGCCTCATGAAGGATCACACCCAGAGTCTGTCTCATACCTAGCTTAGATTATTTACAGATGAGATTTTCGACTCGAGTTGGTGTGTCATGTGTTAAGACTTCTGGGGATATTGAGGTGAGGCAAACATAATTTGCATGTAGAAGGAACATGAATTTTGGGGAGTTAGAGAGGAGACTGTGTTAAGCTAAATAATGGCCTCCAAAGATATCCATGTTGTAGTCTCTGGAACCTCTGACTGTCACCTCATGTGGCAAAAGGGACTTTACAAATGTGACTAAGCATCTTGAGACGGGGGGATTATCCTGCCAGGCCCTAAATGTAAGAACGTTTCCTCATTAAGAGGGAAGGAGAGGGACATTTCACATAGAAGGAGGCAATGTGATGACTGACACAAGGTGCTATAATGCTGGTTTGGATGACGAAGGAATGGGAGCTCTGGAAGCTCCAGGGAAGAATCCATTGCCTTGCCAAGGAATAAAGAATACAGCTCCAGAAGCTAAAAAGGGGAAGGCAACGGATTGTCCCTTAGAACTTCCAGAGGGAGCCTGGCCCTACTGTCTCCCTGATTTTGACCCACTGAAACTGGTTTTGGTCTTCTGACACTCAGGACTATATGAGAATAAATGCATGTTACTTTAAGCCACAAAGTTCAGGGAGTAATTTGTTACAGCATCCATAAGAAAAGAAGAAAATAATACAGGAACCTTTAGATATCATCTAGTCCAGTGGTTTTGAAACAGTCCCCAAAACTCCTTCTTCCAGTTCTACTTCAACTCAAGCTGCCTAGCTTTGATCTCTCTTATTCGTGGCCTTCTGAAAAGACTGCATTTTTTTGAAAAATGACTCTATAGAATTGAACAACAAAGTCAGTAAGTTAGTCAGGTATGGAATCCTATAGATGAAGACAAAGAAAAAGCCTAAGAAAGTGAAATGATTTTTCCTTACTCACTCAAAGAAGACCAGATAAATAAATATATAAACAAACAAACAAACACAGGTTCTTACCCTCATTTAGGGCATTTTCTACCACATTGTTCTAGAATTGGAAAAGTAGATTGGAAATAAATTGTCAAGGAATAAATGAAATAATATATGTAGGGTGCTTAAAAGACTGCCTGGCACATACGCACTCACAAAAATTAGTTATAATTGTAATATGTACTTGCATATGCACAGAATATCTCTACAAGTATACGCGAAAATCTGGTAATAGTTTCCTCTCAGTAGGAGACATGAGATACAAAGGTGGGAAAGAAACTGAATTTTCTCTGTGCTGTATGTCGCTTTTAACCATGTGCATGTTCCATCTATCTATCTAACTGTCCATCCACCCATCCCTAAAGGGTGAACAGAATTGAGTGGAGCTATCTTTCCTTGCTTAGGACCAGGATTCCCATTTCCTCCATGTGGAAGCACAAGAGAACCAATAAACTCAAAATCGCTAAGAAATCAAGACAAATCAGATTGCAATTATAAAGTATAAAGCAAAGTTTCACTGCAGCCCAAAGTCGTCTCCATAGGGACCCCTTCAGAACACATTTGTCTGCAAGATAATCTGCCTTCCAGAATTAATATTTTTTTAAAAAATTGTATTAACACTGTCCAGTCAGATCAGAAAATTTAACAAGGCAAGGCTCACTGGCAATTTATTAAACATGAAACTTTCATCTGCCATGGTCTCTGTCCTGAGACTATCTAGTCACAAGATTAGAACACCTGAATGATCCCCTCCACAGCTTGCCTGTGTGCCTCATCTCCAGCCAAGGTAAAAATAGCACTCTGTTTACCCAGCTATGTCACCTGTCTAGTATCCGCCCTCTAGGAAATCAATTAGGTGGTTCCCCTGGGACTCATGGAACTCCAATCTCATCTGTTAATTTTCTTGGACTGAGTAAATTGCACTCAGTGCCTTCCTCCCCCAGAATAATGCGGACGCTATTTTTTTTTCACCCGGTTTGGGTCTATCCCATAAGTAAGTCGCTATATTCCCCTGTCCATTCTAAATCCAAACCTAGTCCAGATCGAAACCTAATTTTTTCCCCTAATTTTCTAGATTGCCGCTTGTCTGCTGCACTTGGCCTGAGAATGATGGCATAAACTGCTGCAATCTCTAAAAACAAGTCCAAGTCCTTGTGGACCAAGAACATTTATCATTTGTGATGCTAAGTCAGCTGATATTCATAACCTGGAAGTTGGAGTCCCAGACTAGGAGCGGGAAAAAGCATGGCAGCTGCCCCACACTTGAATACTCACATCGATTCTGTCAAGAAGAACGAGATGTTCTAAGCCTAGAGATGTGGAAAGAGAAGATTCATTCAGCTGTAGAAATAGGACCAGGGGTGAACTTGATATGACACTCACTGACCTAATTGCTTGGGTTTACTGTCATTATCAGAGATTCCAAGCCAGACTCCTAGAATCACTGGAAGGAAAGAGAAGTCCCGTGGAAGCTGAGACCTGTCCTTAGCTGAATGCTTGTTGTCAGACAATATAAAGTTTCAACCAATCCCCAGTTTTCATACTGCTTCAGACCACACACTAGAACAGTAGTTGGGAACTCTTACTATTGCTGTATCCTTGAAAATTATAAGGAAATGTGGTGCTATAAATGGGAGTTCTACGTCTTCTCTTCATCTGGAATTCAGTGAATTTCTGACTTCCAGAAGCCCTTATATTCATTCTCTGGATAATCCCACAAAGAGGTTTCCCAGCCCTCAAGGGAATGATTTTTCACTGGAGAAAATAATGCTGGTAGCTGTAGGGTAATGAGTTACTCCTCTCCCCCACCAGACTACCTAAGGGCTGTATGTCTGCTGCCTGAACCCTGAAGGCCAGGTGGTGATCCAAGGCCATGCATGGTGCCCAGCTGAGGAGATGATGTGTCCCCGAAAACCAAAACATCCCGGAGGGTACCGGGAAACATACCAAGAAAAAGAGTCTCATTGCATATGGAAGGCAAAGAGCCAGAAAATTAGCTTAAAAGCTGCTTGCAGATGAGTGGCAGTGCAGATCCCCAGAGCTGTCCTGCTGCCACCCAGGAATGCCCTATACGTAAGTCCCAATCAATTCATCTGCTTATCAAGCTGGACTTGTCCAGGTCACTCTTTGGTCTTTTAGCTCCTTCCTATTTTTGGGGGCGGGGCGGGGTGGGGGCATTATTGTATACAGTCCCAGGTTTTTCCTTTATCAGTACCTGATGCCCTGATTCTGGCTCAGGTCAGAATACCGAAGAATGATCAACCGGCAAAGGGAAAACGGAGGGCCCACTGGATTCTCACTCAGCTAGTTGGCGGATGAGGGTGCAAAACCAGGCTTCAGCTAGAGCACAGGAGGAACTGAAATTTACTTGCAGCTCAGAAGTTGATTAGTCAGGGGGATTGGGCCAGATGGTGTTTATATGCTTGACTCCTGCACCCCAGTGTCCTGGCTGTAGCGAGGAAGAGGGCTGATTGTTTCACTAGCTGCAGGTGATGTCATAGCAGAAACATGCTGACCTCTCTCTCCTGGGTCCCCTTTGCCGTGGCTGGGGTCCAGCACTATCAGATAGGCTCCATATCTGTTTTTTGTGCTCGAGCTGGAGGGACGATGTGTTGGGGTCTGTGAGAACGGCACGTCTGCCGGGGTCTCTTGACCTGCAAGAGGGTCCCAATACCTGGAAGAGAGAGTGCGCGGAAGAAAAGAGAGACAGACAGATGGGGTCTGGAGGACTGAATAGGCAATGCCCAATTCAGCAGTTCATTTTGTGCACAGGGTCTCATTATATACCCTTCAGCCTGAAGTGGCTGACGTCAAGTCTCCTAGTGAGGTTACTACAACAAAGGAGAAGGGAGAGTTACAACATTGCAAGCCTGGGGTTCAAGATAAATCTGGTAAAAGGAGAAGCATACAATCAACTGTCATAAAGATTGATCAAGAAGTCATAAAACAAACAGGTGACCTTTTCTACTCATCTGATAATCAAAAACACAGAAACAAGATCACATTTAACAACGGTCAAAGCAAGCTATAAATCTTAAAGGTAACAATTTCAAATGTCATGTGAATAGTCACAAGGTTCAGTGAGTACCTGGTAACAGAGTCATAAAACTAGCCCAGAACAGGAACTTCAAGAAAAACAATGTCTAGTAAAACCACACAGCCTTCACCCAGCCATAGTGTTAGGTCAGTGAACCAGAAATAGCCTTCTGCAAAATCAAACTTCTTTCAATTCCTTCTTTCCCTTAGCTCGACTGCCTCCAGGGGGCGAGAAACGTGTCTGGGCTCAAACTCCATTATGGCGGAGACACTATTAGGGGTCTCTACGCTGGAATGATCCCCACAATGATGTTTTTTTAGGATCTCAGCATAGTATGGGCTAAATACCTGCTGATTATGATGCATCAGACTGACAAACTTCCAGCCCAGTTCTGCCGACTCTCTTTCAATGAGAATGAGGCCTCTAGGAAAGTGTAGCAGAGACTCCTTCATGCCATGCAGCAAACAGAATTTGAGAAACAAACGGATCCGCTGATCTATGAGCAGAGGGAAACAGTGAAGAGAGGAACAAAGAAGGTTCAGAATAAATTCACAATGCCTTTGCACTATCTGCTCACCAAAGTTTTATGTTAACCGAGTTATTCACTGACCTCTTCACTCATTTGGGTAAACCATATACATGAGATTTTTGTTTGTCTGGGGGAAGGGAATGTCATCAAGCTCCCAAAGGACAGTGTGTGATCAAAAGAGGCCGAGCTAGTAAATTTCTGGCGGTTTGTAAGATTACTTTATATAGCTGTACATGGGATCCGAGTGCACATTTAACTTAACAAGAGGACCGTAGGCCCGGTACCTGAAAGTAGCAACACATGTTGCAGCCAGTGCACCAAGTTCAGGCCCATACACCCAATCCAGACTATGACCAGATGCTAAACTTCAAAGCAGGTGGCCAAATTCACTGCTTCCATTCCAGCATGGAGCATGTCCTACGGCCTAACTCAGTATCGCTTCCATGGAGAGGAGTAGGGGCCCACGTGGTAGCTTAAAGCATAGGATAGAGAAAGGGCTTCTCCATATATCTTGGCTGACAGTTAGAAAATGACCAGGAATGACTCCGTGGGGTTAGTGCAACAGTATCCCACCCCTGTGAGTCACAGACCTTGGGTGCAGAGCCACCTTCAAACCACATACGCATTCTTCAAACTGAAGATCTATTAGAATCGTGCACATTATAGACAAGGAAACTAAAGCTAAAAAAACTTTCCAAATGATCATGCCTTTTCATTTTTAAATGGGTAGGTAACTCACTTTCAGGGTAAGGTCTCCCTGCCCACCCCCCACATTCTTGCCACTTTTCTGCACCACGACCATGGGGATTCTTACCAACGATGCTACGAATGCAGTTCTCTTTCTTGGCGATGCCCTGGAGTTGGCCTAGAAGAGCTGCTGTATTTTCACTGCTCAGAGTAGTGAGGCCCACGTCCTTGAGGCCTTGATGGATTTCCTGAGACACCTGTTCACTCACACTCAGCATAGCCTCTTCGGGCCTAGATAATGAAGGATAGAAGGCAGAGTGGGCCTGGCAGAGGGGCAAAGCCCAGAGAGCCTCATAACAGAAGCCAGACCTATCCCAGGAAGAATTCCAGCTCTCTGCCACCAGAAGACAGCATTAGCCACTGGGCAAGTGAAATATACTCATTGTTACCCACAAGGTACCACCTGATCCAAGCATACAGTACCATATGCCACTTCAAACAAAACAAAGTAAATTGGGCAAGGGTTCAGTGCCATCCTTGGATCCACTCAGCATTCTCCACTCCTATCAACTTTATTTAAATATTGTTTGAAGATCCTATTGGGTATTTTTTCATGGTTTTTCTCCTACTCCACCGATTAAATTGCAAATATATTGAAATGCCTTGACTTCCAACTCCTCCTTTTACCTTGTTACAGTATCCCTGCCCCTACAGGCAGTGAATGGTCAATATCACTGACCGACTTCTGGATACACATAGCACAAATCCACTGTCATTCAATCAAGGATATAATGACTCACTTAGAGCAAGCACATAAGGAATATTTGTGGCAAACTGGCTTCCACACTCTCCTCTGGAAAAATAAGTTTTATTTTTGTATCCCAAACCTCAGTACAACTTATCAAAGACACCAAAATACTTGGAGATGGTTCCCAAGGGCCTTTGTGTGGTTTGTGATGAAGAATAAGCAATAATAGTATTAACTATTAACATTACCTGCCTATGTCCCAAATACCACACATTTTCCTCTTTAACAGAGATCTGTGAATCTTACCTGGAGATAAATTCCTCAGTCAGGGCCTTGGTGATGCATTTCAGTCTATCCACAAATTCAGGTGAGCTGAATAAAACTTCACCAGAGAAACTTCTGACCACTAGCAAGACTGAGTCCAGAATGGTTAGCTGCTGCAACTGGAATGCCACATCCTGAAGCCGGATCCTGTCCATCAGCAGAGTCTGGTGTGGGAGCGAAGGGCAGCCCATCAGAAGAGGAGGGTTCAAATGCAGGCACCGAATACAATAGAATAAGGCAATGCCCCAACACACATCCCTACCTCAGGGAATTCTTCGTTTTCAGGATCCCAGCAGAGGAGGTTGAGGTAGCCTTGGTATAGCACCATTGTTGGACTGGGCGGCTTGGAGTTGTAAGCTGCCCGGTTTGGAAGTGAACACGCCGTGCTGCAGGAGGAGCCAGGTGAGTCAGGAGAACTCGGACATAGTGTAGTGATGTCTGTGGCTGCTTTGGTTAGCCATCTTGTGGTATAATTGAGGAGACCTACGACAGAGAAGGGAATATGCATCTTAAAATCCCAAGGCTTAAAGACAAAGGCTTTGAGACATATTCTTGGTCAATAAAGAAGTGTTTTTGTAGGTCTTTCTGTCTTAAAGAGACACTCCTTCTCCCTACCCCTTGTCCAAGGAAGAAACATTCTATTCAAAAAATAGAAAATGGTCTCTACTGCTATAGGAAGGCAGACCCAAGGTCAAATCTCCCCTCTCCTGCCCTTAGATTTTAAACATACTGGGCCGCTCATCAAGGAGTTCCTGGAATTTAGCTCATTCATACCGGATGGAATGCTCCTGCAGGTAGGGTCGAAAACTCTTAAGGGTATAGTTCACCATGTCCATTTTCATTAGGCCCAGAACACAGAAGGTGCCCCTGCCATAGGGAGAAACAGAACATTTACACTGTTAAAGGAAATCTGGTGTGAAAGGGTGGAATGCAAGCAAGGAGCTATAAAAGCAGAGTATTTGAGAGTTAGAAGAAGCCTTAAAAACAAACAGTCCTACTTCAACTTATGAATGATGGTACTGTGGCCAGTGACCCAAAGCCATAGAGTGAGTTGATGGCAAAACCAAGGACAGTTATACCTCCTGACACTTTAACCACCGGATTAGAGCTCTTTCCCCTGCATTCATTCTGTCACCTTGAAAAAACAGTAGTCAGTGGAAGGAAATCACCAAGGCGTCAACAATTACTATGTGGGTAGTTGGGATGTGGATGACTGAATTTCTAACTCATTCAGCAGATCATTTTACTTTTGCAGGTCCTGGTTCTTCTAGCTGTGAAACACGGATAATCCTCTGTCCTGTCCCCTCACAGGGTTTCAGTTGGGATGAACAGGAGAACATCTGGGAAAAGGCAATTTGCAATCTATAGGAGAAAGAATTACTGTACCTTAATGTCTTAACAACATCTTGACATAAAGGAGGCCCAACTGATCCAAAGATCATCAAAGGAACCCTGAGAGGCTATCCTCAGAAAATAAAAGCCAATAATCCAGAAAAGAGAGAAGGTGCCAGTCAGGTCGTCAGTACACAAGAGCCAGATAAGACGGAGACTATATCACAGTATCTGGCTCAGAGTTCTCTAGCACAGTGTCTAAGGCAGATTTGAGGGACAGCACATCTAGACTCTCACCTCAGTAACCGCACTGGATCTGTTATGGTCTCTAGTTTCTGTACTGCTTCATCTCGAACTGGTGCACATAGCAGGGCCATCAAATTGAGAATGTAGTTAGAAAGACGAGGGACATCCAGGGCCCCATGTTCTGCTTCCTGCTTGAGAAGATCTGTGTCCAGAGCTTCTTCTATCTCGTTTCTTAGGCAGTTCTGCCGTGGTTAATAGCGGTGACAGCAAGATCTGCCCAACAAAGGAAATCAAAGGAGCCAAGTTCTGTTTAGAACCCCAAACTTTCTCCAATGAACTGTGCTCTTAGGCCAAAGCCATCCCAGATTATGTCTTCTGGGGGTCAGAAAACTGAGTCTCTATGTTTCCTAGAGAGTATTACTTCTTTCTGTTTAGAGGACAATTACCATTCAAGGTTTCACTGGGATCAGTTATAGTAGTAGTCACTATTATTTTTTAGGTAGAATGAGGTTAAAAAATATAAATAAAAACAAGAATGTGACTTTAAATGTGTGGGATACAAGAAATATGAAATACACACCACCACAAGGAGATGAGGTATTCTTAATAAAGGATAAGGACATTTTTAGATTGTTTTACTCCAAAGTGTGAGGATAAAATTGAAATAGACTTTTGACTCAAAAGTGTAAGTTTCTTGTGGGCAAGGGCTTTCCTATTCATCTCTGCGTTTCTGAAACACATAGACCATAGTGGGGTTTCAGTAAGAATTTGTTTAATTGAATTATATATTGTTACAGTAATCACTCAATTGTCAAGTTTCACCTTAAACAAATAAAATGGAAGCTGTCCCATCCTATCTGTTTAAGTAGTAGGCCACATTAAAAAGTATGCTACTTAAGATATTAATAGCCATTGACACTCCAAGGTTTTGAGATGCCCAGGAACTTCCCATCCACGAATGGGAGGTTGGTTACTCACCTCCTTAATTTCTTTTAGAAGCCTAAGAGCACAGGTAAAGTCAGGAGGAGTACTCAATAGCTGTTCTTTCAGATGGTTCCAAAAAGCATTGCACGTTGCCTCTGCAAACCTGCCTTCCGCACTGTAAGAAGGCTTAAATGAGCAGATTTCTCTTTACCTAGAGAATTGATACAGGATCATAATCTCCCAAACAGCATTTAAAATTATGAAAGACCATTACACTGACAGGCTAGGAGGACCTATGTTTAGCCTTGAGAAGGGCTGAATAAACTGAAGTTAGTCTCAGACGGAAAAGCACTGGCTACATTCTCTCAGAAGAGTAACTCATGGTTCCAGAGATGCTCTCTTCCTGCAGCAGGAAGAACCATAAACTAGGAGTTGAGGCCCCAACTTCTAACCCTAGTTCTGCATCTAGCCTGGATATGTGACTTAGTTTCCACTGCCATGCACTTAAACCTTTGGACCAGATGCTATTTCCTTCAGACCTGAAATCTAGGAAAGGATTTTACCTCTTGATAATACTTGAAAGTGTTTTGAGACACTTTACCTTCAGCAAGCCCAAAACTGAACTCTTTATCTTTCTCCTTTAAATTTGTTACTCATGTATGTTTTGTTCTGTAGCCAGAAACCAAAGACTTTTTCTCTTTAAAAAATATTATAGTGATGTATGCATTTTGTTTACAAAAATACAAGTGATAAAAAAATATGAAACAAAAATTCAAAGTTTCTCCTCTAACACAACAATCTAACCTGTAAATGTTCAACTTTTATCTATCTGATGTGTACTGTAGTCCTTCTTAATTCCTTTCCCCTCATGTCTTATCCACTGAGTTACCAAATTTCAGGGATTTCACTTCCTAAATATCTCTGGAATCAGTCTCCACCCAGTATCATCTCTTTCGTGAGCTATTGCTATAGTCTATTGGCCACCTTATGCCCATAAAACTTCACCCCAACAATGACACATATTTTTGATAAAATCAATTAGTTTTTCAAGATACAAATCTGATCATAATAGCATAGTCATTTTAAGTTTTTCAGAAGTTGCCTATCACCAGCAATGTACATGGCCTTTAAGACCCTTCATGATCCTATTCTGCCACTTCTCCTACCTTAACTCCCTTTCTCCTCCTATTCCTTGTGCTCTAACAATAACAGTCCACTTATAATGAACATATAATTGCCTTCCAACCCTCTATGCCTCTGAAATGACATTTCCCCTTCCAGGAGAGATCCTTCTCTCCTAAACCACCTGAAAAACTCAACTCAGGTATTACCTTATTAGAAAAATCTTCACCGACCTTCCCCAGGAAGCTGAGCACTATATAGAATTCCACACACTAGTTATGAGATGACTTGTCACTCTGTCCAATAGCTAATTGACTATCTTCCCTACAGAAGCTTTTTGATGGCAAAGACAGTAACTCACTTAACTTTATGTCTTTAGCTTTCAACATTCTGCCTTCCACCTAATAAGTACTCAATAAAAGTTTATTGAGTAAATGTCTAATGATGAGATTTCCCCTAAAAACCAGTAACTGTGATTAGTATAATTTTATAAGCCCAAAGGGAAAACTAATTGTCAATTGTCTGTAAATAATGGATAACCCCAAACTCTATTTCAACCTGTTATCCAGTATACATTTTGAATTACTACATTTGAAAAAGCCTGTTAATTTTTTAAAAAGAAAAGTGAAATTCAAGCCCTAAATAATATTATTCCTCCTGCTTCATCTACCCACCCCCTGAGATCCCTAGCCACTTTAGCAGGCCTTCATTCTCTTAGTTTCACTTTTTTCTGCACCCCTACCAGCAGAAAATTGAATCTAACTCAGGCCCCAGGGACTATAAAGGCAATGAGGAAGATGCTGCAAGACCTGTGTTTTGGTAAAAACTTCCTTCAGGTAAGCTATCCTTGGCAACAGGCAAAGGCAAATCTAAGGAGTATGAAGATCAAGAGAACCATTGACAAAACAAGGTGCTTTAAGTAACAGAATCCCAAGAGCGGCAAAAATAACAGAAGCGTTTAAAGTGGGAAATTAGAAATACCATAAAATACAGATTCTGAGAAAGAAATCAACCCATTTAACTCTTAATAAACCACTAGAAGCATTCAATTCATAAATACTGAATGATTCTTAAACATATGTTGCAATATCAATACAATTAAGAGAAACCAATATAAAGTCTAATTGTAGAATCACACTATTTATTGACAGGGTTCTAATCTTGATTTGCAGAATGTTTATTACACTGATTATGAAGCAGAAATGTCCCCCGAAATTTCCTATCCCATGAGGAGTGAATAAAACCACTATTAGAAAACCTGCTCATCTGTGCCCGTTTAATCTGTAGACAATTAAAAGATGAACAGCTAGGAGTTAATTCTTCCAAGTCTCCTGAAAAGATCTGGAAATCACTCTACGTTTCATTATTAACTGAGATCCTGAAATGAACACTTTAACAATACAGAATGAATATCCCTTTACCAAGATGCTTGGGACCAGGAGTATTTTGGATCACTGAATTTTTTTTTTTTTTTTTTTTTTTTTTGAGACAGGGTCTCACTCTGTCACCCAGACTGGAATGCAGTGGCATGATCGTGATCTCAGTTCACTGCAGCCTTTACTTCCTGGGATCAAGGGACCCTCCCACCTCAGCCTCCTGAGTAGCTGGGACTACAGGAGTGCACCACCTTGCCTGGCTAATTTTTGTATTTTTTCTATAGACAGGATTTCTCCATGTTGCCCAGGCTGGCCTTGACTTCCTGGGCTCAGGCAATCAGCCTGACTTGGACTCCCAAAGTGTTAGAATTTACAGGCATAAGCCTAGCCAGATTACAGATTTTTTTGGATTTTGAGATATTTGCAGTATACTTATAGTATACTGCAATGAGCATTTCCTTTGAGCATCATGTTGGCCTTGAAATGTTTTGGATTTTGGAGCAGCATGGATTTCAAATTTTGGATGTTCAACCTGCAAGTGCATTGGTTTATTACCTGTTTAAATATAATTTGCTGCTTTGACCTTTTTAAACTAATAACTACACTGATTTGTTGGTGCTGTATAAGACATACCCAACCATTAAATTTATTAATAAGATGCTTCAAACCTGACCAAAAGTCATTTGTGTTATGTACCTAATCCAGGAAGAGTAAAATGGAAAAAACACCTGAATAATCTGTACCTGTTTGGAGGTAAAATTGTCTCTTCCACATAGAAATCTTCGTTTACTATGATTTTATGTGCAATGCTCAGCCTGGAAGCTTCATTAACTGTCTCTATCAGCTCTGTGACAGAAAAGGCATCAGGTCTGCCCTCTGGGGGGGAAAAAACATAACCATCATTAACAGGGAACCCGCATAAATAGAATTTTTATTTTGAGATTCACTAGGAGAGGATCCAAGATGGCCGCTTAGGAGGAACTCGGGAATGCAGCTCCGAGAGAAAGCACAGAGGGTGAGTGGACGCCGTATTTCCAGACTGATTTTTACTGCCCACAGACCAGGAGATTCACACGCAGAGAAGCCACACGGGTCGCCAGCGCCGCTGGCGCCGCTGGCTTGAACGGCGCAGCCGCTGGGCCGGCACCCTGAGGCAACGGCTCACTGTATAAAGTGAGAGAGTCTGAGTCCCCTATAAGCCAGCAAGGGGAGCTGACCTGAAACACAACTGAAACCGGGACGGTCCAGCTCTGTGGAGGAGGGGCGTTCTCCATAGGCACCCTGCTGTTCTGTACCAAGGCAATCCGCCACTACAGAGACTCCGTCACTACAGGGGCGGGCCAACATAGCGGAAGCAGTTCTAACTACACCCAGAAGTTCACACGGAAGCTGGGTGGAGCCCACAGCAGCTTAGCGAAGCCTCTGCAACCTGAGTGTGACTAGGCTGCCACCTTGTGGGCAGGGAAAACAGCAACCGCACAGGGGAACATCATAAAACAGTAACTCCCTGGGACAGAACACCTCGGGGGAAGAGCAGGGGGTTTATGAGTTCTGCCACAGCAGACTTAAAATTACCAAAATCAGAAAGACAACAACTACAAAGTCAGCAGGTGGAAAAATCCACAAAGATGGGAAGAAACCAGCGCAAAAAGGATGAAAACACCCAAAACCAGAACACTTCTCCTCCTACAAGGGATCACAACTCCCCACCAGCAAGGGAACAAGACTGGACGGAGAATGAGTGTGATGAAATGACAGAATCAGCTTTCAGAAAGTGGATAATAAGAAACTTCCGTGAGCTAAAAGAACATGTTCTAACCCAATGCAAAGAAACTAAGAACCTTGAAAAAAGACTTGACGAAATGCTAACAAGAATGGACAACTTAGAGAGGAATATGAGCGAATTGATGGAGCTGAAAAACACAACACGAGAACTTCGTGAAGCATGCACAAGTTTCAACAGCCGAATTGACCAAGCAGAAGAAAGGATATCAGAGGTCGAAGATCAACTCAATGAAATAAAACGAGAAGGCAAGATTAGAGAAAACAGGGTAAAAAGGAATGAACAAAGTCAACAAGAAATATGGGACTATGTGAAAAGACCTAATCTACGTTTGATAGGTGTACCTGAATGTGACGAAGAGAATGCATCCAAGCTGGAAAATACTCTTCAGGATATTATCCAGGAAAACTTCCCCAACCTAACAAGGCAGGCCGAGATTCAAGTCCAGGAAATACAGAGAACACCACAAAGATACTCCTCTAGAAGAGCAACCCCAAGACACATAATCATCAGATTCACCAGGGTTGAAATGAAGGAGAAAATACTAAGGGCAGCCAGAGAGAAAGGTCGGGTTACCCACAAAGGGAAGCCCATCAGACTCACTGCAGATCTCTCAGCAGAAACCCTACAGGCCAGAAGAGAGTGGGGGCCGATATTCAACATCCTTAAGGAAAAGAACTTTCAACCCAGAATTTCGTATCCAGCCAAACTAAGCTTCATAAGTGAAGGAAAAATAAAATCCTTTGTGAACAAGCAAGAACTCAGAGAGTTCATCACCACCAGACCAGCTCTACAAGAGCTCCTGAAGGAGGCACTACACATAGAAAAGAACAACCAGTACCAGCCACTCCAAAAACACACGAAAAGGTAAAGAGCATCAACACAATGAAGAATCTGCATCAACCAAAGGGCAAAACAGCCACCTAGCACCAAAATGACAGGATTGAATTCACACATAACAATATTAACCCTAAATGTAAACGGACTAAATGCCCCAATCAAAAGACACAGACTGGCAAATTGGATAAAAAGCCAAAACCCATCAGTGTGCTGTATCCAGGAAACTCATCTCGCATGCAAGGATACACAAAGGCTCAAAATAAAGGGATGGAGGAAGATTTACCAAGCAAATGGAGAGCAAAAAAAAGCAGGAGTTGCAATTCTCATCTCTGATAAAATAGACTTTAAAGCAACAAAGATCAAAAGAGACAAAGAAGGACATTACATAATGGTAAAAGGATCAATGCAGCAAGAAGAGCTAACGATCCTAAATATATATGCACCTAATACAGGAGCACCCAGATACATAAGGCAAGTTCTTAAAGACTTACAAAGAGACTTAGACTCCCACACAATAATAGTGGGAGACTTCAACACACCACTGTCAATATTAGACAGATCAACGAGACAGAAAATCAACAAGGATATCCAGGACTTGAACTCAGACCTGGAACAAGCAAACCTAATAGACATTTACAGAACTCTCCACCCCAAATCCACAGAATATACATTCTTCTCAGCACCACATCACACCTACTCTAAAATTGACCACATAATTGGAAGTAAATCACTCCTCAGCAAATGCAAAAGAACGGAAACCATAACAAACAGTCTCTCAGACCACAGTGCAATCAAGTTAGAACTCAGAATTCAGAAACCAACCCAGAACCGCACAGCCTCATGGAAAATGAACAACTTTCTCCTGAATGTTGACTGGATAAACAATGAAATGAAGGCAGAAATAAAGACGTTCTTCGAAACCAACGAGAATGAAGACACCACATACCAGAATCTCTGGGACACATTTAAAGCAGTCTCTAGAGGAAAATATATAGCAATAAGTGCTCACATGAGAAGCAAGGAGAGATCTAAAATTGACACCCTATCGTCAAAATTGAAAGAGCTAGAGGAGCAAGATCAAAAAAACTCAAAACCTAGCAGAAGACAAGAAATAACTAAGATCAAAGCAGAATTGAAGGAGATAGAGACACGAAAAACCCTTCAAAAAATCAATAAATCCAGGAGCTGGTTTTTTGAAAAGATCAACAAAATAGAAAGACCACTAGCCAGACTAATAAAAAAGAAAAGAGAGAATAACCAAATAGATGCAATAAAAAATGATAAAGGGGATATCACCACAGATTCCACAGAAATTCAAACCATCATCAGAGATTATTACAAACAACTCTATGCACATAAATTAGAAAACCTGGAGGAAATGGATAAATTCCTGGACAGCTGCCTCCTGCCAAGCCTAAACCAGGAAGAAGTCGAAACCCTGAATAGACCAATAACAAGGTCTGAAGTCGAGGCAGCAATTAAGAGCCTACCACCCAAAAAAAGCCCAGGCCCAGATGGGTTCACAGCCGAATTCTACCAGACATACAAAGAGGAACTGATACCATTCCTACTGAAACTATTCCAAATAATCCAAAAAGAGGGAATCCTTCCCAAATCATTTTATGAGACCAACATCATCCTAATACCAAAACCTGGCAGAGACTCAACAAGAAAAGAAAACTACAGGCCAATATCCATGATGAACATAGATGCAAAAATCTTCAATAAAATAATGGCAAGCCGATTACAACAGCACATCAAAAAGCTTATCCACCATGATCAAGTAGGATTCATCCTGGGGATGCAAGGCTGGTTCAATATACGCAAGTCTATAAATGTAACTCACCACATAAACAGAACCAAAGACAAAAACCACATGATTATCTCAATTGATGCAGAGAAGGCCTTCGACAAAATTCAACAGCCCTTTATGCTAAAAACCCTCAATAAACTAGGTATCGATGGAACGTATCTCAAAATAATAAAAGCTATTTACGACAAACCGACAGCCAATATCATACTGAACGGGCAAAAACTGGAAGCATTCCCTTTGAAATCTGGCACTAGACAAGGATGCCCTCTCTCACCACTCCTATTCAATATAGTACTGGAAGTTCTAGCCAGAGCAATCAGGCAAGAAAAAGAAATAAAGGGTATTCAATTAGGAAAGGAGGAAGTCAAATTGTCTCTATTTGCAGACGACATGATTGTATATCTAGAAGACCCCCTCATCTCAGCCCAAAAGCTCCTGAAACTGATAAGCAACTTCAGCAAAGTCTCAGGATACAAAATCAATGTGCAAAAATCACAAGCGTTCCTATACACCAATAACAGACTTAAAGAGAGCCAAATCAAGAACGAACTGCCATTCACAATCGCTACAAAGAGAATAAAATACCTAGGAATACAACTAACAAGGAATGTAAAGGACCTCTTCAAGGAGAACTACAAATCACTGCTCAACGAAATAAGAGAGGACACAAACAGATGGAGAAACATTCCATGTTCATGGTTAGGAAGAATTAATATCGTGAAAATGGCCATACTGCCCAAAGTAATATACAGATTCAATGCTATCCCCATCAAGCTACCAATGACCTTCTTCACAGAACTGGAAAAAACCACCTTAAACTTCATATGGAACCAAAAGAGAGCCCGCATAGCCAAGTCAATTCTAAGCAAAAAGAACAAAGCAGGAGGCATCACACTACCAGACATCAAACTCTACTACAAGGCTACAGTAATCAAAACAGCATGGTACTGGTACCAAAACAGAGATATAGACCAATGGAACAGAACAGAGGCATTGGAGGCAACACAACATATCTACAACCACCTGATCTTTGACAAACCTGATAAAAACAAGCAATGGGGAAAGGATTCCCTGTTCAATAAGTGGTGTTGGGAAAACTGGCTAGCCATATGCAGAAAGCAGAAAATGGACCCCTTCCTGACACCTTACACTAAAATTGACTCCAGACGGATTAAAGACTTAAACATAAGACCTAACACCATAAAAACACTAGAAGGAAACCTAGGCAAAACCATTCAGGACATAGGCGTAGGCAAGGACTTCATGACCAAAACACCAAAAGCATTGGCAACAAAAGCCAAAATAGACAAATGGGACCTAATCAAACTCCACAGCTTCTGCACAGCAAAAGAAACAGTCAATAGAGTGAATCGGCAACCAACAGAATGGGAAAAAATTTTTGCAGCCTACCCATCTGACAAAGGGCTGATATCCAGAATTTACAACGAGCTAAAAAAGATTTACAAGAAAAAAACAAACAAGCCCATTCAAAAGTGGGCGAAGGACATGAACAGATACTTTACAAAAGAAGACATACATGAGGCCAACAAGCATATGAAAAAATGCTCATCATCACTGGCCATTAGAGAAATGCAAATCAAAACTACATTGAGATACCATCTCACACCAGTTAGAATGGCAATCATTAAAAAATCTGTAGACAACAGATGCTGGAGAGGATGTGGAGAAATAGGAACACTTTTACACTGTTGGTGGGAGTGTAAATTAGTTCAACCATTGTGGAAAACAGTGTGGCGATTCCTCAAGGACCTAGAAATAGAAATTCCATTTGACCCAGCAATCCCATTACTGGGCATATATCCAAAGGATTATAAATCGTCCTACTATAAGGACACATGCACACGAATGTTCATTGCAGCACAGTTTACAATAGCAAAGACCTGGAACCAACCCAAATGCCCATCGATGATAGACTGGACAGGAAAAATGTGGCACATATACACCATGGAATATTATGCAGCCATTAAAAATGAGGAGTTCGCGTCCTTTGTAGGGACATGGATGAACCTGGAAACCATCATTCTCAGCAAACTGACACAAGAACACAAAATCAAACACCACATGTTCTCACTCATAGGCGGGTGTTGAACAAGGAGAACACATGGACACAGGGAGGGGAGCACTATACATGGGGGTCTGTTGTGGGGGAGTGGGGGGGACAGCGGGGGGGTGGGGAATTGGGGAGGGATAGCATGGGGAGAAATGCCAGATATGGGTGAAGGGGAGGAAGGCAGCAAATCACACTGCCACGTATGCACCTAAGCAACAACCTTGCATGTTTTTCACATGTACCCCAAAACCTTAAATGCAATAAAAAAAAAAAAAAAAAAAAGAGATTCACTCTACCAAGTAAGGCTTCCAAGTCTAAATTCATCAAACGGATATTACCCAGACTCATTCAATTATTTTAATACTAGAAGTTTTCTGAACTCTTTGCCCTTCAGTAACACTGAAGGTCTCAGATAAGTCACACATGGGAAGAAGAAATTCGTTTTTTCAAAAACACAAAACAGATTTCAAAACCTTCCACTTGAAATGTAAAACAATAAGTAAAACACAGAAAACAATGAATAAGTTGTGATTTGTAAGAATTAATGTGTATCTAAAAGTTATTGTGTTCTCACTGTTCTTTTCCTACCTCAGAGGCTACACACAAGATGAAGGCTAAAATCTCCTTATAGATACCACACAAATTCTTACTAGATGGTTCTAAAGCTGAATCATGCTTCTAAAACAGTAGTTTCTAAATATGGGGATTCAATAGACAAAATTTCAAAATAACATGAGTGGCAGATAATGATTTCACAATTTTTATTTTTCCACATATGGACAGGAAGGCAAACAAAAAAACAATGAGACTACCCTATCATCATCAAAATAATCACTTAATAAAAAGAAAAGGTATTTTATCATCTCAGAAAGTATAAAGAAAACACAGTCAGCATTAAGAATACTCTTTGAAGGGGAGGATCCAAGATGGCCAAATAGGAACAGCTCTGGTGTGCAGCTCCCACCAAGAACAACATAGAGGATGAGTGCCCACTGCATTTTCAAACAAATTTTCACTGCCCACAGACCAGGAGATTGCCGGGCCGAAAAGCACCGCAAGTTTTCAGCACAGTGGTTTCAGCTGGTGCTGCGCTGGTGCACAGAAACCCACACAAATCTGGGCAGCCGTTTCAACTGTCGCCTGGAATGCCTGGGAGGCAGAGCTGCCCATTCAACTAAAAGGGAGGGGGCAGAAACAGGGGAGCCAGGTGATCTGGCTCCGCAGGTACCACTCCAACAAAACAAGCAATCTGAAATGCTCTGGATTGAGAGTTTCCCAGCAAGCACAGCAGGACCCAGGATGGTTCAGCTCAGTGGGGGAAAAGGTGACCACCACTACCGAGGCAGTCCGCCAATACTGAGGCAGTTCACAGAGCAGCTGGGCAGAGCCTGCAGCAGCTCAGCAATGCCTCTGCTGGCAGATGGTGACTAGACTACTCCATGCGGGGCAGGGCATCTATGAAAAAAGGCAGCAGCACAACAGGAACTTATAAATAAAGCTGACCTTCCTAGGACAGAGCACCTGGGAAAAGAGGCAGTTAAGAGTTCTCAGACTTAAAAGTACCTGCCCAGCAGCTCTGCATGGAACAACAGAGCTCCCAGCACAGCACTTGAGTTCCTATAAGGGACAAACTGTCTCCTGAAGCAACTCCATGATCCCCGTATACCCAAAGCAACACCTCATAAAGGTGTTGCTCACATCTGGCGGGTACCCTTCTGGGACAAGGTTAGCAGAGGAATAAACTGGCAGCAACCCTTGCTGTTCTGCAGCCCCCGTGGGTGATCCCCAGGTGAGCAGGGTCTGGAGTGGACCTCCAGTGGTCCTGCAGCAGAGGGGCCCGACTGTTAAAAGGAAAACTAAGAAGCAGAAAGAAATAGCTTCAACATCAACAAAAAGGATGCCCACTCAGAGAACCCATCTGAAAGTCACCAACTACAAAGACCACAGGTAGATAAAGCCACTAAGATGGGAAGAAACCAGCACAAAAAGGATGAAAAGACCCAAAACCAGAATGCTTCTCCTCCTCCAAGGGATCACAACTCCTCACCAGCTAGGGATCAAAGATGGATGGAGAATGAATCCAATGAATTGACAGAAACAGGCTTCAGAAGGTGGGTAATAACAAACTTCTCAGAGCTAAAAGAACATGTGCTAACCCAATGCAAAGAAACTAAGTACCTGGAAAAAAGGTTAGAAGAGATGCTAACTAGAATAAACAGCTTAGATAAGAATATAAATGACTTGATGGAGTTGAAAAACACAACACGAGAACTTCGTGGAGAATCCACGTTTCACTAGCTGAATCAACCAAGCAGAAGAAAGGATATCAGAGATTGAAGATCAACTCAATGAAACAAAATGAGAAGGCAAGAACAGAGAAAAAAGAGTAAAAAAAAAAAAAGAACAAAGCCTCCAAGAAACATGGGATTATGTAAAAAGACCTAATCTACGTTTGATAGGTGTACCTGAATGTGACGGAGAGAATGAATCCAGGCTGGAAAACAGTTTTCAGGATATTATCCAGGAGAACTTCCCCAACCTTGCAAACCAGACCACCATTCAAGTCCAGGAAATAAGTACCAAGTGGTAAAGACAATCGACACAATGAAAAAAATGCATCGACTAACAGGCAAAACATCCAGCTAGCATCAAAATGGCAGGATCAAATTCACACATAACAATATTAACCTTAAATGTAAATGGCAAATTGGATAAAAAGTTAAGACCCATCAGTGTGCTGTATTCAGGAAACCAATCTCACGTGCAAGGACACACATGGACTTAAAATAAAGGGATGGAGGAAGATGTATCAAGCAAATGGAGAGCAAAAAAAGCAGGAGTTGCAATTCTAGTCTCTGATAAAATGGACTTTAAACCAACAAAGATCAAAAGAGACAAAGAAGGGCATTACATAATGGTAAAAGGATCAATGCAACAAGAAGAGCTAATAATCCTAAATATATACTCACCCAATACAGGAGCACCCAGGTACATAAAGCAAGTTCATAACGACCTCCAAAGAGACTTAGACTCCCACACAATAATATTGGGAGACTTTAACACTCCACTGTCAATATTAGATCAATGAGACAGAAAATTAACAAGGATATCCAGGACTTGAACTCAGATTTGGACCAAGTGGACCTAATAGACATCTACAGAAATCTCCACCCCAAATCCACATAATATACATTCTTCTCAGCACCGCATGGCACCTACTCTAAAATTAACCACATAATTGGAAGTAAATCACTCCTCAGCAAAGGCAAAAGAATGGAAATCACAACAAACAGTCTCTCAGACCACAGGGCAATCAAATAAGAACTCAGAATTAAGAAACTAACTCAGAACTGCACAGCTTCATGGAAGCTGAACAACTGACTCCTGAATGTCGAATGGATAAATAATGAAATGAAGGCAGAAATAAAGGTGTTCTTTAAAACCATTGAGAACGAAGACACAACGTTCCAGAATCTGTGGGACACATTTAAAGCAGTGTCTAGAGGGAAATTTATAGCAATAAATGCCCATATGAGAAGCGAGGAAAGATCTAAAATTGACACCGTATTGTTAAAATTGAAAGAGCTAGAGAAGCAAGATTAAAAAAAAAACTCAAAAGCTAGCAGAAGACAAGAAATAACTAAGATCAGAGCAGAACTGAAGGAGATAGAGACACAAAAACCCTTCAAAAAATCAATAAATCCAGGAGCTGGTTTTTTGAGATCAACAAAATAGACTGCTAGCCAGATTAATAAAAAGGGAAAGGAAGAAGAATCAAATAGATGCAATAAAAACGATAAAGGGGATATCACCACTGATTCTACAAAAATACAAACTACAATCAGAGATTGTTACAAACAACTCTATGCACATAAACCAGTAAACCTGGAAGAAATGGATAAATTTCTGGACACTTGCACCCTCCCAAGCCTAAACCAGGAAGAAGTTGAAACTTTGAACAGACCAATAACAAGGGCTGAAATTGAGGCAGCAATTAATAGCCTACCAACCAAAAAAGTCCAGGTCCAGATGGGTTCACAGCTGAATTCTACCAGATGTACAAAGAGGAGCTGGTACAATTCCTTCTGAAACTATTCCAAACAATGCAAAAAGAGGGAATCCTTCCCAAATCATTTTATGAGACCAACATCATCCTGATACCAAAACCCAGCAGAGACTCAAGAAAAAAAGAAAACTTCAGGCCAATATCCATGATGAACATAGATGCAAAAATCTTCAATAAAATACTGGCAAACTGATTGCAACAGACATCAAAAAGCTTATCCATCACAATCAAGTAGGCTCCATTCCAGGGATGCAAGTCTGGTTCAACATACGCAAGTCCATAAACGTAATCCACCCCATAAACAGAAGCAAAGATAAAAATCACGATTATATCAATAGATGCAGAGAAGGCCTTTGACAAAATTCAACAGCCCTTTATGCTAAAAACTCTTAATGAACTAGGTATCGAAGGAACATATCACAAAACAATAAAAGCTATTTGGAACAAACCTATAGCCAATATCATACTGAATGGGCAAAAACTGGAAGCATTCCCTTTGAAATCCGGCACTAGACAAGGATGCCCTCTCTCACCACTCCTATTCAAAATAGTATTGGAATTTCTACCCAGAGCAATTAGGTAAGAAAAAGAAATAAAGGGTATTCAATTAGGAAAGGAGGAAGTCAAATTGTCTCTATTTGCAGACGACATGGTTGTATATTTAGAAGACCCTATCATCTCAGCCCAAAATCTCCTTAAACTGATATGCAACTTCAGCAAAGTCTCAGGATACAAAAATCAATGTGCAGAAAACACAGATATTTCTATACACCAATACCAGAGTAACAGAGAGCCAAATCATGAGTGAACTCCCATTCACAATTGCTACAAAGAGAATAAAATACCTAGGAATATAACTAACAAAGGTTGTAAAGGACCTCTTCAAGGTGAACTACAAACCACTGCTCAAGGAAATAACAGAGGACACAAACAGGTGGAAAAACATTCCAGGCTCATAGTAAGGAAGAATTAGTATCGTGAAAATGGCCATATTGCCCAAAGTAATTTATAGATTATGCGCTATCCCCATCAAGCTACCAATGACCTTCTTCACAGAACTGGAAAAAACCACCTTAAACTTCATATGGAACCAAAAGAGAGCCCACATAGCCAAGACAATCCTAAGCAAAAAGAACAAAGCCAGAAGCATCATGCTACCTGATTTCAAACTATACAACAAGGCTACAGTAATCAAAACAGCATAGTACGGGTACCAAAACAGAGATATAGATCAATGGAACAGAACAGAGGCCTCGGAGGCAATGCCACACATCTACAACCATCTGATCTTTAACAAACCTGATAAAAACAAGCAATGGGGAAAGGATTCCGTGTTTAATAAATGGTGTTGGGAAAACTGGCTAGCCATGTGCAGAAAGCAGAAACTGGACCCCTTCCCGACACCTTACACTATAATTAACTCCAGATGGATTAAAGACTTAAACATAAGACCTAACACCATAAAAACCCTAGAAGAAAACCTAGGCAAAACCATTCAGGAAATAGGCATAGGCAAGGACTTCATGACTAGAACACCAAAAGCACTGGGAACAAAAGCCAAAATAGACAAATGGAACCTAATTAAACTCCAGAGCTTCTGTACAGCAAAAGAAACCATCATTAGAGTGAACCAGCAACCAAGAGAATGGGAAAAAAATTTTTGCAATCTACCCATCTGACAAAGGGCTAATATCCAGAATCTACAAAGAACTTAAACAAATTCACAAGAAACAAACAAACAAACCCATCCAAAAGTGGGAGAAGGATATGAACAGACACTTTTCAAAAGAAGACATATATGAGACCAACAAACATATAATAAAATGCTCATCATTACTGATCATTAGAGAAATGCAAATGAAAACCATATTGAGATACCACCTCATGCCAGTTAAAATGGCGATCATTAGAAAATCTGGAGACAACAGATGCTGGAGAGGATGTGGAGAAATAGGAACACTTTTACACTGTTGGTGGGAGTGTAAACTAATTCAACCATTGTGGAAGACAGTGTAGCACTTCCTCAAGGACCTGGAAATAGAAATTCCATTTGACCCAGCAATCCCATTACTGGGTATATACCCAAAGGATTATAAATCATTCTATTATAAAGACACATGCACAGGTATGTTTCATAGCAGCACTGTTTACAATAGCAAAGACCTGGAATGAACCCAAATGCCCATCAACGATAGACTGGAAAAGGAAAATGTGGCACATATACACCATGGAATACTATGCAGCCATAAAAAATTATGAGTTTGTGTCCTTTTTAGGGACATGGATGAATCTGGAAACCATAATTCTCAGCAAACTGACAGAAGAACAGAAAATCAAACACCTCATGTTCTCACTCATAGGCAGGTGTTGAACAAGGAGAACACATGGATGCACGGAGGGGAGCATCACACACTGGGGGTCTGTTGGGGGGGCCAAGGGAGGAAGAGCAGGGAGTTGGGGGGTTGGGGAGGGATAACATGGGGAGAAATGTCAGATGTGGGTGACGGGGGAATGGAGGCAGCAAACCATATTGCCATGTGTGTATCTATGCAACAATCCTGCATGATCTGCACATGTACCCCAGAACCTAAAGTGCAATTAAAACAAAATACTCTTTTAAATTGAATCAATTTAACATTATTTTAAAAACTCACTACAACATCTCTATTATTTTTATTTCATTCAATATTGATAAGAACTATGTCACAGCCCAGCACTGGAATTTGGGAACCAATGTTCTAAATTCATTGTACAGAATACTTTCAGTAGTGAAACAAAATGTATATAGTAGTTACAATTATTACTTGATATGTAAAATAAAAGATGCAATAAAACTATTTGGTAACTCAATTTCAATGTAGTTTCATAACTTGTTCAGAGAGAACTATTTGTCCTCAAGATATAATCAAACTCACATATGAGTCCAAAAACTCACTTCAAGAAGATAGTCTATTTACGTCCATTTATTTTTCACTTAAAAAACTGTTGATGAGACTTTTGTTGAAAAATTAGTCTCATATACTGTTATTTCCTCTCTATACTAACTAAAAAGCTACATATGTTTAAATATACCACCTAATTAATTCATTAAGACATCATTTATTTGAGAGGTATTGTGACGTATGAATTGTGTCATTCTGCTTACTAGCAGTGACCCCAAGTGGCCACCAGAGAAACACACGTAATTCAACTTCTTTTTTCCGGTTTCAGTCTTCAAGAGGTTAGATCAAACTGCTACACCTGGATAGGTCTGCAGATTAATCTTTGGTTAAATTCATTGGAGATTATTATAAAAGTACTGCAATTTGAGTTCCTGTGAGGTTGGACTAGTCAAGCCAAAGTTTCAAATGCCCAACATAAGGTGTAAAAAAGACTTAAAGTCCCAATGTTCACAGAAAAATGCTGTTATTACAGATCTACATAATTTTACCCCAGAGCAGTGATAATTTTTATGTAAACAAAGCACCCCTGGAAAAGGACAGAACACAATTGAATCAACAGATAATTTGGATCACTTCTGAGCTGTCCTAGATCTACCATTTACACTTTACAAAATCAAAATACAAGAATGCTATTTATTTCCCATGCTTTGAATTGACTAAATCACTCTCAACTATCGTCAAACACAAGTAGTTTCCTTTGTTGGCCTCTTTCTCTAAAGCCAAAATCTTTTAATTTTACTTACCAATTAGGGGCCTAACTCCTGCATGTAAAAATTAGAGGGGGCAGAAAGACAAGAGAAAGAATAATCCAAAAAAAGGACTAACAGAAGGATTAGGAAGGAAAAATGCAAGGTTGCAAGAGCCTTCTATATCCCCTAAAGGCCCTTAAACCACAGCCTGTCTATTCCTTTAGCCTAATTATTGTTCATAGAAGTGATGATATTATTCTATACCTACCAGGAGACTGGTCATCTAACAGAAACTCTTGCTTTTCTGGCTCTGCCCTGGTGTTTTAGGCTCAGGGGCCCCACTCTCCACTTCACTGAGATCATTCTGGAGCACAGTTTCCTCAGTCTTCGGCATCTTGATGTTAACTGGAATTGGAGAGAAAAGTAGAGGCCAGTTGTGTAAGACCTGACTCTCACCCAGGGACAAGAAGAAAGAGGGCTCCTCAACTGCAGTTGTGTGCCCCGGTGACTGAACCTGATGCCCTCAGTTGAAAGGATTAAGTATCAGGGCTCAAAGCTTCTCAAAGGAACAACTAGGGTCTTCAAACAGGCCTTGAGAGGAAGGGGAATTAGCGGCAGTTCCTTTACTGAAATCGAAGTTTAGTGTTGGGCAAGCGTAAGAGGAAAACAAGGCCCAGAGATGGACAATAACTCACCAGAAGTGGGGCACACTGCACATTACTAACCAAACTAGGAAAGGAATCTTCCTTGGCTCTGACTACCTTTCATTGGTCCTGGAATACATTCTAACTCCTTAACTACTGCTCCAGACCTTCCTGAAGGGGCTCAATGTCCCCCCACGGCCTTTGGGACCCTGGTCACTCACTTCCTCCTCGTCCTTGACTGGCTGGCCCGCTGTGTCTGCTAGTGAAGCCCCTCTGCCTCCCCAGCCCGGTCCTGGGAAGTACCATTGTAGCCAGGAGGAGAGGGGAGATTATCAGGGATGAGTCTGACGGAACGATGGAGATTATGAGGTCCACCTGGAGTGCACCCCTACCTGTGACACTAGATAGGAGAGTCCAAACATGAAAACAAAGGATGATCCATTTCCAGGGTAGCGGGTTGGTGTTACTTGCCCAGGGTGCTTTGGAAACCAAGAGAGCAGGAAAGGCAAGCAGGGTCTCACCACTGAGTGATAAAGGGAGGAGGCTGAGATACACATAATGAGGCTTTATGTTCATACCCTCCTGCCAAGGCTCGGAGCCTCTCAAGAGCTTGGGAGTAATCTCAAGCCCTGCTCCTCATGAATGAACTGTTCAAAGCTTTTATTCCTACTGCCCTGTTGGGATTCAGTTAAGTTGGTGGCAAAAATATTAAGGGAAAGTAATGGATTCCACTTTAGCTGGGAGGTCTATCACGGACAACAAGCCCATAGCCTCCACTTAGGCAATTATAGCATCTTCTACTGGAGCCCCTACAGCCAATTGCAGGGCAGCCTTATTAATATCTTTATCCATCATAGCATTAATCACAGTTTCATAGCCACATCTCGTTCCCCTATAATTTGGGCCGATGTGGGCATGGAATATCCCAGACCCCGAGTAAACTCCATGCCACCCCAAGGCACCTTATGGCGCCTGGGGCATCTTAGCACCTCCCTTAACACCTGGCATGGGACATATCATAATTCTAGTCGCAACTATACTATAACCTTTATTCATAACCACACTGATCAGTGCCTGATTTGCACTACCCATCCATATGTTTTCCTTATGGAAACTAACATTTCCATTACACCCCAAAACTCCATCGTTAAGTCAAAGTCTGAAGGACACAGCCTAGCACGTAGTGACACCTATGCTGCCCCAGAAAAAAAAATAGCATTTAAGTATGTATTTAGGGGAAAAATCAGCATTTGTTGTTTGTTTGTTTGTTTGTTTGTTTCACTTCATGCTGTTCATACAGCCCCTACAAATAAAGAACCAACTGGGCTACAAAATTCCAGAAGTCTTTTTTGGGTTTTCTTTTATCTTTTGCATAAGTGAATCCACCACAGAAAGTAAGGAGAGACACATGAACTGTTAAACTCTCATTTTACAAATATGGAAATCAAGACTCATATTAAAGGACTAGTCATGGAAGCTGTGTAGTAAAGGGGCAAGACCGTAAGCCTGAAAGGAATTCTACATTTTGGTTTGGGTTCTTTCAGCTCAATTATTTGCATGCTCTTCACTGCAATCCAATTGTGAGCTTCGGATCTCATCTGTAAACTGAGGACACTGGAATGAATGATCCTAAGGGGCCTCATGTTGCTCACTCTTTAGTCCTAGTCTACTTTGTCACTCTACTGGCCAGTCATCATAGTGATATGAGGACCCCTAGATTGGCCTATTTCCAGTATGTATATGTTTCCACACTATACTATTTGATCCCTCCCTTACCCTGACTTAATTTCTTAACACATAAAAATTGTTTCTTTTATAAATCAAGACTATACTTTGACCAGATTCTCACCACCATTCTCGCCTTGTTAATGATAATAGTACAGTGTGAGTATCTTGCACAACATGTGGATTTTGAAAAAGGAAGTTATGGAAAAGAGGTCCAAGAACTTTCCAGCCTTGGAAAAATCCACCTTAACCTCCAGGCACAAGAGGATATGAGGGGACTTGGCTAGTAAAGTTACCACTTAGCTAAAGAGTTTATTTTACTAATAAATACTAAATCTTAATTTCCCCCTCATCCTTCCTAGTATTTGCTGCAGTAATGTCAACTGTGAAACACATTGCTCTCACATCAAACCCAGGATAAATGTCTAAATATATTTTTCTTAATTTGAACATAAAATTATACATTCATAAGGTATATGTTTCACTATACCAGAAGTTCATTTTTCATTTAAAAAATCAGAATTCTATTTTATTTATTTCTAAGAAAAATCTTCCAGAATGACATCAATTCATTTTTTCACAAAATTGCATTGTTTAAAAAAAAAAAAAAACACTGATACCTAAAGTTCTATTAGCACTTCATTCAAATAGTCAAATAGTCTTTTTAAGTGTCTTTTAATATTGAAATCCCTGGGAGAGGTAATGAGGGGAAATAGAAGTGTGGAAACAATAAAGGAGGTGAAGTAGAGGAAAACAGCAAATTACATTTTGCCTAGGGATGGCCCAGATACTGTATTTAATAATATGTATTATCGGTAGTTGTCAAGAACCAACTAGAGGGACAGAGAAAGACGGTGGAATAGAAGACTATACCTTTTGGACCTCCTGCAGGAACACCAAATGGTAACCAATATCTGCATACAGAAAAGCATCATCATGAGAACCAACAATCAGGTGAGCAATCACAGTGCCTCGTTTTAACTTCATATCATTGAAAGAGGCATTGAAGAAGGTCGGAGAGAGACAGTCTTAAATCCCCAATGCCACCCCTCCCCAATGCCCTTGCAGCAGCTGTGCAGCTCAGAGAGTCTGTACACTTGGGAGAAGAAGAGGGCAGTGACTGGGGGACTCCACAGTTAATTCAGTGCTACCCTGTCATAGCAGAGAGCAAAGTGATGCTGGGCTCAGCCAGTGCCCATTCACAGAGGAAGCATTTGGACCAGACCTATCTAGAGGGGATTCACCCATTCCAGGGTGGAGAACTTCAGTCTCTCAGCAATCCACGCCACTATAGGCCAAAGTGCTCTGGAGTTCCAGGTAAACTTGAAGGGCACTCTAGGACACAAAGACTGCAATTCCTAGGCAACTCCTAGGAAATTAAACAATATTCACATAAATGAACAGTGGATCAATAAAGAAGTTGAAAAGGAAACTGAAAAATTTTATGAAACAAATGATAATGGAAACACAATATACCAAAACCTATGGAATAACAGAAACAGGAGTACTAATATCAAAATTTATAGCTGTAAATGCCTATCTTAAAAAGAAGAAAAGCTTCAAATAAAAAACCCAGTGAGGCATCATAAAGAACTATAAAAACAGGGGTAAATTAGAAGAAAACAGAGTAAATTAGAAGAAAAGAGATAATAAATATTAGAGCAGAAATAAATGAATTTGAAATGAAGAAAATAATACAAAAGATTAATGAAACAAAAAGTTGGTTTTTTGTCAAAGGTAAACAAAATTGACAAATGTTTAGACAGACTCATGAAGAACAAAGTGGAGAAGACCCAAATAAATAATATCAGAGATGAAAGAGGAGACATTACAACTGTTACCACAGAAATTCAAAGAATCACCATTGGCTACTATGAGCAAGTATATGCCAATAGATTGGAAAATCTAGAAGAAATTGATAAGTTTCTAGACACATGTAATCTACCAAGATTGAACCACTAGGAAATCCAAAACCTGAGCAGACCAATAACAAGTAACACAGTCAAAGCCTTAATAAATAATCTCCATCTATGAGGGGGTGGAAAAAAAGCCTGAGACCTTATGACTTCACTGCTGAATTCTACTAAACATTTAAAGAAGAATTAATACCAGTCCTACTCAAACCGAAAAATAAAGGAGGAGAAAATACTTTCAAACTCATCCTACAATGCTAGTATTGCCCTGATACCAAAACCAGACAAACACACATCAAAAAAGGAAAACTACAGGCCAATGTCCCTGATGAACATTGATGCAAAAATCCTCAACAAAATACTAGCAAACACTTTCAACAATACATTAGAAAGATATTTAATAATGACCAAGAGGGATTTATCCCTGGGATGCAAGGATGGTTCAACATACACAAGTCAATCAGTGTGATACATTATATTAACAGAGTGAAGAACAAAAACCATATTATAATTTCAAATGATGCTGAAAAAGCATTTGATAAAAATTTAACATTATAATAAAAATCCTCAAAAAACTGGGTATAGAAGGAACATGCCTCAACATAATAAAAGCCACATAAAACAGAGACCCACAGCTAGTATCATAAGAATGGGTAAAAAGTGAAACTCTTTCCTGTAAGATCTGGTACACAACAAGGATACCCACTTTCACCACTGTTATTTCACCACTATGAATCTACTACAAGAAAACATTGGGAAAACTCTCCAGGACTTTGGTCTGGGCAAAAATTTCTTGAGCAATATCTCATAAGCACAGGCAAACCAAGGCAAAAATAGACAAATGGAATCACATCAAGTAAAAAGCTTCTGCAAGGCAAAGGAAACAATCACAAAGTGAAGAGCTAACACCCAGAAAGGGAGAAATGTTTGCAAACTACCCATCTGACAAGAGATTAATAACCAGTATATATGGAGCTCAAACAACTCTATAGGAGAAAATCTAATAATCCTATTAAAATGTGACCAGAAGATCTGAATAGATGTTGGGATTCACTCGGGGTAGCTGGCAAAATATTAGGGAAATATTAGGAAGGTTATAAGATATAGTCTCAAACCTTTTGGAAGACCAAAAGGTTTTTATTAACTTATGGAACAGGTTGAAAGCACCCAGTTCTTACATTAGAGCATTAAGTCATAGAGTGAAAGATTAAGAATAATAAAAACTTCCCCAGTTAAGTTTGTTTACCCTACATCACTTTGTCTCTCCTCTGTTTACGCATATAAACTTTGTGCTGGATGGCCCTCTCAGGGGGAGGTTGAAAGGGAATTACCCATTAATGGTGTCTATTCTGGGCCCCAGAACCAAGACCTTTTTTCATTCGTAAAACCACTCTTTTAACCATGCTAACTATCCACAAGCTAGTTGACTTAGAACCTCTGTTATTAAATCCATACTGAATAAATGCAAGGAGGAACAGGGAGTTACGGTTGGTTAGCTGCAATCACCCTCTGAAAGCAGCAGACAACCATCCCTAGCCCACTCAACACTGTGTTCTGTGTGAGAGTGTATTTTATTCATCTGTCGCTGAGTCAGGGTTGAAAAGACAGATCTCCACAGGTAGTGATCAATGTCTCAGGTGGTGATCCCGATGTGCCACGTCTCAAATATATCTCAAAAGAAGGCATACAAATGGCAAACAAGCACATTAAAAGGTGCTCAACATCAGTGATCATCAGAGAAATGCAAATAAAAACTACAATGAGGTATCATCCCATCACAGTTAAAATGGCTTATAGCCAAAAGACAATAACAAATGCTGGCAAGGATGTGGAGAAAAGGGAACCTTTGTACACTGTTGGCAGGAATGTAAACTGGTATAACCACTATGGAGAACACTCAAAAAACTAAAAACAGAGCTACCATATGATCCACTAATACCGCTCCTGGGTATATTTCCAAAAGAAAGGAAATCAGTATACTGAAGAGATATCTGCACTCCTATGTTTATTGCAGCACTGTTCACAATAGCTGAGATTTGGAAGCAACCTAACTGTCCATCAACAGGTAAATGAATAAAGAAAATGTGCTATACATACACAATGGAGTACTATTAAGCCATAAGAAAAGAATGAGATCCTGTCATTTGCAATAACATGGATGGAATTGGAGATCATTATGTTAAGTGAAATAATCCAGGCACAGAAAGACAAACATAGCATATTCACACTTATTTGTAGGATCTAAAAATCAAAATTGGTCAGGCATGGTGGTTCATGCCTATAATCCCAGCACTTTGAGAGGCTGGGGTGGGCAGATCACTTGAGATTAGGAGTTGGAGACCAGCCTGGCCAATATGGTGAAATCCCATCTCTACTAAAAATACAAAAGTTGGCTGGGTGTGGTGGTGCACACCTGAAGTCCTAGCTACTCAGAAGGCTGAGGCAGGAGAATCACCTGAACCTAGGAGGTGGAGGTTGCAGTGAGCTGAGATCGCACCACTGCACTCCAGCCTGGGCGACAGAGCAAGACTCTGTCTCATAAATAAATAAATGAATATCAAAACCATTGAACTCATGGAGATAGAGAGTAGAAGGATGGTTACCAGAGGTTGGGAAGGGTAGTGGGGAAGGTGGCAATGATTAATGTGTACAAAATAATTAGAAAGAGTGAATAATACCTAGTGTTTGATAGCAAAACAGGCTGACTATAGTAAATAATAATTTAATTGTATATGTAAAAATAGCTAAAAGAGTACAATGCGAATATCTGTAACACAAAGGTTTAATGCTTGAGGGGATGGATACCCCATTTTCTATGGTGTGATTATTACATATTCCATGCCTGTATCAGAACTTCTCATGTATCACATAAATATATATAACTACTATGCACCCACAAAATTAAAAGTTATGTAAAGGATCAACCAGAAAAATGTTAGAAATTGAGGCCTAGAAAGATGAAATGAAAATGTGCCCTCTTCTCCAAATTTCAGTTAACAATAACTACTTTTTATGTAACTATATATTCAAATGCATGCTCTATGCTCACAATACTACCTGCACAATAGGTAAGACGTTATTTTATGCCCATTTAATGAGGTAACAAGATGGAAATATGAAAACTAGGTAAATTAATAAAGATCACACAGCAAGCAAGGGAGATAAGTTTTGCACACACAAGCAAGGAAGATAAGTTTTTCTGACACTTCATAATATATTTTTTCTCTTACATGACACCAACTTGCATCTATGGCAGAGAAGCTGTTGCCAAAATTTAGGAAAACCTAATTTTCAGTGGTATGATAAGTACTAGAAGTTGGGTACATACAAGAAGTATGATAGGTGGTCAGAAAGAAGGCAAGATATCTTCCAGGAGCTTGAAATTAAGTATTAACCCAGCCTTTAACTGAGGCCCAAAAAATAAGATTATAAGGATTACTGGGCTTTCAAGGTGATAGAGTATCTGTCTTATACTGGCTCTCCATTTAACCTTAAGACCTTTTCTAACCTTTCATAATGGCTAATATGATATTTGTCAGATGTGCCCCATCATTTATCAGGACCTTCTCTTCTTGGTAACATAATTCTCTATTAAAGTGAACATTACTCAAAAATGCAAATATTTTTCAATGTATCATAAGAGAAAGTGAAAAACTTCTAATTTAAGTGGAGTCTAAAGCTTTCCTTTTCATATAATATTTTATAAAATATTGAGGCAGGGAATAGGGAAAAAGAGGCAGGAAAATAGGGAACATAAGGCAGGAGAATAGCAAAAGGAATTAAAACTTGGATAAAGGGCAGAATAAGTAAAACCAGAGAGCAGAATCAAAGTGAAGGGGTGGGTGAGCAAGAAGCAAGATAAGAGGCAGAAGTTGAGCACCCAAAACAAAAGGAAGAAAAAAAAGTGAGCAAGAACCCCATGGCTAGCAAGATCTGGACCAAACCAGTAAGGGTTAGCCCTTCAGAGATAGGCATGTGCATTAAAGAGAAAAAGTATCCTTAACATGACCCTATATGATATTCAGCTCATTAAAACTCATGCATAAGGACTGCATATCATGCAGGTACTTAAAATTGTGGAACAGAAGCTACCCTACAAATGCACAGCGGCCAAAGTAACTAAGCAATACAGCTGTCAGTTAAAGGGCTGACACTGGCTAGAGATTAGGCAGCTTTGGGAAGGGAAGAAAACACACACACACACACACACACACACACAAAACCCTCAAAGTACACCAAACTAATGCTGATCTCATCTCTCAGAGATCAATCTACTTTCCCACTCTGAGAGTGTAATACTCTGCTCAACAAATTTTTGCTGCTTTGCTATCTGTGTGTCTTGTCCAACTCTTTGTTCAGGATACCAAGAGCCTGAAAATGTGTGGCACCATCCAGTAACAATATTACATGACTTTTGCGAACTATGAGTTATATACCGTGTTTGTTCGTTGTATATTACTGTGAGTAATACACCTGGTTACCCACTCTGGGTACACATATCACAGTCTGCAAAGACATTCAAGAGAACTGTATGCATTTAGCAGGGAATTTTTACCCTTCAGATGTGCTATAACCCAACCTCAATACTGTGATATCAACAGCCTGGAACTGCTTGGCACCATCTGGCAACAATATTATATGACTTTTTTTTAACTATGAGTAATATACCCATGTTCGTTTTCACATAAAGACAACCCTAAATCTTTGAGTAAAATGTTTCCTCCAGGAGGAAGGACCATATATATTTGTTGGCTTCTTTTATTCCTTGGCACACTTGGGGTTATGCATTTGGGGTACACATATCACAGTTTGCAAAGTCATTTATGAGAATTTTATGCCTTCAGCAGGGAATTTTTATCCTTCAGATGTGCTTTAAACCTACCTCAATACTGTGATCAATTATTATTTGTTAAATTATATTTTATGTATACTATTCCAAAAAAGAAAGTTATACTGAGAGTCAATCTTATCCATAAGGACACAAAGAAGACTAAGTAAAACAGAGATATTCATAGATGTCCATAAGTGGTATAAAATTACAAAGTTTAAGAGGAATACTGGGTAAGAATATTTTAGTTAACACATAAAAAATTTAAACATTTCATTTTATAAAGAAGCATCTGAGGCTCAGAGAACTTCAATTAGAGTTTACAGAATTCTACCAGTTTACAGAAAAGTCAGGACTAGAACCCATATCTTGGATTGTTTATTTCACAACATATATAGCCATGCAAGAGCAATTTAACTAAGTACATACATTTGCTAAAGAAAAAATGTAAATGATACACAATGGATTTAAAAACTAAGAGGTGAAGTTAAGTAGGGCTTTATTAGTCAAGATTCTCCAGAGGGACAGAACCAATAGGCTACATATAGACATGGTTTATTAAGGAAATTGAAAAGGGAATTTATTAGGGAGAATTGGTTCACATAATTACAAGACGAAGTCCTACAATAGGCTGTCTGCAAGCTATGGAAGAGAAAAGGCAGTAGTGGCTCAGTCCAAGTCCAAAAGCCTCACAACCAGGAAAGCCAACAGTGCAGCCTTCAGTCTGTGGCAAAAGGCCTGAAATCCCTCAGCAAACCACTGGTACAAGTCCCAGAGTTCAGAGATCAAAGAATCTGGAGTCTGATGTCCAAGGTGGTAGGAGTG
This sequence comes from Aotus nancymaae, assembly GCF_030222135.1. Classification (NCBI taxonomy): domain Eukaryota; kingdom Metazoa; phylum Chordata; class Mammalia; order Primates; family Aotidae; genus Aotus; species Aotus nancymaae. Next base: position 44,758,206 of record NW_026988415.1, on the reverse strand, counting down.
GAAGGAAGCTTCCAGCATGGGAAAAGGAAGCCAGAAGACTCAGGAGGCAAATTTATCCCACCTCCTTCTGCCTGCTTTGTTCTAACCATGCTGGCAGCTAATTGGATGGTGCCCACCCACACTAAGGGTGGGTCTTCCTCTCCCAGTCCACTGACTCAAATGTTCATCTCCTCTGGCAACACACTCACAATCAGAAACAATACTTCACCAGCCATCCAGGCATCCTTCAATTCAATCAAGCTAACACCTAATATTAACTATCACAGAGCCAAAGATCACCATACAGTATAGTGTAGTGGAAGACAAACAGCTAACTAAAGTGGTTGGGGCACATAAATACAGGATGGCACCTTTATTTGTTTTATTTTATTAGAGATGAAGGTCTTGCTATGTTGCCCAGGCTAAACTTAAACTACTGGGCTGAAGCAACCCTCCTTCCTCAGTCTCCCAACTAGCTGGGATCACAGATGCACACCACTATTTCCAGCTTTAAATAAAACCACACAAAATCATAAAATACATTTATTTCATTACTGTCTTCTTTACAGTACAGAACTACACATCAACATTATCTGTATTTACCTTTTACCAATGTGTTTTCTTCACAGAACCCAAAGGGAGTATGAGAAGGTTCTAGGTAATCTGAGAGTAGCCTAAAATTGAAACTTCCAAGCAAAAAGTCAGGCATGATGGATGGAGAAACCATTAGAGATCTTCATGGAAAGGAGATACAAAGCAGTGGAAGATGAAATTTCTGACAGCAGCATTTAGTGTCTACTTCTCCATTCACATTTCACACCATTCATTCCTAGCATATGGCAGTAATGACCTTTGTTCCTTCTCCTAAACAGGCCATGTGTCTTCCTACCTCGATGTCTTAAGCCTGCTATTTTTCTCTATATAATGATTTCTTCCTTATTTACCCACTTTTCCGGGACTAATTGATTCCTCATTGTTCAAGTCTCAACTTTCAAATTCTAAATTACTCAGAGAAACTTCTATGGCTTTCCAATCTAAACAAGAGTTCCCCGTTAGCCCCTTTCTTAACATTCTGTACTTTTTTAATCTCTGGGACACACTTGAAGCAGTGTCCAGAGGGAAATAGCATTAAATGCCCACAAGAGAAGTGAGGAAAGATCTAAAATTAACACCTTAATGCCATGATTAAAAGAACTAGAGGAGCAAGATCAAACAAATTCAAAAGCTAGCAGAAGACAAGAAGTAACTAAGATCAGAGCAAAACTGAAGGACATAGAGACACAAAAAAAAAATCCCTTCAAAAAATCAGTAAATCCAGGAGCTGATTTAGGGGATATCACCACCAATCCCACAGAAATACAAAATACCATCAGAGTACTACAAACATCTCTATGCAAATAAACCAATAAATCTAGAAGAAATTGATAAATTCTGGGACACTTACACCCTCCCAAGACTAAACCAGGAAGAAGTTGAATCCCTGAATATAACAATAAATAGGTCTGAAATTAAGGTAGCAATTAATAGCCTACCAACCAAAAAAAAAGTCCAGGTCCAGACAGGTTCACAGCTGAATTCTACGAGATGTACAAAGAGGAGCTGGTACCATTCCTTCTGAAACTATTCCAAACAATACAAAAAGAGGGAATCCTCCCTAACTCATTTTATGAGACCAACATCATCCTAATACCAAAACCTGGCAGAGACACAACTAAAAAAGAAAATTTCAGGCCAATATACATGATGAACATTAATGCAAAAATCCTCAATAAAATACTGGCAAACCAAATCCAATGGCACATCAAAAAGCTTATCTATCACAATCAAGTCAGATTCATCCCTGGGATGCAAGGCTGCTTCAACATACGTAACTCTATCAACGTAATCCATCACATAAACAGAATCAAAGACAAAAACCACACGATTATCTCAATAGATGCAGAGAAGGCCTTTGACAAAATTCAACAGCCATTTGTACTAAAAACTCTCAATAAACTAGGTATCTGTGGAACATATCTCAAAATAATAAGAGCTATTTATGACAAACCCATGGCTAATATCATACTGAATGGGCAAAAACTGGAAGTATTCCCTTTGAAAACTGGTGCAAGACAAAGATGCCCTCTCTCACCACTCCTATTCAACATATTATTCAAAGTTCTGACCAGGGCAATCAGGCAAGAAAAAGAAATAAAGGGTATTCAACTAAGAAAAGAGGAAGTCAAATTGTCTCTATTTGCAGATGGCATGGTTATATATTTAGAAGACTCTATCAACTCAGCCCAAAATCTCCTTAAGCTGATAAGCAACTTCAGCAGAGTCTCAGGGTACAAAATCAATGTGCAAATATCACAAGCCTTCCTATACACCAATAACAGACAGAAAGCCAAATCATGAGTGAACTCCCATTCACAATTGCTACAAAGGAATCAAATACCTAGGAATACAACTAACAAGGGATGTGAAGGACCTTTTCAAGGAGATCTACAAACCACTGCTCAAAGAAATAAGAGAGGACACAAACAGTTGGAAAAACATTCCATGCTCATGGTTAGGAAGAAGTAATATTGTGAAAATAACCATATCGGACAAAATAATTTGTAGAGTCAATGTTATTCGCATCAAGCTACCATTGACTTTCTTCACAGAATTGGAAAAAAAAAAAACACAAAACCTTAAACTTCATATGGAACCAAAAGAGAGCCCACATAGCCAAGACAATCCTAAGCAAAAAAAGAAAAAAAAAATGAACAAAGCTGAAGGCATCATGCTATCATACTTCAGACTATACTACAAGACTACAGTAATCAAAACAACATGGTACTGGTACCAAAAGAGAGATATAGACCAATAGATCAGAACAGATGCCTCAAAAATAATGCCACACATATACAACCATGTGATCTTTGTCAAACCTGACAAAAACAAGTAACAAGGAAAGGATTCCCTATTTAATAAATGGTGTTGGGAAAACCGTCTAACCATATGCAGAAAGCTGAAACTGGATCCCTTCCTAACAACTTATACAAAAATTAACTCCAGATGGATTAAAGATTTAAACATAAGACCTAACAGCATAAAAACCCTAGAAGAAACCCTAGGCAATTCCATTCAGGCCATAGGCATAGGCAAGGACTTCATGACTAAAACACCAAAAACAATGGCAACAAAAGCCAAAATAGACAAATGGGATCTAATTAAGCTTAAGAGCTTCTGCACAGCAAAAGAAACTGTCATTAGAATGAATTGGCAACCAACAGAATGGGAAAAAATGTTTGCAATTTACCCATCTGACAAAGGGCTAATATCCAGAATCTAAAAAGAACTTAAACAAATTTACAAGAAAAAAATAACCTCACCAAAAAGTAGGCAAAGGATGTAAACAGATACTTTTCAAAAGAAGACATTTATGCAGCCAACAAACATATGGAAAAAAGTTCATCATCACTGGTCATTAGAGAAATGCAAATCAAAACCACATTGGGATACCATCTCACACCAGTTAGAATGGTGATCATTAAAAAATCAGGAAACAACAAACACTAGAGAGTATGTGGAGAAATAGGAATGGTTTTACACTGTTGGTGGGAGTATAAATTAGTTCAATGATTGTGGAAGACAGTGTGGTGATTCCTCAAGGATCTAGAAATAGAGATTCCATTTGACCCAGCAATCCCATTACTGGGTATATACCCAAAGGATTATAAATTATTCTACTATAAAGACATATACATATGTATGTTTATTGTGGCACTTACAATAGCAATGACTTGGAACCAACCCAAATGCTCATCAATGATAGATTGAATAAAAAAATGTGGCACATATACACCATGGAATACTACGCAGCCATGAAAAAGGATGAGTTCATGTCCTTTGCAGGGACGTGGATGAAGCTGGAAACCATCATTCTCAGTAAACTGACACAAGAACAGAAAACCAAAAACCACGTTTTCACTCATAAGTGGGTGTTAAACAATGAGAACACATAAACACAGGGAGGGGAACATCACACACTGGGGCCTGTCGGGGGTAGGGGACTAGGAGAGGGATAGCAGGGGACAGGGGGATTGGAGAGGGATAAGGAAATCACCATGGCACGTGTATACCTATCTAACAAACCTGCACACTCTGCACATGTATCCCAGAACTTAAAGTATAATTTAAAAATAAATAAAAAATAAAAAGCACGTGGGTTAAGGGCCTAAGAACTGATGGTATCCATTAAAAATCAATTAAGTAATGGTTTACCTAATAAACAGAACCACCACGCTAAGTGTTGAAGGCCCTGCCTGCTTCTGCAGAGTGAAACAAAGGCAAACAGTTCATATATTTCTGTGTGCTTTTCTTTATTCTGTTTACTTAATAGCAATAACAGCAACAATTGCCATTGTTGAGCACTCACTAGATATCAAGCACCATGCTAACTCCTTTCTTCTAAGAATTATTTCATGGAATCTTGCCCATTATGATATTATTTCTAAAGTGTATATTTTCTCCTGCTGGAGACTCATCCTTATTATGAGAGAAAACACTGAAGCAGTTCCACAAAAGAGGCAGTTACATCACTTAGGAAACAATGCATGATTATCAAAACCAGAGAAAATCCACCCATCAGACAAGCAGAGTTCAATAAGCACTAAGCTCCTCCAACTGTCAGGTTTGGTGCTAGTTTCCAAGAAGATTCTTACCCTCAAGGAAGATAGTAATAATATTATTTTATAATAATAAAATAAAAAATAAAACTTAGCATCTACTTTTTACATTCACATTTAGATACCCATATGTAGATAGCTTTAGATCCCCTATTTCCCTTACTGATTGTATATTATATTCCAGACAAGACAAGTATCATCCTTTAAACATAGTCACTATATTCCAGAACTTGGCTTAACCTGGCTCAGTGCCAGGGTTCAGGCCAATTAACTGGTGGGACAGGTGGGAGTTCACCTGTGGGAATTACCTTGTTTGAGAACTTAGATTTGGATGGAAAGAGACCAGAGTGGGAAGAACCACTGAGAATTGCATGGTGCCTGTTCCCAAGCTCCATTTGGCAGTGATTTTTCAGTGCTTTTTTCCTTGACTCCAGTAAGACTTGTTTTTCTTGCCCCCAGGGAAAGTTTCACAAAACACTATTTACACTTTCTCTGTGTGACGTACTGATATTTTCTGTTCTGATTCTATTTTATTCCATTTTATTTTCTCTAATGCTAGTGTTGAATTAGTGGGTGACCACATGTCCTGGTTTGCCCAGCACAGTCCTAGTTGATGCTGTTATCCCCTATAATCATTAATGACTCTTCCTTTCAGCCATTAAATTGATTTCATAGTGCACTGCTCAGGTTTGGAAAATCTTGCTGTGGAAAAAGAAGCGTCAAGCAGCAAGTGAAGGCACTGTTTTCACAAGAAGGGAAGAGGCCCAGACCCCTGCAGAGCTGCCTCAGGGCCAAAGAAACAGCGCTGAGAAGGATTCATAATTTCTGAACCAAGGTCTGTGCCTTTGGCAGGGTACACAGGCAGCTGTGAGATGTTTCTCAGTGAGTCATAGAGCAGGGTCCCTTTTCTCCCAGAAACCACAGACCTGAAAGAGAAGGATCTTTGTTTCAATCCAGAGACTTACAGAGACATGTGCAGCTTATTAAGGAATTTGGGATTCCTATACTGCAGTCTGCAGGTTAGAGCAATAATCTAGGAACATCGAATTATTTCTGACAATGTTTAAACTCACAGTTTAAAGGAATTAAATACAATTGATTTTCATAAACATCTGTGTGACCAGGCTGGGTGCGATGGCTCATGCCTGTAATCCCAGCACTTTGCTGGGCTGATCACTTGCTGTCAGGAGTTCGAGACCAGCCTGGCCAACGTGGTAAAACCCTGTCTCTACTAAAAATACAAAAATTAGCTGGCCGTGGTGGCACATGCCTGTGGTTGCAGCTACTCAGGAGGCTGAGGCGGGAGGATCACTTGAACCCAGGAGCTGGAGGTTGCAGTAAGCCAAGATTCGCCTTGCACCACTGCACTCCAGTCTAGGTGACAGGGTGAGACTCTGTCTTAAATGAATAAATAAATAAATACATAAATAAATACATAAATAAATCTGTGTAGCCAAAATATGCTAGAAATAAATGATAGTTACTTAACAAAAAAAAATTCTGTACTTTTTAATAACAGGAATTACCACAGTTTGTAATTATACGTTTATTTGCATAATTAGTATTTACTGAATATTGAACTTCACCATGAGACTAAGCTTTCTGAGGGTAGAGGCTGTGCATTTGCTTCTTCACTGTGCCTAAAACATAATGGATACTCAATAAATTAGTGTGGAATGAATGAATAACCATAAATGCCCTAACCCCACAGGGCAACAACACTGGTGGGAGAATGACATAAAATGGAACACCCTTGCCTGCCTAATGTGCTGGACTCATCTTAGTTACCAGAGTCAGTCTTTCTTTCTTTGTGTTATAAACATGTTTCCTCTCTGTGTCTCTTTCAGTTCTTGGTTTCAGAACTTTGATCCACAACCTTCCCAGGAAACGAATCCCCTTATCTATAATTACCCGAGAAGACAGCCTGCTATAAATCAGATTTGCAGGAAGCCAGATTGCTATCTCTAGTAACAATCGAAGAAACCAAACAACTTCTGTAACAATTGGCCCCAAATAACCAACACTTGATTAATAACTGGTAGCTTTTTCAATTTTTGTTCCTGCATCCACCTTAGGACCAACCAGGGCAAACTAAATATGAACCTCCTAACCAGTCACATAAATTGTTCTGCTTCTACTTTGCCCACCTACAGCTTCCCCATGCCAAAAACCTCCAATCAAGAAATACCTGAAGTCTTCCCTTTTTTCCACTATAAAGTTTTCCCACTCCTCTGCATGGCTTTGAGTACCTGCCAAAATATAAGTGATGATGTCTGACTCATTTGCTATAGTAAGTTCCAAATAAATAGTCTTTGCTTTTTCTCATTTAGTTGTTTTTCCTTTATTTCCACATGAGGAAGAGTCTTCAAAGCTGAGAACAAATAAAGAAGGCATCAACTTGAGAAAAGAGAGAGAACATTTTATGTCCTGAGACCGTAGGTGTTTTCCCAGGACCTTGGAATGTAGCAGCAGAGGGTAGCAGCATCTCAGAAGCAACTGAGAGAGGCCTATTCCTGGGTAAAGGATCTCTCACTATTGCCCTCACTCTTGCTCTTTTTCATTCCCTGGCCTGCTTGTTTGCAAGATGGTTTAGCGGCAACCTCAGCCCAAAGATACTAGGCTGATTTCAAAGCCCTACCAAGAGCTGCATCACCACAATTGTACCTGGTGCTCCAGGACATGAATGAGTTGCACACTTAAAGTAGTTTCAACAAAAATACAGTCAGTTGGTTTTAAATTCTGGCAAGAATTGGTATCTTATTTATGTTTTGTTTTTGTTTGTTTGTTTGTTTTTAACTAGAGAGATTCTTTATGGACCCCAGAATGCATATTTACTGGCAAAAAATTTTTAAATATCTTTACTTAGAGAATAAAGAAAATCCACTTTCTGGCAGCAGGTAATATTTTCTGACATCTCAGAATGGAATTGAGTACAGTCTTCCCTTGGTATCCATGGAGTATTAATTTCAGGAACTCCGCCAACACCCACGTATACCAAAATCCACACATACTCAAGTCTAGCAGTTGGTTCTGCAGAACTTGAGTACACTAAAAGTTGGCCCTCCATATATGCAAGTTTTGAATTCTGTGAATACAGCATTTTAAATCCATGTTTAGTTGAAAAAATCTGCACATAGGTAGACCCACAAAGTTCAAAGCTGTGTTGTTCAAGGGTCAACTGTACATATCTGAATGCCTTCATAATTATGGCAGGTGTTGGGGAAGTTAGAATTTTGACTCAAAGTTGGCATACACCTTTTCTCAAAGTAAGTACATCGAAGGCCCTAGGCTTTTCTGGTCTTAAATAAATCATACAAACTGAGGGAGCTCTTTAAGAAAGTTGTTTTGGAGTTTAAGCCAAGAAAATTCACCTTGCTACCACTGTGTTAACTGATCTAAAACTATTCATTTGTCAATGGATAAATTCCTTTAATTCCTGCTTCTTACTTCCCATCTCCTTAATTCCCACTCTTTTTTTTTTTTTTTTTTAGACAGGGTATCTCTCTGTCGCCCAAGCTGTAATAGTGGCACAATCATGGCTCACTGCAGCCTCAACCTCCTGGACTCGAAGGATCCTCCCATCTTAACCTCCCAAGTACCTGTGACTACAGACATGTGCCACCATGCCTGACTAATTTTTATTCTTTGTAGACATGTGGTTTCACCATGTTGCCCAAGCTTGTCTTGAACTCCAGGTTTCAAGCAATCCACCTGCCTTGGCCTTCCAAAGTGCTGGGATTACAGGCATGAGCTACCATGTCCAACCAATTCTCACTCTTAAAACAACGTAATGCATTTATATATTTATAGAGTGGATATTCTTGAATGGTTAGGGACATGTTTTTTTGTTCCAATAATGTCATTAAATGAACCCTGTGTAAGGTTTGTTCTTGCCGAGTTTAAAAGGGAAGAAACTGAGGCCAGCACAAGAAGATCCAATGCGAAGGAATTTATTCAGGCTCCCGGACGAAGTTCTGTGGCCTGGCAGGAGGGGTTGGAGAAGTCGCGTGGACTCCTCCCGGCCCGGGGGAAGAGCGGGGGCATGGGTTATAGGGAGTGGAGGCATTCTATTGGTTGTGCCCAAGGTGAGTGGGCCCGGTGGGACAAAATGGTGGGGAGTGGGGCCCGGATGGGACAAAATGGCAGGTGAGGAGTGGGGCCCGGATGGGACAAAATGATAGGCAGGGAGTGGGGCCCAGATGGGACAAAATGGTATTGGGCAGGTCCTGATGGGGCTTTTTTTCTGGGCTCCCAGTGAGGGGGGGGATGTGTCCGAGCTCCCAGCAAGGGAAGGGGGTGTGTCCAGGCTCCCAGCGAGGGAAGGGGGTGAGTCCGAACTCCCAGCGAGGGAAGGGGGTGTGTCCGAGCTCCCCAGAGGGAAGAGGGTGTGTCCGAGCTCCCCGCAAGGGAAGTAGGGAGCGTCTGAGCTCCCGGTGAGGGAAGGATCTGTGCCCAAGCTCCCGGCGAGGGAGAGGGGTGTGTCTGAGCTCCCGGCAAGGGAAGCGGGGAGCATCTGAGCTCCCGGCGGGGCGGGGGGTGTGCGTCCATGCTCCCGGCAAGGCAACTGGCCTTACAACATGAGACTCACAACTTAAAGGAACTTTTAAATTAGCTCTTTAATTGAGCAAATCTGTCTTTCATAAAGCAAATAATTAGCCACCAATTTGTTTCCTAAACAAGATTTTACGTAGCAGATTTTCCTAAACAAAGACCCTTTTAGTTGGTGGTCTGTAGATTTTCTCATTTTTCCTGACTTCAGTAAAGACAAACTTATCATAAAAGGCCAATGTGGGATGATGTTAGTGAGAATGGCAGAGGAAGGACCTTGTAAAATTCTTCTCTCCATAAGAACAGTAAGTACATTGGCAAGTATGACAAAAGTCAACTTTTTCAGAACTCTGAAAATTAACCAAGGCTTTGAAAAATCCAAGGTGAGTTTATTAAAGAAAAAATGATTGAATTTCAGAGACAACAGCAAGCATTATGGTATTTCAGCTTGTTCTGTTTCCACCACTTTTTCTTCAGGCCCAAAGTTGTCATAAAGCTCAATACCCACATAATCACAGTGAAAACCAACAGCCAAAGGAGGGAGCAGAGGATTTGAAGCTGTCCAAAACATCATTCTAAGAGAAACATCATCATAGAAACTATTTGGGAGCTCCCTGGTAACACTCATTTCAAGTCTTGTCATTATTTGACCTGACCAAGATCTCACTCAGTGTGAACAGTCTTGTTCACAGGGGCATTTTATTTAAAGAAAACAATAGCAATTGTATAACACAATCACTCCTTGAGGTGGCAATAAGAGTTAAGACAAACAAGAAGCTGAACAAAAAGCCTAAAGAGTAAAACTGGGGAATAAGATGCTTATAGGGGACTTTGAAAAGCTTAGGCATTTAAAACACCCAAGAATCTAGGAGGCAACTCACATGTGCAGGGCTGTGTGCACACCTAGAAAAGATCTAAAAAGGCTCTAAATTTTCACCTTTAGGCGACCTTGAGACCCAGCACAAGTTGAAGGCTGAGAGAAAGTTGTAAACTGCTTTGCCTGAACATTGAAGGAATTATCCACAATACATATAGGGTCCCTGGAAAACAAATCTGGGAGACTTGGTTAATGGCTTTTAAGGAAATCTATGTCCAATCATTACCTTACTATTAACTAACCAAGTAGAGACTGGAGTGGCCACAAATGACAAACACACACACAACAAAATTCAAGAAAGTCCCTAAACAAACAATAAAAACAAACTGAACAAAAAATATCCTGGAAAGAAAGAAGAATCTGATTTTTATGTTCCCCATAATTATATAATTTACAATGTCCAATTATCTTGGACCCTTCTCTTACATCATACACAAAAATCAACTCAAAATGGATTAAAGGCTGAAATGTAAAACACGAAACTATAAAACTCCCAGAAAAAAACACATAGGGAAACGTCCTTTACATTGGCCTTGGCAGTGATGTCTTTTGTTATCACACCAAAAGCTCAAGCAACAACAGCAAAAATTAGTGGGACTACATCAAACTAAAAAGCTTCAGCACAGCAAAGGAAGCATCAACAAAATGAAAAAGCAGTCTATGGATTGTGAGAAAATATTTGCAAATAATATATCTGATGAAGAGTCAATATCCAAAATATATAAGGAACACACACAACTCAATAGCAAAAAATGCAAATACTCCCTTTAAAACATGAGCAAAGGACCTGAATAGATGTTTTTCCAAAGAAGACATAAAAATGGCCAATAGGTACATGTAAAAGTACTCAATATCACTAATTATCAGTGAAATGCAAATTAAAACCACAACAGGATGTCATATTACTCCTGTTAAAATATAATGTTGTACATCTTCACCATATACAATAAGAAATAAAATATGCTGTTATCAAGGAATGACATTAGCAAGATGGTGGAATAAGAAGTCCTGGACTTTCCTTCCCCAAAAGACACAAGGATTCAATAGCAAGTGATGAATCAATTTATTTTGTGAGAAATTCAGAAAACAGTTGACAGGCTTCTGCACCCAGAATGAGTGTGAAACCAGCCACATCAAAACAAGTAGGAAAATTGGAGACCCTCTCACCATAATCCCCACCCTAGGCACAGCACCATATGATCAAAAGAAAACCCAAGGCTTTCAGCCTCTTCTTGAAGAGCCAAGGAGTTAGACCACACATCTAAATTTCCAATTTTCCCAGGTACTACCCAAAGGACTGGCTTCTATCTCTCCTGTTTCTAAAAGCTGATGGGGCCCAGCAGACACTAGTCCCCTGGGGGTTACAGATAGCAATGCCTAAAGTGCAAGCACTTACCACAGCTCCACCTCCAGTTCAGCCAGTTTCAGTCAAGAAGAAACAGAAAGTGTTAATAGTCACATAACAACTAAAGAGATTGTGTCAGTCATCAAAAACCTTCCCACAAAAAAAAATCCCAGGACACGATGGCTTCATTGGTTAATTCTACCAAAAGTTCTAAAAAGAAATAACATCAATACTTCACAAACTTTCCAAAAATAAAAAAGATGGAACACCATAATTCAAGTATCACTCTAATTCAAGTGTCAAAGCCAGACAGACATTACAAGAGAAGAAATAAAAGACATATATATTATGAAAAATCTTCAGCAAAATAATAGCAAAACAAATTCAGCATCATAGAAAAATAAGTATACACTCTGACCCAGTGCAATATATCCCAAGAACGCAAGGTTGTTTTAGCATCTGAAAATCAGTCAATGTAACTTATACGCACTATAAATAACATAAGGCAAAAAGACATAATCATCTCAATAGATGCATTTGACAAAATCCAACACTATTTTATAATAAAAACACTCAACAATCTAAGTCTAGAAGGGAACTTTCTCCACATTATAAAAGGCAGCTGTAAAAACCAATAGCTAACTTCATACTTAATGAAATGCTGGATACTTTTCCATTAAAATCAGGAAACAGACAGAGATGTTCACCTTCACCATGTCTATTCAGTAATGTACTGGAAGTTCTAACCAGGGAAATTAGATGAGAAAAAAGTAAAAGTCATCCAGACTGTAAAGGAAGACATGAAATTATCTCTTTTTGGAGATAACATGATTTTATATTTAAAAACAACAAATCCACATAAATATATTAGTGCTAATAAATGAGTTCAGCAAGGTTGCAGAATTAACATACAGAAATCAGTTGTATTTATATATACTAGAAATAATCAATTAAAAATGAAATTAAGAAACTAATTTTACTTACAATAGCATCACATTAATTAAATCACTTAAAACTTAGAAAAGAAGGCACAAAACTTGCACACTGAAGAGTACAAACCATTGCTGAAAGAAATTAAAGAAGACCTAAATAAATGAAAAGACATTTGTGTTCATGAATTGGAATAATTAATATCATTAAGATGTTGCTACTACCCCAAATTGATCTACCAATCTAACAAAATAACTTTCAAAATTCCAACTGCATTTTCACAGAAATGGGAAAGCTAAAATTCATGTTTGTATTAGTTTGTTTTCACATTGCTATAAAAAACTACCTGAGACTAGGTAATTTATAAAGAAAAGAGATTTAATCGGCTTACAGTTCCACAGCCTGTACAGGAAGCATAGCTGGGGTAGTCTCAGGAAACTTACAATCATGGTGGAAGGTGAAGGGAAAGCCTGCACATCATACATGGCTGGAGCGAGAGGAAGAGAGAGAGGGAAGGAGAAGGTGCTACACATTTTCAAACAACCAGATCTCATGAGAACTCGATATCATGAGACAGCACTAGGGGGATGGTGATAAACCATTAGAAACCACCCCTAGATCCAATCTCATCTCACCAGGCTTCTCCTCCAACAGTGAGAATTGCAATTCTGCATGAGATTTGTGTGGGGACACAGAGCCAAATTATATCAGTGTGGAAATAGAAGGGACCCAAATAACCAACACAATCTTTAAAAAATAGAATAAATTTGAAGAACTTCCACTCCTTGATTTCAAAACTGTAATAATAAGTACAGTGTGATATTGATGCTTCCATAAGGATATATATGAGTAAAATAAAATCAAGAGCCCAGATATAACCCATAGATCTATGGTCAATTGGTTTTCAAAAATGGTCCTGGGACAAGTGGATATACACATAGTGGTTGCAAAATAATGAATTTGGTCACTTTCCTCACATTGTATGCAAAAAAAAAAAAAAAAAAAAAAACATAAAAATGGATGAAAGATCTAAATGCAATAATTAAAGTTATAAGCTACTGGGAAAAAAAAAGATGTAAATCTTTGTGACTTTGGACTAAGAAATTGTTCCTTTGATACTGTCTTAGTCAGTTGAGGCTTATATAACAAATACCATAGACCGGGTGGCTTATAAACAGCAGAAATTTCCTTCTTATAGTGCTGGAGACCAGAAGTCTAAGATCAGGGTGCCAGCACGGTCAGGTTTTGGCAAAGGCACTCTTGTGGTTTGGAAACTGCCAATTTCTTATTGTATCCTCACATGGTAGGGAGCAGAGACAGTGAGAGCAAGCTTTTGTGTCTCTTCTTGTAAAGGGAATAATCCCATTAATGAGAGCTCCACCCTCATGAGCTAATCACCCCCTTAGGACCCCACCTCCCAATAACATCACATTGGAAATTAAAATTTCAACATATAAATTTGGGAGGAAATGAGCACTTAGTCCATAACAGATATGACATCAAAACACAACAACCAAAGAAAAAATAAACTGGACATCATCAAAGTTTACAACTTTTGTACATCAAAGGACACTATGAAGATAACACATGTGACTATGTGACTTACCTATGTGACTATCCTGCACATCCTGCTCATGTACCCCAGAACTTAAAATAAAAACTAAAATTAAAAAAGATAATTAAAAGATAACCCACAGTTGGAGAAAGTATTTGCAAATATTTTATGTAATAAAAATCTAGTATCCAGAATATATAAAGAACTCTTACAATTCAATAATAAAAACAAACCCAATTAAAGCTGAACAAAGAATTTGAATAGATATTTCTATGAAGAACAAATGGCCAGTAAGCACATAAAAGAGAATCAATATCATTAATCATTAGGGAAATACAAATGAAAACCGCAACTAAATACTACTTCTTACCCACTAGGACAGCTATCATCAAAAAGGACAGACATGACAAATGGTGATGAGGATATGGAGAAATTGGAGCCCTCAAATACTGTTGGTGGGAATGTAAAGTGGTGCAGCTACTCAGGAAAACAGTCTGGAAGTTCCACAGATGATTAAATATAGAGTTACCATATGTTCCAACTCATAGGTATATATCCAGGAGAACTGAAAACATGTTTATACTAAAATTTGTACATGAATACTGACCATAACATTATTCATAATAATCTAAAGCTAAAACAAACACAAATAACCATTAATTAGTAATTTTATAATTAAAATATCATATATATATAATGCAATATTATTTACCATAAAAGGGATGAAATTCTGACACATGCTACAACATGGATGAACCTTAAGAACATTATGTGTCAAGTGAAAGAAGCCAGTCATAAAAAGCCACATATTGTATGATTCTATTTATAGGAAATGTTAACAATAGACAAAACCATAGAAACAGAAACTAGATTAGTGGTTGCCAAAAGCTGTCGGGAAAGGGCAATAGGGGGAGACTAATAACAGGTAAGGGATTTCTTTTTGGGGTAATAAAAATATTCTGGGATTAAGTAGTAGTGATGGCTGCAAAATTGTGTGAACATACTAAAACCATTGAATTGTACATTTTGAAATAGCAAATTTCATGACATATGAATAATTTCTCAATTTAAAAAAGTTAATCCCAATCACCGTCAATACACTATAAAGCTCAATTGGGCATGAATGGCATAGATACAATTCTTCTGTGTCTTTCACTGTTGATCTGTTTATCTGTATGTAATTATAGAAATAAAGGTTGGACAGGCACTGGATCTTGATGTCAGATTCCATGCTATGACTGTATATAGATACTTTCCAAATCCAAATTGAAGTTTCATAATAGGTTCTGTTGTAAATGTGTGGTTCTATTTTATATCCTGTATTTACATGTATTCCATAAATAACATTCCAAAATTGTCTGAGACACACAGATTTGCAGAATATCGTCTTATCTTTCAAGCTTTACTCCAAAAAGAGTTGAGACTTTCTTTAATAGATTTAGTACAACAAACACAGTCTGTTGTCTTTAGTAATATAGTGAAATTTATCCACGGTTCAAACTTTGGTCTGCTGAGCTTTCTGCAGCTATGTATGCAGCTATGCCACATTGCAGAGACCTGACAAAATAATCCCACCACTTGTACAGCATTAGGTTTGCCTATGACAGCAAATCAGAAAGACCACATCAAATTTACTTTGGATACACAGAAAAAGCTGCATTTTCCCAAAAAAGTTAGTAAAAAAGGTATTGTTGAAATTGCAGTTTCAAAAAAATCTGCAATGTATATTCTTCTTTCTCTGTTCTTTCTGGAGAGGTCTAAGCAGAATATAAAGATGGTAAAATATAATTAATTCAAATTTTATTCCTTTATAACTTTGTAATTGTCACGTGAGCTAGGTATGATGTTTAAATTTTGCAATATTTCCCTTTACAATGTTAATTTTAGAAAAGAAATTTTAACTAACATCAAGCATTTTATACCCCCCTTAATATACAAATATTTTATATCTTAATGATAAATTTGTATCCAGACATTAAAGTAAATTGTTGAGATTCACTTGGGGTGACTGGCAAAATATTACAGAAAATATTTAGGGCAAGTTATGGATTATAGTGTTAAACCTTTTGGAAGGCCAAAAGGTTGTATTGGGGCAGGCCAAAGGCGGCCTGCCAGTTCACTAAGTTAGAGAGAGATAGAGACCATCAAAGGCCTTACCCCACACCCATTTGTCTCCACTCTGTTTGCTCATGTTAATTTTGCACTGGGTAGTCTCTCTAGGGAAGATCAAAGTGGAATTACCTGTTAATAGCATTTACTCTGGGCCCCAGAACCTAAAGCTTTTATCAGTCGTATAACCACTGTCTTAACCATGTTAATTATTCACAAGTGTGTTTAACTTAGAACCTCTGTTGTAAAATCTTGAGGGAATAAATGTGTAATGGACAGAGGGTCTGGGTCGATTGGTTGCATTTCACCCTCTGAAAGCAGCCAATGGCCATTCCTAGCCCACTTGAAACACTATAATGGTGTGAGTGCATTGGTTCATCTGTTGTTGAGTCAGGGTCTGCAGGTCAGACTTCCACAGTTGTAACCCATGTCTCAGGTGGTGACCCCGACATGATCAAGGGCACAGTAAATCTCTTGAGATCTTTAATCAGATTCACCTTTGATTGGTCCTAATTCTTGGTAGTTGAAATTATTAAAATGCCATTTCAAAGAGATCTTTCATGGCCTCAAATTTTCAGTGACTGGGACTGGTTGTCCAGTTAGTTTGAATTAGTAAGTCTGAATTAATATCAATTTACTTTTGAGTACCGCCTGAGTGATTAGGACACAGAATGTGGAGTGAGACTGACCAAAGACAAATCATCATTTCACTATATACAAGCTCAGTGACCACTTAGCCAAGTGGCCTCTGTGCTTCAACTGTCCTCATCTGTACAATTGGAATAATAATAGCAGAAATGTCGTAAAGTTAACACAATTAAATGTGTTAACCTTTTAAAGTACCTGGAACATTTTAATCATTATATTTTTTCAAAATAATAATTAAAACAGATTTATTTGGTTTGCTTTAATTTCCTTTAAGCCTGCATTAAATCAACAGTACTTAATCTATACCAACGACCATGCTTAGGTTCTTGCAGCACTTCCTATGTTATGGCTATGTTTATAGTTTTATGAAGGGCCTATTTTACTGTTATGAGTTAATTTGTTATGTATTAAATTTAATTAGTTAGTAGAAAACAACATATCAAATTCCAAAATAAAAAGGGATGGGGCAGCTAAAGGCCAAGCTCATGTGCTGTGAAGGTCACCTGGTGGCACCACCATTACTGTGGAGCCCAGAAACATGGGCAAACTCAGATCTCCAAGTGTCATGAACCAGATAGACCCCTGAACCATGTAGAACACTAGGACAGTACTGCCAATGAACTCTATTGTCATGAGGCAAGAATAGCCCTTCCAGGCAAATGAAGATTGCAGGCTCCTAATGCTATGGGTCATGTGAATTATACAATCATGTGGCCTCCTACTTTCATGTGGCAGTGAGGCCCTCATAATTATGTGGGCACCACAAGTACACTACCGCTGTTGGTCACATGGATACCAGGTGGCTTAGTCAGTTTGGGCTACTTTAACAAAATATCATAGACTGGGTGGTGTATAAACAACAGAAATTTATTTTTCACAGCTCTGGAGACTGGAAAGTCCAAGGTCAAGGCACTGGCAGATCCAGAGTCTGATAAAGGCCCTGGCCATATTTTCACTGTAACCTCACATGGAGGAAGGGACTAGGGATCTCTCTTGGGCCTCTTTTGAAAGGACACTAATCCCATTCACGAAGGCTCTACCTTTATGACCTAATCAACTCCCAAAAGTCCCAGCTCCTAATGCCATCACCATAGGGTTTAGAATTTCAGCATATGAATTTTAGGGGAACACAAATATTTAGACCTTAGCACTCTGATCATGTGCTCCTTTACAGTCATTAGGCAGCCTAAACTCTTTCTGTTGTATAAAAAATGTAGGCTCTGGAACGCTATGAGTCATGTGAATATTGCCCTCCTTATGGCCCTCACTATCATGTGGCAGGTTCAGCTCTCTCAGTCAGGTGAAGTCACATGGATCCTGTGGGCATGGTCACAGTCCTATGGCCATGTACCATGACTAGCCCATTAATAGAAACTTCTGAACTAGATCTAATCTTTTAGCCCTCTGTAAATTCAGACCTACAGATGCAGAAAATTCTCAGAACTGTAGTCCATGCCATGACTCAGGCAAAACTTTGATCAGACTGTGGCTCAGATCTCAATCTTTCTACCAAATTTTACATCCTGCCTCAGTGGAAAGTACTTGGGTATCAAGAGTGACAGCAAATATTGGAAGTTTACACAGCAAATTGGCCACTGAGGAAGCCAAGTGGATCCAAGTGGCAGACGGACCAAGAGGGTTGGTGGAGGGAGGGAGACTTCCTCAAAGTTTGTGGACAAATTTGTAAGGCTGGGAGAAAAATCCTGTGGATATGTTTTACCTGATCCTGCACAGACAGAAGCTGTTATTGCTAGAGAGGGATGTGGTGTTGGGGGAAACACTATGAGAGGTATAGGTCATGGACTTATAGATCATCTGTCTGTGGCAGGGCTCTGGAAGGCTGGTAATTAATATTAACTAATTAATATTAAGTTTGAATTAATATCAATTAATTAATATTAAGTCTGAATTAATATCAATTTACTTTGGGCTATCTCCTGAGTGATTAGGACACAGAATGTGGAGTGAGACTGGCCAGAGACAAATCATCATTTCACTATATACAAGCTTACTGACCAGTTAACTAAGTGACCTAATACCTCCTTGTTTCAACTGTCCTCATCTGTAAAATTGGAATGATAATAGGGATCCCCTGCCTTACCCCTCCCCCATTCCTGCAATAAAGTCCTACACTTGCCTATGACCCTGCCATATTAACTGTCTGTGGATATTAATTATCTAAATCACCTGTATTTGGTGTATCAATTTCATTCCTTCTCTTTACACTCCCATAAACTGTGTGATGACCTCATATTTGTATGTTGCTCTTGTATTCTGGAACCTTGCTGAATTCATTTATAAGCTCAAATAGATGTTTTACAAATTTTTAAAGTGTTACTTTCCCTTTCAATTTGGATGCCTTTTATTCTTTTTCTTGCCTAATTGTCCAGTACAGTGTTGAATAGAAGTCATGATATCAGACATCCTTCTATTGTTCCTGACTTTATGGGGAAAGTTTTCAGTCTTTCAGCTTTAAGTATGATGTTTGTTGTTGCTTTTTTTTTTTTTTTTTGTAGATGTTCTTTTTCAGATTGAGAAATTTCACTTCTATTCCTAATTTGGTGAGTGTTTTTAATGATAAAAGGTGTTGGATTTCATTAAATGCGTTTTCTGCATCAACTGATACAACTGTGTGGAAATTTTTCCCTTCATTTCCTATTAATGTGTTGTATGGCATTGTTTGATTTTGGTATGTTCAATCACTCTTTACTTTTGGAATAAATTCTACTTGGTCATGGTGCACAAACTTTTTAAATACGATGCTGGATTGTTTTTGTTAGTGCTTTTTGAGTATTTTTCATCTCTATCTACTTATTTATAGTTTGCTTTTGATGTCCATGTTTGGCTTTAATATCAGGGTAATTAAGGCTTCACTGTATGAGTTAGGAAGTAGTCCCTACTCTATAATTTTTGAAAAAGTTTGAGAAGGATTGGTATTAATTCATTTTTAAATGTTTGACAGAATTCACTGGTGAAGCCACCTGGTTCTAGGCTCTTCTTCATTGGAAGATTTTTGATTCCCAATTCACTCTATTTGTTTTGGCCTATCAAAATGTCTTATATCTTCTTGGGTTAGTTTGAGTAATTTGTGTATTTCTAGGAATGTCTCCATTTCAGCTAGGCTTTTTAGTTTCTTGGCACATAATTGTTCAAAGTATCCTCCTATAATATTTTTAAAATCACATAATATTGGCAGTAATACTCACACTTTCATTTCTGACTTTCATAAATTGGATATTCTGTCTATTTTTATTGATCATTCTAACAAAGGGTATCAAATTCATTGGTCTTTTCAAATAATCAATTTCTGGGTTCATTAATTATCTCTATTGTTTTTCTATTCTCCAGTTTGTTTTTTTTAATATCTTCCCTAATATGTAGTATGTCCTTCCTTTTGCATCCATTGGGTTTAGTATATTCTTCTTTCCTAGTTTCTTAAGATGAAACCTTAGGTTATTGACCAGAGATCTTTCTTCTTTATTAATGTATGCATACAGCTATAAGTTTCAATCTGAACACTGCTTTGGCTGTATCCCATCAGTTTTGATATGTTACATTTTCATTTTCAGTCATCTCAAAATATTTTCCAATATCCTTTGTGATTTTCTTTGACCCATTTACTTTTTAGGAGTGTGTTGTTTCATTTTTACATATGTGTAACATTTCCTTTTTTTCTGTTATTGATTTCTAGTTTCATACCGTTGTGGTTGAAGAAAATACTTTGCATTATTCCAATCTTTTCTAGTGCATTTAGATTAGTTTTCTAGGCTAACATTTTCTCTCCTGAAAAAAGTTTCATGTGCACTTAAGAAGAATGTATTTTCTGATATTGTTGGGCAGAGTGTTCTGTATATGTGTTAGGTTTAGTTGGTTCATAGTTTTGTTCATATCTTCTATTTGATGAGTCCAGCTCCTGGCTAAAAACCTACATGTTATTTTTCATGCCCAACCCTGAGCAATTGTAAAGTCTGTCAAACCACATGGAAAAAAGCTGCCTTTCCCACACAAACCTTGGTACATAGCCAGTGAATTATAGTTTCTGAAGGGAGTTGCAGTCAAGGACTCAGGCTCACCTGGCTGGCCATGCCCTTGTAACTGGGTTTTTTCTTGGATGCTGGTGAGGCACAGCTTCCCCGAGAGAATGCTGCGGGTTCTTGGCCTCCAATCTCTTAAAGAATAAGCGATGGGACCACTGCAGGTGTGCTGTATGCTCATAAAAGTAAATATCGGACTCAAGAAGTGTTGCAGAAAAGTGATTTTATTTAGGTAGAGAAAAGAGAAGGAAAGGAGAAGAAGAGAAAGACTTCCTTGAAGAGTGTGGAAGGGGATTCGAGAGGGGAAATCCAGCCAGGTGTGTGGACACGGACTTTTATCCTGGGAGAAACCCCTACCTTCTCCAAGACCCTGGGACAATGAAAGGAGTTCCTTAGAACTTCTGCTGGAGTGATTGACTTTTAGTTTCTTCCCGCACTCATGAAATTCAAACATAAACTGTTAAATCTCAGGCATGGAGAGAGATGGGAGAGGGCATGGCATTGGGAAATTCTTGCCCTTAAAACTACACCCCCTCATGGACCCGGAAAGAGAACACATTCCCTCACCCTTATGGATATCTGCATTACTAAATGAAACACTTCCATTCAGAGGCTTCTTTATCTGGGTCCCTGGCAAAGGCCTTCATCAGTTACCTCTGCCAAGGCCTCCTTAGGGAGTGGGAAAAGGTCATCTTAAACAGCTTTTCTCCACTCTGATTCAGTACTCGGAATTTTTCCACTCCTAGCCCTTCCCTCTAGGCTTCTGGTCCATAAAGTTGCAGGAGTCTTTTGCTCAAGACTTCATTGGCTATGAGATGACCCCCACATCTGTGCTGACCCACCTGAACTTAGACCAACAGTGTGCCACAGAGAAAATGGGACAGGGAAAGCTGGTGTTTTCTCCAGTTTAGCTTCTTGGTTATGTTATCATAGTAAGTGATTAAAAGCCTGATTGTGACTTTCATTTAGGCATTTTTAAATCAGCTACTCTGACACCTGGTAGCTCAGCTCTCTTCAGCTCAGCTGAGCTCCTGACAAATTGATGCAGCAAGTAGTATAGTGGATTAAGCGCAACTGCAGAAAAACAAGAAGCCTGAAAATCCTATTGGCCACTTTGCCAATAGGGTGCTAGTGGAGTCCATGGGGCACTCTCAGAGGGTGTTAGTGGATGCTTTGCAAGAGTTTGAGGATCCCACAGAGAACTTTGTCAATGAGTCTTGGGAAATGCTAGCAAGTTCCACAGAACACTTTGCCAACTATACGAATGGTCTTGGGAAATGCTAGCAGAAGCCATAGGGAATTCTTGGATGTTGCTAGTGAACTGTTGGATTTTTAATTTGAGGGGGCCCATTTTTCCTTATTAATTTCCAACTCTTTTGCTGAATTTATCTAGTGGGTCAAATTTGAATTCCAACAGAAGGGCTCTAAGAAAGCCAGGGAAGCAATTCCCTGACTACTGTTTATTGTTCTTCCATGATGATCCCAAAAGTCATTGGTGATTCTCTTGGCTGAGTTACACCCAATAACTATTGTTAGCTCTAAGCAGGTCCTTAGCAATTATGGAAAGCCTGCAAAGCAATGAGTTATTGAGATTCATGCTTTTAATGAAAAAGAATCACTTCACTTAGTGGCCTGATGAGACCTTAGAGACTTGGTAAGTTTGCTTCCATAATGAAGGAGATAATCTTGTTAAACTTAGTGAGGGAGATTGGCACATTGTGGAGTGCACCACCTTGTGGAGTGCCTTGACATTGGACACTTTGCCTAAGGAGGAGGAAGAGGAGGAAGATGAAAAGTATGAATACTCTTGAGACATTTTCCTGCCTCAGTTAGGTACTATTTCAGCCCTGACAGGTTTAAACTGCCCATGACAAGTTCCTTACCATTGGATAACATATCTGAACCAGAATCACAAAAGGTATAGATGAAGTTAGACATAAGCCACCCTGGTCATCCCTTGGGTCCACAATGAGGAAGTGGGAAGAGTAGATAATACAGGATTGTAAACAAAACTCAAATTCCCAGGCCCGTTCATACTATTCTTACTGGTTGTCAAGCTCAGTTAAACTTCCTAATGGAATCAGATCAGTCAATCCATGACACAATCTGAATCTTAATGGACAAATTCTCAGGTATGAAAAAAGTGGCTACTGTCAAAATAGCACATAAACCAACAGAAAGACATAAAAATGGTAAACATGTGCCCTCTCCTGGACAGTCTAGGTAAAGACTCTTAGGAAAAGATCTCTGAGTCTGGCTATTCCATGAAGAGGTCTTAAAAGAGGAAACTGAAGGGACGCCCCACAAGGAACTCCTAGCCAGGTACTGGGTCACAGAGGGCTTGACAGGCAACTCTGTTAGGATTTGCACAGTGACAAAATAAGCAATACACATGCTATTTTCTCTGCCTTTCTCAATAGCCCCGGAACCCATATCCTGGGATTTTAACCCAGTGGGTAACTATGAGATCTTCAGCATATCAGACTTGTTGCTATTTCTTTATCTATACAATGAGAGTGAAGTTGGATGGTCTTTAAAGTCTATGTTAATGTTTTCAGTTCTATCACTTCTTTATGTACATGTATAATTATTTAAATTGAACTTACCTAGAAGAAAAAAATTCTAAGTACATGCATCCTCACGTGCACGTGTGCGCACACACATACACATTAATTACAGAGGTTTTCTAAATTTACATGAATTTAAGACACGGACACTAGTCTCTAATCATGGTTTCTGGTCTTTGAAGCAATTATACAGCTTCAGCTAATTTTACTTGGTAAAACTTGAATCCCAACAGCTCATTTTAAGTAAAATGTTTTTCTCTAAAAATGAGTTTTTGTATCTTGAGCCATCTGCTCTAATCTTAGGAAGGATGCTAAACTAAATAACATCTCCCATTAGTTTTTTTTCAAACTCTAACTTTGACATTGTACTGAAAAAAAAGTTATTCACAAAGATGTAATTTCACCTTTCACTCCCTGAATTACCAATTCTTATTCTTACATTCCTCAATCTTATGAAATGTGTCTGTCCTGGCAGAACAATGACATTATCAAACTTAACACTTGCTGATAATTAGAAATTTAACATCCTTCTATGATCTTATAGGAAGTTATAACATTATTAACAGCTCATGGTCACTCTACCCTTTGTTAAGTCTCACTCCTCCTTATTACCAATGGCTCCAACCTGTGAAAAAGGAGATTCCAAGGTTGGCTGGACAAGCCACAGGGACTGGGGCTGTCACATAAATTATATGCACCTGCCTGGTATATAGTAGGCTGGGCAGAGCCACATCACAACACAAAAACCTGGGGACAAGTTGAATCCTGAAAGAACACATGCACATGCAAATACACACACACACACACACACACACACACATCCTCTCATACCTTGAAAGTACAGGATTTTGCTACTACCATTGAGTCTGGGTGAATTTTAGTCAAAAGCTGATGGTCAAAACTGGGCCCCACAGGGCTGGGTCTGAAAGGTAAATCCTTTGGGAACAAACCTCTGTGAAAGGAAAATATCTTGGGCCCCCAAAATCCCTAAGCTAAAGGGAAAGTTCAAGCTGGGAACTGCTTAGGGCAAACCTGCCTCCAATTCTATTTAAAGTCATCCCTCTGCTCATTGAGATAAATTCATATCTGACTGCCTCCTTTGGAGACGCTAATTAGAAACTCAAAATAGTCCAACCATTTGTCTCTCACCTACCTGTGACCTAGAAGCCCACTCCCCACTTTGAGTTGTCCCACTTTTGCTTCGAGTTGTCCCACCTTTCCAGACTGATCCAGTGTTCATTTTACATATGTCGATTAATGTCTCATGTCTCCCTAAAATGTATAAAACCAAGCTGTGCTCTGACCACCTTGAGCACATGTCGTCAGGACCTCCTAAGGCTGTCACAGACGCATATCCTCAAACTTGGCAAAATAAACTTTCTAAATTAAGTGAGACCTGTCTCAAATTTTCGAGGTTTACTCTTCTGAGGGCTCAGAGACCTTTGGTGATGGAGAAGACCTTCAACACCATCTTGTTCTTCCTCTTGTCTGACATGTGAGGACTCAAAGTGGGCCCAGAGAAAAGATTTGGCCAGAATCTCATGGTTAGCAATGATAGAGCTGTGGGCACAGCTGCGTGTCCTCACTTAGGGTCCACAGCCATTTCCACCACATGCTGACCAGGGGCACTCTGTCTTTCCCTGCTCCTACCCTGACCCTTTCTGTCCAATACACACCAAAAAGACCACTGCTGACCCCCAACATAAGAAAGGTCTTTTTACAGAAAAAAACTCAGCTTTTGTTCTGGGAGCCAGACCTAAAAGTCCCTTTACGAACCACTTCAGGGAAGAAGTGACTAGAAAAGAATCAGTCTCTTCAAATAGAGAATTGCCTTTTCCAAATTTATCAACAAAGCCCCCATGCGGTACCCTCCTGATATGGTTTGCCTGTGTACCCACGCAAATCTCATCTTGAATTGTAGCTCCCATAATCTCCATGTGTCATGGGAGGGACTCAGTGGGAAGTAATTGAATCATGGGAGTGGGTTTTTCCCATGCCATTCTCGTAACAGTGAATAAATCTCATGAGATCTGATGGCTTTATAAAGGATAATTCCCCTATACAGACTCTCTTTTCTGCCACCATGTAAGACATGCCTTTGCTCCTTCTTCACTTTCCATAATGATTGTGAGGCCTCTCCAGCCATGTGGAATTGTAAGTCCATTAAACCTCTTTTTTTAAAATAAATTACCCTATCTCAGGTATGTCTTTATTAGCACCATGAGAATGGACTAATACAGTAAATTGGTACCAGGTAGTGGGGCACTGATGTAAAGATACCCGAAAATGTAGAAGCAACTTTGGAACTGGGTAACAGGCAGAGGATGGACATGGTTTGGAGAGCTCAGAAGAAGACAGGAAAATATGGGAAAGTTTGGAACTTCCTAGAGATTTGTTGAACGCCTTTGACCAAAATGCTGATAGTAACATGTATGATAAAGTCCAGGCTGAGGTGGTCTCAGATGGAGATAAAGAACTTGTTGGGAACTGGAGCAAAGGTAACTATTATTATGCTTTAGCAAAGAGATTGGCAGCATTTTGCCCTTGCCATAGAGATCTGTGGAACTTTGAAGTTGGGAGAGATGATTTAGGTATCTGGTAGAAGAAATTTCTAAGTGGTAAAGGGTTCAAGAGGAAGCAGAGCATAACAGTTTGGAAAATGTGTAGGCTGACATTGCAATAGAAAAGAAAAACCCATTTTCTGGAGAGAAATTCAAGCTGACTGCAGAAATTTGCATAAGTAATGAGGAGCTGAATGTTAATCACTAAGACAATGGGGAAAATGTCTCTAGGGCATGTCAAAGACCTTTGCAGCAGCCCCTCCCATCACAGGCCTAGAGGCCTAGGAGCAAAAAAAGGTTTTGTGGGTTGGGCCCAGGGTCCCCCTGCTGTGTACAGCCTAGGGACTTGGTGCCTTGTGTCCCAGCTGCTACAGCCATGGCTAAAAGGGTCAACACACAGCTTGGGCCATGGCTTCAGAGGGTCCAAGCTCCAAGCCTTGGCAGCTTCCACATGGTACTGAAAGCCTACAAATGCACAGAAGTCAAGAATTGAGGTTTGGGAGCCTCTGCCTAGATTTCAGAGGATGTATGGAAATGCCTGTGTCTAGGCAAAGGTTTTCTGCAGGAGTGGCACCCTTATGGATAACTTCTGCTAGAGCAGTACAGAAGGGAAATGTGGGTTTGAAGCCCCCACAAAGAATCCCCACTGGGACACTGCCTAGTGGAGCTGTGAGAAAAAGGTCACTGTCCTCTAGACCCCAAAATGGTAAATCCACAGACAGTTTTCACTCTGGAAATGCCACAGACACTCAACACCAGCCCAGGAAAGCAGCCAGCGGCACCCTGCAAAGCCACAGGGGTGGATCTGCCCAAAACTATGGAAACCCACCTCTTGCATCATCATGACCTGGATGTGAGACATGAAGTCAAAGGAGATCATTTTGGAGGTTTGAGATTTGACTTCCCCGCTGGATTTTGGACTTTCATGGGGCCTGTAGCCCCTTTATTTTGCCAATTTCTCCCACTTGGAACAGGAACATTTACCCAATGCCTGTACCCTCGTTGTGTCTAGGAAGTAACTAACTTGCTTGTGATTTTACAGGCTCACAGGCAGAACAGACTTGCCTGTCTCAGTTAAGACTTTGGTCTGTGGACATTTGAGTTAATGCAGAGATGACTTAAAACTTTGGGGGACTGTTGAGAAGGCATAATTGATTTTGAAATGTGAGAACATGAGATTTTGGAGGGTCCAGGGGCAGAATTATATGGTTTGGCTGTGTCCCCACCCAAATCTCATCTTGAATCATAGCTCCCATAATCTCCACATGTCATGGGAGGGATGCAATGGGAGATAATTGAACCATAGGGGCAGGTTTTTCCCATGCCATTCTCATGATAGTGAATAAGTCTCAGGTGATCTGATGGTTTTATAAAGGGCAGTTCCCCTACACAGGCACTCTTGCCTGCCACCATGTAAGACATGCCTTTGCTCCTTGTTCATCTTCCACCAGGAGGCTCCTGTGAAGCCTCCCCAGCTATGTGGAACTGTTGAGTCCATTAAACTTCTTTTTCTTTGTAAATTACCCAGGCTTGAGTATGTCTTTATTAGAAGCTTGAGAAAAGACTAATACACCTCCAAACTTCCCCAGCTTGTACCATTCCTGAGTCTTTCATCCTGCCTAATGATCTGTCTGTTGCTGATTTTATTCCCAGCCTTGGATCAGTATATAAAATAAACACCCCTATCATGATGAGGCATTTGGTTAAAAATTAGTCCTACTAGTAACCTGCTTGTTATCCATATGGATGCTCATCAGAAAGGCCCCTATGTTGACAAATGGGACTATTACCAAGAAGCAGACAGTGTTTGTCAGCTAAACATAGAGACTGAAGTGTCTACCCCAGAGCAAGCAGATGTGCAACCAATTGCCTCCTGGATCCACAAGAAGAGAAGATGGCCCATGGGAATTCAGACATCATCCTAGACTGGAACTACATACATGGACTGTCACTATTGTGAGATGTCAAAACAGCATGAAAAAGCTGTCTGTCCTACTAAACCATGGCCAAAGCAAAAATCACTGGTCAGGGACAGAATTCCCTAAACCAACAGGCCAGTATGTTTTTGACAGGTAGATCATTTTAGGTGTCTCATCCTATCCAGAAGATTTTACTGGATCCTGACTGCAGTTGGCACTTCTCCAGGTTTGGTCTAGCCATTCCTGTGCATTCCACTAATTCAGGACACAGTATCCAAGTCCTATAAGACCATATGTGTTCTCTGTTCTGTTTTCCTTAGCACACCACATCTGATAACAGTGCCATATTTGTACCCCAGGCTACAAAACAGTGGGCTGAATCATGAGGTATACAATGGACTCTCCATGTTCTATATTACTCCCAAGTTACTGGGATGATTGAGCATTTCAATGGACAGTTAAGGACGGGCTTACTTGGCTGATGAAGAGAAAAAGATACCCGCAGACAGGACTACACATCTCAGGCAAGCATTCTCTCATCTCAATGCAGCAATTCAATTAAATGGTACTTCTCATTTGCACCATATATTTGATCAGACTGTCTGTTCCTTTCCTTCAATTGTATAACCTTTTTTTTTATTAAAACCTCAGTCTCTGTGGGGAACCTACAAGAGCCTTCCAACTCCTTTGACCTTTTTCCTGAAGACATATAAAGATGAAAGTTTGAAAGTTTAAAGCAACTATTAAGCAGCAATGAATGAAAAGTTATCTGTCACCCAGGCTGGAGTACAGCGGCATCATCTTGGCTCACTGCAACCTCCGCCTCCCGGGTCCAAGCAATTCTCATGCTTCAGTCTCCTGAGTAGCTGGAACTACAGGTGTGTGCCAACATGCCCGGCTAATTTCCTGTGGAGACAGGGTTTCACCATGTTGGCCAGGCTGGTCTTAAACTCCTAGCATCAAGTGATTCACCTGACTTGGCTTCCCAAAGTGCTGGGGTTACAGGCATGAGCCACTGCACCTGGCCTATGCTAAAAATTCTTAAACATGATATGTTTTTCTGCTTAAGTTATAGAAAAATAGTTTTTCTATAAAAAGGCTTTTGTCCCTCTTGCATACAACCCTACTAGAGAAAAGGTCTGGATAAAAATAGGAGATAGAAAAACAATTTATGGTTTTGATTACTAAATGGGAGTCACGCAACAACAACAGAAAAAAAACAGCACCTGAGGCACTGGGGAGGGAGAGCACAATAATGATTTTTATTTTCTCAGAACTAATCTTGTTTTTTCAGAACTGTGTTCCCCTTCTCCTGAAAAATAAAAATAAAACCTCCTTTTGCTGCCTTTTCAGGCTTCAGTGATTCACACTAATTGCTAAGCCTAAAATCATATCTGACAAGGCTGACTACAAGAGACAGCAGAAGCTAGTCACAGCTCCTGCAGTGTCTACACAGAACACCTACAGATACTCTCTACACTCATAAGGATGATCAATTCATACCATAGATGACCTTAAGTTTTTGTCTTCAATTCAAATTGTGACTTTCTTGGTTTTTGGTAAAATCAGTGATTTTCATTTTTATCCTGGAAATTTTGTTTATTGCATTAGGAGACTCTTTATCCTATTTAGATATTCTATTTTAGCATGCAATTTTCCTGTTTGGTTTTATTGTGTAAGTTCTGGCTTACTTTTGTGGGCTTTCATTCCAATGACATTTTAGTTACCTGAGCCCTTGTAATACTATTTTAGTCTGCTTTTCCTGGTGCTCCTACTTGATTTTTGATAGTGGTCTCCTCAGTCAGACTGTCTACAGAGGCCCTGGTTGTGGAGCAGGAGTTGGAACGTCTCTGTAGACTTCTGTAGGACTTTTCCTTTCTTAGTCTTTTGGGCAGAAATTTGGCCATTATTTTCTTGGTCATTTTTGTCTATTCTTATTGGCTCCTGATTGCAGGACACTCCCAAACCCAATATGGGGTATATGGGAAATAAACACCAAACCCAGGAAACTCACCATTTTGTCTTTTTTTTTTTTAAGTCTTAAGTATCCTACCCATCCTGCCCTCTTCTTTCCAGCTTACAGAATTTTTTTTTTTTAATCATTGTCTGTTAATAATTGTGAGGTTATTTAATTGCATTTAGACAGTAGGAGCATAGATAACTGAATCTATACCATCTTGTTTCAGAATTGGAGGTCTAGATTCTTTGTATTTTCTTGAATTCCATGTAAATGGAATCATACACTATGTACTCATTTTTGTCTAATATCTTTCACTCAGCATAGTTCTCTTGAGATCATCCATGTTGCTTCATATATTATTAGCTAATTTCTTTCAATCGATGAGTATTATTTGAATATATGGAGAGCACATTTGTATATCTATTCACTTTTTGGTAAATATTTAGTTTGTTTGGACTTCTGGGCTATTACAAATAGAGCTGCTATAAAAAATTGTGTACAAGTCTTTTATGGTCTTAAACTTTCACTTCTTTGAATAAACACTTGAGTTTGGAAAGGCTGAGTCATGTGGTAGGCGTATGTTTAACTTTTTAAGAAACTATCTAACTGTTTATCAAAGTGATTAGAAAATTTTCATTTTCCTCAGCAATGTATGAGCATTTCAATTACTCCACATCCTCAAGAAAATTTGGTATAATCAATCATTTTAGCTTTCTAATAAGTATGCAATAGCATCACATTGTGATTTTTATTTTTGTTAATTGACAAAATCATTGCACATATTTATGCACATAGTAATATTCAGATACATATAGTGATCAGATTATGATAATTTGCAAACCCATTATCCTAAACATTTGTCATTTCTTTGCATTGAGAACATTCAATATCCTCCTTCTACCTATTTAAAACTATAAATTATTCTTAACTATAGCCATCCTATGGTGGTATAGAACTCTAGAACTCATTACTCCTATCTAACTGTAATTTTGTATCCCCTAAGAAACCTCTCCCCACCTTTCCCATCCTCTAATATACTTTGTTCTACATTTTACATCTAAGAGATCAACTTTCTTTAGTTTCCACATATGAGTGAGAACATGTGTTTAACTTTCTGTTCCTAGCTTTTTTTACTGAACACAATGTCCTCCAGTTCCATCTCACATTGCCATTTTAATGTGTTTTCCCAATGACTAATTATGTTGAGCATCTTTTTGTTCACCATTGGTATATCTTCTTTGGTTAAGTGTCTATTCCAATATTTAGTCAATTGTTTCATTGCACAGTTGGTTTTCTTATTACTGAGTTTTGAGAAAATTCTTTACATATTGCAGATACATGTCCATTACGAGATAAATGACTTAGAAGTGTTTGCTGCACAAAGAAGACCCAAGATGGCTGATTAGGAGCAGCTCAGGATTGCAGCTCCCAGTGAAAGTGCAGACGGTGAGTGGATGTCGCATTTCCAGACGGATTTTTATTGCCCACAGACCAGGAGATTCCCAGGTGGAGGAGCCCCATGGGTCACCAGCGTGGCTGTCTTGGACAGTGCGGCTGTTTTGGCAAGCGCGGCTGTTTTGCCGGCGCCCCAGCATGGCGGTTCTCCATATAAAATACACTGATCTGGGTGCCCTTTTAGCTGGCGATTGGAGCTCCAGGAAGGCAGAGTTGCCAATTCATTTGATTAAAAAGGGGACTGAAACAGGGAGCCAGGCCAGGAAATTCCCGGGCAAAAAAGCACCATGAATCTCAGCGCAGCTGTTTCAGCCGGTGCAGTGGGTCGCCGCATAGGAAATCACACAGATCCTGGTGCCTTTTCAACAGGCGACTGGAACACCTGGGAGAGAGTTGACCGTTCAACTAAAAAAAAAAAGGCTCTGAGGAAGGGAGCCAGGTGATCAGGCTTGCTGGTCCCACCCCCACAAAAAAAAACAGCAATTGGAAACGCTCTGGGTTGAGAGTTTCACAGCAAGCACAGCTGAACCCGGGATGGTCCAGGTCTGGGGGGGAGGGGCGCCCGCCATTACCGAGGCACTCCACCACTACGGAGGTAGACCACCATCGCTGAGGCAGCCCGCCATTGCCTAGGCAACCCACCATTACAGAGAGAGTCCATCATTACAGAGGCGGGCCACCATTGCCGAGGCAGTTCTAACTACACTCATATAAACAGGACTGCAGTGAAGTTCACACGGCAGCTGGGCGGAGCCCACAGCAACTCAGTGAAGCCTCTGCAGTCAGACAGTGACTAAGCTGCCTCCTTGCTGGGCAGGGCAGCCCTGGAAAAAGAAAAAAAAAAAAGGCAGCAGCACAGTGGAAACTCATAAATAAAGCCCTAACTCCCCAGGACAGAACACCTGGGAAAAAAAGGGGGGGTTATGAGTTCTGCTGCAGCAGACTAAAACAAACCTGCCCAGCAGCTCTGAATGAACAACAGAGCTCACAGCTCAGCATTTGAGCTCCTATAAAGGACAGACTGTCTCCTCAAGCAGCTCCCTGATCCCTGTATATCCCAGAGTCACCTCATAAAGGAGATATCAGACTGACATTTGGTGGGAATCCATCTGGGACAAAGAGAGCAGAAGAAGAAACTGGTAGCAATCCTTACTGTTCTGCAGCTGCTGAAGGGGATCCCTAGGCAAGCAGTGCCTGAATGGACCTCAGCAGTCCTACAGCAGAGGGGCCAGACTGTTAGAAGGAAAATTAAGAAACAGAAATAACTTCATCATCAACAAACGACGTCTACTCAGAGACCCAATCAGAAAGTCAGCAACTACAAAGATGACAGGTGGATAAATCCACAAAGATGGGAAGAAACCAGCATAAAAAGGATGAAAACACCCAAAACCAGAACACCTCTCCTCCTACAAGGGATCACAACTCCTCACCAGCAAGGGAACAAGGCTGGATGGAGAATGAGTGTGATGAAATGACAGAATGAGCCTTCAGAAGGTGGGTAATAAGATACTTCTCTGAGCTAAAAGAACACGTTCTAACCCAATGCAAAGAAACTAAGAACCTTGAAAATAGATTTGACAAAATGCTAACGAGAATGGACAACTTAGAGAGGGATATAAGTGAATTGATGGAGCTGAAAAACACAACACGAGAACTTCGCGAAGCATGCACAAGTTTCAACAGCCGAATTGACCAAGCAGAAGAAAGGATATCAGAGGTCGAAGATCAACTCAATGAAATAAAACGAGAAGGCAAGATTAGAGAAAAAAAAAGGGTAAAAAGAAATGAACAAAGTCTCCAAGAAATATGGGACTATGTGAAAAGACCAAATCTCTGTTTGACAGGTGTACCTGAATGTGACGAAGAGAATGAATCCAAGCTGGAAAATACTCTTCAGGATATTATCCAGAAAACTTCCCCATCCTAGCAAGGCACGCCAATATTCAAGTCCAGGAAATACAGAGAACACCACAAAGATATTCCTCAAGAACAGCAACCCCAAGGCACATAATCGGCAGATTCACCAGGGTTGAAATGGAGGAGAAAATCCTAAGGGCAGCCAAAGAGAAACATTGGGTTACCCACAAACGGAAGCCCATCAGACTCACAGCAGATCTCTCAGCAGAAACCCCACAAGACAGAAGAGAGTGGGGGCCAATATTCAACATCCTTAAAGAAAAGAACTTTCAACCCAGAATTTCATATCCAGCCAAACTAAGCTTCATAAGTGAAGGAAAAATAAAATCCTTTGCGAACAAGCCAGTACTCAGAGATTTCATCACCACCAGGCCTGCTTTACAAGAGATCCTGAAAGAGGCACTACATATAGAAAGGAACAACCAGTACCAGCCACTCCAACAACATACCAAATGGTAAAGAGCATCCACACAATGAAGAATCTGCATCAACTAATGGGCAAAACAGCCAGCTAGCATCAAAATGGCAGAATAAAATTCACACATAACAATATTAACCCTAAATGTAAATGGACTAAATGCCCCAATCAAAAGACACAGACTGGCAAATTGGATAAAAAGCCAAAACCCATCGGTGTGCTGTATCAAGGAAACCCATCTCACATGCAAGGATACACAAAGGCTCAAAATAAAGGGATGAAGGAAGATTTACCAAGCAAATGGAGAGCAAAAGAAAGCAGGAGTTGCAATTCTAGTCTCTGATAAAATAGACTTTAAAGCAACAAAGATCAAAAGAGACAAAGAAGGACATTACATAATGATAAAAGGATCAATGCAACAAGAAGAGCTAATGACCCTAAATATATACGCACCCAATACAGGAGCACCCAGATACATAAGGCAAGTTCTTAATGACTTACAAAGAGACTTACACTCCCACACAATAATACTGGGAGACTTTAACACACCATTGTCAATATTAGACAGATCAACGAGACAGAAGATTAACAAGGATATCCAAGACTTGAACTCAGACCGGGACCAAGCAAACCTAATAGACATTTACAGAACTCTCCACCCCAAATCCACAGAATATACATTCTTCTCAGCACCACATCACACCTACTCTAAAATTGACCACATAATTGGAAGTAAATCACTCCTCAGCAAATGCAAAAGAACAGAAATCATAACTAACAGTCTCTCAGACCACAGTGCAATCAACGTAGAACTCAGAATTGAGAAACGAACTCAGAACCGCACAGCTTCATGGAAACTAAAAAACTGGCTCTTGAATGCTGACTGGATAAACAATGAAATGAAGGCAGAAATAAAGATGTTCTTCGAAACCAATGAAAATGAAGACACAACATACCATAATCTCTGGGACACATTTAAAGCAGTGTCTAGAGGAAAATATATAGCAATAAGTGCCCACATGAGAAGCAAGGAGAGATCTAAAATTGACACCCTAAAATCAAAATTGAAAGAGCTAGAGGAGCAAGATCAAAAAAATTCAAAACCTCGCAGAAGACAAGAAATAACTAAGATCAGAGCAGAACTGAAGGATATAGAGACACAAAAAACCCTTCAAAAAATCAATAAATCCAGCA
Organism: Aotus nancymaae; assembly: GCF_030222135.1. NCBI lineage: Eukaryota > Metazoa > Chordata > Mammalia > Primates > Aotidae > Aotus > Aotus nancymaae. The sequence goes on along the minus strand of NW_026988415.1, from coordinate 44,723,532 downwards.
GCTGTTTTCTTGAAAAGATCAACAAAATAGACAGACCACTAGCCAGGTTAATAAAAAAGAAAAGAGAGAATAACCAAATAGATGTAATAAAAAACAATAAAGGGGATATCACCACAGATTCCACAGAAATTCAAACCATCATCAGAGATTATTACAAACAACTCTATGCACATAAACTAGTAAACCTGGAAGAAATGGATAAATCCCTGGACACTTGCATCCTCCCAAGCCTAAACCAGAAAGAAGTCGAAACCCTGAATAGACCAATAATAATGGCTGAAGTTGAGGCAGCAAGTAAGAGCCTACTAAGGAAGAAAAGCCCAGGTCCAGATGGGTTCACAGCTGAATTCTACCAGACATACAAAGTGGAGCTGGTACCATTCCTTCTGAAACTATTCCAAACAATCCAAAAAGAGGGAATCCTTCCCAAATCATTTTATGAGACCAACATCATCCTGATACCAAAACCCGGCAGAGACTCAGCAAGAAAAGAAAACTTCAGGCCAATATCCATGATTAACATAGATACAAAAATCTTCAATAAAATACTGGCAAGCGAATTGCAACAGCACATCAAAAAGCTTATCCACCATGATCAAGTAGGATTCATCCCGGGGATGCAAGGCTGGTTCAGCATACGCAAGTCTATAAACGTAATTCACCACATAAACAGAACCAAAGACAAAAACAACATAATTATCTCAAAAGATGCAGAGAAGGCCTTTGACAAAATTCAACATCCCTTTGTGCTCAAAACCCTCAATAAACTAGGTATGGATGGAACGTATCTCAAAATAATAAAAGCTATTTACGACAAACCAACAGCCAATATCATACTGAATGGGCAAAAACTGGAAGAATTCCCTTTGAAATCTGGCACTAGACAAGGATGCCCTCTCTCACCACTCCTATTCAATATAGTACTAGAAGTTCTAGCCAGAGCAATCAGGCAAGAAAAAGAAATAAAGGGTATTCAGTTAGGAAAGGAGGAAGTCAAATTGTCTCTATTTGCAGATGACATGATTGTATCTCTAGAAGACCCCATCGTCTCAGCCCAAAATCTCCTGAAACTGATAAGCAACTTCAGCAAAGTCTCAGGATACAAAATCAATGTGCAAAAATCACAAGCATTCCTATACACCAATAGCAGACTTAAAGAGAGCCAAATCAAGAACGAACTGCCATTCACAATTGCTACAAAGAGAATAAAATACCTAGGAATACAACTAACAAGGAATGTAAAGGACCTCTTCAAGGAGAACTACAAGCCACTGCTCAACGAAATAAGAGAGGACACAAACAGATGGAGAAACATTCCATGTTCATGGTTAGGAAGAATCAATATCGTGAAGATGGCCATACTGCCCAAAGTAATTTACAGATTCATCGCTATCCCCATCAAGCTACCGAAGACCTTCTTCACAGAACTGGAAAAAACCACCTTAAACTTCATATGGAGCCAAAGAGAGCCCACATAGCCAAGTCAATTCTAAGCAAAAAGAACAAAGCGAGAGGCATCACACTACTGGACTTCAAACTATACTACAAGGCTACAGTAATCAAAACAGCATGGTACTGGTACCAAAACAGAGATATAGACCAATGGGACAGAACAGAGGCCTTGGAGGCAACACCACACATCTACAACTATTGGATTTTTGACAAACCTGACAAAAACAAACAATGGGGAAATGATTCCCTGTTTAATAAATAGTGATGGGAAAATTGGTTAGCAATGTGCAGAAAGCAGAAACTGGACCCCTTCCTGACATCTTACACTAAAATTAACTCCAGATGGATTAAAGACTTAAACATAAGACCTAACACCATAAAAACCCTAGAAGAAAATCTAGGCAAAACCATTCAGGACATAGGCGTAGGCAAGGACTTCATGACCAAAACACCAAAAGCATTGGCAACAAAAGACAAATGGGACCTAATCAAACTCCACAGCTTCTGCATGGCAAAAGAAACAGTCATTAGAGTGAATTGGCAACCAACAGAATGGAAAAAATTTTTGCAGTTTACCCATCTGACAAAGGGCTGATATCCAGAATTTACAACGAACTAAAACTGATTTACAAGAAAAAAACAAACAAGCCTATTCAAAAGTGGGTGAAGGATATGAACAGACACTTTACAAAAGAAGACATACAAGAGGCCAACAAACATATGAAAAAATGTTCATCATCACTGGTCATTAGAGAAATGCAAATCAAAACTACATTGAGATACCATCTCACACCAGTTAGAATGGCAATCATTAAAAAATCTGGAGACAACAGATGCTGGAGAGGATGTGGAGAAATAGGAACACTTCTACACTGTTGGTGGGAGTGTAAGTTAGTTCAACCATTGTGGAAGACAGTGTGGCGATTCCTCAAGGACCTAGAAATAGAAATTCCATTTGACCCAGCAATCCCATTACTGGGTATATATCCAAAGGATTATAAATCGTTCTACTATAAGGACACATGCACACGAATGTTCATTGCAGCACAGTTTACAATAGCAAAGACCTGGAACCAACCCAAATGCCCATTGATGATAGACTGGACAGGGAAAATGTGGCACATATACACCATGGAATATTATGCAGCCATCAAAAACGATGAGTTCGCGTCCTTTGTAGGGACATGGATGAACCTGGAAACCATCATTCTCAGCAAACTGACACAAGAACAGAAAATCAAACACCGCATGTTCTCACTCGTAGGCGAGTGTTGAACAATGAGAACACATGGACACCGGGAGGGAAGCACTACACACTGGGGTCTGTTCGGGGGAAATAGGGGAGGGACAGTGGGGGGTGGGGAGTTGGGGAGAGATAGCATGGGGAGAAATGCCAGATATAGGTGAAGGGGAGGAAGGCAGCAAATCACACTGCCACATGTGTACCTACGCAACAATCTTGCATGTTCTTCACATGTACCCCAAAACCTAAAATGCAATTAAAAAAAAGAAAAGAAAAGAAAAAGTACAATTGCAAGAAATGTTTAGTAATACGGAAAATGCTTACACTAGAATAAAAAGGGATGATACAAAAAAACAGAGAAGTATTTGCTGCACTCTGTGACTTATCTTTTTACTATTGTAACTAATTCTTCCAAAATTCAGAAGATTTATTTTGATAAAGTATAATTTTATTTTTTCTATAAAGCATGCTTTTGGTGCCATATCTAAGAAATATTTGCCAAATCTGGGTCACTTTTACTTTCTCCTAATTTTTTCTAGACTTTTACAAATTTAGTTTTAACATTTAGGTCTATGATGAGTTTTAAGTTAATTTTTGCATATGATATGAAGTATGGATTGAATTTGTTTCTTCTTTCCTTCCTTCCTTCATTTTTTTTTTTTCATATGAAGATACACAAAGTTACTATTTTCAGTGATCTTCATTCCCTTGTATATATTCATATATTCATGTTTCCCTCTTGGAAAAAAAATCTGCAAGTAAGGAATTCTTTCCCCTTTTGGATATTTTTAAATGCCTTTATTCTGCATTCATTAAAAAATATACACTGGATATCAATTTCTAGGTTGACAGAAATATCCTCCTATTAATTCAAATATATTGCTCTATAAAATAAAGCCCATCAGTCTTTGCCAAATTCTTTCTTAAAAAAGAAGGAATAATTTCGAACTAATATCACAGTATTACTATGATACCAAGATCAGAAAAAGACTGTACAAAGAAAAACTATAGACCAATGTCACCTGTTAAATCCATAATAAAATATTAGTAAACCAAATCCAGCAATATATAAAAATTATTATACACCATTACCAAGTGGGATTTATCCCAGGAATGCAAGGTTTGCTTGTTATAAGAAAAATCTAGGACTGTAACACTCCCTCCCACCCCTCAGACTGAGATGAAGCCAAGACCACAAAGCAACTCAGACAAGTCTAGCTTGACAAATAGATGAGACCATTATTATTAGTCTTACATACAGGACATTATTAAGACTTATGTAATTATTAAAACTTACATACAAGACATTCCTGGGCAGCAGCAGGTCAACTCCAGAGAGCTGCCCACAACTCATCACTAAGCTGCTTTTAAGCTAATTTTCTGGCTCATTGCCTACTGTATGTGTGTGTGTGATGAGACTGTTTCTTTTGGTATGTTCCCAGCTATGCCCCAGGATATTTGAATTCTCAGGGACACCTCCTTTTCTGGGCACCATAGCCTTGGCTTATAGCTCAGCCTTTAGTGTTCAAGCAGCAGACATATACCCTTAAGCAAACTGGTAGTGAACCCATCACACTACATAGCTTAACATCTGAGAATCAATTAATGCAATACATCATATCGATAGAATAAAAATGGAAACAGAAACGATCATTTCAGTAGACACAGAACAAAGTTCTATAAAATCCAACACCTGTTCATAATAAAAACATTAAACACACTAGGAACAGAATGGAACTTCCTCAATCTGATAAAGGTCATCTATTAAAAACCCACAGCTAGTATCATATTCAGTGGTGAAAGACTGGCAGCTTTTCCCCTAAGATCAGGATGTTTCTTATTTTCTATACCTAGTCAAAATTGTATTTAAAGTTAAGTTACAGCCGTTATAATTATATACAAAATAAACAAAAGGAATCTAGATTGTAAAGGAAGAAGTAAAACTACCTCTATTTGTAATTCACATGATTTTTTTACATGAAGAGTCCTTTAAAACCCCACTAAAAATTGTTAGAATTAATAAACCAGTTGAACAAGTTTACCGGATACAAGATCAATATACAAAAATCAATTCTATTTCTATATACTAGCAATTGGCAATTCTAAAATGAAATTCTGAGAACAATTCAATTTATAATCACATAAAGAAAACAAATACTCAGGAATGAGTCCAACAAATTAAGGGCAAAACTTGAACTCTGAAAATTATAAAACATAATTGAAGTAATTGTAGAAAATCAAGATAAGTGGAAAGACAACCCACACTCATAAATTGGAAGAATTAATATTAAGAGGGAAATACTTCCCTAAATTAATCTACAACTCAACATAATTCCTATCAAAATCCCAGCTGTCATTTTTGTAGAAATTAACAAGCTGATTCTAAGGTTCATATGCAAATTTAAGTGATACAGAGTAGCAAAAGGAATCTTGAAAAAGAAGTACAAAATTGGAGAACTCACTACAAAGCTTCAGAAATCAAAACAATATGGTAGTGATATATGGAAAAACATAGATCAATGGAAAAAAATCAGAGTCTACAAAAAAGTCCATATATCTGTAGTCAGTTGATTTTTGACAAGTGTGCCAAACTATTCAATGAAGAAAAAAATAGCCTTTCATCAAATGGTGCTAGGATAACTGAATAACATATGCAAAAGAGGGAATTTGGATGTTTTCCTCACATTATAAATAAAAATTAACTCAAAATGGATCAAATACCTTAAATAAAATAAAAACTCTTAAAAGAAAATATAGAAGTAAATCTTTATGATCTTGGATTTGGCAAAAGATTCTTTGATATGACACCGAAAGTATAAAAAAACGAAAACAAAAAATACTCAGTACCAACCATCTTTGTATTCTTGAGTGAATCCTGATTTGTCCTTTTAGGTTCTTCTTTTAATATAATGCCAGATTAGATTGTTAATATTTCATGTAGAATAGTTGTATTCTCATTTGTAGGTATGGTTTCCCAGAATTCTTTCACCATGCTGTTGTCAATGGATTTTATCAACATATTTTCTTTAAACAAAAATAAAATAATTTTTTCATACTATGCATACTTTTCATTGGCAGTAGAAATACCCGATATTCAATGGTCTGAAAGGAACCATCCTTGGAAGACAGGGCATTTGAGATGGTAACTCATTGATAACCTGTTACTTCCATTCTTCTTAGTCTTTAAGATTTTTGGGGTTTTTTTGTAGGAAAGAGGAAGGTTTTAATTCTTTAATTTTTGTTTTGTACTTCCTCATTTTATCAATATTTTCAATTACAGATATTCAAAATATTCATAGATATTTGAAAGAAGCATTGTTTTGGTAAAAAATATTTCCTATAATTTTTTTCTTCCTAAGGTGGTTACTTAGAGGCATAGTTAAACAATTGTTTTAAGCCAATGGCATTCATGAATTCTCAGTTTGGGTATTTTTCTAGGAATAACTACTGCTAAAAAAACAATTTAAACCTTGATAAATATGTAAGTATTTGTTATACATTCATAACTATCCTTAATTTTGTTTATGTTGTGTCTTTGGAGACTGCTCTCTTGCCATTTTTCCTCTCTCTGATTCACTGAGGGGGTTTCTGTTTTTGTTTTTGAGATAGGGTGTCACTCTGTCGCCCAGTGCAGCGCAAATACGCCACACTGCAGTCTCCATCTGCCCAGCTCAAGTGTTACTCCCACCTCAGACTCCCAAGTAACTGGGACAGCAGGCATGCATGACCATGCCCAGCTAGATTTTTGTATTTTTTGGTAGAGATAAGGGTTTCACCATGTTTCCCAGAATGGTCTTGAACTTCTGAGCTCAAGCAATCTGCCTGCCTTGGCCTCCCAAAATATTAGAATTATAGGCATGAGTCTCCACACCCAGGCTGATTCACTGAGGTTTTGATCAGAATGGAAGGCAGTGACTTGTCAGCCAGGTTCCTTCTTTTCCAGAAGCATTCTCCTCCCCCAAGTCAGAGAATTTCTACTCAAGTCAAGAAAAAGCGTTTATATCCATGGGCCAATCTCTTCTAACAAAATCTGATTCAGGGTGGGAAATGTAGTGCTCTGAAGCAGGTGGAAAATCTCAGGGCTTGATTCAGAAGACAAAACTACATCATTTCTCCATGCCCCCAATGTAAAGCAGAGACCAAAGTAAAGAATGTTTGTATTCTCTTTGTCCACATGGTAATAATAACAACAATAATCATAGTAATACAGTTCCTTTCTATTCTCCCCCACAGCTATCCCTGCCTCCACAAATTCTCTCCTTACCAGTTGTTTGTCCCCTTAAAATTCAGGTCTGGCCTTCATGAAAATCAATCAGAGATCCAAAACCTAGCTGCATGGAAACTTGTGATGCTGAAGCATGTACAATACACATTTTCCCTCATATGAATATGTTTATTATATTTCACTTGATTTCTTACCTCTAACAAGAGTACTCTGTTCATGGATCATTGTAGGTCAGTGCATCCTGAAGGCAAGAGAGTGTTACAGCACGAAGACCTGCAAAAGCTATATGCACATCCCAAGATGTGGCTATCGCACTTTTGAATCCCACTTAAAACACTTCACATATTTTATTTGGTCATTGGCATTCTTACTTTATCCCTTCTATGAGATTGTACGTCTCTGGAGGGCAACAATTGTCTCTTATTCATCTCCTACATTCTCTGCACACATGCTTAGATGTAATAGGCTCTTGACAAATGCCTGCTAAATTAAAAAAAAAAATCTTTATCTTTTCCTAAGTGTCTGTTCTAGCTAGCTACTACAGCCCAGCCCTGAAAGCATTTTCACTAGTTACCTAAAGCAGTGGTACTTAAGCCTGAATGTGCATCAGAATCACCTGAAAAGCATGGTGAACCACAGATTGCCGGCCCCCTCTCCCAGTTTCTGATTCATTAGGTCTAGGATAGAGCGTGAGAATTTGTACTTCTAACAAGTTCCCAGTTGATGCTAATGCTGCTGTTCCATGCACCAATACTTGGAGAACAAGGGAGCTAAAGCATTGCCAACAAATTACTCCATCTGTTCCTCTCAAGACATCAACAATACCAATGTTCAGGAAGGAAACATTCTACGTAAGGGAGACACAGAAGTTAGATGTTGTAAACAAAAGATTAAGTCATAAATCATAAAAGGAAAGAAGTAATAATATATACACTATAATTTTGTAAAATTATGACAAGAGAACGTCCTTTGCTCTCACTCAATCTGAATCTCTGGTGATGGGGCCCAGTAATACACACTAATTACCAAGGATGATCCTAATACTCATGGCTCAGGGACCACACTTTTAGAAGTTCTCCTGGGTATATTCACAAATAATCACCACAAATCTAAGCTACATCCTATACATTGTCCTAAGTTACCTTGTTTGTGTATTGAGCAGTAACTTCTCCTGTGTGACCTGAAAAATTCCTTTCCTCTCTGAGTCCTGGTTTCTTCACTTAGCAAATGCAGTTCTACCACACAGCATGCTCTAGATCTACTCCAGGCTCTATCATCATTACCTCTTTTTCCTTTCTCTATAAATGTAACTGCCCACAATAATGTAAGGCTACAACAAAGCCTTAGTGCTGTCAGTTTTGCAATTAATAAATGAATTGAGGGCAATAAATCTCAATCTCTTTTTATAGTAGACTTATGGGAAAAAATATTCCCTTGGTTGGGAAAGGGAAGTGAACCTTGTAGCTAAAAGAATAGCCCCATGTAATTTTAAAAAATACAGGACAAAACAACAGTAGGTAAGCAATTGTTTTTCCCAACTTGTGTAAATATTCACTTAGCAACTACACGTATTTCACCTTCATCATGTGCCTTTCATCTGCTCCCACTCAGTTTACCACTTATACTACCCAGGGTAGAATTAATGCCTTAATGAAAAGGATAGATACCAGATATAATTGAACACTGGGAGTTATCGTCCAATTCCAGCTTACCTGACAATATTCATGCTTTCCTTTAGGCCCTTTGAAATGGGTCTAATCTTGAGTTGGATTAGTATGCAAATGCAGAGGCTGCTGGATCTATCATAGATATATAGCACTTTTATCAAATTTGCAAGTAGCAACACTGAAAGGAGAGCATATGTGCTAGATGATAGAATCAGAATCCAAAGAAATCTGATAATGAGGAAACTTGAGCACATCTAACATGCAATCAGCATGGTTCCCCATTCATGTGACTCGGGTCCAAAGGATCTGAGAGATGTCTCCTGGAGAAGACTTGGAGGTATGAGGGCAGGCACACAACAGCTGACTTCAAATACTGGAGGGCAGATTAATCACCTTGTGAAAGTATCCAAAAAACTGAGGACTGTTGGATAGGAGCTAAAGGTAGGCAATTTTGGGCACAGTGTAAATACCATGTCATTGTAAGGGGCTGAATGACTATTGGACAACTGTTTTAGATAGGAGGTAAGTTACTGGTGACCGACATGGTTACTTCCAAGGTTCAAATCCTCTGGCTACACTAAGCCCTGTGATTGTGTCACCTCATCAGCACTTGATCAAAGTTGATCCACCTACTGTTTTGCTTGTGGAACTTTAAGCTATAGCAGAAAAAAATGGCTTCCATGTCCTGTAACCTCAGTGATTAAGAATATGAGCCCTTAGAAAGGGAGGTAAGAACAATACTTGAGGTTGCAAATAGGTGCTAAAAGCATAATTTATTTTTTTGTAGAAAAAGCTCACAGTCCAGATTAATAGAGCCACAGTCTGGATGGTTATACAGTACACACAAATGCTAACACTTCTAATTGGTGGGGTTATATGCAATTGACTTGAATAAATTAAAAATGATAAAAGTATTAAGGGCATGGGTTGGGACATGTGCATTTATATGTATTCCTTATTGTATTAGTCAGCTCAAGCTACCATAACAAAAATATCACAGACTGTGTGGCTTAAACAGAAATTTATTTTCTCACAGTTCTGTATGCTAGAAGTCCTAGGTCAAGGTCCTGCAAGGTCAAAGTTTCTGGTGAGGGCTCTCTTCCTGGCTTGCAGACAGCTGCCTTCTCACTATGTCCTCACATGGCAGTGATCTCTCTCTCTCTCGCTCGTTCACTCTCTCTCCCTCTTTCTCTCACTCCTCCTCTTCTTAAGGCCACAATCCTATTGGATTAGAACCTGACCCTTATGACCTTTTTTTAACCTTAACTAATTCCTAAAGAACCTACCTCTAGATATAATCACACTGGGGTTAGGGCTTCGACATACAAATTTGGGGGGACACAATTCAGTCCATAGCACTTATGTTCACCATGAACACCAAAAATGCTTGGTTCCTAAGACAGCAAATTCTGTTCTACACAAGAACCAAACCAGAAGTTCTCTACTACAGGTCATTAACAGCTATTAGATATGAGTTTATGTTCCAAAGAAGGCATATTGTGCTTAGTACAATGCATGTTAGCAAGTGCCTCCTGCCCCTTCCCCATCCAATCCCAGTCTTGAGTGGTCCCTTCCATTAACCTGAAAAATACTTTCTAGAAGGCAAGAGAACTCTGCTTTAATTTTCATCTTGAGCAGATCACCTCAGACTTTGTATTTTCATTTCTTCATTCTGAGATAAGGGGATTAGTCCACATGACCTTCCTTCCCAAGTTTCTCTAACTCTATGACTCCAACTCTAACAAAAAGCAACTAGCATCTCCAAATCAGGATCCACGAGGCCTGGAGAAAAGTGAACATTTCCCACATGAATAATCTGCTAAAACAGTTTTTCTTCAACCATTCTGTTTGGCTGAAAAGTATACCCTTGTGTACTTTTCAACACTTAGAAGACTGCCAAGAGTCAACCACAGGAGTCTCAAGATAATGATTATATTGGTTACTTTATTACTACATTAGAAATGAAAATAAACTGTGAAAAGCTGCAAAAGCATGCAACTTCATGAAGATTATGAAGCAATGGAGGCACCCATCATAGTAGGTTAAAACAGGCTTATGCAAGAGCTACATACACAAAGGTCATCAATGGTGAGATTATTGACAGCATCTGCCATCTGGAACATATGCACCAATGTAAGTATAAAAATGAATTTAAGGAAACATCAGCTACCTCTGACTTCTTAGCCAGGGAACATAGGTGAGAAGACATCCGAAGATGCCTAAAATCTCTACAAACACATGGGTTTACAAAAAACAAGCCTAAACCAAGACTCTCAGGTAATGGTGAAATCTGCTGTTGGGAGGAGATCCCCATTTTACGATGTTTGAACACACTCTTTCTCCTGCTGGATAGCTGGGAAGACAAACAAACACAAATTAAGACCATATTTTCCTAAGGTTAAGTTCAGTTTCTTCCAAAAGAGCTCCTTGCTGAGTCATCGAAGTCTGTATACATGCTTTAAATTTAGAATGCCAAGTCATTAACCACAAATCCTCACAATAGGGTGTGTGCATGTATGTGTGTATGTTAACTACCTGAATATTCATTAGAATCTATAACTGTGGAGTATTTCTTCCCATTTGAGAGATAGAGATATGCTCTTGCCATTTTTTCATAGATGATTCGAGACTGAGATGTAAAGCAATTTCTTTGGATTTATCTATTCATATACAACTAGGAAGTTATACCTTTTCAGACAATTTTGGCTAACTTTGGAACTCTTAAAGCTAAAAAGACAAAAAGTTCCCCTCAACTTCTGCAAATACAATTGGAGTTTCTCCAGCAGGCTGTATTTCTGGAGGGCAAAAGTGATCACTTATCCCTTAAGTCTGGGAGTCTTAATTGCACCCAAGATCTAAACTTGTTCATCTTCTTTATCTCATCATCAGGTAGAAAAGGCCAAAACTGCAACGTTTGCCTGGCTTTGGGTGTAAGATTACTGATCCAAATTGACGGATGCAGAAAAATGTCTAATAAGCATAAAGTGAAAAATACTAAGGTTTTTCTAGTATTAAATCCAATGTTTCAAGATTGATTTTAAGGTGGTTTTTAGTAATTTTCCAACAAGAAACTAGGTTTCCCTCATTCTTATTAAGACTTACCTGAGAACTACTTATGTAACCCAAGTAGGAAGACAACTATTTGATATTTTTAACTGTTACATTAAATACCACGGTACTCTAATTATTGCTTACTTCGTGGCAAAAAGTTACTAGAAGATAGGTTTATTTACTGAACCTATTAACTTTCTCTATTGTTTCCACTAGAACCCCTCCCCCATGACTTACTTTCCTTTGAAGGAAGAGTATTTTTTTCTTCAGTATTAGTTTTCTTCAGTTTTGACCTGTCAAACTTCTCCACTTCTGACAAGTCTGGCTTATCACTCATCTTGACTAAAAGATAGCCTGAAAAGAAAAAAGACTTTTAAGAAAACTTACCTGGCAGAACTATCTTCGGACTAAGGGGTCACAAGCAAAAATGTTCACATTTCATATCAATGTATATTCTACCCGCTCATTTTCAACAGAAAAACAGCAACAGATCTTGGAAAAGTTATATTTTTGTTAGAATAATCTTAATTCCACATCATTAGCCCATTTTTGGTAGGCAGTAAATGCCATTGGATCAGAATGCACTAGAAACCAAGATGCTCTAGAAACCCAGAGCCAATATGTCTGACTCTTAAAATCACAGCAAGGGTAAAATGGAGGTGATAGAAGCATAAGACCAGACAGGAATAGAAGAAAAAAAAAAAAAGTCTGGCTTTAACCAGTTAACGATATTATAACAGGAGATAGCACTATTCGAGCATCTTCACATTCTATTAAATTACTTTTGGTTTTTGGCATTTTTCTTAGGAGATGGGGAGCAGCACACGCACACATTAAGACACTACAATACACGTCTCATAGCTCCTCGTGGCATCGGTTTGTACACGTTGTAAGAAGGAACAGCTAACTAGGATCAGACTCAGGACTTCAGCAAAATGGAATAAACCAAACATAAGTGTGTCTTCTTTCACCATCTTTTCTCTGCAGAGAGAGACGCAAGGAGATGAGGCTCAGAGGTGCGTGGCTGTGGACCTGACGGAATGCCCGGTGCCCTGTGAGCGTCCCGAGTTTGTCCAGAAGAGACAATAGGATATCCCAGAAATCGCAAGGCAGAGCTCTGGTGCGCGAGCCCGGCCCCACCCTGGGGGAGTAAGACACTTAGTCTAGTGCCCGGGGTAGAATGGAGAGGCCCCCAAGCAGCCACAAGTGCCGAACGTGCCTCCATTCCGTCGAGGTTACCCTAAGGCCCTACTCTGCCGAGCGATCAGACTCCAAGCTCGGCGCTGGGAAATGGAACTAACAAATAAATAACAGCGGGGCCGGGCGCAGAGGCCAGTCTGTCAGGAGCGGTTGGCATACTTTTTCAAGTAACTATTAGCGTTGTCGGGCGCCCAGCCCAACGGCCATGGGAGGAGAGGGAACGAGGGCCCAGCCCCAGAGGGCCCATTCCTGGCGGCCCCCAAACTCCTCAGCCTCTAAGCCTCAGACCCGCAGCTACCGCGGATGGGCCGCTTTAAGGGTTCGTCCCCTCTCCCCACCGCGGGGCCTTGTTTTCAGGGACCGGACCCCCGGGAGGGCTCGGCATCGCGCGCAGAGGGCGGCGCCCGGGGGAAGACAAAGGCGCGGACACGCCGGGCCGGGCGGCGGTGCAGACGCGAAGCGGCAGCCCCAACCCCGGCCGCTCTGGCTCCGTCTCCATGGTCCTCTGGCTCCGCGAGGCCGCACGTCCTCACCTGAAGGGTTGAAGACTCGGGAAAGGCCGTCCGCGGGGCTGAGACCGAGGCTGGCTCCGGACCAGGTTAGCGTTCCCGCTCAGAGCCCCGCAGTCCTAAGCCCCGTAGCAGCCCCGCCTCAGCCCTCTCTCATTGGCCGAGGGTTTCCGGGCTCACCTCCTTCCCTTCTTCCGCTTGGGCCTCCAGAGCCTGCGCCCACCGTCTCCTCTACCATCAGGGGCTTCGTGACGTCAGAGCAGACCCCGCCTACCCAGGCCCCGCCTACCCAGGCCCCGCCTACCCAGGCCCCGCCTACCCAGGCCCCGCCTACCCAGGCCCCGCCTACCCAGGCCCCGCCTACCCAGGCCCCGCCTACCCAGGCCTCTCCCACTGCTTTTAGTCCACATTCCCTTCATACCAAGTACACTCACTCCTTCACAATAATGGAGGCCTCTTCAATAAGCGGACACATCTTGCCCAGAGAGCTTAGAAAACTTGACCGAGGTCCAAGCGGAATGACCGGTATTTAGGCTCTCTCGGCTTCTTATAACCATTGGGGCCTAAGGATGCCATGACAACCTAACAGTAGGAGTGGGGCGTTTTCTGCTCTAATTTTTGGCCAGGTCGTGGAGTAGGGGTTCTCATGGTGAGTGGGTGTCCTACAACTGGACATTTCTGTGACAGTAGTGCTCGCCTATGAAATGTAAAAGTCACATTTGCAACTTTCTCGGCCACTGAACACAATAGCAGTTTATAATCACCACAGCTTTGGCCCACAGGACACTAGTTGTGGAGATGTCTATAGATTGAAGTAATAAATCCATGATAGAGAGGAAATTTTTGACAACAGCACCACCCAGTGTCTTTTGGAAGACAAAATTGAGGACCCGGTATTTATTTGAAAGGACTAAACGTTCAAGATCACTTTCTGGATACTCACCCAGAACCTTAGATGGAGGTAGAACTATGTCTTTAGCTTGCACCTCATGTATGTTGGTATACATCTATATAGATCAAATGTCACTCTTTCCACAAGGATTTCTCAAGCTTTCCCACCTCACTTCATTACCTTTTCTTTGCTTTTGTAGCACTTTCTGTTAATTTGAGAATTGTGTATGTTTGTTAGAGAAACTTTTAAAACAAAAGGCATAATCATTCAACAAATAATATTTATTGAGTACCTACAATGTTCCTGGCATTAAATATAATAAACACCAGTGTTTTCACTACTCAGATTTCAATGTTGTTAACATTTAGGTATATTTACTTTGTCTTTCTTTTAAGGACTAAAAGCATTACAGAAAAAAATCGAGGTTTCTTTGACCCTCACTGCATTTTCATTCCCCCTCCCACTTCTCCAGGGGTAGTCCTATCCTGAATGTTATGTGTAGTTTCTAGCCTATTTTCTGTTATTACAGATCAATGTGATATCTGTTTTCAGGTGTAAAATGAAGCATTGTTTGAACCAGTGATCCAAGTCTAAGACCACACCCCTCACATCACTTGGGATTGACAGGAAGCTCCAGGCAACTACCCTTCCATAACCCAAACCTCAAAATCCTGCAACCGGATGTGCCTTGAATCAATAGAAGTTGTCTAATGATGACATTTATCTCCATTTGTGCCAGTAACCCCAAGACACCCTTCAATTTTTACATTCTTTTTTTTATTGCAATTTAGGTTGTGGGGTACATGTGAAAAACATGCAAGATTGTTGCATAGGTGCATACGTGGCAGTGTGATTTGCTGCCTTCCTCCCCTTCACCTATATGTGGCGTTTCTCCCCATGCTATCTCTCCCCAACTCCCCACCCCCCGCTGTCCCCCCAACTCCCCCCCAACAGACCCCAGTGTATAGTGCTCCCCTCCCTGTGTCCATGTGTTCCCATTGTTCAACACCCGTCTATGATTGAGAACATTCGTGTGCATGTGTCCTTGTAGTAGAACGATTTATAATCCTTTGGATATATACCCAGTAAAGTTTTTTCTTAGCTCTAAGAAGTAATTGTTGGGCCAGCACTTTGGGAGGCCAAGGCGGGTGGATCACAAGGTCAAGAGATCGAGACCATCCTGGTCAACATGGTGAAACCCTGTCTCTACTAAAAATACAAAAAATTAGCTGGGCGTGGTGGTACGTGCCTGTAATCCCAGCTACTCAGGAGGCTGAGGCAGGAGAATTGCCTGAACCCAGGAGGCGGAGGTTGCGGTAAGCCAAGATCGCGCCATTGCACTCCAGCCTGGGTAACAAGAGTGAAACTCCGTCTCCAAAAAAAAAAAAAATCTGGAGACAACAGATGCTGGAGAGGATGTGGAGAAATAGGAACACTTTTACACTGTTGGTGGGAGTGTAAATTAGTTCAATCATTGTGGAAGACAGTGTGGCACTTCCTCCAGGACCTAGAAATAGAAATTCCATTTGACCCAGCAATCCCGTTACTGGGTATATACCCAAAGGATTATAAATCATTCTATTTATTATAAAGACACATGCACATGTATGTTCATAGTGGCACCGTTTGCAATAGCAAAGACCTGGAACCAACCCAAATGCCATTGACAATAGACTGGACAAGGAAAATGTGGCACATACACACCATGGAATACTATGCAGCTATAAAAAACAATGAGTTCATGTCCTTTGTAGGGACATGGATGAATCTGGAAACCATAATCCTCAGCAAACTGACACAAGAACAGAAAATCAAACACCACATGTTCTCATAGGCAGGTGTTGAACAATGAGAACACATGGACATAGGGAGGGGAGCATCACACACTAGGGTCTGTTGGGGGGTGCCAAGAGATGGACAGTGGGGGCGTGGGGAGATCGGGGAGGGATAACATGAGGAGAAATGCCAGATGTAGGTGACAGGGGGATGGAGGCAGCAAACCACGTTGCCATGTGTGTACCTAGGCAACAATCCTGCATGATCTGCACATGTACCCCAGAACCTAAAACAATAAAAAAAGACTGTTTTTCCCCCATTGAATGTTCTTAGCCCCTTTGTCAAAAATCAATCAAGACTTTCAGTTTTCTGTTCAACATTTAAGGAGCCATTATTCCCATCCTCACAATAAGACAAACGCTGAACAAGCTGAAAATCTTCAACTCTTGCTAGAGTCATCAGAGAATTGAGGTCACAGTGCAAACCACTACCTGCAAAATTGGAGAGACAGGTGAACACAGAGAATCAATAGAAACCCAGAAATAAAAGTGAGTCATTGGATTGAGTGCCTGGGTAAGATAACTTTGACTACAATTGTTAGGTTGCTTGAAACTCATTGTGGACAAGCTTGAGAGCAACCATGAGGCCCAGTCATAGGGAAGCCCCCACATGTTAATGAATTTTACTTTCAGGAGCCTCAGCAGGATCTCAGATGTTAGATCAGAGAAAAATTCCCTAATTCTTTCAGCAAGAAGAAAGGAAGAGTAACCATGTTGAAATATACCTAGTACATTCTCTTTTTCTTAATAAAAGCCTTCCCTTTCCCTTGTGGGAAACTATCTTGAATATTACCAGAAGTTATCCTACCTGAGGAAAGGAAAATACCTAACTACAACCTCTTTTAGCCTTTAATGTAGGGTACCAAGAAAAAAACCTCCATTGAAGTCCAATTTAGAATTTCTATCTCACTAATAGGTGAAGAGAGGAAACTAATAAACACATGTGAAGATCACAGTCTAAGAGCAGAGGCTTGCTGCTTCACCTCCTCCCACTCCTTACTACCACATTAATAGGGCTCCTGTGTTATAACAGGGTAACAATAGAAATAACTATATATCTCAGACCTTATTTAAGAAAAAGTATTTAGGGAAAGTCAAAGACAATAAAAGATATAAAAATAGGAACACAAAAGGACATTTTAGCATATGACACCTATCATTACAGCAAAGAATAAACATAGCCCAACTCCTAGCCAGATAAACAGAAAAGCTCATACTAAAGACCTATTTACCTCAGTTCTTTTTACCCACGTCTGGCTTTCAGCAACAATTACAAGGCATACCAAAAGACAAAAGATGCAGTTTGAAGAGAGAGAGCAAACATTGAAACAAGACTTAGATATGGCAGAGATTTTGGAATTATCAGACTGGGCATTTAAAACAATTATGGTTAATATGCTAATAGCTCAAATGGAAAAAGAGGACAGCATGCAAAATCAGAAGAATAATGTGAGTATAGAGATGAAAACTCTAAGAAACAATTTTTAAATGCTAGAAATGGAAAACACTGTAACAGAAATAAAGAATGCCTTTGGATGGCTCATTAGTAGAATGGACACAGATGAGGAAAGAATCAGTGAGACTGAAGAGAGGTCAATGGAAATTTCTGAAACAAAAATAAAAATTGTAAGAAAAGAAACAGAAGAAAAAATGCAAGATCTGTGAGACAATTACAAAAAGTTTAATACATGCATAATGGGGGTCCAAGAAGGAAAATAAGAAATATTTGAAAGGATAATGACTGAATATTTTTCAAAATTAGTTACAAAAACCAAACCATGTATTCAAGAAGCTCAGAGATTACCAAGCAGAATAAATATTTTTAAAATGTCCACATCTAGGTATATCATACTAAAGTTTCAGAAAATTAAAGACAGAGAAAATCTTGAAAGTAACCAGAGGGGGAAAAACACCTATAGAAAATCAAGGATACTAATTACATAGGACTTCTCTTCAGGAACCATGTAAACAAGAAGTGGGTGGAGTGAAATACTAAATTGAAAGAAAACCCCCACTAACCTAGAATTCTGTATTCAAGTCAAGGCTATTAAGTTTCCAAAATGAAGGAGAAAATACTTTCTCAGACAAGCCAAAAAAATGAGGAAATTTGTTGCCAGTAGACCTGCCTTGCCAGAAATGTTAAAAGAACTTCTTAACAGAAGAAAAATTGTATTATTCAAAAACTTGATCTACATAAAGAAAAGAAGAACATTAGAGAATGAAGATAAAATAAAATCTTATGGTTTTCTTATTTGATTTAAATGGTAACAATGTATTCAGTGATTACAATTTACCGGTAAGTGAAATGAATGACATCAATGTGATAAGGAATGGGAGTGAGGAGTTGGTAATATTCTATTATAACCTACGTGCACTATACATGAAGCAGTATTACTGTTTTTTGAAAGTAGACTTGGATTAGTTGTGAATGTATATTACAAACTATAGGATTACCACTTAAAAAGTTTTTAAAAAGAAGCATAATTGAAATGTAAAGAGAAGAGAGAAAAAGAATTTACATAAAATGCTTACATGAAAGCAAAGAATGCAGGAAAAGAGTGTAAGACAAAAAAAAAGAAAGAAGAAGGGCAAGTATAAAAAGAGTAAAAAATAGGTTATATATTAATTCAACTATTCATATGGAATCACCAAGAAACATGCTTTGTCTAGGAGAAGCATAGATTGAAAATTGGGTGGGCAGAGCAACATGGCAGAATAGAAGCCTACACCATTTGTCCCCACACTGGAACACCAAATTTTAACAACTATCTACACACAGCACAGAAAAGCATTGTCGCAAGAACCAAAGATCAGGTAAGCAATTACAGTACCTGGTTTTAACTTCATATTGATAAAAGAGGCATTGAAGAGGGCAGCAGAGACAGTTTGCTGCCTCCCTCATACCCAGCAGCAGGTGTGCAGTGCCAAGAGAGAATCAGTGCACTTTGGGTAGAAAGAGTGCAGCAACTGGGGGATTTTAAATTAAACTCAGCACTGCCCTGTCATAGAGCAGAATAAAGCCATGCTAGGCTAAGCCAGTGCCTGCACACAGAATAAGCATTTGGACCAGACCTAGCCAGAAGAGAATCGCCTGTCCCAGCAACTAGAACTTGAGTTTCTTGGCAAGCCTTGCCACTGCAAGCTGAAGAGCTCTGGGTTCCTAGGTAAACTTGAATTCCAGTCTAGGACACAGGACTGCAATTATCGGGAAATTCCTAGTGCTAGGCTGGACTTAAAGCTAGTGAACTAGGGTGGCATGGTGGCATGTGACCTAGGGAGATACCAGTTGGTATGGCTTAAGGGAGTGCTTGCACCATCCCTCCCCCAACCCCAGATAGTACAGCTTGCAGCAATGAAAGTAAATCATTTCTTCTGCTTAAGGAGAGGAGAGAGAAGAGTAAAGAGGACTTTATCTTGCATCTTGAATACCACTTCAGCCACAGTAGGATAGAGCACCATGCAGAGTTGATACCCCCATTCCAGGCCCTAGCTCCTGGACAATTCTAGACACACACTGGCCAAATGGGAACCCACTGCTTTGATGTGAAGGACCCAGCCCTGGCAGGATGCATCACCTGCTGACTAAAGAACCCTAAGGCCCCTAATAACCAGCAGTGATACCCAGGGAGTACACTGTGGGCCTTGAGCTCTGAGATGTTATGGCTTCAGGAATGACCCGGAACATTCCTAGCTGTGGTGGCTATGGTGAAAGACCCCTTCTGTTTGAGAAAAGGAGAGGGGAAAGTAAAGGGGACTTTGTCTTGCACCTTAGGTACCAGCTTGGCCACAGTAGGGTAGAACAACAAAGAAGTGCTTGGGGTCACCAAGTCCAGGCCTAGGCTTTTAAACAGCATTTCTGAACTTGCCTGTGCTGGAGAGGAGCCCACTGCTCTGAAGGGTGAGCCCAGTCCTGGCAGCATTTACTATATGCTGACAGACAAGACCTTGGGCTTTAAGTGAACATGAGCAGTAGCCTGGCAGAACCCCTGTGGATCAGTGGTGGTGGTGGCCACAAGGAGAGGCTCTACTGACTGTGGAAAGGGGAGGGAAGAGCAAGGGGGAGTTGGTATTGTGGTGGGAGTGCCAGTTTAGCCACAGTAAAATAGAACATCATGCCAACTGCTAAGGTTTTTGACTCCTATCCTTGAATTACAGACAGCATCTCTGGAAATGCCCGGGGCATGGGGGAACTTGCCACCCTAAAAGGAAGGACCTTGGAAAAGACCTTAGTGCTGTGCTGGAGTCAGGTCTGACCCAGCACAGTCCCAGTGGTGGTGACCACACTGGTGCTTGCATCACCACAGTCCTGGGTCTAAGTGGCTCAGCACAGAGAGGGAAACTCTGTTTGGGATAAAGTGAGGAAAAAGGAAAAGAGTTTCTGCCTGGTGTAATACAGAGAACGTTTTCAAATTTTATCCAAGTCTACCAACATGGTGCCTCTATGAGTCTGAAAAACAACATAGTATGTATTATTGGGCTTGAGGCCCAAGTCTCTTTGAATACCTGGAAAGCCTTCCCAAGAAAGACGGGCATGAACAAGCCCAGATTGTGAAGAATACAATAAACACCTAACTCTTCAATGTCCGGACACAGATGAACATCTACAAGCATTAACACCATCTAGGAAATATAACCTCACTAAATGAACTAAATAAGGTACCCGGAACTAATACTGGAGAATGAGAGCTATATGACCTTTCAGACAGAGATTGTAAAATAGCTGTTTTGAGGAAACAAAAAACTCAAGATAACACAGAGAAAGAATTCAAAATTCTATCAGGTAAATTCAACAAAGAGACTGAAATAGTCAAAAAGAATCAAGCAGAAATTCTAGAATTGAAAATTTCAATTTGCAAACTGAAGAATGTCTTTTAAAAGCAGAAGGGAACAAGCAGAAGAAAGAATTAGTAAGCTTGAAGTCAGGCTATTTGAAAATACACAGTCAGAGGAGACAAAAGCAACAAGAATGTAAAACAATGAGCCGTGTCTTAAAGATGTAGAAAATAGCTTCAAAGGGGCAATTCTAAGAGTTATTGACCTTAAAGATGAGACAGAGAAAGAAATGGGGTAGAATGCTTATTCAAAGGGATAACAACAGAGAACTTTCCAAATCTACAGAAAGATATCAACATTCAAGTACAAGAAGGTTATAGAACATCAAGCAGATTTAAGCATAAGAAGACTATCTCAAAGCATTTAATAATCAAACTTCCCAAAATCAAGGATACAGAAAGGATCCTAAAGGCAGCAAGAGGGGAAAAATAATATACAATGGAGCTCCAATATGTCTGGCAGCAGACTTTTCAGTGGAAACCTTGAAGGCCATGAGTGAGTGGCATGACATATTTAAAATGCTAAAAGAAAATAACTTTTACCCTAGAATAGTATATCTGGCAAAAATAGCCTTCAAACATGAGGGAGAAATAAAGATCTTCCAAGACAAACAAAAGCTGAGGGAATTCATCAATACCAAACCTGTCCTAAAAGAAAATTCTGAAGGGCATTCTTCAGTCTGAAAGAAAAGGATATTAATGAGCAAGAAGAAATCATCTGAAGGTACAAAACTCACTGGTAACAGTAAGCACACTGAATATTGTAACTGATGCGTAAACTATTCAAGTAGAAAGACTAAATGATGAATCAATCAAAAATAATAAATACAACAACTTTTCAAGATGTAGACAGTACAATTAGACACAAAGAGAAAACAAAAAATTAAAAAGCCAAGGGATGAAGTTAAAGTGAAGAGTTTTTCTGCATGTTCTCACTCATAAGTGGTAGTTGAACAATGAGAACACGTGGACACAGGGAGGGGAACATCACACACCTGGGCCTGTCAGGGAGTGAGGGGCAAAGGGAAGACTAGCATTAGGACAGAAACCTAATGCATGTGGGGATTAAAACCTGGATGATGGGTTGATGGGTGCAGCAAACCACCATGGCACATGTATACCTATGTAACAAACCTGCACGTTCTGCACGTGTATCCCAAAACTTAAATTATAATTAAAAAAAAAAAAAAAAAACATGGGCCGGGCATGGTGGCTCATGCCTGTAATCCCAGTACTTTGGGAGGCCAAGGCGGGCAGATCACCTGAGATCAGGAGTTTCAGACAAACCTGGCCAACGTGGTGAAACCCCATCTCTATTAAAAATACAAAAATTAAACGGGTGTGGTGCTGGGCACCTGTAATCTCAGCTACTCAAGAGGCTGAGGAGGAGAATCACTTGAAACTGGGAGGCGAAGGTTGCAGTGAGCCGAGATTGCATCATTGCCCTTTAGCCTGGGTGACAAGAGCAAAACTCTGTCTCCAAAAAAACCAAACCAAAACAGAAAAGTAAAAACAACGGCAAAAAAAAAAGTGTAAAGTTTTTGTTAGTTTTCTTTTTACATGTTTGCTTGTTTATGCAATCAGTGTTAAGTCGTCAGTAGTTTATGGATTTGAAAGCCTCATGATAACTTCAAGTTGAAAAACATACAACAGACACCAAAAGTGGAAAAAATTAAAGCATACCATCAGATAAAACACCTTTACAAAGGGAAAATGGGGACAAAGCAAAGAAGGAAGACAAGACTGTAAAACAACCAGAAAATAAATAACAAAATGGCAGGACTGAGTCTCTACTTATCAATAATAACATTGAATGTAAATGAACTAAACTCACCAATCAAAAAACATAGAGTGACTGAATTGATTAAAAAAAAAAAAGAACCGTTGATGCGTTGCCTATAAGAAACATGCTTCACCTATAAAGACACACATAGACGAGAAATAAAGGGATGGAAAAAGATATTCCATGCCAATGGAAACAAAAAAAGAGTGGGAGTAGCTATACTTATATCAGACAGAATACATTTCTAGACAAAAAGTGTAAGGAGACACAGCAAGGTCATTGTATAATGATGAAGGAGTCAATTTAGCAAGAGGATACAATTGCAGATATACATGCACCCAACAATGGAGTGCTCAGATACATAAAGCAAATATAATTAAAGCTAAAGACAGAGACAGATCCCAGTAAAATAACAGCTGGAGACCTCAACACCCCACTTTCAGCATTGGACAGATTTTCCAGACATATAACTCAACAAAGAAACATCAGACTTCATCTGCAGTATAGAACAAATGGACCCAATAGATATTTATGAACATTTCATCTAACAGCTATAGAACACACATTTTTCTACTTAGCTCATGTATCATTCTCAAGAATAAACCACATGTTAGGTCACAAAACAAGTCTTAACATATTCAAAAAAATGGAAATAATGTCAAGCATCTTCTTTGACCACCATAGAATAAGACTAGAAATCAATAACAAGAGGAATTTTGGAAATGATACAAATACATGGAAATTAAACAATATGTTCCAGAATGACCAGTGAATCAATGAAAAAATTAAGAAGGAAATTGAAAAATTTCTTGAAAGAAATGATAATGGAAACACAACATACTAAAATATATGGGATACAGCAAAAGCAGTACTAAGAAGGAAATGGATAGCTATAAATGCCTACGTCAAAAAAGAAGAAAAACTTCAAATAAATACCTAATGATGCATCTTAAAGAACTAGAAGAACAAGAGCAAACCAAATACAAAACTAGGAGAAGAAAATAAATAATAAGGATCAAAGCAGAAATAAATGAATTTAAAATGACAAAATATAAAATACAAAAGATCAAACGAACAAAAAGGTGGTTTTTTGAAAACTTAAAATTGACAAACCTTTAGCCAGACTCATGAAGAAACAAAGGGAGAAGACCCAAATAAATAAAATTGGAGATGAAAAGGGAGCTATTACAACCAATACCACAGAAACGCAAAGAATCACTAGTGGCTACTGTGAACAAATATATGCCAATAAATTTGAAAATCTAGAGGAAATGGATAATTTCCTTGACATACAGCATAGTAACATTGAACCATGATCAAATCCAAAACCTGAACATATCAATAACAAGTAACAAGATTGAACCCATAATGAAAAGACTTCTAGTGAAGAAAAGCCCATGACCCAACGGCTTTACTGCTGAATTCTACCAAATATTTAAAGAACTAATACCAATCTTACTCAAACTGTTCTGAAAAATAGAAAAGAAGGGAGTACTTTCAAACTCATTCTATGAGGCCAGTGTTACCCTGGTACCAAAACCAGACAAAGACACATTAGAAAAAGAAAACTACAGGTCAATAGCTCTGATGAATATTGACACAAAAATCTTCAACAAAATACTAGCAAACAGAATTGAACTATACTTCAAGAAGATCTTTTATCATGACCCAGTGGGATTTATCCCAGGGATTCAAAAATGTTTCCAAAAATGTAAATCAATCAGTGTGATACCTCATATCAACAGAATAAAGGACAAAATCATAATCATTTCAATGGGTGCTGAAAAAGCATTTAGTAAAGTTCAACATCCCTTCCTGATTAAAAAAAAAAAAAAAAACTCTCTAAAAACTAGGGATAGAAGGAACATAGCTTAACATAATAAAAGCCATATACAACAGACTCACAGCTAGTATCATACTAAATGGGGAAAAACTGAAAGCCTATCCCCAAAGATCTGGACATGACAAGGATGTTCGATGTCAACACTGTTATTCAACATAGCGCTGTGAGTCCTAGCTAGAGAAATCAGACATGACAAAGATATAAAGGCATCCAAACTGGGAAGAAAGAAGCCAAATTATTCTTATTTATAGATGATATGATCTATATTTGTACAACCCAAAAGACTCCACAAGAAAATTATTAGAATGGATCAACAAATTCAGTAAAGTTGCAGGATACAAAATCAACACACAAAAATCAGTAGCATGCAAGCAATTTGAAAAAGAAATTTAAAAAGTAATTCCATTTATAATAATCACATATAAAATTAAATACCTAGGAATTAACCAAAGAAGTAAAAGATCACCATGATGAAAACTCAGCTTTTATCTGCAAGTGTCTTTATTTCTCCTTCATGTATGAAGGATATTCTTGCCAGATTTACTATTCTAGGGTAAAAATTATTATCCTTTTGAATGAACTTTCTATCCCTATGTCTTTCTCTACTTCCTCTTTAAAGCTAACATCTCTTTCTCTACCTCCTCTTGAAGGCCAATAGCTCTTAGATTTGCCCTTTTCATGCTATTTTCTAGATCCTGTAGGCATGCTTTATTTATTTGTATTTTTTGTCACTTAACGACTATGTATTTTCAAATAGACTGTCTTCAGGCTTACTAATTCTTTCTTCTACTTGATCAATTCTGCTATGAATGTATTCTTTGGTATGCAGCTCCAAAATTTCTGCTTGATTCTTTTTAATTATTTCAATGTCTTTGTTAAATTTATCTGATAGAATTTTGAACTCCTTCTCTGTGGTATCCTGAATTTCATTATGTTTCCTCAAAACAGCTATTTCAAATTCTCTGTCTGAAAGGTTTTACATCTCTGTTTTTCCAAGATTGGTCCCTGGCGCCTTTTTAGTTTGTTTGGTGAGGTTATGCTCTTGATGCTTGTTGATTTTGATTGGTTTTTGGACATTGAAAAGTTACATATTTATTGTACTCTTCACAAACTGGGTAAGGCTTTCCAGGTATTTTAAGGGACTTGGGCCCCAAGTTCCATAACACTGTGGTTCTTGCAGACTCAAGGAATTAACACCTGTTGGTCTTGGTTAAGATCTAGAAGAATTCCCTGGATTACCAGGCAGAGACTCTTGTTCTCTTCCCTTACATTCTCCCAAACAATCTCTCTCTCTCTTTCTCTCTCTCTATCTCTCTCTCTCTCTTTCTCTCTCTTTCTCTCTCTCTCTCTCTCTCCCCCTCCCTCTCTCTCTCTCTCCCTCCCCCACCCTTCCTCTCTCTCTCTCTCTCTCTCTCTCTCCCCCCTGCCTCCACCGCATTACCTGGAGCTGGGGGTGGGGTAACACAAACACCCCTGTGGCCATCACCACTGGAACTGCCCTCAGTCAGACCTGAAGCCAGCACAGCACTGGGGCTCTCCCCAAGGCAAGCAGTACCAACTACCGGGCTACCACCTGTGTTCACTCAAGGCTCTAGAGCTCTACAATCAGCAGATGGCAAAGCCAGCCAGGCCTGTGTCCTTCCCTTCAGGGTGATCAGTTCCCCAAGGCCCCAGGTGGATCCAGAGATGCTGTGTGATTTTGGATTCTTGTGAAGGTGCTTTTTGTGTGCAGATAGTTGTAAAATTTGGCATTCCTGCAAGGGGAATGATCAGCAGAGCCTTCTATTCTCCATCTTGCTCCATCCTCCAGTTTCTTTTTGTTTTCCGGGTTTTTTTGTTTGTTGTTTTGTTTTGTTTTTACTTAGCATGTATAACCTTAAATATTTAACATAATATACTTACTTATTTTGTTGACTATGTATTATCTGTCTCCTGACTACTCTCCACCCCCATCCCAGAATGTACACTCCCAATGACGTTTCCCAAGCATCTAGAACAGTATTTGGCACCAAGTGTGTGCTCAATTCTTAGTGGAAAGCATGAAGAATAAATTTAAAAGATAATAAGTAAGGATAACACAAAACTCTATTACTGAGGTTCAAATATATAGAAGCTTAAAAAACACATACAAGTATATATTTAGTAATACAAGTTTTAAGAAAAACAGAAAAAAAGAGTAGTAAGTCCTTAACAAAGTTCTGAGTTGACTCTGGCTTTCTCTATATATATTTAGTCAATTTTATTAAGTCCATTTTATTTTATATGTCTACTGATATTGGTCTATTACATTGTGAAAATGGCAAAAGCAAACTAGAAGGATACAAAAAAATATCATGAGGAGTTAAGCCGACCTAATATAAATTTTGATAACTATGTAATTAGAGAAACAAGGAAATAAGTCAATATAGTCTCATATATGGTGTGAAGTAAGTCCAATACTGTACTTAAAAGACTGGAAAGATAATACCATTTCAAAAAGTCTATAAAGATCTAAAGCACATATTATACTACTAAATGGTAAGTCAAGAATCCCCATTTTACTCTAGTAAGTCGCTATATCAGTCAGGATTCTCCAGACAAATAGAACCAGTATATATTTATTTTCAAAGAATATATATTTCCAAATAATTTTTAGTTTACATTTATTTGAAAGAACTGGCTTATGCAATTGTGGGGGGGTGGCAAGTTTAAGATCATACAGCAGGCCAACAGGCTCATACAGGAACTGATACAGTATTGCATCAGAATCTTTCTTTCTCTGGGAAACCTCAGTTGTTGCTCATAAAGCATTTCAGCTGGTTAGATGAAGCCCACTCATATTACTGAAAGTCATCTCCTTTACTTACCAAAGCCAACTGATTGCAGCTGCTAACCACATCTATAAAAAACCTCCACAGCAATGCCTAGATTGCTGTTTGATTAAATAACTGAGTATTATGGCCTAGCCAAATTGACAAATCACAATGACTAAAATGCTTCATAAAAAAACTTTCTCTGAAGGATCATGTCATTTTTTTGCAAAAATTCTACTCAGGTCTGCCCCAATGATTTTCAATGTACATATTGCCACATGCTACCCTTTCAATTCTATAAATATTCATTGAATATCTACCACATGGTAGCCACTACAGGACTGTCTGTCCATGAGGAGCTCCAGAAATTAATTTTGTGTGCAGTAACTTTATTTGATATATCAGGAACACTTATTACCTTCAAGAAAATGAGTCAGCTTTTAAAAGATGCATCTGAGTAAGCTACTGAAAAAGTTTTACCAACAAGACTTTTTTTTTTACCAAAAAGACAAATGAGCAACAAGTCATTTGTCTATCATATCATTCAGTGTCCAGCATTCAGAGTCAGTTTGTAGTCTCAAAAGTTTCCTCTACTGTGTTGATGGAAAATTTAAAGACAACTTCATTATAATGAGGACACACCATCTTCTTTATAATCTGACCTCTTGTATGATTTATATTACTTATCTTTTAAGTCCATCCTGTTCTGTCTACACCTACCTTTTTTATTTTTAAATTTACTTTTGCCACACTAGTTGGTCTTTGCTAAAAATCATAAAGTGGAATCAAAATAAGGAATTTGTGTCACACAAAAGCTAGAGTGCAATGGGGATGGTGTGAACTCATTATGTTGACCAATTGTAATGGCATTTTCTTTTTGGCTTATGTAACTGAAGTTGCATTGTAAGAAGCTACTAGAATTCTTAGAGTATTACAATTGTCGAAGTGAGAATATATGTAATAAACTTTGTGGCTACTCTATTCCTGCAGAATTTCTGTGCTGGCAGTCAGATATTTTTGTTTCTGCAACTGTGGTCCAAAGTTAGGTTAAAGGTCATTGTCAGACCACCTTTATTTCAGTCCTCTCCTATCCTTGGCCAATTTAATTGAGTTTTCATCTTCCAAGTCTAGGAAATTGGCCACAGTCTTACTTCCCCATATTTTACCCATGCTGTTGTGCTTCTTAGGATTAAATTCCTTCATGATCAAGTTTCCTCCAGCTTCTTGCCAATCATCTCACGTCTGGTCTCATGTCTGAGCTACAGTCCGCTGGTGTTAGAGCCCCCTTTATCTGAAAGCTGATTTTCCTGGATCTTTATCTCCTACCTGAAGCCAGAGCCACACAGTCTCCTCCCTAGAGGTGGTTTCTGTCTACTGACCAGAATTCATTCTTTGCTGTTCACAAACTCTTTGCTACTTTAACTTTTCTTCAGAGATTGTGGCAAAGAACCTTCCCTGATTGCTAACTACATCCATCCTCTTGCCATGCCCTTACTATAAATCAGCTGCTATTTCTATAACTGCAAATAAAAGGCAGAGATAACTTTGAAAAATATATATTTCTTAGTTTCTTTAAACTTGGCATATTACTTTATGAAAGAAATGCATATGCCTATCAAATATAGTAAAAAGTGAACATCTCATCTTTTCTATTCTCTGATCT
The DNA here is from genome assembly GCF_030222135.1 of Aotus nancymaae. NCBI lineage: Eukaryota > Metazoa > Chordata > Mammalia > Primates > Aotidae > Aotus > Aotus nancymaae. Next base: position 44,694,545 of record NW_026988415.1, on the reverse strand, counting down.
CACTCCTTGGAGAAACTACAGTTAACTGTCTACCAGCAGTGGTATTCAGCCCCTGCTGCATCTTAGGATCACCTGAGGAGTTTTTCAAAATGCTGATATCTGTTCTACACTCAGTAATCTGTTACTAAATGTCTACCAACCAGAGCTACAGGTTGGAGGCTGAGTTGTAGTATTTGCTGATTTCCATGGCATAAATACTGTTTCCATGGCCAATTTCAACATACCAGTGTGAAATAGGTCAATCAGTTAGCAAAATTCCTGAAGATTTTATGATCAATCCTCACGATAATATATAAGTTGACTTCAGCAGACCATCACCTCCACCCTCATCCCATTCCATAATAATTAAATCAGAATCTCTGAGGATCTGTCCAAGGTAAGTTTGTCTCACACAGAGCCCTTGTAAAGTGTGTTTGGCCCCTGGGTTTGTAACCTGTCTCTATCATTTAATAGTGGCATAATGTTGGGAAACTTACTGTGCCTCAATTTTCTTCATCTGTAAGATGGGAATATTAATTAAATCTACTTTATAGGATAATTCTGAGGATTAAAAGAATTCATGTAAGACACTTAGAAGAGTGCCTGGCAGCCAGGCATGGTGGCTCACGCCTGTAATCCCAGCACTTTGGGAGACTGAGGTAGGCGCATCACCTAAGGTCAGGAGTTCAAGACCAGCCTGGCCAACATGGTGAAACCCCGTCTCTACTAAAACTATAAAAAATTAGCTGGGCATGGTGGCAGGTGCCTGTAATCCCAGCTATGTGGGAGGCTAAGGCAGGAGAATTTCTTGAACCTGGGAGACAGAAGTTGCAGTGAGCAAATATCGCACCATTGCACTCCAGCCTGAGCAACAAGAGTGAAACTCCGTCTAAAAAAAAAAAAGGAGTGCCTGGCATATTAGCAATTTTTATGCTCTCTTAACTCTGTTTCTTCATATCAACTAGATCTCTTTGAGAAAACTGTCCAAACTTGACTCTAGCTACCATTTTTAGTGTTAATTTTTGTGTGTGTTAATTGTCCAAAGCAACTCAGGAATTCTGTGCTGGAAAAAAATTAAAGATGGCTTAGATTGAGAATTCTGAGAATTTAGAGTGAGGACAAATAAGAATTTTAATTAAAACCACAACTCAAATTCATAGAATGGTATACTTCATTCCTTATACCAAGCTAGGGTAAAGAGGGTTAGTGAACATTCGATCAGGGAGAAACATTTCCTTTCCACCAATATTGTGACCCTAGGTAAGAGATGCTGAAAGGATACTCCTGTGAAGACGCTTCACTCCGTGAATTAAATACAGGTATGATCATAAATCATTACCCTGAAATGAATTTCTGAAGGACAGATTAAGCATTCAGATTCACTGCTCATATCATCAAAAAGCTTGGTCTCTTAAAATAAAACCTCTAAAATAAAAAATAAATAAAAACTCTATTCACTTTTAATAAATAAATTTTAGAACCTGAAGTCACCTCAGAGATCATTCTCTACTGAATTAAAAGTGAAGAACTTGCTGCTAATTAGGTCTGAGCTATGAGCAAGTTCTGAGCAATCCCATGGCATTTTCTCAAATATTCTTAGGCGCTCAGTTTTTCCATCCATCAACTGAGCTTTGATTTTCTTTAATGTTCAAAGTTCCTGCTAACCATACTTTACCAGGACCCTTGGAACAATGGGAGACTTAGTAAACAAGAAAATAAAGGAAAAATAATAGGTTATTTCTAAATAATGTAATTGGACAAGCTTGGAAATGCCCTCCTGCAGCAACAGAATTTACGAGATTATAAGTAGGATTCAATTCCAAAGCAAGTTGATCTAGCTTATAATGATCTAGTTTGTATAAATAATCCACATTCCCACAGCTCTTCTAGACTAAAAACTGTTTATAGTGGGAAGAATAGGATAATATTACTGTGTAGGCTAGCTTACGGAGTAGCAATTATGCTCTCAGACTTGGATATTTTACTCTGCAGTTTTCTTTAAAAGTGTTTTTAAATCATGTATATGATGTGAATATCAGGGAGTAGAGGGAAGAGAACCAGCATTTTTAAAGTTCTTATTTCACACTGAGTACTATGGGTAGCAGTTTCCATAGCCTATCCTATGAAGTTTCATGACAACTACAGAAGTTAGGTTTTTGTTCTTTTTTTTTTTTAATGCAACTCAGTAATTTTTTATTCCAGCTGGAACACAGTATATCACAGAAACCTATGGTAGGTCTGAGGGGAAGTGTTATTTACAATAAATGATGAAATAGTTTGTCTTTGACAATATGATTACACATGAAGAATGCAAAATGCAGGTATGGATGCCTTCCAAGCAGCACCATCAAGTCCCTAGAGTTTAGTTGATTGTGCCTGCCTCCACATTGTTTCTTTAGGTTCACATAAATGTAACTGAACAACACGTTCTTTCTCCTTTATGGTTCTCCCTTTCTATTCATGATATTGACATGAATACTAGAAAAAAATTGGCTTTTGAAAAATTATTATTCTCATAAATGAATTTGGCCATGTAGTTCTATTGGCCAGCCAAGGTCACATGACCCTAAGCGTCAATAGTAAACCTCTTGTTCTTCTGATTGCTTTATCACTTTTTTTCCCATAAAACAAAACAAAACTTAGAAATGTTACAGAATCAGAGTATGAAAAAATGTACAAGTGTATATGATTCCCAGACACACATAGATACATTTTTCCTCCACATTTTCACCATGGCAGTATTAAGTAGTGAGTGTGAATGGCACAGCATGAAACTGGTTACTGAATCAGCTATAAGCTCAAGATGGCCTCAACATAAATACTCAAGAAATGCTGAATGTTTAAATAGCCAAGAGTGTGCTAAATCTCATCTTAAAAAAAGGAGGAGGGGGGCTGGGGAACTCAGACCACAGTCATGTAAACCTAAGGGTTGGACCTGTAACCGATCACACTCTGCTCCTTTGCCCAGCCCCCACCCGGGGTTGGCAGTGCAGCTCCCACCCAGGCCAGAAGTTAGGTTTTTTAATTCACTAAAGGTTTAGGATTAATAGTTAGTGAAACTGTTTTACATATTTCAGTGCGACTCCAAAATTCTTCATTAATATTATTAGACTCATGCTGCTTATGAAAATGCAAAACAAATGCAGTTTTTCTATAAGATCATTATAAGTTTATGTATTTGCCTTGTACATACTTTTGTAATTATCACTGAGAGTAGAAATCATCAAATCTTACTCATTTTTGCATCTCTCAGTAAGCATCATAGCCTGACACAGAGAGGTGCCCATTAAAGGTCTGTTAACAAAACAACAGACATCAAAGGGAAGCTTTAGGTCAGGAATAACTAAAATTATTTCTGACATTATTTGACATATATTAAATTGTTCATAATAAATTTTTATTATAATTTAAATAGTGTATAATAACATTTTTTAAATCCATACAACAAGAATCTCTTGTTTGATGAATTCCTAGAAATGTGTCTGCAAGTTCAGAGGTCTGTAAATTATGCAAAATGTAAGTGGTGGATTTTTTCAAACAAATGTATATTGTAAAACTGAAATATTATCAACTGTTTAATTTACAAAACAAATAAAATATAAAGAAGAAAGCAATCATGATTACTCCCTTGACTCAGCTATTACAGCAGAGAAATGGGTGTGTTTCTTACTCTAGTGCTCTCTCCAACAGATTCACATCTATTTGTTCTTCTGAACACCTTTCCTAATTTGCCTCTAGAGAAATCAGTAGACATTATTTTTGTTGACATTCCCAATGTTCTTAAAACAATTAAAAGAATGGGGGCAGGGAAAGGAGCACATCAATGAAATGCAAAAGAAAGGAGAGAGTTCTGTTGTTGAGGCCCTAGACAGTAATGATCACTCTGTTGTTATCTAAGTCTTCTTCCCCAGAAGCTATTGTCTTTGAATTTGCACAGCAACAAAGTTTGCTGGCTGCATGACCTGTCTGACATTATAAAGAAGGCCCCCAAAGTCAAGATCCTGAACCTCACCAAAAATGAAATGAGAAGAAATGGCCAGATCAAATTTGGGTTGATGGTAGATGGTAGTGCACATCAGGATGATAGTGAGAAATAGGATCCCCAGCAGACACAGGCCAGCTCCTGGAAATGACCACACTGGTCAGACCACCCACTCCTGCTCTTCTTTTTCTCCTAGGAGCAGCTTGTGCAAGTACTTCAAGGATAGCAGGAATAAAAAACACTCAAGGACTCCTGTAAGTGTGTGATGGGGAAGACTGGGCAAGGTAAGGAGATATGATGGGAGCAATCACAGGGGCCAAGGGCCAGGATGTGGCAGCCCTCCTCCAAACTTTGCTTCTCCTCTCCTCCACAGACCAGTGGGGGCAGCTGCTGAAGCAGACAAAACATGACATTGTGGACTCCCTCAGTGTGTTGCCCAAAACTCAGCATGACCTCAGCTCCTTCCTGGTGGACATGTGGTACCAGACAGTTAGCATCTGCTTCCTCCCTCGGACAGGCCCAGAGAGCCAGAGGTGGGTAGGAGGTTAAGGGGGATCCTGAGAACCTAAGCTCTTCCCTTTCATGAATAGATGCTCTACTTTTCTGTAAACAGGGTGTTCAAAGAAGGTGAGTTTCTACAGAGTCTCCTCCCCAAATCCCCCACTGCTCCCTCCCCCTGGCTGGGCTCCCTCTCAAAACTCTCCCAGCTTCCCTGACTCATTTTCTTCCCTTCTTATTCACCGTGTGTTCTTCCGTTCCCACTCTACTCCCAAAGAGTTACCTATTTTATTTTTAAGTCATAAATTTACTAAAAGTTTAGAAATACTTTCTATATTGCCAAAACAAAAAATATTAAAATGTGAAAAGCTGGAAGAACATATTTGCAACAATATTGCAGACTTTGTGTTAACAAACCTGTACTAAAGGACTTTTGCTAACCAGGAGAAAGTGTACCAAATATCAAGAGTTAATTTCCCTGAAAAGCAAAATGACTCTATAATAGACATTTGTGTCTGAACTACATTGATTAAAGAAATGAGAATTAAAAGATGTCACAATATTGAAAAAAATCAGTTTGCAGAAAATTATGTGACTTCAAATTCTTAAAAGAATATATATGTATGTTTGTTACTACACATATTTTAAGGTAGGTAAATATCTGCCTTGCACATCTAGAAAGTGTGCACTAGGTTGGTAAATAGATTATTTACAGTGAATATCTTTAGGTCATCGTGTGGTGATCATATTGACAGAAGGTGCAGAATGACTTTATTTTCAAAATACACATTTCATAGTGTTTAATATTTTGTAGTTAGTAAACTTCAGGGAAAGCAAGGAGCTGGTGATTCTGTAAATAAGTTTTCTCGTGTTCCATGAAGGAATACAATGTAATGTATTGGAAAGAGCCTAAGTAGCTAAGTTATCTGTTTGTAACAAGTACCTAGGCCCGACGCCCTGTGATAGGAGCTAACTAATTCTGCCAGAGTATCTCCCTTGGAAACAACTCCCTGGGGGTCAGGCTGGAAGGAAACCTAGAGGGCAGTAAGAATAGTAAACTTAGTCTCCTCTAGCCCCCAGAGGTCTCCTCTCTCTGCCTTTGAAGAAGGAATTTCCTGTAAGGACTCCATTTTGTTCACTAACAAAGTGGCTTGGGACTTGCTGTCACCTTCCTTGGCTGCCCTCCTCAAACTTCTGCAAACCCCCAGCTCCAGACTACAAAGATTCTCCTGTGAGGACGTTGGTGAAAGGTCACTGCCTTCAGGACACGCCATGGGTGAGTTGGTCAGCATGAAGCCTTGGTTTCAGGTCCCCACAGGGCGGGAGGAACTGAGCCCCCTTCCCACCTCCACTCCAACCCACATGACACCTAGCAGAGTCTCCTTTGAATGGGAAGTAGCAAGAGCCCAAATTCCATCAATTTATTGCCATGTATATTTTGGCTTTGCATTAAAAAATAAATAGAGGTTTGTTTTATTAACATCTTTATGTTGAACCGAACCATTTTTCATTACAAAATATCCCTTCTTCTTCTAGTAATGTTTTACTGAAAGTATATTTTTTCTCTTATGAATGGTTATACCAGCTTTCATTTGGTCAGTGTTTTAGTGGTATTTTTTTTTGCATTTTTTTCAAATGTCCTGTGTTTTGTTTTACGTATGTTACTTTTAAGGTGCATTTGGTTAAATTAATTTTTAATCGAGTCTAATGATTTCTGCTTTTTTATTTGAAACCTTCAGTACATTACATATAACATAATTCCACATATAATTTGGCTTAAATATAACATCTTTCTGTTTGCTTTACATCTATTTTCCTATTCTAATTTTCTCTTTTCCTTTGTAAAATTTTAAATTATTTTTAAATTGTTAATTTTTGCCTCATTTGGCTTGATAATATGACATTCTTTTGTTATTTTTGTAGTCTACCTTTCAGATTACAACACACATTCTTGCCTTATCACAGTCTAATGTATGTTAGTTCTTTCACATATCCTTGGACAACACAGATACCCTCCAATGTTTTAACTCTCTTAATGTCCCTCCTAATATACTACTGTGCATAAAATTATTTTTAATTTTTATCTTAAGTTCCGGGGTACATGTGCAGGATGTGCAGGTTTGTTACACAGGTAAACGTGTGCTATGATGATCTGCTGTACAGATCAACCCATCACCTAGGTATTAAACCCAGCATGCATTAGCTATTTTTCCCAATGCTCTCCCTCCCCTAACCCTCCCACCACAGGCCCCTGTGTATGTTTTTCCCCTTCCTCAACAAACTAATGCAGGAACAGAAAACCAAACACTGCATGTTCTCACTTACAAGAGAACTCACTTTGGGAGCTGAACAATGAGAACATATATTTAAATTCTTTAAAGATGTTATCACTGTATTATATAGTAAATATTTATTTAGATTTTCCTACATATTTGCCAATGTCATTATTCTTCATTACTTCTTGTGTTTACATTCCTCAAACTGGGATCATATTTCTTTGGCCTGAGGATGAGTCTTTAGTTTTGAGTTGACTGGCGACAAATTTGCTTAGCTTTCGTTTGGACTAAATGTAACAAGCAGGGCCGGGAGCGGTAGCTCACGCCTGTAATCCCAGCACTTTGGGAGGCTGAGGCAGATGGATCACTTGAGGTCAAAAGTTTGGCACCAGCCTGGCCAACATGGTGAAACCCCGTCTCTACTAAAAATACAAAAATTAGCTGGGCGTGGTGGCGCGCACCTGTAATTCCAGCTACTTGGGAGGCTGACGCAGGAGAATCGCTGAGGCAGGAGAATCGCTTGAATCCGGGAGGTGGAGGTTGCGGTGAGCTGAGTTCGTGCCATTTCATTCCAGCCCGAGCAACAAGAGCGAGACTCCATCTCAAAAAAAAAAAAAAAGTCACAAGTAGCCTGGAAAACATGGCAAAACCCCGTCTCTACAAAAAAATAACAAAAATTAACCAGGCGTGGTGGCGCATGCCTGTAATCCCAGCTACTCTAGGGGCTAAGGTGGGAGATTGCCTCAGCCCAGGAGGAGATTGCAGTGAGCCAACATCGTGTCACTGCAGTCCAGCCTAGGTGGCAACAAAACAAGACCTGTCTCAAAAAAAAAAAAAAAAAACAAGTATGAAAAAATCTCACTTAAAGTGTTTTTTTCTATTTTCTCACTCTACAACAACCATCAGCACAGAAGACTGCTGTGACCAAATATGTGGGGGAGTTTTCCCCACCAACAAGCAAGCAATCAGTTTTGTAGTAAACACTTGCTGTGTGTCCTCTAATTTAATTTTGATAGTGTTAAAATTAGATTACCTGGAGATAGCATCAGATCCCACAGGTTGTGGGCTCAGTTCCCAAGACTGACCCCCTCCTTCAGACACCACGAGTGGGAAGTCTGGGCCTTCAGAGTTTCTGACTGATCGCCTTCAAGTTGGAGTTCCTATGACCCTCTTTTTGAATTTGATTAATTTGCTAGAATGGCTCACAGAACTCAGGGAAGCACTTATGTTTACTAGCTTATTATAAAGGATATTGCAAAGAATACAGACAAATAGATGTATGGGGCAAGGTACAGGAAAGAGATGTGGAGCTTCTATGCCCTCCTCAGGTGTGCCACCATCCAGGAATTTTCACGTGTTCATCTATCTGAACCCTGACCAGGCTCTCTGAACCCTGTCCTTTGGCTTTTTATACATTCATGACTGATTAATCCATTGGCCATTGGTGACTGACTTATCCTTCAGTCCCTTGAAAGTCCCAGCCCTCTAATACTGCCTTGCTCTTTCCAGTGACCATCCCTCATCCTGAAGCTACTAGGGACTGCCAGCCTAGCATACAAAAAGACTTCACTTTGGAGTTTATAAAAATTTTAGGAGTTGTATGCCAGCAAACAGGGTTGAAGATCTAATATATGTTTTGCAATATCACAGATGTTTAACTTCCATTTTGTATCTTTCAAAAAATGGAAGTTAAATAAACACACAATTCTAGACCTATGGCTATTACACTTTACCACTCTGAATATATAGCAATTACTTTCTTTAAGCTACATTGTTTCTGTTTAAAAATTATATATTGATCAGCCTTATTTTTGCTCATTTGAAGATAACCTGTTGTTTTCATTTTACTTTAAATATTTGCTTTTTTCTTTGGATTTCAACAGCTTTACTATGATGCACCTGGGTTTTGTTTTCTTCATACTCCACCGTACTTGAAACATACATTGCTACTTGCGTCTGTGACTTGGCATCTTTTGTTACTTTTTGAAACTGCTCAAACATTATACCTTCAAATCCTGTTTATGCACTCTTCTCTTTTCTTCCTTCTAAAACTCAGATTAAACATATTTGATGTATTTACTGTATCCCCTTTAATTTTGCCCTGTGTCTTTTTGTACCCTTCATCATTTTGTGTATTCGTACTATTCGAAACCCCCTTGTTGTTCAAGGAGATATAAAAGAACTAAAGTGCATTAGACTGTGATAAGGCAAGAATGTACATTGTCAACTGAAGGGTAAAGGCCACAAAAATACATCTATGATGTTATGCGCTAATCACATAATTGTTCTTAATTACAGTTATTTCATTTACGGATTCTAGAAATTCTGTTCATTTTTTATATTTTTCAATTCTTGGCTGAAATATAATCTTTTATATTCTTGACAATAATGCCATTATCTGAGTATTCGGATTTTATGTGTTTTTTATTGTCTTTTTTTTTTTTTTTTTGACTTGCTTGGTTTTTAATCATGTCATTTTATCTCCTTTTTCACCTATTTTTTTTTCAGGGAACTATATATAATAATTATAGGTTTATTTATTTCAGTCCTAGGATGAAGTTGTCTTGCTCATGGGAAGATTTTTTTTCTGTCAACTTGCTAGGTTGCAAGGAAAACCCCAAATCTCTTTAATCCCATTGATTAATTGAGATTAATTAATCTCACTGATGATTCAGATTATTAATTTGGACTTCAGTTCCTTGGAGGGCTGGTCTATTTCCAGTTTACCCATATTTACTTGACATAGCTCTTAGAGGTTCCTATCTAAGCCTGAGTGGTTTGCCAAGGTCCCCTCTCCTTAACATGCCCAACTTCAAATTTTATGCTCTTAGCTCTATGACTGTGTGGGAGTTTGGCAAAAATTCACAGTATTTTAGCATCTTACCTACATCCTTAGGAATCATCAACTGCTGCTAGAAAAAAATCAGCCCCAAGGATTGGGATTACATTCTGAGTTTCCTTTTTTCCCCTGGTGTTTCCCCCATAACAACTTACTGTATCATTAGCTTTTTGATACCTTTAAATAATCTTTATTTTAAATGATTTTCCACACTTTTCTAGTTATTCTCAATTGGAAGTTTGGTACAACTTAACTAATCTCTCTTTACTGGAAGAAAAACTCTAAATTATTTTTTCAAATGCTGAGTTTGGTATAGTTATTATCCTCATTGTTATCTTCTTTACTGTGGCTTCTCTCTAATGTTTAGAAGATAATGCCACAGGAATGGGTAAACACATGTAATATGCTTTCCATGAAGTTTTCAGGATGGATGTATATGACTAGCATGGATTCAGTATATCAGAAGCTTTTCTCATTTTATTGTATTGCCATTGCTCATCGTCATCTTATGCTTCCATCCTTGATTGTTTGCCTCTTCTTTATGAGAACATCAGGCTCAACTACTCTCTGATATCTCAGCCACTACCCTGATAATAAATTCTGGATCCTTCTCTTCCAGCCATCCTCCTGACTAATTATGAATATATACATTGAGGCAATGCTTTTCAAATATAAACTTTAAAAAGGGCAATTTTTGTATCAATGAATACAAATTTTCAAAATGGTTCGTGAACTGGTGAGAATATAAGCTCATTCACTCACTCTTTATTAGCATGCAAATAAGTATAAATATATATTTTAAATGCCACTTCTAAAAATCTCTTAAATTTGAAAGCATTCATGTTTTGATCAAAGTAATCCACTTGTAGAATTATTGCAGGAAAAACTGTAAACAAATAATAGAAGGTATATATAATCCTATTCTTAGTAGCATTGTTTATAGTAGCAAAAACTTGAAGGATTTATTAAAATTTGAAATTTTATTAGTAGATTAAAGTTTGTAACCGATTTTAACTAAAATAATAATCTAATGTATAAATTATATTAAAGTCAGAAATTGTTATTTAGACATTTTAGAAAATATGAAAAATAGGAATTTTGGACTAATCATATTTATTCTTTCCTGAGCTTCCAGCTCAGTGAGATTCAACCATCAGTTCTTGCTCTGGTAAACAGGTGACCTTAGCTTTAATTTCCACAATGTCTGTAAAGGAAAGCATATTAATTTGATAAATAATAAAAATCAATTAAATATTATTTCTGAACATGCAATGATATAAAATGTTAACTGAAAAGAGCAGGTTACAGATATTTTTACAATATGATTGAAGTTTGTTAAAAGATTTTTGAGCAGAGGAATGAGATTTGACTTATGCTTTAAAGAAATCACTCTCCCCACTATGATGAAAATGTATGGTGAGGAAGCAAGTGTAAAAGCAGAGGGACAAGTTGGAAGGCAACGTAATCCAGGAGATAGATGTTGGTGACCTTGCCAGGGTAGTAGCAATGGAGGGAATGAAAAGGAGCCAGACTCTGGATATATTGTAAAGGTAGAGTCAAGAGACTTTCCTGATCAGTTGAATGTGAATTATGAGAAAAAGAGAGCATTCCAAGCTATCATCAAATTTTAAGGACTGAACATTTCTGGATCAAATGCTCTACCCATATTTAATTTCACTTCCAATGCCTTACAAGAAAAGTCCCAAAGGTTGTGAGTAACAAGACTATCTTGACCATGGGTCACACAGTGAAAGCAATGACTTTCCAGAGGAGTTCATCTGAGGCCTGGTCATAACAATTATATTGTAAATGGATCAGGAGTGAACAGAATGTTTACTCACAAGTACGTCCTGAGATAACATGGAGTAATTAATATATAATATGTATAAAATACAAACCTATGGATTAGCACGGTGGCTTATGCCTATAATCCCAGAAGTTTGGGAGACCGAGGCAGGAGGATTTCTTGAGCTTAGGAGTTCGAAATCAGCCTGGGCAACATGTTGAGACCCCATGTCTACCAAAATTTTTTTTTAAATAGCCTAGCATGGTGGTGTGCACCTATAGTCCCAGCTACTTGGGAGGCTGGGGTGGGAGGATTCACTGGAGCCTGAGGGGTGGACGTTGCAGTGAGCCAAGATCACACCTCTGCACTCCAGCCTAGGTGACAGAGTAACACCGTGTCTCAATAAAATATATATAAATTAAATTAAATACAAACCTAGAGAACATTACATTTAGATGCCAAAAGGAAGCTGGCTTCAAATAATCTAATATCCTTAATCCCCACCTTCAAAACCACTAGTATTACTATTGTTGCTGTTGAAGTTGAATGTGATAAAAATAAAATATCATTCGTCAATATGCTTATGGGAAAAAGAATTGATACTATCTTATTTTTGTAGCTGTAAATTAAACTTCCAAATCTTGCCACATGGTTAATTGAACATGTTGATGGGGAATACGGAGGGTGAACAAGGAAATTCCTAGGAGTAAATACATTGTGAAATATAACTGAAACACATAATAAGCATACCTGAGTCCACAATATTTCATAAAGTAGACTTGCTAGCAAAGAAATCTGTAGAAACAAAAATGATATTACATAATGATAAAAGGATCAATCCACCAGGAAGACAGAATGATCCTAACTGTGTACACACCCAAACAGCGGAGGCTGAAAATACATGAAACAAAAACTGATGGAGCTGAAATAGCCAAGTCCACAATTATCACTGGGGCCTTCAACATCCCCAACAACAGCAGAGTATACTTTCTTCCCACATATCTTACAACATTCGTGATAGAATATGTTCATAGATACAGACCATGTCCTGGGTCATCAAACAAACCTCAGTAAATTTGAAAGAATGAAAGTCATACAGATTATTCTCTCTGACCACAGAAAAATCTCTAAACACTTGGAAATTGTAGTTGACACCTATCATTTCTGATCATTGTTCAGCTCCTTGTTATAGAAGAGTAGAGGGTAGAAGCATTGTCTTCTCAGCTGAAAGGCATTTCAGGCTCAGCAAAAAGACAGCTCACTCTGTGTATTTCAAAAAAAGTATTTTTGAAGGCAAGGCTGGAGGCAAAGAGACAGTTTAGTAGGATGATACATCAATCTACCCTGTCATGAAAGTTTGCATTAGAAGAGACCATACAGCTTGCTGATTATTAATAAAATCAATTTCATGGCTGATTGCATTTGGGAGGTGTGAGAGAGGTTGCTAATCATGTTTTGGTGAGATTGTTAGACTACAGTGGCACAAGAGAAGGCAAGATTTGGATCCTTCCTGGGGTGTGGTTGATGTCCTGTCTAATCCATGAACATTCACACTTCTGTTCTTTATAAATTCTGCTCCGTTTTCCAAATGGTTCCACACAGTTACCTCCTCCTTTAAGATTTCTTCCCTAATTATGTCATCTGTAAGAAAAGGCCCTCCTATCTGGACAGGTAGAGGAGTTTGCTTTCTGGGGGTTGTGTTACTGCTCTATTAGGGCAAGCTGGCATTTTGCTTGCCCTACTATGGTGTTAGGCCAAGAAATGGTAAATGGTATGTATTTCTGTTCCAAATTTCAGAACACAGTGATGGTAACAGCTCTCCTCAAGGAGAAAATAAAGGTGGAGATTCTTCCCAGGATAATTTTGGAAAGGAGAACCTTCATGATGAACATGATGGGTATGAGCTCCCACCTCCCCACCTTCAGGAGGATGATGAAAATGTGGAGGTGAGGGATGTCCACGAGGACCCCCAAATAAGAAAGTAAGTGATTAGGCAGGCTGGTTTGCACATAGCAGCCCCTGGAACTTTGTATTTCTTTCACTCTCTGTAGTCTCTTTTTTTCCTGTCATTGAAAAACTGAAGAATGCTAGAAGTGAAGTAATGGCTGAGAAATCCTAATTGCAGACCTGGTTTTCAGTGAGTTGAGGGTGTATGAAAAACTATGTCACATTTCTATGCATTTCTATACATTTATAGACATATATTTTTATCCATTTCCCTACAGCAACCCCTGTACCTTACAACCCAATAGTAGGACTGTGAAATGCCATGGTGAATACCAAGATAGAATTTCTCCAGAGAGAGAAGTGGAGAACACACAGAGTGGAGACCCGGGAACCTGGTTCAAGGTCACAGTGAGTGTCCTGAGAAAAATGCCAAAAAATATGCAGGAAAGGTGAGTCAGGGAGAGTTGTGTTAATCACATGTAAAAATATTAGATATTGGCAGGGCGCAGTGGCTCATGCCTGTAATCCCAACACTTTGGGAGGCCGAGACAGGCAGATCACTGGAGGTCAGGAATTCGACACCAGCCTGACCAACATGGTAAAATCCTGTCTACTAAAAATACAAAAATTAGCCAGGTGTGGTGGCACATATCTGTAATCCCAGCTACTCAGGAGGCTGAGGCAGGAGAATCACTTGAATCTGGGAGGCGGAGGTTGCAGTGAGCAGAGATTGCGCCATTGCACTCCAGCCTGGGCGACAAAAGCAAAACTCTGTGAAAGAAAGACAGAAAGACAAAGGGAGGGAGGGAAGGAAGGAAGGAAGGAAGGGAGGGAGGGAGGGAGGGAGGGAAAGAGAGAGAAAGAAAGAACAAGAAAAGAAAGAAAGAAAGAGAAAGAAAGAAAAGAAAGAAAGAAAAAGAAAGACTAGATATTTTTCAGAGGACGGGGGAGTTAACATCTAAGGGCAGGTTCAGAAAAACAATGTATAGGGAACAGGCTGACTGCAAGAGGGCACAGAGATTGTCTTAAAGCAAAAGTGGAAACTACTGCCAAGAAGATGGAGCAGCTTTCCACCAGATGCCTCATGGCTCAAGCTGAGTGTAGCGGTGTTGAGTTTCTGGAGTTCTTGTCAGAGGTGCAGGCTGAGTCTTCAATAGGTAGAATCTCCTAGCACCTTAAAAAAAGATCGTTTAGAACATCTGAATTTTATTATCTTGGGGGTAAATTTGGAATAAAGAGTAAAGACAACAACTAGGAATTCCATGTCTGGCAAAAAAATAAAAAGTTGAAATTATGTTAATGGTCCCTATCTTAGAAGTTTTTTGAAGATCCACTAGAAGGTTAGAATAAAACACTTAGTTGGGTCTATTTTCCAGGCTTAATTCCATGTTGTCTCTCTTCTACCCCATCTCTTCTTTTCACCATTAGATTCCTTATGGGATAAAGTATGGTAAGACATGGATAGTGAATTCAATCCAGAGTCATTGCAATGTCTCCTTCACTCCAGTCAATGTAAGAGAATATGGTGAAGCCAGATGAGTGGGCACAGGGAAGGGGGAGAGGCCTGATTCAGAAGGGACCACTGACCTCTGACACTATTACTCTTGCCTTCACTCCCTGTAGTTCCACTACGACCAAAATCAGGCCCACTTCTTTGTCCAGGATGTTCATGCTGCCTGTGCATTAAGGAAAGTCAACTGCAAGATTCATGATAAGGAAAACCAAAAGGTATATGTCAACAATATTCCTGATATGTAATCTCTGGACAGGAGGACAGACCATGGACTAGTCATTGTCTTTTTGAGATTAGAGGTCCTGGCGCTCACCTTGCCTCACCTTCTTGCAGGTGTTTGTTTTTGTCAATCTTTCTACTGAACCCCAGTCTATGCAGAAAAAGAAGAAACCAAAAGTTATGACACAGCTAAAGGTAATACAGACTCAAGGCACCTCTTCTTCCCCCACCCCTATATCCCTGTCACCACCACCAGAGCCTCAGAGCTTCTCTTTTCATCTCTGTCTCTATAGCTGACCATGAACAAACGATATGATGTCTCCCAGCAAGCTCTTGATCTCCAGAGTCTCTGCTTTGACCCAGGTATGGCTGACAGCAACAATTCTAAGGCAAGTGGGAGCAGAGCAGTCTCCCTGGGAGGGAGACTTATATGGATGGCAACTTTGGGAGGGGTTGATGCTGGTGCTGATCTAGCTGGGCCCTCCCAGCCTTCTGATTCCCTTCTCTTGGCTTCCTGAAGACTTGGTGAAACATCATTTTTATATAAGCCTGAATCGAAGAAACTACATGGCTGCCACTCTGAAGATCATTTCAACAAATTTTCCTGAGGTGAGGCATTAGGCCCAGTGCTACTATTTAATTAGGGGGTGGAAGAGATGGGGTTAAAGGCAGATTTGTCTCCGAGGCCCAAGGTAGTAGCCGCCACACTAACTCTTCTTGACCTAAAGCTACTGTCTTTGAACTTGTGCAACAACAAACTGTACCAGCTGGATGGCCTGTCTGACATTACAGAGAAGGCCCCCAAAGTCAAGATCCTGAACCTCTCCAAAAATGAGGTGAGAAGCGGGAGCCAGATCAACTTTGGGGGGAGGATGGATGGCGGTACACATCAGGATGTTGGCAACAGGCAGGCAGAGGTGTCTGGTGTCTGTAGGTGACTGTGAGGGCTGGGGGAATTTGGGGCCCAGGGTCCCGGGTGTCTGTCTTTCCCTGGCCCTCCTTCTCCAGTTTCCTCCCCATCTTTCTTAGCTGAAGTCGGTGTGGGAGTTGGGCAAGGTGAAAGGGCTGAAGCTCGAAGAGCTGTGGCTAGAAGGGAACCCCTTGTGCAGCACCTTCTCTGACGAGTCCGCCTATGTAAGGTCAGTGGCAACCCCTGTTGCCCTTCCTGGGCACCTTTGCTCCCTGGATGACTGAGCTATATCTGAAAGTGCCCTTCTGCAGGGAGAGGCAGCCTTGGTCCTCTGGGAGGACCGCAAACCTCCCCTCCTACACACACACACACACACACACACACACACACACACACTCCTCTCTCGGTGTCACTCACTCATCTGTGCTTAGTGGTCTCCTTTCCTTCCTCTGGCATGCTCTCCTTTTCACCTGCTCTGTGGTGTTTCCCACTTGTCTCATCCCAGCCTCCTCCAGCACGCCCAGCCTCCTCCAACACACCCTCTGTGAGTGTGCTCCAGGGAGCGGGGCTCCCCCACCTTCACAGGACCAGCAATATTCTGATGCTGGCGCCTTGGACCAAGAAGAGTCTCCCAGCCCAGGTCTTCATGCTGAGGCAGGTCTTCCTGCCTCCATGCTGAGACAGGTTTCCCTCCCAAGTCTCGAGGGGGATTCTCCTTCTCTTGCTCCAAAAAGGTTCCTGCACCTGTCCTGGGCTGGCATCGGGGCTTCCCTGCCCCATGCTGAGGGCTGAGGCCCTGGGTGGCTGCTATCATGCCATCTCTCCCTCTGGCCCAATGCCAGGAGCTGGGCCCTCCTTGGGGAGAAACCTGGGTTTTCTGAGTCAGGGGATCAGAAGTGGGCCACCTTCTTGAGGCAGTGGGCAGAGGAGGTTGAGGAGACAGAAGGACAGGCCTCTCAGGGCACTGCCCCTCCTTCCGTCCACATCTCACATCATCCTGCCTGGGGCCTCAGAGGAGCCCTAGGTAGCCAAAGACAGGTAGCATTCCTCGGTCAAGGCGTCAGCACAGAGGAGCACAGGTGCCAGGGACCATCAGAAGAGAATGCAGTGACTGGTAGGGGGGTCCCCAGACTCTGAATCCCATGCTGAGCTGGAGCCTGACCCTTCACTCCTCCTGGAAGAAGGTCTCCTGTCCCCGTGGCTGTTCTGTTTCCCATGCCCAGCTCAGACTGAGCTCACACAGGTGAGAAAGGCTCCAGCTGCATCCAGCGGGCCCCAGCCCAACAGGTACATGTTTTCCTTTCCTGCCTAGGTCCCCAGGGCCAGCCATGGGGCAGTGAGGGAAAGGGCTGCAGCAGGGGAGCCCTTTTCTCCTCTCTTCCTCCCTGAAGTCCACCCCCCACAGTAGAGCATCTTTCCCTTCCCTTTGCTTTGCATCCTGCTTCTCCTTTGTCTCTCATCTCCTATGTCTCCCCCGTCCCTCCCACCCCTACCTTGGCCCCATTTCTACTGTCATCCCCCCCGCCTTCCCCTTCCTGCCTCCTGAGCCTGGCCTCACTCACCTCCCTGTCCCAGCACCCTGGGCCATCCCTAAGGGCTGACTTGCTCTTGGCCAGGGCCAGGTCAGGCAGGTTGATGGACAGCCAATGAGGTAGCAGAGCACTGGGCTCCCACCCCATTTCCTTCTCCCTGCGGAGCCTTCCCTGGGGATTTGGACAAAGGTGCGGGAGGGAGGGAGGGAGGGAGGAAGGAAGAGAGATAGGGGAAGAAAGCTCTGGAGCTCCCAATGCTGCTGCTTGTGGCACTGGAGAAAGGAGAGTCAGGGCAGTCTAGGTGGAAGCTAACCACAAGAAAGGAGAGGGAGAGGGAGGGGGGAAGAGAGGGAGGAAAAAGGCTATGCAACCCTAAACTGTCAATCACTTCATTCTATTTTTGGTTATGGACAGTACCATCCTGGAATGTTTCCCAGAGTTGTTACGCCTGGTAAGTATTTACAGTCATCACTGTCTCCTCTTACTCAAGTACATGACCTCCATGCCTGCCCTCAAGTCCTTTGGGTATTGCCTAGATCACATGTTTGTATCGACCCTCATCCATTTTAGAGGCAGAGATTCCTGAAAAAAAACAAGAATATTCTCCCTGGAATAAAATGTCCATAAACACGCACACACACACACACACACACACACACACACACACACTCTGCTACTCATTAATTCACACAAAAATTGCATCTAATAATAGAGGCTTCCAAGACCCACTGTTGAAGACTCCAGCTGTTGTTTTGCTGATAGAATTTTGAGGGGGCCATTTCACACCTCACCTTTGATCGATGTTCCCTCTGGGCTTGTTCATCTCCTTACTCATCCAGCTCTACCTCCCTGGTATGCACTGCTGACTACCTCTTTCCTTTCTCAGGATGGCCAGGATTTAGCATCTCCAATTATAATGGGCATTGAAGCCCCTGAGATAATAAAACCTTGTAAGGTAAGGAGGGACCATCAAGATTTGAGGTATTGTAAGGGATGGTTTTTAAACCACATAGCTTCAAGGCGTCTTTTGATTCCAGGAAAGCTATAAAGGATCTGAGATCATAAAGAATCTGGTGGTTCAGTTCCTGCTTCAGTAAGTACCCCCAAAATCAAGAGGCAGTGGAAGGTTGAGACAAGACAGGCCCCCCAAGCAAATGTCTATTCATGGGTTTAGGGGGTCTTCAAGTCTCATTTGGGGCCCAGGCCACAGAAATAGCCTATCCCCACTTCTCTTTCACAGGTATTACTTGATCTATGACTCTGAAGATAGAAAGGGTCTCCTCAGTGCTTACCATGACAAGGCCTGCTTCTCCCTGACCATACCCCTCAACCCTGAGGACCCAGCCCCGTGAGTATCTCAGCTCTGACTCTGGTCTGGGGCCATGTGGCTTCCCTGCAAAGGGCAGTTCCTGGAAATGTCTGTATTGGCCATACCACCCACTCCTGTTCCTCTTTTTCTCCTAGAAGCAACTTGGAAAAGTACTTAAAGGACAGCAGGAATATAAAGAATATCAAGGACTCTTGTGAGTGTGTGGTGGGGGAAGATCAGCATGGGAAATGGGGTGGGGAGTCAATAATAGGGTACAGGGGGCAGGATGTGGCAGCCCCCATTGCTTCTCTTTCTCACACAGGCCTGAGGGTTCAGCTGCTGAAGCACACAAAACACGCGATTGTGGACTCCCTCAGTGTATTGCCCAGAACTCAGCATGACCTTAACTCCTATGTGGTAGACTTGTGCATCCAGACGGTGAGCACCTGCTTACTCCCTCAGTTAGGCCTAGAGAGCTGAAGTAGGTAGGCAGTAGGGAAGTAGATAGGAGGAACACGAAGGCTCTAGTTTTTTCTTCTTCCTTTTCAGGAAAGGATGCTCTTCTTTTCTGTCAATGGAGTATTTAAGGAAGGTGAGTGTCTATAGATTCTCCTCTCCAGATCACTCATTACTTCCATCCCCAGGCTGGGCTTACTCCGAGAACTCTCTCAGCTTCCCAGGTTGCTCCTCTCCCCTCCCCTTGCATTCTTCCTCTCCATTTGTGGTCTTCCTCTCCTCCCAACTTTCTGTTATCTTTGTGTTCTTTCCTTTTTGTTCCCTTCCCTTTTTGTTCTTCGTCTCTCTCAGTTTTGTTCCCAAATGTCATTACTTCCTGATCTACATCCATACCTGTCTGCACCTGGACAGCTCAGCCGTTCGGGACACAGGCTGTAGAGTTTAATGGCTCTCATCCCAGGTTCTTCCTTTACAAACTTTGGACATTGTCCTATTACCTAATCCCTCAGTTTCCTTATTTGCAAGATGGGTTCATAAGGTCATCTCTTGGGCAAATGTGTAAAATGAATCAAGTGAACTTATGTTTGTCAAGAGACCTGACACATGTTAGGGGGTTCTATCCCTGGGAGCCAATTGTTCCTATTGTTGCCCTCTAAATCCCTGAAACCCCCTCCTGACTCTCACTGAAAAGTTGTCCCAGCCTGGTTCCCTTCAGGGTACCACGAGATTATCTCCCTGACTGGAGAACCCTGTGTGAATGTGTAAAAAATGTGCAACTGTAAGGAGGTATCATTGTTTGTTGTTGTTAAAGTGGAAAGAGAGTCTCCAGGTTCTGTTCTTGCCTTCACCCGAACCTTCATCTTGACTTCTGTCAGCAATTCCAAGTAAGTGCTGTGTTGTGGGTGGGAGCACCCATCCTGTCCTAGAGTCAGTGGTGTGAGAATGTGGTGGTGCAGTCCTCGGGGAGTTCTCAGTACCATGTAAAGCCAACTGATAGATCCAAAGAGAGGTCTAGATTAGGAGAATACCAGATTTTCTTTTTGGCCACAATACTTACTAATTAGTTGTGTGTCTTTTCATACAGTCATAAGATTTCTCTGTGACTCAGTCCTTTTCTGAAAATGGGATGTCTACTTATTTTGTAAACTGTAAATGCGTTGGGGTTAAATCTACAAATCTAGGGAAACTGGTAGACAACCTTTCCAAAGGTAGACTCTGCAGCAGGGATAAAGCCTACCAGCCAAGGAATCTGAAAGGTGGGCAGAGTAGGTGCTTGGAAGGAATATGGTTTCCTCAGTGGTAGTGGATCAAAATCATTGTTGAAAGTGTGGGGTTGTCCATTTTTCCAGTTGTCTGAGGGCTTATCTTTTCTCCAGTCTGTATATTGTGAATGACGAGCTGATACTGAGGAATGCCAGCATGAAAGAGACCCAGAGTGCCTTCTCCATCCCATTGCCTGTACCCTTCTCCAGCTCCTTGCCCACCCTCTCCCAGGAGCAGCAAGAAACAATGCATACTGTCTCCACTCAGTCTGGGATGAACCTTGAGCAGTCTCAGAAGTGAGTGCTGGGAGTCTTTCAGGATAGATGTGAGCTGGGAAGAGTGGGGAGTGAAAAATGGAAACTTTCAGTTAATTTGTAAAAAAACTATTTAGATGTTGTGCTTCCAAAAATGAACAGGCTCATAAAGTATATATATTAATTGATAGTGATGATGAAATTAATTTTTAAACAATATAGTGTTCAGATCACATGACATGATGTTGTATATATAAAATCCTATGTAAACAACACAAAAACCTATCAAAATTAATAAATAAATTCTGCATAGTTTTAGAATACAAAATCAATATACGAAAACCAATTGTATTACTATATGCCTGTAATGAACAATAAGAAAATAAAATTAAGAAAACAATTCCATGTACAATAGAATAAAAATAACATAGGAACAAATTTAATCAAAAAAAAATCTAAAATGTTTACTTTCAAATCTGCAGTATATTATAGAAAGAAATTAAGGAAGGCCTAAATAAATGGAATGGCATCCCATATCCCTGGATTGGAAGACTTAATGTTGTTAAAATGGCAATACTCTCCAAATTTATTTATAGATTCAATGCAAATGCAATCCATATCAAAATCCCAGCTGGCTTCTTTGTAGAAATTTAGAGGTTAACCTTACCATTGAAATGAAAATTCAATGAACGCAGAATAAAAAATAATTTTGAAAAAGAATAAAGTTGGAGGACCCACTACAAAGTTACTGCAGTCTTACTACAAAGCTATAGTAATCAATCCATATTGAGTGATACAGATCTAGGAATAGACATATAGATCAATGTAATAAAATGAGAGTCCAAAATAAACCAAAATCCTTACCTTTATGGTCAATTGATTTTCAATCAGAGTGCCAAAAAAAAAAACAAAAGCCAGTGGATAAAGAAAGAATAGCCTTTTCACAACTGGTACAGGCACAACTGGATATCCACTCACAAACAATGAATTTGTACCCCTATCTTATGCCATATACAAAAAATAAATCAAAATAGTCAAAGGTCTAAAAGTTAGAACTAAAACTATAAAAATCTTAGAAGGAAACAAAAGAGTGAATCTTTGTGACCTTAAATTAGGCAATGGTTTCTGACATATAACAAAACACACATACACACACAAAATTAGATAAAGTGGATTTCTTCAAAATTTAAAACTTGTTTTGCATCAAAAGACACTATCAATAAAGTGAAAAGACAACCCAAGAATCAGAGAAAATATTTGCATATTATACACCTGATAAGGGACTTGTATTCAGAATATATAAAGAATTCTCAGAACTCAACCATAAAAATGAAAAAAACCCAATTAAAATAGGAAAGGATCCAAACAGACATTTCTCCAAAAAAAACAAAAAAATATCCAAAAAGCACATGGAAAGATACTGAACATCATTAGTCATCTGGGAAATGCAAATCTAAATCACGCTGAGGTATCTATCACTTCACACACAGCAGGATGGCTACCATCTTTTGAAAATGAAATAACAAGCATTGATAGGAGGAAAACAATAGGTAGAGCTTTGTTTAAAGATACAAAATTACAGCTACATAGGAGGAATAAGTTCTAGTGTTTTACAGCATTGTAGGATGACTATAGTTAATAATATGTAGTTTCAAATAGTTAGAAGGAGGATATTAAATGTTCCCAACACAAAGATAAATATTTAAGATGATGGATATGCTAATTACATTCATCTATTTACTGTACATTGCATGTATTGAAGCATCATTATGTACCCCATAAATATGTACAATTATGTGTCAATTAAAAAATAATTGTTTTTAAATCTTGACAAAGATGTGGATAAAATGCAACCCTCATACATTGCTGGTAAGAATGGAAAATGATGCAGCCACTGTGGAAAATAGTTTGGCAGTTCCTCAAAATGGTAAATATGGAATTTCTATATGACACAGCAATTACACAAAGAGAGATGAAAACTTATGTTCACACAAAAACTTGAACATGAGTGTTTATAGCAGAATTATTCATAATAGTCAAAAATGGAAACAATCCAAATATTCATCAATTTATGAAGATAAATCAAATGTGATATGTTCATATAATGAAATATTACTCAGCAATAAAATAGAATGAGGTTGTGATACATGCTATAACATGGATGACCCTTGAAAATATTATGCTAAGTCGGCTGGGCGCGGCGGCTCACGCCTGTAATCCTAGCACTTTGGGAGGTCGAGGTGGGTGGATCACCTGAGGTCAAGAGTTCAAGAAAATATTATGCTAAGTGAAAGCAGCCAATCACAAAAGACTACATGTTGTATGAGTCCGTTTACATAAAATGCCCCAGATAGGCAAATCCACAGAGACAGGTAACAGATTAATGGTAACCAGGGTCTGGACAAAAAGGGGAATGAAGAGTGACCTCTAACAGGTAAGGAGTATTTTTTTTAAGGTGGTGAAAATGTTTTGGGTAGATAAAATTGGGATGGTTGCACAATCTTGTAAATATACTAGAAAAATTATTGAATTATATACCTTAAAATGGTGAATGCTGTCTTATATCGCAATTTAAAAATTAGTGGATAATTTTTATTTTTGAATTTCTATTTGTTATTTCTTGAACATCTTTTTTTGTCAATATGTATTAAGCTCTTGTTCATTTGAACAAACCTGTTTTTTGTTTTGAATTCTCGTGGGCATGAATGTCAGCAGTTGGCATTTTAGTTTTCCCTACAATGGTGCTTATATTGGTACATGTGTCCCAGCAAAAAGTAGCATAGATTAAGGCATAGCATTGCGTAGTCAGTGTGTCAGAGATCACCTGTTCTTCTCCCATAGGTGCCTTCAGGACAGTGAGTAGAACTACACCAAAGCTGACCAGGTTTTCACTATGCTCCAGGTGAGATCTGGGAATCAAGTGGGTAAAACATGGATGTTTCCAGAAAGGCCAGAAAATTGTAGCCCAGGTGGTCTGAGTATGGAACCCAGAGCATCTGGCTCTTGGGACAACCCAACTCCTTTTCTTTACTTCCTCTAGACCAAGAGCAAGATCCCAGTAGAAGTCCTCAAGCAAATCCACTAAAAGGAGCCCTTAGATGTCTTCTTTGTCTTCATTGACATCTGCTTTATTTCCTCTTTTCACCAGCCTGAGACCATGCCCAGGATTGGGGTTGGAGGCCTGGCTGACCAGAAAGCCAAAGTTAACTTGCAGGGTGGGTGACATAACCACTCAAAGAACCAGTTTTTCTGTGTATTCACCCCACTCAAGATCACCATTTATTTTCATAATAAACAGTGATGTTGCATGTTGTACATTGTGTGTCCTGGATTGCTCTTCCCCTAACCATGAGCCAGCAGGGCCAGGACTGAAAGGCCCTGCATCCCTGTTCATCCCTGGCTCGCCTTAGCAGATATATTGATAGGGCTTGCCTTCATATGTAATTTGTCAGTAAATCCTGATAAGAAAGGACACATGCTCCTTCCAGAGATTGGCCTTGGCCTTGAGAGACAGTGGAACTCTGTCAGATGCTCGACCTGGAGCCCAACAGAAGCAGGCATGTTACCTTGGCACACCAGGGGCTTCCATCCACCGTCCCGACCCCTCCCTTTCCTGAAGGTGCACTATGCTAGAAGGAGCCTCAGGTTACCACCTGCAGGGAGAGGCTCAGCCCATCTGCCCAGCTCATTCCTCAGATAGCTGACACTTGGTGCTCCATATTCTTGAAGAGGTTCAGCCATTTATTTTCACTTCTAAACAAAGAACAGCAGCACAGAATCTCAGGTTATGGTCATTTTGGTAGGACCTTTCTCAACAACTGGCATTTAGCAGTTGCAAATTGCAGGCAAGAGTTGAAGAACACATTTGCACAATTTATTGCCCACACTTCTGTGATGATTTCACGTTAGACAATCAGCAGGCATACTTTTTGAAATTAAAATAATAGCGGTACAACATTTTCAATTCACAATCCTATAAATGATAACATAGGAGAGGTAATACCAGTTTACAAATTATGCCTCCACTTTCGTGTTTGGCATATGTTATTTCCCAGCAGTCACCACTTTCCTACTGCTTGCCACTTTTCAGTTCTTTATGTACATGTGCAATCAGGAGCCATATGTTGGAGTGTGAATTTCTTAAAACTAGGAACTAAGGGGATAGTTGCCATTACAAAAAGAATAATGCCAACCTTGTTCTTCCCTTTAGTGCCTCAATAGTTAAAGACAAGCTCCCGTACCTCTCTAAGCCTTGGTTCTGTCACTGAGGGAGCAGAGACCACACTGTGTGCTTCTCAGCCTCATTGTGGGGACTAGAGATGGTCTCACATGCTACTCATCAACCACAGTGTCTGTTCAGCTCAGGCTCTCAGAGCTGCCTGGGTTCCTTTGTGGGCAGGAATCATGGAACCTATCACATGGCCCCTCTACTTCCTCTCTGTACATCATCAGGCTACCACAGCCTTGACCTCCTTTCCTAGAGAGCTTGGACACCATGGTTTTCCAGTCACTCATCCCCCTGGCAGTTCCCACAATTCCTTGTGGTCTTATGCTCCAGAGCAAATGCTAACCCTAAAGTCTTCTTCATCACATATGTCTGTATACCCAAAGTCACAGTTCCAAAGCAGCAGAACTGGGATGTGAAACTAGACAGTGGAACCACAAAGTCTTGAGTATGGAATGTCTGCACACTCATTTAACCACCAGTCCTTTATTTTAATCTCCAAAACAGCATGTTGCATGAGCATTAGTGCTATTCTCATTTGAAAGAAGAGAAAAATTAGGCCCAGAGGAGTGACTTAGAATTTTGGTGTTAATACAACTTAAAATTTTGGTGTTCAGTCATTCACCTGTGCCACCCTCAATTCTAACACAGATTCATCCTTGATGTAAAAATATAGTTAGACCTGAAGTCAGCACAAGGGAAATGACTCAACCATTTTCCTCTAGTCAGGGATAGATGTGCTCTTGGAACACCCCTTTCCTTACTCCAATCTTCAGTTTCTGTGTACTCTCTCCATTCTTAGACACAGTAAGAAAACTGTGGCTTTGATGTTCAACTATAGGGTGGAGCAGCGAGACAGGAAAGAACACAGAATGAAATGAAGGTTTCCAGTGAGACAAGTATTAATTTGCAAGATTAATTCTGTTCCTATGTTTTTTCACATTTTATTTAAGTATTAATGCTCTCTCTCACTAACATCCCATTCTTTGATCTCTCTTTCTCCATTTCAGACCTTCCAGCACTTTCTTTCCCTTCCAAACTTGATTGGAGGCTCCATAATTTCATTTCATGCACGATTTAGGCAAAATCGTCAACTTCTTTGCAGTGTCAGCAGGGTGACTACATTTTATTCATGATAATAGCCTGGGAATGAGAAATTGGTAAATGAACACTGGTGCCAGGTTCAGTTTTTCTACAGTGAGCTGCTTTCAGTTGAATTGAAAATATTAAAGTTCAAAAGATATATTCTATCCTTTCTGCAAAACAACCAAAAATTAATTGCAAGTGAAAAATTAGAAAAGTATTTGCAACATATTTTAGTGACAGAATATTAATATACTGGACATATAAATAAATCTGACTTAACTAAAAGGAGATAACATGGTAATTTTCTTCTGTGAATATGTATTTATTGTATTGGGGTTATATTTAGAATAAATATGAATTTTTAACCTGCAAAAACAACAGATTATATAGCTAAAAGAGTGGTCTATGGCCAAGTATTACATATTTCAAAGAAATATTAAAGCGATAACATGGTAATTTTCTTCTATGAATATGTATTTATTGTATTAGGGGTTATATTTAGAATAAATATGAATTTTGAAATCCGCAAAAGCAACAGATTATGTAGCTAAAAGACTGGTGTCTATGGCCAGGTATTACATATTTCAAAGAAATATTAAAGAGACAACATGGTAATTTTCTTGTATGAATATGTGTTTATTGTATTAGGGGTTATATTTAGAATAACTATATGAATTTTGAAATCTGCAAAGCAAAAGATTATATTTTGATAACACTGGATACTCCTGCTTGCAAATCACATCCCTAAAGTAATATTAGTAGTATATTTTTTAATTTAAAAAGAAGACTGCAAAAGGCTTTTCTGTCTATGTATCTGTGTTTATGAATTATGTATATAACTCATTGCATATAATCCCATATAAATCCATAATACCCATAACGTTATAGAAGGTTAATGTTAAGAAGGTTCGATACATAACACTTCATTAGATGACCCCATTTTCTCCTTAACGGCAATCCTAATTAGGTAATGTCCTTAATCACCCCCACTGACAATAAACCCATTCCTTTGTATTTATCATGTGTTTTTGAATTGCAATATTGTTTTACACATATATGTATATATGTGTTTGTGTATCTATGTATATCTAGCTAGCTACCTATCGATCTACTTATCTATCCATCCAGTCTCCTAATAAAGTTCCCATTTACTTCTTGCCTTCTGTGACAAAGGTCATGGAAAAGAGGTCACAATCATGAGGGACCACAAGGCCAATGGCTGAAATGGCATGGCCCACAGGCTCAAGCTAAGGATGTCAGGCAGTCACCTTCCCAAAGCCACCAGGACTTGTTGTACATCATCAGTCACCAATCTAGAGATCAGTCTAGAGTATTTACCTTCTAGCAAGAAGCAAATGAAGATACAGAGAAAAACTCCTGAATTTTAGGAGACTTTGTTTTCTCCAGTGCCATTGCTCCTTTCCTCCCCACCCCCACAATACAACTACTTATGTACCGAAAGTATCATGATAGAGAATGGTTTGGTAAATGGAAGGTTAACCTAAGATACTGTGAGTATTCTCAACAGGACAGCATAGAATGCTGAACTAGGCAAAGCCAGATATAAGTGAAGCCAATTAAGATGATCAAACCAGTTAAAGGGACAATGGCCCTACATACGTTTTGCACACTGGAGTACGTGTTGAGCAAATTTAAGGCACTACTCAAATATGGCTGTAAATTTTTTTCCTCATCTTCAACTTACTACTAAATTATGAGTACATCACACTCTTCCCAGTATGCCCTTTTCTTGTAGCCACCTGAATTAACAGGATAGAACTCCACCTAAAATCAGATTCAGATGTCAAGACTGATAATTCCACACACAGCAAGAGGGTATGAGAAGATTTATTACTAACATAATGAGGCCTCTCAGGAGGGCATGGTGGGCCTCCCAAGCTGGTCCAAAATGGTTTGAGAGACCAAGAATAGGAGACTGACTTGAGATTTGTGTGTTGTTTAAGGGGTAGGGCCAGGGTGAGAGTTCCTGTGCACAATCAGGGGCTTGCATGGTTTGAATCCCTTACTGGTGCTAAAGGACAGAGCACCTAGACTTTCTTACAGGCTTGCCAGGTGTGGGGCAGAAGGGAAAAATGCATGAGTAAGGCTTAAAAGTTATCAGCAGTCAAACATCAAAAAAAGAAAAAAAAAAAAACAGAGTCAGCCTCTTTATTATATACTTCCATGTCAATATTTACTTTAGAAAACTTCATTCATGACAAGCTTCTCCTGTAGCAATCCCAGGCATGTGTAATAGTGAATTATGTAAGTGTAAAGAGCCAAGCCTGACTTACAGCAACCCTGTCTTCAGCCTTAACTTGCTACCACTGTCTAATGTCCTAGAATCAATATGGTTTCCTCTGGATCTTCACTGGTTCCTGATGGAAGATTAACAGTCTGGACATCTCTCTGAACTGATAACTACTGAGGTACAACTTGTCTTGTTTTTGTTTTTGTTTTCTGTGCAGATAACTTCCAGGTACTACCTGCTTGGGCCTGTTGACCAGACCATTCACCTCTGGCCTTGAGTTGCTAACAACTACAGCCTTTTCCCTGGACCCAGGACTCTTACGTCAGTAAAGCATCATAGTAGGTTCTCAGTGAATGATAATATTATATATATATGTAATAAAAAAATTAGTTATTGCTCACTAGAAAGATTAAGAATAATATCTAATATAATTACAGTAAGGAGAAAATAAACAGAGAAAGTTTGTTTTGATACATAGTAGGCCTTTAGTACATGTTAGTTTTTTACTCCTCTCTTCTGAAAATGAGGTGATGCTCACATAAATAGCATAACACTCAGGGACTATAGGGAAACGTAAACACAAAAGGTGAAGTGTACATACTATTATATATTATATGAGTTTTGGTACTCTTTTGGAGTGCTATGATATGTTACCTGATGGAGGTCGGAAGATGGATGGATATTTGCACCATTTATTTTTATTCTTTCATAAACATTCCTATTACTTTGTCTTTATGTCTAACATCAAAAGTGCACATTTCCATCAAAGTTGAAAAATAATGGCTCACAATCCCTGAATATGCAAAATTCAGTCAAATAATCTGTGCCATTGTGTAGAAGAAACAGTAAGTTGTCAGTTAATATCAGGCAAAATTGTTGCATGTGTCTATTATATGATAAAACAGAACAGTCAGTTTATAGCTTACACTGGGATTTTGAAGTGGCATTGGCATAAATCTGTATTAAATTGGCCTTTTAAAATTGTCATAACTTTCCATGTAATAAAAGGTGTCCAGCATCACTATGAGTGTACTAAAGCTGGAAAAAATGGTGATAAGGCACAACGTTTCGGTTTATAAAGACCATCCTTGGGTATAAACAGAAGCCTATAATGGAAAGCCTACTAGGGAACCACAGGAAGCCTGAGACAGAGACTGTGGACTGAACTCTGTACTAAAGAACAGTCTACTGGAAACAACTCATTTCAATATCCACAGGGCTACCTGTATAGAAATAAGACCAAGGTACAAAGGGGATTTGAGATGGCTCAGAAGATTTCTGCTGTGACAAATGATTCAGAGACTAAAAAGCACCTGCATGCCTTGAATCTATGAAAGACCTAGGGGAACTTAACTCAGTCACATCCCCAGAAAATGAGAGCAATGTGACCAGTACTTATCTGTGATATCTGTCTGAGTCCATGTGGAGAATGTGATCAAACTGGTCAATGGACACAAGACCCTGACAGGACTTCTTTTAGGAAACAGAACATGGAAAGCAAAAGGTTACTCCATTGGGTTTAAGGTAATATTAAGATGTCCTTCCTCACACCTTGTCCTAAAACTTTTACAATCAAATCACTCTTTAAGTGTTTTAACAATTAATAACTGTTTGTAGATATGGACCATTGTGTTTAGACCAAAGAGATGAGATTACCCATACATATGTTTGGGTCATTAAGTAGAATGTTGAAATAGGTGAAAAAGTATTTTTGTTAGTTTGTATTGTTTAAGCCCATTCCTGGCCACTGCAGCAGGAGCCAAGAGTAATGCAGAAAGCAGAATAGCCCTTCCCTTTATTCTGAAGTTAATCTGTACACCACAGATATCCTTTGCCAGGTGTTCCAGACCACCCCAGGAATATCTGTCAATGCTTAGTAGGACTACTTTCCTTTTATTGGAGGTCTTGACATAAAGGTTCTGTAACTTAAAACTGCCATGGAAGTATGATTTCTTCTATACAGAAACCTACACTTGTTAACAAGGACCTAGATTTAGCAAACAAGGGAAAAACTACAAGAGTGCAGCCATGAAATACACAAAGCAGAAAAAATTCCATGTTCAACGTGTGTGTGCACATGCACACACACACCCTGTCAACCAATTTTACATTTGAAAATTGATCAAGTGATAATGAAAAGTGATTATCCAAATTTACAATGAAAATCAACATTATATGCCAGAAACTGTTTACCTGTATCAGGCACATACAATGTTTTCAAAATTCTGTCTCAGTTGATTCTCATGATTACAAAATATTTATATCTGTTCCACAAAATATCTTCCAAAATAAATATTTATTCTGAATAAGAAAATATATTGCATTTTCTTCTCTCTCTCTATTTAACCACAAGATATCCAATATTAACAGTTCAATGTGTATGCTCATGAAAAAATCTATAAATCTACATTTTTATTCATATCTACAGCTACATCTATATCTATTATAGATAAATATATAATGCATATGTAAGTATATTCACATACTACTCTGCATCTTTATATTTTCAATTCTATGTCATTTTTCTCATTTGCATTTCTTTAATCACTAGGACATTTTAATATATTTTCATATGCTTGATTATAATTTAAGCTTCTTTTGTAGGTGATATACATATGATCTTCTGTTCTTTCCATTGGAATTATTAACACAAGTATTAGGTTGCTGCAAAAGTAACTGTGGTTTTTGCCATTAAAGGTAATATATTAGCCACATATCTATAGTATACATTATAAATATGATCTGCCAATGTTTCCTATATATTGACTTTTTTCTGACACAGAAGCTCTTCCTAAGATCTCCTTTCACTTTCTAATTAAGAACATTATATGGCTCATTGTGAAACAATCGACCCCTGTACTGGGGAGCACGGACCTCTGCCTGACCATCTCGATCATAAATGAGGAGATTGGCTGGGCGTGGTGGCTCAAGTCTGTAATCCCAGCAGTTTGAGAGGCTGAGGCAAGTGGAACACTTGAATCCAAGACTTCGAGACCAGTCTGGCCAACATTGGGAAACCCCATCTCTACTAAAAATGCACAAATTAGCTGGGCATGGTGGCACATGCCTGTAATCCCAGCTGCTCAGGAAGCTGAGGCAGGAGAGTCACTAGAACCTGGGAGGAGGAGGTTACAGTGAGTGGAGATCGTTCCACCGCACTCCAGCGTGGGCAACAGAGTAAGACTCTGTCTCAAAAAAAGAGTATATATATATATATATACACACACACACACACACACACACACACACACACATATATATGTGTATATATACTCTTTTATATATACATATACTCATATATATATACTCATATATATGCTTATCTCATGATATATATAATATATATAAAGTATATATATAAAATGCCTGTTATCTCATTTTATATATATATATTTATATATTATATGCATTTATATATATTATATATTATATATAATTAAGATATATATATTATATATAATTATATTTATATATATAATTACATCTAATATATATGAATATATATATATGAAATGAGATAACTGAGGCATTTTTATTAGTTTCATTTTTCTGTAACCTCTTTACCTCCTAGTTTAACATTGGATTATTAGTTTCATTTACCATGTTCTTGAGTTTCATCCATGTTATACCATGTGTACACATTTTTACTGCTGAATAGCATTTCATTATGTGGGCATACCACATTTGTTTATTCATTCACCAGTTAATAGATATTTGGATTGTTTCCAATGTGGAAGCATAATCATGCTGTTGTAAACATTCATGTAACAGTCTTTGGGTGGACATAAGTTTTTATTTTTCTTGGGTAGATTCCTAGCAGTAGTATTCCCAGTAGTGGTATATAAACATATAGCAAATTTATATTTAACTTTTATCTTTTCAATAGTTCTATTTTTAAGTGTAAAAATAATATCATAATAAAACTAGTATCTAGTTATTTTGGATTTTTGAAAACTTTCTAATGAAGTTAACATTATTCACATTTGTTAAATTGTTGTAATTTCTCTTTAGTAAATTGTTTTTTCACATCCTTTCTCTAGTGCAGACTTTATATTTTAATTATCAGTCTATATTAGCTGTTTATGCTGATCATTTTTATTGTTTTTCTCAGTTTTTTTGCCTTTTAAATTTGCTTCTATTAATGCTGTTATGGAAGAATTGTAAAGAAATGGGAATATTTACATTTATGACGTTTTTTCACTACTTTTTATCTTAGAAATTTTTTATCCCTGTAAACATTTGATAATATTCACTGTTAATTACAGGCTTTTATTAATTACATTTTAAAAATTTAACTCTTAAAATTTAACTGGGGTGTGTTTAATGAAATGTTATAAGCCAAGGGTTATAAACGGAAGTCCTCACCTCCTAAAAATAATCAGTTGGCCAGAATCATTTATGGAATAATTATGTATTTTAATATTTGAATATAAGTCTCTTCAAATAATTTTTAAAATTTTACCTCTTAAGAAACTTACAAGCTGTTTTGCAAAGTGGCTGTACAAATTTATATTTCATCCAGTAATATATAAAGTTTCCAGTTTCTCCATAATCTCATATTTGCTATTGTCTGTCTTTAATTTCCTGCCATTTTAGTGGGCAGGAAGTTAAAACTCATTTTTGTTTTAATTTGCATTTCCCCAAGGTTTAGTGATCTTGAACATCTTTTCACCTATATCTTCTTTCATGAAATGCTTATTCAAATCTTTTGCCCATTTTATTTGGATTATTTGCCTTTGTGTTATTCAGCTGTGGACAATCTTTTAATATTATTATTTCATTAGATATAAGATTTGCAAACATTTTATCCCAGTGTGGGGTATGTCTTTCATTTCCTTAATAGTATTTTTGAAGCGTAAAAGTTTTTTTATTTTGGTTAAGTACAATTTATCATATTTTTAAATGGCTTATGCGTTTAGTCTTATTCCTGAGAAATATTCGCTGAATTCAAGGTTACATAAATTTTCTCCTATATTTTATTCTAAAAGTATTGTAGTTTTAGCTCATACATTTAGGTCTATGATCCATTTTGAGGTCATTACTGTGTATGGTTTGCAAGGGAAGGCTGTAAGTTTTATCTTTTTGCATGTGGAATTTCTATTGTGCCAGCACCATTTATTTTAAAAATATATATTCTTTAAATGTCCTGGCACTACTATTAAAATTAATTGACCGTAAGTACAGAAGTTTACTTGTAGATTTTCAATTCTGATCCATTGATATACATATTTGTGCTTATGCCAGTATCATACTGACATAACTATAGCATCATAGTAAGTTTTGAAATCAGGAAGTGTAAGTCCTTCAACTTTGCTCTTCTTTTTCCAAGATTGTTTTGGCTATCTTGAGACCTTTGCCCTGTCACAAAAATCTTAGAATCAGCTTGTCAAGTTTTTGTTTTTGTTTTCTTCTTCTTCTTTTTTTTTTTTTTTTTCAGAAACACCTGCTGAAATTTTGATAGGGATTGCATTGGATCTGTAAATCAATTTGGGGAATATTGCCATGTCTTTTGATTCATGAGCATTAGCTGTCTGTATTCATCTGTCTCTCCAGTTTTGGGGCCAAGAAGTTCATCCTGTGATTTAAATTCCCTGATGGATATGAGCAAAGTTATTGATTTTTCAGTTTGTTCACCCATTTTCCTCGTTATAAGGACAAGAGTGGTAACTTTCAAGCTCTTTACCTGTCAGACTAAAAAACGGAAGTCTAAATTAATACTAACTTAGTTCCAGGGAAATATAAAAACTTTGCTTCAATATATATCCATTCTTCTGCCCCTCCTTTGTGTTATTATTATCATATATATTACATTGATATGTATTATAAGCCCCCAAAATATAGTGTTATAATGATTACCCTATGCAATCTTGTATCTGTAAAGAAGTTAAGAGAAGTTGAGAGTAAAAATATCTTCATCTTTTTTTTTTACATTAACCTACACATTTACTCCTTTCATTACTTTTCATTTCTTCCTGTAGATCCTAGTTACCATCTGGTGTCATTTCTTTGTTCAAATATAATGCCATTACTCCCCCTTTCTTTGTGTTATCATTGTCATCAGTATAACATCTTTCATGTTATAAAGCTACCAATACAGTTTTATAACTATTATTTTATGAAATTGTGTGTTAAGTCATTTTAAAGGAAAGAAATAGGTTGAATCCAGATTTTGGCTATTGTGCTGCAATAAACATGAGAATGTAGATATCTTCTTGATATATTGATTTCCTTTCTTTTAGATATATACCAAGTAGTGGGATTGCTGGATCATATAGCATTTTCATTTTTAGTTTTTTGAGGAACTTCTATACTGTTCTCCATAGTAGCAACACTAATTTACATTCTCAGCAACAATGTGTGAGGGTTCCCCTTTATCCACATCATCACCAGCATCTGTTATTATCTGTGTTTTTAATAAAATATATTTTAACTAGAGTGAGATGATATCTCATTGTAGGTTTTATTTTAATTTCTCTGATGATTAGAGATGTTGAGCATTTTATATACCTGTTAGCCATTTGTACCTATCAATAGAAGAATGGATTAAAACATGTGGTATGTATATCCAATGGAATATTCTTCAGCCATAAAAAAAGAATGAAATACTGTCATTTCCAGAAACATGGATGGAACTGGAAGTCATTATGTTAAGTGAAACAAGCCAAGCACAGAAAAACACACTGATTGTTCTCACTCATATGTGGGAGCTAAAAATGATAGAGATACAGCTCTGATAAAGATAGAGAGTGGATTTGTGGTTACCAGAGACAGGGAAGAATAAGAAGGAAGGGAGAAGGAGGAGAAGAAGATGGCCAATTAGGAGCAGCTCAGGATTGCAGCTCCCAGTGAGAGCGTGGAGGGTGAGTGGACACCGCATTTCCAGACAGATTTTTATTGCCCACAGACCAGGAGATTCCCAGGTGGAGGAGCCCCATGGGTCACCAGCACAGCTGTTTTGGCCAGCAAAGTGGGTCTCCACACAAAATACATGGGTCCAGGAGCTGTTTTAGCTGGCGATTGGAGTGCCTGGGAGACAAAGTCGCCCATTCAACTAATAAAAAGGTGACTGACAGTTTACAATAGCAAAGACCTGGAACCAACCTAAATGCCCGTCGATGATAGACTGGACAGGGAAAATATGGCACATATACACCATGGAATATTATGCAGCCATCAAAAGCGATGAGTTCGTGTCCTTTGTAGGGACATGGATGAACCTGGAAACCATCATTCTCAGCAAACTGACACAAGAACAGAAAATCAAACACTGCATGTTCTCACTCATAAGCAGGTGTTGAACAATGAGAACACATGGACACAGGGAGGGGAGCACTACACACTGGGGTCTGTTGGGGAGAAATAGGGGAGGGGACAGCAGGGGGTGGGGAGGTGGGGAGAGATATCATGGGGAGAAATGCCAGATATAGGTGAAGGGGAGGAAGGCAGCAAATCACACTGCCACGTGTGTACCTATGCAACAATCTTGCATGTTCTTTACATGTACCCCAAAACTTAAAATACAATAAAAAAAAAAGGTGACTGAAACAGGGAGCCAGGCCAGGAGATTCCTGGGCAAAAAGGCACCACAAATCTCCAGCACTGCTGTTTCAGCCAGTGCAGTGGGTCGCTGCTTTGGAAATCACACAGACCCAGGCACCTTTTCAACAGGCGACTGGAACACCTGGAAGACAGAGTCGTCCATTCAACTGAAAAAAAAGGGGACTGAAACAGGGAGCCAGGCCAGGAGATTCCCGGACAAATAAGCACCACAAGCCACCAGTGCGGCTGTTTCAGCTGGCTCAGCAGGACTCTACACAAAATCTCAAACAAATCCGGGCAGCTTTTCAACTGGTGACTGGAATGCCTGGGAGACAGAGTTGCCCATTCAACTGAAAAAAAGGGGACTGAAACAGGGAGCTAGGCCAGGAGATTCCCCAGCAAAAAAGCACCACAAGTCTCCAGTGGCTGTTTCAGCCTGCGCAGCAGGTTTATGCACAAGAAATCACACAAATCTGGGCACTGTTTCAACTGGTGACTGGGACACCTGGGAGACATAGTCGCCTGTTAAACTGAAAAAAAAAGGAGGGTCTGAGGCAGGGAGCCAGGTGATAAGGCTCGGCCAGTCCCACACCCACAAAAAACAGCAATCGGAAATGCTCTGGATTGAGAGTTTCACAGCAAGCACAGCTGAACCTGGGACGGTCCAGCTCTGTGGGGGAGGGGCATCCACCATTACCGAGGCAGTCCAACACTATGGAGGTAGTCCGCCATTGCTGAGGCAGGCCCCCATCACCAAGGTAGTCTGCCATTGCAGACAGAGTTCACCATTACAGAGGTGGGCTGCCATTGCTGAGGCAGTTCTAACTATACGCCTATAAACAGGACTGCAGAGAAGTTCACACAGCACCTGGGCAGAGCCCACAGCAGCACAGTAAAGCCTCTGCAGGCAGACTGTGAGTACGCTGCCTCCTCGCTGGGCAGGGCAGCCATGAAAAAAGGCAGCAGCAAGACAGAAACTTATAGATAAAGCCCTACCTCCCCAGGACAGAGCACCTGGGGGGAAAAAAGGGGGTTTATGAGTTCTGCTGCAGCAGACTTAAACATACATGCCCAGCAGCTCTGTATGGAACAAAGGAGCTCACAGCTCAGCACTTGAGCTGCAGACTGTGTCCTCAAGCAGCTTCCTGACCCACATATATCCAAAGAGTCACCTCATAAAGGAGAGCTCAGACTGACATCTGCTGGGTATCCTTCTGGGACAAAGATAGCAGAAAAAGAAACCGGCAGCAACCCTTACTGTTCTGCAGCCGCTGCAGCTGATTCCTAGGCAAGCAGGGCCTGGAGTGGACCTCAGCAGTCCTACAGAAGAGGGACCTGACTGTTATAAGGAAAACTAAGAAACAGAAAGAAATAACTTCATCATCAACAAACTGGACATCCATTCAGAGACCCCATCTGAAAGTCAACAACCACAAAGATGACAGGTAGATAAATCCACAAAGATGGGAAGATACCAGTGCAAAAAGGATGAAAACACATGAAACCAGAATGCCTCTCCTCCTACAAGGGATCACAATTCCTCACAAGCAAGGGAACAAGGCTGGATGGAGAATGAGTCTGATGAATTGACAGAAACAGGCTTCAGAAGGTGGGTAATAAGAAACTTCTCTGAGCTAAAAGATCATGTCCTAAACCAATTCAAAGAAACTAAGAACTTTGAAAAAAGGTTTGACGAAATACTAACAAGAATAAACAGCTTAGAGAGGAATATAAGTGAACTGATGGAGCTGAAAAGCACAACACAAGAACTTCATGAAGCATATACAAGTTTCAACAGCCGAACTGACCAAGGATATCAGAGATCAAAGATCAATTCAATGAAATAAAATGAGAAGGCAAGATTAGAGAAAAAAAGGGTAAAAAGAAATGAACAAAGTCTCCAAGAAATATGGGACTATGTGAAAACACCTAATCTACGTTTGATAGGTGTACCTGAATGTGGCGGAGAGAATGAATCCAAGCTGGAAAATACTCTTCAGGATATTATCCAGGAAAACTTCTCCAACCTAGCAAGGCAGGCCAATATTCAAGTCCAGGTAATACAGAGAACACCACAAAGATATTCCTCAAGAAGAGAAACCCCAAGGCACATAATCGTCAGATTCACCAGGGTTGAAATGAAGGAGAAAACG
Source organism: Aotus nancymaae (assembly GCF_030222135.1). Lineage (NCBI taxonomy): Eukaryota > Metazoa > Chordata > Mammalia > Primates > Aotidae > Aotus > Aotus nancymaae. The sequence goes on along the minus strand of NW_026988415.1, from coordinate 44,656,528 downwards.
CTAAGGGCAGCCAGAGAGAAAGGTCGGGTTACCTACAAAGGGAAACCCATCAGATTAACAGCAGATCTTTCAGCGCAAACACTACAAGCCAGAAGAGAGTGGGGGACAATATTCAACATCCATAAGAAAAGAACTTTCAACCCAGAATTTCATATCCAGCCAAACTAAGTTTCATAAGCAAAGGAGAAATAAAATCCCTTACAAACAAGCAATTACTCAGACATTTCATCACCACCAGGCCTCCTTTATAAGAGCACCTGAAAGAAGCACTACACATGGAAATGAACAACCAGTACCAGCCACTCCAAAGACATACCAAATGGTAAAGAGCATCGACACAATGAAGAGACTGCATCAACTAACGGCCAAAAGAGCCAGCTAGCATCAAAATGGCAGGATCAAATTCACACATAACAATATTAACCCTAAATGTAAATGGGCTAAATGCCGCAATCAAAAGACACAGACTGGCAAATTGGAAAAAAAGCCAAAACCTATCAGTGTGCTGTATCAAGGAAACCCATCTCACATGCAAGGATACACAAAGGCTCAAAATAAAGGGATGGAGGAAGAGTTACCAAGCAAATGGAGAGCAACAAAAAGCAGAAGTTGCAATTCTAGTCTCTGATAAAATAGACTTTAAAGCAACAAAGATCAAAAGAGACAAAGAAGGACATTACATAATGGTAAAAGGATCAATGCAACAAGAAGAGCTAATGACCCTAAATATATACACACCTAATACAGGAGCACCCAGATACATAAAGCAAGTTCTTAATGACTTACAAAGAGACTTAGACTCCCACACAATAATAGTGGGAGACTTTAACACTCCATTGTCAATATTAGACAGATCAACAAGACAGAAAATTAACAAGGATATACAGGACTTGAACTCAGACCTGGACCAAGCAAACCTAATAGACATTTACAGAATTCTCCACCCCAAATCCACAGAATATACATTCTTCTGAGCACCACATCACACCTACTCTAAAACTGACCACATAATTGGAAGTAAATCACTCCTCAGCAAATGCAAAAAAAACCGGAAATCATAATAAACAGTCTCTCAGACCACAGTGCAATCAAGTTAGAACTAGAATTCAGAAACTAACTCAGAACTGCACAGCTTCATGGAAACTGAACAACTGACTCTTGAATGTTGACTGGATAAACAATGAAAGGAAGGCAGAATTAAAGATGTTCTTTGAAACCAACGAGAATGAAGACACAACATATCAGAATCTCTGGGACACATTTAAAGCAGTGTCTAGAGGAAAATATATAGCAATAAATGCCCACATGCGAAGCAAGGAAAGATCTAAAATCGACACCCTACTGTCAAAATTGAAAGAGCTAGAGGAGTAACATCAAAAAAACTCAAAACCTAGCAGAAGACAAGAAATAACTAAGATCAGAGCAGAACTGAAGGATATAGAGACACAAAAAACCCTTCAAAAAATCAATAAATCCAGGAGCCAGTTTTTTTTTAAAAGATCAACAAAATAGACAGACCACTAGCCAGATTAATAAAAAATAAAAGGGAGAATAATCAAATAGATGCAATAAAAAAAGATAAAGGGGATATCACCACTGATTCCACAGAAATACAAACCACCATCAGAGATTATGACAAACAACTCTATGCACATAAACTAGTAAACCTGGAAGAAATGGATAAATCCCTGGACACTTGCATCCTCCCAAGCCTAAACCAGAAAGAAGTCAAAACCCTGAATAGACCAATAACAAGGTCTGAAGTCGAGGCAGCAATTAAGAGCCTACTAAGGAAGAAAAGCCCAGGTCCAGATGGGTTCACAGCCGAATTCTACCAGACATACAAAGTGGAGCTGTTACCATTCCTTCTGAAACTATTCCAAACAATCCAAAAAGAGGGAATCCTTCCCAAATCATTTTATGAGACCAACATCATCCTGACACAAAAACCCAACAGAGACTCAAGAAGAAAAGAAAACTTCAGGCCAATATCCATGATGAACATAGATGCAAAAATCTTCAATAAAATACTGGCAAGCTGATTGCAACAGCACATCAAAAAGCTTGTCCACCATGATCAAGTAGGCTTTATCCTGGGGATGCAAAGCTGGTTCAACATACACAAGTCTATAAATGTAATTCACCACATAAACAGAAGCAAAGACAAAAACCACATGATTATTTCAATAGATGCAGAGAAGGCCTCTGACAAAATTCAACAGCCCTTTATGCGGAAAACTCTCAATAAACTAGGTATTGATGGAATGTATCTCAAAATAATAAAAGCTATTTATGACAAACCAACAGCCAATATCATACTGAATGGGCAAAAACTGGAAGCATTCCCTTTGAAATCTGGCACTAGACAAGGATGCCCTCTCTCACCACTCCTATTCAATATAGTATTGGAAGTTCTAGCCAGAGCAATCAGGCAAGAAAAAGAAATAAAGAGTATTCAATTAGGAAAGGAGGAAGTTAAATTGTCTCTATTTGCAGACAACATGATTGTATATTTACAAGACCCCGTCATCCGAGCGCAAAATCTCCTGAAACTGATAAGCAACTTCAGCAAAGTCTCAGGATACAAAATCAATGTGCAAAAATCACAAGCATTCCTATACGCCAATAACAGACTGAAAGAGAGCCAAATCAAGAAAAAACTGCCATTCACAATTGCTACAAATAGAATAAAATACCTAAGAATACAACTAACAAAGAATGTAAAGGACCTCTTCAAGAACTACAAACCAGTGCTCAACGAAGTAAGAGAGGACACAAACAGATGGAGAAACATTCCATGCTCAGGGCTAGGATGAACCGATATCGTGAAAATGGCCATACTCCCCAAAGTAATTTACAGATTCAATGCTATCCCATAAATCTACCAATGATCTTCTTCACAGAACTGGAAAAAACCACCTTAAACTTCATATGGAACCATAAGAGAGCCCACATAGCCAAGGCAATTCTAAGCAAAAAGAACAAAGCTGGAGGCATCACGCTACCTGACTTCAAACTATACTACAAGGATACAGTAATCAAAACAGCATGGTACTGGTACCAAAACAGAGATATAGACCAATGGAACAGAACAGAGGCCTTGGAGGCAACACCACACATCTACAACTATTGGATTTTTGACAAACCTGACAAAAACAAGCAATGGGGAAAAGATTCCCCGTTTAATAAGTGGTGTTGGGAAAACTGGCTAGCCATGTGCAGAAAGCAGAAACTGGACCCCTTCCTGACACCTTACACTAAAATTGACTCCAGATGGATTAAAGACTTAAACATAAGACCTAACACCATAAAAACCCTAGAAGAAAATCGAGGCAAAACCATTCAGGACATAGGCGTAGGCAAGGACTTCATGACCAAAACACCAAAAGCATTGGCAACAAAAGCCAAAATAGACAAATGGGACCTAATCAAACTCCATAGCTTTTGCACGGCAAAAGAAACAGTCAATAGAGTGAATCGGCAACCAACAGAATGGGAAAAAATTTTTGCAGCCTACCCGTCTGACAAAGGGCTGATATCCAGAATTTACAATGAACTAAAAAAGATTTACAAGAAAAAAACAAACAAGCCCATTCAAAAGTGGGCGAAGGATATGAACAGATACTTTACAAAAGAAGACATACATGAGGCCAACAAACATATGAAAAAATGCTCATCATCACTGGTCATTAGAGAAATGCAAATCAAAACTACATTGAGATACCATCTCACGCCAGTTAGAATGGCAATCATTAAAAAATCTGGAGAAAACAGATGCTGGAGAGGATGTGGAGAAATAGGAACACTTTTACACTGTTGGTGGGAGTGTAAATTAGTTCAACCACTGTGGAAAACAGTGTGGCGATTCCTCAAGGACCTAGAAATAGAAATTCCATTTGACCCAGCAATCCCATTACTGGGTATATATCCAAAGGATTATAAATCGTTCTACTATAAGGACACATGCACACGAATGTTCATTGCAGCACAGTTTACAATAGCAAAGACCTGGAACCAGCCCAAATGCCCATCGATGATAGACTGGACAGGGAAAATGTGGCACATATACACCATGGAATATTATGCAGCCATTAAAAACGAGGAGTTCACATCCTTCGTAGGGACATGGATGAACCTGGAAAACATCATTCTCAGCAAACTGACACAAGAACACAAAATCAAACACCACATGTTCTCACTCATAGGCGGGTGTTGAACAAGGAGAACACATGGACACAGGGAGGGGAGCACTATACACGGGGGTCTGTTGGGGGGAGGGGGGATAGTGGGGGGGTGGGGAGTTGGGGAGGGATAGCATGGGGAGAAATGCCAGATATAGGTGAAGGGGAGGGAGGCAGCAAATCATACTGCCACGTGTGCACCTGTGCAACAACCTTGCATGTTATTCACATGTACCCCAAAACCTAAAATGCAATTAAAAAAAAAAAAAAAGAATCTTCTCTGAGCTAAAAGAACATGTTGTAACCCAATACAAAGAAACTAAGAACCTTAAAAAAGGTTTGACAAAATTCTAATGAGAATAAACAGCTTAGGAACATAAATGAATTGATGGAGCTGAAAAACAACATGAGAACTTGGCGAAGCATACACAAGTTTCAATAGCCAAATTGACCAAGCAGAAGAAAGGATATCGGAGGTCGAAGATCAACTCAATGAAATAAAACGAGAAGGCAAAAATAGAGAAAAAAGGGTAAAAAGTAATGAACAAAGCCTCCAAGAAATATGGAATTATGTGAAAAGACCTAATCTACGTCTGATAGGTGTACCTGAATGTGACGGAAAGAATAAATCCAAGCTGGAAAATACTCTTCAGGATATTATCCAGGAAAACTACTCCAACCTAGCAAGGCAGGCCAATATTCAAGTCCAGGAAATACAGAGAACACCACAAAGATATTCCTCAAGAAGAGCAACCCCAAGGCACATAATCGTCAGATTCACCAGGGTTGAAGTGAAGGAGAAAATGCTAAGGGAAGCCAGAGAGAAAGGTTGGGTTACCCACAAAGGGAAGTCCATCAGACTCACAGAGGATCTCTCAGCAGAAACCCTACAAGCCAGAAGAGAGTGGGGGACAATATTCAAGATCCTTAAAGAAAAGAACATTCAACCTAGGATTTCATATCCAGCCAAACTAAGTTTCATAAGTGAAGGAGAGATAAAATCCTTTATGAACAAGCAATTACTAAGAGATTTCACCACCACCAGGCCTGATTTACAAGAGCTCCAGAAAGAAGCACTAAACACAGAAAGGAACAACCAGTACCAGCCACTCCAAAAACGTACCAAATGGTAAAGAGCAGTGACACAATGAAGAAACTGCATCAACTAGCAAGCAAAACAACCAGATAGCATCAAAATGGCAGGATCAAATTCACACATAACAATATTAACCCTAAATATAAATGGACTAAATACCTCAATCAAAAGTGCATACTGGCAAATTGGATAAAAAGCCAAAGCCCATCGGTGTGCTGTATCCAGGAAACCCATCTCACATGCAAGGATACACAAAGGCTCAAAATAAAGGGATGGAGGAAGAGTTACCAGGCAAATGGAGAGCAAAAAAAAAAAGCAGGAGTTGCAATCCTAGTCTCTGATAAAATAGACTTTAAACCAACAAAAATCAAAAGAGACAAAGAAGGACATTACATAATGGTAAAAAGATTAATGCAACAAGAAGAGCTAACGATCCTAAATATATATGCACCCAATACAGGAGCACCCAGACACATAAAGCAAGTTCTTAATGACTTACAAAGAGACTTAGACTCCCACACAATAATAGCGGGAGACTTTAACACTCCACTGTCAATATTAGACAGATCAACGAGATAGAAAATTAACAAGGATATCCAGGACTTGAACTCAGACCTGGACCAAGCAAACCTAATAGACATTTACAGAACTCTCCACCCCAAATCCACAGAATATACATTCTTCTCAGCACCACATCACACCTACTCTAAAATTGACCACATAATTGGAAGTAAATCATTCCTCAGCAAATGCAGAAGAACAGAAATCAGAACAAACAGTCTCTCAAACCACAGCGCAATCAAGCTAGAACTCAGAATTCAGAAACTAACTGAGAACCACACAGCTTCATGGAAACTGAACAACTGGCTCTTGAATGTTGACTTGATAAACAATGAAATGAAGGCAGAAATAAAGATGTTCTTCGAAACCAACAAGAACGAAGACACCACATACCAGAATCTCTGGGACACATTTAAAGCAGTCTCTAGAAGAAAATATATAGCAATAAGTGCCCACATGAGAAGCAAGGAGAGATCTAAAATTGACACCCTATCATCAAAATTGAAAGAGCTAGAGGAGTAAGATTAAAAAAAAAAAACCTCCAAACCTAGCAGAAGACAAGAAATAACTAAGATCAGAGTAGAACTGAAGGAGATAGAGACACGAAAAACCCTTCAAAAAATCAGTCAATCCAGGAGCTGGTTTTTCGAAAAGATCAACAAAACAGACCACTAGCCAGATTAATAAAAAAGAAAAGAGAGAATAATCAAATAGATGCAATAAAAAACAATAAAGGGGATATCTCCACAGATTCCACAGAAATACAAACCACCAACAGAGATTATTTCAAACAACTCTATGCACATAAACCAGTAAACCTGGAAGAAATGGATAAATTCTTGGATACTTGCATCCTCCGAAGCCTAAACCATGAAGAAGTCGAAACCCTGAATAGACCAATAACAATGGCTGAAGTTGAGGCAGCAATTAACAACCTAACACTCAAAAAAGCCCAGGTCCAGATGGGTTCACAGCCAAATTCTACCAGACATACAAAGAAGAGCTGGTACCATTCCTTCTGAAACTATTCCAAACAATCCAAAAAGAGGGAATCCTTCCCAAATCATTTTATGAGACCAGCATCATTCTGATACCAAAACCCAGCAGAGACTCAGCAAGAAAAGAAAACTTCAGGCCAATATCCATGATGAACATAGAAAAATCTTCAATAAAATACTGGCAAACCAATTGTAACAGCACATTAAAAAGCTTATCCACCATGATCAACTAGACTTCATCCTGGGGATGCAAGGCTGGTTCAACATACGCAACTCTATAAACATAATTCACCACATAAACAGAACCAAAGACAAAAACCTCATGATTATCTCAATAGATGCACAGAAGGCCTCTGACAAAATTCAACAGCCCTTTATGCTAAAAACTCTCAATAAACTAGGTATTGATGTAACGTATCTCAAAATAATAAAAGCTATTTATGACAAACCGACAGCCAATATCATACTGAATGGGCAAAAACTGGAAGAATTCCCTTTGAAATCTGGCACTAGACAAGGATGCCCTCTCTCACCACTCCTATTCAATATAGTATTGGAAGTTCTAGCCAGAGCAATCAGGCAAGAAAAAGAAATAAAGTGTATTCAGTTAGGAAAGGAGGAAGTCAAATTGTCTCTATTTGCAGACAACATGATTGTATATTTAGAAGACCCCATCATCTCAGCCCAAAATCTCCTGAAACTGATAAGCAACTTCAGCAAAGTCTCAGGATACAAAATCAATGTGCAAAAATCACAAGCATTCGTATACACCAATAACAGAGTTAAAGAGAGCCAAATCAAGAACAAACTGCCATTCACAATTGCTACAAAGAGAATAAAATACCTAGGAATACAACTAACAAGGAACGTAAAGGACCTCTTCAAGGAGAACTACAAACCACTGCTCAATGAAATGAGAGAGAACACAAACAGATGAAGAAACATTCCATGTTCATGGTTAGGAAGAATCAATATCATGAAAATGGCCATACTGACCAAAGTAATTTACAGATTCAACGCTATCCCCATCAAGCTACCAATGACCTTCTTCACAGAACTGGAAAAAACTACCTTAAACTTCATATGGAATCAAAAGAGAGCCCACATAGCCAAGTCATTTCTAAGCAAAAAGAACAAAGCTGGAGGCATGACACTATCTGACTTCAAACTATACTACAAGTCTACGGTAATCAAAATAGCATGGTACTGGTACTAAAACAGAGATATAGACCAATGGAACAGAACAGAGGCCTTGGAGGCAATGGCACACATCTACAACCATCTGATCTTTCACAAACCTGACAAAAACAAGCAATGGGGAAAGGATTCTCTGTTTAATAAATGCTGTTGGGAAAACTGGCTAGCCATGTGCAGAAAGCAGAAACTGGACCCCTTCCTGACACCTTACACGAAAATTAACTCCAGACGGATTAAAGACTTAAACATAAGACCTAACACCATAAAAACCCTAGAAAAAAATCCAGGCAAAACCATTCAGGACATAGGCATTGGCAAGAACTTCATGACTAAAACACCAAAAGCATTGGCAACAAAAGCCAAAATAGACCTAATCAAACTCCAGAGCTTCTGCATAGCAAAAGAAACAGTCATTAGAGTGAACCGGCAACCAACAGAATGGGAAAAAATGTTTGCAGTCTACCCATCTGACAAAGGTCTAATATCCAGATCTACAAAGAACTAAATAGATTTACAAGAACAAAACAAGCCCATCCAAAAGTGAAGTATATCAACAGACACTTTACAAAAGAAGACATATATGAGTCCAACAAACATATGAAAAAATGCTCATCATCACTGGTCATTAGAGAAATGCAAATCAAAACTACATTGAGATACCATCTCATGCCAGTTAGAATGGCGATCATTAAAAAATCTGGAGACAACAGATTCTGGAGAGGATGTGGAGAAATGGGAACACTTTTACAGTGTTGGTGGGAGTGTAAATTAGTTCAACCGTTGTGGAAGACGGTGTGGTGATTCCTCAAGGAACCTAGAAACAGAAATTCCATTTGACCCAGCAATCCCATTACTGGGTATATATCCAAAGGATTATAAAGCATTCTATTATAAGGACACATACAGATGAATGTTCATTACAGCACTGTTTACAATAGTAAATACTTGGAACCAACCCAAATGCCCATCAATGATACAGTGGACAGGGAAAATGTGGCACATGTACACCATGGAATACTCTGCAGACATAAAAAAACTATGAGTTCTTGTCCTTTGTAGGGACATGGATGAATCTGGAAACCACCATTCTCAGCAAACTGACACAAGAACAGCAAATCAAATACTGCATGTTCTCACTCATAGGCGGGTGTTGACCAATGCGAACACATGGACACAGGGAGGGGAGCAGCACATACTGGGGTCTTCGGGGGGATCTATGGGAGGGACAGTGCGGGGTGGGGAGTTGGGGAGGGATAACATGGGGAGAAATGCCAGATATAGGTGATGGGGAGGAAGGCAGCAAACCATACTGCCATGTGTGTACCTATGCAACAATCTTGCATGTTCTTCATATGTACCCCAAAACCTAAAATGCAATAAAATATATATTAAAAAAAAGAAGTTAGAATTATGTGGCGCAGTTACAACAGAAAATGTAACATTGTAGTATAGAAACTCTAATAAACTGTTTTATAAATACTGAAAAAAAGGGAAATTTATAGCACTAAATGCATACATCAATAAGTTAGAAAGATCCCACATTAAGACCCTAATAACACAACAAAAAGAACTAGAGAAACAAAAGCAAACAAATCCCAGAGCTAGCAGAAGACAAGAAATAACCAAGAGCAGAGTTGAACTGAAGGACATAGAGATATAAAAAACCCTTCAAAAAAAAAAAAAATCAATGAATCCAAGAGCTGGTTTTGTTAAAAAAAAAAAAAAAAAAAAGTCAATAAAATAGACCACTAGCTAGACTAATAAAGAAAAGAGAGAAAATTCAAATAAACAGTCAGAAATGATAAGGGCAATACCACCACTGACCCCACAGAAATACAAAAAACTACCAGGAATACTATAAACACCTGTATGCAATTGAACTAGAAAATCTAGAAAAAAAAGGATACATTTCTGGACACATAGATTCTCCCAAGATGGAACCAGGAAGAAGTTGAATCCCTTAACAGACCGATAGCAAGTTCTGAAATTGAGGAAGTAATAAATAGCCTACCAACCAAAAAAAAAAAAAAAAAAAGCCCAGGACCAGACAAATTTATAGCTGAAGTCAGCCAGAGGTACAAAGAAGAACTGGAATCATTTCTTCTGAAACTATTCCAAACAACTGAAAATAAGGGACTCCCTCTAACTCATTTTATGAAGCAAGCATCATCCTGATACCCCAAATCTGGCAGAGATACATCAGTGACAACAACGAAAAAACTTCAGTTCAATATCCCTTATGAACATCGATGCAAAAATCCTCATTAAAATACTGGCAAACTGAATCTAACAGCACATCAAAAAGCTTATCCACCACAATCAAGCTGGCTTCATCCCTGAGATGGAAGTCTGATTCAGGATACGCAAATCAATTAATATATTTCATCACATAAACAGAACCAATGACAAAAACCACATGATTATCTCAATAGATGCAGAAAAGGCATCCGATAAAATTCAACATCGCTTTGTGTTAAAAACTCTCAAGAAACTAGGTACTGAAGGAACATACCTCAAAATAATAAGAGCCATTTATGGCCAGACACAGTGGCTCACACCTGTAATCCCAGCACTTTCGGGAGCTGAGGCAGGCAGATCCCCTGAGGTCAGGTGTTAGAAACCAGCCTGGACAATATGGCGAAACTCCATCTCTACTAAAAATACAAAAATTGGCCTGGCATGGTGGCAGGTGCCTGCAGTCCCAGCTACTCAGGAGGCGGAGTCGTGAGAATCGCTTGAACCCAGGAGTCAGAGTTTGCAGTGACCCGAGATTGCACCATTGCACTCCACCCTGGAGCAAGACTCTGTCAAAAATAAAAAAGAAAAAAAGAAAGAAAGAAGAGACATTTGTGACAAACTCATAGCCAATATCATGTGGAATGGGCAAAAGCTGGGAGCATTTCTCTTGAAGACCAGCACAAGACAAGAATACACTCTCTCTCTCTCCCTTCTATTCAACAGAGTATTAGAAGTTCTGGCCAGGGCAATCAGCCAAGAGAAAGAAATAAAGGGTATTTAAATAGGAGGAGAGGAAGTCAAACTGTCTCTATTTGAAGATGACATGATCCTCTATCTAGAAAACCCCATCACCTCATCCCAAAATCTTCTTAAGCTAATAAGCAACTTCAGCAATGTAAGGATACAAAATCAATGTGCAAAAATCACAAGCATTCCTATATACCAACAACAGACAAGCAGAAAGCCAAATCATGAATAAACTCCCATTCACAATGGCTACAAAGAGAATAAAATACCTAGGAATACAGCTAACAAAGGAAATGAAGGACCTCTTCAAGGAGAACTAAAAACCACTGCTCAAAAAAGTCAAAGAGAACACAAATAAATAGAAAAACATTCCATGCTCATGGATACAAAGAATTAATAATACTGTGAAAATGGCTATACTGCCCAAAGCAGTTTATAGATTCAATGCTATTCCTATTAAACTACCATTTATATTCTTCACAGAATTAGAAAAAACTACTTTAGAACTAATATGAAACCAAAAACAGCCAGTATGGCCAAGACAATCCTAAGCAAAATGAAAAAAGCTGGAGGCATTACGCTACTTCAAACTGTACTACAAGGCTACAGTAACCAAAACAGCATGGTACTGGTACAAACACAGACTCATAGACCATGGAATGGAATAGAGATCTCAAAAATCAGACTGCACATCTACAACCATCTGATCTTTGACAAATCTGACAAAAACAAGCAATGGGGAAAGGATTTCCGACTCCTTCCTTACATCATATACAAAAATTAACTCAAGGTGGATTAAAGACTTAAATGTAAAATCCAAAACCATAAAAACCCAGAAGAAAATCTGGGCAATACCATTCAGGACATAGGGACGGGCAAAGATTTCATGATAAAAATGTCAAAAGCAATTGCAACAAAAGCAAAAATTGACAATTGGGACCTAATTAAACTAAAGAGCTTCTGCACAGCAAAAGAAACCATCATCAGAGTGAACAGACAACTTACAGAATGGGGGGAAATTTTTGCAGTCTATCCATCTGACAAAGGTCTAATATTCAGAATCTGTAAGAAACTTAAATTTACAAGAAAATAACAAATGACCCTATTAAAAAGTGGGCAAAGGACATGAACAGACACTTCTCAAAAGAAAAGAAAAATGCGGTCAAAAAACATATGGAAAAAAGCTCAACATCACTGATCATTAGAGAAATGCAAATCAAAATCACAATGAGATACCATCACACACCAGTCAGAATGGCGATTATTAAAAAGTTAAGAAACAACAAATGCTGGTGAGGTTGCAGAGGAATAGAAATGCTTTTACACTATTGTTGGGAATGTAAATTAGTTCAAGTATTGTGTAAGACGGTGTGGCAATTCCCCAGAGACCTAGAACCAGAAATACCATTTGATCCAGCAATCCCATTACTGGGTATATACCCAAAGGAATAGAAATCATTCTATTATAAAAATACCTGCACACAAATGTTCATTGCAGCACTATTCACAATAGCAAAGATGTGGAATCAACTGAAATGTCCATCAGTGACAGACTGGATAAAGAAAATATGGTACACGCATACCATGGAATACTATGCAGCCCAAAAAAAGGAATGAGATCATGTCCATCGCAGGGACATGGATGAAGCTGGAAGCCATTATCCTCAGCAAACTAATGCAGGGACAGAAAACCAAACACTGCATGTTCTCACTTATAACTGGGAGCTGAACAAAGAACACATGGACAGAGGGAGGGGAACAACACACACTGGGGCCTGTTGAGGGAGGACAGCAAGTGGGGAGAGCATTAGGAAAATGAGTTAATAGATGCCAGGCTTAATACCTAGGTGATGGGTTGATAGGTACAGCAAACCACCATGGACACATGTTTACCTATGTAACAAACCTGCACATCCTACACATGTACCCTGGAACTTAAAAAATAAAATAAAATAAAACAAAATAAAATAATTCTGCACCAACTGGGCCTTATTGACATTAACAATACAATTTGCACAATAACAGAAGAATACACATTCTCTTCAAGTACACATAGAATATTTATCAAGATAGACCATATTCTGGGCCATAAATGAAGTTTCAATAAATTAAAAGGATTCAAGTTATACAAAGTATAACTGGAAAATCCCAAAATACTTGAGAACTACACAGCATACATCTAAATAACTCTTGGACCAAAGAACAAATTCAAAGATAAAGATAAATCAGTAAGTAATTTCAAACTGAAGAAAAATGAAAACAAAAAACATCAAAAATTGTGAGATATAGCTAAAGTAGTATTAGAGGGGAATTTACAGCACTAAAATGCCTAGATTAGAAAAGAAGAAAGGTCTCAAATCAATGGCCTCAGTTTATAATGTAGGTAACAGAAAAAGCAGAGTAACTTAAACACCAAGTAAACAAAATAAAAGAAATAATAAATATAGAGGGAGAAACCAAAAAAATAGAAAATAGTAAAACAATAAAGAAAATCAGTAAGACTAAACGCTAGTTCATTTAGATCGTCAATAAAATTGATAAACCCCTAGGCAGAAAAATTTTTAAAAAGAGGGAGAAGGAGAAGACACAATTAATAACATCAGGAATGAGAGAGGTTAAATCATCACATACTCTACAAATATCAAAAGAATAATTAGAAACTGATTAACAAGCCTGTGGTAAAACAGGCACTCATATATACTGCTGGTGGCAGTAAATACTTATAGTAGCCCTTTGGAGGGGAATTTGAGAATACCTAATAAAACTATACATATGCACTTACTATTTGACGTACCAGCACCAGTTCTAGGAATCTGTGAAGATACACATCCAAACATACAAAAATACTGTACATTTGCACAAGGTTGTTCCTTTATGGTATCATGTGGCTGTCTCATAGAGCTGAGCTACTACCAAAAGGGTTCAACACCAACAAGGAGGTGTCACCAAGAATGGGTGCAAATCACCAAGTCTAAAGCACTGACCATAAAACAGAAACAAGGAAGACAGCAAAGGGTCTACAGAGGGGAATCTGTAAGATAGTCTCTGTAGGTGGTTCTCAGACCCTCTTCTGAGACCTAGGAAGAGGGGGCATCAGATGGAGCAGCAACCCTTGTCATTAGATGGAAGGGAACTGTTGAGAGCAAAGTGAGACTGGGTTCTTTTAGGACCTCATATCCAGAGCAGATCCTCAGGATGCTGCTGCCTGAAACTGAGATCCAGAAATTGACTTGGGGTTTAAAAAACGCAGAGTATCCCAGTGAAAATGCCTACATAAAGAACCCAAAGCATATAGTTACCCTCCTCTTGAGTCTCTGTTTCCTCCTTTCTTCCCTAGAGCTGATAATTGAGGTTCAATCCTCCCTTGCATTCCCACCCACTTAGAGCCTTGGAGCAAAAGGCAAATGTCCATGTTGCCCCCTCCTGCACTCCTACTAAGACATGATTAGAAGGTTGGAACTTTCAGCCTCACCTCTTAACCTCCAAGGAGAGGATAGGGGCTGGACACCAGAGGATAGAGCTAATCACCAATTGTCAATGATTTCATCAATCATGTCTATGTAATCATATCTATATAACCTCTAAAAAAACCCTAAATGTCTGAGATTTTCCAGTTTGGTGAACACATTCATATTCTGGGAAGGTAGTGTACCCCAAATCCACATGGATGGCAGCGTTTGCATTTGGGACCCTTCTGGACCTTGCCCTATGTACTTCTTCATCTGGATTTTAATTTACATTCTTTATAATAAACCAGTAATAGGAAGTAGTGTTTCCCTGAGTTCTGTGGGCCCTTACAGCAAATTATTGAACCTGAGGAGGGGGTTGTGGGAACTCCCAATCTGTAGGTAAGTGAGACAGAAGTGTGGGTAACCTGGTGATCTATTACTTGTGATTGTTGTCTGACGTGGGGAGAAGGCAGTCTTATGGGAATGAGCCCCTACCAGAGAGGTCTGCACTAACTCTGGGCAGTGTCAGAATTGAATCAAATTGTAGGATACCTAGCTGGTGTCCTCAAATAATAGAATTGCTTGGTGTGAGAAATCCACACATTCTTTGCCAGAAGTATTGTGAGTAGAGGAACCATTTTCTTTCACTTGGTACCCAGTGGATGCATGGGGTAGGGGGAAAGGACGATACGCAATGTGAAAGAGGACAAGGACTTATCACAAGGCTGCTATCTGGGATGGGACCAAAGAAACATGCCCTAAGGAATGAGCAGAGATCCCAACACAAGACAGCAAAGGGTATGCAGAGGGAAGCCTACGAGACTATCCATGAAGCAGTTTCTGTAGGTGGTCCCGAGAAAGACCCTCCTCTGAGGCCCAAGACAGCAGGGAGAGAGGGCGTCACATGGAGCAGCAACCCACTTTGTGTCCCTCAGTGGGACTGAGATCCTGCTGCATGGGGCTGAGATCCAAGAATCCCCTTGGGGGTCGAGAACTTGGAGTATCCTAATGAAAAATCCTAGGTAAAGGGCCCAGAGCATCTAGGTTTCCTCCCCTCGAGTCTATGTCTCCTTCTCCTTTTCCTAGAACTGCCAGGATTGAGGTTCATTCCTCTCTTGCATCCCCAGCCAGCTGGAGCATTGGAGCAAAAGGCAGATGTATGTGTTTCCTTCTCCTGCCCTCCTCCACCCTGCCCCAGTTTTGAGCTGGTGACGGGGATCCCCACCGCCTGAATACTACCAGTAAGAAGACAGAGAGCAGAGTGAGTGCCGACTTGGTGGGAGGAAGACTGCAGTAGCAGAGCCCACGGTTCCCATCCCCACCCCTATCTTTCCTGGTCCAGCACCACAGGTGTGCACGAATTGTCACGTTACCATTTCACCTCTCCGGGCTCCCCTGAAGCCAACTGCATCCATATGCCCACCTCTCCCACCCACACATAGAAACACACGGCGCTGGGCTGGGAGCACTGGGGTGTTGAGAAGGCAGGAGAGAGCTGGCGGACCCGAGGCATTACCTGCACCCGCATCTAGTTTCAGCCATCGCCTCTCAGTGATGCCATCTGCTGTCCTTGCACCCACCTCCTCCAATAGCAACCGCTGCTTCTCTCCACGAACGCCTCGGGCAGGTCGACTCTCTGCTTCTTCAGCTCCGGGACAAAAGACAGACCGGCTAAGCCGCTCCAGGTTGGCTGAGGAATCGCTTCCTCTACCAACGAATGCTGTAATTCCGATCGCCTGGGAAATTAGTTTTCTGGCTGATGCAGCGTGGAGAGACACCTACCCACCTTAACATCCCGCCGTTCCACCTCCCTCTCTGCGGAGCACGGGTGTAGTCCGCCTTTCCTGTATTTCTGGGTGTAAGAAAACACTTCCCTTGGTCAGCCCAAGCCAGAGCCTGGTCACATGACCTACCGTCAGCCCCGCCCCACCACGTGACTGCGCAGTCGGCTTCTTTGCCGCAGTACCATGAATGACAGTCTTCTGCCTCTGGGGTGCTTGCTAGAAGACCCTGAAGCTCCTGGCCCAGACAGCTGGAAGGAAGGCCGGGCTTTGCTCTGGAGGACCACTCGGCTGGCGAGGAACATTCGATGAGGATTTGGGAGATGAAGTGATTTGTAATATTTTGTATACGACTAGAGCGTCATAGTAAAACACACGCAAGGTCTGTCTTGAAAAATGCTGGTAAGCAAAACAAACAAACTCCAATTTGCACCACCAGTATGATCCCTGGTAAAACTTCTGATTTGTGAAGGGAGGCAAAACCGCCATGTTGCCGTACTTTCGGAAACCTTAGCAAACTAACATCATAGTGGAATTTAATTTATATAATTTATAATGAACCAGAAATAGTAAGTAATGAGAAATAAAATCAGGTGGGAAGAAGCACTTTGCACCCCGAGACAAACGAAATGTAAAAGGGTCACTGTATCTAGTTTTTTTCCTGAGAAAATAAAACTTTGCATATTTCCCATTATCCTGGACTGCCTCCCCAAACCGACTTTTCCCTGTCTCTTGCTACTGTTCGAACATATATTGCAACCTTTTTAAATGTAAAACTACAAGTGAGATGAACTCAGAAACTTTGGTAATTTTGCAGTTTGGTCCTTTAAATAATTTTTTGTTTTTATTTTACAAGCCGGTTCTTCTGAAGTTGTAGGCTCTCTTACCTCTTTATTCCTTTGATACATTTTATATCATTGTAGAATTTTCTGTAATTAAATAATATACACTTAACATGAGTTTGGTCAATTTACTCACATTTATTTTTTAAATGGGATCATACTTCCTATGTATGACACTAGTCTTCTCTATTATATGAAATATTGAAAGTGTCAGGGCTTTTCCTAATTTTAAACCCTATACATCATCACATTTAATGGCTGTATGATGTTGCCTTAACACTTACCATGATACCATATGATTAAATTGTCTTCCTGACTCACTCAAATTCCTGTGCTTTCCTTATTCTTTTACCCTTTAGGTAGTATGGGAGCAGCAGTTGCACTTTGATCTGTAAAATGCAAATTCTCAGCTCTTTGAAACTTACATTATCCTCTTTGTTACTCAATATATTCCTCTCACTCACTGTAGGCAAACTGGATACCTCATGCCCATAGGAAAATTTTTCCCAGCTCCATGCTTTTTATTTTTTTTACAACACCTCTTTCCCAAACTTCAGAGTCTTCTCTGAAGCAACTGAAGTAGCTTCTTTTTCTCTGAAATATGCCCTACATAGCAGTCCATGGTAATTTTTGTGTTTAAAGCTGAGAAAAATCTTTTGAAACAAACAATTATTCGTATATTAATTATGTGTGCTCATGTGTTATCATTGGGTCTGTATTTTAAGTTCAAGAAGAAGGGTGATTTCTGCCAACTTTAACATAGAACTTTATTGAAACACAAACAACACTCAAATAGATAGATATACAGTAGAACAGTAATCAGAAGGGTTGCTTATTTATGAATGCTCAGTTCACTATAAGCTCAAATACTGAACATCACAATTTGGACAAGGCAAATATAAACAAATGTGTTTTCAGCTCTAATATTCATTTGGCATCAGAAAAATGCTCCAGCTTACAGATAAAGTTGGACAAAGTTAGTGTCAGCATTAAACATATACATTGCAACACAGAACCAACTGTTAAAACCAAAGCATTACTCAAGGATCATAACCCAGGAACATAAAGACAATCTGAGGCCAGTGATTAACCATTACTAATTTTCTTGGTCCCTTTCAGGGTCATTTTGATAGTCTGTTTTGCCTTGCAGTTCCTTAGCAAATTTCTCAACTTTGTGGAATGCAGAAATAAGCGGCTCAAGATCGAAATCATCATCACAGAACACTGTTTCTTTTTTGATATTGTTGCCAATATTCTCAAATATTGCAAGAACAATTTGAATATTGTCATTTGTCTCGTCCCTGTGAAAAAGGCCCATAAATTCTGACACTGCTTCATCACTGAGTAGTTCTTTTGTCATGACGAGATTTTCAGACAAATTCAGTAGCATTTTCAAAACATGAAACCTTGTTTTGGTATTGCCTGTAGCTAATAAAGAGAGAAACCCAGACATATAATTGGCAACCAGTGTGTGATAGTCAGTAGTAGTAGTGAGATGTCTAATCATCCTTATTCCAGACAGCTGTTCCGGGGAATCCATGCTACAAGCAAGGGTTTCCTCACACACTTTACATACGTATGCCTGAATCATGTTTAGATTTGGATAAGTTGGGGCCATGCGAATCATATTTTCCAAAAACCTTGTTCTAACTCGGGAGGACGGATAATTGAGCAAGGCTTCAATAAGTGAGACAACACCAGAATCCCGAATGATATCTCGGGTAAATTGAGAAGCACTTCTCATACCCATTGCAATTTTAGATATTTCATGAATGAAAGGATCCCGATTTCTATCCATTAATAAAAGGAGTTCTTCAAACTCCTCAGAACCAATTTTCAGCTCACATTGTATGCAGTTGCAGGACCAATTCTCAGTCTCTGCACTCTCCTTGGCCCTAAGATGCTCTCGAATTTCCTGGACTGACCGGTAGGAAGGATCATACTGAAATGGGAACTCAGAGTCAGGCTGATCAGGTTGAAGCAAAGATTCCTGATCTTCCCCCTCTGGGCTAAGTACCATGTTCCTGGGTTTGCCCCCAAACATTTCACAGAATAAAGATGCTGCCTCTTTTGGAAATCTAAAGGGGCTTATAGATGGGAAGCCGACCCTACCCCATGGACCAGGCTTGAACTTAACAGTGACCTCCTCCCAGCTCTGGGGCCTGCGTGAAGGATCAGGCTCCTGTTCAACTGAACATGTGGACGTGCAAACAGCCCTGAACACGGGGCTAGGATTTGACTCAAAATGGGCCTCATCTCCTGCCCAGAACCAGGACCCCACTATGGCCTCATCTTCATCATCTAGTGTCCTGGACTCACAGTTGGTTCCATTGTCAGTCCTGTTATCCACCTCATCTTCAGCCTCAAACAAAGACCCAACAATGACCCCTTCCTCATTTTCTGGCTTTGACTCACAGGTGGCCACAGTTCCTGTTTCCCTAATGGCCTTGTCTCCAGACCAGAACCAGGACTCAACAATCATCTCTTCATCATCCTCTGGTTTGGATACACAGCATATCCCTGCTTCTACACTGACTACTTTTCCAGCCCAGAACCAGGACCCAAAAATGGTTTCTTCTTCAGTCTCTGACTCCATCTCCTCTACTGTCTGAGATCCAACCTCTATACTGGCTTCTTCTTCAGGCCAGAACCAGGACCCAACAGTGATTTCTTCTTCCTCAGTCCCAGTCTTTGACTCAAAGCCAGCTCCTGCCACTGCCTCCAGACTGGCCTTTTCTTCCCAGAACCAGGACCCAATAATGACTTCTTCCTCTTCAGCTTTAGTACTGGATTTGCTGCAAGACCCAACCTCTCTTCTAATGATCTCTTCCCTGGCCCCAAACCAGGACCCAACAATACCTTCTTTCTCAGCTGCTAGCCTGTCTTCTCTAGTCTCAGCAGCTGGCTCTAGTCTGTCCTCTTCTCCAGCCCAGAACCAAGAACCAATAATGTCATTTTCCTCAGCTTCTGGCCTGGACTCTTCTCTGTGAGTAGCCTTTGAAATGGCTTCATCTGCTTTCCAGAACCAGGAATTGATCATGGTCTCCTCTTCAGTCAGTAACTTGGCCTCTTCTCCAGTCCCATCTATATTACTCTCTTCTGCAGCCCATAACCAGGACCCTGTAATGGCCTCTGGCTTTGTGTATTTTCTGGACCAGAACCATGAATTGACAGTGTCCTCTTCCTCCTCTGGCCTAGACTTCCAACTTCCTCCATTGGCAGGATACATACAAGGTTCTTTTTCTGCCCAGAAGCAAGATCTATTACTAGTCTCCTCAGCCCCTGCCATAAATCTGCATCTGACACCAGTCCCATGCTTCATACTGACCTCTTCTTTGGCCCCAAAACATGATGATATAATGGCCTCTTCCTTGTCCTCCAGGCTAGACTTGCTGTTGACATCACCCTCCACACAAGCTTCTACTCTGGTCCAAAACCAGGACCCAATAATGGGCTCCTCGTCCTCAGCCCCTTGCATGGTGTCACAGCTAGCTTCAGCCCTACAATCCACATAGGTCTGGTTTTCAGCCCAAAACCAGGACCCAAATATTGTCTCTTCTTCGGCTCCTGGTCTGGCCTCTTCTCCAATCCCAGCCTCTATATCAGCTTGTTCTCCAGACCAAAACCAGGAACCAATGACCTCTTCTTCCTCAGACCTTGGCCTGGACTCACAGCTGACCCCAATACCAGATTCCACACTGGCCTCATCAATGACCCAGAACCAAGACCCAAAAATGGTCTCTTCCTCAGCCTCTTGATTGACTTCTTCACCAGCCCAGAACCAGGAACCAATAATGACCTGTTCATCATCAGCTGCAAGTAAAGATTCAGACATGGCCTCAGCCTCAGTTTTCATATTGGTCTTTTCCCCAGCCCCAAATACGGAATCACCAATAGGCTCCCCCTCAGTCCTTGGTTTGGATGTACTGCTGGCCCCAGTCCCCATACTGGCCCCTTCCTCAGTCCAGAACCAACTCCCAACTATGGACTCATCCTCCACTTGTGGACTGGACTCAGTGCTAGCTTCATCTGCCACGCTGGACTCGTCTGTAGCCCAGAACCAGGTCCCAATGAGGGCTTCCTCCTCTGACCTAACTTCTTGCTTGGCCCTGGCTCGGGCCTTGGTTTTGGCTTCTTTCTTTGCCATTGCTCTGGACCTGGCCTCTTTCTTGATCATGGGCCTTGAAAAGGTATTAGCATTTTCTTCAGGCCAGAACCACGACTCTTTTTTAATCACATCTATAGACCCAGGCATGAAATCAATGCCAGCTTCTCGTTTGGACCTATGCCTGGCCCTGGTATTGGCCTCCTTCCCAGCTCTGGTTTTGGACCTGAATTTGGCCTCCTCTCCAGCCCAGAACCAAGACTCCATATGGTCTTCATACTCAGACCCAGAACTGGGTTCAACATAGACTTCTTTCTTGGACCTAAACCTGGACCTGCTATTGGGATCTTCCCTGGGCCCAGACCAGGTATTGGTTTTATCTCTGGCCCAGAACCAGGATGTCGTAACACACTCATCCTCAGAACCAGAACTAGATGCAATATAGAGCTCTTGGTTAGTTTGGGACCTAGACATGGTATTAGCCTCTTGATTGGCCATGTGCCTGGATCTGGTACTGTCTTTTACCCTGTTCTTAGGATGACATCTTTCAGTGACCTCATCTCCATTCCAGAACAAGGAACTCACAGATTTTTCTACCCATCGGAAATCAGAATTAGGAGAGGCTTCTTGTTTGGATGTAGACCTAGGACAGCACCAGGACCCCATATTGGTCTCCTCCTCTGACCTGAAAGAAGGCTGGAATCCTGCTTGGAAATGAGCCTTTATTCCAGGAAAGCTCTCAGTGTCTGTATTAACCAGTTCTCTATCCTCACACAGGTACTTCATTTTAGCAACCAATACAGAATCAGTACCGACAAGTGGAGAAGCTATGATATTAGTCTGGGAGTTTCTCTCTGTCTTAGACATTCTTTCAGCACCAAACTCGGTCTGAGCCCACATCTGGGCTTCATCCTTAAATTGTGAAATAGGTATTGCCTTGGCCTTACTCTTAGGACGTGCCCCACCCACTGCACTTGTCTCAACTTTGGTGCTTCCTCCAGGCATAACCTTGGACTTATTCTTTGGCTTTGTCCCAGTCATTATCTGGGCCTGGGTCCTAACCTTGGGTCTGACCACCAGTGGGACATCATTCTCTCTCTCAGCCCAACCTACAGCTTCTTCCCCAGGCTTCTTTTCAGGCTTGACTTGGGCAGCAGACTCAATCTCTGCCCCAGTCATGGTACAAGTTACAAAGAAAGTCCAGTAATATACTCCACCCCTAATCTAAACCTCAACCACAGATCTGTCACCAGTTTGTTTCTTCACACTCTGATCTTTAGGTGATAGAGGATATGAGCTTGGAAACAAGAGTTAGAGTCAATATCCAATCCAGTAGTAAATCAGCCTCCTTCCCAAACACAGTCTCAGTCAATAATTCAGTAATAGAGACAGAGTATAGAACAGACACAACCAAGCTTGAGGAAGACAGATATTTCCTGGATGCGTGCAGACCTGTTGAGGGTGGTTGTCAGCAGCAACTCCACCACCAGCAGAGCAGCCACTGGAGGTGGATCTAGAGAGAGAGAATGAAATGGGGCTTTGAGTCTCTTCCAGTTGTGTCACCCCATGCAGAGACTACACAGTGAGACTGATGCTGAATGCTAGGTGGGACAGCTGGGCTATGAGAAAGTCTCTCTGGCTGGCTACCTGCTACAAAACAGGTCCAGCAATGGTGGGAAAGTGTGTTGGCAATGGGAGGGGCTGAGAAGCCCCTAGATTGGACCCTAATCACTCCCGAACCCATGCTGGTCTCCACTACCCAACCCAAAAGTATACCTGCTTTCATACCAACCTTCACCGATGTGGTGCAGTTTCCCCCTCCTTTTCTCGTGCAAGTGGTGTCAAGCCCCACAGCTGACAGAAGGGGGTCCTACAGATAAGTAAACATACAGGAGAGAATGGGGTCTGAGTACTTGGTAGATAGGCAGGTATTCTGGCCCCTGTGACAAATATCTCTCTTCCCATTCAAGGGTTCAATGTGTCTATTGTTTCCTGTCTCCTGGTCCCTGCTCTCAGGTCTTTTCTGAGTCACAACCTAACCTACATCTATCTCCTGTCTCCTGCAACAAATAAAAAGGATGTTGGCACTGTGCAAACCCAGCAGAGTAGAAGTAGGTCTGCACCCACTGGGCTCAAAGCCACCTGCCATGCTCTCTCTCTCCAACTGTCCCCTGCATTGCTCCCTCCCCCTCCTCACCAACCTCCAGAGGTGTGAGCCAGACTCCTCTCTCTTGCCTTTCTTGCAGAACTGACCAGCCTTGAAGCAGGCCTATGGACAAACAGATGAAAAGGTAAGACAGGAAATGAGGGGTGGCAGACCAACACCAAGGATGAGAGTCCCCATATTATTAATATCTGTCTTTCAACATTCGGGGTTTTGCTGGTGGAATATTCTCGTTTCATTTAGGCCCTACTTCAAGGTTCCAGAGATAACGACTCCTTCCTCTTGACGTCATACTCTTCCAATTACTCCCTTCTCCAATTCTGAGGCTTCACCACTAGGTGCGCCACATCCCCTGGGCTCTGCGCAGCATAAAATGGGGGAAGGGCGCCGCATATTCTAGAAAACAGGTTGTGAATTGGTACTTGTCAGTATGACTCCCTCATCACCCCCACCTCCAAAGCCCACCCTTTCATGCCCCCAGATTAGGACGGTGGAGGAGGCAGGTGGGGAGGAAGGTGGGGGAAGCGCCTGGAAGGCCTTTAGAGAAGGAAAGATTAGGAGGTGCTCCTGGATGCCTGACCTGCTCTGGTCGCAGTCCCCCACACCCCGATTCTGGTCCCCATTAAATGTTTGGCACCCACCCCCCCATCCCCACACAACTCCAGAAATCCAGGCTGTATTCCTCCTCCTGCTTTATCTCAAGCCTCTCCAAAACAGATGCGCAGTGTGGCCTGTCAGAATGCGCAAGACCTACCGTGCAGACAGAAGACTTCGACATCAACCTGGAGCCTGTGGGACGGCACCCAGGACAGGGGCCCCACAGGCCCCTTTCCGGAATCAGGGTCCGGAGTAGGGAACGTGGCCCACCTCCCGCGGGCTGGGCACAGAGCTGGGATGCCCCCCAATGGCCTCTCTGGGCGAACCCCACAAGGGCTGCCGCTCCGCCATTTCTCCTGCAGGAGCCTGCCCCCAGCCCTCTCTGGGCAAAGACACCGTCGAGGGCGGGGCGCGGGCGCCTGCAAAGCTGGCTGGGAAGCGGTCAGCGCGGTTGTCCTCCAGAGGATCTGACGGTGCTTGCCGAGTCAGCCCCTCAGCCCTTGGCCCAGCCCGGCCTGGCCCGCACCAGTCACCGCCTCCTCATCGCCAGGGGTCTCCGGCATTGCGCACCTCTCTCCAGCGCCTGGCTCCCACCGGATCGTCTCCTCGTTGCCAGGCTGCCAGGGTCCGCGGAGCAGGCTGCCAGCCGGGACACCCTGGCAGACCACCCCCGCACCCTGGTCCCCCTACTCACGCACCCCCACTTGCCTTGAGAGGCCCAGGGCCCAGGTCGTCGGCCTCCCCCTCCTCTCCTCAGCTCTCCTTTGGCAGCTCCTCACTTGGATTCCCACCGCTTTCCCCGCGTTCCGAATGGCAAAGAGGCGTCCCGCCCCCCACGCCTCTGCAGCAAAGCAGGCAGGGGCTGCGCAGGATGCGGCAAGAACCGCTCGCCGCAAGGGTGTCGGGAAAGGGGGGCGGAGGGATACGGCGCGAAAGGACTCGACGCCCCCTCTCAGGCCCACCGTAGTTCCGACCCAGAGGTGGGCGGGGCCACGACGAGCCCCAGCCTGGACGTGCGTGTTGGCACCAGGCTGCGTCAGGAGGCCCTCGCGGACCCTAACGTGGCGACCAGCAACAGATTTCTGGGGCTGCTACAATATATGGGACCAGCGGGCGGCTGGGGACCAGGGCGGGGGACAGGATCGGGAGGTCGGAAAGAGCCGCACTGGAGGGAGCAGCGGATGGATACCAAGCCGCCCCTTGGTGTGTCTGCACCCCCTCCCAACCCTCCCCCGACAAGGACTGCTGGGTGTCTACCCCCCACAGTCTCCTCACCCCCCTTCCTGTATGCTAATGGAAGATCGGGTGTCAGCACTGCAGTGTGGGAGGGGAGAGGCGATTTCAGGCCATATAGGCCCGGGACTCTAGGGTGGTCCTGAGCGTTTCTTTCCCTGCTTGATAGAGCCAGGCAGGGGATGAAGGTACACCTGCTCTTAAGTGAACTGCAGGGCAAGGGGCTCCCATCAAGCCCTCGCCACTGCTCCTTCCGTAAAAGAAGGTAGGGCTAGACCTCTAACCCTAGGAAACCAACCACTGGTCTGCACCAGACCCATTTCTTTATGCCACACCACTTTTCTCATTTCAAATGTTGGCTCACGTTGGCATCACGCCATCCCCACAGTTACCCCCAAAAGAGGGCCTTTCCCTCTCAGGACCCGCAGGAGGTCATAACAGTCCTCCCTCTTTGATGGTACCAGATAGGGAAGATCCTGGCTCCTCTTCGGTCCCTTGTCAAGTCTTCTCTTGCCATGACATTTGGCAGTGTAGAAATGTGGCTGGTATTCGAACCAGCTTGGATCTCAGTCACCTGTCACAACTACCTGCTATTTCAGCAGTCACTCTCAGGAGAGGATCCTGAGAATGAACTCCCCTCCACTCACCGTGGCTCCTTTTGAAGCCTCTCCTTTCACCCCTACATCCATCCTTTACTCTTGAGCCCCTCTTTTCCCTGCTTCCTGCATGGGACAGACAGAGCAATGCGGTTAAACACCAAGTTGATGTGGTTACTGCTGTCCATTTGAAAACTACCTTCATTGTGTTTGGTAGGTGACGGTCCCCTAAAGATGTCCATGCCCTGTTCTCCAGAACATGTACCATTTTATATTACCTGGCAAAGAAGCATTAATATTTCTAGTTAGCTGAATTTAAGAGTATGCTGCAGTAACTTGGCCAATGTAATTGCAAGGGTACTTGAGATGTGGAAGGAGGAGGCAGGGACTCAATGTCAGATTGAAGCAGCATGAGAAAGTCTACACTGGCCATTCTTGGCTTTGAAGATGGAAGGAAGCCAAGATCCAAGAAATACAGGCTGTCTCCAGAACCTGGAAAAGACAAACAGATTCTTCCCTAGAAATCCCAGAGGGATAGCTGCTCTGGCAATATCTTTATTTTAGTGTGGTGAAACCCTTTGCAGACTTCCAACCTCCAGGACTGTAAGATAATAATACATTTGTATTATTTTAAGCCATTCCATGTGTGGCAATTGATGACAGGGTAGCAGCACCAGACCTATCTGGTTTAACTTTTAGGTAACAAAGTTGTGCACTCTCTTTCACTTGCCAGGAACCCTCAGATCATGTTACCTGAGCAGCATCCCCAGACGATCCAAGCGTGCAATCGGAGGGAGAATGTAAGTGATTGGAAGGAGGAACAGGGCTGAATTAAGAAGTGGACACTGCATGACAGGGTCCAGTCAGATCATGCCTCCCAGCATCACCTCATTGTATGATCCAATGCCATCAGGCCTCAATACTATATGCTCATAAAAAGTTGACCCAGCTCCCATCTCAGGCAGACACTGTTTTGGGAACTATCCCTGGTGTTCTCATTACCTTGTTACAAGTAATAAATCCCCTTACTATAAATCCTCGCTTGTGGTCAGGGGGTTGATGTCAGGCAACTGAACCCACCCATTATGTTGGTTGGTAACAATAGCAGCAGTAGGAACAGAATACACTCATCATCCAGATGAAAGCTATTCCCCTTGCCTTCCTTTACCTGCGCTTCCATCTCTGAGAAATATTTTAGGGCTCATCTCACCAATACAGCCACCAATCCCATTCACTGTTTTATAAGTATGTCCAAAATTACACTAGTACAAGCTTCTCTGGTAATTCTGGAGGTGCTAGAATCTTTTTTCCAAGATATTTACCGACAGTGGAATGGTCCTACCAAAAGCTGACAAATTTTACTGTGTGAGACTTTAAAATGTGTGTTGGACAATTTGTTGTCAGTTCTCTTAGAAAACACGGTCTTGTATTGGTTGACATGTATTGAAGTGATAAAGGACCTAATTTAAGCTTTTCATGTGTTAGCTTTTTATGTGTATGTATCAAATAGATTATCTTTAAAGTCTCTGAGCAAATAAAAGACGGAAATAAGATACTCTGAGTGCTAAGCACTATTTATTTCCTCCTATAATTAATTCCAGTTCAATAAATTGCAACAGTCATCTTTGTACTCCTCAGTGCTTACGCTAGCACCTGTGTAACCCTGACTTACCCTTGAAATCTAAATACCAGAGTCAAATAATAACCATTAAGTCTGATACAGATGCAGTTGTGCTCACTCATCATACCCACTGTTTTCTTCCAAATCCCACCCACCACCCATATGCATGTTCATGAACTTGCACACCAGCATATTACTTCCCTGTTCTCCTCTTGTCCGTCTCAATCACCATGGTCACGGGCCTGCTTTTGCCTATTTAGTTTCACTTGCCTCTGTACTGTCCTTTATGGGCCTCAAGCAAACCTTCCTTCTGAGACTTCTCTTTTGGTCAAGGCTAAGCCAAGCCCCGTGTTTTCTTATAATGTATCCCCTTCTTCTATCCCAGAGTTTCAAGGGTTATACACAGAAATTAAAGTTCCCTGTAGTCAAGAACAACTAGGCCGAGGTAGGTCTGGTGAACTATATGGTGAAATTGGTCCAACAGATGTCTGTTTTCAGTGTAGCCTGAAAATACTATGGGAAAGCTCTCAGCCTGCCTCCACTACTAAAGACAGGGAACATTTGCAGAACTTGTGGGGAGGCCTGACCCAAGAATATTTTCAGGTCATATTTGGGGTGGGGTCTACTTCAAGAGAGTTAATCTTGAAGAAAAGCCAAGTCAACCTACCCATAAACAATGCCTTGCCGTTAGGGAAGTATAGCTATTTTAACAGAAGCACTGAAATTATTGTGGAACTCCTATTTGTGCCCATTCCAACACAAACCCTCAACTGTTTATCTGTCATAGCAAAGGCAGGTTTATACATATCTCAGAAATAACTGTCTTTAAGTAAACTCTATAATGCTCCAGTGTGCAGATCCCATTAATAAAGCATAACCTAAAGAGAGGAAAATATCCTCCTTTCTAACATGGCTTTAAACTTTTGACTACTACTCAGCTCTGACATCATGAAAACCTTGTGTATACGTAGGGTTAGGAAAATTAGAGGGAACAGTTAGAGGACTTTAAGTGCCTGGCAATACAGCTTAGAATGGCAGCAACAACTGGAAGAATCACAGGAAAACCCCAAAAATTCAGAACATGGGAAATACCCCTTGAGGATTTTTAGAACTATAGGAGCTGGTAAGGAGAGCTAACTAGCTTTACAGGGAGAACAAAACCTGAATTTCCACAATGCCAATAAATATTGGAAATTAGTGGAATTCTAGTAGAATTGCTTTCTATAATGGAAAAAAATAGTGAGAAATCTACAGTCCCTTTTGTTGGGGTTTCTCATTAACTAACCATCACTTCCTGCCTCATCATGATAGGGCCTTATCACAGCCTGCATCCAGCCAGCAAATGAGAAAAAGGAGAGTAGAGGTAGTTCATTTCCTTCTTAAAATCCATGGTCAGGAAACGCTCACATCATTTCCACTAACATTCCATTGACGAGACTTGATATGGTTTCATTGTGTCCCCACCCAAATCTCAACTCGAATTGTACCTCCCAGAATTCCCACGTGTTGTGGGAGGGACTCAGGGGGAGGTAATTGAATCGTGGGGGCCGGTTTCTCCCATGCTATTCTCATGATAGTGACTAAGTCTCACAAAATCTGATGGTTTATCAGTGGTTGCTATTTTTGCTTCTTCCTTATTTTTCATTTGCTGCTGCCATGTAAGAAATGCCTTCCACCTCCTGCCATGATTCTGAGGCCTCCCCAGCCATGTGGAACTGTAAGTCCAATTAAACCTCTTTTTCTTCCCAGTCTCGGGTATGTCTTTATCAGCAGTATGAAAACGAACTAATAGAGTAAATTGGTACCAGTTGAATGGGGTGTTGCTCAGAAGACACACAAAAATGTGGAAGCAACTTTGGAACTGGCTAACAGGCAGAGGTTGGAACAGGGCTCAGAAGAAGACAGGAACATGTGGGAAAATTTGGACCTTCTTAGAGACTTGTTGAATGGCTTTGCCCAAAATGTTGATAGCAATATGGACAATAAAATTCAGGCTGAGGTGGTCTCAGATGCAGATGAGGGACTTGTTGGGAACTGGAGCAAAGGTGACTTTTGTTATGTTTCAGCAAAGAGACTGGCAGCACTTTGCCCCTGCGCTAGAGATTTGTGGAACTTTGAACTTCAGAGAGATGATTTAGGGTATCTGGCAGAAGAAATTACTAAGCAGCAAAGCATTCAAGAGTGCCGTTAAGGGCATTCAGGTTTTCAAGGGAAGCAGAGCATAAAATCTGGAGAATTTGCAGCCCAACTGTATGATAGAAAAGAAAACCCCATTTTCTGGGGAGAAATTCAAGCCAGCTGCAGAAATTTGCATCAGTAGTAAGAAGCCTAATGTCAATCCTCAAGACCATGGTGGAAAATGTCTCCAGGCCATGTCAGAGAACTTCCTGGTAGTCTCTCCCATCACAGGCCTGGAGGCCCAGGAGGAAAAAGTGGTCTTGTGGGCTGGGCTCAGGGTCCTCATGCTGTGTGCAGCCTGGGGACTTAGTACCCTGTGTCGTAGCTGCTCCAGCTGTGGCTGGAAGGGGCCAACGTACAGCTCAGGCTGTGGCTTCAGAGGGTGGAAGCCCCAAGCCTTGGCAGCTTCCATGTGGTGTTGAGTGTGCAGGTGTACAGAAGTCAAGAACTGAGGTTTGGGAACCTCTGCATAGATTTCAGAAGATGTATGAAACGCCTGGATGCCCAGGCAAAAGTTTGGTGCAGGTGCAGGGCCCTCATGGAGAACCTTCACTAGGGCAGTGTGGGAGAGAAATGTGGGGTCAGAGTCCCCACACAGTGTCCCTACTGAGGCACTGCCTAGTGGAGGTGTGAGAAGAGGACCACCATCCTCCAGAACCCAGAGTGGCAGATCCACTGACAGCTTGTACTGTGTGCATGGAAAAGCCATAGACACTCAACGCTGGCCCATGAAATCAGCCAGGAGGGAGGCTGTACCCTGCAAAGCCACAGGGCAGAGCTGCCCAAGACTGTAGGAACCCACTTCTTGCATCAACATGACCTGGATGTGAGACCTGGAGTCAAAGGAGATCATTTAAAATTTGACTGCCCCACTGGATTTTGGACTTTGCATGGGCTCTAAAACCCCTCTGTTTTGGCCAATTTCTCCCATTTGGAACAGCTATATTTACCCAATACCTCTATCCCCATTGTATCTAGGAAGTAACTGGCTTGCTTTTGATTTTACAGGCTCATAGGTGGAAGGGACTTGCCTTGTCTCAGGTGAGACTTTAGACTGTGGACTTTTGGGTTAATGCTGAAATGAGTTAACACTTTGAGGGACTGTTTTGAAATTGGTTTTTAAATGTGAGGACATGAGATTTGGAGAAGCCAGGGGCAGAATGATATGGTTTGGCTGTGTTCCCACCGAAGTCTCAACTCCAATTGTATCTCCCAGAATTCCTACGTGTTGTGGTAGGGACCCAGGGGAGGTAAGTGAATCATGGGGGGTGGTCCCTCTGGTTCTATTCTTGTGATAGTGAGTAAATCTCTCAAAATCTGATGGGCTTATCAGGCGTTCCTGATTTTGCTACTTCCTCATTTTTCTCTCGGTACTGCCGTGCAAGAAGTTGCTTTTGCCTCCTGCCGTGATTCTGAGGCCTCCTCAGCCATGTGGAACTGTAAGTCCAATTAAATCTCTTTTTGTTCCCAGTTTTGGGTATATCTTCATCAGCAGCATGAAAACAAACTAATATAGGACTCAATCACCATTTATTAAAATTCTTGTCCTTTCTCTACATGTGGTGGTGGTAATGAAAGAACTGGATATCCACAGATAAAAGAATAAAGTTGTCTCTGCAAACTGAAAGCAGAGAATTTCCTCAACTTGATAGAGGATATTTACAAAAATCCTACAGCTACCATTATACTTAATGGTGAGAAACTCAGTTTATCAGTAAGATCAGGAACGAGGCATACATTTCCTCTTTCACCACTGCTTTTCTACATCATAATGGAAGTCCTATCTAGTGCAATAAAGACAAGAAAAAGAAATTAAAGTTAAAACTGTTTTCATGTGCAGATAAAATGATCGTGTACGTAGAAAATCTGAAAGAATTGATGACAACAAAAAAACTTCGGGAACTGATAAGTAATTATGGGAAGGTTTCAGGATACAAGATTAATATATTTTAAAAATGACTTTCCTAAATACAAGCAATGAAAAAGTAGAATTTGTAACTTAAAAAGGATAATATTTACATTATCACATAAAAATGAAATACTTAGGTATAAATCTAGCAGAATATGCACAATATCTATACAAGTGAAAATACAAAACACCAATGAAGGAAATGAAATAACTAAATAAATGCAGAGATATTTCATCAAAGATGAACAGGAGGATTCAACATCGTCAAGATATCAATTCTTCCAAATTTGATCTATAAATTAAATGCAATCCCAACCAAAATCGCAGCAATTTATTTTGTAGATACTGACAAACTGATTCTAAAGCTTATATGGAAAGGCAAAAGGCCCATAATAGTTGACACACTATTGGAGAAGAATGAAGTTGGACCAACAAAGCCCAACTTTAAAAATTACTATAATGACTTTCACACTTCCTTTTTTTTTGTTTTTAAGACAGAGTCTCTCCCTGTAGTCCAAGCTGGAGTGCAGTAGTGCAATCTTGGCTAAGTGCAAGCTGTGCCTCCTGGATTCAAGCGATTCTGCTGCCTTGGCCTTCAGAGTAGCTGGGATTACAGATGCCTGCCACCATGCCTGGCTAATTTATTTGCATTTTTAGTAAAGACGGGTTTTTGCCATGTTGGCCAAGCTGGTTTTGAACTCCTGACCTCAAGTGATCTGCCCATTTCAGCCTCCCAAAGTGCTCAGATTTCAGGCATGAGCCACCACCATGCATGGCCTACACTTTCTTTATATTTGAACATTTGTTCTCAAGTATAAATGCTTTCCTGTGCCATAAGGTGTAAGCATTGGTTAAATATTTTGCCACATTGTTCACACTAGTTTTCTCCAGTCAATCAAGTGTGACAGCCATTGAAAAGCTTTATCACATTCTTCCTATTTCTAGGATTTCTCATCAGTATGATTCCTTTTATACTTAGAAAAGTTTGAGGTGTTGCCAAAAGCACTGTCACATCTTTCAGGTTTGTAGAGTTTCTCTAGTATAAATTATCTTATGTCTGTTAAGAATTGAGGGTCTGTTAGAGGCTTTCCCACATTCTTCACATGTGTAGGGTTTCTTTCCAGTATGAGTTGCCTTACATGTAGTAAACCTCAAGGACTACTTAAAGGCTTTGACACATTCCACACATTTGTAGGGATTCCCTCCAGTATGAATTACCTTATGTTTAGTAAGAATTGAGGAACAGTTAAAAGGTTTGCCACCTTCTTCACATTTCTAGGGTTTTCCCTCCAATATGAATTCTCTTATGATGAGTAAGGGTTGATGACCGGTTAAAGGCTTTGCCGCATTCTTTTCTTTTGTAGGGTTCCTCTTCAGTATGAATTACGTCTAGTAAGAAGTGAGGACTTTTTAAAGACTTTGCCACATTCTTTACATTTGGAGGGGTTTATGATATCTCTTATGTTCACTAAGGCTTGAGGGCCAGGTGAAGGCTTTGCCACATTTTTCACATTTGTAGGGTTTCTCTCCAGCATGAATTATCTTATGTTTAGTAAAAATTGAGAATTGATTAAAAGCTTTGCCACATTCTTCACATTTGTAGGGTTTCTCTCCAGTACGAATTCTCTTATGATTAGAAAGCCTTGAGGACCAGCTAAAGTGGGTGATGCATGAGGTAGCCGTTCTGAGTAATATTCCTTTTTGTGTTTGTTTTTGAGAGGGAATCTCATTCTGTTGCCCAGGCTGGATTACAGTGGCATGATCTTGCAAGCTCCTTTTTTTCCCCAAGTTCAAGTAATTCTTCTGTCTCAGCCTCCCAAGTAGCTGAGATTGCAGGTGCCTGCTACCACGTCCAGCTAATTTTTGTATTTTAGTAAGACAAGGTTTCATCATGTTGGTCAGGCTGTTCTTGAATGCCTGACCTCAAGTGATCTGCCCGCCTCCGCCTCCCAAAGTGCTGGGTTTGCAAGTGTGAGCCACTGCTCTCAATACCAGGTAATCTAATGCATTATTATGAGAAAAAAATCATCCTTAATTATATTTAAAATCGAATCAAAATTAATTAGTATGTCATTTTAGTAATTGTACTTTTATGTGATAAAACTACATTTTAACATCTCTAGTATTCTTTGCCAGTGGCAAACAAGTTAAATATGGTTCCTGTAGGTTAATTTTTTTTATTTCACATTAAAATTTATTTTTCTTAGTTTTTGTGTGTACATAATATGTGTATATATGCCACATATGGTATATTTTGATACAGTCATACATTTTATAGTAATCACATTAGGGTAAATAAAGTACTTATAACCTCTGGCTTTTATGTTTTTCATTACAAACAATTCAATTATACAGTCTTAGTTATTCTAAAATGTACAATTAAATTGTTATTGACTACAACATCACTTTTATGGTCATTATAAAATTTATACAAGCATAAATAAAATCAACGTACACTCAAAAAAATTACTATAAAGCTATAGTAATCAAAACAGTGCAGTATCAACAAAAGGACAAGCAAATAAATGCAACAGAACAGAGAGCCCAGAAATAGACCCATGTAAATATGGCCAACTGATCTTTAACAAAGGAGCAAAGGCAAAACAATAGCAAAAAGAGAGTCGTTTCAATAAATTATGCTGAAACAACTCAACATCCACATGCAAAAAAAAAATCTAGACACAGACTCTATACATTTCACAAACAATAACTCAAAATGGATAACAGACCTAAAAGTAAAATGCAAAATTATAGCTCCTAGATGTTCACATTTTTAAAACATCCACATTACCTTGTGTATGGTGACCATTCTCTAAATGTAATACCAAAGGTATGATTCATGAAAGAGGGCATTGGTTAGCGGGACTTCATTAAAAGTAAAAACTTCTACTCTGAGAAAGACACTCTTAAGGTAATGAGAAGGTAAGCCGCAAACAAGGAGAAAATATTTGCAAAAGACATATATGATAACTGTTATCTATAATATACAAAGAACTCTTAAAACCCAACAATAAGAAAACAAACAACATGATTAAAAAATGTGCTACGGACCTTAACAGACACTTCACCTAAGAAGATACACAGATGGCAAATAAACATATGAAAAGATGCTCAACACTATATGTCATCAGGAAAATGCAAATTAAAACAACAGTGAGATACCACTATAAATACAATGGTCAAAATCTAGGACACTAGTACCACCAAGTTCTGGAAAGGAGGTAGAGCAACAGAAACTCATTTAGTGTTGGTAGGAATACAACATGATATAGCTACTTTGGAAGATGGTCATGGTTTCTTAGAAAACTAAACATACTCTTAGCATATAATACAGAAATGGAACTCCTTGGCATTCCCTCAAGTGATTTGAAAACATATGTCCACACAAAAACTTGCACATGAATGTTTCTAGCAGCTTTATTTATAATTGCCAATACTTGGAAGTAAACAAGATGTCCTCTACTAGATTAACAGATAAACTGTGGTACATCCAGACAATGGAATATTATTCACCACTAAAAATAAATGAGCTATCAAGCCATGAAAAGACCTGGATGAAACTTAAATGCACATTACTAAGTGAAAAAAGCTAATGTAAAAAGGCTACATACTGTTCATCTTGCAGTTCCAGTGGATACAATAGTTTTCTTCCTTCCTATTTTGGGGACTTGGTTAATCTATTGAGGTATCATACCATGGAATGGACAAGACTTTATTGTATATAACTTACATGATTATTTAATATAATGAATATTTGGCTGAAACAAAAAGTATGAAGCTAGACTCCTCTTCATACCGTATGTAATATTTAATTCCAAATACATTAAAGACATCAATATAAGAGCTAAAAGTATCACACTCTAAGAAGAATAGTGATATGGTTTGGCAGTGTCTCCACCCAAAATCTCATCATGAATTGTAATCCCCATAAATCCCCATAACCCCCACGTGTCAAGGGCAGGACCAGGTGGAAGTAATTAGATCATGGGGGCAGCTTCCCCCATGCTGTTCTCATGACATGAGTGAGTCTCACAGGTTCTAATCGTTTTATAAATGTCTGGCATTTCCCCTGGTAACACTCACTCCCTCCTGCCACCCTATGAAGGTGTTTGCTGCTCCCTTGCCTTCCGCCATGATTGTAAGTTTCCTGAGGCTTCCCCAGCAATGTGAAACTGTGAGTAAATTAAACCTCTTTATAAATTACCCAGTCTTGGGTGTTTCTTCATAGCAGTGTGAGAACGGACTAATACAAATACATAGAGATAAACCTTCATGACTTCTGATTTGGAAATGGTTTCTTGGATATGATACCAAAAGCAAGATCAAGAAAAGAAAAAAAAAAAAAATAGAGTAAATGGACTTCATAAAAAAAATGTATAACGTGCATCAAAAGACAACATTAAGAAAATTAAGAGACAACTTACAGAATGGGAGAAAACATTTGCAAATAGTTCATCTGATAAGGGTTTAATATCCAGAAAATATAAAAAACTCCTACAACTCAACAGCAAAAAATGACAGCTCAATTAAAAAATGGGCAAAAACTTGAAATATTTTTCTAAAATGGCATCAAAATGGTCAATATACACATGAAAGGATTCTCAACATCATTAATCATTACAGAAATGCAAATCAAAACAACACTGAAATACTGCTTTACACCTCCTATGATCAGCATATTAATTTTAAAAAACAGAAAACAAAACAAGCATTGGTGAGAATATGGAGAAACTGGAACCCTATTGGAAATGTAAAATGTTGCAGTCATTGTGGAAAAGCCCATTACAGAAGATTAACATGGTAAAGAGGTTATTCAAATGAACTTCTATCATATTTATAGGAACTCTACCACAAGACAGCTTTCCTAGTTGTGTTTTAATTCACTTGTAAGGTAAAATTTACAGAACTGTCAAATTTCACAACCTCCTTTTGGTAAGGAAATCTGGAGTGTTTGATACTCATCAATTTTCCCCTTATTATGATATACCCATGTGAATTCACAGATGGTAAAATGGCAATAACTGGAAGCAAGTGTGCTAAAGATATTTATATAGTACCCACAACTCAATGAATAGCCTATTTTACCACATTTATTTATCCATCTATAACTTGGTTGATTCTGTGACCACTGCCTTTACTGCAAGTTGTATAGTGGACTAAATAATGTATTCCTCTCCACAATATGTCCATTTTCTAATCCCTGGGACCTGTCAACATGTTACCTTCTATGGCAAAAAGGGACTTTGCTCATATAATTACGGATCTTGAGATGGGAAGACTATCCTCAATTATGCAGTTAGTCCTAACGTAAGCAGAGTCACTAAAAGAAGGAGGTAAGAAGGTCAAAGACAGAAGGAGATGGGACAAAAAAATCAAAGGTTGAAATTATGTGAGAAAGAGACCATGAGCAAAGGAACACAGGCAGAAGCTGAAAAAAGGCAAGAAAATGGATTTTCCCCTCACAGCCTCCAGAAGGAACCAGTCCTGCCAACACTTTCACTTCAGCCCAGCAACACTAAATTTGAACTTCTGGCATCTAGAATATTAACATGATAAATATATGTTGTTTTAAGCAATCAAATTTATGGTAATTTGTTACAACAACAGGAAAGTAGGAAAAACAGTCTCATTTTTAGGAGTAGGAAGGTATACCAGAACTCTTCTTTAGGGAATTACTTGGGAAATTGCTGTATATATTGATACTGAGCGTATCACAAAGTCAGTCCATACTCACTCAACCCTAAACTCACTGCTGTGTGCCCCAAATCCTAAGACTATGAGACTTAGGACAACAAGACAAGACCTTGTTGAAGAACAAGGAGATTACTTCAAATTTAGAGAATAGTACCAAGGCCAGTTTTTAAGGCTTAGATACCTTAAGCTTGTTTGTTTATTGCTCAGAGAGGAAAGGTAAACTCATAAGTATTGTTTTGTGATAAAACTAGCGTACAGAAACAAAATGGTCAGGAAAAAACTCAACAAACTTTCTACAAGTATACTGGCTGCTTAAATATGTTCCCTAATGTCTACTGAGTCCTTTGAAAAGTAGCAATAGCCTCCTCTTTTTCTGCGTCCTTCCTAAACCCTTTATTCTAGGAAAAAGCTACTTGTAATTTTTAACTAGGTATGGGTCAATAAATATGTTATTATCAATGTTTTGTAAGAGATGTTATAACTGCTAGTATTCTTTTTTATTTTATTATTACACTTTTAAGTTCTGGGGTACATGTGCGGATCATGCAGGTTTGTTACATAGGTATACACGTGCCATGGTGGCTTGCTGCACCCATCACCCCATCATTTACATTAGGTATTTCTCCAAATGCTATCCCTCCCCTAGCCCTCTACCCCCGATAGGCTCTTGTGTGTGATGTTCCCCTCCCTGTGTCCGTGTGTTCTCATTGTTCAACTCCCACTTAGGAGTGAGAACATGTGGTGTTTGGTTTTCTGCTCTTGTGTTAGTTTGCTGAGAATGATGGTTTCCAGCTCCATCCACGTCCCTGCAAAGGATATGAACTCATCCTTTTTATGGCTGCATAGTATTCCATGGTGTATATGTGCAACATTTTCTTTATCCAGAGAAGATACGGAGAAATAGGAACAGTTTTACACTGGTGGTGGGAGTGTAAATTAGTTCAATCATTGTGGAAGGCAGTGTGGCGATTCCTCAAGGATCTAGAACTAGAAATACCATTTGGCTCAGCAATCTCATTACTGCGCATATACCAAAAGGATTATAAATCATTCTGTTATAAAGACACATGCACACGTATGTTTATTGCAGCACTATTCACAATAGGAAAGACTTGGAACCAACCTAAATGCCCATCAACTGGTAGTATTCTGTGTACAGCAAACTATAATAGCATTTCCCAAACATACAATTAACAGAATTTCTCCCAACAAGGATTAATAATGATGAATTATTTCCAACTAACATATAAAAATGGTCGTTGTGAATCATTGATACACAGCATCTATGAAAGCAGTAAAATTTTAAAAGTCTGTACCTTGTGTTTATCACTGGAATTTCAGTTTCTGCAAAATATGGACAACCTATTTTACCACATTTATTTACCCATATATAACTTGCCTGATTCTATGACCACTGCCTTTACTGTAAGTAGTACAGTAGATTGAATAATATATCACCCCCCACAACATGTCAATTTTTGAATCGCTGAAACCTGTCAATATGTTACCTTATGTGGCAAAAAGGGACTTTGCTTATGAAATCACATCATTCACTATATAACCTGCTAAACTTACAAAAGCCTCACAATCAAACTGAACATAGACTATACAGTTCTTACTAAAACCCTTAAGGACCAGTGCAATCACTATCAAAACTCCAAAGCCCCGTTTTGCAGAAATTGAAAAGCAGATATTAATATTTATATGGAATTGCAAGGGGCTTTCAATACCCAAAACAATCTTACAAAAGAAAAAAACAAAGTTGTAGAACCCACAATTCCCTATTTTAAAACATACTACAAAGCTACAATAACCAGAACAGGGAGGTACAGACCTGTGGACAGATAGGTGGATTAATGGAATGGAATTGAGTATCCAGAAATGAACACATCTATGGACAACTGAATTTCAACAATGGTGCCAAGGCCATGACATGGAAAAAAATGTCTTCAAAAGAAATATGGCTGGAACAACTAGAAAGCTACATGTAAAAGAATGAACTTGGACTCCTACCTCATGCCATATATAACAATTAACTCCAAATATATGAAAGCCATAAATATAAGAGCTAAAATTTATATTGGGCAGTGCTTCTGTTATACCTCTCATTGATAAGGAATACAAAGAAAAAAAGCTGTTCTCAAACGTCTTTTTTCTAAGGATGATATTATGGCTCCTACATGGCACTACAAGTAAGGAACTTATAAGTAAGATAACCTCTAGCAAGAAATGTTCAGTAGCATAAAGGAGAACTTAAAAAAATCAATCAAACAGAGACTTCCGATTTCCAGTCTGAGATGTAAATCACATGGAAGTCATCACTCTCATTGTTAGTATAAGAAAACAGCTGGCAGGAAGCTGAGGCGGGAGAATTGCCTGAACCCAGGAGGCGGAGGTTGCGGTGAGGTGAGCCGAGATCGCGCCATTGCACTCCAGCCTGGGTAACAAGAGCGAAACTCCGTCTCCAAAAAAAAAAAAAAAAGAAAAGGAAAAAAAAAAGAAAAAAGAAAACAGCTGAACAAAGTAAAGAGCTCTTCTTAGATCCACCAGAAAATTGAGGTCACAGTACAAGCCACTGGCTCCAAAATTGAGAAAAAAGTGGATACTGAAAACCACAGCTTGCTGATATCAGAATCTCAGGACCAGAAGCCCACTGCTAAACCCAGTAGTGGAAGGCTCAATGTGGACTAGCTTTACAGGTAAAACCTCTGGGTGTTTCTCTCAGAGAGGCTCCCAAATATTTATGAGTTTTGCCTCCAGGACCCTGAGAAATTCTCAACACAATGATTGGTTAAAAAAGTCTCCTCATATTTCTAGTAAGAAGACAGTGGTTGGCAGTGAGGATGTGGCCGGGGGTGGGGGTGGGGTAAAGTAACCATTTGAAATATGCCCAGGGTATTCTGCTCTCCTTAACAAATCCCTGCTTCCCTAAAGGGAGATGTTTTACCAGAATCCAACTGAATTGGGTTTTATCGATGCCTATCTGACTGTAGAGAAGGGAAATACCCAGCTCCAATACCCATTATCCTGATGTGGAATAAGGAAAATAACCAACTTCAGCCCCCTCTAGGATTTCTATATCACCTAGTGGGAAGAAAAAACTGAGAAAAACTTGTGAAGGTCGCAGCACAGGGGCATTAGGTCACTAAAAGACTAAGACCTAATCATAAGACAATAGAATATGTCCCCCTTGTACCCACTGCTTACCACTACATCAATCAAGCTAACGTTTAATAACAGGAAATTACAGCTGGAACAACTGTTAAGTATCAGACCCTATATACAAAGTCATGTCCCAGGAAACCAAAGACAACAGAATAGGAGACAGTAGGGATAGCATAAGAAATTTTAGACTTTGACGTCTATAACTACAACAAACATTGAATATAGCCTGATTCGTAGACAGATAAAACATAAAACCTCACACTTAAGGATGAATTTTCTGAATTCTGTTCCCCAATATATCATGTCTAGCTTTCAACAAAAAATTAGAAGGCATGTTAAATGGCAAAATACAGTCTCAAGAGTCAATCAAAATAAGCATCAGAACCTGACTCAGATATGGCAGAAATTTTGGAACTATCAAGACTGATATGATAAGGGCTCTAGTGGAAAAAAAAATGGACAGCATTTAAGAACAAATGAGTAATATAAACGGAGAGATAAAACCCTATGAAGAATGAGGGGGAAGGACAAGCTGGCTGATTAGAAGTAGCTAGTGTATGCTACGCTCACAAAGAGAAGCAACAGCGGCAATTAAACACTACGTCTTCAACTGAAACATGCAAGTGAACACATTGAAATCCATCAAAGAAACAAATTGACTCATGGAGAATAGAGAGAAGACAGGACGTCCGTCCACCTGGGAGGTTCCCCCTCCATGGGAATTGGTGAGTGAATGAGAAACCCCAGGAATCCACACTTCTTCCACAGATGTTTGGTACCCTAAAATCTGGAGATCCCTTTGTGAGCCCACTCTACCACCAAGATCTTCAAACTGACACACAGAGCTATGTGGAGACTGGGCAGTGCCACACTCACATACATGCAGAGTCCCAGAAGCCTTGGATCCCCAGGCATCCTGGCATTAGCAGCTCCAGCTCTGTTAAAGGGGGAGGTAAGACTCCCTTATACACCCTTAAGAAAGATTCTGAATGCAGGGGGCTGAACAATGAAGGTCTACAAGTCTTGCAGGATAAGACACACTGGTCTGGGACTTTAGTCACCCCCTAGTGGGGCTCTTGGGCTAGTAATAGCTCCTCACTTCCCAGGGATGGAGCTCCCAGAGGAAGGGGTGGGCTGCCATCTTTACAATCTCACAGGCTTCATGCTCTGGAGAGGCCCAGGCAACTAGAGTGTGGCCATTTCTTCTCACTGGGCAGGACCTCCAAACCAGGGACTCCAGCTACCCCCTCATTGGGGTTCTCATGCTGGTGGCAGTTCTGCAACTCCCTGGGACAGAGCTCAAAGAAGGAGGAGCAGGCCACCATCGTTGCTCTCTTGCAGCACTTGCCTTTGCTACCTTCAAGCTCTGAAGAGTCCACGGTAACTAGGGACTGGTGCAAACCTTCAGCACAGTGCAGTCACCCCATGGAAAAGTGGTCACATTCCTCCCCATGCAGGTATTTGTCCTCACTTCTCCTCACTGGGCAAGGCCTCCCAACCTGGGACTCCAGGAGAACTACCCTGCACACACCTGAACACTTCGCCACCACAAATGTCTCTAGGAGCTACAGGGTCAAATTGCTGATCTGAAGAAGAAACTGAATGAGAAGTCCAAAGTTCTGAAACTAAAGGATTCCACAGAGCATACTGTCTCCAAACTGAACCAGGAGATACGGATGATGAAAAACCAGTGGGTACAGTTAATGCATCAAATGAAAGAGGATGCTGAGAAGTTCAGACAATGGAAGCAGAAAAAAGACAAAGAAGTAATACAGTTAAAAGAATGAGACCGTAAGAGGCAATATGAGCTGCTGAAACTTGAAAGAATCTTCCAGAAACAATACAATGTGCTCAGACCTAAAACAGAGGAGGCAGCAGCTGCCAATAAGCATCTCAAGGATGCTCTCCAGAAACAACAGGAGGTCGCGGAAAAGCGGAAAGAGACTCAGAGCCGTGGAATGGAAAGCACTGCAGCTCGAGTGAAGAATTGGCTTGGAAATGAAATAGAGGTTATGGTTAGTACTGAGGAAGCCAAACGCCATCTGAATGACCTCCTTGAAGACAGAAAGATCCTGGCTCACGATGTGGCTCAACTCAAAGAAAAAAAGGAATCTGGGGAGAATCCACCTCCTAAACTCCGGAGGCGTACATTCTCCCTTACTGAAGTGCCTGGTCAAGTTTCAGAATCAGAAGATTCTATTACAAAGCAGATTGAAAGCCTACAGACTGAAATGGAATGCAGGAGTGCTCAGATTGCTGACCTACAGCAGAAGCTGCTAGATGCAGAAAGTGAGGACAGACCAAAACAATGCTGGGAGAATATTGCCACCATTGTGGAAGCCAAGTGTGCCCTGAAATATTTGATTGGAGAGCTGGTCTCCTCCAAAATACAGGTCAGCAAACTTGAAAGCAGCCTGAAACAGAGCAAGGCCAGCTGTGCTGACACGCAGAAGATGCTGTTTGAGGTACGAAATCATTTTGCCGAGATAGAGACAGAGTTACAAGCTGAGCTGGTCAGAATGGAGCAACAGCACCAGGAGGAGGTGCTGTACCTTCTCAGCCAGCTGCAGCGAAGCCAAATGGCAGAGAAACCGTTAGAGGAATCAATCAGTGAAAAGGAACAGCAGCTACTGAGCACACTGAAGCATCAGGATGAAGAACTTCAGAAGACGCGAGAAGTGTGTGAGCAAAATAAGCAGCTTCTCCGAGAGAATGAAATCAAGCAGAAACTGACTCTCCTCCAGATAGCCAGCAGACAGAAACCTCTTCCTAAGGATGCCCTTCTATCTCCAGACTCTCCTTTTGAATATATCCCACCTAAGCCAACACCTCCTCATGTTAAAGAAAAGTTCCTGGAGCAAAGCATGGACGTCGAGGATCTAAAATATTGCTCAGAGCATTCTGTCAATGAGCATGAGGATGGTGATGGTGACGGTGATGAGGGGGATGATGAGGAATGGAAGCCAACAAAATTAGTTAAGGTGTCCAGGAAGAACATCCAAGGGTGTTCCTGCAAGGGCTGGTGTGGAAACAAGAAGTGTGGGTGCAGGAAGCAAAAGTCAGACTGTGGTGTGGACAGTAGCTGTGATCCCACAAAGTGTCGGAACCACCAGCAAGGCAAGGATAGCTTGAGTACAGTTGAATGGACCCAGGATTCCAAAGGCTCCTTCAACCTGGAGGATCCTACTGAGGTGACTCCAGGATTGAGCCTCTTTAACCCTGTCTGTGCCACCCCCAATAGCAAGATCCTGAAAGAGATGTGTGACCTGAAGCAAGTGTTGTCAAAGACTGCACACCTCCCTCCCCTTTTGACCTCCCAGAGCGGAAACATGTAGCAACAGAATACCAAGGAAATAAGGCTCCAGGGAAGAAAAAGAAACGAGCTCTGGCCAGTAATACCAGCTTCTTCTCTGGCTGCTCCCCTATTGAATAGGCCCACTGAAGTTGGAGTCATCATCTCTACCCACAATCTGGCCTGGTAGATGCTTTTAGGTTGCAGCCAGAAAGGGTTTTTTAAATGACTCCTCTGGATTTCAGGTTTCTTGCTGTTGCAAAAAGGAACAAAGCATTACTGAAAAGAATGTAACCTTTGTTGGATGTTGGCCCTCAGCGTCCAGCCCCGGACTACTGTTCTCTGTTCTCCAGAAGGGTGGTAAGCCACTTACTAAAGAGAGAACCAACTGACTTTCCTAATGACTCATCAGGAACCAGCCCTCAGTATGATCAAGTTCTTTCTTATTTGTGAGCAGTTCAGGCCATCTCCTGATGGCTTTCCTATCTTTTGGTTGTCTCTGTTTAATGGAGGAGCCTGGCTTAGGATGGAGGCCTGGCTTACATTTTTCACTCCACCTCAGGAATGGGGTTGTGATCTTTTCTGTCCTGACCCTCTCTGAATTGTAAGTGTTTCAATAGTACTTTTGACTGTCTGCCATGTTGTTGAAGTAAATGAACTATTTTTAAATGTTAAGTAAATAAACCTTGGCTCATCTACAAAAAAAAAAAAAAATTAATAAAAAATAATTAAAAAAAGAAAAGCTAAGCCCAAAAAAGCACTCATAAATTACTACAAACTGAGATTTCACCAATTATATTTTAAAAGTCTGTTTTTCAAAATGTAAGTAGCTGACTACTAATGAAGATACAAATTATATGTACAGACACTTTAAAGATTTTAACGGAATGCTTGTTTGTCATTTTATTAATACTTGGCAGAAAAAATAAATATTAATCATCTTAAAAAAAAAAGTTGGACCTTACCTTACTCAATATACAAAAATTAACTCAAAATGCATCAAAGATTTAGTAGAGAAAGAAAGTAGGATAGTGCTTTCCAGGGGCTGATGGAAGGGAATAACACGGAGTTATTTTTTAATATATGTAATTTTAATTTAGAA
Source organism: Aotus nancymaae (assembly GCF_030222135.1). Lineage (NCBI taxonomy): Eukaryota > Metazoa > Chordata > Mammalia > Primates > Aotidae > Aotus > Aotus nancymaae. The sequence goes on along the minus strand of NW_026988415.1, from coordinate 44,611,782 downwards.
TGATGCAAAAGTTCTGGAGATCAATAGTGGTGATAGCTGCACAACAATGTGAATACACTTAACACCACCAAATTGGACAGTTAACAGTGGCTAAAATGGCAAATTTAATGTCATGTATATTTTACTACAACGTTTTTTAAAAAAAATTGGAATGTACAACTTAATGGGCAGACCTTAAAGTATACTAGGGACTTTAGTTAATAATAATGTATCAGTATTCATTTATCGATAGTAAAAAAAAAAAAAGGTACCATACTATTATAAGATGCTAGTAATATGGGAACCTGTGGGCAGCACGTGGCAGAGGTGGGGTGTAAGAAAAAAGTATGGGTGCTCTCTGTACGTACTTTCTGCTCAATTTTTCTGTAAACCTAAAACTACTCTTAAATACAGAGTCAGTTTTTCAAAAAGCCAGTATTATTGCATCTTTGTTGTTTTACTTCTGTTTTCTCTAAATGTTTTAAAAGCCAAATGCATAAAGCTATAATTACAAATCTGTTAATAGACACACAGTATATAAAGATTAAATTTGAGGAGAGAGATCCAAGATGGCTGACCACTAGCAGCTCGGGATTGTAGCTCCCAGTGAAAGTGCAGAGAACAAGAGGACGCCACACTTTCAGATGAATTTTTGTTGCTCACGGACCAGGAGATTCCCAGGGGAAGAGCCCCACAGGTCACCAGCGCGACTCTTGTGGCCGGCGCGGCGGTTTTGCTGGCACCTCAGCGCAGCAGTTCTTGGTGCAGAGTGAGCGGGACTGGGTACCCTTTTGGCCGATTCCCGGGCAGAAAAGCACCATCAATCTTAACACCGCTGTTTTGGCCGGCGCAGTGGATTGCTCAGATTTCGGTGCTGGGAATCAACAAGTTGGACGTCCACTAAGAAACCTAATTTGAAAGTCGGAAATCACAAAGATGACAGGTGGATAAATTAACAATGATGGGAAGAAACCAGCGTAAAAAGGCTGAGAATACCCCAAATCAGAATGCCTCTCCCTCTACAGGGGATCACAGTTCCTCATCAGCAAGGGAACAAGCCCTGATGGAGAACGAGTGTGTTCCATTAACAGAAGTAGGCTTCTAAAGGTGGATATTAAGAAACTTCTGTGAATTAAAAGAACTTGTTCTAACCCAATGCAAAGAAACTAAGAACTCTGAAAAAAGGTTTGACGAAATGCTAACGAGAATAGACAATTTGGATAGGAATATAGGTGAATTAATGGAGCTGAAAAACACAACACGAGAACTTCGCAAAGTTTGCACAAGTTTTAACAGTCGAATTGATCAAGCAGAAGAAAGCATATCAGAGTTCGAAGACCAACTTAACGAAATAAAACGAGAAGTCAAGATTAGAGAAAAAAGGATATAAAAGAATGAGCAAAGTCTCCAAGAAATATGGGACTATGTGAAAAGACCTGATCTACGTTTGATAGGTGTACCTGTATGTGATGAAGGGAATGAATCCAAGGTGGAAAATACTCTTCAGGAGATTATTCAGGAAAACTTTCCCAACCTAGTAAGATAGGACAATATTCAACTCCAGGTAACACAGAGAACACCACAAAGATATTCCTCAAGAAGACCAACCCCAAGGCACATAATCGTCAGAATCATTAGGGTTGAAATGAAGGAGAAAATACTAAGAGCAGCCAGAGAGAAAGGTCAGGTTACCCACAAAGGGAAGCCTATCAGACTTACAGCAGATCTCTCAGCAGAAACCCTACAAGCCAGAAAGGAGTAGGGGCCAATATTCAACATCCTTAAAGAAAAGAACTTTCAACCCAGAATTTCATATCCAGCCAAACTGAGCTTCAAAAGCGAAGGAAAAACAAAATCTTTTGCAAACAAGCAAGTACTTAGAGATTTCACCATCACCAGGCCTGCTTTGCAGAAGCTTCTGAAAGAAGCACCATACATATAAAGGAGCAACCAGTATTAGCCTTTCCAAAAATATATCCAGCTAGCATCAAATGGCAGTATTAAACTCATATATATTATTAACTGGATAAAAAGCCAAACCCCATCGGTATGCTGTATCCAGATCCATCTCACGTGCAACGATACACAAAGACTCAAAACAAAGGGACAGAGGAAGATTTACCAATCAAACGGAGAGCAAACATAAATAAATAAATAAAAAGCAGGAGTTGCAATTCTCACCTCTGATAAAATAGACTTTAAAGCAAGAAAGATCAAATGAGGCAAAGAAGGACATTACATAATGGTAAAAGGATCAATGCAACAAGAAAAGCTAACGATCCTATATATACACGTACCCAATACAGGAGCACCCAGATACGTAAGACCTCCCACACAATAATAGTGGGAGACTGTAACATCACATTGTCAATATTAGACTGATCGACGAGATAGAAAATTAACAAGGATATCCAGGACTTGAACTCAGACCTGGAACAAGTAAACTTAATAAACATTTATAGAACTCTCCACTTCAAATACACAAAACATAAATTCTTATCAGTACCATATCACACCTATTCCAAAAGTGACTACATAATTGGAAGTAAATCACTCCTCTATAATTGCATAGCATTTCATAGGTTTAAATGAAATATTGGTTGGCTGCTTGTTTGTTATTTTCTTCCCTTATTCCTTCCTGTCTCCATTGTTAAGCACAATTACTGGCATAAAAGATGTTTTCAATTCCCATTTTTAGATTGCATTCTAGCTGGGCAATAAAGCAATACTCCTGTTCTCTGTCCCTCTTTCTCTTCCTTTTTCTTCCTCTTCTTCATTCTTTTTTTCTTTCTCTTTCTTTCTTCTTTCTCCGTCAAAAAAAAAGATTAAATTTGTGATAACATAAAGAGGGAGATGGAAGTATAAAGGAGCAGAATTTTGTGTTATCACTGAAACTAAGCTGATATTAATTAAACCTGAATGTTGTATAGTTAAGATATTAATTGTAATACCCAGAGTGACCATTAAGAAAAAAAGCAAAGATGGCTGGTGAGATCCAGCTCAGAATTGCAGCTCCGAGTGAAAGTGCAGAGGGTGAGTGGACGCCGCATTTCCAGACGGATTTTTATTGCCCACAGACCAGGAGATTCGCAAGCGGAGGAGCCCCATGGGTCGCCAGCACGGCTGTTTTGGCCGGCGTGGCAGTTTTGCCTGCGCCCTGGCACAGCCGCTCCTGGTGCAGAGTAAACGAGACTCTGTTCCCTCTTAGCCAGCAAGGGGAACTGAAACGGGGAGCCAGGCCAGGAGATTCCCGGGCAAAAAAAGCGCCACGAAACTCAGAGATGCGGTTTCAGCGGCACAGTGGGTCGCCACACGGGAAATCACACAGATCCCGGTGCCTATTCAACAGGCGACCAGGACACATGGGAGAGGGCCGACCGTTCAACGAAAAAATAAAAGGCTCTGAGGCAGGGAGCCAGGAGATCAGGCCCGGCTGGTCCCACCCCCATAAAAACAAAAACAAAAAAACAGCAATTGGAAACGCTCTGGGTTGAGAGTTTCACAGCAAGCACAGCTGAACCCGGGACAGTCCAGCTCTGTGGGGGAGGGACGTCCGCCATTACTGAGGCAGCCTGCCGTTGCTGAGGCAACCCGCCATTACAGAGAAAGTCCGTGATTACAGAGGCAGGCCAACATTGCGGAAGCAGCTCTAACTACACCCATATAAATAGGACTGCAGGGAAGTTCACATAGCAGCTGGGCAGAGCCCACAGCAGCTCAGTGAAGCCTCTGCAGGCTGAAAGTGACTAAGCTGCCTCCTTGTGGGCAGGGCAGCCCTGAAGAAAAAAAAGGCAGCAGTACAGCAGAAACTCATAAAGGCCTAACTCCCTGGGACAGAACACCTGGGGAAAAAAAAAGGGGGGGCTTATGAGTTCTGCTGCTGCAGACTTAAATTTACCAGCCCAGCACCTCTGAATGAACAACGGGGCTCACAGCTCAGCACCTGAGCTAATATAAAGGACTGTTTCCTCAAGCAGCTCCTGACCCCCATATATCCAGAGTCACCTCGTAAAGCAGAGCTCAGACTGACATTTGGCAGGTATCCTTCTGGGACAAAGCAGAAGAAACTGGTAGCAACCTTTACTGTTCGGCAGCTGCTGCAAGTGATCCCCAGGCAAGCAGGGCCTGGAGTGGACCTCAGCAGTCCTACAGCAGAGAGGCCAGACAGTTAAAAGGAAAACTAAGAAACAGAAATAACTTCAACAACAAACAGAACGTCCACTCAGAGACTCAACCAGAAAGTCAACAACTACAAAGCCGACAGGTGGATAAGTCCACAAAGATGGGAAGAAACCAGTGCAAAAAGGATGAAAACACCCAAAACCAGAACACCTCTCTTCCTACAAGGGATCATAACTCCTCACCAGCAAGGGAACAAGACTGGATGGAGAATGAGTGTGATGAAATGACAGAATGAGCCTTCAGAAAGTGGGTAATAAGATACTTCCGTGAGCTAAAAGAACATGTTCTAAGCCAATGCAAAGAAACTAAGAACCTTGAAAAAAGATTTGACGAAATGCTAACGAGAATGGACAACTTAGAGAGGAATATAAGCGAATTGATGGAGCTGAAAAACACAACACGAGAACTTCGCGAAGCACGCACAAGTTTCAACAGCCGAATTGACCAAGCAGAAGAAAGGCTATCAGAGGTCGAAGATCAACTCAATGAAATAAAACGAGAAGGCAAGATTAGAGAAAACAGGGTAAAAAGGAATGAACAGTCAACAAGAAATATGGGACTATGTGAAAAGACCTAATCTACGTTTGATAGGTATACCTGAATGTGACGAAGAGAATGAATCCAAGCTGGAAAATACTCTTCAGGATATTATCCAGGAAAACTTCCCCAACCTAGCAAGGCAGGCCAATATTCAAGTCCAGGAAATACAGAGAACACCACAAAGATATTCCTCTAGAAGAGCAACCCCAAGGCACATAATCGTCAGATTCACCAGGGTTGAAATGAAGGAGAAAACGCTAAGGGCAGCCAGAGAGAAAGGTCGGGTTACCCACAGAGGGAAGCCCATCAGACTGACAGCAGATCTCTCAGCAGAAACCCTACAAGCCAGAAGAGAGTGGGGGCCGATATTCAACATCCTTAAAGAAAAGAACTTTCAACCCAGAATTTCATATCCAGCCAAACTAAGCTGCATAAGTGAAGGAAAAATAAAATCCTCTGTGAACAAGCAAGTACTCAGAGATTTCATCACCACCAGACCGGCTTTACAAGAGCTCCTGAAAGAGGAACTACACATAGAAAAGAACAACCAGTACCAGCCACTCCAAAAACACACGAAATGGTAAAGAGCATCAACACAATGAAGAATCTGCATGAACCAACGGGCAAAACAGCCAGCTAGCATCAAAATGGCAGGATCAAATTCACACATAACAATATTAACCTAAACGTAAATGGACTAAATGCCCCAATAAAAAGACACAGACTGGCAAATTGGATAAAAAGCCAAAACCCATCAGTGTGCTGTATCCAGGAAACCCATCTCACATGCAAGGATACACAAAGGCTCAAAATAAAGGCATAGAGGAAGATTTACCAAGCAAATGGAGAGCAAAAGGAAAGCAGGAGTTGCAATTCTCATCTCTGATAAAATAGACTTTAAAGCAACAAAGATCAAAAGAGACAAATAAGGACATTACATAATGGTAAAAGGATCAATGCAACAAGAAGAGCTAATGATCCTAAATATATATGCACCTAATACAGGAACACCCATATACATAAGGCAAGTTCTTAATGACTTACAAAGAGACTTACACTCCCACACAATAATAGTGGAAGACTTCAACACACCATTGTCAATATTAGACAGATCAACGAGACAGAAAATTAACAAGGATATCCAGGACTTGAACTCAGACCTGGAACAAGCAAACCTAATAGACATTTAAAGAACTCTCCACCCAAAATCCACAGAATATACATTCTTCTCAGCAACACATCACACCTACTCTAAAATTGACCACATAATTGGAAGTAAATCACTCCTCAGCAAATGCAAAAGAACGGAAACCATAACAAACAGCGTCTCAGACCACAGTGCAATCAAGTTAGAACTCAGAATTCGGAAACCAACCCAGAACCGCACAGCTTCATGGAAACTAAACAACTTTCTCTTGAATGTTGACTGGATAAACAATGAAATGAAGGCAGAAATAAAGATGCTCTTCAAAACCAACAAGAACGAAGACACCACATACCAGAATCTCTGGGACACATTTAAAGCAGTATCGAGAGGAAAATATATAGCAATAAGTGCTCACATGAGAAGCAAGGAGAGATCTAAAATTGACACCCTATCGTCACAATTGAAAGAGCTAGAGGAGCAAGATCAAAAAAACTCAAAACCTAGCAGAAGACAAGAAATAACTAAGATCAAAGCAGAATTGAAGGAGATAGAGACACGAAAAACCTTTCAAAAAGTCAATAAATCCAGGAGCTGGTTTTTTGAAAAGATCAACAAAATAGACAGACCACTAGCCAGATTAATAAAAAAGAAAAGAGAGAATAACCAAAGAGATGCAATAAAAAATGATAAAGGGGATATCACCACAGATTCCACAGAAATTCAAACCATCATCGGAGATTATTACAAACAACTCTATGCACATAAACTAGAAAACCTGGAAGAAATGGATAAATTCCTGGACAGTTGCCTCCTCCCAAGCCTAAACCAGGAAGAAGTCGAAGCCCTGAATAGACCAATAACAAGGTCTGAAGTCGAGGCAGCAATTAAGAGCCTACCACCCAAACACCACATAAACAGAACCAAAGACAAAAACCACATGATTATCTCAATTGATGCAGAGAAGGCCTTTGACAAAATTCAACAGCCCTTTATGCTAAAAACCCTCAATAAACTAGGTATCGACGGAACGTGTCTCAATATAATAAAAGCTATTTACGACAGACCAACAGGCAATATCATACTGAATGGGCAAAAACTGGAAGCATTCCCTTTGAAATCTGGCACTAGACAAGGATGCCCTGTCTCACCACTCCTATTCAATATAGTACTGGAAGTTCTAGCCAGAGTAATCAAGCAAGAAAAAGAAATGAAGGGTATTCAATTAGGAAAGGAGGAAGTCAAATTGTCTCTATTTGCAGACAACATGATTGTATATCTAGAAGACCCCATCATCTCAGCCCAAAATCTCCTGAAACTGATAAGCAACTTCAGCAAAGTCTCAGGATACAAAATCAATGTGCAAAAATCACAAGCATTCCTATACACCAATAACAGACTTAAAGAGAGCCAAATCAAGAAAAAACTGCCATTCACAATTGCTACGAAGAGAATAAAATACCTAGGAATACAACTAACAAGGAACGTACAGGACATCTTCAAGGAGAACTACAAACCACTGCTCAACGAAATAAGAGAGGACACAAACAGATGGAGAAACATTCCATGTTCATGGTTAGGAAGAATCAATATCATGAAAATGGCCATACTGCCCAAAGTAATTTACAGATTCAACGCTATCCCCATCAAGCTACCAATGACCTTCTTCACAGAACTGGAAAAAACTAACTTATACTTCATATGGAACCAAAAGAGAGCCCGCATAGCCAAGTCAATTCTAAGCAAAAAGAACAAAGCGGGAGGCATCACACTACTGGACTTCAAGCTATACTACAAGGCTACAGTAATCAAAACAGCATGGTACTGGTACCAAAACAGAGATATAGACCAATGGAACAGAACAGAGGCGTCGGAGGCAACAGAACATATCTACAACCATCAGATCTTAGACAAACCTGATAAAAGCAAGCAATGGGGAAAGGATTCCCTGTTTAATAAGTGGTGTTGGGAAAACTGGGTAGCCATATGCAGAAAGCAGAAACTGGACGCCTTCCTGACACCTTAACACTAAAATTAACTCCAGATGGATTAAGGACTTAAACATAAGACCTAACACCATAAAAACCCTAGAAGAAAACCTAGGCAAAACCATTCAGGACATAGGTGTAGGCAAGGACTTCATGACCAAAACACCAAAAGCATTGGCAACAAAAGCCAAAATAGACAAATGGGACCTAATCAAACTCCACAGCTTCTGCACGGTGAAAGAAACAGTCAATAGAGTGAATTGGCAACCAACAGAATGGGAAGAAATTTTTGCAGCCTACCCATCTGACAAAGGGCTGATATCCAGAATTTACAACGAACTAAAACAGATTTACAAGAAAAAAACAAACAAGCCCATTCAAAAATGGGCGAAGGATATGAACAGATACTTTACAAAAGAAGACATACATGAGGCCAACAAGCAAATGAAAAAATGCTCATCATCACTGGTCATTAGAGAAATGCAAATCAAAACTACATTGAGATACCATCTCACGCCAGTTAGAATGGCGATCATTAAAAAATCTGGAGACAACAGATGCTGGAGAGGATGTGGAGAAATAGGAACACTTTTGCACTGTTGGTGGGAGTGTAAATTAGTTCAACCATTGTGGAAGACAGTGTGGCGATTCCTCAAGGATCCAGAAATAGAAATTCCATTTGACCCAGCAATCCCATTACTGGGTATATATCCAAAGGATTATAAATCATTCTACTATAAGGACACATGCACACGAATGTTCATTGCAGCACAGTTTACAATAGCAAAGACCTGGAAGCAACCCAAATGCCCATCGATGATAGACTGGACAGGAAAAATGTGGCACATATACACCATGGAGTATTATGCAGCCATCAAAAACGATGAGTTCACGTCCTTTGTAGGGACATGGATGAACCTGGAAACCATCATTCTCAGCAAACTGACACAAGAACACAAAATCAAACATCGCATGTTCTCACTCATAGACGGGTGTTGAACAATGGGAACACGTGGACACAGGGAGGGGAGCACTATACACTGGGGTCTGTTGGCGGGGAGTAGTGGGGACAGCGGCGGGTGGGGAGTTGGGGAGAGATAGCATGGGGAGAAATGCCACATATAGGTGAAGGGGAGGAAGGCAGCAAATCACACTGCCACGTGTGCACCTATGCAACAATCTTGCATGTTTTTCACATGTACCCCAAAACCTAAAATGCAATTAAAAAAAGAAAGAAAGAAAGAAAAAAAGCACTGGAAAAAAAAACACACAAAAAAGAAACGAGAAGAGAATGAAAGTGGTACACTAGAAAAACTATCAAATTATTTTCCACAGTGGCTGTACCATTTTACATACCAACGAGCAATGTACAAGAGTTCCAATTTCTCCACATCCTTGGTAATACTTAGGTTCCATAAAAAAATTACAGACATACTAGTGGGTGTGGAGTGGTGTAGCTATGGTTTCGATCTGCATTTCTTTAAAGAACAATAATGCTGATCATCTTTTCATGTGCTTTGGCCATTTGTATATCTTCTTTGGAAATATGTCTTTAAAATTCCTTTGCCTAGTTTTTAATTGTGTTATTGCTCTTTTATTGATTGGTAAGAGTTATTTAAATATTAAATACCATTTTTGGCATGCTAGAAAAATCACATTAACAGGAGTCTCAAAAAGGTAAAACCTTTGAGCCATTTTCTTTTGCTTCTTATCTACTTGGTATTTACACACCGAAAGGTGGTATTCATTTAAGTTTCTGTTTTACTAGATTTTTTTTGCCTCACAATACATTATTACCTGTTTAAGGAACTGAAAGATGATAGAGAGCCCTACTCTAGGAGAACAAGTTTTTTGTGTACTTGGTCACTGTCTCACTGAGGAATAAATCCTCAGCTCTGGGCTAGGGTTTATCGTCTCAGGTGCTTCGAAGAGCATAAATTTACTTCAATTGTATTATCTCAGTGAAATAAATCCCCACTAGAGAACAAAAAAAAATCTACATAGAATTCTGAATTTTACATATACACTGTTTAGGGTCACTTTAGTGCGATCAGATTACGGGATTTGTTGTAGCACAGAATGGAGTTCTAACATAAGAGATGAGATCATATGCTTGCACATACAACCATTTTCTCATTTTTCATTTTGGATCATAGATTTCAGTGTGCCTAACTTTCTTCTCTGGTAAATAAATCAATCTCCCCCAAAACATTAATACCAGTGAGATCTAGACATGTTTGAAAATCCTGTAAATATCACCTTAGAGAGAAAAAAAAATCATTCGCTAAGAAAATAGAATTTCATACTTTACAGAGCCTGTTCCCACAACTTCGGGTATTCGACTGGGACAGTAATAAGAAGACGCCGTTGGGCATGGTGGCTCATGCCTGTAATCCCAGCACTTTGGGAGGTTGAGGCAGGTAGATCACGAGGACAGGAATTCAAGACCAACCTGACCAATATGGTGAAACCCTGTCTCTATTAAAAACAGAAAAATTAGCCCAGAGTGGTGGTGTGTGCCTGTAATCCCAGCTACTTGGGAGACTGAGGCAGGAAAATCGTTTGAATGCAGGAGGCAGAGGATGTAGTGAGATGAGATCACGACACTGCACTCCAGTCTGGGCGACAGAGTGAGATTTCATCTCAAAAAAAGAGCAAAAAAAAAAACAAGACACAATCAATTGTGAATGAACATTAACAAAAATGTGTTAAGTATGTTTTAAAAAATAAACTGTCGAATTTTATTTTACATAGCACGAAGATGATTGACTAAACTGTGCTAACTACCACCAAGATGATTTAAGCTTTTATACATTTTGAATAGAAACTTCCTTCAAGAAGAGCTTAGGAATCTTACTGTTGAATTACATCACTTAATATAGTTTTAAATCATCATTTATTATGCTAATTATCAATAATTTATAATTATCTGAAGTGTCTCAACATATTTGAAATAGCTAAAAGAATTAAAGGTCTTATAATAGTAAACTCTCAAGTTTGTTAGTGCTATGAGATGACTTCTATTTGCATAACAGGAATTTTGAATATTAAGTTCAGGCACAGAAAAAACGCTTTTCTCTTCAGACTAACTTCAGCCTCCAAAATCTTTCTAATGAGTGTTTTGATGCTTACAAATTGATCTGTATTTGTATTTGATTGTAATTTGTATTTCCAATTTGATATTTTCTGTGAGTTTAGACAGCTTATTTATTGTTTTCAACATTAGTAAAAACATAAAACAAAAAGATGCCATTTTCATTATCGAATTGGCAGATATGTTTAAATATGCAGACAGTACTGCTGGTGAATGTGTGGGAAATGAGGGACTCTGATATACTGAGAAAGCATACGATGATATAATCCCTTTGTAAGGAGGTTTCTAGTGTCTACTAAAGCAACAACAAAAAATGCCTATGACCCAAGAGTCTACTTCTCAGAATCATCCACACAAACAAATATGACATTGTAAGACTATGAGATGTTATATAAGACTAATAAGAAGGAGAAAGGTATATACCTATATGGAAAAATCTCCAAGACATACTATTGAAAAAAAAGAGCTGCAGACTAATACATATCCTATGGTAACATTTAATATTCCAAAAAATTTTCAGAACACATGGATATATTTGTGTGGAGGCAATGCATAAAAAGGTTCTAGAAATGGACAATATGCATTACTTCTAGGAAGAAGACTGAAATTGGTGTTTATAGCTGAAGAGGTCTTTAACTTTACTTGTAATACTCAATCTTTTGAAATCAAAATGTATTAAGCTCTTACATCAGCTGGATTTTAAAGGGCCCAACAAATGTCAATCCTTTTACGCTACCCAAATTCTGTACAAACTGAGTAAAAGGAGTAAAGCAGATGAGAAATAAACACATAATCTTTGTTACTAATAATTCTAAAACAGAGAAATATGACGCAGATCTTTGGGCAGGAAGGCTTCCTAAAAAGAAATTTCAGAATTTAACCCACAATCCCATCCAATTAAAAACTGGGGCCCTATTTTCAACCTTCACTTGAAAACTTATGTTATAAAACAGCAAAGAAGAACACAGCCCCCTGTGGAACAAGAAAGGGAAGAGAGAAGGGTAAGAGTGAATAAGGGTGGGGACACAGAAAAGCCAGAGATATTATTCTAATAAAGATCCCACTACATGTAAGGCTACACCAAAAGTGGAGGAAAAAAAAAACATTGTTCCCTAGCAGCACATATAAATAAAATTTTTAAAAATGTTAATTGCTCTTTTTTTAGGGAATATGGAGGCTTTGGTGACTTTGAGGGCAGAGTTTTAGCCGAGTAGTAGAGAAAGAAACTAGACTGCAATTGTGTGAGGACTAAGTAGGAGATGAGAAAGCAGAAATAACAAATGTGGAAAAACGATTACTCTGAAAGGGTGGAGAGAAAGCTGGAAAAGTATGTGAGATTAGTGTTGGGAAAAAGGATTTTATTCTTCCCAAGGGAAAAATTAGTGTATGTTCCATGCAGATATAGAGAAACCTGTAAAAATAATGGGGTTAAAATACAGGAGAATGTAAATAATTACGAAAGTGAAAGTCCCTAAGGAGAAGCAAACATTGACAGAATTGAAGGGAAAAATTACAGTTTTACAATAACAGTAGGAAGTTTCAAATCCCACACTTAATAATGAATAGAGCATCTAGACTCAAGATCAATAAAGAAATAAAGGACCTGAACAGCGGTATACATCAACTAGACCTAACAGACATATATAGAACTCTGCACCAAATAATGGCAAAAACATATTCTTCTAAAATAAGTCTCAATGAACTCTATAAGACTGATATCATGTGAAATATCTTCATTGACAGTGGCTGAATCTAGGAATCAACAACTGAAAGAAAAATTTTAAATTCACATATATATGGAGATTAAATAACACACTATTAAATAACCAAAGGGTCAAAGAAGAAATCACAAGAAAAATCAGAAAATACTCAGAAATGAATAAAAAGAAAAACAGCATAACTAAACTTATGGGATGCAGCAAAGATAGTGATCAGAGAGAAGTTTATACTATAAACACCTACATCAAAACATGAAAAAGATATCAAATCAATTACCTAACTTTATACCTTGAGGAACTAGAAAAAGAAGAGCAAATGAAACCCATAGCTAACTGAAGGAAGGAAATATTTCGAGAAGAAATAAAGAAAATAGAGGATGGAAAAACAGTACAGAGAATCAATAAAACCAAAAGTTGGTTTTTCAAAAAGATAAAGAAAATTGACAATCTTTTAGCTAGACAGACAAAAAAAGAAGACATAAATATCTAAAACCAGAAAGGGGAAACATTATTACCAGCCACACAGAAATTTTATAAGATTAAAAGTATACAATCAACATTTGTACATCAACAAATTAGATAACTTAGATGAAATCAACAAATTCTTAAAAACACACATAAATTACCTAAACTGACTCAAAATCTGGACAGAAAAGAAACTGAACTGAATAGAAAATCTCAACTGACCCATAAACAGTGAAGAAATTGGACCAGTAATCAGAAACTTCCCCCAAAAGAGAATTCCAGGACCAGATGGTTTCACTAGACAATTCCAACAAACATAAAGAAGAGTCAACAACAATCCTCAAGCTCTTCTAAAAAGTAGAAGGGGGAGCATCTTCTAACTAATTCTACGGAGCCAGTATTACTCTGATATCAAAACCAGATGAAGACAACACAAGGAAACAATACATACCTGTATCACTTATGAATATAGATACAAAAATTATCGACAAAATCCCAGCACGCCAAATCCAACAGTATATTAAAAAGAATGTATACCATGACCAAGTGGGATTTATCCTAGAAATGCAAGGGTGGTCAACATAAGAGAGTCAAATCACATAATATATCACTTGAGTAGAAAAAAAAAAAATCTCCACATGATCATCTCCGTTGATACAAAAAAAGATATTTGATAAAACCTGATACCCTTTAAAAAAAACACTGATAAAATTAGGCACCGAAAGGAACTTCCTTACCATGATAATCGGCATTTATGAAAATCCCACAACTAATGTCATATTCAATAGTAAAAGACTGAAAACTTTCACCGAAAAGATCAGAAACAAGACAAGCATGCCCGTTTTCAGCACTGTTATTCAAGTTAAGCCAGAGCAATTAGACCAGAAAAAGAAATACATGATAACCATATAGGAGAAAAGAAGATACAGTATTTCTATTTGTGGATGAAATGATCCTATAGATAGAAATGTCAAAAGAATCCACAAAAAAGCTACTAGAGTGAATAAATAAGTTCAGCAAAGTTGCAGGTGACAAAATCAACACACACATATCAGTTATATTTCTATATACCAGCAATGAACAATCTGAAAAAGAAAGAAAACAATTCCATTTACAATAGCATATAAAAGAGTGAAACACCTAGGAATAAATTGAACCAAGGAGGTGAAAACCTTACATACCTAAAACTAAAAAATATTGCTAAAAGAAGTTAAAGACCAAAATAAATGGAAGGGCATTATGTGTTTATAGAATGGAAACTAAATACTGCAAAGATGGCAATACCCTCAAAGCAACCTATAGATTCAGTGAAAAATATCAATGTGAAAATTCCAAAGACTTTTTTGTTTAAGTGGAAAAGCTGACTCTAAAATTGACATGGAATGGAAAATGACTCAGAATAACAAAAACAATCTTGAAGCAGAAGAACAGACTTGGAGCACATACACTTAATGATTTCAAAACATGCTACAAAACTACTATAATCAAAATTCTGCAGTACTTGATGAAATACAGAGGTCCAGTTTCATTCTTCTGTTTCCTGGCACAGCTCAAAATAAATTATAAATCTAAATGTAACTATGAAACTAATAGAAAAAAATAGGAGAAATACTTCAGGACATTGGTCTGGGCAAAGATTTTATGGATAAGACCTCAAAAGCACAGGCAAAATAGCAAAAATAGACAAATGGGATTATATCAAACTAAAAAGCTTCCACACAGCAAAAGAAACAATCAGAGAATGAAAAGACAATCTACAGAATGGGAGAAAATATTTGCAAACTGTTCATTCGACAAGGGATTACTATCCAGAATATATAGTCATGTATTGTTTAACCATGGGGATACATTCTGAGAAATGTGTCCCTAGGCATTTCCATCATTGTGAGACTCATAGATTCAGATTTTCTTAAGCTCTTCTAAAAGCAGAAGAGCAAAAAAGCTCTTCTACTAAGTATTCATGTATCTAATCATATAAAAGGTACAGAAAAAATTTGGTATTATATTCTTATGGGACAACTGTCATACATGCAGTCCATTATGTACTGAAACGCTGTGCAGTACATGACTATACAAGGAACTCAACTAAACAACAAAAACACAAATACTTCAATTTAAAAATTGGCAAATAATCAGAATAGGCATTTCTCAAAAGAAGACATACAAATGGCCAAAAAGCATATGACAAAACACTCAACATCACTAATCATCAGGGAAATGGAAATCAAAACCACAAAGAGATATCATCGCACCCCAGTTGGAATGGCTATTGTCAAAAAGACAAAAAGAAAAATGCTGGTAAGGATGCAGAGACAATGGAACTCTTACACATTTTTGGTGGGAATGTAAATTAGTACAGCCACTATGGAAAACAGCATGGAGATTTCTCAATAAACTAAAAATAGAACTACCATATGATCCAGGAATCTTACTGCTGGGTATATATCAAAAAGAAAGGATATCAATATATCAAAGACGTATCGGCACTCTCATGTTTATTGCAGCACTATTCACAACAGTCAAGATATGAAATCAGTATAAGTACCCATCAACAGATGCAGGGATTAAAAAATGTGTTCAGCCATAAAAATGAAAGAAATCTTGTCATTGACGGAAACATGGATGAACCTGGAGGACACTATGTGAAATAAGCCAGGCACAGAAAGATGTAATACCACATTATCATTCCTATGTGGAAGCTAAAAAAGCTTATCTCACAGAACTAGAGAGTAGAATAGTGGTTACTATTAGGCTGGTGCAAAAGTAATTGTGGTTTTTTTTTCATTAAAAGTTAAGAGAAGATAGGGAAGGGAGTAGAGAGGGAGAGGCTGGTTAACAGACACAAAATTACAGCAAGATAGGAGGAATAAGTTCTAATATTCTATCACACTATAGGGTGACTATAGTTAAGAATAACGTATTGCATATTTTCAAACAGCTAGAAAAGATTTTGAATGCTCCCAAAACAAAGAAATGATAAATGTTTGAGGTGATAGACACACTAATTACTAATTACTCTGATGTTTAAAACTATACAACTTTTAGAAGAAAACATAGGGGTAAGTCTCTTGTGACCTTGAATTTGGCGATGAATTCTTAGATAATGACACCAAGAGCACCAGCAACAAAAGAAAAAAAACAGATGAATTGAGCTTCTTTGAAATTAAAATCTTTTGCACATCAAAGGACATCGTTAAAAGTGAAAAAACCTACAGAACAGGAGAAAATATTTGCTAATCATATATAGCTAATAAGGGGCATGTATGTATATATTTTAAAACTCCTACGATGCCAAAAAACACAATTAAAAATGGGCAAAGGGCTTTGCAGACGCCGCCGCCGCCTGGAACCTTGTAGTATCAGCCATGGTCAATCCTACCGTGTTCTTCGACATCGCCGTCGATGGCGAGCCCTTGGGCCGCATCTCCTTTGAGCTGTTTGCAGACAAGGTTCCAAAGACAGCAGAAAACTTTCGTGCTCTGAGCACTGGAGAGAAAGGATTTGGTTATAGGGGTTCCTGCTTTCACAGAATTATTCCAGGGTTTATGTGTCAGGGTGCTGACTTCACACGCCATAATGGCACTGGTGGCAAGTCCATCTACGGTGAGAAATTTGATGATGAGAACTTCATCCTAAAGCATACAGGTCTCGGCACCTTGTCCATGGCAAATGCTGGACCCAACACAAACGGTTCCCAGTTTTTCATCTGCACTGTCAAGACAGAGTGGTTGGATGGCAAGCATGTGGTCATTGGCAAGGTGAAAGAAGGCATGAATTGTGAAGGCCATGGGGCGCTTTGGGTCCAGGAATGGCAAGACCAGCAAGATCACCATTGCTGACTGTGGACAACTTTAATAAGTTTGACTTGTGTTTTATCTTAACCACCAGACCATTCCTTCTGTAGCTCAGGAGAGCACCCCTCCACCCCATTTGCTCGCAGTATCCCAAAATCTGTGCTCTCGCTGCAGTTCCCTTTGGGTTCCATGTTTTCCTTGTTCCCTTCCATGCCGAGCTGGATTACAGAGTTGAGTTAAGTTTACGATTATGAAATAAAGACAAAATAACAACAACAAAAAAAATGGGCAAAGAACTTAAACATACATTACTCAAAAAATATATGCAAATGGCCAATAAGGATATGAAAAGATGCTCAACATCATAAGACTTTCAGGAAATGCAAACTAAAACCACAATGATATACCACTTTACACCTACTAAGATGGCTATTTTTAAGATAATGGAAAATAATAAGGATGTGGATAAATTGAAAACCTTGCATTTTGCTGATGGGAATGTAAAATGGTACCGGCACTGTGGAAAACAACTTGGCAATTCCTCTAAAAGCTAAACATATTATACAACCCAGCAATTCCACAACTAGGTTAAATACCCAAAAGAATTTAAATCAGGGACTCAAACAGATACTTGTACTCCAATGTTCACTGCAGCAATATTCATAACCGCCAAAAGATGGAAACAAGCGAAGTGTCCATCAACAGGTGACACCTCATGAACAATGTCGGAGATGACTTTGCATCCCACAATTCCCATCCAAGGAGAGACCATCAACTTTGTGCTTTGATACAAACACATACACACCCCACACTCACCCTTCTCTTTAGCTGATGTTGGAAAATTCCATAGCCATCAACTGATTAAGTGTGTGCTCCACATGGCATTTGAGACACAGAATTATTTCCAAAGGGTCTGGTCCAATTGCATTTTGATGATCTCCAACACTGAGAGTAGTACCCACAGCTGGTATTACAGGCTACAGGAATTCTGTGGATTAAAAAATGTTATAAAGAACTTCAAAAATCATCTAAATTGAAGTTTCACATTGCAAAAAAAACTAGCTTCCTTGATTCTCTTAATGCACGAGTGTAGCTAATTGTGCTTCATTTAAACTTTTAGATGTACCACAATAGATTCACACCTGATCCTAGTAGAAATTAAACTAGATATAGCTATTAAAAGTAGGGATCCATTACACCATATTGAGATTTTCTGGTTTAGAACGTCCCTAAAAGTTAGGAGCGGAAGGTCAACAGAAAGACCACCATTTGTATACTTATCCTAATCTTTATATTTCCCAATTCTGGGCAGTAAATTAACAGTAAAACAGGCATGGGGTAGAAGATGCAGAGGTGACCCCAAGATCCTAAACTATACTCTGTCATTCGATTCCACAAACCCCTGCAGAGAAACTAGCCTTTGTTAAGAATAAACAGGACAAGCTTAGTATAGACAACATAGCTTCAACTGTATAAACTATGCAAATAGACAGAATAGTGGGTTTTATGGGAATTAATTTCTTCCTAACTACATACTTCTAAAGGAATTTGGTATCCTGTGGCTATGTCATACATAGACCTGAGCTCTGACCAAAAAGAACCAGCACAAACAAGGGAGCTGCTACCAACTGTGGTACAAGTCACCAAGTCCAAAGCAATGGCCCAAAAACAAAGGCAAGGAGTCAACAGTTACCAGGATGAGACAGACGAGATTATCTATGAAGCAGTTTCAATGGGTAATCCCCAGAAACACTCTCTTCTGCGACCCAGGACTTCATGGGGAGAGAATCTCAGATGCAGCAGTAAATCTAATATCCCTGGACAGGGAGGGAGCTGTTGAGGGCACAGTGGGGCTGGGTCCCTTCGGAACCACACTTCCTGTGCAGCTGTCCATGGCTTACTGAACAGGGCTGAGAACCAGGAATCCTCTTGGGGTTAAACAGCTTCAAGGCATCCTGATGAGACATTTTATGTGAAAAGCTGAGCACGAGTTCTGGAACTGAGACTACAATGAAAGCATCTGTGTTCCCTTCCTCCTTACTCCCTTTCCCAGGGCTGCCCAGATAGGGCTTCATTCCTCATTTGAAGCCCTATCAGTAGAAGCCTACAAGACAGCTAATAGCACAGTCCTGTCTTCTTGCATAGAGTGATTCTACTCCTTGAACATCTTGAAACTAAATAATCTGTCAATGCGAACCTGTTTTGTTTGTGCCCTCCTACAGACACACAGGCAGTGTTCTTCACCATCCTTATGCTGTCTGTGCTTTATCCCCCCAGACTAGATTTCAACTGAAGAACTAGGACAATATTTTCACCAGTTTTAGCATGCAACTTTATTAACAACATGGAAATAAAATCTCAAAAGAATACACTTAGATCAATATAAAGCACAGAAGTATAGCTTAGGATGAATAGATTCATTATCAGGTCATGTTGCACAAATACTAAAAATAATCTCAATTTATATTATATAGCACAATAAAAATCAGCACGTTTCAGGATCTCGAGATTAATTGGTATTCCCCCTCAATCAACATGGAAGACGTTAAGTATTGAATTTATAATTATAATATGCATTGTTTTCATATTGCAACCCCAAAAAACTGTTTGAGGCTTTATAAAAACAGAGGGGTATTCAGAGTTTGAGTATTAATCGTATGACTTTATCTCTCACTTCAGGATCACTGTGCTCTGCTAAGTCTTGGAGTTTCTGACCAAACTGTTTTGCTTCCTGAAATATTGAAATAAGCTCAGATTTAGTGAACTTTTCTTTGGTAAATAGCTTTGCCTTTGTTTTGAACTGAAAATTTATATTCTCAAATATTTCAATAATATTAAGAATATTGGCCTTTGACTCATTCTTGTTAAAGGGTGCAACCAATGATGACAGTACTTTGGCACTGACCAATTCTCTTGTATTGGCTCGATTTTTAGACAAACACAAAAACACTTTTAAAACATAAAACTTGGTTTTGACACTTCCCTTGTTTAACAAGGCGAGGAAATCTGGAATATAACCGGTAATCACATAGTGATCTTCAAATTTTACACTCAAGTGCCCTAGTAATTTCAGTCCAGCCAGTTGCACAGGGGAGTTCAAGGGGCAAGAGACTATGTCTTTACAAACTTGCTGTATATATGACTCTTCTGCTTTTGGTTCTTTGGAAGACTCAGAGCTGTCATCCACCATACCTAAAGCTCTAGGGTGTTCTTTAACATCGGGATTATTGACCAAGTTTTCAATCATAACAGTAATACCTACATCATGAATTATATCTTGCGTAAATGGATAAGCAGGACTGATGCCCATTATCATGGTAGCTATTTGATGAATGAAAGGATCCTTAGTTAACTTAAGGAGGGCAACAAGTTTATCAAACTCTTTAGGCTCCAAACTAAATGCATGTGATTTGCAGCGGCAGGCCTTTGGATTGGGCCCATACTTTTCCCTTTGCTTAATCTGTTTTTTGATCTCAGCTAAGGTCTGGAAATAAGGCCCATGATAAGGTGGGATCTTGGTCAGAGGTCGAATCCCCAGAGGAGTTTCAATCAAGGTCTCAACCAGGGTCCAGTTTCCTTCTGGAGGCAAGGATCGCTCTCCTCCCTCAATTGGAACTAGGACAATATACCTGGCCCTTGACCATGCTATTGCCTTTTGTTTTATAGTAAGCATGGGTTTAGGTGTGGGTTTGGGCTTTTCCTGGATCTTAGGTAGGGGCTTATAAACTTGAGGAGAGGTCTCTTCTTCAGGCCAGAACCAGGACCCTACACTAGGTTCTTCTCCAGTCCAGAACCAGGAGCAGATATTTTCTTCATCCTCATCACTGGATTTCATCCCAATGCCAGCTTTGTCCCCAGCCTTGGCCTTGATGCTGGCCTCTTCCCTTCTATCAGGTCTGGACCCAGTACTGGCCTTATCATGTGACTTGGTATAGGACCTGATATTTGCCTCCCTGACAGCAACAATCTTGACTTCAGACTCGGTTACAGCACTGACCCTAGACATAGGCATGGCCTTTGACTTGGTTTGTGGCACTATACTATGTTCTGCCAGGGGTTTTGCCTTAGTCTCAACCACGACTCTAGTCTTAGTTGTATCTTCCATCCTGCTCTCTTCCCTTGCCACAGCCATAGCCACAGTGTAGGTCACCGTATGTGGCCTGGCCATTGCTCCATCACCAGCTTTGGCCTGGGTCACTGATTCTGTTTTCAGTTTTGCCTCAGCCACTGCCTTGGCCTGTGTTTCACCACTCACTCTAGCAGCAGCAGGACCACTGATTCCCTCTTTCAGGCCAGCCTCAGCCTTTTGTCTAGCCCTTGCTTCTGTCCCAGAGCCAGCCATGTTCCAAGTTTAAGGCAAGGACAAGTTATATACCCCCAACCCTGTCTCACCCTTGACTGAAGGTCTGTCCCGGTTGGTGTTTTCATACAAAGTCCAGTAGTCACTCTGTCTCCTTTCCAACTACAGGCTCTGCCGGTGATGTAGAAAACATGCAGAGGAAGCTCACTCAAGGTAGGGAAGGATGGCTGTGCATGGGCGCAGCCCTGTGGAGGGTGGTGGTCTTCAGCCACTCCAAGGCCACCAGATCTGCCACTGAAGTAGGACCTAGGGGTGGAGGAAGGAAATGGGGCTTTGAGTCTCTTCCCATTTTTTCTCCTCATGCTGATCAGCACAAGGAGACAGGAGAGTATGGAGATCCAGTGCTAGGTGAGAGAGGCAGATAATTAGCAAACTCTCTCCCTTCATTTCACCCACTCCCTACGCTTTCAAGCACTATCAACCTTCTTTCCAGGCACCAAACAGGAGCACAAAGGAAAAGTGGATGAGAACCTAAGGAATCCCTATAGTGGTTCTTGACCCCTGCTGGAGCCAAGCAGCTCTCCACTACTACATCCTACAGGTCCACCCAGGCAATCCCCACACTCATACCAACCTGCACTGATCTGGAGTACCTTTCTCCTCCTTACCTTGCTTCCAATGGTGACAAGCCCTACAGCAGATCTACAGGCAGACCTATGAACAAATAAACAAACAGGAGAATATGGAAACTGATCTCCTGGTGACAGACCTTGGTCCCTGGCCCCTATTCTTGCCTTTCCAGATACATTTTGTCTACTGTTTCCCTCCGAGTCCCCTTTCCCTGCACTGCTTTGTTTCAGGGCTACTCCTCCTTCTCCTCCCTATTGCCCACCATCTTCCTCTTCCTTCAGTGATTGCCCTGGAATGTCCTTCATTCAGATTAGACTAGGGTTAAGCATGAGAGCAGGACAATCAAGTGGGAAGTGGGAACGGCAGGTCTTAGTATTCTGTACCCCCAAAGCTTCCCAAGACTCCCAACTAAATCAGCAGCAGCAGAGGGTGGGACAGATGGAAACAACTGGTAAAATGACAAAACAGAAGAGATGGAATTCTCTAGCTGAAGTTGCCCCCACCCCGTCCCTGTAGCTTTACACCAACCTTAACAGATACAGGGCAATTTTATCTTCTTCGTAATTTCCTAACTTTAAGTTGGGTGGCCATTTTACAAAACTTCACAACTGACAGTTCCACAGACCTGGAGACAGATCTACCTACAGGGATTCACAAAAACAAGAGACCAATAAATGAAGACATAGGAGACAGTTGAGGCTGTCTTTGGTAGAGACTAGCACCTAGGGCACAGATTCTTTCTGAATACAGGTACCTGATTTGCAAACATTTTCTATCTCCCTTTTTTTCTCCCACTCCTAAATCTCCAAGCCCTCTGCTCTGTTCTCAAAGTCTGACAATTCCTATACAGAGGCAACTCAAACATCCCTACAAGGTAGTAGTAGTGGTGTTTGTAGGGATGAAATGACTAGACAAACCACAGAGGCTGGGAAAAAAAAGGAAAAGTATTATTTCCATATTTCATCTGGGTTACTACGTTTCCTTTCTCTCTCCCAAAGCCTATCATTTCCTGCAACATAATGTGGATGGGTAAATGAGGACATGTTAGGAAAGCTGGCAGAGAGTTCTGGGGGCTCCCGTAGACTCCTGCCTACTCTAGTCTTAGCCATCTACCACCTCCAAGTGCTGCCTCCAAGTACTGCCCACTCTGTAAAACCCAGGCCAATTTTCTTTCCGTTCTCCCCTCCCCTTGAGGTCTGCTGCCCTCTAGAGATCTTTACAGAAACGTGGAGTGCTGCAAACTTAGGAACAGATCTACACATAAAAACGCGTGATACACACCCAAAGAGCACATGAAAAGAGAGAGAGAGAGAGACGTGGTTATTAATGGTCAGACCAGTAACCAAGACATGAGACCCTTTTCGAATCCAGGGCCTTGATTATCAAACATTTACAACCTCTTTTTGTATTCTCTCCCTCTCAGGGCTCCCCAGACAACTGTTCTCGCCTACAGAAGTAGCCCCCCTCTTCCTCTTATCTAGTCTGCCTTTTCCCGACTAGAAGCTGCAACCTTTTTCTTCCCAAACATGGTCGTGAACCAAGTGTATCTGGAAATCAAGCTAGCAAAAGGCAGATCATTTTTTATTGTTGTGTGCCATTCACATTACTCGCCTCTCTCTCCTCCTCACCTCCCGCCTCCCATGACCAGGTCGCGTTTCCAGTGTTCACCTCCGATATCCACATCCACAACCCCAAGCGATGCCCGCCTTCTCACTGACCTTCTTTGCTTGGATCAGAGGCAGTTTTCTTATTTCCTTGCCTCTAGGTGCTGTGTCACACAGCAGCAGGGACTGACCGTCAGACACAAGGACTCGAGTCAATGGCGGCGGCTGTGTTCGGAGGTTGATCCGGCACCTGGGATTCAAGACGAGATACTCGCTTTATCAGATTAAAGACTGTGATTGGCAAACGGTTGTCACTTTTCAGTATTCCTTTCTCCTTCCTGTTCCCAGGGCTCCTCAGGACCTCGCGGGTAGTTATCATTTAACATCTACCTTTTCCTTCGCCGAGAAGGTTCTTCCACATCCGGGTTACCCACCTCGGCAGTGGGAGGAGCTAGAGCGTAGTTTACCGGGATCCAGCTTGTGGAAGCGGAGTGATATCAGGGTTTGCCTAAGGCCGCGACTCTTTCTGTCGGAGAGCTCCCTGTCCTGTACTCTGTGGCCGCTTCAGGTATTGGAATGCGCAGGGGCGAGCTCCGAATAT
Source organism: Aotus nancymaae (assembly GCF_030222135.1). Lineage (NCBI taxonomy): Eukaryota > Metazoa > Chordata > Mammalia > Primates > Aotidae > Aotus > Aotus nancymaae. The sequence continues at coordinate 44,587,743 of NW_026988415.1, read as the reverse complement.
AGGGAAAACCGCGGTGGAATGAGAGGCAGACGAATACCAGAGTGTTTCGGTATTAGTTCCCCTTTTGCAGGAGCTCCCCCCACCAAGCCTACCATTCTTTTCTGAACTGAAATGCACACGGGTTTCCGGCTGTGGCGTCAGGAAATTTCTTCCGGCCTGACAGGCGGAAGTGTTCCAGTCTTTAGAAGTTCATCTCTCCAAACACAGGGGCCCCACCGAAATGGGCCGTCTGGGGGTGGGGCCCAAGGTAGGAAAGTCTGCAAAGAGAGTCAAGACTGAGATAGGAGGATACATACTAATCGATTCCACAAACTTTGTGTACCTTCGAGTCCCCCCTCCCAGGCCTTAATTTTCTTTTTCTTTTCTTTCTTTCTTTCTTTTTTTTTTTCAAGTTCTGTGATACATGTGCGGGATGTGAATGTTTGTTAAATAGGCAAACCTGTGCCATGGTGGTTTGCTGCATCAATCAACCTATGACCTAGGTATTAAGCCTAGCATGTGCTATTTTTCCTAATGCTCTCTCTCCCCTCACCTCACCCTCTGACAGGGTCCAGTGTGTGGTGTTCCCCTGCCTGTGTTCATGTGTTTTCACTGTTCAGCTTCCACTTATAAATGAGAACATGCAGTGTTTGGTTTACTGTTTCTGCATTGGTTTGCTGAGGACAATGGCTTCCACCTTCATCCATGTCCCTACAAAGAACATGATCTCACTGTTTATTATGGCTGCATGGTATTTCATGGTGTATATGTACCACATTTTCTTTATCCATTCTATCATTGATGGGCGTTTGGGTTTATTCCACATCTTTGCTATTGTGAATAGTGTGGCAATGAATATACATGTGCATGTATCTTTGTAATAGAATGATTTATATTCCTTTGGGTATATACCCAGTAATGGGATTGCTGGGTCAAATGGTATTTCTGGTTCTAGGTCTTTGAGGAATTGACACACCGTCTTCCACAATGGTTGAACTAATTTAAATTCCCACCAACAGTGTAGAAGCAGTCCTATTTCTCTGCAACCCTGCCAGCATCTCTTGTTTCTTCACTTTTTAATAATTGCGATTCTGACTAGTGTGAGATGGTGTCTCATTGTGACTTTGATTTGCATTTCTCTAATGATCAATGATGTTGAGCTTTTTTCCAAGTGTTTGTTGGCCACATAAATGTCTTCTTTTGAGAAGTGTCTGTTCATGTCCTTTGTTCACTTTTTAATGGGGTTGTTTTTTTCTTGTAAATTTAAGTTCCTTGTAGAGTCTGGATATTAGATCTTTGTCAGATAGATGGACTGCAAAAACTTTCTCCCACTCTGTAGGTTGACTATTCACTCTAATGATAGTTTCTTTTGCTGTGCAGAAGCTCTTTAGTTTAATTAGGTCCAATTTGTTAATTTTTGCTTTTGTTGCGATTGCTTTTGGCAATTTCATCATGAAATCTTTGTCTGTGCCTATGTCCTAAATGGTATTGCCTAAATTTTCTTCCAGGGTTTTTATAGTTTTGCGTTTTACATTTAAGTATTTAATCCATCATGAGTTAAATTTTGTATAAGGTGTAAGGAAGGGGTCTCAGTTCAATTTTCTGCATATGGCTAGCCAGTCTTCCCAGCACCATTTATTAAACAGGGCATCTTTCCCTATTGCTTGTTTCTGTCAGGTTTTTCAAAGGTAAGATGGTTGTATATGTGTAGTCTTATTTCTGAGTTCTCTGTTCTGTTCGACTGGTCTATGTGTCTGTTTTTGTACCAGAACCATGCTGTTTTGGTTACTGTAGCCTTGTAGTATAGTTTGAAGTCAGGTAGTGTGATGCCTCCAGCATTGTTCTTTTTACTTAGGATTGTCTTGGCTATATGACCTCTTTTTTGATTTCATGTGAGTTTTAAAATAGTTTCTTCTAATTTTGTGAACAATGTCAATGGTAGGTGGATGGGAATAGCACTGAATCTATAAATTAGACAGTGTGACCATTTTCATGATATTGATTCTTCCTATCCATGAGCATGGAATGTTTTTCTATCTGCTTGTTTCCTCTCATATTTCCTTGAGCAATGGTTTGTAGTTCTCCTTGAAGAGATCCTTCACTTCCCTTGTTAGGTGTATTCCTAGGTATTTTGTTATCTTTACGCCAATTGTGAATGGGAGTTCATCCATGATATGGGTCTCTCCTTGTCTATTGTTGGTGTATAGGAATGTGTGTGACTTTGGCACGCTGACTTTGTATCCTGAGACTTTGCTGAAGTTGCTTATCAGCTTAAGGAGCTTTTGGGCTGAGACAATGGGGTTTTCTAGATACAGGATCATGTCATCTGCAAACAAAGACAATTTGACTCCTTCTCTTCCTATTTGAATATCCTTTATTTCTTTCTCTTGCCTGATTTCCCCGGGCAGAACTTCCAATACTATGTTGAATAGGAGTGATAAGAGAGGGCATCGTTGTCTTGTGCCGGTTTTCAAGGGGAATGCTTCCAGCTTTTGCCCATTCATTGTGATACTGGCTGTAGGTTTGTCATAAATGGCTCTTATTATTTTGAGATATGTTCCTTCTATACCTAGTTTCTTTCTTTCTCTTGCCTGATTGCCCTGGTCAGAACTTCCAATTAGACAGATTATCAAGACAGAAAATTAACAAGGATATTCAGGACTTGAACACAACTCTGGATCAAGTGGACCTGACGGACATCTGCAGAACTCTCTACCCCAAAACAACAGAATATACAGTCTTCTCGGTGCCACGTGGCACTTGCTCTATAATTGATCACATAATTGGAAGTAAAACACTCCTCATCAAATGCAAGGGAACTGAAGTCATAACAGTCTCTCAGACCACAGCGCCATCAAATTAGAACTCAAGGTTAAGAAACTCACTCAAAACCACAGAACTGCATGGAAATTGAATAACCTGCTCCTGAATGACTCCTGAGTAAATAATTAAATTAAGGCAGAAATCAGGAATTTCTTTGAAACCCAGTGAGAACAAAGAGACAAAATCCCAGAATAATCTCTGGGATGCAGCTAAAGCACTGTTAAGAGGGAAATTTACAGCCCTTAATTTTCTACACAAAATGGGCAAGGTCCTGATGAGGCCACTGGAAAGCTGATCCAGCCTCATTTGCAGATTAGTATCAAACATCCTTTCATCTTTTTTTCTGTTCCTCTCACCTGAGTCTTTTCACCCTTATTGCCCAGCATATGTCTTGCATTGAAATAGTCAAAAGATAAAGTGGGATGGGGATATAGGGAAAGCAGAGAGATGACATTAATACCAAACTACCCCAGTGTGTATGTGTTCCATTCCCACAGTATTTTCTCCACCTAAATAAATATGCAGGGCCTGAGCATAGGCTTGAGAAAAACAACTCTGTACTCATGGTAGAGGATTACACCAAAATACTTTGTACTGGTGAGCCCACTCCCTCCCAGTTTTGCGGTCTCCTTTGAGGCCTTACCGACCACATTTCCTGCCCCCAAAGCCCAGTGGAGTAGAAGGAACATCAGGACTGCGGGCTAGGGAAGAGAGGCGATTTCAGGCCAGACAAGCCCAGGGCTCTAGGGTGGGCCTCCTATGTGTTTCGTTCCCTGCTTCCTGAAGCCAGGCAGGGGAGGAAGGTGCACCAAATGAACTCTTGGGCAAGGGCTTTCATCAAGGCCTCACCACTGCCCCTCTTCTAAAAGAAGGTAGACCTAGACCTCTAATCCTAGGAAACTGATCACTGGCCTGCAGCAGACTCATTCTTTCTGCCACACTCCTTTTTCTCATTTCAAATGGTGGTTCACAATGGCATTGTACCATCCCCACAGTTGACCCCAAAAGAAGGCCTTTCCCTGTAAGGACCCACAGGAGGTCATAACAGTCCTCCTTCTTTGATGGCACCAGGTAGGGATGGTCCTGGCACCTCTTCCACTTTTCTGTCAGGAGAGGGGACTGCTATATGTGCACTTCTTCAAGGTAGATCCCAGATCCCAGGTGCTCTCCTCAACTGCACCTTTCTCTCAGCCCTGCACCCTGCCTAATGAATGCATGTACTCCTTTCCTCTGAATAGATAAAATTTTGAACTCTCCCTTCTAAGCAGTGGAGAGTTTGGCTTGTTAGACTGGAAGTTCCTTGAATGAAGGGCCCTTTTTTTTTTTCTGTCCTTGTTCAGAAGCATATCTTCAGCACATAGTGAACAATATAGTCAGTCAAGGGTTGAAAAAGGTGAGGGGCTACTGAGTCATGAGAATTCCTTGGTACCCTCTGTTTTTCTTCCAGATCAATGCTAATTCATAGGCATGTCTTTGTCTTTGCTGCGTGTAACCCCAGGGCTTAGCTCAGAGTCAGCCATAAAGGAGTGGCTCTGATTTTAATGGAGGAAGGGAGTAAGGATTTTTAAAAATATATTTTAGAAAGAAGCCTGGGATATCTTAATATCTCAGTAATGAATATTTTGGGGGATACATTTAATTTTGATTCGATATTAGTGATTTATTTTTCTTTTTCTGTCTTCTATTTATAAGTATGCATTATTAAGCTCTTTAATATATTAGTATACTTAATTATATTAGCTTTTTAATATATTAGTATTAAGCTCTTTAATATATTAGCAAACACCTATGAATTCATAAACACCAATGAACAATGATCCAGTGGAACAATATGCTAGTATATGAACAGACTCTTCACAAAAAGACACATCAATATGTTTTAAACATTTGAGAAAATGTTTAATCTCACTAATAATAGCAAATGTAAAATATAATTACAATGGTATATTATGTATCATCTATTGGATTAATGACAAAAATTTTGATAAATTTTAGTGGAGAAAGGGTTGGAAAACTGGCACTACTGCACAATGTTAGTGGAAATGCAAACTGTTACACCATCTCTGATGGTTTTTTGGCAATTATCAGTGTACAAATGCACGTGGCCATAGACCAGCAATTGCAGTTTAAGAATCTATGCTGAAGTTGTATTTTCACATTGCAAAATACTGTGTGTACAAGAATATTCACTGAAGATTCGTTTTAAACAATTAAAGATTGAAAAGAATGTAAATATTTATCAATCTAAATATTCATCAGTTTAAATAAATTTTGGCATATCTTCATGCTGTAGTATATTATGTGATAGGTTCATTGATGATTGCCTTTTCCTGTTTCATTGATGACTGCCTTTTTTGCTGTAACCTCGCATGGTAGAAGGGGTAAGGGGTTTTGGGGGGCCTCTCTTATAAGGCACTAATCCCAGTAATGAGTCTAATCACCTCCTGAAAGCCCCACCTCCTAATACTATCACTTAGGTGTACAGTTCTGTGGGATTGTACAAATATATGCCTAGTATAACCCCACCACCACAATTAACATACAGAACATTTCCATCACCCACCTCCCCTCGCCAAGTTTCCTCATGTCTGTTGGAAGTCAATCCTTCTTCCCATCTCCTATAGGCTACCTCCAATCTGTTTCTGTGCCTGTTGTTTTTCCTTTTGCAGATATAATTATCCATAGTCCACGGCGTCTTTAACAGCCCAGTTGTCTTGTAAATAGTGTGCTGTATTATAATTATCATTGCTTCTAAAATTAAAATGGCCACTGATGTAAGGTATGGAGGGCTTTGCTCAACTTCAGACATCATAGACATGATTCAACAAATGACATTTTCTTAACAGACTGTTTGGGGTCAAATTTCAGTACTACCCACTCACTAGTTGGCTGCCATTGAGTCATGTACTTCAAGTCATTTTCATTTTGTGTAAAATTTGGAAGGGAAAAAATAAAACGAACAAAAAGTACACTGTCCTTTGGGACCTTAAAAGCAAACTATCTGGAGTCACTGTGTTTTAAAACTTCTTCTTCTGTTACGAGAGGAGTGGTGTTAGGAGCTTTGGCCAACTTACTTTGTGTGCCTTGATTTCCACTTGTGTAGAAGGGAAAACATCATTTATCTCCTTTATATGGTTGTTGTTGTAAAGATTAAATAAAACACAACCCAGCTAAACTCCTCGAACAGTGCTAGGGTCTTGTAAACACTAAAAAATGGGACCTATCATAATTACAATTTGAATTTATATAGCCTGAACTTAGTACATGTTTAAGAAGACTTAATGATCTTACTGCTGAAGTATGTCTATCAACTGATATAATTTTAAAATCATCATTCATTTTCATAATAACTGCTGTTTTAAGACTTATGTAATTACCTTTGGAACATTTCAGACATTTGAAACAACCAAAGGAGAAAAGATATCTTATATACACCGTAAAAAATGAGAATGTATCAAAGTATAATCTAAGTATTTTATTAGCACCAAACTTCATTTTCCTTTTTTGCGTGTCAGGCGCTATGAACAGTAAGTTGAAACAAGGAGAAAAACAAATGCCCTTGCTCTCAGTTTTTTTACTTGGCCTTCAACTTTTAGCCAGAAAGCCCATTGGAGTTTTCAAGTTGATTTTTATTGTTAAAAGAATACTCATACATCTAATCTTACATTCTACCTAAAAGAAAAGTGACTTAATGCTTTCTCTAAGTACACCTCAAGTCATTGCTTGAGAGCTGAAAGATCCAACACATGTTAGCAATTGTTAGTAGCGATTTTAGGTACTTAATTATCCATTCACTATTAATCACTTGCTGCGTATTCTTCAGATTGTTTATCTTTCTGAATGTATTCTCATATATCAAAACACTCCAATATATATACACATGTAAAATACATTCCTTTGAAAAACTGTGATTACCCTGTATGTAATATATTACCTCACCTCTTTTCCTTATTATATCTCTGGATTTTTATTTGCCATTTCATTTGGTTGAGCACATTTTCAAATGTTTATTGGATGTTTACATAGTCCTTTGGGCATTCTGTTGTTATTATTTGCCAATTTCTGTATTTGTTAAGAGATCTTTATATGCCAAGCATATTAGCCCCATGTCTACAATATAGGTCTTAAATATTTTCCTACACCTTTTTTGTGTTTACATATTTATGTATGTATATATATATATGCACTTATTTATATACTATTTACCTACTTACAGTTTGTGTATGCTATATATAGAGAAAGCTATACCAAAGATATTAATATGTAGTTATATGTATATAAAGCTATATGTATATATACATATATCTCTATACATAAGACATTTCCAAATTTATAGTTTTTTATTTATTTATCTTTTTTTGAGACGGAGTTTCGCTCTTGTTACCCAGGCTGGAGTGCAATGGCGCGATCTCGGCTCACCGCAACCTCCACCTCCTGGGTTCAGGCAATTCTGCCTCAGCCTCCTGGGTAGCTGGGATTAGAGGCATGCGCCACCGTGCCCAGCTAATTTTTGTATTTTTAGTAGAGACGGGGTTTCACCATGTTGACAAGGATGGTCTCGATCTCTCGACCTCGTGATCCACCCGCCTTGGCCTCCCAAAGTGCTGGGATTACAGGCGTGAGCCACCGTGCCCAGCCCAGTTTTTTATTTTAAAATGTAGTATAGTTCACTATTTAAGAGAAAACACAAAACAATATATGTGAGGACGTTGAAAGTCTATCCACATGATGGGATAGAAAAATTTGGGGACGTTAAGTATTTCCAGGGCTTGAGTCCCTGAAAAGTAATTCACATTAATTTTTCTCTGAGGAAAGTCGCTTCTCCTAACATTTGATATGAGTCATGGTAATAAAAATGGTAGGGTCAAAGGAGATAAAAAAATGCTTAATGCCTGGAATATGGTATTTCTAAAAGTTTTAATACCCTATGCCTTACTTCAGTTTTTATACGTCAACAACCTGTATTTCTGCCCCAATGACACGGCACCTCAGAGACTAGTCATTGTCCATGACCGCCAACACCTAGCCCTCTTGGTACAAGGAGCAGGATTTCACCTCCACCATCATTATTTTCATTATCAATAGAGTTGTTAAGTTAGTGAGGGCCACATCTTGGATTTGAACATGATGACATGAACAGTATGACATGGCTTTAGGGCCAGTACTCTTAACCACTGCACCACAGAAGCTCTGTTCCAGAAAGATCATTTTAACCAAAATCAATGGGCATTTATGCAGTCACTCTCAACATCCCCTGTGGCCAACATCCCCTTGTGAAATATCAAGGTAACCACTGAACAAGGTCTATGTCTGTGTGAAAGTTATGATGACCTCTGTAAAACCACATTGAAGTATAAAAGAGAAGGGAAGCCTCACTGGAGATGTCAGAGTCTCCTTGAAGATGAGCTGTACCCAGAACAATGGGCAGGACTTTTGGGGGCTGGATGGGTGGAAGGGAGAGGGAGTCCAGCATGACTGGAGTGAAGACTGGGGTCCTCCCAGGTTAACAGACATGACTCAGAGATAACCGATTGGACACTACAGGGTTCTGACGTCATTCCGGTGTAGGACCAATTAAGGAAAGAGCACACTGGTTTCTACAGGATGCTATGTATTTCCTTTACACCACAAATTGGCTCAAATGTTAGAAGAAAAGTGCCCACATATCTGTCAGTCATTCATGGCAGCAGAGAAGAACCAGGAGTACTAAGAGTAGTAAAGATAATTTGATGTTCAGTTTCCTAAACCTTCATTAGTAGGAAGCGGATTTCAAAGGAAATGGTTTACAATTAATCAAACCTGTCCCTCTGAAATTTATATACTCCCCTTAAATGTTCTCTGACTCTAAGTCTCATGGACTCATCTACCAGCAAGTTTTTGCCTACCTTCTGGAGTCATACTCTCAACCAGAGCACTCTCCTCATGTATTAATACTTGCTCTTTACTTTGATTTCTTTCATCTCTGTATCCTACCAGAGATTATTCAGAGGCTTTTCCCCTTCTTTGTAGCCTCAGCTCCTTTCATCAACTCAGTGAGTTGTATCACAACACAAACTGCTTTGACTAGCTTAGGCAAAATTTAACACTCACCATCCATATCTTCTACATATTTCTTTTTTTTGCACTTATTATTTCTGCAGAGTTTAGATCTGACTACCAGATAGAACTGTGTTTGCCGGCCAAAGACATTGTGGAGATAATTCCCTAATGCCGTGTACACATGTCTGTGAATGAGGGTTTTGCTACTTTTTCTAGGTATTCATTTTGCTATTATTCAGAGTTCTTTACCAAGTTCAACCACATTCTATCCACACAGAATTTGCTATTCAGATGCTACCAAGCCATTCAGAAATGACGTTTGCAAACTCGGATACCTGCGACAATACCTATCCATTCATTCATTTATTCCTGTGAAAAAATATATGGCGATTGTTTGACTGTTTCCATTGGCAAGGCTATCAAGTTCCACTGGTGATTGTGAATCACCCCGAGAACTTGCCTCCTTTTGACAGGAATCATTATCCTCTCACAAAATTAGAAAAAAAGTTCAAGACACCAAAACATTGAAAAAAATCTTTCTGGTTTTCTTTTTTAAAAAAATATTATAGCTTTATAAAAAATTTCCCATGGTCTGGAAAATGTATGTATGTGGTGGGGCTAAATTAATACAGGAATGTCATAAAGAGCAATATTATTTTAAGTAATATGGGAAGAACAAATATTGTTATTTTCTCCTTCCATGCTTTTCAAGGTCTTATTTATTTTGCCCAAAATGCATTGTGCATAATTCTTTGGAATCTCTGCTTCAGTGTGTAAACACACACATGGCTGTGTACATAAATTATGTTTAGATTCTCTGATTATAAATTAATATAGGGGATCTTGGGTGATGTATTAGACCCAGGGAAAGGAGGGTGCAGAGAGTGTGGGAGAGAGGATCACACAAAGAAGCTGAGGAGAAATTCTGGCCAGCCATTACGAAGATGGGACACTGGAAAGTATCCTCTCTGTGGGGCCCTCTCTACAGTTTGAACTTATCAACAGACATTGATGAGCAGAGATGGAAGCAGTCACCCATATTGGTGTGGCTCCAGTGGGGCAGCTTTCCTAGGAAGGAAATCTCTGTGGCTGGAGTGAGTCCTCTTCACGACCCTTTAAATATGAGACAGACAACTAGGGGCTGACTGAGCCTTAGAGCTAATGTAGGGATTGCCATGCTGCCTGGCACACAGCATGGCACATTCTTGTCTCTCAGCATGTGGTTATGAATGAATGAAAGTGACTGCTGCGTTTAGTCTGTGAGTGAGTACCCACATCCTCATGGGTCGGGGAGCAGCTGCAAATAAGCAAGGTCTGAGTACTTCTGTTCTCTGGGCACTGGGGGCCACACACTCAAGAGGTAAACAGCAGTATCATTCAAGAGATTTCAACCATTCCTTCCTCATTGGAACCCATAAACAGACCCTATAGAGTGGTTCAAACTATTAGAACTAATAAACAAGTTCAACCGTGTGGTAATATACAAGAAAAATATGCGAACATCAATTCATTTCTATACACTTGTGATGAACAATCTGAAAATACAATCTATAAAACAATTCCATTTATAATACCATTAAGAATAAAATATTTGGAGATAAATTTAACCAATAATAGATAACTTGTATACTTAAAACTACAAAATATTATTGAAATAAATAAAATGAAATCTAAACAAATGAGAGAAAATTTCCTGTTCATGGAACTGAAGACAGAATATTATTAAGATGGCATTATGCCCCAATTTTATCTACAAATTCTGCACAATCTGTATCAAAATATCACTTCACTTCTTTTATGAAAATGACAAATTTATTCTAAATCCAAGGATTCAAAATAGCCAAAACAATCATGGAAGAAAAAGTTGGAGGAACTCAATTTCCCGAATTTTAAAACTTACTACAAAGCTACACTTATCATGATGGTGATATTGGCAAAACGATAGACATATAGATGTCTGTTGGAATACAACTGAGAATCCAGAAATAAACCTGTATATTTATGGTTATCTGATAGGAGAAAAGAGTGCCAATACTATTTACTGGAGGAAATGGTGACTTGTCTTCAAATGGTGAAAGGACAACTGGCTACCTACAAGCAAATATAGAAAAACTGGCCAGGTGTGGTGGCTCACACCTGTAATTCCAGCACTTTGGGAGGCCGAGACGGGCGGATCATCTGAGGTCAGGAGTTTGAGACCACCCTGGCCAATATGGCGAAACCACATCTCTATTAAAAATACAAAAATTAATGCGGTGTGGTGGTGAGTGCCTGTACTCCCCCCAGCAACTTGGGAGGCTGAGGCAGGAGAATCTTTTGAGCCCAGGAGGTGGAGGTTGGATTCAAGTGTTCAATAGTCACTTGATGGCTATGGTGGCCAGTGGGACAATTCTGGATACCTCAAATATAGAATATTTTCATCATGATAGAAAGTTCTATTGGGCTTCTGTACAGTGATCTATTTCTAAGTAATTTCATATTATTCACTCACATGTAAAATCCTTCATGAGTCATCAATAGCTATAGGATATGTAAGTTCTTGTCCAGCCTCAGTATACCTCTTGATCTTATTTTCTTATTATGTTCCCAAACTTCTTTCTTTGCTTGTCAATTTAGTTGCAGAATGCTTATGGTTTCATTGTGCTAGCTGTCATGTTAATCCTTTCTGGAATGCTGTAACACTTCTCACTTTTATTGTGCACACAATATTTTGGTTTAGTCTTTTTGGTTCTCGTCAAGTCCTTTCTTTCCTTTACAGTTGGGTAAGGAGTTAGCCAAAGTCTTGTCACAAAAAAATGCACACACCATCTTTTTGAAACTGATGTCAAAGAACATTGGGTATAAAAACATGTTGGGTTAATTTGAGGGACATTTTTCTGCCTTCTCCCTCCTTGGATGAGGGTCTTAGTAAAGGACAAGCTTGTATCATATTTGCAAATGGTTGATCTGGAGATTGAATCAAATTTGGTGATCCTGGTGGCTTTATCTCTCTATTTAATCCCTGGGGTTGTACTTTTGGCTATATTTTTTCCCCTTCTTTCCTTCCCAGTGGACCTAGTAACTTTAACCACAGCCCTGGAAATCTTCAGTGAGCATGATCTGCAGGCCAGTGAGCACGTGATGGATGTGGTGGAGGTCATTCACTGCCTGACTGCTTTATATGAGCGGCTGGAGGAGGAAAGAGGCATCCTGGTCAATGTGCCACTCTGTGTGGACATGAGCCTCAATTGGCTCCTCAATGTTTTTGATAGGTAAGGGCTTTCATCTCTGGAAGCCTCTAGGATAAAATTCTATGGGATATCTCAAGTGGGCCTGGTGGAAAGGTGTTGCTCCCATAGTAGACTTGGACCCAGCTCAACTTGGGGCATGGTTGGAACAGGGCCCTGCTGGGATCAACTTTGTGAGGGAAATGATTGCCAAGATGTTAACCCTTTACATACATTCACGTTCTTACTCTCTTCTTTTAAACCTAGTGGTCGCAGCGGAAAGATGCGGGCATTGTCTTTTAAGACTGGCATTGCATGCTTGTGTGGCACAGAAGTGAAGGAAAAACTTCAGTGTGAGTATAACTCCAAAGTGTGGCGTGGTATTGGGTGGAGGGTGAGGTGTTGCAGGGAGGAGGAAGGGTGTAAGATAAGAAGATGGTACATCTTATGACTCAGCAGAGGGCTACTTGGGCTACCTTATGATGCTTCTTGGTTCATGCTATTGCAAAGAACACATGACAGTCAAAGGACAAGAAGGGCCTAAGGCCTATTACTATTCCCAGTGTTACTCCAGTGGGCTTTGTTCCTTCTGATCTCATGGAAGTACTTAGTCAGGATCTATGTTGGCATCTTGAAGTACCCAGGGCCTTGATGTTCTGGTTTCATTTCCCTGTGGCCTATCAGGCTTAGCCCTCTTCCAGTCTGAAGCTCAAGCCATGTCACTAGTGACTTCTATACATGGGCAGGACACAGTAATCCCCATTATCTGGGAAGTGGACACTACATTTGTCTGTAGTTTTTTGCCTCTCTGGCTTATAGTACCTTTGCTTTCCCCTCTATTCTCCATCTTATGTTCAGCATTTTGAACTTTTTAGAAGCAGCATGATTCGTTTTTGAGTCTTAATGTGTGTTGACCACTCTGCTAAATGGGGTGAGTGCTAAGTTAAATTAGACATGGTCCCTGCTTCCAAAGGTTTACAGTCCAGAGGAGGAGATGGAAGTATACAGAAAGCATTTTTTAGAAAGCACTGATGAGAATAATGCAAATGGCCAAGAATATGTCCTATATCAGATCACAGAAGAGAGACAGATGACAGCAGTCTGGAAAAACTTTACAGGGAAGAGAACTTTTCCAAACATGTTCATGGCTATGATATTATGTATTTCTCTCAACATGTCTTTGCGATGGGATGAACAGTAATTATTTATCATCAATTTAAAAGTAAGGAAACTGGGCTGGGCATGGTGGCTCATGCCTGTAATCCCAGCACTTTGGGAAGCTGAGGTGAGAGGATCGCTTGAGCCCAGAAGTTCAAGACCAGCCTAGACAACACAGTGAGACTCCATCTCTAATTTTAAAAAGTAAGGAAACTGCAGCATAGAGAGCTTCATGACTTACCCTGATTCTACAACTAGTCAGTAATGGACCCAGAACTCGAACCTAGGCTCTCTGCCTTCTATTTCTGTGTATTTTCTAGGCCTTAGGCAAGGTGTGAAGCAGACAGAGAATAACGTCTTGAGGAGGTTGGCTAAGGCTGGATTGGGGTGGAAGGGAACGGTCCTAGAAGGGCTTAAAAAACCCATATACAAAGATAAGTATCACAGTATATTGCACAACCACTTAGAGGTAATTTTTAGATGATCAGATGTCTTGAATTAGCTTCCCTTTTTGGATTATACATGCCCAGTGTTTCCTTCCATTTGTGTGGACAATTGAGAGATTACTGCAGTGTTAGACCACATAAACAGGAGAGGTTATGACAACCTGACTGTGACTCATGTTTAGCTGCCCCTGAGCCCTTACCCTCATCCTGCTTCTGGAAGTATTTGTTTTCCAAACAGTATCACATCTGTGTCTAGCATTGCTTTTAACACACAGTGCACTTGATATATCTCTCTTTCTTTCTTTTTTTCTCTCTCTCTCTCTCTCACTCACTCTTTCTCCCCCTCCCCCTTATATTCTCTCTTTGTGTCTGCCTGGTTTTTCTCTCTGAACTCAGAGAATGCTCTTTTTAGAACTCGGGCTTCTAGAAGGTCAGGGATAGAACTCTATGTAGTCCAGTTTCAAAAGTCATTAGCTCAGGCTGTGCTCTTTCCCTGTTTTTCTTTTCTGCCCTTTCTCCTCACACCATTCTCTGGCCATTCCTGTGTCGGGGTTGGCTATTCTTGACGGTGGGGCCAGCAGACCTCTTCAGCCAAGTGGCCAACTCAGGCAGCCAGTGTGACCAGCGTCATCTCGGTGTCTTGCTTCATGAGGCCATTCAGGTGCCCCGTCAGCTGGGTGAAGTGGCAGCCTTTGGGGGCAGCAACGTGGAGCCCAGTGTCCGTAGTTGCTTCCGTTTTGTGAGTATGGAACTGGGGAGTCGCGGAGGGATGGGAGATTGCAGGTAGGGTGGGAAGAGGGGAAGGAGGACTACGAGCTAGGCTTTTGATCTGAAGTATGCAGATGCAAGGAATTTTGTTGGGATGGAACAATGGGGCAGAGAGTTTTCTGGGCTCTAGAATCACAGTCCTGTTGGGGAGGGTGCCAGCTCAACTAGCACAGGGCAGAAGGTGAATATCTCTGGAGAACAGGTCAACCCAGCCCCTGCTGGTTCTGCTGCTCCTCTGAGGACTGCCATTCTAGGGATAAGACACTTTGGGCCTCAGTCATTCCCATTGGTCTTCTTGTTTCCATAGAGCACTGGGAAGCCAGTCATTGAAGCATCCCAGTTCCTGGAGTGGGTTAACTTCGAGCCCCAGTCTATGGTGTGGCTGGCTGTTCTGCATCGGGTCACCATTGCTGAGCAAGTGAAGCATCAGACCAAGTGCTCTATCTGTAGGCAGTGCCCCATCAAGGGGTTCAGGTAGGGAAAACAATACCTGCTGGGATGATAATAATAAATATGTCATGTGACATATAACTCAGATATTATACAATAAAGTATTACCTAATTATTATATCATTACAGCTAGTCTATTGTATTTTATTATATACTGTTGTAATCCTTTCTTTTTTCTTTTTTCCCTTTTTTATTTTATTATTTTTTTTATTTTTATTTATTTTATTTATTTTATTTTTTTATTGCATTTTAGGTTTTGGGGTACATGTGAAAAACATGCAAGATTGTTGCATGGGTGCATACGTGGCAGTGTGATTTGCTGCCTTCCTCCCCTTCACCTATATATGGCGTTTCTCCCCATGCTATCTCTCCCCAACTCCCCACCCCCCGCTGTCCCCCTCCACTCCCCCCAACAGACCCCAGTGTGTATTGCTCCCCTCCCTGTGTCCATGTGCTCCCATTGTTCAACACCCGTCTATGAGTGAGAACATGCGATGTTTGATTTTGTGTTCTTGTGTCAGTTTGCTGAGAATGATGGTTTCCAGGTTCATCCATGTCCCTACAAAGGACGCGAACTCATCGTTTTTGATGGCAGCATAATATTCCATGGTGTATATGTGCCACATTTTCCCTGTCCAGTCTATCATCGATGGGCATTTGGGTTGGTTCCAGGTCTTTGCTATTGTAAACTGTGCTGCAATGAACATTCGTATGCATGTGTCCTTATAGTAGAATGATTTATAATCCTTTGGATATATACCCAGTAATGGGATTGCTGGCTCAAATGGAATTTCTATTTCTAGGTCCTTGAGGAATCACCACACTGTCTTCCACAATGGTTGAACTAATTTACACTCCCACCAACAGTGTAAAAGTGTTCCTATTTCTCCACATCCTCTCCAGCATCTGTTGTCTCCAGATTCTTTAATGATCACCGTTCTAAATGGCGTGAGATGGTATCTCAATGTAGTTTTGATTTGCATTTCTCTAATGACCAGTGATGATGAGCATTTTTTCATATGCTTGTTGGCCTCATGTATGTCTTCTTTTGTAAAGTATCTGTTCATATCCTTTGCCCATTTTTGAATGGGCTTGTTTGTTTTTTTCTTGTAAATCTCCTTTAGTTCGTTGTAAATTCTGGATATCAGCCCTTTGTCAGATGGGTAGGCTGCAAAAATTTTTTCCCATTCTGTTGGTTGCCGATTCACTCTATTGACTGTTTCTTTTGCCGTGCAGAAGCTGTGGAGTTTGATTAGGTCCCATTTGTCTATTTTGGCTTTTGTTGCCAATGCTTTTGGTGTCTTGGTCATAAAGTCCTTGCCTACGCCTATGTCCTGAATGGTTTTGCCTAGGTTTTCTTCTAGGGTTTTTATGGTGTTAGGTCTTATGTTTAAGTCTTTAATCCATCTGGAGTTAATTTTAGTGTAAGGTGTCAGGAAGGGGTCCAGTTTCTGCTTTCTGCATATGGCTAGCCAGTTTTCCCAACACCACTTATTAAACAGGGAATCCTTTCCCCATTGCTTGTTTTTATCAGGTTTGTCAAAGATCGGATGGTTGTAGATATGCTATGCTGCCTCCGAGGCCTCTGTTCTGTTCCATTGGTCTATATCTCTGTTTTGGTACCAGTACCATGCTGTTTTGATTACTGTAGCCTTGTAGTATAGTTTCATGTCTGGTAGTGTGATGCCTCCCACTTTGTTCTTTTTGCTGAGAATTGACTTGGCTATGCAGGCTCTCTTTTGGTTCCATATGAAGTTTAAGGTGGTTTTTTCCAGTTCTGTGAAGAAGGTCATTGGTAGCTTGATGGGGATAGCGTTGAATCTGTAAATTACTTTGGGTGGTATGGCCATTTTCACGATATTGATTCTTCCTAACCATGAACATGGAATCTTTCTCCATCTGTTTGTGTCCTCTCTTATTTCGTTGAGCAGTGGTTTGTAGTTCTCCTTGAAGAGGTCCTTTACGTTCCTTGTTAGTTGTATTCCTAGGTATTTTATTCTCTTTGTAGCAATTGTGAATGGCAGTTCGTTCTTGATTTGGCTCTCTTTAAGTCTGTTATTGGTGTATAGGAATGCTTGTGATTTTTGCACATTGATTTTGTATCCTGAGACTTTGCTGAAGTTGCTTATCAGTTTCAGGAGATTTGGGGCTGAGGTGATAGGGTCTTCTAGATATACAATCATGTCGTCTGCAAATAGAGACAATTTGACTTCCTCCTTTCCTAATCGAATACCCTTTATTTCTTTTTCTTGCCTGATTGCTCTGGCTAGAACTTCCAGTACTATATTGAATAGGAGTGGTGAGAGAGGGCATCCTTGTCTAGTGCCAGATTTCAAAGGGAATTCTTCCAGTTTTTGCCCATTCAGTATGATATTGGCTGTCGGTTTGTCATAAATAGCTTTTATTATTTTGAGATACGTTCCGTCGATACCTAGTTTATTGAGAGTTTTTAGCATAAAGGGCTGTTGAATTTTGTCAAAGGCCTTCTCAACATCAATTGAGATAATCATGTGGTTTTTGTTTTTGGTTCTGTTTATGTGGTGAATTACATTTATAGACTTGCGTATATTGAACCAGCCTTGCATCCCCGGGATGAATCCTACTTGATCATGGTGGATAAGCTTTTTGATGTGCTGTTATAATCGGCTTGCCAGTATTTTATTGAAGATTTTTGCATCTATGTTCATCATGGATATTGGCCTGTAGTTTTCTTTTCTTGTTGAGTCTCTGCTGGGTTTTGGTATTAGGATGATGTTGGTCTCATAAAATGATTTGGGAAGGATTCCCTCTTTTTGGATTATTTGGAATAGTTTCAGTAGGAATGGTACCAGTTCCTCTTTGTATGTCTGGTAGAATTCGGCTGTGAAACCATCTGGGCCTGGGCTTTTTTTGGGTGGTAGGCTCTTAATTGCTGCCTCGACTTCAGACCTTGTTATTGGTCTATTCAGGGTTTCGACTTCTTCCTGGTTTAGGCATGGGAGGAGACTACTGTCCAGGAATTTATCCATTTCGTTCAGGTTTTCTAATTTATGTGCATAGAGTTGTTTGTAATAATCTCTGATGATGGTTTGAATTTCTGTGGCATCTGTGGTGATATCCCCTTTATCATTTTTTATTGCATCTATTTGGTTATTCTCTCTTTTCTTTTTTATTAGTTTGGCTAGTGGTCTGTCTATTTTGTTGATCTTTTCAAAAAACCAGCTCCTGGATTTACTGATTTTTTGTAGGGTTTTTCGTGTCTCTGTCTCCTTCATTTCTGCTTTGATCTTAGTTATTTCTTGTCTTCTGCTAGGTTTTGAGTTTTTTTGATCTTGCTCCTCTAGCTCTTTCAATTTTGATGATAGCGTGTCAATTTTAGTTCTCTCCTTTCTTCTCATGTGGGCACTTATTGCTATATATTTTCCTCTAGAGACTGCTTTAAATGTGTCCCAGAGATTCTGGTATGTGGTGTCTTCGTTCTCGTTGGTTTCGAAGAACATCTTTATTTCTGCCTTCATTTCAGTGTTTATCCCGTCACCATTCAGGAGAATGTTGTTCAATTTCCATGAGGCTGTGCGGTTCTGGGTTGGCTTCTGAATTCTGAGTTCTAACTTGATTGCACTGTGGTCTGAGAGACTGTTTGTTATGGTTTCCGTTCTTTTGCATTTGCTGAGGAGTGATTTACTTCCAATTGTGTGGTCAATTTTAGAGTAGGTGTGATGTGGTGCTGAGAAGAATGTATATTCTGTGGATTTGGGGTGGAGAGTTCTGTAAATGTCTATTAGGTTTGCTTGTTCCAGGTCTGAGTTCAAGTCCTGGATATCCTTATTAATTTTCTGTCTCGTTGATCTGTCTAATATTGACAATGGTGTGTTGAAGTCTCCCACTATTAATGTGTGGGAGTCTATGTCTCTTTGTAAGTCTTTAAGAACTTGCCTTATGTATCTGGGTGCTCCTGTATTAGGTGCATATATATTTAGGATCGTTAGCTCTTCTTGTTGTATTGATCCTTTTACCATTATGTAATGTCCTTCTTTGTCTCTTTTGATCTTTGTTGCTTTAAAGTCTATTTTATCAGAGATGAGAATTGCAACTCCTGCTTTTTTTTGCTCTCCATTTGCTTGGTAAATCTTCCTCCATCCCTTTATTTTGAGCCTTTGTGTATCCTTGCATGTGAGGTGGGTTTCCCGGATACAGCACACTGATGGGTTTTGGCTTTTTATCCAATTTGCCAGTCTGTGTCTTTTGATTGGGGCATTTAGTCCATTTACATTTAGGGTTAATATTGTTATGTGTGAGTTTGGTCCTGTCATTTTGATGCTAGCTGGCTGTTTTGCCCATTGGTTGATGCAGATTCTTCATTGTGTTGCTGCTCTTTGCCATTTCGTGCGTTTTTGGAGTGGCTGGTGCTGGTTGTTTTTTTCTATGTGTAGTGTCTCCTTCAGGAGCTCTTGTAAAGCTGGTCTGGTGGTGATGAAATCTGTGAGTACTTGCTTGTTCACAAAGGATTTTATTTTTCCTTCACTTATGAAGCTTAGTTTGGCTGGATATGAAATTCTGGGTTGAAAGTTCTTTTCTTTAAGGATGTTGAATATCGGCCCCCACTCTCTTCTGGCCTGTAGGGTTTCTGCTGAGAGATCTGCTGTCAGTCTGATGGGCTTCCCTCTGTGGGTAACCCGACCTTTCTCTCTGGCTGCCCTTAGTATTTTCTCCTTCATTTCAACCCTGGTGAATCTGATGATTATGTGCCTTGGGGTTGCTCTTCTAGAGGAATATCTTTGTGGTGTTCTCTGTATTTCCTGGACTTGAATATTGGCCTGCCTTGCTAGGTTGGGGAAGTTTTCCTGGATAATATCCTGAAGAGTATTTTCCAGCTTGGATGCATTCTCTTCGTCACATTCAGGTACACCTATCAAACGTAGATTAGGTCTTTTCACATAGTCCCATATTTCTTGTTGACTTTGTTCATTCCTTTTTACCCTGTTTTCTCTAATCTTGCCTTCTGGTTTTATTTCATTGAGTTGATCTTTGACTTCTGATATCCTTTCTTCTGCTTGGTCAATTCGGCTGTTGAAACTTGTGCATGCTTCGTGAAGTTCTCATGTTGTGTTTTTCAGCTGCATCAATTCACTCATATTCCTCTCTAAGTTGTCCATTCTCATTAGCATTTTATCAAGTCTTTTTTCAAGGTTCTTAGTTTCTTTGCATTGGGTTAGAACATGTTCTTTTACCTCACGGAAGTTTCTTATTATCCACTTTCTGAAAGCTGATTCTGTCATTTCATCACACTCATTCTCCGTCCAGTCTTGTTCCCGTGCTGGTGAGGAGTTATGCTCCCTTGTAGGAGGAGAGGTGTTCTGGTTTTGGGTGTTTTCATCCTTTTTGCGCTGGTTTCTTCCCATCTTTGTGGATTTATCCACCTATTGACTTTGTAGTTGCTGTCTTTCTGATTTTGGTAATTTTAAGTCTGCAGCAGCTGAACTCATAAACCCCCTTTCTTCCCCCCAGGTGTTCTGGCCCAGGGAGTTAGGGCTTTATGCTTTTCAGCTGTGTTGCTACCGTTTTCCCTGCCCACAAGGTGGCAGTCTAGTCACAATCAGCCTGCAGAGGCTTCGCTGAGCTGCTGTGGGCTCCGCCCAGCTTCCGTGTGAACTTCCCTGCAGTCCTGTTTATATGGGTGTAGGTAGAACTGCTTCTGCTATGCTGGCCCGCCCCTGTAGTGACAGAGTCTCTGTAGTGGCGGGTTGTCTTGGTTACAGCAAATTGAACTGATGTAGTAAAAGTTGGCATCCTTGTCTTGTTTTTGATTATAGGAGAAAGTCTTTCATCCTTAAGCATGATATGAAAGTTTTTCATGAATGCCTTTTATCATGTGAAGGAAGTTCTCTTTTATTCCTGATTTGTTGAGTGTTTTTACCATGGTAGGCAATTGGATTTTGTCGAAGGCTTTTTCTGTATCTATTTGTAAGAATGTGATGGTTTTCCTTCATTCTCTTAATGTGATGTATTAGGTTGATTTTCATATGTTGAACTAAATACGTATTCCTGGAATAAATTCCCCTTGGTCGTGGAGTATAATATTTTAATATGCTGTTAGATTCAGTTTGATAGTTGTTGATATTTTTGAGAATTTTTACATCTATATTCATAAGTGATAATGATCTATAATTTTCTTGTGATATTTTTGTCTGGCTGTGATATCAGTTTAAGGCTGGCCTCATAGAATGAGTTAGGAAATGTTGCATCCTCTTCTAATTTTTGGAATATGTTAAGATGTATTTGTTTTATTATTATTATTTTTTTTTTTGAGATGGAGTCTCACTGTGTCACCCAGGCTGGAGTGCAGTGGTGTGATCTCAGCTCACTGCAACCTCCGCCTCCTGGGTTCAAGTGACTCTCCTGCCTCAGCCTCCTGAGTAGCTGGATTACAGGCATATGCCACCACGCCCAGCTAATTTTTGTATTTTTAGTAGAGATGGGGTTTCACCATGTTGGCTCAGGTGATCTGCTCACTTCGGCCTCCCAAACTGATAGGGTTACAGGCGTGAGCCGCCACTCTCGGCCTTATGTTAATTATTTTTAAATGTTTGGTACAATTCACCAGTGAAGTCATCTGATCCTGGACTTTGCTAGGAGGTTTTTGGTTACTGATTCATTCTCTTTACCTATGTCTCATCAGATTTTTCACTTCTTGAATCATTTGGGTAGTTTTTGTGTTTCTAGGAAGTTGTCCATTTTATCTAGGTTGTCTAATTTGTGGTGGACAATTGTCCATAGTATGTTTTATACTACTTCATATTTCTGTAAGGTTGCTAGTAATGTCCCCACATTGTATTTCATTTTAAAACTACTTAATTGATATGTAATTGACACATAAAAAAGCTCTATACATTTAATGTTAATGATAAGGGCATAAATGTATCCATTACTTCCCAAAGAGTCCTCCCTTTCCCTTTATTATCATTGTGTGTGTGTGGTAAGAACACTTAACATATCTACTGTCTTAGCAACGTTTAGATATATAATACATGATTGTTAGCTATAGATATTATGCTGTATATTAGTGTATTAGATAGGGAAAAAACACAAGGTGTTCTTCCTACTCTCACACACTCCACTCAACACAACACAGAACACTTTTGTGACCAAAATGTGTAGGCTTTTTTCCCTAAACATCAAACAGTTCTGCAACAGACACAAACAGAGTGTCTTATAATTCAATTCAATTATGACACTCTCTACCTGGAGTTATAGTCAAATTCTACAGGTCGAGGGGTCAGTCCCACAAGACAGCCCCCCACATCTAATGCAAGTTGAAAGCTCCAGATTGTTTTACATGTGCTTCTGACCTACCAGCTAATAATCAGGATTTTTCATGACCCTTTCCTCAGGTACAATTAATTTGTTAGGGTGACTTACAGAATTAAAGAAAACACTTACATTTAATGGTTTATCATATTAATAAAGGATATGACAAAGGGTATAGTTGAACGTCAAAGTGAAGACATACATGGGGTGAGGTCTGGAAGGTTTCTGAGTGCAGGAGCTTCTGTCCCCATGTAGTTAGGGTGGGCCACCTTCCTGCCATGTGTTCATCAGCCCAGAAGCTCTCCTAATTCTGTAGTTCAGGGATTTTTATAGAGGCTTCATCACACAGGCACAAATGATTATTAACTCAATCTCCAGCCCCTTTCCCCTTTCCAGAGCATGGGGAGGAGTAAAGCTGAAAGTTCCAAGCTTCTAATTACAGCTTGGTCTTTCTGCTGACGAACCCCCATCGAGGAGCCCACCAAGAGTTGCTTCATTAGAATAAAAGACAGTCCTATCACCCAGGAAATTCCAAGGGATTAGGAGCTCCATATCCAAGACTAAATATTAGATCAAAAGATATACCTAGCCTGCTGCTACTCAGGAAATTACAAGGGTTTTAGGAGCTCTGTGTCAAAAACCTGAGGTAGAGACCAAATATATATTGCTTATATCAGAATGTCATAAGTCTCCAGAATTTATTTATATTACATTCTGAAACTTTGTGCTCTTTAACCATTACATTCCCATTTCTTGCTCCCCCAGACCCTGTCAACCACCATTTACTTTCCACTTGTATGAGGTTGACTATATCAGATTTCTCATATAAGTGAGGTCATATGATATTTGTCTTTTTGTGTCTAGCTTATTTCACTCAGTACAACATGCTACAGGTCCATTTATGTTGTCGTGACTGGTAGGATTTTCCACTTTTTTAAAGCCTAAACAATATTCCTCTGTGTGTGTGTGACATTTTCTTTATCCATTCATCCATTGACACACTTTTAGGTTGTTTCTGTGTCTTAGCTATTGTGAGTAGTGCTGCAATGAACACGAAAGACAGGTAAGTTACCTCATATTACCTTCACTTCAGGATGCTTCTACTCATGGCAGAAGGTGAAGGGGAGCCAGCGTGTGTAGAGATCACATGGTGAGAGAGGAAGTGAGAGAGAGAAAGGGAAGTGCCAGGCTCTTTTTAACAACCAGCTCTCCTGGGACTTAGTAGAGCAGGAACTCACTCACCCGCTCCCTGAGGGAGGGTATTAATCTCTTCATGAAAGATCTGCTACCATAACCAAAACACTTCCCATTAGGCTGCACCTCCAAGATTAGGCATCAAATTTAACATCAGCGTTTTAGGGACAAGCATCCAAACTATAGAATCTTTTGTTAAGATCAATGTTTCTATGGAGATACAGGGGCTGGATCCTCCTATTCTGCAATTGTGCATTGTGCTGATGTGTTCTCTACTTCCTAATTTCAGTAACTTGGGTCTCTTCTTTCTTTTTTTTTTAATACAGTCTAGCTAGAGGTTTGTCAATTTTCTTAATCTTTTGGAGGTACCAACTTCTGGTTTCATTCAAACTCTCTATTTCTTTTCTATTCTCTATTGATTTTATCTCTGCTCCCATATTTACCCTACAGTTCTGCAGAATACCAGAACTCATTCCTTCTATACAGGTATAATTCTGTATCCAGGATTTTTATGTAGTGCTCTTTTACAACTTCTATATCTATTGATATCCTCACTTAGTTGAGATAATAGTTCTCCAGGCTTCCTTTAGTTCTTTGTTCACTTTGTTATATCCAAGCGAGTTGTTAGGAAAGCGCCACACTCTGAAATCTGATTATGAGTCCTTTATTGCTGGCGACTGAGAGTCAGCTCACACTCAAAAATCTCTCGGACCTGAGCAAGGGGTTTGATTCCTTTTTATACCTTGCTTAAGAAAGGGGAGGGGGAGCCTAGCTGAAGCAGAATTTGCAGAAGCAGAACAAGCAAGTTAGATAAGGAGGCTGGTAACTAGGAGGCAGGAGGTTCCCATGATTGCTGGTTACCAAGGATAGTATACATAAGTGGTTCCCATGATTGCTGGTTACCAAGTGGTGGCGGGGAGGGGGGGTGTATTCAGTACTTGCCATATAATCAATCAAGGGGGAATTCACAACAGTAAGTGGGTTTGCTAAGCAGGATATGGTTACAATGGTTATATGTTTCTATAACTCTAAGTACAACATGACCCAGCACAGGAACATGACCCAGATATGCACTCAAAGGAGAAATGGCAGGAGGGGTGAGACAGAGGTTAAGATGGAGTCTGTCTGGCTCTCAGCAAAATAGATTCTGTCTGGCTAACACAGGATAGGTTAACACAATTATTTCCCTTAGCTCTTTGAGCATATTTAAGACTGTTTATTTATAGTCTAAAGTCTTTTTTTAATATGGCAAATGTCTAGATTTACTTGGGGACTATTGCTATTTTTTTTCTTTCTGTGAATGAACCATACTTTCTTACTTTTTTGTGCCTCTAATCTGTTGAAAATGGGACATTTATATTATCATAGTATGGTAACTTTATAAATCAGGTTATCTCTTTTCCCTGGGTTTTTTTTGTTGCTATTTGTTGTAGGTTGTAATTTTTTGTTTGTTTAGTGATTTTTCTGATCTATTTTTAAAGATTATATTCTTTGTCATTTTTGGTCCCTGAAATCTCTGTTCTGTTTTCTCAGTGGTCAGTTAATGATTAAACATATTTTTAAAAATATCTAAAGTTAAAAAATGTTTTTAGTTATCTTACAGTCTTTGTAGATTGGCTCTGTGTTGGTGCACTCTTTCAGTGCTTAGCTTGGCCATTTACATCTCTGCATAGTCCTTCATTTCCTGCTTGCTAGAGCCTAAGGTAAAGGTCAGGTAGAAGTGAAATCTTTGAGTTTTCTCCAGTGTTTTCTGAGCAGGTGTCTCTTGCATGGCTTCTGGTTTCCCTTTTGTATACAGGAGCTTTTTAAATCCCTTACTCCCCACATATCTCCTTCACTAGCATTTTCCCCCAGGATCTTTGGTCTGTCTATGGCTTGTTCTATTATCTCTTATCCTAGGAGGCTGCAGCCTGTATGTCTGCCTTTAAATGCTTTCAACAAAAGTTTAAAGGCAGGCAAAAAAAAAAAAAGCAACCTCTGAGCTAACCCCTCTGGGAGCCTTCAGACAGGTCAAAACACAAAACCACATTTATGTGAGAACAGTGTCCAAATTGCCTCTCTGGCTACAGCAAGCCACACCAGGAACACAAGCAGCTGTCCCTATGGCCGCCTCCTAGCTAGCTGGTGTATGTTGTAGGCAGTTAAGATGTCATAATGTTCTCTCATTGAAATTTAGTACCTTTTAAAAATTAAGTGTTCCCTTTATTGTTGTAATTCTTAAATTATAATCTATCTTCCAAAATATTTGATTCTGATTGTTTTTTCTTTAATGGAGTTTTGGAGTTTCCTCCTCTGCCATTTTCAGTGATGTCACTCACTTGAGAAATTTTAAACATAAGCCTACCCACACAGAGAGATGAAGTTGTATTTCACATTAATTGACTGGTCAAATGAATATTATGTAGATAATTTTGAAGTCTCAAACAAGTAATGAGCCTAGGTACATTACTGAAACAAGCAAATCCCTGGAATAACCTACTTTCACCTTAGGACATAAAGAATTCCTACAGCTGAAATTTAAAGGAAAATAAGTACCTCATAGTCAAAAATCACAAAACACCCTAGAGTAAATTAAATCATAGGGTCAAGTTCCTGAAAAATCAAAATTCCCAGGAACCTCATATTTTAGAATTTTTATAACATGTAATATGAAATATTATAATAGGCTCCTAAGTGAAAAAGCATTAAAATTATTAACAAAGTACCAACAAAAAATCCAAATATATTGTAAAATTAAATATAAACTTTTTACATAGAAAAATGATATACTAATTGAAATGGAAACCATAAAGAATATTAAAACCAAATAAAAAGGAGTTTAAGTGGAATTTAGAATTGAAATTTATTCTGCAGTTAGCATTAAGACACAAAATATTACAAGTAGAAAGGAAAGAGAACATGAGGCAGAGGCACCATTTCAAGAGACAATGGTTGAGGGTTTTTTAGAACTGATGAAAGACAGAACCACATCAAAAACCCCAGTGAATCACAAGCAACTGAGTAAAAAGATACATACATTTAACACATCATAGTATAATTGGGTACAGTAAACTCATATACAGAATATTAATAGGAGCTAAAGAAAAATAATTTGCCTTCAAAGTAATACCAATTATACATGCAGCTAATAATCAATAGTAGTAGTGAAAAACAGAAAACAACCAAATTAAGTACTAAATGTAAAAGAAACAAACCTGTTAATCTAGAATCCTACCTCCAGAGAATAAGAGGGAAAAAATTATTATCATGAATCTAGCCTTCTCTTAGGTACTGGGAAATACACAGTTAGTCTAGCAGCTAACTCTTAGGTACTGGGAAATACACAGCAAGGAATAACAGGTGAAATAAATTATAAATATTCAATCAGACAAATCCTGAATGTGGACATTATGCAAAACAATCAGTCTGGGAACTTAAAAACGTCAGTGTCACCAAAAAAAGTTGAAGGGAACAACTGTTGTAGATTAAATAAGATTTAAGAAATATATCAATAACTTCTTAGTCATCCAGACAGCTAAAAAAATGTATCAATAACTAATAGCTAATAGAAAGCATTATCTGTGATTGGAACATGGTTTGTAAAGGGAGCTATAAGCCACATTTTGGAACAATTTGAAAAATTTAAATATGGAGTGTATTTCAAATCTAAGGAATTATAGTTAAACTTATTAAGAGAGTTATAGTGGCATTTTAGTTATTTAGGAGACTGTTAATATACTTTGAAGATGCATAACAAATTATTTAGGGATTACATGTTACAATGTAATTTACTTTGAATTGTTTAGCAAAAAAAAAAAATATTAAAAATGATGAATAGCAAGATCCAGGTATAGATGTATATCTCAAAATAGTAATAATTATTGAATCCAGGTGAGTGTATAGGTGATTGTTATTCTTTCTATTTTATGTATGATCTAAGATGTTTATAATTTTTTAAAAATGAAAAAAATTAGATTGAAATAAAACCATTTTTAGATAAACGGCAATAGAGAGGTTTGCCAAAAACAATTTTACAAAAAGGAATTTTAAAATTTTACTTTGGAGGAAAGGTGAAGATTTGAGATGCAGGGAGGAGTGAACAGCAACAAAAGTAGTAAAGACACATAAATCTAAAGTAATACTGACTTAAAACAATGATGTCTTGTAAGATAAAAACATGGCAAAAATTAAATATATTACAATACAATAATGTAAGACGAGGGATGATTTCAGTTAAAAATGTCATGAGTATGGGAGGAGGGTTACAAGAGTGATTTGGCTTAATTTTTTTAGATAAAAATGTATACGGTAATTAACTACTAAAGTAATAGAAGTAGGGTGTAACATTTTTGAAGTAGCAGATTTTTAAAATATGGAATGAGGAAAAATACTCAAATCAATTCAAAATAAAGAAAGGAGAAAAAAAGCAGATGAGGTTAGGAAGGTAGAAAGCACAAAATAAAATGGAAATACATTTGAATATATTATTTGTTACAAAAATGTAACCTGATTAACACTCAATGAACAAGGAATTTCAGACTGGATGAAAAAAGAATCCAAGTATATTTGGTTTACAAAAGAGATGCCTGAAACAAAGATACAGAATGATTGAAAGTATGTTAATTTAAAATGATACACCATGCTAACTAATTGAAAACCTTGCGTAGTCTACTAAATTTGAAAAAATAGAGTTTGATCAAGATGGTACCTTCATAATGATAAAATGTTTAATTCATCAAGAATGCCTAACAAATGTTTTGTTTACCTAAAAATATAGCTTTAAAATATATATACAAAAATTCAAAGAATTACCTGAAATAGATATGTCCATGATCATGGTGAGAGAGTTAAAGACTAAAATTGTTACATCAAGGAGCAAAAAACAAGTGATAGAAGATTTCAACAACACAGTAAGCTTGATTTCATGAATGCATGTAAAACACTGCACCTAACAATTGCAGAATATGCATTGCTTAAAACAAAAATGGAACATTTTACTGAAAGTGACCACAGAAAGGGTTATAGAACAAATCTCAACAAATTTCAAAGGATTGTTATATAGATCACATTCTTTGACTATAATGCAAGTAAGTTAGGAATCAATCACAAAATGACAACTAGAAACAAAAAAAATGTTTTGAAATTTAGGCAGTCTTGAAAATAATTTACTCATTAAAGAAGTCAGATCGAGCTTATAAAATGCTTACAACTGAACCATAATAAAAATATTTTACAACAACCTCATTAACATCTTGGGGTTAAATGTGAATCAGGCTTGGCTCTCACAAACACATTACATTTTCAGGACAATGCTATGAGGTTTTCCATTTTGTAAACAAAGAAACTGTGTCTTCACAAAGGTGAGAACAAAATGTCTCAATATGCCTCACAATATTCCCCATGTTTTAAACTCAATCATTGTTTTCTGGCAACAAAAATAATAAATGCTTGTTGTAAATGAAATCCAACAATACAAAAGTATACATCCCATGGATCTTCCCTTCTTCTTCCTCCTTATAGAAAATACTGTGGATTTTTAGGTTAACAATATATCTGATTTGTCGTTCCTTTTTAAAAAGTTAACAATGTCTCTTTCCTGTTTTCCATTTCATATACAAATCTCATGTCTTCTTTTAAAAGACTGCCTAATTTTCATTTCTATGGGAGGTTTACTTAATCATTCCCCTGAGTGAGGGACATTGTACTTGTTTCCCATTTTCACTACTGCAAACTACCTACAACAGTAAACCTTCTCCTTATACAACTTGGACTTGAGAAAGAAGTATATCTACATGAAAAGATCTAGACCAAAACTTTTACCAGAAGTCCTGAAGATTGTATTTTACTGTTTGTTTCAAATCTTCTGAATGTTAGTGTTAATTTACATTCCTGCCAACAATGTATTACAAAGTCTGATTCCTATATGTTTTAAAATACTGGTTATCCTTTATATTTTTAATTTTTAAATAAGTTTGATAGGGAAAAAAACTATTCTTTTCAGGATAATTCATTTAAATGGTCACATAGCTTTTCAGCCTATGATTTTGACATGATTGAGCCAATTCATATTGGTGACCATTTAAAATTATCATTTTTTCCACATAATAATGCAATAATGAACATTGTAGTAGGATGAAAAATTGTTTCCCAAATGATACTCACATCCTGATTCCTGGAAACTACAAATGTTACCCTATATGGCAAAAAAAAAAAAAAAAAAAAAAAGTCTTTGCAGATGTAATTAACTTAAGGATTTTGAGATAGGAGATTATCCTGGATTATCAACAGGGCTTTAATGTTTATAAGTGTCTTTATAAGAGACAGGCAGAAGGAAATTTCACACAGAAAAAAAGGCAGTGTGACAAAAGAGGCAGAGATGCCCTATTGATAATCCAGGATAATTTCCTATCTCAAAATCCTTAAGTTAATTACATCTGCAAAGACCCTTTTTTGCCATATAAGGTAACATTTGGTGCCACAAGCTAATTAATGCCAGCAGCCACCAGAAAAGGCAGGAAAGGAATTATTCCCAAGAACCTCTGGAGATAGTGTGGCCCTGCCAACACCTAGATTTCAGATTGGCAGTAGTGATTTTGGATTTCTTCCCTCCAGAACTGTAAGAGAATTCATTTCTGTTGTTTTAAGCCTCCTGTTATACAGAAAGTTGTTAAATCAGCAATAGGAAACTAATATAAAAGTTTTCTTTTAAATTCAGCTTTTATTTTAGATACAGGGGGTACATGTGTAGGATTGTTATATGGGTATATTGGACCCAGGTAGTAAGCACAGTCCCCAATAGGTAGTTTTTCAACCCACACCTCACCTTCCTCCCTTCCCTGCCTAGTCATTGCAGTATCTTTTGCTCCCATGTTTATGTGTGTGTGTAGCAATGTTTAGCTCCCACTTACACTTACATAAGAACATGCAATATGTGGTTTTCTGTTCCTGCATTAATTTGCTTAGAATTATGGCCTCCAGCTCCATCTATGTTGTTGCACATGTCATGATTTCATTCTTTTTTATGGCTGTGTAGTATTCCATGGTATATATGTATCATATTTTCTTTATCCAATACACCATTGTTGGGTACCTAGATTGATTACATGTCTTTGCTATTGTGAATAGCATGGCAATGAACATACAAGTGCATATGTCTTTTTGTATAATGATCTACTTTCCTTTGGGTATATACCCAGTAATGGAATTGCCACATTGAATGGTGGCTCTGTTTTAAGTTCTTTGAGAAATCTTGAAAAACTGCTTTCCATAGTGGCTGAACTAATTCACATTCCTACCAACAGTGTCTAAACATTCCCTTTTCTCTGTAGGTTTGCCAGCATCAGTTTTGTTTTTGTTTGTTTGTTTTGTTTTTTTCTTTTTGGTTTTTGTTTTTGACTTTTTAATAATGACTCTGACTGGTATGAGATGATATCTCATTGTAGTTTTGATTTGCTTTGCACTGATGATTAATGATGCTGAGTATTTTTCATGTTTGTTGGCTGCTTTTATGTCTTCTTTTGAATATTTCTACATAGCAATAACATCCAGGCTCAGAGTCAAATCAAGAATGCAATCACATTTACAGTATCCACAAAGAAAGTGAAATACCTAGGAATATAGCTAACCAAAGAGGTGAAAGATCTCCACAAGGATAACTATAAAACATGCTGAAATAAATCAAAGATGACACAAATAAATGGAAATCAAACATCCCATGCTCATGGACTGGCAGAATCAGTATCATTAAAATGGCTATATTGGCCAAAGCAACTTACAGACTCAATGCTATTCCTATCAAACTGCCAATTTCATTTTTCACAGAATTAGAAAAAATCTGTTTTAAAGAACAAACCTAGAGGCATCACACTGGCTGACTTCAAACTATATCATAAGGCTACTAACCAAAACATAATGGTACTGGAACAAAAACAGACACATAGGTGAGTGGAACAGAATAGAAAACTCAGAAATAAAGCTGCATACCTACAACCATCTGATCTTTGACAAACTTGACAAAAACAAGCAATGGGGAAAGGATTCCCCATCCAATAAATAGTGCTGGGATAACTGGTGAATCATATGCAAAAGAATGAAACTAGACTCTTACTTTTCACCATATACAAAAATTAACTGAAGATGGATTAAAGATTTAAATGTAAGATATCGAACTATAAAAATCATAGAAGAAAATGTAGGAAATATTCTTCTTGACATTGGCAAGTCTTCTGCATAGCAAATGAAACTATCAACAGAGTAAACAAACAACCTACAGAATGGGAGAAAATATTCACAAACTATGCATCCAACAAAGGTCTAATATCCAGAATCTATAAGGATATAAAACAAGTCAACAAGCAAAAGCCAAGTAACCCCATTTAAAAAGTGGACAAAAGACATTAACAGACACTTTTATTTTCATTTGTCAAAGTATACGTTTTCTGTGCACTATCTGACTCATTCTTACACAGAATGAATAGGTTTGCCCTCTTTCTTCACTCTCAGATACTGTGATTACAACACAGGGTCCTACAGGACTATATGTGTGCATGTCTGTGCACGGAGAATGAAGTGTAAATCTTAAGGAACATGTGAGGACAAGTAAAGCAAAATGAGTAAAGGGTATGAAAAGAATTGTAATAAAATAAGAAATAAAGACTGACCAACTAAAATGTTAAGCTATCTTCATATTTACATGTAATGAAAAAAAATACTGGTTTTCATCTATGACATTTGTGAAGTTTTTCATTTCAATTATTTGACACATGAAATGAGAGAAGATGAGTAAACAGGTGTGTTGATAACTTCTCTAAAGACTGCAATATGATATGATTTTTATGCAAGAATAATTTTAAGTAAGTATCAATGAACATAAAATGTTCATACTTTTATGTCTAGTGCTTTCACTTTCAGAAATAAATCATTAGGAAATTAAGTGGACAGGTGGAATAAGACAAAATGTGTATATGAGAATGTTTTTCACAGCTTAAGATATTAGGCAGTCTCTGTTTATTATTTCATGCTAACAGCAAAAAAGGTGACTGACAGTTTATCTTAATGGTAGCACTAATAAGTGCTATAGGTATCAATTAAGCCACCAATACTAGGGAGCTGTAAGAGCTTCTAAAAGGAAAGCAGATGATAATTAAAAGTGACAGTATGTATTAGTCCATTCTCATGCTGCTATGAAGAAATACTCGAGACTTGGTAATTTATAAAGAAAAGAGGATTAATTGACTCACAGTTCTGCAGGGATTGGGAGGCCTCAGGAAACTTACAATCATGGCAGAAGGGGAAGCAAACACATCCTTCTTCACAAGGTGGCAGGAGGGAAAAGTGCTGAGCAAAGGGGAAAAAGCCTATTATAAAACTGTTAGATCTCACAAGAATTTACTTACTGTCACAAAAACAGCAGCATGGGGATAATCAATTACCATGATTCAGTCACCTCCCACTGGGTCCCTCCCACAACACATGGGGATTATGGGAACTACAGTTCAAGATGAGATTTGGGTGGGGATACAGCCAAAACATATCACAGTGTGTCCACCTAATTAGGCTTATACTCAAATATTAGATATCAGTGGCTTCCCTCCTCTCTGGTTAATTTTATAAGTGTAACAAAAACTGCTTCACATTCTCTAAACCTATCATTGCATGACACCAATAAAGCAAAGAATTAGGTTTGGGCCCCTAGTATCTGTAGAGGACAGCAAAAGATACAACAGGGAAGAGTTCTCAGGGTCTATACCTTTCCATCCTGTCGAAGCCAGGACATCTACTTCATGCATGAAGAGCTGCTATTTGAAAGACAAAGCCCAGGAATCTTTATCTTCCTACTGAGTAGTAATTATATAATCAGCACCACGCTAGACACTGGGTTGAAGTGATAAAATGCACAGACATAATTTGATAGTGACCGTGAAAATTAGAAGGGATCATGGATTTCACTACTGTCTTTTACTGTTTCATTCTTCTTCTAGTGTAGCACTACCTTAAAGAGATTAAAATATGATATCTGACTTTAAATATGTAACTGTTTATAATGAAGCTACAATAATTAGTTTGGTGATGAATTAATAATAGAACAGTAGAACAGACTAGAATATACCAACTGACCAAAATAGAGATATTTAATATATGATAAAAATGGCCTAACTGTGGGCAAAAGATGGATTCTTCAAAAAATCATATTTAGAGAGTGATGACAGGGAAAATGGTGGCGTAGGAAGTGTTAAGAATCCATCTCTCCATGTAGACAACAATTGTACTTCAGGAAACTAGAAACTGTCTGATGTGACTCTTTTGGAAATCTTGATTCTACTTGAACTCTTTCAGCTTCCAGGGGAAAATATTGCTGGTAAACTGTAGTGATTATCAGTTCATTTTAGCTGTCAGTGCAATAGGAGCTACTCATACTCCAGCCCCCTTCCAAGCCCCATGTCAGTGTAGGGACAGCAACCTGTGTCTCTGGCATGGCTTGTTAGAGTTACAGTGCATAATAAGGCCATTGTCCTCCAAATATCAACGTTTTGTGTTCTGTTATGGATAGCTGATTCTGATTGCTGAGGTGCAGGTAAATAATCCTGGCAACTGTCGTTCTACCCCTCACCAGCTGAAGTGGCTTCCAGAGGATTTCAGGGAGCCTCATCATTTTTTTTTTTTTTTTGGACATTCAAAAACAACTGCATATACAGGGTAATTTAGAAAGGCACTATGTATGCCCAAGGAAAGATACAGTCCCAGAAAATACCTGAGAAGATTGTGACTATTCCATCATTTTAACCCTCATGAGTAAAGCTCCCAACAGACGTGTTAGACTTTTTATGCTACCTGACAGCTATTTTTCACAAGTCTCTCATGTAATGTGAACAATAAATATATTTTTATTATTATTGTTTGAGACAGAGTCTCACTCTGTTGCCCAGGTTGGAATACAGTGGCGTGATCTCAGTTCCCTGCAACCTCTACCTCCTGGGTTCAAGTGATTCTCATGCCTCAGCCACCCAAAAAGCTGGGATTACAAGTGTGTGCCACCATTCCTGGCTAATTTTTGCATTTTTATTAGAGACAGTGTTTAGCCATGTTGGCCAGGCTGGTCTCAAACTCCTGGCCTCAACCTATTGGCCTATCTCAACCTCTCAAAGTTCTGGGTATTTTTGTTACTTTAAGTTGCCCAGATTTGGGGGCCATTTGTTACTGCAATATAATGTAGAACATCATTACAATTATAGAACATATTAAAATAATAGGATTCCATTTTTTACCTTTCATATGAACAAAAATAAAAGTTGGATAATTTCCAGTGCTGACAAGGTGTTTCTGAAACAGACAGTTTCATTTTTTTAAATATTCTTTTTTTCATTGAGAAATAAAAATTATATAAGTGTATGATGTCCAACATGATGTTTTGATATACAGATACATTGTGGAATGACTAAATCAAACTAATTAGCACATCTGTTCCACCTCATGAGTTTGTCACAAATTAACAAATCTCCTATACTCATATATTTGGGTTATATCTATGTTTTCCTATTATAAACAATTCTGTGAGGAACATCCCTGTGGGAAATTTCTAGTACTAAATGATACATTTCACTTGTGTATTTTTTATTTGTGTCAGCCCAGTTATAGTTCTTCCCCTGTTTCACCGAGCAAGATTACCTGGGTGAATTCTAAGATATGGAGAAAAGATCTTGAAAATCTGGAGATTATGCAGGTGCTTGTGTTTGCTGATGCTGGGATCAATTCTGTTTTTCTGTTTATCTACACTTTGAGTGCACTCTCTCCAAGGTGTTTTTTCTTTTCTAAAGTCAGCCCCATAGATGAAGGAATAGCAGAGTATTAATATTCTTGTAGCTAAATTGATTTGCACATCCTTAGCTATTTCCTTAGGGAAACATTCTAGAAGTAGAATTCCTGGCTCAAACAATCTCTGTTAAATAACTCTTAGTTGTATTTTAAAAATTACAATCGCCTTCTGTCACTTTCTCTATAGTGGCACAGAAACGCTTATCCAGTGATCAAGTACCTGAACATCGAAGAGAAGTAGAATTTAAATGGCCTTGAGAGACTTGTGAAAAATAGCTGTCAGGTAGCATAAAAAGTCAAAAATTCCTCAAGTAGCATAGATTAAAAAGTCAAAAATTTTAGTGTCAGCTGCAATATATAAAGAGCTTAGAAGTCATCACTCCCAAATTTAAATAAGAAAAAGCTAACAAACTAAAAACAAATGGCCTATTTTTTGGACCTATTAGAGAACTAAGGTCATAGGCAAACCAATACTACAAAATCTGGAGAAACAGTACATTCAGAGTCAAAGCTGAAATCGGCTTATATAGAATAAAATTTACTAGAGCCATAAACTGGTAAGGACACTTAAATGTTAATTTAATGAATTGCTTACACTGACTGTACAGCAGCAGGAGAGTGAGAAGTTCAGGGAGTCAGTCTCATAGGGGCTTTTTATGGATTTAAACTTCAGGAAACTCCCTCAGTTCTTACGTTGAAGAACCAAGAATTATCTCCTTGTGAATCTGGCAGAGGGAGAGGAAATACAACTATTTTTAAGTACACCCAGAGCATTCTCCATACAACTGACTACTCTTAAGGGAGACAAACTACTGGAGCCTTGTCCCACCTGGGGACAGGCATTTCACCAATTCCAACTCCACCTAGCATTCTTGTCTCACCTTAAGAGGAAAAAAGTTAAGAAACACTTGTGAGGGCACAGGCCAAAGGAAAATATCCAATTCTAGCCCCTTCTACATTTCCTGTCTCACTTAAGGTTAACAAAAAAATGAGAAGCACTTGTGAATGTCACTAAATGGGCAAAAGTTCACGAAAACACTGAAACCTAAAAATAAGACCATGAAATACTTCTCCTTCCCATCTCCTCCCACCTCCATTTCTACTACATCAATAAGGCTACTGTATTATAGCAGGATATTAAAACAGAAGAAACTGTACATATCAGACCATATTTAAGAAGTCTCTAGGGAAACCCAATGATAACAGGGAAGACTAAAGCAAGGACATGAGAAGAAAATTAAGCTATAGCAAACAATAAACACAGCCTAACTGCTAGCCAGACTAAAGGCCTACTTACCTCAATTTCTTTTATCCAGTACATCATATTGATCTTTCAACAAGAAAATACAAGTATACTAACAGAAAAATACTAAGGAATCAAGACCTAGAGTAAGTATCAGAATTAGTTTGGTATATGGCAGAGACTTTGGAATTATCTGACCAGGAATTTAAAACAACTATGATTAATATGCTAACTGCCCTAATGGAAAATGCAGACAACATGCAAGAACAGATGGTTACTGTAAACACTCAAATTGAAAGTCTAAGAAAGAAACAAAAGAAAACTGCCAGAAATAAAAAACAGAACTGAAGAGTGCCTTTGATGGGTTCCCCAGTAAACTGGACATGGCTGGAAGTAGAATCAGTGAGCTTGAAGAAATGACAATTGAAACTTCTAAAACAGAATGCAGAGATAAAAGAGGAGAAAGATGGAACAGAGTATCCAAGAACTGTAGTACAATTACAAAACGTGTAACCTATATGTAATAGGAATAACAGAGAAGGAAGGGAGAATGGAACAGAGATATTTGATGTCAGAATGGCTGAGAATTTTTCAAAATTAATTACATACAACAATCCACAGATCTAGGAAACTCAGAGACCATGGAGTAGGATAAAAATCAGAACATCTACACCAGTTATATTATATTCAACCTGCAGAAAATCAAAGACAAAGGGAAAATATTTTAAAAGCCAAATTAAACAATTACCTACAAAGCAGCAGGGATAAAAATTGAATTCAGATTTTTTTTTTCAGAAACCGTAGAAGCAAGAAGGGAGTGGAGTAACATATTTAAAGTGTTGAAGGAAAAAAAAAAAAAAACACCAACATAGAATTCTATGAAATTACCCTTCTAATCTAAAAAAAGACATTCTGGATATTCTCAAATAAAAATTGAGAAAATTTGTTCCCAATAGACCTGGCTTGTAAAGATATCAGTAGACAATCTCCAGACAGAAGGAAAATTATGCAGGTCAGAAATTCAGATTTACATAAAGAAAAGAAGCGTGTTAGACAAGGAATAAATGAGAGGAAAATTAAATCTTGCATTTTTCTTATTAATTTATTTAGCAGATAACAGTTTGTCCAAAACAATAATGTTAGCAACAATGTATGTGGTCATTACAACTTATAGATAAGTGTAATAAATGACGACAATGGTATAAAGGATTGGAGGGACAAATTAGAAATACCCTGTTATAAAAGTACTTCTGTCGAGGGAAATTTTTAAATAACCTAAAAAATATGAAAATACAACTTATCAAAGTTGTGGGATGTAGCAAAGCAGTGCTTAAAAAGAAGTTTATAGCATTTAATTAATATATTAGAAAAGAAGATCTATAATCAGTAATCTAAGCTTCTAAGGAAGCTATACAAAGAAGAGCAAATTAAATTCAAATTAATCAAGAGTTAAAAACTAGGCAGAAATCAAAGATATTTAAAATAGGAAATCAATGGAAAAACTCAATGAAAAGAAAAGCCAATTCTTTGAAAAGATTTAAAACATTTATAAGTGTCTAGGCTATGAAAAAGAGAGAAGGCACAAATTGTTAATATCAGAAATAAAGGAAGGCCCATCACTACTCTCCTGTTGACATTAAAAGATAATACAAAAATATTATGAACAACTTTGTCCAAAACTTTGATAACCTAGCTGGAATGGAATTATTCCTTGAATGACACAATCTACCAAAACAAACCCAGGGAGAAAGAGATAATCTGCCTAAGCCTATAACCATTAAAATAATTGCATCATAGCAAAGACATAGAATCAACCCAAAAGCCCATTAGTGATAGACTGGATAAAGAAAATGTGGTACATATACACCATGGAATACCATGCAGCCATAAAAAGGAATGAGATCATGTCCTTTGCAGGGACATGGATGGAGCTGGAAGCCATTATCCTCAGCAAACTAACACAGGAACAGAAAACCAAACATTGCATGTTCTCACTTGTAAGTGGGAGCTGAACAATGAGAACACATGGACACAGGAAGGAGAACAACACACACGGGCCTGTTGGAGGGGGTGGGGGAGGGAGAGAATCAGGATAAATAGCTAATGCATGTGGGGTTTAACACCTTGGTGATGGGTTGGTAAGAACAGCAGATCACCATGGCACAAGTTTACCTTTGTAACTAACCTGCACATCCTGCACATGTATCCCAGAACTAAAATAAAATTTAATTAAAAAAAATAAGAAATTCAATCAATGCATGATACACTTCCAAATGAGAAAGCACTAGACCCAGATGGGTTCACTGGTGAATTCTACCAAACATATAAGGAAAAACTTATAACAATTCCATACAATCTTTCACACAAAGAAGAACCCAAGGGAATACTTTCTTTAAAAATGCGATTTGGTCAGCATTACCCTAATATGAAGACCAGGTAAAAAAGTTACAAGAAAGTAAAATAAATGAACATCCCTTACACACATAAATGTAAAAATCATCAACAATTATTAGCCTATCAAATCCAGCAATGTATAAAAAGAATTATATGCCATGACCTAGTAGAATTTATTCTAGGTATGCAAGAATGTTTCAACATTCAAAAATCAATTAATATAATCCATCTCATCAAAAGGCTAAAGAGGAAAAATGATACAGTTACATCAATAGAGCAGCAAAAGTATTTGGCAAAATCTAACACTCATTCATGATTTTAAAAAGAGAAACTCAGAAAACTAGGGACAGAGGTGTTGTGGGCTGAATGTGTATATCCCACCCCAAATGTGCATGTTGAAGGTCCAACACCCAATGTGATGGCAATATAGAGGTGGGACCTTTTGTAGTTAATTGGGTTTAGATTAGGTCATGAAGATCGAACTCTCAAAATGGGATCAGTGCCTTTATAAAAAGAAACACCAGAGAGCTTGACCTCTCTCTCTCCTCCTACATGCACACACCGAGGAATAACCATGTGAGAACACAATGAGACAGTTGCTGTCTACAAGCTAGGAAGTGAGACCTCATCAGGAACCAAATCTGATGACACTTTGATCTTGGACTTCCCAGCCTTCACAACTGTGAGAAATGAATGTCTATTATTTAAGCCACTTAGTATATGACATTTTGTTATAGCAACCTGAACTGACTAAGACAGAGAGAACTCTTTATACTTAATAAAGAACATCTACAAAAAATCTACAGCTAACATCATAAGGGTAAGAAACTAAATGCTTCCCTGCTAAGATCAGGAACAAGCCAAGGATGTCCCTTTTCACTAATCCTATTCAACATTGTACTGGAAGTCCTAGCTAATGCAGTAACACAATAAAATCAAATAAAAGGTACACAGATGTGGAAGGAAGAAATAAAACTATCTTTGTTCACAAATGACATCGTCATCATCATCCTTATTATTATTTCTGAGACAGAGTCTAGCTCTGTATTTTTAGTAGAAACGGTGTTTCATCATATTGGCCAGGCTGGTCTCGAACTTCCTGGCCTCAAGTGATCCTCTCACCTCCCAAAGTCCTGGGATTACAGGCGTGAGCCACTGCACCTGACCCACAAATGATATTATATCTATATGGAAAAATCTTTCAAAATTGCCCTTATATGCTCTCAGCAAACTAGTATTTCATGCATGAGAAATAAAAAGAAAAAGGTGCCCCCAAAGACCACTGAACCTCTCATTGTGAAACAGAAGCACATGAGTTTTAAATAGAGAAGACAGGAGGGGCCTCTGAACAGTTTGTTCTCCAAGCAGCCAAGCAAACCTTCACTAAGGAGAACCACATTCTAGGATTTATCATTGTTCTTAAATTACGTATCTCAGATCCAAAAGTTCAACTTGCTGAAGGTTTTGATGTGTTTATGCCTAAAACTTCACTGTACTCTGTATTGTCAAAGTAAACCTTTTGTTTAGAAAATGGTGTGTGCATTTTTTTGTGACAAGACTTTGGCTAACTCCTTACCCAACTGTAAGGGAAAGAAAGGACTTGACAAGAACCAAAAAGACTAAACCAAAATATTGTGTGCACAATAAAAGTGAGAAGTGTTACAGCATTCCAGAAAGGATTAACATGACAGCTAGCACAATGAAACCATAAGCATTCTGCAACTAAATTGACAAGCAAAGAAAGAAGTTTGGGAACATAATAAGAAAATGAGATCAAGAGGTATACTGAGGCTGGACAAGAACTTACATATCCTATAGCTATTGATGACTCATGAAGGATTTTACATGTGAGTGAATAATATGAAATTACTTAGAAATAGATCACTGTACAGAAGCCCAATAGAACTTTCTATCATGATGAAAATATTCTATATTTGAGGTATCCAGAATTGTCCCACTGGCCACCATAGCCATCAAGTGACTATTGAACACTTGAATCCAACCTCCACCTCCTGGGCTCAAAAGATTCTCCTGCCTCAGCCTCCCAAGTTGCTGGGGGGAGTACAGGCACTCACCACCACACCGCATTAATTTTTGTATTTTTAATAGAGATGTGGTTTCGCCATATTGGCCAGGGTGGTCTCAAACTCCTGACCTCAGATGATCCGCCCGTCTCGGCCTCCCAAAGTGCTGGAATTACAGGTGTGAGCCACCACACCTGGCCAGTTTTTCTATATTTGCTTGTAGGTAGCCAGTTGTCCTTTCACCATTTGAAGACAAGTCACCATTTCCTCCAGTAAATAGTATTGGCACTCTTTTCTCCTATCAGATAACCATAAATATACAGGTTTATTTCTGGATTCTCAGTTGTATTCCAACAGACATCTATATGTCTATCGTTTTGCCAATATCACCATCATGATAAGTGTAGCTTTGTAGTAAGTTTTAAAATTCGGGAAATTGAGTTCCTCCAACTTTTTCTTCCATGATTGTTTTGGCTATTTTGAATCCTTGGATTTAGAATAAATTTGTCATTTTCATAAAAGAAGTGAAGTGATATTTTGATACAGATTGTGCAGAATTTGTAGATAAAATTGGGGCATAATGCCATCTTAATAATATTCTGTCTTCAGTTCCATGAACAGGAAATTTTCTCTCATTTGTTTAGATTTCATTTTATTTATTTCAATAATATTTTGTAGTTTTAAGTATACAAGTTATCTATTATTGGTTAAATTTATCTCCAAATATTTTATTCTTAATGGTATTATAAATGGAATTGTTTTATAGATTGTATTTTCAGATTGTTCATCACAAGTGTATAGAAATGAATTGATGTTCGCATATTTTTCTTGTATATTACCACACGGTTGAACTTGTTTATTAGTTCTAATAGTTTGAACCACTCTATAGGGTCTGTTTATGGGTTCCAATGAGGAAGGAATGGTTGAAATCTCTTGAATGATACTGCTGTTTACCTCTTGAGTGTGTGGCCCCCAGTGCCCAGAGAACAGAAGTACTCAGACCTTGCTTATTTGCAGCTGCTCCCCGACCCATGAGGATGTGGGTACTCACTCACAGACTAAACGCAGCAGTCACTTTCATTCATTCATAACCACATGCTGAGAGACAAGAATGTGCCATGCTGTGTGCCAGGCAGCATGGCAATCCCTACATTAGCTCTAAGGCTCAGTCAGCCCCTAGTTGTCTGTCTCATATTTAAAGGGTCGTGAAGAGGACTCACTCCAGCCACAGAGATTTCCTTCCTAGGAAAGCTGCCCCACTGGAGCCACACCAATATGGGTGACTGCTTCCATCTCTGCTCATCAATGTCTGTTGATAAGTTCAAACTGTAGAGAGGGCCCCACAGAGAGGATACTTTCCAGTGTCCCATCTTCGTAATGGCTGGCCAGAATTTCTCCTCAGCTTCTTTGTGTGATCCTCTCTCCCACACTCTCTGCACCCTCCTTTCCCTGGGTCTAATACATCACCCAAGATCCCCTATATTAATTTATAATCAGAGAATCTAAACATAATTTATGTACACAGCCATGTGTGTGTTTACACACTGAAGCAGAGATTCCAAAGAATTATGCACAATGCATTTTGGGCAAAATAAATAAGACCTTGAAAAGCATGGAAGGAGAAAATAACAATATTTGTTCTTCCCATATTACTTAAAATAATATTGCTCTTTATGACATTCCTGTATTAATTTAGCCCCACCACATACATACATTTTCCAGACCATGGGAAATTTTTTATAAAGCTATAATATTTTTTTAAAAAAGAAAACCAGAAAGATTTTTTTCAATGTTTTGGTGTCTTGAACTTTTTTTCTAATTTTGTGAGAGGATAATGATTCCTGTCAAAAGGAGGCAAGTTCTCGGGGTGATTCACAATCACCAGTGGAACTTGATAGCCTTGCCAATGGAAACAGTCAAACAATCGCCATATATTTTTTCACAGGAATAAATGAATGAATGGATAGGTATTGTCGCAGGTATCCGAGTTTGCAAACGTCATTTCTGAATGGCTTGGTAGCATCTGAATAGCAAATTCTGTGTGGATAGAATGTGGTTGAACTTGGTAAAGAACTCTGAATAATAGCAAAATGAATACCTAGAAAAAGTAGCAAAACCCTCATTCACAGACATGTGTACACGGCATTAGGGAATTATCTCCACAATGTCTTTGGCCGGCAAACACAGTTCTATCTGGTAGTCAGATCTAAACTCTGCAGAAATAATAAGTGCAAAAAAAAGAAATATGTAGAAGATATGGATGGTGAGTGTTAAATTTTGCCTAAGCTAGTCAAAGCAGTTTGTGTTGTGATACAACTCACTGAGTTGATGAAAGGAGCTGAGGCTACAAAGAAGGGGAAAAGCCTCTGAATAATCTCTGGTAGGATACAGAGATGAAAGAAATCAAAGTAAAGAGCAAGTATTAATACATGAGGAGAGTGCTCTGGTTGAGAGTATGACTCCAGAAGGTAGGCAAAAACTTGCTGGTAGATGAGTCCATGAGA
The DNA here is from genome assembly GCF_030222135.1 of Aotus nancymaae. Classification (NCBI taxonomy): domain Eukaryota; kingdom Metazoa; phylum Chordata; class Mammalia; order Primates; family Aotidae; genus Aotus; species Aotus nancymaae. The sequence goes on along the minus strand of NW_026988415.1, from coordinate 44,544,438 downwards.
CTTAGAGTCAGAGAACATTTAAGGGGAGTATATAAATTTCAGAGGGACAGGTTTGATTAATTGTAAACCATTTCCTTTGAAATCCGCTTCCTACTAATGAAGGTTTAGGAAACTGAACATCAAATTATCTTTACTACTCTTAGTACTCCTGGTTCTTCTCTGCTGCCATGAATGACTGACAGATATGTGGGCACTTTTCTTCTAACATTTGAGCCAATTTGTGGTGTAAAGGAAATACATAGCATCCTGTAGAAACCAGTGTGCTCTTTCCTTAATTGGTCCTACACCGGAATGACGTCAGAACCCTGTAGTGTCCAATCGGTTATCTCTGAGTCATGTCTGTTAACCTGGGAGGACCCCAGTCTTCACTCCAGTCATGCTGGACTCCCTCTCCCTTCCACCCATCCAGCCCCCAAAAGTCCTGCCCATTGTTCTGGGTACAGCTCATCTTCAAGGAGACTCTGACATCTCCAGTGAGGCTTCCCTTCTCTTTTATACTTCAATGTGGTTTTACAGAGGTCATCATAACTTTCACACAGACATAGACCTTGTTCAGTGGTTACCTTGATATTTCACAAGGGGATGTTGGCCACAGGGGATGTTGAGAGTGACTGCATAAATGCCCATTGATTTTGGTTAAAATGATCTTTCTGGAACAGAGCTTCTGTGGTGCAGTGGTTAAGAGTACTGGCCCTAAAGCCATGTCATACTGTTCATGTCATCATGTTCAAATCCAAGATGTGGCCCTCACTAACTTAACAACTCTATTGATAATGAAAATAATGATGGTGGAGGTGAAATCCTGCTCCTTGTACCAAGAGGGCTAGGTGTTGGCGGTCATGGACAATGACTAGTCTCTGAGGTGCCGTGTCATTGGGGCAGAAATACAGGTTGTTGACGTATAAAAACTGAAGTAAGGCATAGGGTATTAAAACTTTTAGAAATACCATATTCCAGGCATTAAGCATTTTTTTATCTCCTTTGACCCTACCATTTTTATTACCATGACTCATATCAAATGTTAGGAGAAGCGACTTTCCTCAGAGAAAAATTAATGTGAATTACTTTTCAGGGACTCAAGCCCTGGAAATACTTAACGTCCCCAAATTTTTCTATCCCATCATGTGGATAGACTTTCAACGTCCTCACATATATTGTTTTGTGTTTTCTCTTAAATAGTGAACTATACTACATTTTAAAATAAAAAACTGGGCTGGGCACGGTGGCTCACGCCTGTAATCCCAGCACTTTGGGAGGCCAAGGCGGGTGGATCACGAGGTCGAGAGATCGAGACCATCCTTGTCAACATGGTGAAACCCCGTCTCTACTAAAAATACAAAAATTAGCTGGGCACGGTGGCGCATGCCTCTAATCCCAGCTACCCAGGAGGCTGAGGCAGAATTGCCTGAACCCAGGAGGTGGAGGTTGCGGTGAGCCGAGATCGCGCCATTGCACTCCAGCCTGGGTAACGAGCGAAACTCCGTCTCAAAAAAAGATAAATAAATAAAAAACTATAAATTTGGAAATGTCTTATGTATAGAGATATATGTATATATACATATAGCTTTATATACATATAACTACATATTAATATCTTTGGTATAGCTTTCTCTATATATAGCATACACAAACTGTAAGTAGGTAAATAGTATATAAATAAGTGCATATATATATATACATACATAAATATGTAAACACAAAAAAGGTGTAGGAAAATATTTAAGACCTATATTGTAGACATGGGGCTAATATGCTTGGCATATAAAGATCTCTTAACAAATACAGAAATTGGCAAATAATAACAACAGAATGCCCAAAGGACTATGTAAACATCCAATAAACATTTGAAAATGTGCTCAACCAAATGAAATGGCAAATAAAAATCCAGAGATATAATAAGGAAAAGAGGTGAGGTAATATATTACATACAGGGTAATCACAGTTTTTCAAAGGAATGTATTTTACATGTGTATATATATTGGAGTGTTTTGATATATGAGAATACATTCAGAAAGATAAACAATCTGAAGAATACGCAGCAAGTGATTAATAGTGAATGGATAATTAAGTACCTAAAATCGCTACTAACAATTGCTAACATGTGTTGGATCTTTCAGCTCTCAAGCAATGACTTGAGGTGTACTTAGAGAAAGCATTAAGTCACTTTTCTTTTAGGTAGAATGTAAGATTAGATGTATGAGTATTCTTTTAACAATAAAAATCAACTTGAAAACTCCAATGGGCTTTCTGGCTAAAAGTTGAAGGCCAAGTAAAAAAACTGAGAGCAAGGGCATTTGTTTTTCTCCTTGTTTCAACTTACTGTTCATAGCGCCTGACACGCAAAAAAGGAAAATGAAGTTTGGTGCTAATAAAATACTTAGATTATACTTTGATACATTCTCATTTTTTACGGTGTATATAAGATATCTTTTCTCCTTTGGTTGTTTCAAATGTCTGAAATGTTCCAAAGGTAATTACATAAGTCTTAAAACAGCAGTTATTATGAAAATGAATGATGATTTTAAAATTATATCAGTTGATAGACATACTTCAGCAGTAAGATCATTAAGTCTTCTTAAACATGTACTAAGTTCAGGCTATATAAATTCAAATTGTAATTATGATAGGTCCCATTTTTTAGTGTTTACAAGACCCTAGCACTGTTCGAGGAGTTTAGCTGGGTTGTGTTTTATTTAATCTTTACAACAACAACCATATAAAGGAGATAAATGATGTTTTCCCTTCTACACAAGTGGAAATCAAGGCACACAAAGTAAGTTGGCCAAAGCTCCTAACACCACTCCTCTCGTAACAGAAGAAGAAGTTTTAAAACACAGTGACTCCAGATAGTTTGCTTTTAAGGTCCCAAAGGACAGTGTACTTTTTGTTCGTTTTATTTTTTCCCTTCCAAATTTTACACAAAATGAAAATGACTTGAAGTACATGACTCAATGGCAGCCAACTAGTGAGTGGGTAGTACTGAAATTTGACCCCAAACAGTCTGTTAAGAAAATGTCATTTGTTGAATCATGTCTATGATGTCTGAAGTTGAGCAAAGCCCTCCATACCTTACATCAGTGGCCATTTTAATTTTAGAAGCAATGATAATTATAATACAGCACACTATTTACAAGACAACTGGGCTGTTAAAGACGCCGTGGACTATGGATAATTATATCTGCAAAAGGAAAAACAACAGGCACAGAAACAGATTGGAGGTAGCCTATAGGAGATGGGAAGAAGGATTGACTTCCAACAGACATGAGGAAACTTGGCGAGGGGAGGTGGGTGATGGAAATGTTCTGTATGTTAATTGTGGTGGTGGGGTTATACTAGGCATATATTTGTACAATCCCACAGAACTGTACACCTAAGTGATAGTATTAGGAGGTGGGGCTTTCAGGAGGTGATTAGACTCATTACTGGGATTAGTGCCTTATAAGAGAGGCCCCCCAAAACCCCTTACCCCTTCTACCATGCGAGGTTACAGCAAAAAAGGCAGTCATCAATGAAACAGGAAAAGGCAATCATCAATGAACCTATCACATAATATACTACAGCATGAAGATATGCCAAAATTTATTTAAACTGATGAATATTTAGATTGATAAATATTTACATTCTTTTCAATCTTTAATTGTTTAAAACGAATCTTCAGTGAATATTCTTGTACACACAGTATTTTGCAATGTGAAAATACAACTTCAGCATAGATTCTTAAACTGCAATTGCTGGTCTATGGCCACGTGCATTTGTACACTGATAATTGCCAAAAAACCATCAGAGATGGTGTAACAGTTTGCATTTCCACTAACATTGTGCAGTAGTGCCAGTTTTCCAACCCTTTCTCCACTAAAATTTATCAAAATTTTTGTCATTAATCCAATAGATGATACATAATATACCATTGTAATTATATTTTACATTTGCTATTATTAGTGAGATTAAACATTTTCTCAAATGTTTAAAACATATTGATGTGTCTTTTTGTGAAGAGTCTGTTCATATACTAGCATATTGTTCCACTGGATCATTGTTCATTGGTGTTTATGAATTCATAGGTGTTTGCTAATATATTAAAGAGCTTAATACTAATATATTAAAAAGCTAATATAATTAAGTATACTAATATATTAAAGAGCTTAATAATGCATACTTATAAATAGAAGACAGAAAAAGAAAAATAAATCACTAATATCGAATCAAAATTAAATGTATCCCCCAAAATATTCATTACTGAGATATTAAGATATCCCAGGCTTCTTTCTAAAATATATTTTTAAAAATCCTTACTCCCTTCCTCCATTAAAATCAGAGCCACTCCTTTATGGCTGACTCTGAGCTAAGCCCTGGGGTTACACGCAGCAAAGACAAAGACATGCCTATGAATTAGCATTGATCTGGAAGAAAAACAGAGGGTACCAAGGAATTCTCATGACTCAGTAGCCCCTCACCTTTTTCAACCCTTGACTGACTATATTGTTCACTATGTGCTGAAGATATGCTTCTGAACAAGGACAGAAAAAAAAAAAGGGCCCTTCATTCAAGGAACTTCCAGTCTAACAAGCCAAACTCTCCACTGCTTAGAAGGGAGAGTTCAAAATTTTATCTATTCAGAGGAAAGGAGTACATGCATTCATTAGGCAGGGTGCAGGGCTGAGAGAAAGGTGCAGTTGAGGAGAGCACCTGGGATCTGGGATCTACCTTGAAGAAGTGCACATATAGCAGTCCCCTCTCCTGACAGAAAAGTGGAAGAGGTGCCAGGACCATCCCTACCTGGTGCCATCAAAGAAGGAGGACTGTTATGACCTCCTGTGGGTCCTTACAGGGAAAGGCCTTCTTTTGGGGTCAACTGTGGGGATGGTACAATGCCATTGTGAACCACCATTTGAAATGAGAAAAAGGAGTGTGGCAGAAAGAATGAGTCTGCTGCAGGCCAGTGATCAGTTTCCTAGGATTAGAGGTCTAGGTCTACCTTCTTTTAGAAGAGGGGCAGTGGTGAGGCCTTGATGAAAGCCCTTGCCCAAGAGTTCATTTGGTGCACCTTCCTCCCCTGCCTGGCTTCAGGAAGCAGGGAACGAAACACATAGGAGGCCCACCCTAGAGCCCTGGGCTTGTCTGGCCTGAAATCGCCTCTCTTCCCTAGCCCGCAGTCCTGATGTTCCTTCTACTCCACTGGGCTTTGGGGGCAGGAAATGTGGTCGGTAAGGCCTCAAAGGAGACCGCAAAACTGGGAGGGAGTGGGCTCACCAGTACAAAGTATTTTGGTGTAATCCTCTACCATGAGTACAGAGTTGTTTTTCTCAAGCCTATGCTCAGGCCCTGCATATTTATTTAGGTGGAGAAAATACTGTGGGAATGGAACACATACACACTGGGGTAGTTTGGTATTAATGTCATCTCTCTGCTTTCCCTATATCCCCATCCCACTTTATCTTTTGACTATTTCAATGCAAGACATATGCTGGGCAATAAGGGTGAAAAGACTCAGGTGAGAGGAACAGAAAAAAAGATGAAAGGATGTTTGATACTAATCTGCAAATGAGGCTGGATCAGCTTTCCAGTGGCCTCATCAGGACCTTGCCCATTTTGTGTAGAAAATTAAGGGCTGTAAATTTCCCTCTTAACAGTGCTTTAGCTGCATCCCAGAGATTATTCTGGGATTTTGTCTCTTTGTTCTCACTGGGTTTCAAAGAAATTCCTGATTTCTGCCTTAATTTAATTATTTACTCAGGAGTCATTCAGGAGCAGGTTATTCAATTTCCATGCAGTTCTGTGGTTTTGAGTGAGTTTCTTAACCTTGAGTTCTAATTTGATGGCGCTGTGGTCTGAGAGACTGTTATGACTTCAGTTCCCTTGCATTTGATGAGGAGTGTTTTACTTCCAATTATGTGATCAATTATAGAGCAAGTGCCACGTGGCACCGAGAAGACTGTATATTCTGTTGTTTTGGGGTAGAGAGTTCTGCAGATGTCCGTCAGGTCCACTTGATCCAGAGTTGTGTTCAAGTCCTGAATATCCTTGTTAATTTTCTGTCTTGATAATCTGTCTAATTGGAAGTTCTGACCAGGGCAATCAGGCAAGAGAAAGAAAGAAACTAGGTATAGAAGGAACATATCTCAAAATAATAAGAGCCATTTATGACAAACCTACAGCCAGTATCACAATGAATGGGCAAAAGCTGGAAGCATTCCCCTTGAAAACCGGCACAAGACAACGATGCCCTCTCTTATCACTCCTATTCAACATAGTATTGGAAGTTCTGCCCGGGGAAATCAGGCAAGAGAAAGAAATAAAGGATATTCAAATAGGAAGAGAAGGAGTCAAATTGTCTTTGTTTGCAGATGACATGATCCTGTATCTAGAAAACCCCATTGTCTCAGCCCAAAAGCTCCTTAAGCTGATAAGCAACTTCAGCAAAGTCTCAGGATACAAAGTCAGCGTGCCAAAGTCACACACATTCCTATACACCAACAATAGACAAGGAGAGACCCATATCATGGATGAACTCCCATTCACAATTGGCGTAAAGATAACAAAATACCTAGGAATACACCTAACAAGGGAAGTGAAGGATCTCTTCAAGGAGAACTACAAACCATTGCTCAAGGAAATATGAGAGGAAACAAGCAGATAGAAAAACATTCCATGCTCATGGATAGGAAGAATCAATATCATGAAAATGGTCACACTGTCTAATTTATAGATTCAGTGCTATTCCCATCCACCTACCATTGACATTGTTCACAAAATTAGAAGAAACTATTTTAAAACTCACATGAAATCAAAAAAGAGGTCATATAGCCAAGACAATCCTAAGTAAAAAGAACAATGCTGGAGGCATCACACTACCTGACTTCAAACTATACTACAAGGCTACAGTAACCAAAACAGCATGGTTCTGGTACAAAAACAGACACATAGACCAGTCGAACAGAACAGAGAACTCAGAAATAAGACTACACATATACAACCATCTTACCTTTGAAAAACCTGACAGAAACAAGCAATAGGGAAAGATGCCCTGTTTAATAAATGGTGCTGGGAAGACTGGCTAGCCATATGCAGAAAATTGAACTGAGACCCCTTCCTTACACCTTATACAAAATTTAACTCATGATGGATTAAATACTTAAATGTAAAACCCAAAACTATAAAAACCCTGGAAGAAAATTTAGGCAATACCATTTAGGACATAGGCACAGACAAAGATTTCATGATGAAATTGCCAAAAGCAATCGCAACAAAAGCAAAAATTAACAAATTGGACCTAATTAAACTAAAGAGCTTCTGCACAGCAAAAGAAACTATCATTAGAGTGAATAGTCAACCTACAGAGTGGGAGAAAGTTTTTGCAGTCCATCTATCTGACAAAGATCTAATATCCAGACTCTACAAGGAACTTAAATTTACAAGAAAAAAACAACCCCATTAAAAAGTGAACAAAGGACATGAACAGACACTTCTCAAAAGAAGACATTTATGTGGCCAACAAACACTTGGAAAAAAGCTCAACATCATTGATCATTAGAGAAATGCAAATCAAAGTCACAATGAGACACCATCTCACACTAGTCAGAATCGCAATTATTAAAAAGTGAAGAAACAAGAGATGCTGGCAGGGTTGCAGAGAAATAGGACTGCTTCTACACTGTTGGTGGGAATTTAAATTAGTTCAACCATTGTGGAAGACGGTGTGTCAATTCCTCAAAGACCTAGAACCAGAAATACCATTTGACCCAGCAATCCCATTACTGGGTATATACCCAAAGGAATATAAATCATTCTATTACAAAGATACATGCACATGTATATTCATTGCCACACTATTCACAATAGCAAAGATGTGGAATAAACCCAAACGCCCATCAATGATAGAATGGATAAAGAAAATGTGGTACATATACACCATGAAATACCATGCAGCCATAATAAACAGTGAGATCATGTTCTTTGTAGGGACATGGATGAAGGTGGAAGCCATTGTCCTCAGCAAACCAATGCAGAAACAGTAAACCAAACACTGCATGTTCTCATTTATAAGTGGAAGCTGAACAGTGAAAACACATGAACACAGGCAGGGGAACACCACACACTGGACCCTGTCAGAGGGTGAGGTGAGGGGAGAGAGAGCATTAGGAAAAATAGCACATGCTAGGCTTAATACCTAGGTCATAGGTTGATTGATGCAGCAAACCACCATGGCACAGGTTTGCCTATTTAACAAACATTCACATCCCGCACATGTATCACAGAACTTGAAAAAAAAAAAGAAAGAAAGAAAGAAAAGAAAAAGAAAATTAAGGCCTGGGAGGGGGGACTCGAAGGTACACAAAGTTTGTGGAATCGATTAGTATGTATCCTCCTATCTCAGTCTTGACTCTCTTTGCAGACTTTCCTACCTTGGGCCCCACCCCCAGACGGCCCATTTCGGTGGGGCCCCTGTGTTTGGAGAGATGAACTTCTAAAGACTGGAACACTTCCGCCTGTCAGGCCGGAAGAAATTTCCTGACGCCACAGCCGGAAACCCGTGTGCATTTCAGTTCAGAAAAGAATGGTAGGCTTGGTGGGGGGAGCTCCTGCAAAAGGGGAACTAATACCGAAACACTCTGGTATTCGTCTGCCTCTCATTCCACCGCGGTTTTCCCTATATTCGGAGCTCGCCCCTGCGCATTCCAATACCTGAAGCGGCCACAGAGTACAGGACAGGGAGCTCTCCGACAGAAAGAGTCGCGGCCTTAGGCAAACCCTGATATCACTCCGCTTCCACAAGCTGGATCCCGGTAAACTACGCTCTAGCTCCTCCCACTGCCGAGGTGGGTAACCCGGATGTGGAAGAACCTTCTCGGCGAAGGAAAAGGTAGATGTTAAATGATAACTACCCGCGAGGTCCTGAGGAGCCCTGGGAACAGGAAGGAGAAAGGAATACTGAAAAGTGACAACCGTTTGCCAATCACAGTCTTTAATCTGATAAAGCGAGTATCTCGTCTTGAATCCCAGGTGCCGGATCAACCTCCGAACACAGCCGCCGCCATTGACTCGAGTCCTTGTGTCTGACGGTCAGTCCCTGCTGCTGTGTGACACAGCACCTAGAGGCAAGGAAATAAGAAAACTGCCTCTGATCCAAGCAAAGAAGGTCAGTGAGAAGGCGGGCATCGCTTGGGGTTGTGGATGTGGATATCGGAGGTGAACACTGGAAACGCGACCTGGTCATGGGAGGCGGGAGGTGAGGAGGAGAGAGAGGCGAGTAATGTGAATGGCACACAACAATAAAAAATGATCTGCCTTTTGCTAGCTTGATTTCCAGATACACTTGGTTCACGACCATGTTTGGGAAGAAAAAGGTTGCAGCTTCTAGTCGGGAAAAGGCAGACTAGATAAGAGGAAGAGGGGGGCTACTTCTGTAGGCGAGAACAGTTGTCTGGGGAGCCCTGAGAGGGAGAGAATACAAAAAGAGGTTGTAAATGTTTGATAATCAAGGCCCTGGATTCGAAAAGGGTCTCATGTCTTGGTTACTGGTCTGACCATTAATAACCACGTCTCTCTCTCTCTCTCTTTTCATGTGCTCTTTGGGTGTGTATCACGCGTTTTTATGTGTAGATCTGTTCCTAAGTTTGCAGCACTCCACGTTTCTGTAAAGATCTCTAGAGGGCAGCAGACCTCAAGGGGAGGGGAGAACGGAAAGAAAATTGGCCTGGGTTTTACAGAGTGGGCAGTACTTGGAGGCAGCACTTGGAGGTGGTAGATGGCTAAGACTAGAGTAGGCAGGAGTCTACGGGAGCCCCCAGAACTCTCTGCCAGCTTTCCTAACATGTCCTCATTTACCCATCCACATTATGTTGCAGGAAATGATAGGCTTTGGGAGAGAGAAAGGAAACGTAGTAACCCAGATGAAATATGGAAATAATACTTTTCCTTTTTTTTCCCAGCCTCTGTGGTTTGTCTAGTCATTTCATCCCTACAAACACCACTACTACTACCTTGTAGGGATGTTTGAGTTGCCTCTGTATAGGAATTGTCAGACTTTGAGAACAGAGCAGAGGGCTTGGAGATTTAGGAGTGGGAGAAAAAAAGGGAGATAGAAAATGTTTGCAAATCAGGTACCTGTATTCAGAAAGAATCTGTGCCCTAGGTGCTAGTCTCTACCAAAGACAGCCTCAACTGTCTCCTATGTCTTCATTTATTGGTCTCTTGTTTTTGTGAATCCCTGTAGGTAGATCTGTCTCCAGGTCTGTGGAACTGTCAGTTGTGAAGTTTTGTAAAATGGCCACCCAACTTAAAGTTAGGAAATTACGAAGAAGATAAAATTGCCCTGTATCTGTTAAGGTTGGTGTAAAGCTACAGGGACGGGGTGGGGGCAACTTCAGCTAGAGAATTCCATCTCTTCTGTTTTGTCATTTTACCAGTTGTTTCCATCTGTCCCACCCTCTGCTGCTGCTGATTTAGTTGGGAGTCTTGGGAAGCTTTGGGGGTACAGAATACTAAGACCTGCCGTTCCCACTTCCCACTTGATTGTCCTGCTCTCATGCTTAACCCTAGTCTAATCTGAATGAAGGACATTCCAGGGCAATCACTGAAGGAAGAGGAAGATGGTGGGCAATAGGGAGGAGAAGGAGGAGTAGCCCTGAAACAAAGCAGTGCAGGGAAAGGGGACTCGGAGGGAAACAGTAGACAAAATGTATCTGGAAAGGCAAGAATAGGGGCCAGGGACCAAGGTCTGTCACCAGGAGATCAGTTTCCATATTCTCCTGTTTGTTTATTTGTTCATAGGTCTGCCTGTAGATCTGCTGTAGGGCTTGTCACCATTGGAAGCAAGGTAAGGAGGAGAAAGGTACTCCAGATCAGTGCAGGTTGGTATGAGTGTGGGGATTGCCTGGGTGGACCTGTAGGATGTAGTAGTGGAGAGCTGCTTGGCTCCAGCAGGGGTCAAGAACCACTATAGGGATTCCTTAGGTTCTCATCCACTTTTCCTTTGTGCTCCTGTTTGGTGCCTGGAAAGAAGGTTGATAGTGCTTGAAAGCGTAGGGAGTGGGTGAAATGAAGGGAGAGAGTTTGCTAATTATCTGCCTCTCTCACCTAGCACTGGATCTCCATACTCTCCTGTCTCCTTGTGCTGATCAGCATGAGGAGAAAAAATGGGAAGAGACTCAAAGCCCCATTTCCTTCCTCCACCCCTAGGTCCTACTTCAGTGGCAGATCTGGTGGCCTTGGAGTGGCTGAAGACCACCACCCTCCACAGGGCTGCGCCCATGCACAGCCATCCTTCCCTACCTTGAGTGAGCTTCCTCTGCATGTTTTCTACATCACCGGCAGAGCCTGTAGTTGGAAAGGAGACAGAGTGACTACTGGACTTTGTATGAAAACACCAACCGGGACAGACCTTCAGTCAAGGGTGAGACAGGGTTGGGGGTATATAACTTGTCCTTGCCTTAAACTTGGAACATGGCTGGCTCTGGGACAGAAGCAAGGGCTAGACAAAAGGCTGAGGCTGGCCTGAAAGAGGGAATCAGTGGTCCTGCTGCTGCTAGAGTGAGTGGTGAAACACAGGCCAAGGCAGTGGCTGAGGCAAAACTGAAAACAGAATCAGTGACCCAGGCCAAAGCTGGTGATGGAGCAATGGCCAGGCCACATACGGTGACCTACACTGTGGCTATGGCTGTGGCAAGGGAAGAGAGCAGGATGGAAGATACAACTAAGACTAGAGTCGTGGTTGAGACTAAGGCAAAACCCCTGGCAGAACATAGTATAGTGCCACAAACCAAGTCAAAGGCCATGCCTATGTCTAGGGTCAGTGCTGTAACCGAGTCTGAAGTCAAGATTGTTGCTGTCAGGGAGGCAAATATCAGGTCCTATACCAAGTCACATGATAAGGCCAGTACTGGGTCCAGACCTGATAGAAGGGAAGAGGCCAGCATCAAGGCCAAGGCTGGGGACAAAGCTGGCATTGGGATGAAATCCAGTGATGAGGATGAAGAAAATATCTGCTCCTGGTTCTGGACTGGAGAAGAACCTAGTGTAGGGTCCTGGTTCTGGCCTGAAGAAGAGACCTCTCCTCAAGTTTATAAGCCCCTACCTAAGATCCAGGAAAAGCCCAAACCCACACCTAAACCCATGCTTACTATAAAACAAAAGGCAATAGCATGGTCAAGGGCCAGGTATATTGTCCTAGTTCCAATTGAGGGAGGAGAGCGATCCTTGCCTCCAGAAGGAAACTGGACCCTGGTTGAGACCTTGATTGAAACTCCTCTGGGGATTCGACCTCTGACCAAGATCCCACCTTATCATGGGCCTTATTTCCAGACCTTAGCTGAGATCAAAAAACAGATTAAGCAAAGGGAAAAGTATGGGCCCAATCCAAAGGCCTGCCGCTGCAAATCACATGCATTTAGTTTGGAGCCTAAAGAGTTTGATAAACTTGTTGCCCTCCTTAAGTTAACTAAGGATCCTTTCATTCATCAAATAGCTACCATGATAATGGGCATCAGTCCTGCTTATCCATTTACGCAAGATATAATTCATGATGTAGGTATTACTGTTATGATTGAAAACTTGGTCAATAATCCCGATGTTAAAGAACACCCTAGAGCTTTAGGTATGGTGGATGACAGCTCTGAGTCTTCCAAAGAACCAAAAGCAGAAGAGTCATATATACAGCAAGTTTGTAAAGACATAGTCTCTTGCCCCTTGAACTCCCCTGTGCAACTGGCTGGACTGAAATTACTAGGGCACTTGAGTGTAAAATTTGAAGATCACTATGTGATTACCGGTTATATTCCAGATTTCCTCGCCTTGTTAAACAAGGGAAGTGTCAAAACCAAGTTTTATGTTTTAAAAGTGTTTTTGTGTTTGTCTAAAAATCGAGCCAATACAAGAGAATTGGTCAGTGCCAAAGTACTGTCATCATTGGTTGCACCCTTTAACAAGAATGAGTCAAAGGCCAATATTCTTAATATTATTGAAATATTTGAGAATATAAATTTTCAGTTCAAAACAAAGGCAAAGCTATTTACCAAAGAAAAGTTCACTAAATCTGAGCTTATTTCAATATTTCAGGAAGCAAAACAGTTTGGTCAGAAACTCCAAGACTTAGCAGAGCACAGTGATCCTGAAGTGAGAGATAAAGTCATACGATTAATACTCAAACTCTGAATACCCCTCTGTTTTTATAAAGCCTCAAACAGTTTTTTGGGGTTGCAATATGAAAACAATGCATATTATAATTATAAATTCAATACTTAACGTCTTCCATGTTGATTGAGGGGGAATACCAATTAATCTCGAGATCCTGAAACGTGCTGATTTTTATTGTGCTATATAATATAAATTGAGATTATTTTTAGTATTTGTGCAACATGACCTGATAATGAATCTATTCATCCTAAGCTATACTTCTGTGCTTTATATTGATCTAAGTGTATTCTTTTGAGATTTTATTTCCATGTTGTTAATAAAGTTGCATGCTAAAACTGGTGAAAATATTGTCCTAGTTCTTCAGTTGAAATCTAGTCTGGGGGGATAAAGCACAGACAGCATAAGGATGGTGAAGAACACTGCCTGTGTGTCTGTAGGAGGGCACAAACAAAACAGGTTCGCATTGACAGATTATTTAGTTTCAAGATGTTCAAGGAGTAGAATCACTCTATGCAAGAAGACAGGACTGTGCTATTAGCTGTCTTGTAGGCTTCTACTGATAGGGCTTCAAATGAGGAATGAAGCCCTATCTGGGCAGCCCTGGGAAAGGGAGTAAGGAGGAAGGGAACACAGATGCTTTCATTGTAGTCTCAGTTCCAGAACTCGTGCTCAGCTTTTCACATAAAATGTCTCATCAGGATGCCTTGAAGCTGTTTAACCCCAAGAGGATTCCTGGTTCTCAGCCCTGTTCAGTAAGCCATGGACAGCTGCACAGGAAGTGTGGTTCCGAAGGGACCCAGCCCCACTGTGCCCTCAACAGCTCCCTCCCTGTCCAGGGATATTAGATTTACTGCTGCATCTGAGATTCTCTCCCCATGAAGTCCTGGGTCGCAGAAGAGAGTGTTTCTGGGGATTACCCATTGAAACTGCTTCATAGATAATCTCGTCTGTCTCATCCTGGTAACTGTTGACTCCTTGCCTTTGTTTTTGGGCCATTGCTTTGGACTTGGTGACTTGTACCACAGTTGGTAGCAGCTCCCTTGTTTGTGCTGGTTCTTTTTGGTCAGAGCTCAGGTCTATGTATGACATAGCCACAGGATACCAAATTCCTTTAGAAGTATGTAGTTAGGAAGAAATTAATTCCCATAAAACCCACTATTCTGTCTATTTGCATAGTTTATACAGTTGAAGCTATGTTGTCTATACTAAGCTTGTCCTGTTTATTCTTAACAAAGGCTAGTTTCTCTGCAGGGGTTTGTGGAATCGAATGACAGAGTATAGTTTAGGATCTTGGGGTCACCTCTGCATCTTCTACCCCATGCCTGTTTTACTGTTAATTTACTGCCCAGAATTGGGAAATATAAAGATTAGGATAAGTATACAAATGGTGGTCTTTCTGTTGACCTTCCGCTCCTAACTTTTAGGGACGTTCTAAACCAGAAAATCTCAATATGGTGTAATGGATCCCTACTTTTAATAGCTATATCTAGTTTAATTTCTACTAGGATCAGGTGTGAATCTATTGTGGTACATCTAAAAGTTTAAATGAAGCACAATTAGCTACACTCGTGCATTAAGAGAATCAAGGAAGCTAGTTTTTTTTGCAATGTGAAACTTCAATTTAGATGATTTTTGAAGTTCTTTATAACATTTTTTAATCCACAGAATTCCTGTAGCCTGTAATACCAGCTGTGGGTACTACTCTCAGTGTTGGAGATCATCAAAATGCAATTGGACCAGACCCTTTGGAAATAATTCTGTGTCTCAAATGCCATGTGGAGCACACACTTAATCAGTTGATGGCTATGGAATTTTCCAACATCAGCTAAAGAGAAGGGTGAGTGTGGGGTGTGTATGTGTTTGTATCAAAGCACAAAGTTGATGGTCTCTCCTTGGATGGGAATTGTGGGATGCAAAGTCATCTCCGACATTGTTCATGAGGTGTCACCTGTTGATGGACACTTCGCTTGTTTCCATCTTTTGGCGGTTATGAATATTGCTGCAGTGAACATTGGAGTACAAGTATCTGTTTGAGTCCCTGATTTAAATTCTTTTGGGTATTTAACCTAGTTGTGGAATTGCTGGGTTGTATAATATGTTTAGCTTTTAGAGGAATTGCCAAGTTGTTTTCCACAGTGCCGGTACCATTTTACATTCCCATCAGCAAAATGCAAGGTTTTCAATTTATCCACATCCTTATTATTTTCCATTATCTTAAAAATAGCCATCTTAGTAGGTGTAAAGTGGTATATCATTGTGGTTTTAGTTTGCATTTCCTGAAAGTCTTATGATGTTGAGCATCTTTTCATATCCTTATTGGCCATTTGCATATATTTTTTGAGTAATGTATGTTTAAGTTCTTTGCCCATTTTTTTTGTTGTTGTTATTTTGTCTTTATTTCATAATCGTAAACTTAACTCAACTCTGTAATCCAGCTCGGCATGGAAGGGAACAAGGAAAACATGGAACCCAAAGGGAACTGCAGCGAGAGCACAGATTTTGGGATACTGCGAGCAAATGGGGTGGAGGGGTGCTCTCCTGAGCTACAGAAGGAATGGTCTGGTGGTTAAGATAAAACACAAGTCAAACTTATTAAAGTTGTCCACAGTCAGCAATGGTGATCTTGCTGGTCTTGCCATTCCTGGACCCAAAGCGCCCCATGGCCTTCACAATTCATGCCTTCTTTCACCTTGCCAATGACCACATGCTTGCCATCCAACCACTCTGTCTTGACAGTGCAGATGAAAAACTGGGAACCGTTTGTGTTGGGTCCAGCATTTGCCATGGACAAGGTGCCGAGACCTGTATGCTTTAGGATGAAGTTCTCATCATCAAATTTCTCACCGTAGATGGACTTGCCACCAGTGCCATTATGGCGTGTGAAGTCAGCACCCTGACACATAAACCCTGGAATAATTCTGTGAAAGCAGGAACCCCTATAACCAAATCCTTTCTCTCCAGTGCTCAGAGCACGAAAGTTTTCTGCTGTCTTTGGAACCTTGTCTGCAAACAGCTCAAAGGAGATGCGGCCCAAGGGCTCGCCATCGACGGCGATGTCGAAGAACACGGTAGGATTGACCATGGCTGATACTACAAGGTTCCAGGCGGCGGCGGCGTCTGCAAAGCCCTTTGCCCATTTTTAATTGTGTTTTTCGGCATCGTAGGAGTTTTAAAATATATACATACATGCCCCTTATTAGCTATATATGATTAGCAAATATTTTCTCCTGTTCTGTAGGTTTTTTCACTTTTAACGATGTCCTTTGATGTGCAAAAGATTTTAATTTCAAAGAAGCTCAATTCATCTGTTTTTTTTCTTTTGTTGCTGGTGCTCTTGGTGTCATTATCTAAGAATTCATCGCCAAATTCAAGGTCACAAGAGACTTACCCCTATGTTTTCTTCTAAAAGTTGTATAGTTTTAAACATCAGAGTAATTAGTAATTAGTGTGTCTATCACCTCAAACATTTATCATTTCTTTGTTTTGGGAGCATTCAAAATCTTTTCTAGCTGTTTGAAAATATGCAATACGTTATTCTTAACTATAGTCACCCTATAGTGTGATAGAATATTAGAACTTATTCCTCCTATCTTGCTGTAATTTTGTGTCTGTTAACCAGCCTCTCCCTCTCTACTCCCTTCCCTATCTTCTCTTAACTTTTAATGAAAAAAAAACCACAATTACTTTTGCACCAGCCTAATAGTAACCACTATTCTACTCTCTAGTTCTGTGAGATAAGCTTTTTTAGCTTCCACATAGGAATGATAATGTGGTATTACATCTTTCTGTGCCTGGCTTATTTCACATAGTGTCCTCCAGGTTCATCCATGTTTCCGTCAATGACAAGATTTCTTTCATTTTTATGGCTGAACACATTTTTTAATCCCTGCATCTGTTGATGGGTACTTATACTGATTTCATATCTTGACTGTTGTGAATAGTGCTGCAATAAACATGAGAGTGCCGATACGTCTTTGATATATTGATATCCTTTCTTTTTGATATATACCCAGCAGTAAGATTCCTGGATCATATGGTAGTTCTATTTTTAGTTTATTGAGAAATCTCCATGCTGTTTTCCATAGTGGCTGTACTAATTTACATTCCCACCAAAAATGTGTAAGAGTTCCATTGTCTCTGCATCCTTACCAGCATTTTTCTTTTTGTCTTTTTGACAATAGCCATTCCAACTGGGGTGCGATGATATCTCTTTGTGGTTTTGATTTCCATTTCCCTGATGATTAGTGATGTTGAGTGTTTTGTCATATGCTTTTTGGCCATTTGTATGTCTTCTTTTGAGAAATGCCTATTCTGATTATTTGCCAATTTTTAAATTGAAGTATTTGTGTTTTTGTTGTTTAGTTGAGTTCCTTGTATAGTCATGTACTGCACAGCGTTTCAGTACATAATGGACTGCATGTATGACAGTTGTCCCATAAGAATATAATACCAAATTTTTTCTGTACCTTTTATATGATTAGATACATGAATACTTAGTAGAAGAGCTTTTTTGCTCTTCTGCTTTTAGAAGAGCTTAAGAAAATCTGAATCTATGAGTCTCACAATGATGGAAATGCCTAGGGACACATTTCTCAGAATGTATCCCCATGGTTAAACAATACATGACTATATATTCTGGATAGTAATCCCTTGTCGAATGAACAGTTTGCAAATATTTTCTCCCATTCTGTAGATTGTCTTTTCATTCTCTGATTGTTTCTTTTGCTGTGTGGAAGCTTTTTAGTTTGATATAATCCCATTTGTCTATTTTTGCTATTTTGCCTGTGCTTTTGAGGTCTTATCCATAAAATCTTTGCCCAGACCAATGTCCTGAAGTATTTCTCCTATTTTTTTCTATTAGTTTCATAGTTACATTTAGATTTATAATTTATTTTGAGCTGTGCCAGGAAACAGAAGAATGAAACTGGACCTCTGTATTTCATCAAGTACTGCAGAATTTTGATTATAGTAGTTTTGTAGCATGTTTTGAAATCATTAAGTGTATGTGCTCCAAGTCTGTTCTTCTGCTTCAAGATTGTTTTTGTTATTCTGAGTCATTTTCCATTCCATGTCAATTTTAGAGTCAGCTTTTCCACTTAAACAAAAAAGTCTTTGGAATTTTCACATTGATATTTTTCACTGAATCTATAGGTTGCTTTGAGGGTATTGCCATCTTTGCAATATTTAGTTTCCATTCTATAAACACATAATGCCCTTCCATTTATTTTGGTCTTTAACTTCTTTTAGCAATATTTTTTAGTTTTAGGTATGTAAGGTTTTCACCTCCTTGGTTCAATTTATTCCTAGGTGTTTCACTCTTTTATATGCTATTGTAAATGGAATTGTTTTCTTTCTTTTTCAGATTGTTCATTGCTGGTATATAGAAATATAACTGATATGTGTGTGTTGATTTTGTCACCTGCAACTTTGCTGAACTTATTTATTCACTCTAGTAGCTTTTTTGTGGATTCTTTTGACATTTCTATCTATAGGATCATTTCATCCACAAATAGAAATACTGTATCTTCTTTTCTCCTATATGGTTATCATGTATTTCTTTTTCTGGTCTAATTGCTCTGGCTTAACTTGAATAACAGTGCTGAAAACGGGCATGCTTGTCTTGTTTCTGATCTTTTCGGTGAAAGTTTTCAGTCTTTTACTATTGAATATGACATTAGTTGTGGGATTTTCATAAATGCCGATTATCATGGTAAGGAAGTTCCTTTCGGTGCCTAATTTTATCAGTGTTTTTTTTAAAGGGTATCAGGTTTTATCAAATATCTTTTTTTGTATCAACGGAGATGATCATGTGGAGATTTTTTTTTTTTCTACTCAAGTGATATATTATGTGATTTGACTCTCTTATGTTGACCACCCTTGCATTTCTAGGATAAATCCCACTTGGTCATGGTATACATTCTTTTTAATATACTGTTGGATTTGGCGTGCTGGGATTTTGTCGATAATTTTTGTATCTATATTCATAAGTGATACAGGTATGTATTGTTTCCTTGTGTTGTCTTCATCTGGTTTTGATATCAGAGTAATACTGGCTCCGTAGAATTAGTTAGAAGATGCTCCCCCTTCTACTTTTTAGAAGAGCTTGAGGATTGTTGTTGACTCTTCTTTATGTTTGTTGGAATTGTCTAGTGAAACCATCTGGTCCTGGAATTCTCTTTTGGGGGAAGTTTCTGATTACTGGTCCAATTTCTTCACTGTTTATGGGTCAGTTGAGATTTTCTATTCAGTTCAGTTTCTTTTCTGTCCAGATTTTGAGTCAGTTTAGGTAATTTATGTGTGTTTTTAAGAATTTGTTGATTTCATCTAAGTTATCTAATTTGTTGATGTACAAATGTTGATTGTATACTTTTAATCTTATAAAATTTCTGTGTGGCTGGTAATAATGTTTCCCCTTTCTGGTTTTAGATATTTATGTCTTCTTTTTTTGTCTGTCTAGCTAAAAGATTGTCAATTTTCTTTATCTTTTTGAAAAACCAACTTTTGGTTTTATTGATTCTCTGTACTGTTTTTCCATCCTCTATTTTCTTTATTTCTTCTCGAAATATTTCCTTCCTTCAGTTAGCTATGGGTTTCATTTGCTCTTCTTTTTCTAGTTCCTCAAGGTATAAAGTTAGGTAATTGATTTGATATCTTTTTCATGTTTTGATGTAGGTGTTTATAGTATAAACTTCTCTCTGATCACTATCTTTGCTGCATCCCATAAGTTTAGTTATGCTGTTTTTCTTTTTATTCATTTCTGAGTATTTTCTGATTTTTCTTGTGATTTCTTCTTTGACCCTTTGGTTATTTAATAGTGTGTTATTTAATCTCCATATATATGTGAATTTAAAATTTTTCTTTCAGTTGTTGATTCCTAGATTCAGCCACTGTCAATGAAGATATTTCACATGATATCAGTCTTATAGAGTTCATTGAGACTTATTTTAGAAGAATATGTTTTTGCCATTATTTGGTGCAGAGTTCTATATATGTCTGTTAGGTCTAGTTGATGTATACCGCTGTTCAGGTCCTTTATTTCTTTATTGATCTTGAGTCTAGATGCTCTATTCATTATTAAGTGTGGGATTTGAAACTTCCTACTGTTATTGTAAAACTGTAATTTTTCCCTTCAATTCTGTCAATGTTTGCTTCTCCTTAGGGACTTTCACTTTCGTAATTATTTACATTCTCCTGTATTTTAACCCCATTATTTTTACAGGTTTCTCTATATCTGCATGGAACATACACTAATTTTTCCCTTGGGAAGAATAAAATCCTTTTTCCCAACACTAATCTCACATACTTTTCCAGCTTTCTCTCCACCCTTTCAGAGTAATCGTTTTTCCACATTTGTTATTTCTGCTTTCTCATCTCCTACTTAGTCCTCACACAATTGCAGTCTAGTTTCTTTCTCTACTACTCGGCTAAAACTCTGCCCTCAAAGTCACCAAAGCCTCCATATTCCCTAAAAAAAGAGCAATTAACATTTTTAAAAATTTTATTTATATGTGCTGCTAGGGAACAATGTTTTTTTTTTCCTCCACTTTTGGTGTAGCCTTACATGTAGTGGGATCTTTATTAGAATAATATCTCTGGCTTTTCTGTGTCCCCACCCTTATTCACTCTTACCCTTCTCTCTTCCCTTTCTTGTTCCACAGGGGGCTGTGTTCTTCTTTGCTGTTTTATAACATAAGTTTTCAAGTGAAGGTTGAAAATAGGGCCCCAGTTTTTAATTGGATGGGATTGTGGGTTAAATTCTGAAATTTCTTTTTAGGAAGCCTTCCTGCCCAAAGATCTGCGTCATATTTCTCTGTTTTAGAATTATTAGTAACAAAGATTATGTGTTTATTTCTCATCTGCTTTACTCCTTTTACTCAGTTTGTACAGAATTTGGGTAGCGTAAAAGGATTGACATTTGTTGGGCCCTTTAAAATCCAGCTGATGTAAGAGCTTAATACATTTTGATTTCAAAAGATTGAGTATTACAAGTAAAGTTAAAGACCTCTTCAGCTATAAACACCAATTTCAGTCTTCTTCCTAGAAGTAATGCATATTGTCCATTTCTAGAACCTTTTTATGCATTGCCTCCACACAAATATATCCATGTGTTCTGAAAATTTTTTGGAATATTAAATGTTACCATAGGATATGTATTAGTCTGCAGCTCTTTTTTTTCAATAGTATGTCTTGGAGATTTTTCCATATAGGTATATACCTTTCTCCTTCTTATTAGTCTTATATAACATCTCATAGTCTTACAATGTCATATTTGTTTGTGTGGATGATTCTGAGAAGTAGACTCTTGGGTCATAGGCATTTTTTGTTGTTGCTTTAGTAGACACTAGAAACCTCCTTACAAAGGGATTATATCATCGTATGCTTTCTCAGTATATCAGAGTCCCTCATTTCCCACACATTCACCAGCAGTACTGTCTGCATATTTAAACATATCTGCCAATTCGATAATGAAAATGGCATCTTTTTGTTTTATGTTTTTACTAATGTTGAAAACAATAAATAAGCTGTCTAAACTCACAGAAAATATCAAATTGGAAATACAAATTACAATCAAATACAAATACAGATCAATTTGTAAGCATCAAAACACTCATTAGAAAGATTTTGGAGGCTGAAGTTAGTCTGAAGAGAAAAGCGTTTTTTCTGTGCCTGAACTTAATATTCAAAATTCCTGTTATGCAAATAGAAGTCATCTCATAGCACTAACAAACTTGAGAGTTTACTATTATAAGACCTTTAATTCTTTTAGCTATTTCAAATATGTTGAGACACTTCAGATAATTATAAATTATTGATAATTAGCATAATAAATGATGATTTAAAACTATATTAAGTGATGTAATTCAACAGTAAGATTCCTAAGCTCTTCTTGAAGGAAGTTTCTATTCAAAATGTATAAAAGCTTAAATCATCTTGGTGGTAGTTAGCACAGTTTAGTCAATCATCTTCGTGCTATGTAAAATAAAATTCGACAGTTTATTTTTTAAAACATACTTAACACATTTTTGTTAATGTTCATTCACAATTGATTGTGTCTTGTTTTTTTTTTTGCTCTTTTTTTGAGATGAAATCTCACTCTGTCGCCCAGACTGGAGTGCAGTGTCGTGATCTCATCTCACTACATCCTCTGCCTCCTGCATTCAAACGATTTTCCTGCCTCAGTCTCCCAAGTAGCTGGGATTACAGGCACACACCACCACTCTGGGCTAATTTTTCTGTTTTTAATAGAGACAGGGTTTCACCATATTGGTCAGGTTGGTCTTGAATTCCTGTCCTCGTGATCTACCTGCCTCAACCTCCCAAAGTGCTGGGATTACAGGCATGAGCCACCATGCCCAACGGCGTCTTCTTATTACTGTCCCAGTCGAATACCCGAAGTTGTGGGAACAGGCTCTGTAAAGTATGAAATTCTATTTTCTTAGCGAATGATTTTTTTTTCTCTCTAAGGTGATATTTACAGGATTTTCAAACATGTCTAGATCTCACTGGTATTAATGTTTTGGGGGAGATTGATTTATTTACCAGAGAAGAAAGTTAGGCACACTGAAATCTATGATCCAAAATGAAAAATGAGAAAATGGTTGTATGTGCAAGCATATGATCTCATCTCTTATGTTAGAACTCCATTCTGTGCTACAACAAATCCCGTAATCTGATCGCACTAAAGTGACCCTAAACAGTGTATATGTAAAATTCAGAATTCTATGTAGATTTTTTTTTGTTCTCTAGTGGGGATTTATTTCACTGAGATAATACAATTGAAGTAAATTTATGCTCTTCGAAGCACCTGAGACGATAAACCCTAGCCCAGAGCTGAGGATTTATTCCTCAGTGAGACAGTGACCAAGTACACAAAAAACTTGTTCTCCTAGAGTAGGGCTCTCTATCATCTTTCAGTTCCTTAAACAGGTAATAATGTATTGTGAGGCAAAAAAAATCTAGTAAAACAGAAACTTAAATGAATACCACCTTTCGGTGTGTAAATACCAAGTAGATAAGAAGCAAAAGAAAATGGCTCAAAGGTTTTACCTTTTTGAGACTCCTGTTAATGTGATTTTTCTAGCATGCCAAAAATGGTATTTAATATTTAAATAACTCTTACCAATCAATAAAAGAGCAATAACACAATTAAAAACTAGGCAAAGGAATTTTAAAGACATATTTCCAAAGAAGATATACAAATGGCCAAAGCACATGAAAAGATGATCAGCATTATTGTTCTTTAAAGAAATGCAGATCGAAACCATAGCTACACCACTCCACACCCACTAGTATGTCTGTAATTTTTTTATGGAACCTAAGTATTACCAAGGATGTGGAGAAATTGGAACTCTTGTACATTGCTCGTTGGTATGTAAAATGGTACAGCCACTGTGGAAAATAATTTGATAGTTTTTCTAGTGTACCACTTTCATTCTCTTCTCGTTTCTTTTTTGTGTGTTTTTTTTTCCAGTGCTTTTTTTCTTTCTTTCTTTCTTTTTTTAATTGCATTTTAGGTTTTGGGGTACATGTGAAAAACATGCAAGATTGTTGCATAGGTGCACACGTGGCAGTGTGATTTGCTGCCTTCCTCCCCTTCACCTATATGTGGCATTTCTCCCCATGCTATCTCTCCCCAACTCCCCACCCGCCGCTGTCCCCACTACTCCCCGCCAACAGACCCCAGTGTATAGTGCTCCCCTCCCTGTGTCCATGTGTTCCCATTGTTCAACACCCGTCTATGAGTGAGAACATGCGATGTTTGATTTTGTGTTCTTGTGTCAGTTTGCTGAGAATGATGGTTTCCAGGTTCATCCATGTCCCTACAAAGGACGTGAACTCATCGTTTTTGATGGCTGCATAATACTCCATGGTGTATATGTGCCACATTTTTCCTGTCCAGTCTATCATCGATGGGCATTTGGGTTGCTTCCAGGTCTTTGCTATTGTAAACTGTGCTGCAATGAACATTCGTGTGCATGTGTCCTTATAGTAGAATGATTTATAATCCTTTGGATATATACCCAGTAATGGGATTGCTGGGTCAAATGGAATTTCTATTTCTGGATCCTTGAGGAATCGCCACACTGTCTTCCACAATGGTTGAACTAATTTACACTCCCACCAACAGTGCAAAAGTGTTCCTATTTCTCCACATCCTCTCCAGCATCTGTTGTCTCCAGATTTTTTAATGATCGCCATTCTAACTGGCGTGAGATGGTATCTCAATGTAGTTTTGATTTGCATTTCTCTAATGACCAGTGATGATGAGCATTTTTTCATTTGCTTGTTGGCCTCATGTATGTCTTCTTTTGTAAAGTATCTGTTCATATCCTTCGCCCATTTTTGAATGGGCTTGTTTGTTTTTTTCTTGTAAATCTGTTTTAGTTCGTTGTAAATTCTGGATATCAGCCCTTTGTCAGATGGGTAGGCTGCAAAAATTTCTTCCCATTCTGTTGGTTGCCAATTCACTCTATTGACTGTTTCTTTCACCGTGCAGAAGCTGTGGAGTTTGATTAGGTCCCATTTGTCTATTTTGGCTTTTGTTGCCAATGCTTTTGGTGTTTTGGTCATGAAGTCCTTGCCTACACCTATGTCCTGAATGGTTTTGCCTAGGTTTTCTTCTAGGGTTTTTATGGTGTTAGGTCTTATGTTTAAGTCCTTAATCCATCTGGAGTTAATTTTAGTGTTAAGGTGTCAGGAAGGCGTCCAGTTTCTGCTTTCTGCATATGGCTACCCAGTTTTCCCAACACCACTTATTAAACAGGGAATCCTTTCCCCATTGCTTGCTTTTATCAGGTTTGTCTAAGATCTGATGGTTGTAGATATGTTCTGTTGCCTCCGACGCCTCTGTTCTGTTCCATTGGTCTATATGTCTGTTTTGGTACCAGTACCATGCTGTTTTGATTACTGTAGCCTTGTAGTATAGCTTGAAGTCCAGTAGTGTGATGCCTCCCGCTTTGTTCTTTTTGCTTAGAATTGACTTGGCTATGCGGGCTCTCTTTTGGTTCCATATGAAGTATAAGTTAGTTTTTTCCAGTTCTGTGAAGAAGGTCATTGGTAGCTTGATGGGGATAGCGTTGAATCTGTAAATTACTTTGGGCAGTATGGCCATTTTCATGATATTGATTCTTCCTAACCATGAACATGGAATGTTTCTCCATCTGTTTGTGTCCTCTCTTATTTCGTTGAGCAGTGGTTTGTAGTTCTCCTTGAAGATGTCCTGTACGTTCCTTGTTAGTTGTATTCCTAGGTATTTTATTCTCTTCGTAGCAATTGTGAATGGCAGTTTTTTCTTGATTTGGCTCTCTTTAAGTCTGTTATTGGTGTATAGGAATGCTTGTGATTTTTGCACATTGATTTTGTATCCTGAGACTTTGCTGAAGTTGCTTATCAGTTTCAGGAGATTTTGGGCTGAGATGATGGGGTCTTCTAGATATACAATCATGTTGTCTGCAAATAGAGACAATTTGACTTCCTCCTTTCCTAATTGAATACCCTTCATTTCTTTTTCTTGCTTGATTACTCTGGCTAGAACTTCCAGTACTATATTGAATAGGAGTGGTGAGACAGGGCATCCTTGTCTAGTGCCAGATTTCAAAGGGAATGCTTCCAGTTTTTGCCCATTCAGTATGATATTGCCTGTTGGTCTGTCGTAAATAGCTTTTATTATATTGAGACACGTTCCGTCGATACCTAGTTTATTGAGGGTTTTTAGCATAAAGGGCTGTTGAATTTTGTCAAAGGCCTTCTCTGCATCAATTGAGATAATCATGTGGTTTTTGTCTTTGGTTCTGTTTATGTGGTGTTTGGGTGGTAGGCTCTTAATTGCTGCCTCGACTTCAGACCTTGTTATTGGTCTATTCAGGGCTTCGACTTCTTCCTGGTTTAGGCTTGGGAGGAGGCAACTGTCCAGGAATTTATCCATTTCTTCCAGGTTTTCTAGTTTATGTGCATAGAGTTGTTTGTAATAATCTCCGATGATGGTTTGAATTTCTGTGGAATCTGTGGTGATATCCCCTTTATCATTTTTTATTGCATCTCTTTGGTTATTCTCTCTTTTCTTTTTTATTAATCTGGCTAGTGGTCTGTCTATTTTGTTGATCTTTTCAAAAAACCAGCTCCTGGATTTATTGACTTTTTGAAAGGTTTTTCGTGTCTCTATCTCCTTCAATTCTGCTTTGATCTTAGTTATTTCTTGTCTTCTGCTAGGTTTTGAGTTTTTTTGATCTTGCTCCTCTAGCTCTTTCAATTGTGACGATAGGGTGTCAATTTTAGATCTCTCCTTGCTTCTCATGTGAGCACTTATTGCTATATATTTTCCTCTCGATACTGCTTTAAATGTGTCCCAGAGATTCTGGTATGTGGTGTCTTCGTTCTTGTTGGTTTTGAAGAGCATCTTTATTTCTGCCTTCATTTCATTGTTTATCCAGTCAACATTCAAGAGAAAGTTGTTTAGTTTCCATGAAGCTGTGCGGTTCTGGGTTGGTTTCCGAATTCTGAGTTCTAACTTGATTGCACTGTGGTCTGAGACGCTGTTTGTTATGGTTTCCGTTCTTTTGCATTTGCTGAGGAGTGATTTACTTCCAATTATGTGGTCAATTTTAGAGTAGGTGTGATGTGTTGCTGAGAAGAATGTATATTCTGTGGATTTTGGGTGGAGAGTTCTTTAAATGTCTATTAGGTTTGCTTGGTCCAGGTCTGAGTTCAAGTCCTGGATATCCTTGTTAATTTTCTGTCTCGTTGATCTGTCTAATATTGACAATGGTGTGTTGAAGTCTTCCACTATTATTGTGTGGGAGTGTAAGTCTCTTTGTAAGTCATTAAGAACTTGCCTTATGTATATAGGTGTTCCTGTATTAGGTGCATATATATTTAGGATCATTAGCTCTTCTTGTTGCATTGATCCTTTTACCATTATGTAATGTCCTTATTTGTCTCTTTTGATCTTTGTTGCTTTAAAGTCTATTTTATCAGAGATGAGAATTGCAACTCCTGCTTTCCTTTTGCTCTCCATTTGCTTGGTAAATCTTCCTCTATGCCTTTATTTTGAGCCTTTGTGTATCCTTGCATGTGAGATGGGTTTCCTGGATACAGCACACTGATGGGTTTTGGCTTTTTATCCAATTTGCCAGTCTGTGTCTTTTTATTGGGGCATTTAGTCCATTTACGTTTAGGTTAATATTGTTATGTGTGAATTTGATCCTGCCATTTTGATGCTAGCTGGCTGTTTTGCCCGTTGGTTCATGCAGATTCTTCATTGTGTTGATGCTCTTTACCATTTCGTGTGTTTTTGGAGTGGCTGGTACTGGTTGTTCTTTTCTATGTGTAGTTCCTCTTTCAGGAGCTCTTGTAAAGCCGGTCTGGTGGTGATGAAATCTCTGAGTACTTGCTTGTTCACAAAGGATTTTATTTTTCCTTCACTTATGCAGCTTAGTTTGGCTGGATATGAAATTCTGGGTTGAAAGTTCTTTTCTTTAAGGATGTTGAATATCGGCCCCCACTCTCTTCTGGCTTGTAGGGTTTCTGCTGAGAGATCTGCTGTCAGTCTGATGGGCTTCCCTCTGTGGGTAACCCGACCTTTCTCTCTGGCTGCCCTTAGCGTTTTCTCCTTCATTTCAACCCTGGTGAATCTGACGATTATGTGCCTTGGGGTTGCTCTTCTAGAGGAATATCTTTGTGGTGTTCTCTGTATTTCCTGGACTTGAATATTGGCCTGCCTTGCTAGGTTGGGGAAGTTTTCCTGGATAATATCCTGAAGAGTATTTTCCAGCTTGGATTCATTCTCTTCGTCACATTCAGGTATACCTATCAAACGTAGATTAGGTCTTTTCACATAGTCCCATATTTCTTGTTGACTGTTCATTCCTTTTTACCCTGTTTTCTCTAATCTTGCCTTCTCGTTTTATTTCATTGAGTTGATCTTCGACCTCTGATAGCCTTTCTTCTGCTTGGTCAATTCGGCTGTTGAAACTTGTGCGTGCTTCGCGAAGTTCTCGTGTTGTGTTTTTCAGCTCCATCAATTCGCTTATATTCCTCTCTAAGTTGTCCATTCTCGTTAGCATTTCGTCAAATCTTTTTTCAAGGTTCTTAGTTTCTTTGCATTGGCTTAGAACATGTTCTTTTAGCTCACGGAAGTATCTTATTACCCACTTTCTGAAGGCTCATTCTGTCATTTCATCACACTCATTCTCCATCCAGTCTTGTTCCCTTGCTGGTGAGGAGTTATGATCCCTTGTAGGAAGAGAGGTGTTCTGGTTTTGGGTGTTTTCATCCTTTTTGCACTGGTTTCTTCCCATCTTTGTGGACTTATCCACCTGTCGGCTTTGTAGTTGTTGACTTTCTGGTTGAGTCTCTGAGTGGACGTTCTGTTTGTTGTTGAAGTTATTTCTGTTTCTTAGTTTTCCTTTTAACTGTCTGGCCTCTCTGCTGTAGGACTGCTGAGGTCCACTCCAGGCCCTGCTTGCCTGGGGATCACTTGCAGCAGCTGCCGAACAGTAAAGGTTGCTACCAGTTTCTTCTGCTTTGTCCCAGAAGGATACCTGCCAAATGTCAGTCTGAGCTCTGCTTTACGAGGTGACTCTGGATATACGGGGGTCAGGAGCTGCTTGAGGAAGCAGTCCTTTATATTAGCTCAGGTGCTGAGCTGTGAGCCCCGTTGTTCATTCAGAGGTGCTGGGCTGGTAAATTTAAGTCTGCAGCAGCAGAACTCATAAGCCCCCCCTTTTTTTTTCCCCAGGTGTTCTGTCCCAGGGAGTTAGGCCTTTATGAGTTTCTGCTGTACTGCTGCCTTTTTTTTCTTCAGGGCTGCCCTGCCCACAAGGAGGCAGCTTAGTCACTTTCAGCCTGCAGAGGCTTCACTGAGCTGCTGTGGGCTCTGCCCAGCTGCTATGTGAACTTCCCTGCAGTCCTATTTATATGGGTGTAGTTAGAGCTGCTTCCGCAATGTTGGCCTGCCTCTGTAATCACGGACTTTCTCTGTAATGGCGGGTTGCCTCAGCAACGGCAGGCTGCCTCAGTAATGGCGGACGTCCCTCCCCGACAGAGCTGGACTGTCCCGGGTTCAGCTGTGCTTGCTGTGAAACTCTCAACCCAGAGCGTTTCCAATTGCTGTTTTTTTGTTTTTGTTTTTATGGGGGTGGGACCAGCCGGGCCTGATCTCCTGGCTCCCTGCCTCAGAGCCTTTTATTTTTTCGTTGAACGGTCGGCCCTCTCCCATGTGTCCTGGTCGCCTGTTGAATAGGCACCGGGATCTGTGTGATTTCCCGTGTGGCGACCCACTGTGCCGCTGAAACCGCGTCTCTGAGTTTCGTGGCGCTTTTTTTGCCCGGGAATCTCCTGGCCTGGCTCCCCGTTTCAGTTCCCCTTGCTGGCTAAGAGGGAACAGAGTCTCGTTTACTCTGCACCAGGAGCGGCTGTGCCAGGGCGCAGGCAAAACTGCCACGCCGGCCAAAACAGCCGTGCTGGCGACCCATGGGGCTCCTCCGCTTGCGAATCTCCTGGTCTGTGGGCAATAAAAATCCGTCTGGAAATGCGGCGTCCACTCACCCTCTGCACTTTCACTCGGAGCTGCAATTCTGAGCTGGATCTCACCAGCCATCTTTGCTTTTTTTCTTAATGGTCACTCTGGGTATTACAATTAATATCTTAACTATACAACATTCAGGTTTAATTAATATCAGCTTAGTTTCAGTGATAACACAAAATTCTGCTCCTTTATACTTCCATCTCCCTCTTTATGTTATCACAAATTTAATCTTTTTTTTTGACGGAGAAAGAAGAAAGAAAGAGAAAGAAAAAAAGAATGAAGAAGAGGAAGAAAAAGGAAGAGAAAGAGGGACAGAGAACAGGAGTATTGCTTTATTGCCCAGCTAGAATGCAATCTAAAAATGGGAATTGAAAACATCTTTTATGCCAGTAATTGTGCTTAACAATGGAGACAGGAAGGAATAAGGGAAGAAAATAACAAACAAGCAGCCAACCAATATTTCATTTAAACCTATGAAATGCTATGCAATTATAGAGGAGTGATTTACTTCCAATTATGTAGTCACTTTTGGAATAGGTGTGATGTGGTACTGATAAGAATTTATGTTTTGTGTATTTGAAGTGGAGAGTTCTATAAATGTTTATTAAGTTTACTTGTTCCAGGTCTGAGTTCAAGTCCTGGATATCCTTGTTAATTTTCTATCTCGTCGATCAGTCTAATATTGACAATGTGATGTTACAGTCTCCCACTATTATTGTGTGGGAGGTCTTACGTATCTGGGTGCTCCTGTATTGGGTACGTGTATATATAGGATCGTTAGCTTTTCTTGTTGCATTGATCCTTTTACCATTATGTAATGTCCTTCTTTGCCTCATTTGATCTTTCTTGCTTTAAAGTCTATTTTATCAGAGGTGAGAATTGCAACTCCTGCTTTTTATTTATTTATTTATGTTTGCTCTCCGTTTGATTGGTAAATCTTCCTCTGTCCCTTTGTTTTGAGTCTTTGTGTATCGTTGCACGTGAGATGGATCTGGATACAGCATACCGATGGGGTTTGGCTTTTTATCCAGTTAATAATATATATGAGTTTAATACTGCCATTTGATGCTAGCTGGATATATTTTTGGAAAGGCTAATACTGGTTGCTCCTTTATATGTATGGTGCTTCTTTCAGAAGCTTCTGCAAAGCAGGCCTGGTGATGGTGAAATCTCTAAGTACTTGCTTGTTTGCAAAAGATTTTGTTTTTCCTTCGCTTTTGAAGCTCAGTTTGGCTGGATATGAAATTCTGGGTTGAAAGTTCTTTTCTTTAAGGATGTTGAATATTGGCCCCTACTCCTTTCTGGCTTGTAGGGTTTCTGCTGAGAGATCTGCTGTAAGTCTGATAGGCTTCCCTTTGTGGGTAACCTGACCTTTCTCTCTGGCTGCTCTTAGTATTTTCTCCTTCATTTCAACCCTAATGATTCTGACGATTATGTGCCTTGGGGTTGGTCTTCTTGAGGAATATCTTTGTGGTGTTCTCTGTGTTACCTGGAGTTGAATATTGTCCTATCTTACTAGGTTGGGAAAGTTTTCCTGAATAATCTCCTGAAGAGTATTTTCCACCTTGGATTCATTCCCTTCATCACATACAGGTACACCTATCAAACGTAGATCAGGTCTTTTCACATAGTCCCATATTTCTTGGAGACTTTGCTCATTCTTTTATATCCTTTTTTCTCTAATCTTGACTTCTCGTTTTATTTCGTTAAGTTGGTCTTCGAACTCTGATATGCTTTCTTCTGCTTGATCAATTCGACTGTTAAAACTTGTGCAAACTTTGCGAAGTTCTCGTGTTGTGTTTTTCAGCTCCATTAATTCACCTATATTCCTATCCAAATTGTCTATTCTCGTTAGCATTTCGTCAAACCTTTTTTCAGAGTTCTTAGTTTCTTTGCATTGGGTTAGAACAAGTTCTTTTAATTCACAGAAGTTTCTTAATATCCACCTTTAGAAGCCTACTTCTGTTAATGGAACACACTCGTTCTCCATCAGGGCTTGTTCCCTTGCTGATGAGGAACTGTGATCCCCTGTAGAGGGAGAGGCATTCTGATTTGGGGTATTCTCAGCCTTTTTACGCTGGTTTCTTCCCATCATTGTTAATTTATCCACCTGTCATCTTTGTGATTTCCGACTTTCAAATTAGGTTTCTTAGTGGACGTCCAACTTGTTGATTCCCAGCACCGAAATCTGAGCAATCCACTGCGCCGGCCAAAACAGCGGTGTTAAGATTGATGGTGCTTTTCTGCCCGGGAATCGGCCAAAAGGGTCCCCAGTCCCGCTCACTCTGCACCAAGAACTGCTGCGCTGAGGTGCCAGCAAAACCGCCGCGCCGGCCACAAGAGTCGCGCTGGTGACCTGTGGGGCTCTTCCCCTGGGAATCTCCTGGTCCGTGAGCAACAAAAATTCATCTGAAAGTGTGGCGTCCTCTTGTTCTCTGCACTTTCACTGGGAGCTACAATCCCGAGCTGCTAGTGGTCAGCCATCTTGGATCTCTCTCCTCAAATTTAATCTTTATATACTGTGTGTCTATTAACAGATTTGTAATTATAGCTTTATGCATTTGGCTTTTAAAACATTTAGAGAAAACAGAAGTAAAACAACAAAGATGCAATAATACTGGCTTTTTGAAAAACTGACTCTGTATTTAAGAGTAGTTTTAGGTTTACAGAAAAATTGAGCAGAAAGTACGTACAGAGAGCACCCATACTTTTTTCTTACACCCCACCTCTGCCACGTGCTGCCCACAGGTTCCCATATTACTAGCATCTTATAATAGTATGGTACCTTTTTTTTTTTTTACTATCGATAAATGAATACTGATACATTATTATTAACTAAAGTCCCTAGTATACTTTAAGGTCTGCCCATTAAGTTGTACATTCCAATTTTTTTTAAAAAACGTTGTAGTAAAATATACATGACATTAAATTTGCCATTTTAGCCACTGTTAACTGTCCAATTTGGTGGTGTTAAGTGTATTCACATTGTTGTGCAGCTATCACCACTATTGATCTCCAGAACTTTTGCATCATTCTAAATTAAAATTACATATATTAAAAAATAACTCCGTGTTATTCCCTTCCATCAGCCCCTGGAAAGCACTATCCTACTTTCTTTCTCTACTAAATCTTTGATGCATTTTGAGTTAATTTTTGTATATTGAGTAAGGTAAGGTCCAACTTTTTTTTTTAAGATGATTAATATTTATTTTTTCTGCCAAGTATTAATAAAATGACAAACAAGCATTCCGTTAAAATCTTTAAAGTGTCTGTACATATAATTTGTATCTTCATTAGTAGTCAGCTACTTACATTTTGAAAAACAGACTTTTAAAATATAATTGGTGAAATCTCAGTTTGTAGTAATTTATGAGTGCTTTTTTGGGCTTAGCTTTTCTTTTTTTAATTATTTTTTATTAATTTTTTTTTTTTTTTGTAGATGAGCCAAGGTTTATTTACTTAACATTTAAAAATAGTTCATTTACTTCAACAACATGGCAGACAGTCAAAAGTACTATTGAAACACTTACAATTCAGAGAGGGTCAGGACAGAAAAGATCACAACCCCATTCCTGAGGTGGAGTGAAAAATGTAAGCCAGGCCTCCATCCTAAGCCAGGCTCCTCCATTAAACAGAGACAACCAAAAGATAGGAAAGCCATCAGGAGATGGCCTGAACTGCTCACAAATAAGAAAGAACTTGATCATACTGAGGGCTGGTTCCTGATGAGTCATTAGGAAAGTCAGTTGGTTCTCTCTTTAGTAAGTGGCTTACCACCCTTCTGGAGAACAGAGAACAGTAGTCCGGGGCTGGACGCTGAGGGCCAACATCCAACAAAGGTTACATTCTTTTCAGTAATGCTTTGTTCCTTTTTGCAACAGCAAGAAACCTGAAATCCAGAGGAGTCATTTAAAAAACCCTTTCTGGCTGCAACCTAAAAGCATCTACCAGGCCAGATTGTGGGTAGAGATGATGACTCCAACTTCAGTGGGCCTATTCAATAGGGGAGCAGCCAGAGAAGAAGCTGGTATTACTGGCCAGAGCTCGTTTCTTTTTCTTCCCTGGAGCCTTATTTCCTTGGTATTCTGTTGCTACATGTTTCCGCTCTGGGAGGTCAAAAGGGGAGGGAGGTGTGCAGTCTTTGACAACACTTGCTTCAGGTCACACATCTCTTTCAGGATCTTGCTATTGGGGGTGGCACAGACAGGGTTAAAGAGGCTCAATCCTGGAGTCACCTCAGTAGGATCCTCCAGGTTGAAGGAGCCTTTGGAATCCTGGGTCCATTCAACTGTACTCAAGCTATCCTTGCCTTGCTGGTGGTTCCGACACTTTGTGGGATCACAGCTACTGTCCACACCACAGTCTGACTTTTGCTTCCTGCACCCACACTTCTTGTTTCCACACCAGCCCTTGCAGGAACACCCTTGGATGTTCTTCCTGGACACCTTAACTAATTTTGTTGGCTTCCATTCCTCATCATCCCCCTCATCACCGTCACCATCACCATCCTCATGCTCATTGACAGAATGCTCTGAGCAATATTTTAGATCCTCGACGTCCATGCTTTGCTCCAGGAACTTTTCTTTAACATGAGGAGGTGTTGGCTTAGGTGGGATATATTCAAAAGGAGAGTCTGGAGATAGAAGGGCATCCTTAGGAAGAGGTTTCTGTCTGCTGGCTATCTGGAGGAGAGTCAGTTTCTGCTTGATTTCATTCTCTCGGAGAAGCTGCTTATTTTGCTCACACACTTCTCGCGTCTTCTGAAGTTCTTCATCCTGATGCTTCAGTGTGCTCAGTAGCTGCTGTTCCTTTTCACTGATTGATTCCTCTAACGGTTTCTCTGCCATTTGGCTTCGCTGCAGCTGGCTGAGAAGGTACAGCACCTCCTCCTGGTGCTGTTGCTCCATTCTGACCAGCTCAGCTTGTAACTCTGTCTCTATCTCGGCAAAATGATTTCGTACCTCAAACAGCATCTTCTGCGTGTCAGCACAGCTGGCCTTGCTCTGTTTCAGGCTGCTTTCAAGTTTGCTGACCTGTATTTTGGAGGAGACCAGCTCTCCAATCAAATATTTCAGGGCACACTTGGCTTCCACAATGGTGGCAATATTCTCCCAGCATTGTTTTGGTCTGTCCTCACTTTCTGCATCTAGCAGCTTCTGCTGTAGGTCAGCAATCTGAGCACTCCTGCATTCCATTTCAGTCTGTAGGCTTTCAATCTGCTTTGTAATAGAATCTTCTGATTCTGAAACTTGACCAGGCACTTCAGTAAGGGAGAATGTACGCCTCCGGAGTTTAGGAGGTGGATTCTCCCCAGATTCCTTTTTTTCTTTGAGTTGAGCCACATCGTGAGCCAGGATCTTTCTGTCTTCAAGGAGGTCATTCAGATGGCGTTTGGCTTCCTCAGTACTAACCATAACCTCTATTTCATTTCCAAGCCAATTCTTCACTCGAGCTGCAGTGCTTTCCATTCCACGGCTCTGAGTCTCTTTCCGCTTTTCCGCGACCTCCTGTTGTTTCTGGAGAGCATCCTTGAGATGCTTATTGGCAGCTGCTGCCTCCTCTGTTTTAGGTCTGAGCACATTGTATTGTTTCTGGAAGATTCTTTCAAGTTTCAGCAGCTCATATTGCCTCTTACGGTCTCATTCTTTTAACTGTATTACTTCTTTGTCTTTTTTCTGCTTCCATTGTCTGAACTTCTCAGCATCCTCTTTCATTTGATGCATTAACTGTACCCACTGGTTTTTCATCATCCGTATCTCCTGGTTCAGTTTGGAGACAGTATGCTCTGTGGAATCCTTTAGTTTCAGAACTTTGGACTTCTCATTCAGTTTCTTCTTCAGATCAGCAATTTGACCCTGTAGCTCCTAGAGACATTTGTGGTGGCGAAGTGTTCAGGTGTGTGCAGGGTAGTTCTCCTGGAGTCCCAGGTTGGGAGGCCTTGCCCAGTGAGGAGAAGTGAGGACAAATACCTGCATGGGGAGGAATGTGACCACTTTTCCATGGGGTGACTGCACTGTGCTGAAGGTTTGCACCAGTCCCTAGTTACCGTGGACTCTTCAGAGCTTGAAGGTAGCAAAGGCAAGTGCTGCAAGAGAGCAACGATGGTGGCCTGCTCCTCCTTCTTTGAGCTCTGTCCCAGGGAGTTGCAGAACTGCCACCAGCATGAGAACCCCAATGAGGGGGTAGCTGGAGTCCCTGGTTTGGAGGTCCTGCCCAGTGAGAAGAAATGGCCACACTCTAGTTGCCTGGGCCTCTCCAGAGCATGAAGCCTGTGAGATTGTAAAGATGGCAGCCCACCCCTTCCTCTGGGAGCTCCATCCCTGGGAAGTGAGGAGCTATTACTAGCCCAAGAGCCCCACTAGGGGGTGACTAAAGTCCCAGACCAGTGTGTCTTATCCTGCAAGACTTGTAGACCTTCATTGTTCAGCCCCCTGCATTCAGAATCTTTCTTAAGGGTGTATAAGGGAGTCTTACCTCCCCCTTTAACAGAGCTGGAGCTGCTAATGCCAGGATGCCTGGGGATCCAAGGCTTCTGGGACTCTGCATGTATGTGAGTGTGGCACTGCCCAGTCTCCACATAGCTCTGTGTGTCAGTTTGAAGATCTTGGTGGTAGAGTGGGCTCACAAAGGGATCTCCAGATTTTAGGGTACCAAACATCTGTGGAAGAAGTGTGGATTCCTGGGGTTTCTCATTCACTCACCAATTCCCATGGAGGGGGAACCTCCCAGGTGGACGGACGTCCTGTCTTCTCTCTATTCTCCATGAGTCAATTTGTTTCTTTGATGGATTTCAATGTGTTCACTTGCATGTTTCAGTTGAAGACGTAGTGTTTAATTGCCGCTGTTGCTTCTCTTTGTGAGCGTAGCATACACTAGCTACTTCTAATCAGCCAGCTTGTCCTTCCCCCTCATTCTTCATAGGGTTTTATCTCTCCGTTTATATTACTCATTTGTTCTTAAATGCTGTCCATTTTTTTTTCCACTAGAGCCCTTATCATATCAGTCTTGATAGTTCCAAAATTTCTGCCATATCTGAGTCAGGTTCTGATGCTTATTTTGATTGACTCTTGAGACTGTATTTTGCCATTTAACATGCCTTCTAATTTTTTGTTGAAAGCTAGACATGATATATTGGGGAACAGAATTCAGAAAATTCATCCTTAAGTGTGAGGTTTTATGTTTTATCTGTCTACGAATCAGGCTATATTCAATGTTTGTTGTAGTTATAGACGTCAAAGTCTAAAATTTCTTATGCTATCCCTACTGTCTCCTATTCTGTTGTCTTTGGTTTCCTGGGACATGACTTTGTATATAGGGTCTGATACTTAACAGTTGTTCCAGCTGTAATTTCCTGTTATTAAACGTTAGCTTGATTGATGTAGTGGTAAGCAGTGGGTACAAGGGGGACATATTCTATTGTCTTATGATTAGGTCTTAGTCTTTTAGTGACCTAATGCCCCTGTGCTGCGACCTTCACAAGTTTTTCTCAGTTTTTTCTTCCCACTAGGTGATATAGAAATCCTAGAGGGGGCTGAAGTTGGTTATTTTCCTTATTCCACATCAGGATAATGGGTATTGGAGCTGGGTATTTCCCTTCTCTACAGTCAGATAGGCATCGATAAAACCCAATTCAGTTGGATTCTGGTAAAACATCTCCCTTTAGGGAAGCAGGGATTTGTTAAGGAGAGCAGAATACCCTGGGCATATTTCAAATGGTTACTTTACCCCACCCCCACCCCCGGCCACATCCTCACTGCCAACCACTGTCTTCTTACTAGAAATATGAGGAGACTTTTTTAACCAATCATTGTGTTGAGAATTTCTCAGGGTCCTGGAGGCAAAACTCATAAATATTTGGGAGCCTCTCTGAGAGAAACACCCAGAGGTTTTACCTGTAAAGCTAGTCCACATTGAGCCTTCCACTACTGGGTTTAGCAGTGGGCTTCTGGTCCTGAGATTCTGATATCAGCAAGCTGTGGTTTTCAGTATCCACTTTTTTCTCAATTTTGGAGCCAGTGGCTTGTACTGTGACCTCAATTTTCTGGTGGATCTAAGAAGAGCTCTTTACTTTGTTCAGCTGTTTTCTTTTTTCTTTTTTTTTTCCTTTTCTTTTTTTTTTTTTTTGGAGACGGAGTTTCGCTCTTGTTACCCAGGCTGGAGTGCAATGGCGCGATCTCGGCTCACCTCACCGCAACCTCCGCCTCCTGGGTTCAGGCAATTCTCCCGCCTCAGCTTCCTGCCAGCTGTTTTCTTATACTAACAATGAGAGTGATGACTTCCATGTGATTTACATCTCAGACTGGAAATCGGAAGTCTCTGTTTGATTGATTTTTTTAAGTTCTCCTTTATGCTACTGAACATTTCTTGCTAGAGGTTATCTTACTTATAAGTTCCTTACTTGTAGTGCCATGTAGGAGCCATAATATCATCCTTAGAAAAAAGACGTTTGAGAACAGCTTTTTTTCTTTGTATTCCTTATCAATGAGAGGTATAACAGAAGCACTGCCCAATATAAATTTTAGCTCTTATATTTATGGCTTTCATATATTTGGAGTTAATTGTTATATATGGCATGAGGTAGGAGTCCAAGTTCATTCTTTTACATGTAGCTTTCTAGTTGTTCCAGCCATATTTCTTTTGAAGACATTTTTTTCCATGTCATGGCCTTGGCACCATTGTTGAAATTCAGTTGTCCATAGATGTGTTCATTTCTGGATACTCAATTCCATTCCATTAATCCACCTATCTGTCCACAGGTCTGTACCTCCCTGTTCTGGTTATTGTAGCTTTGTAGTATGTTTTAAAATAGGGAATTGTGGGTTCTACAACTTTGTTTTTTTCTTTTGTAAGATTGTTTTGGGTATTGAAAGCCCCTTGCAATTCCATATAAATATTAATATCTGCTTTTCAATTTCTGCAAAACGGGGCTTTGGAGTTTTGATAGTGATTGCACTGGTCCTTAAGGGTTTTAGTAAGAACTGTATAGTCTATGTTCAGTTTGATTGTGAGGCTTTTGTAAGTTTAGCAGGTTATATAGTGAATGATGTGATTTCATAAGCAAAGTCCCTTTTTGCCACATAAGGTAACATATTGACAGGTTTCAGCGATTCAAAAATTGACATGTTGTGGGGGGTGATATATTATTCAATCTACTGTACTACTTACAGTAAAGGCAGTGGTCATAGAATCAGGCAAGTTATATATGGGTAAATAAATGTGGTAAAATAGGTTGTCCATATTTTGCAGAAACTGAAATTCCAGTGATAAACACAAGGTACAGACTTTTAAAATTTTACTGCTTTCATAGATGCTGTGTATCAATGATTCACAACGACCATTTTTATATGTTAGTTGGAAATAATTCATCATTATTAATCCTTGTTGGGAGAAATTCTGTTAATTGTATGTTTGGGAAATGCTATTATAGTTTGCTGTACACAGAATACTACCAGTTGATGGGCATTTAGGTTGGTTCCAAGTCTTTCCTATTGTGAATAGTGCTGCAATAAACATACGTGTGCATGTGTCTTTATAACAGAATGATTTATAATCCTTTTGGTATATGCGCAGTAATGAGATTGCTGAGCCAAATGGTATTTCTAGTTCTAGATCCTTGAGGAATCGCCACACTGCCTTCCACAATGATTGAACTAATTTACACTCCCACCACCAGTGTAAAACTGTTCCTATTTCTCCGTATCTTCTCTGGATAAAGAAAATGTTGCACATATACACCATGGAATACTATGCAGCCATAAAAAGGATGAGTTCATATCCTTTGCAGGGACGTGGATGGAGCTGGAAACCATCATTCTCAGCAAACTAACACAAGAGCAGAAAACCAAACACCACATGTTCTCACTCCTAAGTGGGAGTTGAACAATGAGAACACACGGACACAGGGAGGGGAACATCACACACAAGAGCCTATCGGGGGTAGAGGGCTAGGGGAGGGATAGCATTTGGAGAAATACCTAATGTAAATGATGGGGTGATGGGTGCAGCAAGCCACCATGGCACGTGTATACCTATGTAACAAACCTGCATGATCCGCACATGTACCCCAGAACTTAAAAGTGTAATAATAAAATAAAAAAGAATACTAGCAGTTATAACATCTCTTACAAAACATTGATAATAACATATTTATTGACCCATACCTAGTTAAAAATTACA
Source organism: Aotus nancymaae (assembly GCF_030222135.1). Taxonomy (NCBI): domain Eukaryota; kingdom Metazoa; phylum Chordata; class Mammalia; order Primates; family Aotidae; genus Aotus; species Aotus nancymaae. The sequence goes on along the minus strand of NW_026988415.1, from coordinate 44,504,606 downwards.
AGTAGCTTTTTCCTAGAATAAAGGGTTTAGGAAGGACGCAGAAAAAGAGGAGGCTATTGCTACTTTTCAAAGGACTCAGTAGACATTAGGGAACATATTTAAGCAGCCAGTATACTTGTAGAAAGTTTGTTGAGTTTTTTCCTGACCATTTTGTTTCTGTACGCTAGTTTTATCACAAAACAATACTTATGAGTTTACCTTTCCTCTCTGAGCAATAAACAAACAAGCTTAAGGTATCTAAGCCTTAAAAACTGGCCTTGGTACTATTCTCTAAATTTGAAGTAATCTCCTTGTTCTTCAACAAGGTCTTGTCTTGTTGTCCTAAGTCTCATAGTCTTAGGATTTGGGGCACACAGCAGTGAGTTTAGGGTTGAGTGAGTATGGACTGACTTTGTGATACGCTCAGTATCAATATATACAGCAATTTCCCAAGTAATTCCCTAAAGAAGAGTTCTGGTATACCTTCCTACTCCTAAAAATGAGACTGTTTTTCCTACTTTCCTGTTGTTGTAACAAATTACCATAAATTTGATTGCTTAAAACAACATATATTTATCATGTTAATATTCTAGATGCCAGAAGTTCAAATTTAGTGTTGCTGGGCTGAAGTGAAAGTGTTGGCAGGACTGGTTCCTTCTGGAGGCTGTGAGGGGAAAATCCATTTTCTTGCCTTTTTTCAGCTTCTGCCTGTGTTCCTTTGCTCATGGTCTCTTTCTCACATAATTTCAACCTTTGATTTTTTTGTCCCATCTCCTTCTGTCTTTGACCTTCTTACCTCCTTCTTTTAGTGACTCTGCTTACGTTAGGACTAACTGCATAATTGAGGATAGTCTTCCCATCTCAAGATCCGTAATTATATGAGCAAAGTCCCTTTTTGCCATAGAAGGTAACATGTTGACAGGTCCCAGGGATTAGAAAATGGACATATTGTGGAGAGGAATACATTATTTAGTCCACTATACAACTTGCAGTAAAGGCAGTGGTCACAGAATCAACCAAGTTATAGATGGATAAATAAATGTGGTAAAATAGGCTATTCATTGAGTTGTGGGTACTATATAAATATCTTTAGCACACTTGCTTCCAGTTATTGCCATTTTACCATCTGTGAATTCACATGGGTATATCATAATAAGGGGAAAATTGATGAGTATCAAACACTCCAGATTTCCTTACCAAAAGGAGGTTGGGAAATTTGACAGTTCTGTAAATTTTACCTTACAAGTGAATTAAAACACAACTAGGAAAGCTGTCTTGTGGTAGAGTTCCTATAAATATGATAGAAGTTCATTTGAATAACCTCTTTACCATGTTAATCTTCTGTAATGGGCTTTTCCACAATGACTGCAACATTTTACATTTCCAATAGGGTTCCAGTTTCTCCATATTCTCACCAATGCTTGTTTTGTTTTCTGTTTTTTAAAATTAATATGCTGATCATAGGAGGTGTAAAGCAGTATTTCAGTGTTGTTTTGATTTGCATTTCTGTAATGATTAATGATGTTGAGAATCCTTTCATGTGTATATTGACCATTTTGATGCCATTTTAGAAAAATATTTCAAGTTTTTGCCCATTTTTTAATTGAGCTGTCATTTTTTGCTGTTGAGTTGTAGGAGTTTTTTATATTTTCTGGATATTAAACCCTTATCAGATGAACTATTTGCAAATGTTTTCTCCCATTCTGTAAGTTGTCTCTTAATTTTCTTAATGTTGTCTTTTGATGCACGTTATACATTTTTTTTATGAAGTCCATTTACTCTATTTTTTTTTTTTTTCTTTTCTTGATCTTGCTTTTGGTATCATATCCAAGAAACCATTTCCAAATCAGAAGTCATGAAGGTTTATCTCTATGTATTTGTATTAGTCCGTTCTCACACTGCTATGAAGAAACACCCAAGACTGGGTAATTTATAAAGAGGTTTAATTTACTCACAGTTTCACATTGCTGGGGAAGCCTCAGGAAACTTACAATCATGGCGGAAGGCAAGGGAGCAGCAAACACCTTCATAGGGTGGCAGGAGGGAGTGAGTGTTACCAGGGGAAATGCCAGACATTTATAAAACGATTAGAACCTGTGAGACTCACTCATGTCATGAGAACAGCATGGGGGAAGCTGCCCCCATGATCTAATTACTTCCACCTGGTCCTGCCCTTGACACGTGGGGGTTATGGGGATTTATGGGGATTACAATTCATGATGAGATTTTGGGTGGAGACACTGCCAAACCATATCACTATTCTTCTTAGAGTGTGATACTTTTAGCTCTTATATTGATGTCTTTAATGTATTTGGAATTAAATATTACATACGGTATGAAGAGGAGTCTAGCTTCATACTTTTTGTTTCAGCCAAATATTCATTATATTAAATAATCATGTAAGTTATATACAATAAAGTCTTGTCCATTCCATGGTATGATACCTCAATAGATTAACCAAGTCCCCAAAATAGGAAGGAAGAAAACTATTGTATCCACTGGAACTGCAAGATGAACAGTATGTAGCCTTTTTACATTAGCTTTTTTCACTTAGTAATGTGCATTTAAGTTTCATCCAGGTCTTTTCATGGCTTGATAGCTCATTTATTTTTAGTGGTGAATAATATTCCATTGTCTGGATGTACCACAGTTTATCTGTTAATCTAGTAGAGGACATCTTGTTTACTTCCAAGTATTGGCAATTATAAATAAAGCTGCTAGAAACATTCATGTGCAAGTTTTTGTGTGGACATATGTTTTCAAATCACTTGAGGGAATACCAAGGAGTTCCATTTCTGTATTATATGCTAAGAGTATGTTTAGTTTTCTAAGAAACCATGACCATCTTCCAAAGTAGCTATATCATGTTGTATTCCTACCAACACTAAATGAGTTTCTGTTGCTCTACCTCCTTTCCAGAACTTGGTGGTACTAGTGTCCTAGATTTTGACCATTGTATTTATAGTGGTATCTCACTGTTGTTTTAATTTGCATTTTCCTGATGACATATAGTGTTGAGCATCTTTTCATATGTTTATTTGCCATCTGTGTATCTTCTTAGGTGAAGTGTCTGTTAAGGTCCGTAGCACATTTTTTAATCATGTTGTTTGTTTTCTTATTGTTGGGTTTTAAGAGTTCTTTGTATATTATAGATAACAGTTATCATATATGTCTTTTGCAAATATTTTCTCCTTGTTTGCGGCTTACCTTCTCATTACCTTAAGAGTGTCTTTCTCAGAGTAGAAGTTTTTACTTTTAATGAAGTCCCGCTAACCAATGCCCTCTTTCATGAATCATACCTTTGGTATTACATTTAGAGAATGGTCACCATACACAAGGTAATGTGGATGTTTTAAAAATGTGAACATCTAGGAGCTATAATTTTGCATTTTACTTTTAGGTCTGTTATCCATTTTGAGTTATTGTTTGTGAAATGTATAGAGTCTGTGTCTAGATTTTTTTTTTGCATGTGGATGTTGAGTTGTTTCAGCATAATTTATTGAAACGACTCTCTTTTTGCTATTGTTTTGCCTTTGCTCCTTTGTTAAAGATCAGTTGGCCATATTTACATGGGTCTATTTCTGGGCTCTCTGTTCTGTTGCATTTATTTGCTTGTCCTTTTGTTGATACTGCACTGTTTTGATTACTATAGCTTTATAGTAATTTTTTTGAGTGTACGTTGATTTTATTTATGCTTGTATAAATTTTATAATGACCATAAAAGTGATGTTGTAGTCAATAACAATTTAATTGTACATTTTAGAATAACTAAGACTGTATAATTGAATTGTTTGTAATGAAAAACATAAAAGCCAGAGGTTATAAGTACTTTATTTACCCTAATGTGATTACTATAAAATGTATGACTGTATCAAAATATACCATATGTGGCATATATACACATATTATGTACACACAAAAACTAAGAAAAATAAATTTTAATGTGAAATAAAAAAAATTAACCTACAGGAACCATATTTAACTTGTTTGCCACTGGCAAAGAATACTAGAGATGTTAAAATGTAGTTTTATCACATAAAAGTACAATTACTAAAATGACATACTAATTAATTTTGATTCGATTTTAAATATAATTAAGGATGATTTTTTTCTCATAATAATGCATTAGATTACCTGGTATTGAGAGCAGTGGCTCACACTTGCAAACCCAGCACTTTGGGAGGCGGAGGCGGGCAGATCACTTGAGGTCAGGCATTCAAGAACAGCCTGACCAACATGATGAAACCTTGTCTTACTAAAATACAAAAATTAGCTGGACGTGGTAGCAGGCACCTGCAATCTCAGCTACTTGGGAGGCTGAGACAGAAGAATTACTTGAACTTGGGGAAAAAAAGGAGCTTGCAAGATCATGCCACTGTAATCCAGCCTGGGCAACAGAATGAGATTCCCTCTCAAAAACAAACACAAAAAGGAATATTACTCAGAACGGCTACCTCATGCATCACCCACTTTAGCTGGTCCTCAAGGCTTTCTAATCATAAGAGAATTCGTACTGGAGAGAAACCCTACAAATGTGAAGAATGTGGCAAAGCTTTTAATCAATTCTCAATTTTTACTAAACATAAGATAATTCATGCTGGAGAGAAACCCTACAAATGTGAAAAATGTGGCAAAGCCTTCACCTGGCCCTCAAGCCTTAGTGAACATAAGAGATATCATAAACCCCTCCAAATGTAAAGAATGTGGCAAAGTCTTTAAAAAGTCCTCACTTCTTACTAGACGTAATTCATACTGAAGAGGAACCCTACAAAAGAAAAGAATGCGGCAAAGCCTTTAACCGGTCATCAACCCTTACTCATCATAAGAGAATTCATATTGGAGGGAAAACCCTAGAAATGTGAAGAAGGTGGCAAACCTTTTAACTGTTCCTCAATTCTTACTAAACATAAGGTAATTCATACTGGAGGGAATCCCTACAAATGTGTGGAATGTGTCAAAGCCTTTAAGTAGTCCTTGAGGTTTACTACATGTAAGGCAACTCATACTGGAAAGAAACCCTACACATGTGAAGAATGTGGGAAAGCCTCTAACAGACCCTCAATTCTTAACAGACATAAGATAATTTATACTAGAGAAACTCTACAAACCTGAAAGATGTGACAGTGCTTTTGGCAACACCTCAAACTTTTCTAAGTATAAAAGGAATCATACTGATGAGAAATCCTAGAAATAGGAAGAATGTGATAAAGCTTTTCAATGGCTGTCACACTTGATTGACTGGAGAAAACTAGTGTGAACAATGTGGCAAAATATTTAACCAATGCTTACACCTTATGGCACAGGAAAGCATTTATACTTGAGAACAAATGTTCAAATATAAAGAAAGTGTAGGCCGTGCATGGTGGTGGCTCATGCCTGAAATCTGAGCACTTTGGGAGGCTGAAATGGGCAGATCACTTGAGGTCAGGAGTTCAAAACCAGCTTGGCCAACATGGCAAAAACCCGTCTTTACTAAAAATGCAAATAAATTAGCCAGGCATGGTGGCAGGCATCTGTAATCCCAGCTACTCTGAAGGCCAAGGCAGCAGAATCGCTTGAATCCAGGAGGCACAGCTTGCACTTAGCCAAGATTGCACTACTGCACTCCAGCTTGGACTACAGGGAGAGACTCTGTCTTAAAAACAAAAAAAAAGGAAGTGTGAAAGTCATTATAGTAATTTTTAAAGTTGGGCTTTGTTGGTCCAACTTCATTCTTCTCCAATAGTGTGTCAACTATTATGGGCCTTTTGCCTTTCCATATAAGCTTTAGAATCAGTTTGTCAGTATCTACAAAATAAATTGCTGCGATTTTGGTTGGGATTGCATTTAATTTATAGATCAAATTTGGAAGAATTGATATCTTGACGATGTTGAATCCTCCTGTTCATCTTTGATGAAATATCTCTGCATTTATTTAGTTATTTCATTTCCTTCATTGGTGTTTTGTATTTTCACTTGTATAGATATTGTGCATATTCTGCTAGATTTATACCTAAGTATTTCATTTTTATGTGATAATGTAAATATTATCCTTTTTAAGTTACAAATTCTACTTTTTCATTGCTTGTATTTAGGAAAGTCATTTTTAAAATATATTAATCTTGTATCCTGAAACCTTCCCATAATTACTTATCAGTTCCCGAAGTTTTTTTGTTGTCATCAATTCTTTCAGATTTTCTACGTACACGATCATTTTATCTGCACATGAAAACAGTTTTAACTTTAATTTCTTTTTCTTGTCTTTATTGCACTAGATAGGACTTCCATTATGATGTAGAAAAGCAGTGGTGAAAGAGGAAATGTATGCCTCGTTCCTGATCTTACTGATAAACTGAGTTTCTCACCATTAAGTATAATGGTAGCTGTAGGATTTTTGTAAATATCCTCTATCAAGTTGAGGAAATTCTCTGCTTTCAGTTTGCAGAGACAACTTTATTCTTTTATCTGTGGATATCCAGTTCTTTCATTACCACCACCACATGTAGAGAAAGGACAAGAATTTTAATAAATGGTGATTGAGTCCTATATTAGTTTGTTTTCATGCTGCTGATGAAGATATACCCAAAACTGGGAACAAAAAGAGATTTAATTGGACTTACAGTTCCACATGGCTGAGGAGGCCTCAGAATCACGGCAGGAGGCAAAAGCAACTTCTTGCACGGCAGTACCGAGAGAAAAATGAGGAAGTAGCAAAATCAGGAACGCCTGATAAGCCCATCAGATTTTGAGAGATTTACTCACTATCACAAGAATAGAACCAGAGGGACCACCCCCCATGATTCACTTACCTCCCCTGGGTCCCTACCACAACACGTAGGAATTCTGGGAGATACAATTGGAGTTGAGACTTCGGTGGGAACACAGCCAAACCATATCATTCTGCCCCTGGCTTCTCCAAATCTCATGTCCTCACATTTAAAAACCAATTTCAAAACAGTCCCTCAAAGTGTTAACTCATTTCAGCATTAACCCAAAAGTCCACAGTCTAAAGTCTCACCTGAGACAAGGCAAGTCCCTTCCACCTATGAGCCTGTAAAATCAAAAGCAAGCCAGTTACTTCCTAGATACAATGGGGATAGAGGTATTGGGTAAATATAGCTGTTCCAAATGGGAGAAATTGGCCAAAACAGAGGGGTTTTAGAGCCCATGCAAAGTCCAAAATCCAGTGGGGCAGTCAAATTTTAAATGATCTCCTTTGACTCCAGGTCTCACATCCAGGTCATGTTGATGCAAGAAGTGGGTTCCTACAGTCTTGGGCAGCTCTGCCCTGTGGCTTTGCAGGGTACAGCCTCCCTCCTGGCTGATTTCATGGGCCAGCGTTGAGTGTCTATGGCTTTTCCATGCACACAGTACAAGCTGTCAGTGGATCTGCCACTCTGGGTTCTGGAGGATGGTGGTCCTCTTCTCACACCTCCACTAGGCAGTGCCTCAGTAGGGACACTGTGTGGGGACTCTGACCCCACATTTCTCTCCCACACTGCCCTAGTGAAGGTTCTCCATGAGGGCCCTGCACCTGCACCAAACTTTTGCCTGGGCATCCAGGCGTTTCATACATCTTCTGAAATCTATGCAGAGGTTCCCAAACCTCAGTTCTTGACTTCTGTACACCTGCACACTCAACACCACATGGAAGCTGCCAAGGCTTGGGGCTTCCACCCTCTGAAGCCACAGCCTGAGCTGTACGTTGGCCCCTTCCAGCCACAGCTGGAGCAGCTATGACACAGGGTACTAAGTCCCCAGGCTGCACACAGCATGAGGACCCTGAGCCCAGCCCACAAGACCACTTTTTCCTCCTGGGCCTCCAGGCCTGTGATGGGAGAGACTACCAGGAAGTTCTCTGACATGGCCTGGAGACATTTTCCACCATGGTCTTGAGGATTGACATTAGGCTTCTTACTACTGATGCAAATTTCTGCAGCTGGCTTGAATTTCTCCCCAGAAAATGGGGTTTTCTTTTCTATCATACAGTTGGGCTGCAAATTCTCCAGATTTTATGCTCTGCTTCCCTTGAAAACCTGAATGCCCTTAACGGCACTCTTGAATGCTTTGCTGCTTAGTAATTTCTTCTGCCAGATACCCTAAATCATCTCTCTGAAGTTCAAAGTTCCACAAATCTCTAGCGCAGGGGCAAAGTGCTGCCAGTCTCTTTGCTGAAACATAACAAAAGTCACCTTTGCTCCAGTTCCCAACAAGTCCCTCATCTGCATCTGAGACCACCTCAGCCTGAATTTTATTGTCCATATTGCTATCAACATTTTGGGCAAAGCCATTCAACAAGTCTCTAAGAAGGTCCAAATTTTCCCACATGTTCCTGTCTTCTTCTGAGCCCTGTTCCAACCTCTGCCTGTTAGCCAGTTCCAAAGTTGCTTCCACATTTTTGTGTGTCTTCTGAGCAACACCCCATTCAACTGGTACCAATTTACTCTATTAGTTCGTTTTCATACTGCTGATAAAGACATACCCGAGACTGGGAAGAAAAAGAGGTTTAATTGGACTTACAGTTCCACATGGCTGGGGAGGCCTCAGAATCATGGCAGGAGGTGGAAGGCATTTCTTACATGGCAGCAGCAAATGAAAAATAAGGAAGAAGCAAAAATAGCAACCACTGATAAACCATCAGATTTTGTGAGACTTAGTCACTATCATGAGAATAGCATGGGAGAAACCGGCCCCCACGATTCAATTACCTCCCCCTGAGTCCCTCCCACAACACGTGGGAATTCTGGGAGGTACAATTCGAGTTGAGATTTGGGTGGGGACACAATGAAACCATATCAAGTCTCGTCAATGGAATGTTAGTGGAAATGATGTGAGCGTTTCCTGACCATGGATTTTAAGAAGGAAATGAACTACCTCTACTCTCCTTTTTCTCATTTGCTGGCTGGATGCAGGCTGTGATAAGGCCCTATCATGATGAGGCAGGAAGTGATGGTTAGTTAATGAGAAACCCCAACAAAAGGGACTGTAGATTTCTCACTATTTTTTTCCATTATAGAAAGCAATTCTACTAGAATTCCACTAATTTCCAATATTTATTGGCATTGTGGAAATTCAGGTTTTGTTCTCCCTGTAAAGCTAGTTAGCTCTCCTTACCAGCTCCTATAGTTCTAAAAATCCTCAAGGGGTATTTCCCATGTTCTGAATTTTTGGGGTTTTCCTGTGATTCTTCCAGTTGTTGCTGCCATTCTAAGCTGTATTGCCAGGCACTTAAAGTCCTCTAACTGTTCCCTCTAATTTTCCTAACCCTACGTATACACAAGGTTTTCATGATGTCAGAGCTGAGTAGTAGTCAAAAGTTTAAAGCCATGTTAGAAAGGAGGATATTTTCCTCTCTTTAGGTTATGCTTTATTAATGGGATCTGCACACTGGAGCATTATAGAGTTTACTTAAAGACAGTTATTTCTGAGATATGTATAAACCTGCCTTTGCTATGACAGATAAACAGTTGAGGGTTTGTGTTGGAATGGGCACAAATAGGAGTTCCACAATAATTTCAGTGCTTCTGTTAAAATAGCTATACTTCCCTAACGGCAAGGCATTGTTTATGGGTAGGTTGACTTGGCTTTTCTTCAAGATTAACTCTCTTGAAGTAGACCCCACCCCAAATATGACCTGAAAATATTCTTGGGTCAGGCCTCCCCACAAGTTCTGCAAATGTTCCCTGTCTTTAGTAGTGGAGGCAGGCTGAGAGCTTTCCCATAGTATTTTCAGGCTACACTGAAAACAGACATCTGTTGGACCAATTTCACCATATAGTTCACCAGACCTACCTCGGCCTAGTTGTTCTTGACTACAGGGAACTTTAATTTCTGTGTATAACCCTTGAAACTCTGGGATAGAAGAAGGGGATACATTATAAGAAAACACGGGGCTTGGCTTAGCCTTGACCAAAAGAGAAGTCTCAGAAGGAAGGTTTGCTTGAGGCCCATAAAGGACAGTACAGAGGCAAGTGAAACTAAATAGGCAAAAGCAGGCCCGTGACCATGGTGATTGAGACGGACAAGAGGAGAACAGGGAAGTAATATGCTGGTGTGCAAGTTCATGAACATGCATATGGGTGGTGGGTGGGATTTGGAAGAAAACAGTGGGTATGATGAGTGAGCACAACTGCATCTGTATCAGACTTAATGGTTATTATTTGACTCTGGTATTTAGATTTCAAGGGTAAGTCAGGGTTACACAGGTGCTAGCGTAAGCACTGAGGAGTACAAAGATGACTGTTGCAATTTATTGAACTGGAATTAATTATAGGAGGAAATAAATAGTGCTTAGCACTCAGAGTATCTTATTTCCGTCTTTTATTTGCTCAGAGACTTTAAAGATAATCTATTTGATACATACACATAAAAAGCTAACACATGAAAAGCTTAAATTAGGTCCTTTATCACTTCAATACATGTCAACCAATACAAGACCGTGTTTTCTAAGAGAACTGACAACAAATTGTCCAACACACATTTTAAAGTCTCACACAGTAAAATTTGTCAGCTTTTGGTAGGACCATTCCACTGTCGGTAAATATCTTGGAAAAAAGATTCTAGCACCTCCAGAATTACCAGAGAAGCTTGTACTAGTGTAATTTTGGACATACTTATAAAACAGTGAATGGGATTGGTGGCTGTATTGGTGAGATGAGCCCTAAAATATTTCTCAGAGATGGAAGCGCAGGTAAAGGAAGGCAAGGGGAATAGCTTTCATCTGGATGATGAGTGTATTCTGTTCCTACTGCTGCTATTGTTACCAACCAACATAATGGGTGGGTTCAGTTGCCTGACATCAACCCCCTGACCACAAGCGAGGATTTATAGTAAGGGGATTTATTACTTGTAACAAGGTAATGAGAACACCAGGGATAGTTCCCAAAACAGTGTCTGCCTGAGATGGGAGCTGGGTCAACTTTTTATGAGCATATAGTATTGAGGCCTGATGGCATTGGATCATACAATGAGGTGATGCTGGGAGGCATGATCTGACTGAACCCTGTCATGCAGTGTCCACTTCTTAATTCAGCCCTGTTCCTCCTTCCAATCACTTACATTCTCCCTCCGATTGCACGCTTGGATCGTCTGGGGATGCTGCTCAGGTAACATGATCTGAGGGTTCCTGGCAAGTGAAAGAGAGTGCACAACTTTGTTACCTAAAAGTTAAACCAGATAGGTCTGGTGCTGCTACCCTGTCATCAATTGCCACACATGGAATGGCTTAAAATAATACAAATGTATTATTATCTTACAGTCCTGGAGGTTGGAAGTCTGCAAAGGGTTTCACCACACTAAAATAAAGATATTGCCAGAGCAGCTATCCCTCTGGGATTTCTAGGGAAGAATCTGTTTGTCTTTTCCAGGTTCTGGAGACAGCCTGTATTTCTTGGATCTTGGCTTCCTTCCATCTTCAAAGCCAAGAATGGCCAGTGTAGACTTTCTCATGCTGCTTCAATCTGACATTGAGTCCCTGCCTCCTCCTTCCACATCTCAAGTACCCTTGCAATTACATTGGCCAAGTTACTGCAGCATACTCTTAAATTCAGCTAACTAGAAATATTAATGCTTCTTTGCCAGGTAATATAAAATGGTACATGTTCTGGAGAACAGGGCATGGACATCTTTAGGGGACCGTCACCTACCAAACACAATGAAGGTAGTTTTCAAATGGACAGCAGTAACCACATCAACTTGGTGTTTAACCGCATTGCTCTGTCTGTCCCATGCAGGAAGCAGGGAAAAGAGGGGCTCAAGAGTAAAGGATGGATGTAGGGGTGAAAGGAGAGGCTTCAAAAGGAGCCACGGTGAGTGGAGGGGAGTTCATTCTCAGGATCCTCTCCTGAGAGTGACTGCTGAAATAGCAGGTAGTTGTGACAGGTGACTGAGATCCAAGCTGGTTCGAATACCAGCCACATTTCTACACTGCCAAATGTCATGGCAAGAGAAGACTTGACAAGGGACCGAAGAGGAGCCAGGATCTTCCCTATCTGGTACCATCAAAGAGGGAGGACTGTTATGACCTCCTGCGGGTCCTGAGAGGGAAAGGCCCTCTTTTGGGGGTAACTGTGGGGATGGCGTGATGCCAACGTGAGCCAACATTTGAAATGAGAAAAGTGGTGTGGCATAAAGAAATGGGTCTGGTGCAGACCAGTGGTTGGTTTCCTAGGGTTAGAGGTCTAGCCCTACCTTCTTTTACGGAAGGAGCAGTGGCGAGGGCTTGATGGGAGCCCCTTGCCCTGCAGTTCACTTAAGAGCAGGTGTACCTTCATCCCCTGCCTGGCTCTATCAAGCAGGGAAAGAAACGCTCAGGACCACCCTAGAGTCCCGGGCCTATATGGCCTGAAATCGCCTCTCCCCTCCCACACTGCAGTGCTGACACCCGATCTTCCATTAGCATACAGGAAGGGGGGTGAGGAGACTGTGGGGGGTAGACACCCAGCAGTCCTTGTCGGGGGAGGGTTGGGAGGGGGTGCAGACACACCAAGGGGCGGCTTGGTATCCATCCGCTGCTCCCTCCAGTGCGGCTCTTTCCGACCTCCCGATCCTGTCCCCCGCCCTGGTCCCCAGCCGCCCGCTGGTCCCATATATTGTAGCAGCCCCAGAAATCTGTTGCTGGTCGCCACGTTAGGGTCCGCGAGGGCCTCCTGACGCAGCCTGGTGCCAACACGCACGTCCAGGCTGGGGCTCGTCGTGGCCCCGCCCACCTCTGGGTCGGAACTACGGTGGGCCTGAGAGGGGGCGTCGAGTCCTTTCGCGCCGTATCCCTCCGCCCCCCTTTCCCGACACCCTTGCGGCGAGCGGTTCTTGCCGCATCCTGCGCAGCCCCTGCCTGCTTTGCTGCAGAGGCGTGGGGGGCGGGACGCCTCTTTGCCATTCGGAACGCGGGGAAAGCGGTGGGAATCCAAGTGAGGAGCTGCCAAAGGAGAGCTGAGGAGAGGAGGGGGAGGCCGACGACCTGGGCCCTGGGCCTCTCAAGGCAAGTGGGGGTGCGTGAGTAGGGGGACCAGGGTGCGGGGGTGGTCTGCCAGGGTGTCCCGGCTGGCAGCCTGCTCCGCGGACCCTGGCAGCCTGGCAACGAGGAGACGATCCGGTGGGAGCCAGGCGCTGGAGAGAGGTGCGCAATGCCGGAGACCCCTGGCGATGAGGAGGCGGTGACTGGTGCGGGCCAGGCCGGGCTGGGCCAAGGGCTGAGGGGCTGACTCGGCAAGCACCGTCAGATCCTCTGGAGGACAACCGCGCTGACCGCTTCCCAGCCAGCTTTGCAGGCGCCCGCGCCCCGCCCTCGACGGTGTCTTTGCCCAGAGAGGGCTGGGGGCAGGCTCCTGCAGGAGAAATGGCGGAGCGGCAGCCCTTGTGGGGTTCGCCCAGAGAGGCCATTGGGGGGCATCCCAGCTCTGTGCCCAGCCCGCGGGAGGTGGGCCACGTTCCCTACTCCGGACCCTGATTCCGGAAAGGGGCCTGTGGGGCCCCTGTCCTGGGTGCCGTCCCACAGGCTCCAGGTTGATGTCGAAGTCTTCTGTCTGCACGGTAGGTCTTGCGCATTCTGACAGGCCACACTGCGCATCTGTTTTGGAGAGGCTTGAGATAAAGCAGGAGGAGGAATACAGCCTGGATTTCTGGAGTTGTGTGGGGATGGGGGGGTGGGTGCCAAACATTTAATGGGGACCAGAATCGGGGTGTGGGGGACTGCGACCAGAGCAGGTCAGGCATCCAGGAGCACCTCCTAATCTTTCCTTCTCTAAAGGCCTTCCAGGCGCTTCCCCCACCTTCCTCCCCACCTGCCTCCTCCACCGTCCTAATCTGGGGGCATGAAAGGGTGGGCTTTGGAGGTGGGGGTGATGAGGGAGTCATACTGACAAGTACCAATTCACAACCTGTTTTCTAGAATATGCGGCGCCCTTCCCCCATTTTATGCTGCGCAGAGCCCAGGGGATGTGGCGCACCTAGTGGTGAAGCCTCAGAATTGGAGAAGGGAGTAATTGGAAGAGTATGACGTCAAGAGGAAGGAGTCGTTATCTCTGGAACCTTGAAGTAGGGCCTAAATGAAACGAGAATATTCCACCAGCAAAACCCCGAATGTTGAAAGACAGATATTAATAATATGGGGACTCTCATCCTTGGTGTTGGTCTGCCACCCCTCATTTCCTGTCTTACCTTTTCATCTGTTTGTCCATAGGCCTGCTTCAAGGCTGGTCAGTTCTGCAAGAAAGGCAAGAGAGAGGAGTCTGGCTCACACCTCTGGAGGTTGGTGAGGAGGGGGAGGGAGCAATGCAGGGGACAGTTGGAGAGAGAGAGCATGGCAGGTGGCTTTGAGCCCAGTGGGTGCAGACCTACTTCTACTCTGCTGGGTTTGCACAGTGCCAACATCCTTTTTATTTGTTGCAGGAGACAGGAGATAGATGTAGGTTAGGTTGTGACTCAGAAAAGACCTGAGAGCAGGGACCAGGAGACAGGAAACAATAGACACATTGAACCCTTGAATGGGAAGAGAGATATTTGTCACAGGGGCCAGAATACCTGCCTATCTACCAAGTACTCAGACCCCATTCTCTCCTGTATGTTTACTTATCTGTAGGACCCCCTTCTGTCAGCTGTGGGGCTTGACACCACTTGCACGAGAAAAGGAGGGGGAAACTGCACCACATCGGTGAAGGTTGGTATGAAAGCAGGTATACTTTTGGGTTGGGTAGTGGAGACCAGCATGGGTTCGGGAGTGATTAGGGTCCAATCTAGGGGCTTCTCAGCCCCTCCCATTGCCAACACACTTTCCCACCATTGCTGGACCTGTTTTGTAGCAGGTAGCCAGCCAGAGAGACTTTCTCATAGCCCAGCTGTCCCACCTAGCATTCAGCATCAGTCTCACTGTGTAGTCTCTGCATGGGGTGACACAACTGGAAGAGACTCAAAGCCCCATTTCATTCTCTCTCTCTAGATCCACCTCCAGTGGCTGCTCTGCTGGTGGTGGAGTTGCTGCTGACAACCACCCTCAACAGGTCTGCACGCATCCAGGAAATATCTGTCTTCCTCAAGCTTGGTTGTGCCTGTTCTATACTCTGTCTCTATTACTGAATTATTGACTGAGACTGTGTTTGGGAAGGAGGCTGATTTACTACTGGGTTGGATATTGACTCTAACTCTTGTTTCCAAGCTCATATCCTCTATCACCTAAAGATCAGAGTGTGAAGAAACAAACTGGTGACAGATCTGTGGTTGAGGTTTAGATTAGGGGTGGAGTATATTACTGGACTTTCTTTGTAACTTGTACCATGACTGGAGCAGAGGTTGCACCTAGTGCCCAGGCCAAGCCTGAAAAGAAGGCTGGGGAAGAGGTTATTCCTGGAGTTGAGAGAGAGAATGAAGTCCCTCTGGTGGTCAGACCCAAGGTTAGGACCCAGGCAACTACCGGGGCAAGGCGCAAAACTGAGACCAAGTCTGTGCCAGGGGCAAGGCCCAAAACTGAGAACAAGTCTGTGCGGGGGGCAAGGCCCAAAACTGAGAACAAGTCTGTGCCGGGGACAAGGCCCAAAACTGAGGCCCAAGCAATGTCTGGGGCAGGGCCCAAAACTGACCCCCAAGTAATGGGTGGAGCAAGACCCAAAACTGAGGCTCAGGGAACGGCAGGGGCTAGGCCCAAAACCAATGCCAGGGCAGTAGGTTGTGCTCGTCCCAAAACTGATGCCAAGGCAATCCCTGGGGCAAGGACCAAGGATGAAGCCCAGGCATGGGACCAAACTGAATTTGCTACTGAAGCAGTGTCACAAGCAGAAGGGGTGTCCCAGACTAATGCCGTTGCCTGGCCACCGGCCACTCCTGAGTCTGGATTGGTTACTATATCTAAGGGCCTATCTATGGATAGAGAACTAGTCAATGTGGATGCTGAAACCTTTCCTGGCACCCAAGGTCAGAAAGGAATCCAGCCCTGGTTTGGACCAGAGGAGGAGACTAATATGGGGTCTTGGTGTTATTCCAGGCCCAGGGCCAGAGAGAAGGCCTCTAATGAGTCTGGGTTCCGGTCAGCAGATGAGACCTCTACAATGTCTTCTTTCTGGGCTGGAGAAGAGACCAGTATCAGATCATGGCCCAGGGAAGAGTCCAATACCAGATCCAGGCACAGGGCTAAACATCAGACTAACCCCAGGTCCAGGCCTAGACCACAGCAAGAAGCCTGTGTTGATTCCTGGTCTGGGTCTGAGGATGAGGCTGGCAACCCATTCTCCTGGGCTGGAGAAAATACCAATAACTTGTTCGGGCCCAGAGTCAAGGAAGAGGCAAATATTAGGTCTAAGCCCAGGACAAAGAGAGAAGATTGTTTTGAATCTGAATCTGAAGATGAGTTCTATAAGCATTCCTGGGTTTTGCCTGGAGAAGAGGCCAATAGTAGATTCAAGCGCAGAGACAAAGAAGATCCTAATACCAACTTGAAATCCAGGGCCCAGAAAGATGTTAATGGTGATAGAGTCAAACAGGAACCCAGGTTTGAGGAGGAAGTCATTATTGAGTCCTGGTTCTGGGCAGAAAATGAGGCCAGTTTGGAGGGTGGAGCTTCAGCAATCTGTGAATCTGAGCCGGGAACTGAGGAGGGGGCCGTTGGTGGATCCTTGTACTGGGCTGAGGAACAGTCCAGTTTGGGGGCTGTGGCCAGACAGGAGGCCAAGCCAGAGTCTGAAGAAGATGCCATATTTGGGTCCTGGTTCTGGGACAGAGATGAGGCCTGCTTTGACCTAAATCCCTGTCCTGTGTACAAGGTCAGTGACAGGTTCAGAGATACAGCTGAAGAGGAGCTTAATGCATCCTCCAGGCCCCAAACCTGGGAAGAGGTCACTGTTGAATTCAAACCTGGTCTTTTTCATGGGGTTGGCTTCCCATCCACAAGCCCCTTTAGATTTACTGAAGATACTTCTGAAATGTTTGAGGCAAAGCCCAAGACCCTGGAACTTAGCCCAGAAGGGGAAGAGCAGGAATCTTTGCTTCAACCTGATCAGCCTTGCCCTGAGTTCACATTTCAGTATGATCCTTCCTACCGGTCAGTCCGGGAAATTCGAGAGCATCTTAGGGCCAGGGAGAGTGCAGAGTCTGAGAGCTGGTCCTGCAGCTGCATACAATGTGAGCTGAAAATTGGTCCTGAAGAGTTTGAAGAACTCCTCATATTAATGGACAAAATTCGGGATCCTTTTATTCAAGAAATATCTAAAATTGCAATGGGTATGAGAAGTGCTTCTCAATTTACCCGAGATTTCATTCGAGATTCAGGTGTTGTCTCACTTATTGAAACCTTGCTTAATTATCCATCCTCTAGAGTTAGGACAAGTTTTTTGGAAAATATGATTCACATGGCTCCACCTTATCCAAATCTAAACATGATTGAGACATTCATATGTCAAGTGTGTGAGGAAACCCTTGCTTATAGTTTGGATTCCCTTGAGCAGCTGACTGGAATAAGGATGCTTAGACACCTCACTATGACTGTTGACTATCACACACTGATTGCCAACTATATGTCCGGATTTCTCTCCTTATTAACCACAGCCAATGCGACAACAAAATTTCACGTTCTGAAAATGCTATTGAATTTGTCTGAAAATCCTGCCGTGGCAAAACATCTATTCAGTGCCAAAGCTCTTTCAATATTTGTGGGTCTCTTTAACATAGAAGAGACAAATGATAATATTCAAATTGTTATTAAAATGTTTCAGAACATCAGTAACATTATAAAAAGTGGAAAGATGTCCTTAATTGATGATGATTTCAGTCTTGAGCCGCTTATTTCTGCATTTCGTGAATTTGAGGAGTTAGCTAAGCAACTACAAGCCCAAATAGACAATCAAAATGATCCTGAGGTGGGACAACAAAGTTAATATGATTAACCACCTGCCGCTGATCAGCCTTATGTTCCCAAAGAGCCCTGAGTAGTGCTTTGGTGTTCACAGTCTGTTTTTTTGTTGTAACTTATATTTTTTATTGCTGATGTTAACTTTGTCAGACTCTTGTTTTGAGCTGGATCATTTTGTGGATGCCAAATGAATATCAAAACTGAAAACACATTTGTTGATATTTGTCTTGCTGTCCAGATTGCGATATTTTTCAGTATTGAGCTTTCAATGAACTGTGTCACCTGAGTAAGCTGCCCTGCTATTCGCTGTTTAAATATATGGTTCTCTATTTGAATCTGTGTTTTCAATAAAGTTCTATGTTAAAATTGGCATAAGTGACCCTTCTTCAGTTTAAGAACCATGTACAGATACAGTGTGTGCACTTACAAACATAGGTAATTATTAGTATGACAAACATGCACTCATTAGAAAATTCTGTTCTTTGAGCTTAAGAAGGGAGAGATTATTGTGGGCTGTGATACTTGAGGAATGCTTCTGAGACAAGAGACCCACTTAAATTGGTCAGGATAGAACAAATTGGTCAGGACAGGACAAGTTGCCCACCTACTTCCCCAATTATGAGCCTTCCAAACAAGCAACCTAAAATTAGTACTTCTTATAGGACTCATTTAAATTACCATCTTAGCACTGGGACTTGCCTAAGAGTAGGATAAGACAAGTCATTAGGTTGTTCTTGAAAGTGGGCAGCAGTGGTTTGAAAAAAAGTGTGTAACTGAGTAATCTGTTCTGGTAGCATGGATGAACACTGTCTGAAACAAGTAAAAGGAATTTGATGAGAAATGCAATTAGAAAGTTAGGAAGAGACCAGTTTTGGGAACAGAATAAGCCAAATCTGCATATTTAACAATTCAAAGTACAGGTGTTACTTCAATGCCACCTAAAGGCTGAAAGTGTAGGATAGCACAATTAAATGGAGTGGGGAATAGGATTTCCTTTATATTCCTAGACAAAGGAAAGTGTTAAGGAAATACCATGCAGCCATTCAAATGATTATATATGGATAGGTTTATTGATACAAAATGACAATTATTTTATATTTGGTAAACAGAGAAGAATGTGACCTCATGTATGGAAAATTAGATTCCAAATTTTGAAACATCTGTAAATCTACACAATTCCTATGTAATTTCAATATGAATTTCTAAACACTTCATACATTCCACAGTCCGGAATAAAATATATACTATGTTAAAAAATGCTCAGAGACAGGCATTGGGGAGATACAAACATTAATAAGACAAAAATAATTAATACACTTTTGTGCCTTGAGTTATAGATGAGCATGCTAGAAAGGACACAGTTATATAAATTAATAAACTATAAGTGTTAAAAATGGTTAGAGATAATATTTAGAAAAGTTGTAAATAAATGAGCTATCAGAAAGACTAGCTTGTTATAAAATGTTTTCAAGACAAAAATTAAAATTGGCCAGGCATAGTGGCTCACACCTGTAATCCCAGTCCTTTGGGAGGCCAAAGCGGGAGGATTGCTTGAGCTTCAGGAGTTCAAGGCCAGCCTGGGCAACATGGTGAAGCCTTGTCTCTACTAAAAATACAAAAAATTAGCCCAGCATGGTGGCACATGCTTGTAGTCCTAACTATTCAGAAGGCTGAGGTGGGAAAATTGCTTGAGCCTGGAAAGTTGAGGCTACAGTGAGTCATGATCACAACACTGCACTCCAACCCGGGTGATGGGAGTGAGCCCCTGTCTCAAAAAACTAAACAAAATTAAAATTACCAAGGGTGGGCCAGGCGCGGTGGCTCATGCCTATAATCTCAGCACTTTGGGAGGCCAAGGTGGGCGGATCACTTGAGGTCAGGAGTTCGAGACCAGCCTGGCCAACATAGCGAAATGCCGTCTCTACTAAAAATACAAACACTTAGCCAGTCATGGTGGTGCACGCCTGTAATCCCAGCTACTGGGGAGACTGAGGCAGGATAATTGCTTGAACCCAGGAGGCAGAGGTTGCAGTGAGCTGAGGTCACACCACTGAACTCCAGCCTGGGTGACAGAGCAAAACTCCGTCTCAAAAAAAAAAATTAACAAAAGTGTTAAGTTTAATAGAATGTTCATTGTACAAAAATGGCATCTTTTTCACAAAATTATTACTGTAAAAAACATAACATTTCCTTTTGAGGTAACAACAAAGTTCTGGAGCTAGATAGTGGCGATGGTTGTGCATTGAGAATGTACTGAGTTGTATACTTTAAAATGGTTAAAATGGTAAATTTTATGTGTATTTTGCTGCAATAATTTAAAAAATGACCACACCATACCTTCAGTCAGGAGAATTGGAAAAGCCAGGGATAGATGTTGCTTTGGAGAGGAAATTCAGACTTATGAGAAATATCAACTGTTTTATTATTTTTAGACATGATGAAATTTTTTTTGTCTGAGGATGTTCTAAATTTTCAAAGATAAAATTACAACTCATGTAAATATAAAAGAATATGTGAAAGATTTTTCAACAAAATGAATAACTACTAGGATTAAGAAAATAGTTGAGGGTTATATGTGTATACAATACATACAACATAAAGATATAAACAAAAAATATATATTTTGAATTTCATAAACACATAGGAAATTAATAAATGTTAGAATAACATTGCCAGGTTAAATACAAAGCTGGTTAATATCTTACATGGCAATAAATTGTAATATTTAAGGTTATCTATTGCACTGGACAAAAATCATTTACATATCTATTGAACAAAATATCTACATGTTAACATCAATGTCTACAGAGTTAAAAAATAGATAAATCAATAGACATCCCAGCAATGCTATGAAATGACATCTAGTAACTAACGGTGACTTTCTCTAAGTTTTGTATAATTTTTCTGATAGTACAACATGCTTTTTTTTCCCCCACCTGATCCTAGTTTGGTAAGATATATAGAAGTGGCAGTTTTGCCTCCCTTCACACATCATAAGTTTTAACAGGGATCATCCTGATGGTGCAAACTGGAGTTTGAATGTTTGTTTTGCTGACCAGCATTTTTCAAGACAGATCCTGTGTGTGTTTTAGTATGTCACTCAAGTCGTATACAAAATATTAAAAATCGGCTGGGCACGGTGGCTCACATCTGTAATCTCAGCACTTTGGGAGGCCAAGGCAGGCGGATCATGCGGTCAGGTGATCGAGACCATCCTGGCCAACATGGTGAAAACCTGTCTCTACTAAAAATACAAAATTAGCTGGGCGTGGTGGTGCGTGCCTGTAATCCCAGCTACTCAGGAGGCCGAGGACGGAGAATCGCTTGAACCTAGGAGGTGGAGATTGCAGTGAGCTGGGATCGAGCCACTAGACTCCAGCCTGGGCAACCAGAGCAAAACTCCGTCTCAAAAAAAAAAAAAAAAAGTTAACTTCATCTCCCAAATGCTCATCGAATGTTCCTCGCCAGCCGAGTGGTCCTCCAGAGCAAATCCCGGCCTTCCTTCCAGCTGTCTGGGCAAGGAGCTTCAGGGTCTTCTAGCAAGCACTTCAAAAGCAGAAGAAGATTGTCATCCAAGGTACAGGGCTGCCGCAAACAAGCTGACCGTGCAGTCACGTGGGAGTGGGGATGGAGCTGAAGGTGGGTCATGTGACCAGACTCTGGATTAGACTGGCCAAAAGGAGTGTTTTCTTACACCATAAAGGACCCGAAAGGCGGATGACACCTGTGCTCTGCCGAGCAGGACGTGGGAGTAACGGTGGGATGTTAAGGTGGGTAGGTGTGTTTCCATGTTGCATCAGCCTGAAAACTAATTTTTCAGGCGACCAGAATTACAGCACTTGTTGGTAAAGGCAACAATCCCTCAGCCAACCGCAAGCGTGTTAGCTGGTCTGTCTTTTGTCCAGGAGCTCAAGAAGCAGAGAGTCTACCTGCCCGAGGCATTTGTGGAGAGAAGCAGCAGTTGCTATTGGAGAAGGTGGGTGCAGGGACAGCAGATGGCATCACTGAGAGGCGATGGCTGAGACTAGATGTGGGTGCAGGTAATGCCTCAGATCCGCCTGCTCCCTCCTGCCTTCTGAACACCCTTGTCCCCTCATTCAAGGGCTCCCAGCCCAGCGCCCTGTGTTTCTGTGTGTGGGTGTGGGAGGTGGGCATATGGATGAAGTTGGCTTCAGGGGAGCCCAGAGAGGGGAAATGGTGAAGTGACAATTCGTGCACACCTGTGGTGCTGGATCAGGAAAGGTAGGGGTGGGGATGGGAATCATGAGCTGTTTTGGCACTCACTCTACTCTCTGTCTGTCTTCATACTAGCAGTATTCAGGCAGTGGGGATGGCTGATACCAGCTCAAAATTGGGGCAGAGTGGAGAAGGGCAGGAGAAGGAAACACATACATCTGCCTTTTGCTCCAATGCTCCAGCTGGCTGGGGATGCAAGAGAGGAATGAACCTCAATCCGGGCAGTTCTAGGAAAAGGAGAAGGAGACATAGACTCGAGGGGAGGAAACCTAGATGCTCTGGGCCCTTTACCTAGGATTTTTCATTAGGATACTCCAAGTTCTCGACCCCCAAGGGGATTCTTGGATCTCAGCCCCATGCAGCAGGATCTCAGTCCCACTGAGGGACACAAAGTGGGTTGCTGCTCCATGTGACGCCCTCTCTCCCTGCTGTCTTGGGCCTCAGAGGAGGGTCTTTCTCGGGACCACCTACAGAAACTGCTTCATGGATAGTCTCGTAGGCTTCCCTCTGCATACCCTTTGCTGTCTTGTGTTGGGATCTCTGCTCATTCCTTAGGGCATGTTTCTTTGGTCCCATCCCAGATAGCAGCCTTGTGATAAGTCCTTGTCCTCTTTCACATTGCGTATCGTCCTTTCCCCCTACCCCATGCATCCACTGGGTACCAAGTGAAAGAAAATGGTTCCTCTACTCACAATACTTCTGGCAAAGAATGTGTGGATTTCTCACACCAAGCAATTCTATTATTTGAGGACACCAGCTAGGTATCCTACAATTTGATTCAATTCTGACACTGCCCAGAGTTAGTGCAGACCTCTCTGGTTAGGGGCTCATTCCCATAAGACTGCCTTCTTCCCACGTCAGACCACAATCACAAGTAATAGATCACCAGGTTACCCACACTTCTGTCTCACTTACCTACAGATTGGGAGTTCCCACAACCCCCTCCTCAGGTTCAATAATTTGCTATAAGGGCCCACAGAACTCAGGGAAACACTACTTCCTATTACTGGTTCATTATAAAGAACATAGTTTTAAAACAGAAGAAAAGGTACATAGGGCAAGGTCCAGAAGGGTCCCAAATGCAGAAGCTGCCATCCACGTGGATTTGGGATGCATTGCCTTCCCAGAATATGAATGAGTTCACCAACCTGGAATCTCTCAGACATTTGGGTTTTTTATAGAGGTTTCATTACACAAGCGTGATTGTTGAAATCATTGACCATTGACTATTGGTGATTAGCTCAATCTTTAGCCTCTCTATTCTCCTTGGAGGTCAAGGGGTGAGACTGAAAGTTCCAACCCTCTACTCATGCCTTGGTCCTTCTGGTGACCATCCCTATCTTGAGGCTATCTAGTAGCCCTCACTCACCAGCCATCTCAGTAGCATAAGACACTTAATCACTCCAGAGATTCCAAGGGTCTTAGTGTCAAGAACTTGAGACTAAAGCCACATGTAACAAAAGATGCTTCCATTAACCCTATCAGGAAATAGCAAGGATTCTAGGAGCTCTATGCCAGAAATATATGACAAAGAATTATGGTTACCAGAGGCTGGAAAGGGTATTGGGGATGGGGTATAAAAAGGAGTTGGTTAATGGATACAAAAATACAGTTAGATAGAAGGAATGTGATCATACTGTTCAATAGCACAATAGGGTGACTATAGTTAACAATATTATATATTCAGTATAATTAGAAAATAGATTTGGAATGTTCTCAGTGCAACAAAATGATAAATATTTGAGGTGATGTATATCCCAATTACATTACACATTGTATGCTTGTATCAACATATAATTTATACAATTATAAATATTGTATAAAGTGTACAAGTATATGTACAAGTATTACATATCCACATAAATTAAAAATTTTAAAAACAACTCATTTCAAATTTCAATCAAAATGAAAAAAAGATCAAATGCTTATTTCTTCATATATCACAATATATACAAAGTCAGTGTAAGAAAGTGTTGGGGCCAGGTGCGGTCACTAATGCCTGTAATCCCAGCACTTTGGGAAGCCAAGGCAGGTGGATCACAAGGTCAAGAGATTGAGACCATCCTGGCCAACATGGTGAAACCATGTCTCTGCTAAAAATACAAAAATTAGCTGGGCTTGGTGGCACATGCCCGTAATCCCAGCTACTCAGGAGGCTGCAGCAAGAGAATCTCGTGAACCAGGGAGTTGCAGGTTGCAGTGAGCCAAGATCGCACCACTGCACTCCAGCCTGGTGACAGGGCGAGACTCTTATCTCAAAAAAAAAAAAAAAAAAAAAAAGAAAAGAAGAGACAGAAAGAAAGAAAGTGTTGCTAGGATAAATGACTTTTTCTAATCTCACTTCTATCCTTATGTTTATACCAACTTTATGGAGTTGAAACTATGATGTTCTATTACTTTAGGCCCTCCTGTTTAGACTTAAAAGCTAGAGAGGTAGGATCCAAGATGGACAATTAAGAGCAGCTCAGGATTGCAGCTCCCAGTGAAAGCGCGGATGGTGAGTGGACGCCACATTTCCAGACAGATTTTTGTTGCCCACAGACTAAGAGAGTCCCAGGTGGAGGAGCCCCACGGGTTGCCGGCATGGCTGTTTTGGCCAGCGTGGCAGGTCTCCACACAAAATACACGGGTCCAGGTGCCATTTTAGCTGGCAATTGGAGCTCCTGAGAGACAGAGTCACCCATTCAACTGATAAAAAGGGGACTGAAACAGGGAGCCAGGCCAGGAGATTCCCAGGCAAAAAAGCGCCGTGAATCTTCGCGCAGCTGTTTCAGCCAGCACAATGGGTCACCGCATGGGAAATCACACAGATCCTGGTACCTTTTCAACAGGTGACTGGAACACCTGGGATACAGAGTCACCCATTCAACTGATAAAAAGGGGACTGAAACAGGGAGCCAGGCCAGGAGATACCCCGGGCAAAAAAGCGCCAAAAGTCTGCAGTGGCTGTTCCAGCCAGTGCAGCAGGTCTATGCACAAGAAATCACACAAATCTGGGTGCTGTTTCAACTGGTGGCTGGGATGCCTGGGAGACAGAGTCACCCATTCAACTGAAAACAAGAAAAGGGTCTCAGGAAAGGAGTCAGGTGATCAGGCTCAGCCAGTCCCACCCCCACAGAAAACAGCAATCTGAAACATTCTGGATTGAGAGTTTCACAGCAAGCACAGCTGAACCTGGGACAGTCCAGCTCTGTGGGTGAGGGGCGTCTGCCATTACTGAGGCAGCCCACCACTACGGAGGTAGTCTGCCATTGCTGAGGCAGGCTGCCATCGCCGAGGCAGTATGCCATTACATAGAGAGTCCACCATTACAGAGGTGGGCCACCTTGCCGAGACAGTTCTAACTATACCCCTATAAACAGGACTGCAGGGAAGTTCACATGGCAGCTGGGCAGAGCCCACAGCAGCTCAGCAAAGCCTCTGCAGCAGACTGTGACTAGACAATATGCCTCCTTGCTGGGCAGGGCAGCCCTGAAAAAAGGCAACAACACGATAAAAACTTATAAATAAAGCCCTAACTCCCTGGGAGAGAGCACCTGGGAAAAAATAAAAATAAAAAGGTGCTTGTGAGTTCTGCTGCAGCAGACTTAAACGTACCTGCCCAGCAGATCTAAATGGAACAACGGAGCTCACAGCTCAGCACTTGAGCCCCTATAAAGGACAGACTGTCTCCTCAAGCAGCTCCCTGACCCCCGTATATCCAAAGAGTCACCTCATAAAGGAGAGCTCCGACTGACATCTAGCGGATATCCTTCTGGAACAAAGATAGCAGAAGAAGAAACTGGCAGCAACCCTTACTGTTCTGCAGCCACTGCAGGTGATCCCCAGGCAAGCAGGGACTAGAGTGGACCTCAGCAGTCCTACAGCAGAGGGGCTTGATTGTTAGAAGAAAAACTAAGAAACAGAAAGAAATAACTTCATCATCAACAAACCTGATGTCAACTCAGAGACCCCATCGAAAGTCAACAACTACAAAGACAACGGGTAGATAAATCCACAAATATGGGAAGAAACTAGTGCAAAAAGGATGAAAACACCCAAAAACAGAACGCCTCTCCTCCTCTAAGGGATCACAACTCCTCACCAGCAAGGAAACAAGGCTGGATGGAGAATAAGTCTGATGAATTGACAGAAACAGGCTTCAAAAGGTGGGTAAAAAGAAAATTTTCTGAGCTAAAAGATCATATTCTAACCCAATGCAAAGAAACTAAGAACCTTGAGAAAAGGTTTGATGAAACGCTAACAAGAATAAACAGAAAGGAATATAAGTGAAATGATGGTATTAAAAAACAGAAAACGAGAACTTCACAAAGCATACACAAGTGTCAACAGCCAAATTGACCAAGCAGAAGAAAGAATATCAGAGGTCGAAGATCAACTCAATGAAATAAAATGAGAAGGCAAGATTAGAGAAAAAAGGTAAAAAGAAATGAACAAAGTCTCCAAGAAATATGGGACTATGTGAAAAGACCTAATCTACATTTGATAGGTGTACCTGAATGTGGCGGAGAGAATGAATCCAAGCTGGAAAATACTCTTCAGGATATTATCCAGGAAAACTTTCCCAACCTAGCAAGGCAGGCCAATATTCAAGTTCAAGAAATAAGAGAATGCCACAAAGATATTCCTCAAGAAGAGCAATCCCAAGGCACATAATCATCAGATTCACCAGGGTTGAAATGAAGGAGAAAATGCTAAGGGAAGCCAGAGAGAAAGGTCGGGTTACCCACAAAGGGAAGCCCATCAGACTCACAGCAGATCTCTCAGCAGAAACCCTACAAGCCAGAAGAGACTGGGGGCCAATATTCAACATCCTTAAAGAAAAGAACTTTCAACCCAGAATTTCATATCCAGCCAAACTAAGCTTCATAAGTGAAGGAAAAATAAAATCCTTTGCAAACAAGCAAGTACTCAGAGATTTCATCACCACCAGGCCTGCTTTACAAGAGATCCTGAAAGAGGCACTACACATTGTAAAGAACAACCAGTACCAGACACTCCAAAAACATACCAAATGGTAAAGAACATCAACAAAATGAAGAATCTGCATCAAATAATGGGGAAAACAGCCAGCTAGCATCAAAATGGCAGGATCAAATTCACACATAACAATATTAACCCTAAACGTAAATGGACTAAATGCCCCAATCAAAAGACACAGACTGGCAAATTGGATAAAAAGCCAAAACCCATCAGTGTGCTGTATCCAGGAAACCCATCTCACATGTAAGGATACACAAAGGCTCAAAATAAAGGGATGGAGGAAGATTTACCAAGCAAATGGAGAGCAAAAAAAAGCAGGAGTTGCAATTGTAGTCTCTGATAAAATAGACTTTAAAACAACAAAGACCAAAAGAGACAAAGAAGGACATTACATAATGGTAAAAGAATCAATGCAACAAGAGGTGCTAACGATCCTAAATATATACACACCCAATACGGGAGCACCCAGATACATAAAGCAAGTTCTTAATGAGTTACAAAGAGACTTAGACTCCCACACAATAATAGTGGGAGACTTTAACACTCCACTGTCAATATTAGACAGATCAACGAGACAGAAAATTAACAAGGATATACAGGACTTGAACTCAGACCTGGAACAAGCAAACCTAATAGACATTTACAGAACTCTCCACCCCAAATCCACAGAATATACATTCTTCTCAGCACCACATCACACCTACTCTAAAACTGACCACATAATTGGAAGTAAATCACTCCTCAGCAAGTGCAAAAGAACAGAAATCATACCAAACAGTCTCTCAGACCACAGTGCAATCAAGCTAAAACTCAGAATTCAGAAACTAACTGAGAACCACACAGGTTCATGCAAACTGAACAACTGGCTCTTGAATGTTGACTTGATAAACAATGAAATGAAGGCAGAAATAAAGATTTTCTTCAAAACCAATGAGAATGAAGACACAATATACCATAATCTCTGGGACACATATAAAGCAGTTTCTGGAGGAAAATATATAGCAATAAGTGCCCACATGAGAAGCAAGGAGAGATCTAAAATTGACACCCTATCATCAAAGTTGAAAGAGGTAGAGGAGCAAGATTTAAAAAACCCAAAACCTAGCAGAAGACAAGAAATAACTAATATCAGAGCAGAACTGAAGGAGATAGAGGCACAAAAACCCCTTCAAAAAATTAGTCAATCCAGGATCTGGTTTTTCAAAAAGATCAACAAAATAGACCACTAGCCAGATTAATAATAAAGAGAAGAGAGAATAATCAAATAGATGCAATAAAAAACGATAACAGGGATATCACCACAGATTCCACAGAAATACAAATGATCATCAGAGATTATTACAAACAACTCTATGCACATAAACTAGTAAACCTAGAAGAAATGGATAAATTCCTGGACACTTGCATCCTCCCAAGCCTAAACCAGGAAGAAGTCGAAACCATGAATAGACCAATAACAAAGGCTGAAGTTGAGGCAGCAATTAAGAGCCTACCACCCAAAAAAAGCCCAGGACCAGATGGGTTCACAGCCAAATTCTACCAGACATACAAAGAGGAGCTGGTACCATTCCTTCTGAAACTATTCCAAACAATCCAAAAAGAGTGAATCCTCCCCAAATCATTTCATGAGACCTATATCATCCTGATACCAAAACCCAGCAGAGACTCAACAAGAAAAGAAAACTTCAGGCCAAAATCCATGATGAACATAGATGCAAAAATCTTCAATAAAATACTGGCAAACCGATTGCAACAGCACATCAAAAAGCTTGTCCACCATGATCAAGTAGGCTTCATCCCGGGGATGCAAGGCTGGTTCAACATACGCAAGTCTATAAATGTAATCCACCACATAAACAGAACCAAAGACAAAAACCACGTGATTATCTCAATTGATGCAGAGAGGGCCTTTGACAAAATTCAACAGCCCTTTATGCTAAAAACCCTCGATAAACTAGGTATTGATGGGATGTATCTCAAAATAATGAAAGCTATTTATGACAAACCAACAGCCAGTATCATACTGAATGGGCAAAAACTGGAAGCATTCCCTTTGAAATTTCGCACTAGACAAGGATGCCCTTTCTCACCACTCCTATTCAATATAGTATTGGAAGTTCTAGCCAGAGCAATGAGGCAAGAAAAAGAAATAAAGGGTATTCAATTAGGAAAGGAGGAAGTCAAATTGTCTCTATTTGCAGACGACATGATTGTATATCTAGAAGACCCTATCACCTCAGCCCAAAATCTCCTCAAACTGATAAGCAACTTCAGCAAAGTCTCAGGATACAAAATCAATGTGCAAAAATCACAGGCATTCCTATACACCAATAACAAACTTAAAGAGAGCCAAATCAAGAACGAACTGCCATTGACAGTTGCTACAAAGAGAATAAAATACCTAGGAATACAACTAATAAGGAATGTAAAGGACCTCTTCAAGGAGAACTACAAACCACTGCTCAACAAAGTAAGAGAGGACACAAGCAGATAGAGAAACATTCCATGTTCATGGTTAGGAAGAATCAATATCGTGAAAATGGCCATACTGCCCAAAGTAATTTAGAGATTCAGTGCTATACCCATCAAGCTACAATGATCTTCTTCACAGAACTGGAAAAATCCACCTTAAACTTCATATGGAACCAAAAGAGAGCTCACATAGCCAAGACAATTCTAAGCAAAAAGAACAAAGCTGGAGGCATCACACTACCGGACTTCAAACTATACTACAAGGCTACAGTAATCAAAACAGCATTGTACTGGTACCAAAACAGAGATATAGACTAATGGAATGGAACAGAGGCCTCAGAGGCAACACCACACATCTACAACCATCTGATCTTTCACAAACCTGACAAAAACAAGCAATGGGGAAGGATTCCCTGTTTAATAAGTGATGTTGGGAAAACTGGCTAGCCATGTGCAGAAAACAGAAACTGGATCCCTTCCTGACACCTTACACTATAATTAACTCCAGATGGATTAAAGACTTAAACATAAGACCTAACACCATAAAAACCCTAGAAGAAAATCTAGGCAAAACCATTCAGGACATAGGCGTAGGCAAGGACTTCATGACCAAAACACCAAAAGCATTGGGAATAAAAGCCAAAATAGACAAATGGGACCTGATCAAACTCCACAACTTCTGCACGGCAAAAGAAACAGTCATTAGAGTGAATTGGCAACCAACAGAATGGGAAAAAAGTTTTGCAATCTACCCACCTGACAAAGGGCTAATATCAAGAATCTACAAAGAACTAAAACAGATTTAGGAGAACAAAACAAAACAAACCCATTCAAAAGTGGGAGAAGTATATGAACAGACACTTTACAAAAGAAGACATATATGAGGTCAACAAACATGAAAAAATGCTCATCATCAATGGTCATTAGAGAAATGCAAATCAAAACTACATTGAGATACCATCTCACACCAGTTAGAATGGCAATCATTAAAAAATCTGGAGACAACAGATGCCGGAGAGGATGTGGAGAAATAGGAACACTTTTACACTGTTGGTGGGAGTGTAAATTAGTTCAACCATTGTGGAAGACAGTGTGGCGATTCCTCAAGGACCTAGAAATAGAAATTCCATTTGACCCAGCAATCCCATTACTGGGTGTATATCCAAAGGATTATAAGTCATTCTACTATAAGGGCATATGCACACGAATGTTCATTGCAGCACTGTTTACAATAGCAAAGACTTTGAACCAACCCGAATGCCCATCGATGATAGACTGGACAGGGAAAATGTGGCACATATACACCATAGAATACTATGCAGCCATAAAAAATGATGAGTTTGTGTTCTTTGTAGGGACATGGATGAACCTGGAAACCATCATTCTCAGCAAACTGACACAAGAACAGAAAATCAAACACCGCATGTTCTCACTCATAGGCGGGTGTTGAACAATGAGAACACATGGACACAGGGAGGGAAGCATCACACACTGGGGTCTGTTGGGGGGAAATAGGGGAGGGGACAGTGGGGGGTGGGGAGTTGGCGAGGGATATCATGGGGAAAAATGCCAGATATAGGTGAAGGGGAGGAAGGAAGCAAATCACACTGCCACATGTGTACCTATGCAACAAAGTTGCATGTTCTTCACATGTACCCCAAAACCTAAAATGCAATTAAAAAAAAAGCTAGAGTAGATGCAAGGCATTTGGGGCAAAATCATAGGTAGAGATTAGTCCCTAGGACTACCTTCTCATCTCCTACCCTCTCCTATTATTTTCTTCTTTCTACTCTCCAGAATTCTGATAATACGAGTACTGGAGCCAGCATTCAGCTTATCGTTTTCTACTCAAGCTGTCTTGTCTCTTATCTCTGTGGTTTTTTTGAGTATGAGAACAGAATATGGTACAGTGTAATAGAGTATGTAACTCTATTATAAGTATGGTGTAGTATAATAGAGAATATAACTGATCTTTATCCCTCGTTTCTAACACAGAGCTTCAAAAAACCTTGGAATTTCTTTTGTGACAGGAGTGTCTTTGTTATGCTAATGAAGTGATTTATGGTGGACCCCTAGATAGTTTCAGGATGGGGGCTGGTTTCTAGAAGGACCAACGATGTGATTAAAGTGTTGGAACTTTGGGTCAGCTCAACCATCAGGAAAGGTAGTGGGGCTAGGTATTAAGTTCAATCACATAAGCAATGGTTTAATCAATCTTGCATATGTTATAAAACCCCAGTGAAAACTTTGAACTTCAGGGTTAAGTTGAGCTTCTTGGTTGGTGAACATATTGTTCTCTAGGGAGGGTGATGTACCCTGACTCCACAAGGGGAAGGTATGGAAGCTTTGTGTCCAGGATCCTTTCAGACCTTGTCCTGTGTGTATCCTTAAATGAATCTATAATAATAAGAATAGCACTTTTCATGAGTTCTGTGAGTTGTTTTAGTGAATTATGAAACCTGATAATGTCATGGGAACTCTTGAATTTGTAACTGGTCAGTCAAAAGTATGGGTGGTTTCCTGAGAATTGGGGCTGGTATCTGATCTAAAGTCAGGGCAGTATTGTTGATGATTGTGCCCTTAAACCATGGAGTCCAATGCTAACTCCAGGTAGTTGTTTTTAAAAAATTGATGTCAGGACAATAGCGTAATTTTCCCTAGTTTTAGCAGCCACATCTAGATTAATACATGTAAAGCTTACCTTTGCTGTATATTCTACATCAACAAGTTAAAATGAAGGCGGCAGATCCAACAGTGTATTATAGGTGAAAGCAGTCTGTTTTTGTGACGTTTACCTGTAATTTAGATAATTTTAAAAATTATGTATCTATATATATCTATGTATCTATATATCTATCTAATCTATCCATTTATCCTGTCATCTTTTTTTTTTTTAATCATAGCTCCCTTAGCCCAGAATTCCTGTTGTGGATATTACGTATATATTTAGAGAACTTCAAAATGTGGCCTGATTAAATACTTCTAAGTCCCAAATGTACTCCAAAGCAGATACTTAACCAGTTTATGCCTGTAGGATTTTTCAATCTCAGCCAAAGAGCAAGGGCAAGTGGGGTGTGTGTGTGTGTGTGTGTGTGTGTCTGTGTGATGATTGCCTTTGTTCTGGCTTGTAAGGGGTAGAATCCTTCCTCAATTCTTTTTCTGGGGTGTAGTTGAAATAAAAACTTCATCACTCACTCAGGCCTCTTGTTCCTTCTTTCTTTTTTGACAAATATTATGGGCTACTTTATGTAATAGAGGATACTTCAGATGTCACCTGGCCTAAAATGTGGATAATATCAGAATGAATTTTTCATCTCTCTAGTCTGGACTTTTAGCCCCCTGCCCCCAATTTCAAAAGAGCAACCTTCAATGGGATCTTATCTATAGAATACCTTCAGATTTTCTATCAAGTCTTTCAAGACCTTGTACCCTTTAGTACAAGTCTGCCTTTCTATCTCCATCTCTCA
This sequence comes from Aotus nancymaae, assembly GCF_030222135.1. NCBI lineage: Eukaryota > Metazoa > Chordata > Mammalia > Primates > Aotidae > Aotus > Aotus nancymaae. The sequence continues at coordinate 44,471,657 of NW_026988415.1, read as the reverse complement.
TAACATTCTTCCAAATCAAGGCCAGGACTAGAATGAAATAAAGAAAGAAGCTCTCACTCTCAAGTGCCTCACACTACTCCAGGCCTTACCCTACTTTGCCTGCAGTCAAGCTCCACTGGAAAATCTGTTGTTTTCCCAAACTATACTGTGTGCTTTACTACTTTTATGCCTTTCCACATGCTGTCTGTTCTATGGGAAACATCCTTTTGGGCACAGATCAAATTTGAGGGCCTTTTTGAAGTCTGATACTTCCTCATCCTTATCCCTTGCCCCTTGGTAGGAAGTAATTCCTCCATCCTTTATACTTACACAATATTTTGTTTGCCCTTATTTTAGCACTTGTTTCTTTATATTATATATTGGAGTCTTTTTTTTTTTTTAATGAATAGCATAGAACTAGTATTGAGGGACAGGTAGCATAGAGAAAGAAGCTTGGACTCTGGAAGTGTGATTCAAACCCCAATCTGTCTGACCACAGAGCCTGAATATTTACTACCTAAAATAGCAATTAGTGTTAATATTAAGATTTATTGGTGATTTCTATGTGCCAGGGTACTCTACTAAGGGCTGTAAATGTATTCACTTAGTTATTCCTCAAAACAAATTTATGGGGTAGGTGCTGCTATTATATATATGAGGAAGCTGAGGAACACATTGGTTAAGTGGCTTAGCCAAGCTCACTGAGTTGGTTAGCAGAGGAGGTGATATTCCCACTTCCGTGGTTTCAATCTGGCGCTGATGTGCATTACTTCTATGCTATGTCTATATTCCTCCAGTGCTAGTTATCACTAAAAGCTTCCATAATCATTGTAACTATCTTTATAATCATATCTTCTGTTCATCAAAGCTTGTAGCAAAGTATTTATTATAAAGAAATTTACCTGAATATTGTTAGACCTCTTTTCCCTTATCCTTTTTTCCCTGCTTATCCACCTACTCCACCCTTTCCTTCCTACCCAACCCAATGTCCATTGCAGTACATTATTTTTACTATTATCCTACCTTATCTAGTGCCTGACTCCACTGTCCTAGAAAAACTCCAACTCTGGATAAATCCCAAGTATCTACAACTTTCTATAGCTGTGTTGTTTAGTGGACTGGGGAAAATTAATCATATTGTTCTAAATGTCGACACTGTAATTGTGTTTTTCTCAATATCAGTACAGTCCTCTGAATTGAAAGCAGATAATCTTTGATGTCTTTATAATCTGGATATTTCACAAAAGTGCACCTTCACACAATGATTTTCTGAATTTAAACTAGGTTTATCTATTATCCCAAGTATTTAATGTACCTCTGGACCTCCTAGATAAGTCAGAGTTTGGCTTCTGCTTGAAGCTTTTCTTTTCAATCTGGTGCAGAATCCAAACAGTTTTCAGACTTCTAGCAATCATTAGGCCAAGTGTTGAGAATTTCTGGCTTTTCTTTCCTGGGAAACATGAGTTCTGCTACTGTAGAGGTAGGTGCTCACTGATGGTCACAAGTCAGGAATTCTTACTCATTGAAGAGCTGTTTTGTGCCTGAGCACATTTAGGATTGTTCCATTTTCATACAACAAGGAGTTCAACTAGAACTAACTTAATAAGGAAATTAATTATCCAAAGATTGTAAGCACTGAAGTAGGGCTGCCTTGATGGTTGTTTAATTCAGTGAAGGACTCAGCTTTTTTCCATCTCTTTCTTCTGCCATTCACTATATCAACTTCCCTCCTCAGGCTGGTAGCTTGATGGCTACAATTCCTTGAGGTAAGCAACTTCCTGAGGAAGAATACAAGACAATCTTTTCTGATGCCTTTTTCTTATGAATGAGGATACTTTCCTCAGAAGTTCATCTGTAACCTTCCCCTAATGTCTCATCGAGTGGAATTAGATCAATGCCTCTTCCTAAATAAGAGCGTACCAAGGGGATGGATTATCCCTAGACCAAAGAGACTCCTGGAAAAGGAATTAGCCTCTCTGTGACATGTGACTAAAAGGAGGAGATAAGCAGTAATCTGCAGTGGCAACTGTGCAAAAATGGCATCCTTTTAGTAAGGGGTTATGGCAAGCAACACAGAATATACAAAGCACTGAGGCTACAGCAACAAAGAGCTCAGTGACACTGTCTTAGCAATTATGACCTTTAAAATTCATGTAGTTCTCATCTATTCTTTCCTACTTTCTTCAGCCCACCCCATAATATGAATAGATCAGAATTTTTAAAGGAACTAGAAAGACCTGATATATGCACGTTGTATGGCATATCAAATAGTTTTCTGAGTGTACACAAGAATCCTGTAAAGTAGTTAATGCCAGCTCCCTTTTAAGGATGAAAAAACCATGTTATAAAGACATTATGTACCTTTGCTAAAGTTACAGAAATAGTTAGTGATAATGTCTGTATTCAGACTTTGGACTGTCTGGCTCTGAAGTCTCGGTTCTCCCTACTCTACTATAGAAACTCCCTTTAGAATGTACTCCCAGGGCTCAGAAACTGGTTAGTCTAAGCGAGCACCTAACAATCATTAGGCAGTTAATGTAAACTATAGATTCTAATAGTATCATGCACTGCCTCTTGATGATGGTGGTGGTGGTAGTGACATAGACAACTTTTCTCTCCTAGCATTGTTATAGTTCCTCAGACTTCACTACCAAGAATATATTTTTAAAAATATTTTTAAAGATTTTGTTTTTTGTAGAAACAAGGTCTCACTAATTTTTCCAGGCCTATCTTGAATTCCTGGGCTCAAGTGACCCTCCCACCTTGGCCTCTCAAAATGCTGGAATCACAGACATGAGCCACCATACACAGCTATTGCCAGGAATTTTGATTCAGGAGGAAAAAATTCTAATTTGTACTGCATGTTGTAAATTTATGGGCTGAGATGTCAGGTTTAGGGAGCCCCATAAATTTCCTGTACCTGGGAGGGAAAAGAGCTAATATTTATGGAGCAGCTGGGTTTCCAAGGGCAACCTAATCCCCAGATGTCATGTACAGCAGAAAAGAAGCAGACAAAAGCAATGCGCACTGCTCTTTTTTTTTTTTTTCAATAGAGATGGGGTCTTGCTATGTTGCCTAGGCTGCTCTTGAACTCCCAGACTTAAGTGATCCTTTTGCTTAGGCCTCCCAAAGTGCTGAGATTACAGGTATAAGCCACCACACCCAGCCCATTTTAAATTTTTTATTTTTTATTTTGCACCACTCTTTAGCTACCCTGTTAAAACCCATAGCCAGACTTCCAGTTTCAGTTTCAATATATAAGAACTTATAAGTCATTGCTCCTGTACTTATAACCAGAAAAAATCTGAACAAACTGAGAATCAACAACTTTTCTTAGATTCTTCAAAGAACTGAGGTATAGGGCAATTGACCACCCCAAATTCTGAAGAAAAGGAAAATCCAGGGAGTGACAGCCTATTTCTTCTTTCATAGAACAGAAACTGCTAGAGTTATAAATAGGTAAGAGCATTTAAATGGTAATTTTGATGAATCACTGCAGACTGAGTGTGGAATAATATGAGCATGAGAAACTCCTGAGGACCTACAGTCAGGGAGGTCCCCACACTTGTGGGCTTTATTTCTAAGAACCCTACCATATTCTTGCAGTGAAGAAACCAAAAATATCTCCTCATGGCTCCTGCAGTGGAAAGGGAACTGCACTCTTGTGAAATACACCCAGGACCTTCTTCATTACAAAAAAAAAAAAAAAAAAAAGCCTATTCTGCAGCGTAAAAGACTTTACCAGAGCCTTATCTCAGCTGAGGGAAAGGCATTTTTCCTATTCCAGCCCCCTTTAGGTTTCTAGTCTCATAAAAGGAGAGAGGAAGAGTTCCAAGATGGCCGGTTAGATCCAGCTCAGGATTGCAGCTCCAAGTGAAAGTGCAGAGGGTGAGTGGACGCCGCATTTCCAGACGGATTTTTATTGCCCACAGACCAGGAGATTCACAGGCGGAGGAGCCCTATGGGTTGCCAGCGTGGCTGTTTTGGCCGACGCGGCTGTTTTGCCTGCGCCCTGGCGCAGCGGCTCCCGGTACAGAGTAAACGGGACTGTGTTCCCACTTAGCCAGCAAGGGGAGCTGAAACAGGGAGCCAGGCCAGGAGATTCCCGGGCAAAAAAAGCGCCACGAATCTTAGAGATGTGGTTTCAGTGGCACAGTGGGTCGCCGCACGGGAAATTACACAGATCCCAGCGCCTATTCAACAGGTGACCAGGACACCTGGGAGAGGGCTGACCATTCAATGAAAAAATAAAAGGCTCTGAGGCAGGGAGCCAGGAGATCAGGCCCGGCTGGTCCCACCCCCACAAAAACAAAAACAGAAACAAAAAAACAGCAATTGGAAACGCTCTGGGTTGAGAGTTTCACAGCAAGCATAGCTGAACCCGGGACAGTCCAGCTCTGTGGGGAGGGGCGTGAGCCATTACTGAGGCAGCCTGCCGTTGCTGCAGCAACCCGCCATTACAGTAAAAGTCCATGATTACGGAGGCGGGCCAACATTGGGGAGAGAGAGCATGGGGAGAAATGCCAGATATAGGTGAAGGGGAGGAAGGCAGCAAATCACACTGCCACGTATGCACCTATGCAACAATCTTGCATGTTTTTCACATATACCCCAAAACCTAAAATGCAGTAAAAAAAAAAAAAAAAAAAAAGAAAAGAAAAGAAAAGACAAGGAGAGAAAGGAGCTGAAATAAAACTCTTATGAAAATCAAAGCCCAGGGACACAGGCCTACAAACGACTGAAATTTAATTGTAGCATTATAGAACACTTCCTCTCCTCTGCACTTCACCACCAGGCTAACAAAGCTCTAGTGTAATAATAGTGGATGAAAGAGCTGCAAAATGTAAACTCTCCCTGAGAAGTATATTTAGGGAAATGCTAGAAATCAAAAATACTGTAACGGAAATGAAGCATACCTTTGATGGGATTATCAGTAGACTGGACACAGTTGGGGAAAGAATCAGAAAGCTTGAGCAGCAGCCTCCAACCTTTTTGGCACCAGTGGCAGGTTTCATGAAAGACAATTTTTCCACAGACTGGGGGAGGGGGGCATGGTTTCAGGATGACTGAAGTGTGTTACATGTATTATGCACTTTGTTTCTATTATTCTTACATTGTAATATATAACGAAAAATTATACAACTCACCATAACGTAGAACCACTGGGAGCCCAGAGCTTGTGTTTGTAAAACTAGATGGACCCATCTGGAGGTGATGGGAGGCAGTGACAGATCATCAGGCATTAGATTCTTATAAGGAGCATGCAACCTAGATCCTTCATATGTGCAGTTTACAATAGGGTTTGCGCTCCTATGAGAATCTATTGCCACCGCTGATCTTCCAGAAGGCAGAGCTCAGGCGGTAATGCAAGTAATGGGAAGTGACTGTATATACAGATGAAGATTTGCTGGCTAGCCTGCCACTTACCTCCTGCTGTGTGACCCAGTTCCTAACAGGTCATGGACCGGTACTGGTTCATGGCCTGGGGTTTGGGGACTCCTGAGCTTGAGAATAGGTCAAATAGTGTAAACCAAAAAGTATCTGAGACATGTCTTAATCAATTTAGAAGTTTATTTTGCCAAGGTGAAGGACATTCCCAGAAGAAAAGAACATGGAATCACAGAAACAGTCTGTGGTCTGTGCCTTTAACCAAAGATGATTTTGAGGGCTTCGATATTTAAATAGGAACAGCAGGCTAGAGGGAAAAGACGGAGGATACGGTAATCCACATGATATAAGGGAAAAGGAACAGAAATGTGAATAGTCAGTTCTGTGTTCCTCTGGCTCTCAGTAAATCAGCACTTTACATAAGATAAAGTGAACATGTAGTACTACCTGTGAAGATACTTAACCTTTTATCTGTAGCCATCTGCTTAGAAACAAAAAGAAGGGCATTTTATTACACAACTCAACTTTCAGCTTAATATTTCCTTTTGGCATAGTGAATCAGGGTCCTGAGTTTTTATTTTCCCTTCACAATAGAAACTTCCAAATTGAAGTGAAAAAAAAAAAAAACCCAAACATTGAAGAACTGTGGGATGATTTTAAAAGGTGTAAGATGTGCATAGTTGGAATACTAGAAAGAAAACAGTAAATTTGGAGCAGAAGAAATATTTGAAGTAATAACAGCTGAGAATTTTCCAAAATTAATGACAAATATCAAACCATAGATCTAGGAATTTTAGAAAACACCAAGCAGATTAAATGCCAAAAATGTCTACACCTAGGTGTTACCAGTGGAAGGTATCCAAGTTACTGGCAGTAAATCCATATAGGTCTGCAGCAAACTCAATTCTTGTCTCCTCAGAAGAAAAATTTCGACTGAGGGGCATAAAGCAGAAAAAGAGACCAAGGCAAATGTCAGAGCAGGAGTGGAAGTTTATTTAAAAAGGCTCCAGAACAGGAAAGAAGGGGAAGTAAGCTTGGAAGAGACCCAAGCGGGCAACTTGAAGGAAAAGCGCTATGTTTAACCTTGATCCTAGGACTTTATAGGCTGGCCCCTTTCCCATGATTCTTCCATTAGTGTGGGCTGCCTGCATGCGAGGTGCCCTCCTTAACCTTGGGAAGTTATCACGCACAGTGTGTTTAGAAATTTGTATGCATCCCCATCTCAGGCTTTCTTCCCTTTTCCAGTGGAGTGCCCCCGGAAGGTCATACCCCTTCATTCTGTCTCTTAATGCATATGCCTGGGAAGTTGCTTCTCCCTGGTGCTTGCATTCAGTTAACACTTTAGTGCAATTGGTGTGGACTATCAGAAAATGGCCTCTCCCTCATGCCAACTGCCAACTTCTCACTTTTAAAGACGCAATGGGATAATTGCCAAACCATCACCTAACATTCCTAGTGAGTGAGAGTGCCCTCTCTTGCCCTGCTCATGCCTGTGTAACTACCTGTAACATTACCCCATCAAGAGCCCAAGACTCTAAATCTTTGGGGAAAAATGGACGAAAGTCAGTCTTCTGTAACTGCTTCCCACTGACAAAGGGACAGTGGTGGTTCAGTGAGTCTTGGCCTCTTGCTAGCTGTCAGGGCAGGAGGGTCATTCCATGGGTTGGTGAAAGCAGTATCTGAGACAGGGGGAGGATTTTGCCTCCTCCCTGTCCCAATGATGAGCAGTCTGGGTGTTCCCTGTAGAAGGGTGCCTCTTGAATATTGAGAGGATGATATCCCTCACTGAAAATCATCTGGAGTTTGATGACCCATCCTTTTTGTTTCTTCTGAGATGCATCAAGAGATTACTGGTTGGTTTACAGGAATAAGCAGGGTTAGTGCAAAATGCAGACAAAAACTTAAAAAAATTGATGAGATTAGAATCTAATAATAGGTATATAATAATTTTTGAAAAATATTTTTCTCTCTCCAATCCTTTTTTTTTTAATCATGAGAGGACTGATTTGTTTAGAAAGTAAACTTTAGTCTTATACTTCTTAGCGTGATTGTTTGCATAAAGCACAGCAAGAATATTTATTTTTCACATGGACTTTCAAAATCCGCTTTGATGGAACTATGTTTCATAAGTAATCTCAGATAAGACTTTTAAAAGCTGAGCCCACCCATGGCTTTGTACCCTCAAATACCTATGAATTGAGTAAATTTCTCTTTTTTTGAGGTTCCAAAATAAATAACTTGGGGCTCCTGGGCCTGTCAGAAAATGACATTCTTTACATACCACAGGTCAGGAACCCTGTTTAGGGACTGTATAGGCAAGGTATGAGGCCAGTTTTCCCAAAGGGCTTTTATTGGCTCTGTAAATCAAGGTTGATTCCTTAAATGAAGGCATGTCATTCCAGTCAAAGACTTGGTAAAGCAACTAGTTTCTCCAATTGCCCTGTTGCAAAAGAAAGCATTCTAATTACACTTATGCAAATAACTATACTGCCATAAGTTAAGAATACTCACAAATTATTTCCAAATTCTGGAAAAATCACATAGAAAGGAATATGCTCCAAATGTTTTCACACGACTATACTCAATTGTTAAAAGCTGTAAATAGCTCAAAAGAAAGTTTTCTTGGCTCTGAAAAACAAAGGATCAGCAACATTTTAAGCAAAATGTTAAAAAAAATATGACCTCAGTCTTTTATTAGTTCTGTCCATTCAGTTAAACCCTGTTCTGCTTGATATTCATGAACATTTCAGCTCTCCATGGTAGTCCTGAAAGGTATTTTTTCCTTTATTTTAATGTCACAATTCCAAAGTTGCTAGAAACTTGCATTTAGGAACACCTGTCAGTTCTATCGCTGATTATAAAACATCATTTAAAGAGGATCAAAACAAGACAATTGTCTGTGGATGAGAAAAAGTCTTAGGGCAGCCACAGTTAAAGACACAATTGACAAGGAAATTTCTTACCTCTGTGGCACACAAGAATTTTACATAACAGTTCTAATTGTTAATAATGCCCACTAAGTTATATCAGAGTCCATAATTTTGGAACACATATTAATAACATATTTATGCAAATACAGCCCAAAGAAAGCCAAATACTATTTCATATTTGACAATGCTTCCTTATTCCAAATAAGCCAAGTATGTTGTTTTTGAGTGTTAGAGGACCTAATATCTAAAACATTAATTAGGTCAGAAAAGGACATAATTTAATTTTGGAAAGTTTGTCAAATGTCAAAGATTTTAAACACTTGATACTATAAAATCAAATCCCAGGTCACCATAAGTCATTCACTTAGCCAACTTATAGTTTATTTGAAAGGCAAACAAAAATATTTAATTACTTTTTAATGTTACACAAAAATCTTGTTCAAGAGAGAAAGCTAAATTTCACCTTTGCATTAGTGTCAAACCAATTTCTTAATAAAACCTTATAGGCAAATCTATCTAATTTTAATGTCTGACAATAAGGTAAGATTCTCATAAACCTTTTATAGCACTTTACAGTTGTTCCAAGAAAACTCTGTTGGGCTTTTATTCCAATGTTCAATTTATGGAAAAATTGTGTAATACCCCTTTAACTTATCCAATATGTTTACACATAGAATCTCTTTTGCAATGTATTTTTCACAAACTTTCCACAACTTGTTCAAACCCTCAGATGTTTCCTCTCTAACTTAAAAATAATCCTTTAACTCTCTAAACTAGGCAAGAAATTCACATTCTCATGCCTTCTTGTAGTCTTTTACCAAATGCACATTTTACTTTCCTTGCACACCTTGCATGTAAAACTGTTTCTTCAGTAGTTTAAAATACATGTTACACTGTTGACTCTTAGCAACTTTTGGTGAAAAACCTGGTTAGTAAGTGATTTTAATTATGTGCTAGATTTGGAGCCCAGAACACCAGACAGAACTGCAGATAAGGTCTGACTCTTTCCAGCATAGCTAGGGGTATGGCTAACTCCACATGTTATTAGGCCTTATCTAGTGGTAAAGCAGGCAAATTGAACAGTTTTCAAAAGCCAAAGAAACAGTTTATGACCTTAAAGCATTTAGCAAACCTAATATCTGACCTGCATAATTTAGACCAAATGTCTAAATTTTTGAAGATATTTTTATTTTAATAATCCTAAAACTATCTTTATTTCCCAAAGATTATTTAGGTCACATGAACTAAAAGGCATTACAGTTTTATTTTTCTGATAATATTTAAGCACTTATTTTTTAATACCAATTAATTAGAGCTCTTTTATATAAACATCATACACATGACACATAGGAATACATACACAGAAGATTCATTTGTAAGATTTTTTATTTGCCACTTTTTGTTTCTCAGTTGGATCACTGGCTTTAGGGTGGAGCCTTTAGAAGAACAGAGTGGAGAAAGCATGCCATTTTCAGAGCCTAATAAGCAGGCACAGCTGGAAGGCACAAATGGATCCCCAATATTAAGGGTCCCATCGCTATACTGGATCCTGGATCCCCAAAAGAGAAATGCTATGGAGTAAGACAATATGATGATTTTACTGTGCATTTCATTGCAAAGTGATCCAGTGCTTATCAGCCCATTCCCCATGGGAGTCTTATCTCTAAATGGGCGTGGGGGTGTGAGGGGGATGTTGCCTGTACCTTCCAGGTGGCCAAGAGCATGCTTCTCTAATCCAAACGTGCAAGTATTAATCCATAGCTGCCATTAGCCATCCATATATTTCCTATCTGGTTTTTACCAAAGTTATTTTATAATGTGAAGTAATTTCTGAAACTCCCAAAAGTAAAAAACAGGTAACACAATGCAAACAGAACAGAGCCTTAGATTTTAAGGGGGATCTATTCACTTTTAATTCTGGGGTTCCATGAGGAAAACAGAGATTTTTCCCAAAACCTCTGGAGGGTCCGTGGTGCCTCCTCTGTTTTTCCCAAGGAGTCCCAAGCTGTTAGATATTATCCTGGGTCCTTTCATGTGTGTATCAAGAATGGCAAGAAAACAAAATGAAGAAAAGCAATTCAGTTGACTGATAAGAAAAAAATATTTTTTTCTTCAGAAAAATAAGATTCAAGAAGAGAAAAAAGCAAAGGCCTCTTAAATATATGTATAGCTTGGATATCTGCTTTTAACTAAGCTGATTTTTGAACATAGTGTTCCTAAGAAAATCCTTTTAAATCTCTTATTACTTGACTTTAGCCTAGCCAAACAGGCAATACTTGTGGCTTTTGAACTTTACCAAAAGTAACCTCACAGGTGAAACCAATAAGCCTTAACTAAGGTTATGACTTATCCATGAGTGTATGAGGTATTTTCAAAGAGGTGGTAAGCAGTTTTTCAAGATTTAGAGTCTACAAAGGTAGCTTCGACAAAGGAAAATTCAAGAAGGGAAGTCAGAAGTCATTCATTGAGGGGTAGAGAAAACATCTACCATTCCTAGAACTGGTTTGCACTGAGAGAGAGTAGCCAGAAGTCTGACTGGTAAGAATTCCTACCTTTCTACTAGCATGGCTGGCTGCTGGCTTCTGGGTTCCCTTTCCCTGAGCAGCCCTAGTGACCCTGCTTGCTGCACCCTGGGGACGAAGTCACAACACCAAGGAGAAATCATCTTTTTCTATTTCATGGAACCTTTGAACTAGACAAAAGTCATTTTTTTTTCTGTTAGAAAGTTAAGGTTTGTACTGCATGTTGCCATGTGTGTCCTGAGAAGGGGAAGTAAATAAAGAGGTTATATACATATTGTAGAAGTTATCCTCTCTCAAGAGATTGCTAAGTTAGATTTTTGCTAGGGCTTGTCTGAATAAATGTGGGCTATTTTAGTCAATTCCAGGGAATGGTGGAAGAATGGCAATTGGTCCCTTAAGTAATATAAAGGGGTGTGAATCTCATTCGCCCCACCCAGCAGGCTTACCCTTGTTTTCTTTATTCTACTCTTGGTTATAAAAGATTTAAGAAGTTAGTCCAAGGACCTCCTGCACAGAGGTACTGGATTCCAAGGCTGACACTTGTAATTGCCTCCCAGTTTATTTTTAAGCCAAGCACTTTAAGATTTGGAGAGTTTAAAATTTTCCAAGTTTTGAGGAATACATCCGAGGCACAAATCCTGTGGTATGGAGACACAGTTTCCCATCTGCCATTTGTGAAGAGAGAACAGAGGAGATAAAAGAGGAAAATGGAAAAAAGATGTCCCCACTTTCTTCCTATTATCCCATATGGGGCATCCCCCATCATCCTGGGTTCTGGACTTAACAAGTCTTTACCATGTACCCATGATCCCATCTCATCACAATTACCCATTTGAGAACAGAGAACAGAAGAGATACTGGAGTGAAAAGTGAGCCCCTGTCCATCCCTGGGGTTCTGAAATTAACTGGTTATTGTTGTATAATCCCCTAGTCTTTCCTTTCTGTTCCACTGGTAATCTGTTAGGCTGGGATCACCCTTCTTGGGTTCCAGACTTAACTAGTCTTTACTTTATATCCATGGTCCCATCTCATCATAGTTACCCACTTGAGAACAGAGGAGATACTGGAGTGAACAGTGGGCCCCTGTCCATTCCTGGGGTTCTGAAATTAACTGGTTATTATTGTGTAATCCCCTAGTCTTTCCTTTCTGTTCCAGTGGTAATCTGTCAGCTGAGGCCACCCCTCATCTCTGTCCTATGGGTTTCTTGTATGAACCCTGAAAATTTGAGACAGGTGTCAGTTAATTTAGAATGTTTATTTTGCTAAGGTTGAGGACACACACCAGTGACACAGCCTCAGGAAATCCTGAGGACATTTGCCCAAGGTGGTTGGGCCACAGCTTGGTTTTAGACATTTTAGGGGAGATGTGATATCAATCAATATATGTAAGAAGTACATTGGTTCTGTCCAGAATGGTGGGGACAACTCAAAGCAGGGAGGGGGTTTCCAGGTCACAGGTAGGTGAGAGACAAATGGTTGCATTCTTTTGAGTTTCTGATAAGCTTTTCCAAAGGAGGCAATCAGAGTATGCCTCTATCAGAGTTAGTAGAGGGGTGACTTTGAATAGAATGAGAGGCAGATTTGCCCTGAGCAGTTCCCCAGCCTGAATTTTCCCTTTAGCTTAGTGATTTTGGGGGTACAGGATATTTTCCTTTCACATTTGCATTTGTGGCTTTTGGCCAGACTATATCCTTGTCTCAATGACTGTATAATGACTCTCACTCAGAAGATTTTACTAATAAAATAATTGTCTTTTTTCTTAGAAGCCTGTTTCTCTGTTAACTGCCACAGCAGCTGGACTTCTCTCCTCCCTCCCTTAGAATATGACCTTGAAGGTCTTGATGCACATTGGGAAGGGCATGGAAGTAATTCGAGAAATGGAGGCTATAGGAGGAAGTGGAAAGAAGCAAGAGGAATACTCATGGAAAGCCTTCATATGCTCACAAAAACAGGAGCCCTTGTATTCGAGAGGGTAACATTTATTTTCCCTCTAGACATAAAGCAATAACCTCTGAGGACTTGGGGCTTTGGGTAAGAATTTCTCCTCCTCCCAAAGTGGTGCCAGCTTAAAAAGCAAAAGGGTGGGATTCTTAAAGTGCCAGAGTGAGGCCCTATGCAGGTGAACAAGCTGCTTTTAAAAGCCATCAGAAAAGTAGCCCTGGGATATAACAGGAACAAAATGCACATGATAAGTTATAAGAAGCTAGCAGCTCTGGAGTTCCAATTAGTGTCCTGGCCACATGCCAGCAGACAGGGGAAAGAGTGAAGGTCACCAGAGACAGTAAAAACAAATATAAACCTCAGGGGAGATCCACAAAGGCGCCTATGCCGTTGCTGCCGCACAAATGCAGAGAGCAGAGAGCCATGGGTGCAGTAATAACAGGGAGTGTGTGTTTTAGAAGTCATATGGCATGCAAAGTGAAAGCAAAGAGGCAGGCTTTCCCCTAAGGCAGAAGGTCTGGTGGGCGTACAAAGCCATTTTAGAACACACACAGAGAAAACAGGAGAATGGGCGGTACAAGTTTTTGGAAAAGAGCCAATTTTAGTTGGAAAGAAAAAGCAGAGGAAACCCCAGACATTGCATGGCCTTTAGGCCTCAGCCTCACCACTCTCATGAGTTTCCTATCTAGGAAGGCCTTTTAATGCTTCTGGCCTACTTGATGTGGACCCTAAGGTCCTTCCCACCCCTGCGAGCCACCCATTAGGGTGAGCTGAGAAATCAGCCACAGAAAGCAGAGTCACTTATGGCCAAGAGGAATTGTTCTGAGGGTTGTCTGTAAGCAGCAGCAGCAGCACAGAGAGAGAGAGAGAGAGGAGGAGGAAAAACTGCACATGGGGGTCAGATGTCTCCAGCCAAAGAAGACAAGGCACAGATATCTCTTAACATCTGAGTCACATGGCAAATATGTTATCGGTGGCAAATAACGGAGTCTCATGGCACAATATGTTAAGGGTGACAAACGTCCAAGTTACCATTGGTGAATCTTTATGGGTCTGCAGCAACCTCAATTCTTGCCTCCTCAGAAGAAAGAATTCAACTAGGGTCATAAGGCAGAAAAAGAGACTGAGGGAAGTTTCAGGGCAAGAGTGGAAGTTTATTTTCAAAGGCTTTAGAACAGGAAATAAAGGAAAGCATGCTTGAAAGAGACCCAAGCAGGTGACTTGAAGGACAAGTGTGATGTTTAACCTTAATCCTAGGACTTTATAGGCTGGCCCCTTTCCCGTGATTCTCCTATTAGGTGAGCTACCCACATGCGAGGTGCCCTCCTTACCCTTAGAGGAAGTGAGCACGCACAGTGTGCTTAGAAAGTTGTATGCATGCCCATCTGAGACTTCCTTCTCTTTTCCAGTGGAGTGCCCCCAGAAGGTCATGCTCTGCTATTTTGTCTCTTAATGCATATGCTTAGGAAGTTGCTTTTCCCTGGTGCCTGCATTCAATTAACACTTTAGTGCAATAGGTGTGGGCCATTAGGAAATGGCCTCTCCCTGGCACCAACTGCTGATTTTTCACTTTTAGAGAGGCAATCCAATCATTGCTAAATAATCTTCTCACAGTCCTAGTGGGTGGGAGGAGATCCTCCTTCTGCCCCACTCTTGCCTGTCTAACTACCTGTAACATAGGCATATCATATCCAAACTGAAGAAAGACAAAGAGAAAATACTGAAAAAAATAAAAAACAAAACAAAACAAAACCCCTTACCTACAGAGGAACAAGGATAAGAATTACAGTGCAGAAACCATGCAAGTAAAGAAGGGGCTGTAATATTTAAAATAATGAAAGAAATAGTACCAACCCAGACCTCTATGATCAGTGAAATTATCCTTCAAACATGAAGGAGAAATAATTTCTCAGACAAACAAGAACTGAGGATATTCATCACCAGCAGACCTGTCCTGCAAGAGATGTTAAAAAGGAAAAGATGCAATAATATAGGTCAAAAATGTATAGAAAGAAAGGGCATTGGAGAAGAAATAAATGAAGGCATGCTTGCTGTTGCCCTCATCATTTTTGTCCATCTCAGTGTGTTAATGAAACCACCTGTGCAAAAATTATAACTGATGAAATTATGACAGTGAAAGAGATCAGACCTAACCAACTCCATCTTGCTTCTAAACTTTAAGCTGTCCTTGTTCATTCCTGGGTGTAGGCCAAACTAACCTTGGGAAGGAATTTAGTTTATAGTTTTAACTCTGAAACAAAATTTATAATATCCCTTTCCCGTGGTTGGGGGGACCATCTTGCATGGAGACCAGTCTGCCTTTGTTGGCCCAATAAATTAGCTACAAGATTAGAAATTATGATTTAGGGGACATACAGCCTCCAGCTGCAAGAATCTGAACCTCCCCAAATTGCTCCTGGGAATAACGTCACTGTTGTAAAACCTAAGATCAGTGCTTGAGATATTTTGCAGACCCTGCCTTCCTTATTGGAAGCAAGTAAAACTCCAGAAAAAGGAATTGTACAGCAAACTAAAGTTTAGTTCTCGACCAAATTTTGGGAGATCAGGGATTCTCTGGAGGGGGGCTTCCAGGTCTCTGCAAATTGTCCTATTGGTTTATGCCATAAAGATAGTTCAGGCTGGTACTAAACATCAATAGGAGATTTGTCAAGTTCAGGGGCACCTCCACTCAGAATCCCTTTGTGGTTTCCAAAATATGAACCTGAAATATCTGAGACAGGTTTCAGTCAATTGAGGAAGTTTATTTTGTCAAAGTTAAGGATATGCCTGTGACACAGCCTCAGGAGGTCTTGACAACATGTGCCCACTGTGGTCAGGTCACAGCTTGGTTTTGTACATTTTAGGGAGAGATGAGACATCAATTAATACATATAAGATGAACATTGGTTCTGTCCAGAAAGGTGGGACAACTCCAAGTGGAGAGGGGGATTCCAGGTCAAAGATAGATAAGAGGCAAATGGTTGCATTCTTTTGAGTTTCTGATTAGTCTTTCCAAAGGAAGCAATCAGAGTTGCATTTATCTCAGTGAGCAGAGGGATGACTTTGAGCTCTGTCTGTCCTTTGTCCACAAGGAATTTCCTTGCAGATAAATGATGAGGGAGGTATGTAGCTTTTTTATCTTAGTAACTATCTATTCTAGGAATAGAATGGGGGGCAGATTTGCCTTAAGCAGTTCCCAGCTTGACTTTTCCCTTTAGCTTAGCGATTTTCGGATCCTGAGATTTACTTTCCTATTACAATAGATATATACTTATAATGCACACTTTCCATAAATCATATGTATTATTGTACAACTTGCATTTTCACTCTGTATTTTGAGTTATTTCCATTTTGGTATATAGAGAGCTACTTCTTTTTGATATCATAGTAGGGTAGAATAGTACTTTATAAAATAAATTTATCATACTTAGTTTAATCCTTTCCCTATTGATGGTTATTCATGTAACCACCCGATGGGTTCTTCCTGCCAGCTACACAAACAAAATCAAGGAGACCATGGCATTGCAGTAAAGAAAGAGTTTAATTAATGTGGCGCTGGCCATGCCAACTGGGAGATGGAGTCCTGTCTTAACTCAATCTCCTGAAGAATTTGGGGGCTGGGGTTTTTCAAAGGTAGTTTGGGGAAAGGAATGGGAGCAGCTAGGCAATGGGTGCTTGGTGCTGATTGGTTGCAGGTACAATCATAGGGGTGTGGAAAATGGTCCTTCTGTGTGCTGAGTCACTTCTGGATGGGGCCTCTGGAGCAGCTGGTGGGTCGAGGTGGAGCCAGACATGCAAGAAATATGAAAAGATACCTCAAAAGTCCAATCCTACGTTCTACAATAGTGATGTTATCTGCAGGAGTAATTGGGGAAATTGCATATCTTGTGACCTCCAGAATAATGGCTGTCAATCCTTCATGTCTACACCTTAACAGGACTCAGGCTGCTCCATCCTTCTAGCCTGGTGGTTTCTTACTAGCTTTACTAAGGCAGTTGGTTAAGTTTTGGGGAATGGCTATTATCATTTAAACTGTAAAGTAAATGTCTCCCAAAGTTAGCTTATAAGCCCAGGAATAATTAAGGGCAGCTTGAAAGCCAAAGGCAAGACAAGTGTTAGCCAGATCAGATCTCCTTCACTATCATAATTATCTCGTTACAATTTTTACAAAGGTGGTTTCACTTACATTATTTACAATTAATTGCTATTATAAGAAATTATGCATTTTAATATTCTCACATATATTTACTTAAAGCATTATACTGGAGAAAGAAAACTCTCATATCAGAATCTGCAGGCCAATGTCCTTCATATTTGACAGTGTGTTAAAGTTTTAATGCTATTAAGCTTAAAGGACAAAACCAAAAAAAAAAAAAGCCACCACACACAAATGTTGAGAATCATATCCTAAAGTGATTCATCAAAAAGTAGTGTGACATGCAATTGAAACTCCTGTTTCTCTTAGTATGACTAGTATTTCCTAAGTCACATATTTTGGTGTGTCAGATTGAGGCATCCACAAAGGGAATACAAATGATCATATTTTTCTGCCTCTTTGTGCTCTATATTTTAAAATGTAGGTATTGGTACTATCTCTAATAAGTGTGTGCTTCAGGAGTTGGTTCACGTTCTCTGTCTTCCTCTCTTGCTCCCTTCCAACACTGAAAAACCATACAGAGAGCAGCTGTGTGTGGCATACTCTGGGCTAAGCCCTGGGGTTACAGGCAGCAATGACAAAGACACACCTTTGAATTAGCATTGATCTGCATAAAACAGAGGGTGCCATAGAATTGTCATGACTCAGTAGCCAGTCACCTCCTTCAATCCTGACTGATGATATTGTCTACAATGTGCTGAGAATATAGTGGTGAACAATACTAAAAGGGTCCTTTGATTCAGGGAACTTCCAGTCTAACAACTCAAACTCCCCACTGCTTGGAAGGGAGAGTAAAATATTTTGTATGTTCAGAAGAAAAAGAAAAAAGCACATGCATTCATTAGGCAGGTGCAGGGCTGGGAGAAAAGGGGCAGTTGAGGAGAGCAGTTGGATCTGGGATTTGCCTTAAGGAAGTGGGCGAATAGTGGTCCCCTCTCCTGACAGAAGAGTGGAGAGGCGCCAAGACCATCCCTACCTGGAGCCATCAGAGGGAGGACTGCTATGACCTCCTGTGGGTCCTGACAGGGAAAGGTCCGCTTTTGGGGACAACTGTGGGGGCAGCACAATGCCAATGTGAGCCACCATTTGAAATGAGAAAAAGCAATGTACCAGAAAGAAATGAGTCTGGTGCAGACCAGTGGTTGATTTCCTAGGGTTAGAGGTCTAAGTCTACTTTCTTTTACAGGAGGAGCAGTGGTGAGGCCTTGATGGGAGCCCCCTGCTCTGGAGTTCACTTAAGAGCAGGTGTACCTTCTCCCCTGAGTGGCTCCATGAAGCAGGGAAAGAAACGCACAGGAGGACCACCTTAGAGCCCTGGGCCTGTCTAGCCCGAAATCATCTCTCCCCTCCCAGACTACAGTGCTAACACCCTCTTTCCCATTAGCGTCCAGGAGGGAGGGTGAGAGGACTGGGGAGCGGGGGGGCAGACACCCAGCAGTCCTTGGCGGGGGGCGGGGGTGCAGGGGAGGCAGGAGGTTGGGTTGGGAGTGCAGACACACCAGGGAGCAGTTTGGTATCCATCCGCTGCTCCCTCCAGCGCGGCTCTTCCTGACCTCCCCATCCTGTCCCACGCCCGGGCCCCTAGCCTCCCACCAGTCCCAAATATTATAGCAACGCTAGAAATCTGTTGGTGGTCGCCACGTTTTAGTGTCCGCGAGGGCCTCCTGAGGCAGCCAGGGGCCAACACGCAAGTCCGGGCTGGGTCTCGTCGTGGCCCCGCCCACCTCTGGGTCGGAACTACGGTGGGCCTGGGAGGGGGCGTCCAGCCTTTCGCGCCGTATCCCTCCGCCTCCCCTTTCCCGGCACCCTCGCGGCGGGCGGTTCTTGCTGCATCCTGCGCGGCCCCTGCCCTATTTGGTGTAGAGGCGTTGGGGGGCGGGACGCGTCTTTGCTGTTGGGAATGCGGGGAAAGCGGTGGGAATCTAAGTAAGGAGCCGCCAGAGGAGAGCTGAGGAGAGGAGGGGGAGGCCGACGACCTGGGCCTTGGGCCTTTGAAGGCAAGTGGGGGTGCGTGAGGTAGGGTCCAGGGTGTGGGGGTGGTCCGCCAGGGTGGACCGGCTGGTAACCTGCCCCGCCGACCCTGGCAGCCCGGCAACTACGAGACTATCCGCTCGGAACCGGGTGCGGGAGAGAGGTGCGCAGTGTCCGAGACTCCTGGCGATGGGGAGGCGGTGACCGGTGTGGGTCAGGCCGGGCCTAGGGCTGAGGGCCTGGCTCGGGGAGAACCGTCAGATCATCTGCAGGAGAACCACGCTGACCGCTTCCCAGCCAGCTTTGCAGGCGCCCGCGCCCCGCCCTCGACGGTATCTGTGCCGGGAGGGGGCTGTGGGGGAAGCTCCTGCGGGAGAAATGGCGGAGCCGGAGCCCTTGTGGGGGGCGCCCGGGGAGGCCGGCGGGGGGCCGGCGTCCCAGATCTGTGCCCAGCCCGCGGGAGGTGGGCCGCGTTACCTACTCGGGGCCCTGATTCCGGAAAGGGGCCTATCGGACACCATGTCCTGGGTGCTGTCCCTTCCCTCAGGCTCCAGGTTGATGTCAAAGTCTCCTGTCTGCGCGGTAGGTCTGGTGGATTCTCCAGAAGTGGAACCGTGAGTGGGTGGATTATGAAGACACTAAAATGAAATGTTTAACCGCCTTTTAATACTGCTCTGCTTTATTGTCTTACATATTTAGATCCCCACGTCCAATTTTGTGCAAGCAAATGGACAGGGTGTAGACTTGGTCGAATTTCACAACAGTGGTCCATTTAAATACCAGAGTAGTATTTATCCACCTTTCTTGTTCAGGATCTGTTTTCTCAACTTGCTGATCCACTTTAAGTAATGTAATGATGTGTGAGAATGTGGGTTCTGAGTAGAGGAGAAATCTTTTTGAAGGGTCAATTTAGAACATTTGAAGTCAATCAGCTGCTTCAGTTTCTGGTTCTGGAAACCAAAACTCTATCTCCAGCCACTCCTCACAGACCCTCTCATTTTGGTACAGAAATAGTCCCACAGAAGAATGCATGGCATTTGTGATGGTGGATATCTGAGGAGCTATGAGAGTTGGGAGACTTCATTTACTTAGTTTCTGATTCTCTAAAAGGAGGTGTTAGAATCTGAATTCTGGTAATCTGTCCCTTAATCTGCTATTTTTCTACCATTGTTAACAAAGTCTCTTGGGGTTATTTTTTGCTAATTACTCTTCCTTCTTTTTGTAGGATGTGACTCTTCCCTAACTAGAGGACTCTTCTTTGGTGGGAAGGATAGCATCTCCTGAGAACCCCTGCTGTATGAGCAGGCTGACATAAATGGTGAATGAGGTAGGATCTAGGTATGCATGGGGAAGGGGAGGGACATGCACAGATGTTATTAAAATAACAGTCTCCATTATGTTCCCTGCCTGCCTTCTAAGTACATTTGCCTATGTTTCCAGTACCTATTTCTGTACCTCATATTTTTGTTCAGAGAAGGAGTATAACTTCTGTTGGGAAAATGACTGGCTTCAAAGTTGGCAGGAGGTATAATCAGGCTGCAGGTCTTGGGGTGATGGCTGGGGAATCATTGGGGAAGAGCAGACAGGTGGGAGACATTTAACATGTCCTTGAATATTCAAATGCATATGTTATAAGCCTTGTTATGGGCATTGGATCATCTTAGTCTCTTCTATTTTCTTTCCTCTGCCTTCCTTTCTATCCTTAGGTCTGTTCCTTTCTAGGTTCCTGTAGAGATCTGTATGTAGCTGTTCACTTGGAAGTTAATTAAGAGAACAAAAACTATTTATTTGGATCCAAGGTAGGTTTAAGTGTGAGCACCCCTGTTGATTGGGGTTATGGAGCGGCTGTTGCCAAGTGGGTTAGACTAGATCACATTTGGAGCCATTGTCTTCCAGCTTTCCAGACACCTCTGACCTCACATTTGTGTACAAGTGATGGGGTGGGGTAAGCCAGGATTATGCCGATGAGGTAATGGGTAGATATTGGGACAGGAAATGGGAAGAGAAGCCATGAGGAGTACTCAGAGGCCAGAAGTGTTACATAACCAAAGTCCTAGATTTGGAAAGGCAGATATTGGGTTTAGAGATTATAGTGCAGGTCTGTTAACCAAATACGCAAAATTCCAGTTCACCCGTATTTTTGTCCATAGGCCTGCCCATGGGTTAACTATAGGGCTTATCAACACCGGAAACAAGGAAGGTGGAAGAATTGCACTGCATCAGTGCAGGTTGGTGTGAGGGTTTCCTGAATACACCTATGGGGTCTAGTGGTATATATTTGAGTGGTGGACCTACTAGCATGGGTCCAAAGGGACTGGGCACTCCTTTAGCCTTTCTTATCTCAGCAAGCTTACCTCCATCTTTGTTCCTCTTTGATGCAGAGTAAAAGAATGGCAGTGCTTGGGCAGGACATTGTTGAGCATTAGTGGCAGTGTGCAAGGTATAAAATGAAGTAGTAGAGTTTTCTGTTAATTCACTTCTACTACACAATTCATTTCTCCTCTCCTATGTCCTTCTGTGTGGCTGTTTGCATAGAGAAGCACAGTTGGACAAGACTCAAAGCCAGTTTCTTTCTTCAACCTCAGGTCCATCTCCACTGGTAGCTGTGGTGGCTTTGGATTGTTGGAAGACCATCACCTTCAGCAGGTCTGCACTTGAGAACAATCATTCTTCCCCAGCCCGAGCGTGCCTCTGTCCTCTGTATCATTGGCAGAGGCTGTATGTTTGGAAAGAGAACTCTGTGACTGCAGAATTGACAGTTGACTCTAACTCTTGCTACCAGGTTTTTCCCTGACCAAGTAAAAGACTGTTAAGGCATCAACCTAGGACACATTGAGAACCAAGGCCAAGACTGGACAGGGACGTATAACTGGGCTTCAGCCATGACTGGGACTAAGAATAAGACAAGAGCCCAGGCCAAAACTGAAAAAAAGGCTGCTATACAAGCTAAAGCTGGAGCAGAAAGGGAGGCTACTGGTGGCGTTAGGCCTGTAGCCAAGACCAGGTCCAAAGCAAAAGGCAAGGCAGGGTCTAAGATAGATACAGTGGCAGGGATGAAGGCAGTGTCTAAGAACAAGGTTGTTGCTGAGATGAAGGAAGGAGCTCTGTCAGAGTCTAAGACTCAGGGCAAAGCCATGGGAGATGTCAGTCCCAAGTCTGGGAATGAGTCCACCAGCTCCACATGTAAAAATGAGACTGGTATTGATGCCTGGTCCTGGGCTGGGGAAGAGGCCACTGTCAACTCATGGTTTGGGAATGAAGAAGAGGCTGGTAATAGTTGCAGTACTAAGAATGATAAACCTGAAATTGGTGCCCAGGTCTGTGCTGAGGAGTTGGAGCCTGCGGCTGGGGCTGGTTGCAAACCTAGGTCAGGGGCTGAGGAGGAGGAGGAAGAGAATGTTATTGGGAACTGGTTTTGGGAAGGAGATGATACTAGTTTTGACCCTAATCCTAAACCTGTGAGCAGGATAATTAAGCCTCTGCCTGTGTATGAAATTAATGAAAAAGATAGGCCCAAGGACTGGTCTGAGGTAACTATCTGGCCCAAAGCCCCTGCTGTAACTCCAGCAGTGTTAGGATTTAGATCCCAGGCACCATCTGAGGCAAGCCCTCCTTCATATATTGTTCTGGCCTCAGCTGAAGAAAATGCCAGTTCTTTGCCTGTGGCAACAGCTCGCCACTCTTCTAGGAATACTCACTCATGCTCACAGCCTGTCCCTGAGGGTCCTTTTGGTTCTGACCCTTGCATCCAGACCATAGATGAGATTAGACGCCAAATCAGGATCAGGGAGGTAAATGGGATTAAGCCATTTGCTTGTCCTTGCAAAATGGAATGCTATATGAATTCTGAGGAATTTGAAAAACTTGTTAGCATAC
Organism: Aotus nancymaae; assembly: GCF_030222135.1. Lineage (NCBI taxonomy): Eukaryota > Metazoa > Chordata > Mammalia > Primates > Aotidae > Aotus > Aotus nancymaae. The sequence goes on along the minus strand of NW_026988415.1, from coordinate 44,448,894 downwards.
TTAAGTCAACTACTGATCCTCTTATTCATAAAATAGCACGGATTGCAATGGGTGTCCATAATGTTCACCCATTTGCCCAAGAGTTTATTAATGAAGTGGGTATAGTGACACTTATTGAAAGCTTGCTCAGTTTTCCTTCCCCTGAAATGAGAAAAAAGACTGTAATTACTCTGAATCCTCCTTCTGAGGATGAAAGACAACGCAAACTTGAATTACATGTTAAGCATATGTGTAAAGAAACCATGTCATTTCCTTTGAACTCACCTGGACAGCAATCTGGATTAAAGATACTAGGACAACTGACTACTGATTTTGTCCATCACTACATTGTTGCCAATCACTTTTCAGAGCTTTTCCATTTGCTGTCTTTGGGAAATTGCAAAACCAGAAATCTTGTTTTGAAACTACTTTTAAATATGTCTGAAAATCCAACTGCAGCCAGAGACATGATCAATATGAAGGCATTGGCAGCATTAAAACTCATCTTTAACCAGAAAGAGGCAAAAGCCAATCTTGTTAGTGGTGTGGCCATATTTATTAACATAAAGGAGCATATCAGAAAAGGCTCAATTGTAGTTGTTGATCACATGAGTTATAATACACTCATGGCCATTTTCAGGGAAGTTAAAGGGATTATTGAAACAATGTAAAATGAACCAGAAATAGAACATTTTGAACCATCTCCAAACTCTAGCAGGCTGTACATTACAGTGTACACATTGTACATTGCATCTTTAACACAAAGTTACCAGTGACAGGCTCTAGGTTTGAGCTAGACCATTTGGAGTGTATCAAATAAATATTATACCTTGGGCCAAAAATGTTTGTTGATTTTTATCTTGTCTCGATTGGCATATTTTTTAACATTTTACTTAAGATAGAGAACCAGTTCATTTAAGCTAACTTGTTCATTAGTATCTGCTTAGATCCATCTGTGGCTTAAAGTGGCAAAACAGAAAATATCCTTGAGTTTGTAATCTAGTTGCAGAAGTAAGGCATACACACACACAAAGATAACTAAAAGTACCGAGAGAGTGTGTGTGTGTGACTATGTGTGTGCCATGCACACTCATGGCCAAATGTGCACACTCTACATAAAGGAGGCAGGGGTTGCTATAGGCTATTTAATGTAAGAGAAACTACTGTTTTTCTCCTATTCCAGCTGTATCAGATACTTGTTCCACAACACAGAAATGACCCAGAATCTCAGACAAAACGTATTATTGTTCCATTTTTAAATTTTGCTACTATGTTTATAACTCTTAAATTATTAGACTGTTTCATTTACATCAAAGTCATCTCACAAAAGAGAAGGCAGGAAACATTTTGTGAGTGCATATTCTATGTCAGACACTGTGTTGACATCATATTTCACAAGTTTTTTTTTTCCTCTTCTCACAGTGTTCTTGTGAGCTAGTTACTTGTATTTTTATTAGAACTCATTATTCTGGGTACTCTCCAATGAGAATTAGAGAGATTAAATACTTTTTCCTAGATTGCCACAGCAGGCAGGTGGCATAGCTGTTTTGTCTGACACCAGAACCCATCTCACCACACTACTTTACAGTCCTCTTGAAGGACAGTTTGAGGTGGTGGCCTTCAAAGCTTGGAGACTAATTTTAATGGTTTAATTTTACAGTGGATGATGCTCATGCCAGGTGTTACAATTCTTAACTTCTTCCAAATTCATGTGTCCATTAGACATTTGGCCACATCTGGCTGGAGGTCAGGAGAAAAGTCTAAGATGAATAGATGGATTTTATCTGGCAGTGTTGGAAATAATAGGTGCCCAAAACTTTATTCAGTAAGATGTAGATTTGGAGTCATCAGCAAGGGCAACTTGTTAGATGTCCTTTGTATCTTTTTCTATCCATTTGTACTTTTTCTTTCCCAAAGAGCTGAAATCATTATGTACATTGTTTTATACCCTGAACTTAAGAGGTAATTGCGTTTTTTCTTCCTTGCAAAATCATACCTTAACTTTTTTTTTTGCCATTTATGATTTATTCTCCTGTGTGTCATATGAAAGGCCAAGGGACTTTATCTTTTGCTATTAGGCAAGCTTGAGCATTTCTGCATTTGTACCAGCTGACACTATAAAATAAACTTAATTGGAGAAATTTAGACCCAGAATTGCAGCTTTAACAACACAAATCAGGAAAGCTAGAAGAGGCTGCTGTGTCAACCTACAAGATAGTGATTCTTGGAAGTTGGTATGGACCAGATAGCATTTCCAGGAGATTTAGGCTATGGCTGAGTTCTCTAAGACTCATAGTGGGAATTATAATCCCTGGTATAAGCTGAAATGAAAGTTTCTATGTGTGAAAATATGGAGTTACGCTTTTGAGATTTTCTGCCAGTTGAGAAACTAAAACAAGATCATACCGTAAATATGTTTGTAACTTGCTTCCCCCTCAGTTGTATACTGTAAACATCTTTATATGTCAATAAATATGCTTCTACAACATATTTTTGAATCACTTAATATTTTTCCTATGTTAAAAGTTGGTATATAGTATTGTAATCCTTTATTACATATTCTCTTAATTTACAACATGCACGTTCTTTTGCAAAAATAGAAATACAGTATTGAGACTTGCCTTTTTCTCTTAACAGTTATATTTTCAATTTAGTATTTATAGATCTCTCACATGCTTTTTATTTAATAGCTTTATTGAAATATAATTGACATACATTAAGCTTACAGTTTGATCAATTTTGAAATACATATACACACAAAACCATAACCACAATAAAAATTGTAAACATTCATCACCCACCAAAGCTGCTTTTTTTTTTCTTCTGAAACAGAGTCTTGCTCTGTCACCCAGGCTAGAGTACATACAATGGTGTGATTTCAGGTCACTGCAACCTCTGCGTCCCAGGTTCAAGTGATTCTTGTGCCTCCACCTCCTCTGTAGCTGAGACTACAGGCATGTGCCACCACACCGAGCTAATTTTTTTTTTAATTTTTAATAGAGACAGTGTTTCCCTATGTTGGCCAGGCCAGTCTTGAATCCCTGGCCTCAAGTGATAGATCAACCTCGGCCTCCCAGAGTGCCAGGATTACAGGTGTGAGCCACCACGCCCAGCCTCCCTCAAAGCTTCTTAATGTCTCTTTGTAGCCCCTCCCTCCCCTCTCTCCCTGTGCCCCTCACCCAGGCAACCATGGGTTGCTTTCTGACAACATATAATTGTTTTCATTATCTGTAATTGTGTATAAGTTGACTCATACAGCATGCACTCTTTGATTAGGAGGGGATCTGGCTTATTTCACTTAGCATAATTATTTGAGATTCATCCATGTCATGTGTCACTATTTCATCACTTTTTATTGCCAAGTAGTATTTCACCATAAGCCTTACCACAGTTTGTTTATCCATTCATTTGTTGATGGCCATTTGAGTTGTTCAGAGTTTGGCTATTATAAGTAAAGCAGCTATGAGCACATGTGTACAAGCGTTTTTATGGACATAGGCTTTCATTTCTTTGGAATGACTTCTAACAATTTTGAATCTTCTGACCCATTAATAAAATTTCCACTTATTTAAGTCCCCTTTATTTCTCTAAGCAGCATTGTGTAGTTTTCATGCAACATGCTTTTTTAGCAGCTGCGTATATTCTTTTATGTGGTTCTATCACATGTTATTTAATCCATTCCCTGGAGATGAGCACTTACAGGATTTTTTTCCTGTGAGAATTGATGCTGCAGTGAGAATTCATGTTTATATGTTCACATCTCTGAATATTTTTTTAAAGACAGGATCTCACTCTGTTGCCCAGGCCAGAGTGCAGTGATGTGATCTAGGCCCACTGCAACCTCCACCTCCAGGGTTCAAGCAATTCTTGTGCCTCAGCCTCCTGAGTAGCTGGGATTATAGGCATGTGCCACCATGCCCAGCCTTCTGAATATTTCTGATGATAAATTCCTTGCAGTGGAACTGCTTTGTCAGAGATCATAAATAGCTGTGCCCTTTAGCCAGAGACCACTAGGAACATGCCTGTATTTGAACAAGTTGGGTTTCTTGTTGCAGTGAGTGAGAACACACAATGAATGGGGAATCATGGGGTGCTTCAGTAAGATGGTTTTAGAGATGACTTCTTATAAGATTTGGGCGTGTTAGGTGATTTGGTGGAGAGTTTAAGAAAGTGAGGCTTTGTTGTAGATTGAGAGTAGTTGGGAAGCATGAGTAATTCTATGATTTGGTATTTAAATAAATCTTATTCTATAGGTGAGGAATACCAAAGTTATCATTGGTGAAGAAGCAGCAGTCACTACTATTAGCCAGAATGGGGGCGGGGGGTATATTTCATCATTTTTATAATTGGGACAATGATTTTCTGTGTTAATACGTGATTACAGAGTAGTCTTGCTTTTGTCTTGATACATGACATTCATGGAGTAGCCTAGTCTGATGTTAATGTTCTGTGAAATTGTTTGTATTCAATGAGAGAACATCAAGGCCTAGCTGTGAGTGCTGGGCCAGCTCTTAGATGTCAGCCTGCTTTTCTTCTTGTCATGGATATTTGCAAATTCTTATGTGTATATATATTGCCCAACTGACCTTCAAAATGAATCTCACCAGCCTCAACTCATGGAGCATGAATGTCTGTTTCTTCATATATTCTTCATATTGCCAATACTTGGTATCACTATTTTTAAGTTTTTCTACTCTCATAGACAAAATAATCTCATTGTTTTAACAACATTTTAAAGGTTACATAATATTACATATTATGGATGTGACAATTGAATCATACTTTTATATTCCATTGGGTTAATTGTAGGTATGTGATTATGGACCTCATTACTTAGTGGGTGGAGGAGAGTGGAGTATATATACATGTGTGTCACTTTGCCTATTTATGCCTCCTCATTACTGCCCTTCCCATGTGATCTCGAGGCCCTAGCAGTTATCACCAACTGACAACTAGAAAGGTTGTATCACTTTATATCTTGGGAACTAGATTTAAAACAGGAATGAAGAGTTTAGCTATGGTGACATTCTGTTACAGAGTTCAGGCTGTGAACTCTGTTATGGACCAACACTCAGGCAACAGCTTCAGTGACTAGACTAGCAAGTGATATGTACACACAACTACAGCTCAAAACAGAATGAGGCTTATTAATAAGACAAGCACAAATGCTTTCCAGTTACAGTTTTATGAAGATAACATAAATATATTTCTATTTCTTCAGTTTAGAGAGATTGGTAATTATTTTATAAAATAAGCTTCAGAGACGTATCATAATCATGAGTTGATAAAAATCTTTAAGAGCAACATGCAAATTTTGCTTTAAGACTTTAGCTCACCTCTGGACACCTACTTTCAGCTGGACAATGTACTGCCTCTTGTCAGCAGATCATCTTAAAGGAGCTCTGGCCACCTCTCTCCTAAAGGTGCCATGTCCCTCTCAATGGTCATTGTGAGAGTTTCCCTGAAGGAGAGGAGAACTCCAGAAAGTTGCAGACTGGAACAGCTATTTGTTGTGTATGTTTAACACCTCATTTAGCAAACAAAACTAGGCTGTCTCAGGTTATGATACCCAAAATGAAGCAAAATATGAAAGACTTGAATAGAATATTTTTCTTCTCCAGAAGATGTTAATACTCCATGTAGGAGGCAGAGACTGGCTACTCCCCAAGACCCAATTAGGTCTTTGTGGAAAGCTCTAAAATGTTAGGGAGGAACAAAATGCCTAGTATGTTAGCAATGGACAGGAAAGAGTAATGCAGAAAACAATAATGTGTTTCTAGGTTCCCTTCTTTGAATTAGGAAAGAGTGCTATTCCTTTTCCTTGTTGATAATGAAATGCCATTTTAATGGGAAATTGCACTGGAGAAAGTACGCTCCACTAGGCCCATGCTTTATGATGTAGCTTTTATGTGTAGCTGTGCTATTGTAGTTTAAGGATAGAAAGAATCTTTTATCAGAACCATCTTGATTCTACAAAATACGATAATGTGATATGAGTTTAATGGCACTCCTTAACAAACATTGAAATGTAAGTGTGCATGAATACATATTTTTTTTGAGACAGAGTCTCAAAGGCTGAAGTGCAGTGGCACGCAATCTTGGCTCACTGCAACCTTCGCCTCCCAAGTTCAAGCAATTCTCCTGCCTCAGCCTCCAGAAGAGTTGGGCTTACAGGCACCCACCACTAAGTCCGGCTAATCTTTGTATTTTTAGTAGAGATGGGGTTTCTCCATGTTGGTCAGGCTGATCTTGAACTCCTGACCTCAGGTGATCTGCGTACCTTGGCCTCCCAAAGTGCTGGGATTACAGGCGTGAGCTGTCCCTCCCCTAGTTTCCCCCGACAGACCCCAGCGTGTGATGCTCCCCTCCCTGTATCCATGTGTTCTCTTTGTTCAACACCTGCCTATGAGTGAGAACATGCAGTGTTTGATTTTCTGTTCTTGTGTCAGTTTGCTGAGAATGATGGTTTCCAGGTTCATCCATGTCCCTACAAAGGACACGAACTCATCGTTTTTGATGGCTGCATAGTATTCCATGGTGTATATGTGCCACATTTTCCCTGTCCAGTCTATCATCGATGGGCATTTGGGTTGGGTCCAAGTCTTTGCTATTGTAAATAGTGCTGCAGTGAACATTTGTGTGCATGTGTCCTTATAATAGAACGCTTTATAATCCTCTGAATATATACCCAGTAACGGGATTGCTGGGTCAAATGGAATTTCTATTTATAGGTCCTTGAGGAATCACCACACTATCTTCCACATTGGTTGAACTAATTTACACTCCCACCAACAGTGTAAAAGTGTTCCTGTTTCTCCACATCCTCTCTAGCATCTGTTGTCTCCAGATTTTTTAATGATTGACATTCTAACTGGCGAGAGATGGTATCTCAATGTAGTTTTGATTTGCATTTCTCTAATGACCAGTGATGATGAGCATTTTTTCATATGTTTGTTGGCCTCATATATGTCTTCTTTTGTAAAGTGTCTGTTCATATTTGTCTCCTGCTTTTGAATGGGCTTGTTTTTTTCTTGTAAATCTGTTTTAGTTCTTTGTAGATTCTGGATATTAGCCCTTTGTCAGATGGGTAGATTGCAAAACTTTTTTCCCATTCTGTTGGTTGCCAATTCACTCTAATGATTGTTACAGTGTGATTTTCAATGCATGTGTGCATTGTATAATTATCAAATCAGGGTGATTACCATATACATCACTGTAGCCACCTTTAGAACCAGTTTGTGAGTTATACAAGGACACCAGGATCATCACATTATAGCCATGGCTATACACTGAATATTTTTGTTCTTGAGATCAGTGCTTTTCAATTTTCATCATGTCCTAACACACACAGAAAAAGAGTATTTGTATGGGATAAACAGACACATCTGTTCCCCCTTAAAGGCGTCAGCCTCAGGGACTCCAGCTGTTCCATTCCCTCCTGCAACTACTGTGAGCACTCCTATAACCTATTTCTAGCATGTCATTGGAATGCTTTACCCCAGGTCAGTGATTTTCAATCTGCCTTTCCTGGAGTCTTAGGATTCCCAGGAAATGCTTCAAAGGCGCTACAGAGGTTCAGGGGAGGCTGAGTGGGTTGGATCTATGTGCTCCTTACTACCCTTAATCAAAGCAACTTAGCTTTGGGATTACATGTAAGAGTGTGTTTGGAAAAAGTTTCCACCTGTTAAAAATTGCTGTGGCCACTTCTATAAATATCCATTCATCCATCCATCTTTAAAAAGATTCTGCATCTAATGGTTGAGTTTCCCTTCTGCATATTCCTAACACTGACAGTATTACTATCTACTGATTATTTTTTAGTTGATGGAAATCATGTTACTCAAAAGATTCCCCTGTGTTCAGGTTTCACATAATTTATTAAAAGCTCTAGCTAATACTTTCAAATAAATAGTTTGTAAACTTACATAAATTCTATTTTTGAAGAAGTGTGTCACACACATAACAGGTAGGCAAGAGTAAATAGTAGTTCTGAATACAAGTCCCAAATGTATCATTTTTTGTGATTTTGATGCCAGAGTTCTCAACTTTCTTGGCAGTATTTTCTGTCTGCCAAAAGCATAGCCCTCCACTGTACACATGTCCATTTATGCAAAGGTTCTCCTAGGAAACATTTCTAGAAGTAGAATTTCTGAATAGAATATTTTTCACCATTAGTGAAGGTGTAGAACAGTGATTCTTAACCCTAGTTACCTTAGGATCACCTGGAGACCTTTTAGAAAATACTAATGCCTAGGATCCTGCTCCCAAAGATGCTCATTTAATTTGTCTGGAGAGGAACTTCGGCCTTGATAATTTTTAAAACATTCCCTAAGTAATACTAATGAGCAGTCAAATTTGAAAACCACTATTGCAGAGAATCAGGCAATCTCATCAACTGCTGGAGGTAAAGGAGAATAATTTGGTGTAACCTCTTCTAATGGTCATTTGCCAATACCTATTAAAATGTCCATATTTTTGAATGAGAAATTAATAGATATTTATCCTACAGAAAAGATCCATAAAAGTAGGCACAAATATTGTATAAATATGTTAATTGTGCCAATGTTGGTATTTTTAAACCTAGAAATATTCAGTATATCCACAAATAGGAGATTAAATAGCTTACAGTAGTAGTTCCATAATGTGGGATATTTTGCATTAAAGTAATCAAAGAGATCTATATATACTAAAATATGTTCTTCGTTTTAAAAACAAGAAAAGAAAAACTGGAATGACATAAAAAATCTAATAGGTGTATAGCTAGTGGAGGAACTAGAGTGTTTTATTATCTTTTTGTTTATCTTATTTCTCTAATTTTTCTTTGGTAAACAAATACTACTTGTGTAATAAAACGTATAAACTTAAGAAGATCTGATAAGGAAGCATTTGTTACACAAACAGTTGAGCATATACCCATAAAGGAAATATCACTTAAATGGAGCTTCTCAGGCTGGATGTAATGGTTCACACCTGTAATCCCAGCACTTTGGGAGGCCAAGGTGGATCATATGAGGCCAGGAGTTCGAGACCAGCCTGGCAACATAGCAAAACCCCATTTCTACTACTAATACAAAAATTAGCCAGACGTGGTAGCTCACGCCTGTAATCTCAGCTACTCAGGTGGCTGAGGCACGAGAATCATTTGAATCTGGGAGGTGGAGGTTGCAGTGAGCTGAGATTGTGCCACTGTACTCCAGCCTAGGCAACAGAGTGAGACTCTTAAAATAAATAAAATAAGATAAATGGAACTTTTCTAGGGGTGAATTATTGGGGCACAATACAAAGTCGAATTTCAAGCACTCATATTAGTCTAGGAATTACAAAATATCCTAAATAAAAATGAGGATGTGTAAATGAGAAGATGTAAATATAAGCTAAAATTCACAGTAATTGCAAGTAAAAGAGATAGTTAAGCAATCCAGAATCTTTTTTCATCAAGTTGATTAAGGGAAATGATCTCCCAAGGTGTTGGGAAGCTGATAGGAAAGTGTGTGTTTCATATTCAGAACCCAACAAATCTGACAGACACAAACTTTGAAAGTGTATAAGGGGATGATCAAAAATTAGCTGGGTGTGGTGGTGGGCACCTATAATCCCAGCTGCTTGGGAGGCTGAGGCAGGAGAATCACTTGAACTTGGGAGGTGGAGGTTGCAGTGAGCCAAGATCATGCCTCAGCACTCCAGCCTGGGCAACAAGAGCAAAAGTCCATCTCAAAAAAAAAAAAAAAAAAAAAAAGAAAAGAAAAAGAAAGTGTATAAGGGAATGAGAAATGCTTTGTTCACCAGAGGTCAATGGAAATCGCAGATCTCGGATGGCCATTACATATATTATTGGCAATGTAGAATCAGTTTATATCTAGACACCATGCTTTCTTTTAAAAATGACTGCATCAAATAAGTCTTGTCAAAAGTAAAAATAATAATAATAAAATTATGTTTTTATCTTAAACTAGTAACAGAAGCAATCAGTTGCTGAATGGTCTGTCACTTTATATTCAGTAGGACCTCCCTAGACAGGATTATGTGAAGTAACATAATTGGAACAAAAAGTAGCTAAGGAAGGTATTTCTTCTTTTTTTTTTCCTTTTAATGGACATTCTGTAAACCCTTTAATGCAATATGGCTGCAGCATCCAAGGACACAATTGATTAATAATCATCATAAAACTTCACAACCGTCCTACAATGTGAAAAACTGAGCACTTAGCCTCTACTAAAGGTTTTTTTAATTACACGAATGAAGGAATGAACAAATGAGCTATGAGGCACTAGATATTGATAAAGACAATTCTTTATCTTTAACGTGGAAGTTGAGAAGAAAACAGTTCCTTGAACAACCAACTACCTTTGCCATTAGTAGGTTTATTCATACAAAAATCTCTTGAATGGAATGTATGGTCTTTGAGATATTTCAAACGGTGATAGAAACAATGCAATGAATCCAAACAGGTCCTACAAAATATGATAATGTGATACGAGTTTCATTGCACTCCTCTACACTATAAAGGCCCTCTACACTGATCAGGCAAACCTCACAATTCAAATGAACCAATTCAAACTGCACATGTGAGCTTCTCAAATGTTCTGTATGTATAGGCTCAATAGAGGGTTTTTTGTTTGATATTAAATATTGGAATCTTAATGAATATACAATTTTAATACTTTTGTCATTTGACATGTCCTAACTAATATGCTGTGAGGTTGGAAACACAACTTCATTTTCTTTTGAATATGTATATTATTTTTCTTTACCCAGTGATTTAAAAATGCCACTTTTATCATAATAAGCATTTGTAAATACTTTGGTCTCTCTCTCGCTGGGCTTTCTATTTTATTTCATTAAATTTTATATTGTTGTATTGGTTTTAATTATTCTTGCCTTGTAATTTGTTTTAGTATAAAAGAGAGAAAGGGTCTCTTGGTTATGCTTCTTCTGACTGGCTATCAGGGCTAAGTGGTATTTTTCCTGTTTCTAATGGAAGTAAGGTTGGGTAGAGTGACTTAATCAGTGTTATAAAGTAAGAAAGTTGTTGATATAGCCCGGGGACCCAGATTTCCTGCCTCCCATTACAGTATTCTGTTTGTCAGCATTGTAATTTTGCTTTATTCTCTTGTGGAATCTTGTCTCGCTGTACCGTGAAGGATATAACCAACGTAAGTTCTCTTGCTTCTCTGCAGCTAGCAGGGGAAAAAAGAAAACAGGAAGCAGGAATGTACTCACACCAGTTACATCTAAATGGGTGATCTTTCATCCCTGTAACAATTCTATCATCCTGAACATTCTACAATACAAAAATGATGCTGAAGGTCATATATAATGTAATATGTGGTTATTTCTCTTTCTGATTCTAAAAAAAAAATTCTGATGTATTTAACAGTCATGCTGCAATCTTACCAGAATTCTTATACTCAGTCACTACATTCAGTTCAATTAATTAAACAAAAATTCACAGATCGTTGGGCCTTGGCTGAGTCTCTAGAGATATACGTTGCTGTGTGGTAGGATGCCATTGTGGTTAATACCAATGTGCCTTGACACCATACAGTCTTGGGCTAGGGTACTGCCTCTGCTCCCTACTAGCCATATGGTCCTGGATAAGTTTCTTAACCTTTTTGTACCTTGAGTTCCTGATCCATAAATGGGGATAATACCTTAAAGAGCTATTATGAAGCTCAACTATGTTAATGTCATTAAAGTACTGAGCATGGTGTCCAGCATAGAAATGTAGGCTAGGATGGACTTTCACACTTTTTGTTCATTTTTCTTGAAGTTGAAACTCTTTTTGGGTCTGGCTTTACTTGCTGCTCATGTAACCAATTTCTACATGTTTTACCATTTGAAATATGCCTTTAATAAAGGGGAGCAAAAGCTAAGCTCTAAATTTTGGGTTGAAACTGCAGATTTTTATACAGTTTATAAGAATGACTGTACTTCAGTTTGAGAAACTCATGTAAGGATGAAAAACGACTGAAGACTCTCAATTCTGTATGCCATATGCATTTATATTAACAAATATTTATGGAATGTCTCATATGCCAGGTTCCAGAAGCCCTCAAACCATATCTTTATCACAGAACTGTCTTCTAGGGTCCAGACCCATGTATTCAAATACATATGAGAAATTTATATCTAAAGCAGTGATTCCCATACAGGAACAATTATACTCCCTAACTCCAGGGACATGGAAATGTCTGGAGACATTATTGTTGTGTCCTTGTAAAATACGTTTAACCTCCATGAGCCTTAGGAGAGCCTGCCTCTGGAGAGGAATGGGTTTGAGCAGGGAATACTGATACCTAACTTACAGAACAGTTGTAAGGACTTAGAGAAACAGTATATGAAGTGGCTAACACAGTGTCTGGCCCATTGTAGGCTCTCGAAGTGTTAGTTTTCTCTCCACCGCCCTCTCTAACTTCTGCTTCTGAGGTGACATTAACCTAAACTACATAGGGCTAAGAAGCATAATTGTGTCCTAAAGAGCTTCTGAAAACATGGCAACAGAAAGAAAAATAAACTCATACAGACCTACATTGTGTTTAAGAGTTTGTGCCTCTTCTGTGTTGTGGCATCATGCATTGTCGGTGGGATGGGTAAATGTTGTCACCCCGTTTCTGTATAATCAGTGTAACTTTCCTGACCTCTTTGGGCCCCTCTTGGAGAGTGAGCATCAGGAGTGGCCATTAACTGGGTATCTGGGTTGTTCCTGTGGCCTTATAAAGACAAATGCCCGGGGAAGATCTAAGCATGAGGAGAGGTCTTCTGGAGAGAGCAATAGAGTAAAAGGCAGAAGATGTTGCTTCCAGAGCCTGACAAACTGCTATCTGTGTGATGTGGGTAAAACGTGTACCTTCTCCTGGCTACAGACTCGGTGTTAGGTCATGTGACTTGGGATCTTCTAACAGGCCAATTTTGTGTAAAAATCATTTGTCTTGCCTCTTTCCAAGCATTTCTGCCATCATTTAAGTTCTCATATTCTAGTGCTGCTGGAGGATTAAGTGAATTAAACTACCTCATAGGAAATCTGAGACATTACTGAGGCAGAGGGACAAAGTGTACAGGTGGGACTCCTAGATGATTCTTATCACTTCTGCTTGGGAGGGCACACTCCATTTCCCCTCATAGCTCATTGGCCACAGCTAGTCACATGCCCAGGTCTGATGTCAGTGGAGTGGGATCAGTGGGTGTCTCAGTGCACTTGGGCTGCCATAAAAAAATATCTGAAAATGGGTAATTTGTAAACAACAGAAATTTATTACTCAAAGTTCTGGAGGCTAGGAAGTCCAAGATCAAGATGCCAGAATATTTGCGGTGTGGTAAAGACTCTGTCTGCACCTTCTTGCTGCATCCTCACATGGTGGAAGTGGCACAAGCTCTCTCAGGCCTCCAATGAGGGCATGAATCCCATTCATGAGGGCTCTGCCTCCATGGCCTAACTACCTCCTAAAGGTTATTAGGTTTCAACATATAAATGTGTGGGAGACACAAACATTCAGATGAAAGAAGTAGGCCTAGAGGGACTGTAAGGACCTGCTGGTACATGCAATTTCACAGCTAGTTTTCATGGCCCAGAAAACAAGATTTCTTCTTCACCATCCTCTTCCTCAACATGAGGGGTTATTGACTAAGTACCTTTAGGGGACAATACTAGAGAAATGTAAAACTATCATCTTCCAAATGGAAAGCTGCTGGTTATATTGTGGGGAGAGCAAGGAATGGAATCACATTCCATTTCTGCCACTTCTCTGGAGAGGGTCTTAGTCCCTGTGAGAAGGAGCTTGGTCATCTGTGAAATAAGATGCATCACATTATCTTCTTCAGAGTACTGTCCCGAGGGATAGATGAGAAAACCTGTCAAGTGCATATGGGAGATAGTAGGATTTCAACACATAAAAGGCCTGGCTATTTGCCCCCTCACTCCCAGAGAGTAGATGACATTGACCTAAACCAGAGGGCATTACTGCCATAGAGAGCTTGTCGAAAGATAGCAGCAAGATCTGAACTATATCCCCAAAACCTATGAGCTTTGGGCCAGTTCTGAGTTGTGGGATGAGTTACGTGTGAGAGCTGGGGAAAAGGAAAAATAAATCACCATATCATTTCCTAAACTGCATCTGCCTTCCTATCCTCTTAATTTACCATCCAGTTTGACACTTAGAGGAGCAGTTTCCCATTGACTTTAAGGTAGAAGGGACACCACAGGGCAATATGATAAGAATTTGGACAGAAGATAGAGTCATAAGACCAGACACATTATAATCCATGATTATGTTCTGTTGTGTGGCAAAAGGGAGATTATCAGCAAGGCTTGACCTAATTAGTCAAGCCCTGTAAAATCAGAGAATTTTCTTCTGCTGTTTAGAGCAGTGCAAGTCAGAGATTCAAAGCACAGGAAGGCTTCAATGTGCCATTGCTGGATGGAAGAAGGAGGCCACATGGCAGGGAAGTGGACTAGCCTCCAGGAGCTAAGAATATCCCCAGCTGACAGTCATCAAGGAAATGGAGACTGCAGTCCAATAGCCACAAAGAGATGACTTCTGCCAGCAGCAAGAATGATATTGGAAGCAGATTTTTACCGAGATCATCCACATGAGACCTCAGTGGAGTCTACATGGGCATCTTGATTCTAGCTTTGTGAGACCCTAAGCAGAGAATAAGGTCATGCTGGACCGGACTTCTGACCTACAGACCTGTGAGCTACTAGATGAGTGTAGCTTTCAGACACAGTCTGTAGTTACACACCTACAAAAAAATTAATACATTAGAGTTAAGTCAAATCCATATTCAATGGATACACAGTGTTTGTGTGTACATGTACACGTGTATAGATGATAATTGATGGAAACAACATAATTACAGTTTTTACTAGTGAATGGTGGGGTTAAATGTTATCAATATATTCATATTGGTATTGGAATGCACTTTCCATATTTTTTAAATAGACAGTGGGTTACTTATTAATCAGAAATAAAACACATTAGAGCTTTGTTCATCAAATTTTATAGATTTCAGATTTTTCAAAAGGTATTGGAAATATGATAATAGGCAAGCACGTACACAATCAAGGTTATAAAGCAAAACATTACAGAGTGGACTCTCCTGTATAATTTCCCTGATTGCCTCACTCCCCAGAAGGAACCACTGGCCAAAATTTTTTGTTTAGTCATGAATACATCCCTAAACAAAACACAATTGCTTTGCATATTTTTATCCCTAACTATATAAGTAACATATTTATATATCAATTATTGAAATGTTTTCCTCTGAAAATAGTGTTTCTGAGATGTTTCTAATCAAGTGGCTTTGGGACTATTTTGATATTTACCCATGTTCCTGTGACCAGGTTTGCTATGTGTCAAGACTCTCTGCAGTGCACACCTGAGAGGGCAGCAGCGGACAGAGCCTCACATACTTCTATCATGGATGCTTCCCAGTGTCTCTCCACAAAGAAGTTGTACTAATTTATCAGCTCCATGCTGTGTATGGGGTTCTTGTGGATCCAACATTTCAATTCAAACAAAATGCAACATAAACACAAACTCAGTGACTGTTTCTTCTTTTCAAACTCTAGAATTATTCCAAGACATATTCTAAAGTATAATGCAGAAACATGAGCTGAGCATTTTTTAATACATCTGTGAAATACACTATTTAAAAGATAATACAATAGGGAAAAATAAAGTAAAATCTAATGTGTCAATAACAGGTATCAGAATAAAAAAATACTAAAAATTTGTGAAACCTATTGTTTGCACCGATCTGGAAAAACAGATGCTTTCATACTGTTGGATGGAATATACACATTATTAAAGAGGTTTTAAAGTTCAATTAGATAGGAAGCATTTAAAATGTTAAATGGTCATGCTGTTTGACAAAACAGTTCCAATTCTAGGAATTTATCCTCCTGATATGGCCTCAAGAGTCTCCTGCTGTCACCACTCGTGTCCACACTGCTCAGGGCTGAGATGATCATTTCCATAGTTGGCCCAGTTCCTTCAGGCCCCAGACCCTCAGTCATCTACCCCTGGATCAAAACAGGAAAATCAAATCTGAATCATGGCTGATGCCCAGCCTCGAAGGACCATCCACTAATTCACCACAAACATTGATATAGAGCAATGCTAAGGTCCCAACTCCTGGAGAGACTTACAGACCTCAGACCTCATCCCTATCTGGGAGAAATCTTCTTTCCTCTCCCATCTTCATGTCCTGAGAGGCTCCCACATCCCTACCAGGTACAAGCAGCCCAGTCCTTTCAACAAATTAAGTTCTCATAAAGGATGGAAGGAACACTGGCTCCAGAAGGCTTCTGCTTCCAGCCCTCTCACAAACCTCCCCTGAAGTAAGGAGAGGGGGCATCAGCCATACTGCAGGGAGGGTAAGCAATTACCCTCCTTAACAGAAATTAACCTCCTTAACAGTACATGTCCGAATACATTTGCTAAAGGTCTACCACCAGCAATTCAAGGTGCCCAGGCTGGCAGGTTCTATTCCTGGCTCTGGCAGTGGGCCTGGTGAGTAACCTCTGCCATTCAGCTCTGTGTTTAGGAGCATGTGCTTTATAGTTGCTGACATCCATGAGGAAGAGAATTTACTGGTACCTCACTAGAAGGGCTGTCGTGAGGTTAAAACCAGACACTAATGCGAAGAAACTGGAGCTGGGCCCAGCTAAACCATCTGCCTTACAAATAGTAGCTGTCTTTCCTCCTCAAGGCAGGGAACTCATGTGGCTCTGGCCTGCCACCTCAGCCAGGACCCCTTAACTAAGGCACACATCATAATCACCTCGATGAGCCTTTTCTAAACCCTCAGCTGAAACTCCCTTGTTCGTGGAAAAACAGGACTTTTGCATCAAGGATCATTAATGGCATTAAGTTCTAATGATATGAGCCTCAGAAAACAGATATACCCATTTGGCACCAACAGTATATGCGAGCGTCTGCTGGCTTTTCATTCCGCCAACACCAAGTATTACCAACTTTTGTCTTTATTGCCAATCTGATCTGCTCATTTTCCCCAGGCCTGTCCCATTGGAAGAATCAGTTCTGATGGTCATTAAACTTACAGATTCACAATCATCCCCTGCAATTGCCAGAGTTAGCAAATAAAAAGACAGGATTTAAAAATTTTATTTGTTACTTATTTTACTGCTTGTTTATTTTTATTTGTTTTATTTATTTTATTAAAATCCAGGTAGGTTTCAAGTTTAGATAAATAAAATAATACTGCATACCCCATAAACTAAAAAAAAAAATTTCTGTTAATCTTGAATTTAAGGTTAACTGAGTTAATTTTAATCTGGTAACTGTATACGTGGAGGGTTCTGTGGGGAGCCAAGATGCTCAGGTCAACAGCCTTAACTGAGCTCCCAGCAGACATGAACACCAGTTGTCATTCATGTGAGTGAGCTCTCTCAGATGTCCTAGATGAGTGGAACCTCCAGATGACTGCAGCCCCAGGTGACATCTTATAGAGCAGAAAACATCCAGCTGGGCCCAGTTAACACACAAAATACTGAGAGAAAATAAACGGCTATTAATTGGGGTATTTATTAAGAAGGAATGGATATCTAAAACATTATGGTTTTGGTGAACTTTTCCTCATTTTCTGTGATGTGTTTATCATTGGATAAGAAAGGGATTTTCTTATCCTTGAAGATTTAGTGGAACTTGGTTAAAATTGTATCATCTGAGTGTTGGCTTACATGTGGGTACAGATTTCTGAACATGTCATCAATTCCTTCTTGAAGGGATCCCAAGGGCAATTTACATGATATCTATTTTTCATGCTAGTCTTAGAATTTGAAACCTAACTCCATAAGATGAATTCCCACTGCAATCATGTGAATTAAGGTACTGAAAGGGTGTTGCTGCAAATTTTATGAGAAAACCTGAGAGGTTGTCTTAGTGAGTATCCATTCTGAACAAGGGCAATTTACTCAGTTTTAGAAGTGTTTCTCAAAGAAGGTGTCCTGAAACACTTTCTCCTGCTATAGTGATAGCCCTTGGCAAGGAAGTAACTTTCCTTGAGCACACATAGACAGGGCTCCTTTAGGAGACAGCAGATAGATATGCATTGCAGTCTTTGGTCTTTATGACTGTCTCCGTGCAGCACTGCTGGGTGGATAAGTCTGTCCAATTCTAGAACTTATTCATAGTAAGCTCACGTGACAGCAAATCTAAGTCACATTTTCCAATATCACCTCGTAAGAGATAACGTCAACATATGTTTCTCCTTATTCTTTTTCTAAGTTTCTCAGTTGGTTTAGAGCTCAGACTAGAATCAGAAGAGTATTTTGGGGACCCCTTAAAGATCTAAGCATTGTGAAGCAAGAACTGTAGGAATAATTGAAGTCAGTGAGACACAGAGGAGTGAACCTGTGGGCCTATTGTAAGTCCCATCCCTGAAAGCAAAGCTGAACAGGTGCCCCTGAAGGGTAGCTTACTGCCAAGAATTTGAAGGGAGAGAGCTTGGGCAGAGTAACATGTGTCTTCCAAATTCTCCAATTGGGTAAGTCATTCCTGCTGTAAAGAGAAGTGAATGTGTAGAGGCTACATGTATATTTGGTGATGGATGTATTTTCCACATGAAAAAAAAATACCAGGAATGAAGGATAAGAATTTCCTCAAGGCAAACTACTGTGTGTTTCCATTGACTAGCTTCCTGCCTACTAAATGATTATATTATTCTAGGCCTGCCTCCCTGAAATAATTGTATTATTACTCAAATAATTTTTGTGTTTCTAGACCATTCAGTCACTTGATTATAAACAATCTCTGTTTTCTGCCACAGATAACCAACTGCCTTGAATGGTGTGTGAGTTGTACACGTTTCTCCTCAAAGGGCTAGCTCATCTCCAGGAGCCCTAGGACACCTCTCTGGGCTTCTGTGTACTGATGATACTCCTCTAAGGTCACTTTTAAAGCTAAATTCCTGACAACATGGACTTCCTTTCCTCCACCATAATGAGTAGAGTGTTGAAAATTGCCCAGATCCCAGCCTAGTTCCTCTAATTGGTCTGTTTTCAGAGGGAGTGATCTGAAGAGTGAAGGTCTTTTGCTTTAAGAGAAAGGCTGGGGATGGAGGAGCGGGTTGTGCGTAGACATTTTCAGGTGTGGAAGACGAGCCAGTGCGACGCGGTTGCCATAGTAACCTGACGTCATATTAGCGACGGTGACGACTTTTTAATGAGACCAATTTGGCCTGGGGAGAACAGCAGAGTCCCACCTTCAGGCGTTTGGACTCAGTGAAGGTTGTGAGTGCCCAGCAGTGTGGGCTGAATCTCCGTGGGGTTTAGGGAGACGAAAGAATCCCAGATTCACGTCCCATCGTTCCCACTTTGGGGATCGGCACTCTGGCTGTTTCGTGAGGGAGAGAGAGGTGGGTCTCTTCTGGCCCCAGTGAGTGAGTGTGGTGTCCTGCTCCAGGGTTTCCCTGGGCTACTTTCCATGTAAATGCGGGACTTCCCTGGGCTACTTTCCATGTAAAGGCGGGACGTGGGAGGATGAGACAGGTAAAAACCCTCTCTGAGCTCAGGTTCCCCCTCTGTAAAATGGGGATAAAAATACCCGCAGGATTGCTGGAAACTTAAGTGATAACACAGGTGCAAGATGATAGCCCTGTGGTTATTGCAGGATAAGGAATGCCTGTATGAAGTCAGGCCTCTTGTTCTGTTTCAAACTTTCTTACGGTATAGACAAGGGAGAAACTTTATGTTTAACATGCATTTATGATAAGTTTATATTCTGACTGCATAAAAGTAATCAGAGATTCCCATCAACACCATCAAATGAATGTTGAAATATGCCATTAGTTAGAAGGCCTTCCTAGCAATTTGAGATTGTAATATGCATTCTCCCATATCTGTTGTATAATAAATTTGTTTATGAACCATAATTTATAAAATGTCAGTTAAAAAGTTATATAATGTTTTGATATATTTTATATATTGTAGAATGGCTGAATCAAGCTAATAAACCCATGCATTACCTTATGTACTTATTATTTTTTTGTGGTGAGCACTTAAAATCTACCCTTTTAGCAGTTTCCAAGTAAACAATATATTTTATTAACCATAGTCACCATGATGTACAATAGAGCTTTTGAATTTATCCCTCCTCTCTAACTGAAATTTTGTATCCATTGACCATTTCCCTAATGCCTTCCCCAGCCACTCTCTAGTAATTACTATTCTACTCTCTGCTTCTATGAGTTCAACTTATTTAGATTCCATATGCAAGTGAGATTATGTGGTATTTGTCTTTATGTGCCTGGCTTATTTCACTTAATGTCCTCCAGGTTCATCCATGTTGTCACAAATGACAGGATTTCCTTCTTTTTTCAAAAAGCTGAATAGTACTCCATTGTGTGCATGTATGACATTTTCTTTATTCATCTGTTGATGGATACTTAGGTTGATTCCATACCCTGGCTATTATGAATAATGCTGTAGTAAACATGGGAGTACATACATCTGTTTGAGGTACTGATTTCATTTCCTTTGGGTATATACTCAGAAGAGGGATTGCTGAATCATTTGGTAGTTCTATTTTTAGCTTTTTTTTCAGGAATCTCCATACTGTTTTCTGTAATGTTAGTATCAATTTACGTTCCCAAAGTTTTACAAGGGTTCCATTTTTTCCACATCCTTATGAACACTTACCATCTTTTGTTTTTTTAAATAATAGCCATCCTAACAAGTGTGAGGTGATATCTTGTTTTGGTTTTAATGTGCGTTTCCCTGATGATTGGTGATATTGAGAACTTTTTCACATACAAGTTGGCCACTTGTATGTCTTACTTTAAAAAATGTATATTTTATTTTTATTATATGTATGAACACATGATTGTACATATTTATGGGGTACACTGATATTTCAATACATGTATACAATGTGTGATGATCAAATAAGTGTAGTTAGCATATTCATTATCTCAAATCTTTATCATTTATATGTGCTGGTAACATTCAACATTCTCTCTTTAGCTATTTGAAAAAATACATTAAATTATTGTTAGTTTAGTATAATGTTATAGAACATTAGAGATTATTCTTCCTATCCAGGATATAGAGCATGGGCTAGCCTTCAATGGTGGTTAATCTGGTGTCTCGAGTACAGGCATGCAAAGTGACCTTGGCTTTGGGGCCAAGGATGTGACCTAGGTCTCTATGGCAGTGACTCTGGTGTCTGAGGCATGGGCAGGCATAGTGAGGCACAGAGCTGAGGTCTGGAGTATGGGTATTTACTGAGTAACTGCAGCTTGGGGGTCAGTGACACATGCAGGATTGGGACAGGTGGCACCTCTAGTCCCAGAGTGGTACAGTAGCTGCTGCTTCTTGAGATGAGAGGCGTGTAGCCTCTCCTCCCTCTCTGGGGTTCCTTGGGCAGAAATTGCTATTGGTTATCTCAGTGGCAAAAGATGCCAGTGTCCTCTCCAGAGCAGATTGCTAGGGACCATGGTGGTTCCTGCCACATGGCTAGTAGCAATAACCTCTGGCTTTCTTCTTTGCTTCTAGAAATCTCCTGGCATCTCAAGTATATTGATCTCACCAGCAATATTTTCTGTGTAGATATTCCCCATTTTTTTTTCTACTGTGTTGCTGCAGATTCTTAAATGGGCCCCTGAGCCCTCCCATGAATACTTTAGTTTGTGGATAGCTGTCTACACTTGTTTTTTGTGGCAGGGGGTGATGAAGGCTGATATCTCCTACTCTTCCCTCTTGGTCCTTCAGTATCTAGTTTGCCCTATTCTAATGATACCCTGCCATGTCCCCTGAAGTAACCATATATGCTTAAATATGACTGTTATTATTTTCCGGGACATAACATTTTCAGTTCTGTTGTACCCAGCCTACCCATTCCTCCCGCTGTCCTGTCTCCAAACAAATACAGCACTTCTGTCACTATAGATTAGATTTCATTGATTTACGTGGAATCACAGAGGATGTTTCTTAGGGATCTGGCTTTTTTCATTCACTCTATTTCTTTTTAGATTTATCCATTTTATTGCCTATTTCAATAGTTCATTTTTAAATTACAGAATAGCATTACAGTAAAGGACATACTACAATTCATTTTGTCTATCACTTGTTGATGGATATTTGGGTTGTATTCAATTTAGGGGCTCTTGCATATGTGTCTTTACAGAGAAATGTGCTTTCTTTCTCTAGGGTAAATAGGATTGCAGTGGCTAGATCATGTTATAAATATAAGAATAACATTGTAAAAAACTGCCAAACTGTTTTCAAAGTGGTTGTACCATTTTTCATTGTCTCAGCAGAGCTTCATCCTGTACAACCTTGTCAGTGCTTGGTATGATCAATCTCTAACTTTAGTGATTTTCATGGGGAGATAAAACAAGAAGACCCAATGTAGCTTAAATTAATTAGGCCACAAAAAAATTAACTATTTAAACGAATAACATTTAATCTACTGTGCTAAAATTTTCAGTTGTGGTGACTTCAGAGCATGGTACAACCTCTGAATGATTAAAACCTAGACTAGACCAGTTATTCATAAAAATATTTCTATCATTTACTGAACCAAGCAATTTGATCAGTAGAACAAGTTACCCTAGGGATAATAGCATGATGATGTCTTAAGAGTTCATATTAACCATGGGAGTTTACAAGTTTGATGTGGGATCAGAACATCCCAATAGTATAACAGCTATTAATGGTTCATGGTTTCAGTGTCCAAAGCCCTACATGATTTGAGTTCAGGATCTGGGTTGGTTTCTACCTGTTTAATATTTTTCCCAATACAAAAAAAGAAGAGAATTAGGGCACACAAAAAGCACCCTCAATTCAATAGATGATATAATCTAGATCTAACTTATTATTATACACCTTGCCCCCAAACAGGGCTTGTTAAGATAGTAGAGCCCAGTAATTGCATAAAACTTGAAAGTTTATAATCAGAGGTTCAATTACTCTTTTAAAAAAATAATTGTTCATTTTATTTTAAATTTTAGTGAGTATACAGTAAGTGTATATATTTATGGGGTACATGAGACATTTTGATACAGGCATGTAATGCATATTAATCACATCATGGAAAATGGGTATCTATCCCCTCAAGCATTTATCCTTTCTGTTATAAAAAATCCAATTATACTCTTTTAGTTGTTTCATTCTAACTATTTTTTGTACCCATTAACCATCCCCACGTCTCCCCAACCCTCCCCAATACCCTTCCCAGCCTCTGGTAACCATCCTTCTACTCTCTATCTCCACAGGCTCAATTGTTTTGATTTTTAGACCCCACAAATAAGTAAGAACATGCAATGTTTCTGCTTCTATGCCTGGCTTACTTCACTTAGCGTAATGATCACCAGTTTATCCATGTTTTTGCAAATGACTGGATCTCATTATTTTTTATGGCTGAATAGTACTCCATTGTGTATAAGTACCACATTTTCTTTATTCATTCATCTGTTTGATAGATACTTAGGCTGCTTTTAAATCCTGTTTATTTTGAACAGGGTGGCAACAAACATGGGAGTTCAGTTGTCTCTTCAATATACTGATTTCCTTTCTTTTGTGTATCCAGAGTAGGATTTCTGGATCGCATGGGTAGCTTTATTTTCAGTTTTTTCAGGAACCTCCAAAATGTTCTCTACAATGGTTGTAGTAATTTACATTCCCACTAACAGTGTACGAGGGTTCCCTTTTCTCCACATCTTCATCTGCATTTGTTATTGCCTGTCTTTTGGACATAAGGCATTTTAACTGAGAAGAAGTGATATCTCATTGTAGTTTTGATTTCCATTTCTCTGATGATTCATGATGTTGAGCACCTTTATTTGCCTATTTGTCATTTGTATGTCTTCTTTTGAGAAATGCCTATTCAGATATTTTGCCCATTTTAAAATCAGATTATTATATTTTTTCCTATAGGATTGAGATACTTATACATCTGGTTATTAATCCCTTGTTAGATGTTAGTTTGCAAACATTTTCACCCATTCTGTGGGTTGTCTCTTAACTTTGTTGATTGTTTCCTCTGCTGTGCAGAAGCTTTTTAACTTGTGATCCCACTTGTCCATTTTTGCTTTGGTTGCCTGTGCTTGTGGGGTATTACTCAAGAAATCTTTGCCCATACTGATGTCCTGGAGAGTTTTTCCAAAGTTTTCTTGTAGTAGTTATATAGTTTGAGGTCTTAGATTTAATTCTTTAGTCTACTTTGATTTGATTTTTATATATGACGAGAGATAGGGGTCTAGTTTCATTCCTCTGCATACAGGTATCCAGTTTTCCCAGCACCATTTATTGAAGGTACTGTCTTTACAGTATATGTTCTTCGCACCTTTATCAAAAATGATTTCATTGTAGACGTATGGATTTCTTTCCAGGTTCTTTATTCTGTTCCATTTATCCTCGTCTGTTTTTATGACAGTAGTATGCTGTTTTGGTTACTATAGCTCTGTAGTTTAATTTGAAGTCAGGTAATGTAATTCTTCCACTTTTGTTTTTATTGCTCAGGATCGCTTTAGCTATTCTGGGTCTTTTGTGGTTCCCTTTTGGGGTACTTTTTTCTATTTCTGTGAAGATTGTCATTGATATTTTGATAGAGATTGTGTTGAATCTGTGGTTGCTTTGGATAGTATGGGCATTTTGACAATGTTGACTCTTCCAATGAGTGAACATGGAATATTTTTCCACCTTCTGGTGTCCCCTTCAATTTCTTTCATCAGTCCTTTGTAGTTTTCATTATAGAGATTTTTCACGTCTTTGGTTAATTCCTATGTATTTTATTTCATTTGTGGCTATTGTAGATGAGCTTACTTTTTTCATTTCTTTTTCAGATTGTTCACTGTTGGCACACAGAAATGCTACTAATTTTTCCATGTTGATGTATCCTGCAACTTCACTGAATTTATTTATTAGTATGAATTGTTTTTTGGTGGAGTCTTTAGGTTTTTCCAAATATAAGATCATGTCATCTGCAAACAAGGATGATTTTAATTCTTCCTTTCCAACTTGGAGGCACTTTATATACTTTATATCTTTCTATTCTCTGAATGCTGTAGCTAAGAGCTCCATTGAATAACAGCTATGTTGAGTAACAATGGTGAAAGTGGGCATCCATATTGTGTTCCAGATCTTAGAGAAAAGGCTTTCCATTTTTTCCCATTCACTATGACACTAACTGTGGGTGTGTCAACATGGGTTTTATTATGTTGAGGTATGTTCCTTTGCCCCAGTTTTTTTAGGGTTTTTATCATGAAAGAGATGTTGAATTTTATCAAATGCTTTTCCAGCATCAATTGAAATGATCATATGTTTTTGTCTTACTGTTGACATGATATATCACATTGATTGATTTGCATATGTTAAACCATCCTTGCATCCCAAAGATAAATCCCACTTAGTCATGATGAATGATCTTTTAAATGTATCATTGAATTGGGTTTGCTAGTATTTTGTTGAGGATTTTTGCATCAATATTCATCATAGAATTTACCCTATAGTTTTTTTTTAAAAAATGTGTTTTTGTCTGGTTTTGGTATCAGAATAATACTAGCCTCATAGAATGAGTTTGGAAGTATTCCCTCTTCCTGTTTTTTGGAATAGTTTAAGTATGATTGGTATTAGTTCTTTTTTAAATGTTTGGTAGCATTTAGCAGGGAAGCCATGGGGTCCCGAACTTTTCATTACTGGGTGTACTATTCATACTAATAAATAAATTCAGTGAAGTTGCAGGATACAAAATCAACATGGAAAAATCAGTCTGTCTTCACATTGCTGATAAAAACATACCCAAGACTGGGCAATTTACAAAATAAAGAGGTTTAATTGGACTTACAGTTCCACATGGCTGGGGAAGCCTCACAATCATGGTGGAAGGCAAGGAGGTGCAAGTCACATCTCACATAAATGGCAGCAGGCAAAGAGAGAGAGAGCTTGTGCAGAGAAACTCCTGTTTTTAAAACCATCAGATCTCATGAGACCTATTCGTTCGCTATCATGAGAACAGCATGGGAAAGACCCACCCCATAATTCAGTCATCTTCCCCTGGGTCCCTCCCACAACATGTGGGAATTATGGGAGCTACAAGATGAGATTTGGGTGGGGACAAAGAGCCAAACCATATCACTGGGGAGAATTTTTATTATGACTTTAATCTCAATACTTGTTATTGGTCTATTCGGGTGTTGGATTTCTTCCTGATTCAATCTTGGTAGACTGTATGTGTCTAAAATTTGTTCATTTATTTTAGATTTTCAAATTTGTTCGTATATAGTTGCTCATAATAGCCACTAATGATCTTTTTCATTTCTGTGATATCAGTTGTAATGTCTCATTTTTCATTTCTTATTTATTTGGATCTTCTTTTTTTCTTAGTCTGGCTAAAGGTTTGTCAATTTTGTTTAACTTTGCAAAAACCCAGTTTTTTTGTTTAAGTGATCTTTTGTATTGTTTTCTTTATTTCAATTTCATTTATTTATGCTCTGATCTTTATTATTTATTTTCTTCAATTTGGGGTTTGAGATTTGTTATTGCTTTGTAGTTCTTTAAGATGCATCATTAAGTTGTTTATTTGAAGTTTTTCTTCTTTATTTGATGTAGACATTTATACCTATAAACTTCCCTCTGAGTACTGCTTTTGCTGTCTCCCACAGGTTTTAGTATATTATGTTTCCATTATTATTTGTTTTAAGAAATTTTTCAGCTTCCTTCTTAATTTCTTTGTTGTCCCACTTGTCATTCAGGAGCATAATGTTTAATTTCCACATTCTTGTATAGTTTCCAAAATTCCTCTTGTTATTGATTTTTAGTTTTATTCCATTGTGGTCAGAGAAGATGCTTGATATTATTTCAATTTTTTGAATGTTTTCAGACTTGTTTTGTCACCTATCATGTGGTCTATCCTTGAGAATGAGCCCTGTGCTGAGGAAAAGAAGGTGTGTTCTACAGCCATTGGATAAAATATTCTGTAAATTTCTATTTGGTCCATTTATTCCATAGTTTTGATTAAGTCCAAAGTTTCTTTGTTGATTTCTATTTGGGACGTGTGTCCAATGCTGACAGTGAAATGTTGAAGTCTCCAACTATTAATGTATTGGAATCTATCTATCTCTTTAGCTCTAGCAATATTTGCTTTATATACCTGGGTGCTCCTGTGTTGGGTGCATATATTCTTAAAATTGTTATGTCCTTTTGCTGAATCAATCCCTTCATCATTATATAGTGACATTCTTTGTCTCTTCTTATAGTTTTTGTCTTGAAATCTATTTTGTCTGATATGAATATAGATGCTCCTGTTCTTTTTTGGTTTCTGTTGGCATGGAATGTCGTTTTTCATTGCTTTATTTTCAGCCTATATGTGCCTTTCTAGGTGAAGTATGTTTCCAGGGACCAATCCTGGAGAAATAGAGATATGTGACCTTATTTAGTTCATTTGGTAAGGTCATGTTTTCCTGGCTGGCCTTGATACCTGTAGATGTTTGTCTGTGTCTGGGCAATGCGGAGTTAAGTATTTATTGTACTCTTCAATTTGGGCTTGTTTTTACCCATTCTTTTTGAGAAGCCTTTCCAAAAGGACTTGAATGCTGTGATCTAAACTGTATCTGCCTTGGGTGGGACCCCAAACCCAATAATGCTATGGTTCTTGTGGACTCGTAGAAGTACCACCTTGATGGTCTTGGACACAATCTGGAAGAATTCTCTGGATTACCATACAGAGACTTGTTCTCTTCCCTTACTTTTCCCCAAACAAATGGAGTATCTCTATTTATTCTGAGTCACCTGGAGCTAGGAGTGGCATGTGCTTGTAGTCCCAGATACTTGGGAGGTTAAAGTGGGAGGATTGCTTGAGCCCAGGAGTTTAAGCCTGCACTTAAACCCAAAAATGGGTTTGAATTGATTCTCACTTAACCCAAGAATCATTCTAGGACCTATATACTGTAAATATAGTTTAAATAAAATGTTATGTTATAAATGTAATAGCAGAAAATTAAAACTTCTTATTTTCTGAGAAAGTGTGCAAGAACTACTAACTCGTGCCCCCATGGATAACAATATGGCTTTCTCAACTTTTAAAGGATAAAAGTAACCTGTTGACCTTAGGAGCCAAAAAATTGGTACAACTCCAAATAAAAGTAAATAAATGTATTTTTTAAATTTATCACAATTTCACCAATCCTCCTAATTCTACCAATTACTGTAACTACTCTTTGTAAACTTATTTCTAACCTGTGTAAAAACTTCTATTTCATACACTTTTACAACCAACCTCATTCCAGCCCTAATATTAATTTGCTTGAGCCAACAAATAATTATTTCAAACTGACACTATCCAAACTTTAAAAGTAACACTCACCTTCAAACTATATTATGTCTTTTTAAAAATTTTAATTTTCCATAGGTTCTCGGGGAACAGGTGGTTTTGCTACATACGTTCTTTAGTACTGCTTTGTGAGATTTTGGTGCACTCATTACCAGAGCAGTATACACTGTACCCAATTTGTAGTCTTTCATTCCTCACCCTCCTCCCACCCTTTCCTCCAAGTCCCCAAAATCCATTTTATCATTCTTAGTCCTTTGCATCCTCACAGCTTAACTCTCACTTATGAGTGAGAACTTATGATATTTGATTTTCCATTCCTGAGTTACTTCACTTAGAATAATGGTCTCCAATTCCATCCAGGTTGCTGTGAATGCCATTATTTTGTTCTTTTTTAAGGCTGAGTAGTATTCCATCACATATATATATATATATATTTTTTTCTTTATCACTCGTTGATTGATGGGCATTTGGGCTGGCTCTATATTTTTGCAATTGCAAATTCTGCTGTTACAAACATGCATGTACAAGTATCTTTTTCATATAATGACTTCTTTTCTTCTGGGTAGATACCCAGTTAGTGGGATTGCTGGATCAAATGGTAGTCCTACTTTTAGTTCTTTAAGGAATCTCCACACTGTCTTCCGTAGTGGTTGTACTAGTTTATGTTCCCATCAGCAGTGTAAAAGTGGTCCCTTTTCACTGCATCTCTGCCAACATCTATTTTTTTTTCTTTTTAGATTATGCCCATTCTTGCAGGAGTGAGATGGTATTGCATTGTGGTTTTGATTTGCATTTCCCTCATCGTTAATGATGTTGAGCATTTTTTCATATGTTTCTTGGCCATTTGTGTATCTTCTGAGAATTGTCTATTTGTGCCCTTAGTCCATTTTTTGATAGGATTGTTTGTTTTTTTCTTGCTAATTTGAGTTCCTTGTAGATTCTGGATATTAGTCCTTTGTTGGATGTATAGGTTGTGAAGCTTTTTCCTACTCTGTATGTTGTCTGTTTAATCTGCTGATTGCTTCTTTTGCAGTGCAGAAGCTCTAGTTTAATAAAGTCACACCTATTTATCATTGTTTTTGTTGCATTTGTTTTTGGGTTCTTGGTCATGAAGTCTTTGTCTAAGTCAATGTCAAGAAGGGTTTTTCCAATGTTATCTTCTAGAATTTTTATCATTTCAGGTCTCAGATTTAAGACCTTGGTCCATCTTGAGTTGATTTTTGTATAAGGTGAGAGATGAGGATCCAGTTTCATCCTTCTACATGTGGCTTGCCAATTATCCCAGCACCATTTGTTGAATAGGTTTTTATCGGTAGCACTTTTTGTTACATGATCTGTCATAGAGTTCTCAATATGCTATATACATTCTTTAAGTATTTACTTGTATTTCTCACTATGCTATTTCTAGTTACACTCAACAACCCCTTTTAACTCCTTGAGAACAAGCAGGAATTATATTATTTTTGTCAGTTGATTATATGGCTGAATAGACACAAATATAGCAGCCCTCCAAACAATTTAATAAAACTGCATTGGATATACTGAATTCATACTACAATAGTATGAGTTTTTAAATTTTATTCAAACACATGAGAATGCAATAAATTTTTGTGCTCAATTTCTACCCAATATCCTTCCATTAAGTGGAGTCATTCTGGCAACTGACAAGTTTGCTTAATTTGGCCTTCACCCATTACTACCATCAGAAACAGAAGGTACAACACCTGTCTCAGCCCTGCTCTATTTCATCACAGTGTTTTAGTAGGGGTTCTTAACCCACTTTTATCCACCAATAAAAAGAATAAAACAATCCAAACACTAATAATATGCTTAGGTGCTATTACCACTACATTTATAGCAATTTGTGCTCTAACACAAAGTGACCTCAAAAAGATTGTCACATTTCGTACCTTAAGACAACTAGGTCTTAGAATAGTCATTATTGGTATTAATCAGCTACATCTAGCACTTCTCCACATTTAGACACATGCATTCTTTAAAACTATGCTATTTATATATTCAGAGCCATCATCCACAACCTTAATGATGATCAAGATATTCAAAAATAGGATGTCTATTTAAAGACATACCCTTCATTCCTCCTCACTTATTATTGGAAGCCTTGCACTCACAGGCATACCTTTCCTTACAGGCTTCTACTTCAAAGACTTATTTATCAAAACTGCAAACATGTTGTATACTACTACCTGAGCCCTTTTAATCACACTTATCACCACCTCCCTAACAGCTGTATACAGTACTCAAATTGTCTTTTTTTGCACTGCTAGGACTACCTAGTTTTTCAGCTTTCATTATTATCGATGAAAATAACTCCCTGTTAATTCAATTAAATGTTTAACAATTGGGAGTATTTTTGCTTTTTTTAAAAAATTACCAAGAACATTTCTCCTGTAACTATTCCCCAAATGACTATGCCATTATACCTAAAACTTTCAGTCCTTGCTGTAACTATCTTAGGCTTCATTATAGCAATTAGAATTTAACCTAATAACATGTAATCTGAAATTTGAATTATCTCCATACATATATAATTTTTTTAACTTTCTAGGATTTTTCCAACAGTTGTTCACCATTTAACAGTATACTTAAACCTTTCTAAAAGTCAGAGCATCACTTTAACTAAACTTGACTAGAAAAATACCAAAAATGATCTCATCTCCATATAATAGCCTTAGTAACTGTCCCTAACCAAAATGGCCTAAATTATATTTCTTCTCTTTCTTCATTTCATTTGTATTAGCTATACTTCTAGCCACTTAATTACTCTGAGTAATTTCAGCAACAACAAAATATTAACAAAGGGATCAGTCACTTACGACCGTTAATCAACTTCGTTAACTGTACAATGCAGCCACACCTATAGTATCTTCACAAAGAAGCCCAACTTCTTCACCCTCAAAAATCACCCAATCCTCTAAATTTTTGAAATCAATAATAATTTCTATTTCATCATAGCATATTATTTATACAATGATTAAATAATTCTATTAATAATCCTAACAATAGAACCCCCAAATAACAACACCAGATCCTCACATTTCAGGATATTCTTTAGTAGCTATGGCTATAGGATTCTAAATACTACCAGTATCCCTGCTAAATAAATTTAAAACACTATCATTCCCATAAAACCTAACCAAAATTTATTATTTTCCTGAATTCCATACCACCATTAATAACCATAAACCTATGTAATAGGTAAAAGTTTTGAAGAAAATCCTATGATGCCTATAACAAATATAGTAACAAAATATAGTATATGTCATAAAAAACATCATTGTATGTCAACTGTCAGAACTTTAATAACCAACATTTAAAAATCTCACCCCCTAATAAAAATTCTTTATCACTCATTTATTGATCTACCAGCACGATCAAACATCTGAACATGACGAAATTTCAGATCCCTACTCAGTTTGCCTAGCTTTACAAATCATTACAGGGCTTTTCTTAGCTATACACTGTACCTAAGACATAATAACTGCATTTTCCTCTATCACACACATCTGCTGAGATGTAAACTATGGCTGAATCATTTACTATTTAGATGCTAATGGATATCTGTATTCTTTATCTGTTTATTCTTGTAGGCTGAGGTCTTTACCTTTCTAGAAACCTGAAGCATTGGAATTATTCTTTTATTCACAGTAATAGCTATAGCATTCATAGGCTATATCTTACAATGAAGAGAAACAGCAATCACAAATTTACTGTTAACTATACCATACATTGGCACCAACCTGTTAGAATGAATCGGAGGTGGATTTTCTCTTGACAGAGGCACTTTCACACAATTCTTCACCTTTCATTTTATTCTGCCATTCATTGTTTCAGCTCTAGTTATTGTGCACCTTCTATTCCCACATGAAGTAGGGTCAATAACCCAAGGAATCTCAACCAACGCAAATAAAATCCCATTCCACCCCACCACACAATTAAAGGCATTTTAGGATTTGTTTTTCTACTATTGCTTCTACTCAAACTTGTTTTATTCTCTCCTGACTTTTTAGGAAACCGAGACTATATTCCAGCAAATCCCCTCAATATACCACCTCATATTAAACCAGAGTGGTATCTTCTATTTGCCAGTGCAATTTAGGATCTACTCCCAATAAACTAGGAGGTGCTGTAGCCCTTGTGCTCTTAATCTTAATTTTAGCAGTCATTCTAATCCTTCAGTTATCTAAGCAATGAAGCGTGACATTCCAGCTACTAAGCCAATGCCTATTTTGGGTTCTGGTATATAATTACCTCATACTCACACAAATTGAAGGTCAATCAGTAGAATACTCTTTCATTATTATTGAATAAGTATTATTCATTCTGTATTTTTCCCTTGTTCTCATATTAATACCACTTATTAGCCTAATCAAGAATAAACTTCAATGAAGAGTTCTTGTAGTTTATTAAACTTGGTCTTCTAAACCAAAAATGGAGAGCACCTCTCCCCTGTGCAAAGAAAAAGCCTTTCACTCCGCTGTCAGCATGCAAAGCTGAAATTCTGTTCCCTGATTCATATACTGAATGCAAAGAAATTGTTTTTGAGTTCTATGTCAGTATGGTAAAAAATAAACATAAAATCTAATCATCCTGTGTACATCATGCATTATGTAATTTACCCCATTAATTATGTACTAGTACTATATACACTTCATCATACATTATACATTTATATCTTATGGTGCCTTAAAATCCATTCCCCATGCATACAAGCCTGCACATCAAACTAATCACAGTGCATAATACATTAAATTAAAAGTCCACACAAATGGATTTAACCATGAGTATTGTTCCATACATTAAGTTCTTCATTTTAAAGAGGATATAATATTATTGATCATACATAGCACTGGAAGCAAATCCTTTTTTGACAACATGCTTATCACTTCCAATAGGATTTCTTATCTACAAAGATTTGAGAAAGTAGCAATCTACTCAGGAAGTGTCCATCTTCTCACTCTGAACTCAGAAAACTTGGGGGTTTCTAGACTGAAACTATACCAGACATCTGGTTCTTGTTTCAGGGCCATGAGCTTATAACTATTCACTCATTCCTCTTAAGTAAGACATTCCAATGGACTAATGTCTAATCAGCCCATGATCACTCATAACTGTGGTGTCATGCATTTGGTATTTTTTAATTTGGGGGGATGGTGTGATCCAACAAGGCTGTCAAGGCCTTGACATAACTTGATTGTAGCTGAACTTAAATTGAATGTTATTTTCCCACATAAAAACCTTAAGGTGTTAATTAATCCATGCTCAATGGACATAATAAAAACAAGATACAATCACAGATGCATAATTATTCCCATCAAGTATGATTAACTCTGCAAACTCCCTCTAATCTCCTACTTTAAGCTGTTACAGTATTTATGTAAATATAAGTATTTTATTCTTGCCAAACCACAAAACAAAAAAATCTTATATCTGCTGATTATTACCTAAGGCTCTAATATGTACCCACATATTATTAAATTCAATTATAAGCTTATCTAGAACATTATTTCAGCCTAACTCCTAATTAAAGCATTGTCTAAAACAAAAAAAAAATCCATTAAAAATATGATTTTATGCCTCCATCCACCATGGCATGGTATACCTATGTAACAATCCTGCAAGATCTGCACATGTACCCCAGAACTTAAAGGATAATAAAAAAAATGGAAATATGTTTTTGGTTAATATAGGTGTTTACTTCATTTGTTTTTACATAATGGAAACCAAAACTAATTTAAAATAAAAATTGAGAAAGTTAAAAAAAATCTGATTTTCTAGGCTAAAACTTTTTGTTTCTTAATAAGATTATCAAAAAAATTCTCAATACTAGAATAACACTTAAATTTGGCAATTTCCCCGCAAGAGAGTATTCTCTAGATACAAGTTGATGTAGCTTAATTCACTAAAGCAAGTCACTGAAAAATGCCTGAATGAGTTCATGTAACTTGATAAACACACAGGTTTGGTCTTGGCCTTTTAATTAATTCTTAGTGAGATTACCTATGCAAATATCTGAGTTCCAGTGAGAATGCCATCTAGATCAGCAGAAGATCAAAAGGAGCAGATACGAAGCACACTTAATAGTATCTCATAATGCCTTGCTCAACCACACCCCCACAATAAACAGTAGTGATAAAAATTAAGCAATAAACAAAAGTTCGAACAAGGTATAGTAACTCCCCGTAGGGTTGGTAAATTTTGTGCCAGCCACTGAGGTCATACGATTAAACCAAATCAATAATACCCAGTGGTTTATGATTATGTATAACCATAAAAGGCAATAGCTAAAATGAAAATAAACTATGAAAGTGACTTCAGTATGTTCTGAATTCACAATAGCTAAGACCCAAACTGGAATTAGATACCCCACTATGCTTAGCCATAAACTTAACTGAAATAGTTATTTGCCAGAATACTACCAGCAACAGCTTAAATCTCAGAGGATTTGGCGGTGATTTATATTTCTCTAGAGGAGGCTGTTCTATAATTGATAAACTCTGACAAACCTCACCATTTCTTGCCAATTCAGCCTGTATACTGCTATCTTCAGCTAACCCTAAAAAGTCTTAATCACAAATATTTACGTAAAAACATTAGGTCAAGGTGTAGTCTATGAGATGGGAAGAAATAGGCTACAGTTTCTAATTAAAGGATACTCACCTAAAATAACCCCTATGAAACTAAAGGTCAAAGGGGGAGTTAGTAGTAAATTAGGAATAGAGAACACAGGTAGATGAACATGAACACACCACCTGGCAGCCTCCTGAACGTACTTTAACAAACTGAAATATATAATTAAAACAAATTTGTGTATAAGAGAAGGTAAGTCATAACAAAATAATCATATTGGAAAGTGTGCTTAGGTAAACCAAAATGTATCTGAATTCAAAACACCTGACTTACACCCAGAAGATTTCATATTAATCTGACCACTTTGAACCAACACTAACAAAACTCAACAGTTACATATATTTAAATCAAAACATTCATTCATAAAAAGTATAGAAGATAGAATTGTATTTAGGTGCTATAGAAAAAGTAGGGGAGCAATGCCAAGAATAATTTTTAAAGTATGAAAAAGTAAAGCTATAAGGTACTGATGCCTTGTAGTTTTCATTTACATTTCCCTAATGATTAATGATGTTTGAGTACTTATTTGATGTTTTCATGTACTTATTTGACAGTTGTTTATCTTCTATCAATGAGTGTCTGTTCAACTGTTTTGCCTATTTATTTATTGGAATGTTTGTTTTTTAATTGAATTTGGTGCTATTTTTCTATATTCTGTATACAAGTACTTTATCAGATATGATTTTCAAACATTTTCTCCCAATCAGGGGCTTCTCTTTTCACTCTCTTAACAGTGTCTTTGTAAGACCCAGAGTTTCTAACCTTGATGCATTCCAAATTATTGGTTCATTCATCTAAGGAATTTTTTATGTAACTCAAGGTCACAATTATACTCTCCTGTGTTTTCTTCTACAAGTTTTATACTTTAGGCTTTATATTTACATCTACGATCCATTTCGAAGTGCCTTTTGCATTGTCTTTTGTATGTGGTACAATATATAGATCAGTTTATAATTGTATATATGAATATCCACTTGTTTCAGCACAATATGTTGAAAATACCACCCTTTATCCATTGAATGGCTTCTTCACCTTTGTCAAAAGTCAGTTGTCCAATATATTTTATATAGGTCAATTCCAATATATAGGTCAATTTTTAGGTGGTTTATTTTGTTCCTTTGATCTACTTTTCTACCTTGATGCCGGTAGTATACTGTCTTGATTACTATGGGTTTGTAAGAAGTCCTGAAATCAGATAGTGTTTGTCATCCATTTTTGTTTCCTCAAAGTTGTTTTCATAGTCTAGATCCTTTGTATTTTTACATGAATTTTAGAAACATGATTTCAGGTTCTTTTAGAACTATATCAGTTAGGATTTTTATTGAGATTGTTCTGAATATGTAGTAGGTTTAAACAGAACAGGCATCTTAAAAATACTGAGTCTTCCAATTCATGAAGACAGTATGTCTCTCTATTTAGGTCTTCTTTAATTTCTCTTAGCAATGTTATTTAGCGTTCACTGTACAGACCTGTCACGTATTTGGATGGATTATTCCTAATTATTTCATATTTCTTAGTGCTCTTATAAATGCTAGTATTTTGAATTACATTTCTGCATATTTTATTTTCACTGAGCTGTCAGCAGCCAAATGTTTAAAAGTAGCTGTTAACTAATCTTCTAGGTTGAGATCTTAGACTACAAAATGGAAAAGGTACCTCATATTTAACAAGCATTTGCCTGTGTTTTCATGTCAGCTTTCATAAGTTATTGAAAATGTACTGTAACTAGAGGAAAAAATGTCCCAGAGACAAATCAACAGGTCATCTTCAGAAAAATCCATTGGTAAAATAGTTTAGTAGATTTCAACTTTATATGTGGTCAGAATTGAATAGATCGAATTATGGGGTTTATTTTGTTATCTACTCCCCACCACCAGCAATCCATCTCAATGAATTCTTGGGATCTGGGGTGGTGAGAGAGAAAGAGAGAGAGAGAACATGTATGTATGTGGGTATGTATGTGTGTATGAATGTATATATTGCTGAAACTGCCAGAAATATTTATTGTGAGGATTACTTCAGGTTAATGACTGTAGTCATATCAGACCAGTTCATTTCCTAGGACATACTACAAAACAAATCAAAGTGATGGTTATTTTCCGAGCTGTCTTGGGCCACATTGTTACCATGGTGATTCAGTGACTGCCGTGAAATCTGGTGCAGGATGAGCATTCATTTTTGTTTTTTGCCTGAATCACATATTATTATGGGAGTTGTTAAGTGGCTGCTTTCCAATTCTGATATTCCTTCTGGAAAATTAGTTTGCATTTGAGAAAAAGATAGAGCTTTTTCTTCTCCCTTATTTATCAGTGTATTTATTAACATTTATTTGTGTCGATATGACTCAGAGATTTCCATGTTCCTCAAAGGTTTACTCTGTGTAATTATTAGTATATATATTTTTTGTATTAGGCCATTCTTGCATTGTTATGCAAAAATACCTGAGATGGTAATTTCTGAAGAAAATGGTTTAATTGGCTCACTGTTCTGCAGGCTGAACAGGAAGCACGGCCCCAGGATCTCCTTGGCTTCTAGGAAAGCCTCAGGGAGCTTTTAATCATGGCAGAAGGCAAAGCAGTAGCAGGCATGTCACATGGCAAGAGTGGGAGCAAGAGAGACAGACAAGGGAAAGGTTTCAGACTTTTAAACAACCAGATCTTGCATGAACTAACTGATGGAGAACTCACTTATCACCAAGGGGATGGCACTAAACCATTCGTGAGAAATCCACCCCCACGATCCAGTCACACCCCATCAGGCTTCACCTTCAACAATGGGAATTACAATTCTACATGAGATTCAGAGGGGACAATATCTAAACCATATCAATTTTGGTGCTCAAGTCTTCCCAAATTGGCCAGTGGGAGCCCCTTAAAGTAGGCCTCATGTCCATTTGAAGCTTCCATAAAATTCCTTGATTATGTACTTGGCCCTCTAAGCCTATTCCTCATCTGTAAAAAGGAAGCTCTGATGTCAGCCTCAGAACATCACTTTGAGGGCTTGAAGAAAAAAAGCCTGAAAATAACAACCTACAGTGTGTGGTACCTAGTAGACTATCAGCAAATGGTAATTCCCTATTCCAACTTGCCTCCTCCATTCTGTCAATGGTATGCCTCTGGCGTTAACATAATGGCCTGACTACTAGAGCGAATACTTGAAAATGTAACATCAAGCAGGAATAAGCTCACATTTTCATTATGTGTGAGCTTCAGTGTCACTGCTGTATGTGAGAGGGGTTCTGGGATGGAGTTGAGGAAGAAGAAAAGCATCATTGCACAGCTTCCAGTTAACTGAGTGGGAATAGGCCAGACATCATCACCCCATCCCCTGCATTTCATGTGCTTTCTCATCCTCTGACTTTCTTCTCTATTCCATGTGCATTCGTATCCTCTTATCTCTCCTTCTAGTTTAACATCAGAGACTCTGAAATCCTCTTAGGTTACCGGAGCAAGAGGAAAGAGACCCAGATCACATCATGGAGACACTTTAGGCAAGTCATATCTTTCTGCCAGCTTTGTCTATCCAACAGGATAATAATCCTCACACCTATAGACCACCCAGGAATACTCTGGAATTTAAGTGTGATCCCTTGTGGCAATCTGTGGTCTTATGTGGTGGGGAAGAACCAATGCACTTGCAGCTAATTATATTAACAGAGAAACTGCAGATGTCCCAGCACACTGTATAGTGGGCATTAAATTTATGATACCCAATTCTGAGCTGTTTAGGTCAGGATTTTTACAGGTGTGATCTATGGACCACTTCATCAGATATGTTCATGGTTGCTTGCTAAAATGCAGATACCTGGGCCTGTCCTAGATCTGCAGAATCAAAACCAGGGAGGTGAGGTTAGAGGTGTCTACATTTTGAGTAATTTCTTTTGTTGTTTCTGTTACTCATCCACGTTTGAAAAGCACTGCTGTGGATGGCAACAAGGTCTATGAAAAGTTTGAATCCTTTGATGTCTAATTTCAATATTCACACCTGAGGGTAGAGGAAGAGAGGAGAGTAAGGATTGAAAACTACCTATTGGGTACTATGCATATTACCTGAGTGGCAAAATAATCTGCACACCAAACCCCTGTGACACGCAATTTGCCTGTTTAACAAACCTTCACATGTACTCCTAAACCTAACATTAAAGTTAAAAAATAAACATTTTAAAAATAAGTAAAATCAAAAGCCATATAAGACAAAGATAGATAAATTTGACAGCAAATTTAACAAAAGATACCACAAACAAAGGGAGAGGACTCCAACAGATTGGAGGAAAATATGCCATTTTTTATAATAAGGAATGAGTATCTGCATCATAAACAAGAAAAAAGAAAAAGAAGACTCATTTGTAAGACTATTAAGCTTTATTGAATTTATTGAATTGGCTTGATTTAATCTTTCCACAATGTAAACATATATCAAAACATTACAGCGTACCCTATAATATATACAATTATTTGTCAGTTAAAATTAAAATTTAAAAAATACCTGAGGTGATAAATAGGATTCAGTTGTAAGACTATCAAGCTTTCCTTTCCCAGTATGTCTGCCTTAGAATTTTCAAATTAATATGATACCTGGCCATTTATATTTTTAAAAACCAGAACGCAGGGACTTTTTTAATTTTAATTTTTATTTTAAGTTTCATGACATGTAAAACATGGTTTGCCCTCTGTTTTAAGTACTGCATAATTCTGGTTTTACTGATAAGAGTTTGAGTGTTTTTATGGTGAAATAAAACTATTCAAAGTCACAAGGTTTTTACATGGCAGAATAGGGTTTGTCTCCAGTCTATAACCAGAGCCCACACTCCTAACCAGTATAATTAGGAAGAAGAAACAGACATTTGTTGAACTATGTCAGCCCATGGTGGTTGGTGTAACATTGAGACCATAGCTCTTTTATCTATGCTTCTGTAGTCATTCTACGTTGTACCAGATGGTATTTATTTAAGAAAAAGTAATAATTTTAAAAATAAAAGCATTACTAAACATCATAATTACTTTGTACTAGACAACTTGGCTGTTGAGGTAGATAATTCCTTGGACCCCCGTGATGAATGAATTCTTTTCCCTTTTAGGAACTCAGAGTGGTTTTCCAGATGGGAATCACATTGCTCTCTGTCCCTGATATCTTGCTGGAGGCAGGGCTACTCAGTCCCTCTTTGCCAGGTGAGTATAGATGCAGTGTGGGGACTTGCTCAAGGGCATCTGGAGTTAGTGGGATAAGTCTGGTGCTATAGCCAAGTATGTCTCCTGCTTCATTTCCAGCTGCATGTCTATTATACATAGCTGTATTAATTCATTTTCATGCTCCTGATAAAG
Organism: Aotus nancymaae; assembly: GCF_030222135.1. Taxonomy (NCBI): domain Eukaryota; kingdom Metazoa; phylum Chordata; class Mammalia; order Primates; family Aotidae; genus Aotus; species Aotus nancymaae. The sequence continues at coordinate 44,408,654 of NW_026988415.1, read as the reverse complement.
ACATAGGCAAAACGAGGAACAAAAAGAGGTTTAATTGGACTTACAGTTCCATGTGGCTGGGGAGGCCTCAGAATCATGGTGAGAGATGAAAGACTCTTCTTACATGGCAGCAGCAAGAGAAAATGTGGAAGAAGCAAAAGCAGAAACCCCTGATAATCCCATCAGATGTCATGAGACTCATTAACTATCAGGAGAATAGCACAGGAAAGACCAGCCCCCGCGATTCAATTAACCCCACCCCCAACCCTCCCACAACATGTGGGAATTCAGGGAGATAAAATTCAAGTTGAGATTTCGATGGAGACACAGCCAAACCATATAATTCCACCCCTGCCCCCTCCAAATCTCATATCCTCACATTTCAAAACCAATAATGCCTTCCCAACAGTCCCTGAAAGTCTTAACTCACTTCAGCATTAACCCAAAAGTCCAGAGTCCAAAGTCTCATCTGAGACAAGGCAATTCCCTTCCACCTGTGAGCCTATAAAATCAAAAACACCTAGCTACTTCCTAGATATAATGGGGATAGAGGTATTGGGTAAACACTGCCATTTCAAATGGAAGAAATTGGCCAAAACAAAGGGATTACAGGGCCCATGCAAGTCCAAAATCCAGCAGGGCAGTCAAATTTTAAGGTTCCAAAATGATCTCCTTTGACTCCAGGTCTCACATCCAGGTCACACTGACACAAGAGGTGGGTTCCCATAGTCTTGGACAGCTCTGCTCCTATGGCTTTGAAGGGTACAGCCTCCCTTCCGGCTCCTTTCATGGGCTGGCATTTAGTGTCTGCAGCTTTTCCAGGCATATGGTGCAAACTGTCGTGACTCTACCATTCTGGGGTCTGGAGGATGGTGGCTCTCTTCTCACAGCTCCACTAGGCACTGCCCCAGTAGGGACTCTCTGTGGGGGCTCCAACCCCACATTTTCCTTCTGCACTGCCCTAGCAGAAGTTCTCCATGAGGGCCCTGCCCCTCCAGCAAACTTTTGCCTGGGAATCCAGGAGTTTCCATACGTCTTCTGAAATCTAGATGGAGATTCCCAAACCTCAATTCTTGACTTCTGTGTACCTGCAAGCTCAACACCATGTGGAAGCTGCCAAGGCTTGGGGCTTCCACCCTCTGAAGCCACAGCATGAGCTGTATGTTGACCTCTTTCAGCCACAGCTGGGACACGGCACCAAGTCCCTAGGCTACACAGAGCATGGGGACCCCAGGCCCAGCCCATGAAACCTTGGGCCTCCAGGCCTGTGACGGGGGGAGCTGCCGTGAAGGTCTCTGACATAGCTTGAAGACATTTTCCCCATGGTCTTGGGGAGTAACATTAGGCTCCTTGCTATTTATGCAAATATCTGCAGCCAGTTTGAATTCTTCCCCAGAAAATGGATTTTTCTTCTCTATCACATAGTCAGGTGGCAAATTTTCCAAACTCTTATGTTCTGCTTCCCTTATAAAACTGAATGCCTTTAACAGAACCCAAGTCATCTGTTGAATACTTTTCTGCTTAGAAATTTCTTCTGCCAGGTATCCCTAAATCATCTTTCTCAAGTTCAAAGTTCCACAAATTTCTAGGGCAGTAGCAAAATGCCACCAGTCTCTTTGCTAAAACATAACAAGAGGCACCTTTACTCCAGTTCCCAACAAGTTCTTCATCTCCGTCTGAGACCACCTCAGTCTGGATCTTATTGTCCATATTGTTATCAGCATTTTTGGCAAAGCCATTCAGCAAGTCTCTAGGAGATTCCAAACATTCCCACATTTTCCTGTCTTCTTCTGAGCCTTCCAAACTGTCCCTACCTCTACCTGTTACCCAGTTTCAAAGTTACTTCCACATTTCTGGGTATCTTTTCAACAATGCCCCACTCTACTGATATCACTTTACTGTATTAGTTCATTTTCATGCTACCGATAAGACATACTCGAAACTGGGAACAAAAAAAGGTTTAATTGGACTTACAGTTCCACATGGCTGGGAGGCCTCAGAATCATGGCGGGAGGTGAAATGCCCTTCTTACATGGTGGTGACAAGAAAGAGAAAATGAGGAAGAAGCAAAAGCAGAAACCCCTGATAAGCCCATCAGATCTTGTGAGACTCATTAACTCTCACAAGAAAGAATAGCACAGGAAAGACTGGCCCCCATGGTTCAATTATCTCCCCCTGGGTCCCTCCCATAACACATGGGAATTCCAGGAGATACAATTCAAGTTGAGATTTAGATGGGGACACAGCCAAACCATTTCAACAGCGTTAGCTGTGTTCATATCTGTAGTGCTTCACTTTTCAAGGGCTCAGAGGATTCGTGCTTCTCTGAAGTTAACCTGCAGATAATATACAAGAACACTAAGTACATTCAAATAAGAAAAAATGGGGTGTTTATTTTTTTATATAGCCCAAACTGTACTGGGAAATTAGAAGAAAAATTCTGAGAATCATACATCATGTTCTCTTTTCTGTCTAACTTTTTTCATTCAATCAACATACTGTATGTGAGATTAACACTTATTGTTGTCTATAGTAGCAGATCATTCATCATCATTGGTGGATATTATTACATCAAGTGGATATTTCATAATAAACATATCTGCTATGTGGATTTTTTTCTAGATTTTGACATGAATAACAGCGTTATGAATGTCTTGTACATATCTTTGGATAAACATTTATTTTTCTTTCTCTTGGGTTCATACCTTCCCCAGACCTAAATGAAATTTCTGAGTTGTAGGGTGTGTATATGATCAGCTCAGTCAATACTGCCAAGCACTTTTTCAAAGTGGTTGTTGAATTTATATTTTCACCAGTGATGTGAGAATTACACAGCTTTCATATCCTTACCAACACTTGGTGTTTTCCATCTTTTAAATTTTCTTTTTCTGGTGTATGTGTGGTGGTATCTCATTATGGTTTTAATTTTACTTTTTAAAAATTTCTCAATTTAACTCTCTGGAGTTTTAAATCTCTTTTAATCTAAAGACAGTTCTTTCTCTCTCTCTCTCTCTTTTTTTTTTTTGCTTTTCAATTTACATATTGAGTATCCCTGATCTGCAAATTTGAAAGGCTCCAAAATCTGAAATTTTTTCATCATTGACATGATGCTAAAAGGAAATGCTCAATTGGAGCATTTCAGATTTTGGATTTTCAGATTAGGGATACTCAACCTGTATTTGCTTATTAAATTGGATCTTAGGTTTGTGGAGTTTACATTATCAATTTTGCTAATTGTATCCCCATTGTGCTGTTACTTACATTGCTCTGACCCCTCCTATTTTCTGTAAATTAGTAGAGTTAGAGGCTTCATCCAGTTCAGGATTTTTTGGCAAGAGTACCTCAGATGTGTTACATACTTCCTCTATCCTTACACCAACTCTTAGTTCAGGCTGCTTTACCAAATTACCACAGACTAGGTGGCTTAAATAACAAACATTTATTTCTCATGAGTCTGGAAGCTAGAAGTCTAATCAGGGTGCCAGTATGGTTGGGTTCCTGGTGAGGATCCTCTTTCTGGTTATGTCCTCACATGGCCTTTTCTTGGTGTGTGCATGCAGAGAGCAAGCAAGCTCCCTGTGTCTCTTCTTATAAGGACACTAATCTCATAATGAAGGCTCCACTTTGATGACCTAATTATTTCCCAAAGGTCGTATCTGCAAATACTGTCACATTGGAGATTAGGGTTTCAACATATGAGTTTTGGGAGGACACAAGCATTCAATTCATAGCATACCAGGAACCTCATTGTGTCTGATTGTCACTCCTACCTTGACATTAAGATTGAGCACTGGGCTCAGGTGTTGTTAGACTGATCCATCAATTATGAAATTTCCTATTTGCTTTCCAACTCATAATTTTTTACAATCTCTGAAGATCTTTACCAAGATCTGCATTCCATTAAAAATTCTAAAATGATGATGTTTAGATTCTACAATTTTTTCTGCATTTATTAGCTGGACATTTTCTATAAGAGAAACTTCCCCCGCCTCCGCCAACTATTAGGGTTAACTGAGGTATGTCTCACACAGGAAGGGTAGGACAAATATTTAATCATTTTGCAGTATTTCCAGTTTTAAGTATTGTTTCTGTAGGATCCTCCACAGATGAGCAGTGAGTTGGTTTTGTGTTTTGTTTTTCTTTTAGAGTATCATCATGACTCAGAGATGTTTCTGTATGTGATGTGTTTTAACTCACTGTAGGCACTAATGTTTTTGATGCTCATATATATATATATATATATATATTTTTTTTTTTTGGTCTGTGGAAGTCCTATCAGGTTGGCTTCTGAGTCTTCTTGACGTGTTCACTGGTATGATCATTCGGTCCAGATTCATCTGGAGCCATTTTTCATTGTGCCTTTTAGTGGGTAATATTTTTAAAAGACTAAATGTGGGTATTAGAGTTGCTCATTGCTACTAGGTTGGCCATTGTTTCTTAACTTTTTCAGTGCATCAAACCAGTAAATAGGTGTTACATTTTTAAGAGAATATACATGATCAACTTCCATCCTGGGCTGCTACTCTGTTCCCTTATAAATAATTATTTTTATCAGTTTTTGTTTTAACCTGCTAGTTTAGATAATATAATAGAATATTATATGGATATTAGTTTTCTCTTTTCCTCAGAGATAAAAGGCGGCATATTCTACCTCAGTCAAAATTCTAGAAGCTCAGAGGTGTTTGAGATATCCCTTCTAAGGTAAAGGACAAATAGTTGCACCTCACCTCTCCTACAACCAAAAAAGAAGTACACCATCTGGTGGGCTTCTTTGGATTTTGGAGGCAATATACTCCTCATATGGGTGTGTAACTCTGACTGTTTACTGAGTGACCTGAAAAGCTGCTAGAACAAGAGAAAGCTCTGTAACAGGTCTGGGCTGCTGTGCAAGCTGCTATGCCACTTGGGCCATATGATCAGGTGAATCTGATGGTGCTTAAGGTGTTGGTGACAGATAGGGATGCTGTTGGGAACCTTTGACAGGCCCCCATAGGTGAATGGCAACACAGGCCCTGCCTTCTTTCCCAGGTAACTACTTTTCTTTTGAGAAACAACTACTTGAATAAATGTTAAGATGAAAAGTGATACAAATTAGAGCATTTCTTGCTCATATTAGTTTTGTCAACATTAATTTTCTACCCTCCTGGTCATTTGTTCCAGAGGAAACACGTGTTGTTCTGATTGAGCCCCTGCCAGTCTATCACCTTAAAAGCCAGTCAATTCATATCGTCCCCACATAAAGGTCTCTTGTGCCCAGAGAGAGGATTTCATTTCAACCATCTCCATTACCACCGTCATCATTATCACCAAGAGAGGTTGTTGACTGGGCATCCACAGAGGAGGGTAAAATGATCAGCCCTGGTGGTCCATCATCTACATAAGAGGTCACTGGGCATAGGCATTGTTTCTCTCACCTTTTTTCATTATTGTCCCTGTTTTGGGGGACTTTTAGACATGTTCTTCCTCACACATCTTTTCTGCCAAGAATGTAAAATTTTAATATCACAGGTAAAGTGGTAACTGTTTATGTACTGTGGTTCTTTGCAGGACCACAAACCATTGTAATGTCTAGCATCCTCCTTACAATCAAGAGCCAATTTTCAGCCCCTTGGGCATAATGTCGCCTCTGTTGACAATGCATGAAATACTGCGATGACAGCAAAGGCTGGACTACATTCCTGCCCCTTACTTGATGTGTGATGCTGAAATCCTTTCTTAGCCTCTGTCAGCTTGCCCTTAGTCATCTGTAAGAGGGGACTCACTATGCCTTCCTTACATAACTAGTCTATGGTGTAAATAAGAAATCCTGTACAGCATAGATGTCACCTAGTAGGACATCAACAAATGTTCATACTGACCCACTTTTCTACTCCCTCCTAGAGAAGTGATGACTGTTACCTAAGCCAAACAGCACAATTGCCATAGAGTCCACCTGGAAATACAGCAAGCAGTAAGAAGTTAAACCTACTCATACTTGCATTATGAATGAAGCTTTTGGGAACTGTTCCTGTGTTGCAGGAGGACTGTGCTGAGAGATCAGGGGAAAGGGAAGGAGATAATTAAAACATTTCCTTTAATCCCCTGTCATTTTCTGCCTCCTTATTTGATCTTCTAGATTGATATTAGAAAAGCAGTTTCTATTGAGCCCCCAAATGAAGAGAGAGTGCAGATGAAAAGGAGGCAGGACTCACAAGCCCTTGATCTTCATACCAGACCCATTAGCACCTACAGGACCTTGTACCGGGATTTAGTCTGCGCTATCAGCTTCTTCAAAGAGAGAGGTTGTTGAGTGAGTACTCACAAGGGCACAATACTCAAAACATGTAAAATTACAAATGTTTAAGTCCTAGAAGGTATAAAGAAGATAGCTGGGTGTCCCTTGGGGGAGTGTAAGAGTTAGAATGCCATTCCTGTTCCTTACTACATGATTCTGCAAAATTGATTTTATATCAGCAAGTTTAATATAGTAAACTTCAAAATGGGAATAATGATGATTTCTCCAAGAGTTACGAGAGAATAATGCAGAATATATGACTGCATGCTTTTAGCTATAAATATATAAATGACATCATAGAGTAAGTGCTCTTTTTAAAATTTTCGGGACTCCATGTTTGGATCCCCTTCCACGAATACTTGCTTCGTGGAAGCCATCTTTCTCTCTCCTGAATTTTCCCTCTGAAGTCCCTTTCCACCAATACTCCCTTCGTAGAAGCCTGTCTTCCCCTCCTAAACTCCATCTCTATTCCCTTCCACTCAGTGTGGAAGCTGCTTTCCTCTCCTGGATTCCATCTCTCTGGATTCTCTCACTCAGTGTGAGAGTTACCTGTTTCTTTCTCCTTCTCCTGTTTCTCTCTCTCTCTAAAAAGAAAAAAAAATTTTTCATTATCTGAAAATAGTGTTACTTAGATATATCTAGTAAGGTGATTTGAGATTCCTTTAAATATGACTAATCATGCTATCTTGACCATCTTACATATATGCTGTCTAGACCTAAGAGTGCAGTGGGTGACAGGTGCCTTGCTTTCTTCTCTCATAGATATTGCAAATGTCTCTGCAAAGAGGTTGCACCAATTTGTCCTCCCTAGGCCACATATGGAGTTTTCATGGCCCTATATTTTACATTTTAAGAGGATACAGCATAAACACCAACTCACTGATTGAGTTTTCTTTTCAAGCACCATAATTATTCCAGGACATATTTGAGACATAAAGTGAGATCATTGTCTTGCATTTGGTAATTTAAATGTGAAATATGCCATTTATAGGAAAATAAAATAGGGAAAATGAAAAATAATCTAACATTCCAACAAAAGTATATCACATTAGCAAATAATAAAATAGTAAAACCCCATTATTTGTACAGATCTTGAAAAGTGAGTGTTCATAGCTTGTATTTCATGACAAATTAGTAAAGAGATTTTAAGATGAATTAGACAAAGGTTTAATATTCATGCTCTTTGAGGAAGCAGTCCCACTTGTGGGAACTTATACTCTAGTTAACAGCCTGAGAGGTCCCTGCCATCATCTGTCATGTGTTCCTACTGCTCAGTGCTGAGCTGACCATTTCCCTAATTGACTTGGTGCCTTGAGGACTCCCTGCCTCTGTTCCATCTATCCTTTTATCCAAAGAGAAAAATAGGACTCATGGCTAGGTGCCCAATTTCAATGGACCATATACTGATCAAACCCAAGGGTTGATATGGACCAGTGCTCAGATCCTTACTCCTGGAGGGACAAATAGATCTCTGGCCTTATCCATATCTGGGATAAATCTCTCTTCCTCTTCTTTCTCTGTGTCCTCAGAGGCCCTCCCTTTCCTACCAGATAAAAAGCAGCCCAATCTTTCCCTTAAGTTTAAGTTTTCCTAAAGAATGGAAGAAACTGGCTTCAGACATCTTTGGCTCCCACCCTGCCATAAACCTCCCCTAAGGCAAGGGGAAGGAACACCAAGTCTGGTTCCTTGCTAGAAATACAAGGAGGGTAAACACAGGGAGGACAGACATTAACTCCCTCAACAGTATGTGTCCAGATACAGTTGCCAAAGATCTGCCACCAGCACTTAAGGTGCCCAGGCTGCCAGCTACTATCCCTGGCTCTGTCAGTTTCTGTGGTGATCAAATCCTTTGCCATTCTACTTTGCCGTTGCTCACCTGTAAAAGGTGACCCACAATGCCTTCCTTAGAGAAGTTTTCTGTGGGATAAATGAGAAATCGCATACAGAGTAGATAGTACCTAGTAGAACTTCAACAAATGGTCATCCAGGCCCACCTTTTTCCTCCCTCCCAGAGAAGTGATGACTTCTCTGGGAGGGAGGAAAAAGCAGTATAACTGCCACAGAAATCACCTGGCAGTGGAGCAGGAAGATGGAGCATGTGCTCACACTTATATTATACATGAACCTTTGGGGCCATTTCTGTATTGCAGGCTGGTTTTCTGAGGTATTGGGATGAGGTGAGAAGATCATCAAACCAATCCCCTATCATTTTCTGCCCCCCTCATTTGATCTTCTACATTGATTTGGAAAAGCAGTTTCTATTGAGCCTCAAATGAAGAGAGAGTGCAGATGAAGAGGAGGCAGGAGTCACAAGCCCTTGACCCTCATACCAGACCCATTACCACCTATAGGACCTTGCACTGGGATTTCATCTGCATCATCAGCTCTTTCAAAGAGAGAGAGGTTGTTGAGTGAGTACCCACAAGGGCATAATCCTGGCAGCATAAAAAACTACAACTGTTTTAAGTCCTAGATGGTCATCATCTATAAAAGACCATGTGTTGTCCTTTGAGGAGAGTAAAAGTTACATCCTCAATCCTGATCATACTAGATGCCTCTGCAAAATTGATTTTCTATCATCATTGAGTCTGAATCGGTCATCTATAAACTGGAAATAAGGATGCCTTCCTCATAGACTTGTGAGAGAATTATGCAAAATATGTAATTGTACATTTTTGGCTACAAATATTTGTGCTATCATAGAGTAAGTGTCCCTTTGTGCCTTTTTCCCCCTGAAAATAGTGTTTCTGAGATTTCTCTAGTAATGTGACTTTGGGGCTGTTTAGATATTATGAACCCTGACCATTTTTATACCATTGCCCAGGCTGCTTGGTTCTATCCCTGACTCCATTAGTTTGTGTGGTGAGCAAACTCTTTGCTATCCAGCTCTGTGCTTAAGGAGCAAGTGTGTTGTAGTTCATATACATCCATGAAGACAGCATAATTGTACTCACTAGTAGGGTTGTCATGAGGATTAAATTCAGTCACTAAAATGAAGAACATGTAGCTGGACGCTCTAAACAATGTGTTCCATCGATATTAGTTGCCCTTCCTCTCTGGATCAGAAAACTAATGTGGTCCTAACCTGACCCTTCAGGTAGGACTCCTTCACTTGCATGTACATCAGAATTAGCTTGGAGAGCCTTTTTTAAACCTTTACAGAAACTCACTTGTTGTTGGAAATAGGACTTCTGTATCAAAGTTCATTCAAGTGATTAAGCCATAGTAATATGGGCCTCAGAAAGTAGATATTCCACTGGACACCGAAAGTGTTACGTGAAAGCCCATTTGCCCTTCGTTCTACTCGTACTAGGTATGACAAGCTTTCACCTTTACTGCCAATCTGATCACTCACTTCCTTAGACCTGCCCCTTGGAAGAGCTCTTTCAGATGATTGTTAACTTAGAGATTCACAGCTCTTTTTCCTCTGTGGTGTCTCCTGTTTCAAAAGCCCAACATGACAATATGGCATGCTTCTATAATGTTAACCTGCTGATAAAATGAGAGGACACAAAATAGCTTATTATGTGGAAATAGGATGCTGATTTTTATCCTTGACCCCAAACGTCATGAATGAGATGATGAGATGGCAAGTGACTGATGATGCTCTATTCTTCACAAGATGCCATCAGCTAGAGATGGAAATCCTAGTGTGGGCTCCTAGGGCTGCCTCTACTTCCCTCATTCCCTGAATTATTTTCTGTGGACTAAGATTTGTGCTCTGTTTGTGGCTCTGATGGTGTTGGTGTGTGTTTTCTGGGAAGTAGGAATGGGGAGGAATGCTAGGGAGGTGTCAGCTGTTAGGGAAGCCCTAAGAGGAGAGGATCCTTGTATAAGAGAGGAGTGAAAACCATGGCCCTAAGTCAGGTTAGTCAGGCATGCATGCTATGTCTAATAATAAGGGTGGCACACTTCCCCTCCTAAGAGGCACCTGAATTTCCTGTCAGGGAATGGCCCTGCCATGTTTGTGTGTCCTGGAAACTGATTTTTGACACTGTAAGGACAACATAAGTGTTGTTGTCTGAAGGCTGGGTGGTGGGGTGAGGGTGGGGGAAGATTGAATCCTCAGAGCAACTTTCAAGACTCTACTGATAGAGACAGAACAGCCTGCTCCGGCTGAGAGGAGGCCAGGAGAGACAACTGGGTGGGCAACAGGTACCTCTTAAAGCAGGAACCATACAGTGGTACATGAGGACTTGGACCATCAACTCTGGCTAAGTGAGATACTGGCCTGAGATGTTAGAGCACTTTTACATGCTTTCATGAGCTGGAGCTAGAACACAGGCCTGCTGATTCTCAGCTCTGTGTTATGAATTACAGGAAGCTGCCTTTTCAAAGGAAAGGCAGACTTGGTTCTCACCATCTTGGAGACACAGTTTCCTCATCTCAGAAAAGGGAGCTGACACCATTCCCTTTATATGGTGGTCCTGAAGACAGACTGCTGTCCTCTGTGTGTGGAAAACAAACTCTGCAAATATAAACCTATTTACATTAATGAGACAGACCCTGGGGTGACTGGAAAATGGAGGGCTCAGCTAATGGTGCAGTTTGCTCAGAGCACAGAGTGCTTGGCACACAGGGCTAGAATACGTAGGCTGGGTCCTTGGTAGGAGGTGTCTCTAGCAGGGAGAGAGGTGGGTTGCTTTTGAGGATGTTTTGAAGGTGTGATTATCTTTATCCACTTTCTTAATAGTGCCAGCATTACCTGGCAGTGCTCTTTTTTTTCAAGGGCTATATTTGTCTCTGAGCCTCTGTTGCTATGCAACAGTCTCCTCTGAGCTCAGAGCATGATTCAGCGATACTGGTCTGGGCTGCTGCGTCCAGAGTCATGGAGATGACATGACTGAGAGGGAGTGGGAGAAGGTCTGCGAAGCCAGTACAGAGGTGGAGTCTTGGGGTCTTGAATAGCCTTCTGTCGGGAGGGGCCATCTCTAGAGTGAAGACATGTCAGCCAACGCTGATGAGAGACAGAGCGAGTCTTAAAAGAGATGGATCAATGAACAAAACATATGGAATGGATATAAAATGTAGCTTATGCTTAGCTTTTTAATATACATAGGAATTTTCTGAACAGAACTGGCAACACATTCTCCAAACTGTTTCATGAATGACTCTAAAGAATAACATCTGTTTGATCATCCCAAAAATTAGGAGCTTTAATTTTTAAGAAGGGAAAATCAAAATGGAGATAGATGCCCTTTGCCCGTATTTGCAGCTCTAGAATTCTCAGATGGGGACTCAGCGAGAGTGGTAGGAGGGAGTAGGGACTTAAGCTTGATGGCTATCAGCCTGAGCTTCTGGAATTTTCCACACATTGTCAGCGATCCTTGTGTATTCATCACTATCTGGAATCTCTAAGCCCCAAGATGGGAAGGCCAGCACCTCTCTGAAGATGTAAAGAAAGCTGTACTTGGGAGTGTGTATTTGGCATGATAGAGTTTGAGCCCTAAATACACAAACACACACAATGTTGTGTTTCAGCCATAGACACACACACACATACAAGTACACTTTTTAAAATTTTGTATATTTGCAAGTACACACACCTACTATATCTAGGCAATTATTTCAAACTGCTTCTTCTCCCACGAGCAGTATGTTTTGTACATATTCCAAAAACAGTAGGTATATATGTGTTTTTGTCAAACCATGTACAATTTAAAATTATTACCTCAGGGGTTTTCTTGATTATCACATTTCAAAAAGTAAAGACTTATATTTGTAAAATGAAATATATATATATGTATATGTGTGTATATATATATATATGTATGTATGTATATAAACACACACGTAGAGAGAGAGTGAGAGAGGAAAGAGAAAGTGATAGAAATGTCACTTTCTATCTTCACTATAGTGAAGCACATTAACATATCTGTCTATTCACATAGCTATCATTTTTTGTGAATGCACTAGAAACCTACTCTCTTACCAAATTAACAATGTACATTATATTACTATTAACTATATTCATCATGCTGCACATTAGATCTTCAGGCTTATTTATCCTTTGTAGCTTTAATTTTATACCTTTGAACTACCTCTCCCCTCTCCCCCCACCACTTCTGGTAATGATATTTCTATGCTTCTATGAGCTTCACTATTCTAGTTTCTACATGTAAGTAAAATCATGCATAATTCTTTTCTGTGTCTAGCTTATTTTACTTAGCATAATGTCCGCAGGTTCATTCATGCTATCACAAATAGTAGGGTCTCCTTTTTAAAGGCCAAAATAATATTCCATTGTGTGTGTGTTTATGTGTGTGTGTGTACACACATACACATATATACATTTACAATACAATATTCCATTGTGTATATATATATCTATAAATTCCTTGATGTAAAATGGGGTAGTATTTCTATATATCCTATGCACATCCTCCCATATAATTTAAATCATCTCTAGATTACTTATGATACCTAATACAATGTAAGTCCTATGTAAATAGTTGTTATACTAAGTTGGTTTCAAAATTTGTGTTATTTTATTGTCATATTGTTTTTATTTTCTTTTCAGAATATATTTTCAGTCCGAGGTTGGTTGAATTCATGTATGCAGAATCCACAGATACAAAAGGCCAACTGTACTTATTTATTTAATTCTCACCACAACATGAGAAGGATCTACTGTTACCTGACTTTAGACACAAGGAAACTGAGGTACAACAAAGACAGAGTTAGCAAGTGGCAAGGCTTAGATTTGAACACAGGCTGTGTGGCTCCCAAGTAAATTCATCTATCCAGCATGTGCTGCTGCTTCTCAAATGATAAGAAAAATCTTACTTTTCATCAGGGCACAGCACAATGAAACAAATAAAACAAATTGAGGTTCCGTGTATTTTCTCTGTTAACTGGGCAGAATTTTAAAATATTGATAGTAATCTGTGTGGTTTTGAATTTTTGGGGAATTATGTCCAATAATACTATGGAGAATACTCCCCAATATCTCCTCTCCCTTCCTGTGCTGTAGGCATGTTCCTATTCTACAGTGAATGGCTTTTCTGTGGTTGGGGCAGAGAAGGTTCATGTTTTCCAGCCATTTTAACATTTTGTGTATTTGCAAGTACAATACATGTTTATTATAGATAAAAAAAGATTAAATAGAAAATAGAATAACAATACCCCAAAGCCTACTACCTAACAATAAACCCTTCTAATGTTTTTATCTGCATTATATTCTTCCAGAAGTTTCTTATGCAGGTATTTATATAGATATGCATGCATTTATATATTTATATATAAAAGATATCTCATTTTACATTTGGTTTTATAACTTTATTGCCTCACTGTAATGGGTTAAATTGTGTCCTCTCTGTTTGGAAATCTGTATATTAAAGCATTTCCCTTTGCTTTTGACCCTAAAACTACCTCGCATTCATGGATTTATCTCTTACCTCATCGGTGTAGGTTAGGTTGGGGTGTTCACAGTGTAGAGGGGTCCCTCCCTGAGAGCAGGGTGTTCATCCTTCATTACCCCAATCTGTACAGGCTTTCCAGACTACCTCCCAACTCTATTAGTCTCCAGGACACTGTGAACACAGCAGTCCAGACCCTGTGCCACTGCCCCTCTCCTCTGTCAGTCCCTCCTGCTGGCCCTGCCCCACCTTATGCCTTCCAGCCCCCAGCTATCAAGGGGCAGTAGAGCTACCTGGTGTTCCATCATATGGCTGCCCCAGAGTATTTTTTTTTACAGTCTTCTTTTGCACTTTTAAGTTTTTTCAGGCAGAATTTGAATCATTTGAATAATTCCATACAAGTTCATAAGCTGGGTTTTTAGGGAGGTATTGTATTTTTTGTTTTTTGCATATACTTCTTTGCAAAGAAGTTTGATAATGGAGGTGCATTAGTGCCACCTTGTAACAGAAGCCTGAACTGCAGCCCGAACTAGGGTAAGCTGGATGGTGAAAGGGAGGGACTGTGGCCCAAATTTACAAGATAGAACTTTCTGGAAGTTTGGGTATAAAAGGTGGCATACACTGGCAAAAAAAGATACTGAGGGCCTCTAAACAGGAAGTGCAGATTTTTAGTATGTTAAAGAGAAAGATGTATGTGAGAGGAACTAAAAGATCATTTTAATGATTATGCTTTGAGACTCGTGGTTAAATACCTAGAAGCCTATATAAGCAAAAATGGAATCAGACCATTTATGATTTTTGTAACCCACTTTTACTGTTATTGTGATCACCTTTCTGTGTAAATATATTTTTGTGATAACATGTGAAATAACCTTACAACAAAATTTTAGTTTCATTTTTTTAATGGCCTGGGTATCATCTCATCATGTGGATGCCCTAAAATTTATTTAATTGGTATCCTAATTATAAAAATTTAGTTCCCATACTATTTTTTTCTATTACAAACAGTAGTATACTTAACACTATGCTCATATAGATGCAAATATCTTTGTGAGCATTTGTTTGTAAGTTCCTGAACCTTTGAACAATAATATTCTTCAAAATACTATTACTAATTTATATTCCTTATATCACAGTATGAAAATAGATATTTTTCCACACATTAAAAATAATGTGAATCATTCATCTCATAAGCAAGAAATCATTTTTTATCATTATTTTTATTATAATTTGTTTTTGCTACCTTCTAGAATTCCATCCTATGGATGTGATATTATCAGTTTTACAGCTCTATGTTATTCAGAGTGTTCTGATAGTTCCTATTACTGACATTCTGTGGATGAAATCTTTTCAGAGTCTGTGTACTGCAAAAGATCACAGTTCTGGGCACAGTTCCTGTAGCTGTTTGTACTGGTGAGCAGAATGTATCCTCCTGGAGAATTCTGGTATTGTGATAACAAAACATGATTGTTGTATGAGAAAGTTTGTGTGTGCCAACAACTACGTTTCCCTCTTCCTTCTGGCCGTTTATGGCCTTATGTTCCATTTGGTCTCAAAATTCAGGCTCTGCAGTGAAGGAAGGGAATTATCAGGATGACAGACCTTACTGGATCCTCATCAACATCTTCCACTATGTCCTGAAGATACACTTTCTTTTTTTTTTTTTTTTTTGAGATGGAGTATCACACTGTTGTCCGGGCTGGAGTACAGTGGCACAATGTTGGCTCACTGCAATCTCCGCCTCCCAGGTTCACGGGATTCTCCTGCCTCAGCCTCCCGAGTAGCTGGGATTACAGGTGCACACCACTATACCTGACTAATTTTTTGTATTTTTACTAGAGATGGGGGTTTCACTATGTTGGCCAGACGGGTCTCAAACTCCTGACCTTGTGATCCTTCCAACTTGGCCTCCCAAAGTGCTAGGATTACAGGCGTGAGCCACTGCACCCAGTGAAGATAAACTTCTAAAAGAGAATTCTTGGTGCAAAGGGTGTGTACCTACGTAACCCTTTGCTAGGTATTGCCATACTGATACTCATAAAGGTAGTTCCATTTAGGCTCCCCAAGTAGAATCATGTGGCCACAGAGGAATGAAGAAACTAGTAATATTGACATCTAGTCACATAGGGCAGGCTCTGGACTTTGTCATGGATCAACTCTCAAGCCACTGCCGTAATTAATTGAAGGATGTGGAAGTGATCAGGAGTTATCAAATTTTGCACACAAGTAAAACTCAAGGTAGCATGAGGGGAAAGGGGACAGTCATTGCTTGAAGGAACACAGGAAAGGGTTAGCAGATTGGGATATAGCAACAGTTATATATATTCATGTTTATATGAAGCCAGTACATCAAAGCCTTTGTATGAAAATGTTTAGTAGTTACTGTGGTACAACAGAAGAACAGATCAATAGCATATTTTTTAACAGCTTTCTTGCAGCTAAACTTAGAGACAATACAATTTACACATTTAAAGGGTATAATTTGATGAATTTTATTAAATGTATAGAGTTGTTCAGCCATACCATAATCAAGTTTTAGACATTTCCATCACTCCAAAAAGTCCCATCATGCTTGAATGCAATAAATCCTTGCTCCCACCCCGAGCCTCAAACCACAGATATGCTGGGTGTCTCTGTGGATTTCTTTACTCCAGAAATTTCATGTAAATATAATCATATAATATTTGGTCTTTTGCATATGTCTTCTTTCACTTCACATATGTTTTGAAGGTTTATCTATATTGTGACATATCCATACTTCATTCCTTTTATTGGCAAAGAATAATCATAATATATCACATTTTAAACACATTCATCAATTAGTGAACATTTGGGTTGTTTCCAGTTTTGGGCTATTGCAAATAAGGTTGCTATATACATTTGTACACAATTTTTTATGTAGACGTGTTGATCTTGGGTGTGTACCTAGGAATGGAATCGCTGGGTCATATGAGAAAAAAAATTCAAACTTGTATTTATATTGGTATGGATTCATGTATACCTATGTTAAAGGCTTGGATATTTTATTGAACAAATGCATCACAATAGAAACTCCAACATCTTGGTATCTGTGGTGCAGACTGGAATATGAGTGCCAGGTAGATTTGAACACTCAGATTCCTGGCAGCCTCAGGGCACAAAGCTTTGATGAAATTTCGGGTTTTATTACTGAGTAGGCATTAACAACATAGTTACCCCGATTGCTTAACCTCTCCTAACTTCCTATAACCTGACCTAAACTATGGATTTCACAATAGGTTACTTGGATGAAGTTTAAGGTTAAATGATATACAACTTAGAGTATGATATGTTTACATTAGCTTTTAGAACATTAATACCATCTCTCACAGAAGAAATACCTGTTGTCTGACTGAGCCCCTGTCTGCCATCTTAAAAGACAGTCAGTTCACATGGTTCCCATACACAGGTCTCTTGGCCCTAGGGGCAGGATTTCACTTTCATCATCATTATCCTCATCATCACCAAGAGGGGTTGTTGAGTGAGCATCTATGAGGGAGTGTAAAATGACTAGTTCCTAAGCCTTGGTGGCTCATCATCCACAAAAGTCCCTGAGTTCATGCAATGTTTCTTAACTTTCTTTCATTACTGTGATCCAAAGGAGGCTTTTTAGACATTCATTTTTTTCCTCATTAGCTCCTTCCTGCCTGAAACATGAAATTTGTGCTATGTGGTTCATTGTGGTGCCACAAACCATTGTAATGTCTACCATCCCACTACCCTCCAGAATCAGTTTTCAGCCCCTTGGGGACAATACCTCCTATGTTGAGAATCCATGGACATTGTGATGAGGGCAAAAGCTATAACTTCATTCCTGTCTCTTACTTGATGTATGACGCTGGAATCCTTTCTTAGCCCCTGTCAGCCTGTTCTTGGTCATCTGTAAAAGGAACTCACGATGCCTTCCTCACAGAACTGTTCTGTGGGGTAAATGAGAAATCCTGTACAGAGTAGATGGCATCTAGTAGGACTTCAACAAATATTTGTCCTAGCCCACCTTTTCCTTCCCTCTCAGAGAAATGATGACTGTCACCTAATCCAAACAGCATGACTGCCACAAAGACCACCGGGAAATGGAGCAGGAAGGAGTAGAACATTATGAATGAAGCATTGCGGCCATTTCTGTGTTGCAGGATAACTTTGCTGAAGGATTGAGGGAGACTGAAAAAGCTCATTGAACTATTTTATTTAATTCCTTGTCATTTTCTGCTCCCTTGTTTGATCTTCTAGATTGATATTGGAAAAGCAGTCTCCCATTGAATCTCAAATGAAGAGAGAGTGAAGATGAAAAGGAAGTAGGATTCACAAGCCCTTGACCCTCATACTAGACCCATTACCACCAACAGGACCTTGCACTGGGATGTCATCTGCACCATCAGCTTCTTCAAAGAGAGAGAGGTTGTTGAGTGAGTACCCATAAGGGCACAATCCTAGCAACATATAAAACTACAAGTGTTTAAGTCTTAGATGGTGATCATCTATAAAGGGAGACCATGTGTTGTCCTTTGAGGAGAGTAAGAGTTACATCCTCAACCTCTGCAAAATTGATTTCTCCATCAGTGAGTCTGAGTTGGTCATCCCTAAACTGGAAATAATGATGCCTTCCTCATGGACTTGTGAGAGAATTACACAAGGCATACAATTGTTTGCAAACTTTTAGCTAAGTTAGTGCTGTCATCCAGCTTTTCATTCTCTAAAGATAGTATTTCTGAGATTTCTCTAATAAGATGACTTTGGGATTGTTTTTGATATGACTAGCCATGTTGTCGTGACCATGATTGTATACCTTTTCTGGTGAAACATGCGTGATTCTCTTTACATTCCATAATTAAGAGAGTAGCATCTGATGGAGGCCTCATTTTCTTTTCTCGTAGATGTTGCCAAATGTCTCTGCAAAGAGGTTTTACCAATTCATTCTTCCTCATTAGTGTATGATGTTCTTTTCACCTAAATTTTCCATTTAAATGGGATGTGGTATAAACACATACTATCAGTCATCAGGGTTTATTTCTAAACTCAATAATTATTCTATGATATATTCTGAGGCATAAATGTAAACTATGTCATTTATTTAAAAACGCGACAGAAAAAATGAAAAGGAATCTAACATTATAACGCCAGGATATCAGATCAGCAAATACTTAAAAAGTCTTGTGAAACTTATCATTTGTTCAGATCTGTAAAAGCAGGTGCTCTCTTCTCATAGTTGGTTGGGATGCATATTAATAAAAAGATTGTACAGTTCAATTAGACAGTACAGTACAGCAATGTTAAATTTTTATGCTTTTTGAGGAAACAGTTACACTTGTGTGAATTTAGCCTCCTGATACAGCAGGAAGAGCCTTGGCAGTCATTACTGATCTGTCCACATGGCTCAGGGGAGAGCTGCCCATTTTCCTAGCTGATTCAGAGCCTTTAAGTCCCCTCTTCCTGAGGCATTGTTTTACAATGTAGATTTTGTTATTATTTAGGATAGTGAGGCCACGGGATCAGGAGACAGCTGCCATTAAGGAGATGGTTTATTACTCAAAGTTCCCAAGAGGAGGCACTCTCCATTCCACGCAAGTCCATGCAGAGTACGCCAATTTAGGCAGGAGGCAGAGGGTGCAGGAGGTTAACATGGTAAAAGACTTTACTGTGGTTTTCCGTGATAAATGACAGACAAGGCAGGGTAAGTAGGCTTAGGACTGACTACTCAAAATAATTTCAGCAGGTTCTGGGATACAGGGACTGTCCTAAGTTGTCTGCAGTTGTTACTGGAAAGAAGTCCTGATCCAGACCCCAAGATAGGGTTCTTCAATCTCATTCAAGAAAGAATTTGAGATAAGTCCATAAAGTAAAGTGAAAGTAAGTTTATTAAGAAAGTAGGAGAATAAAAGAATGGCTACCCCATAGGCAGAGGAGCCCCTAGGGATGCTGGTTGCCCATTGTTATGGGTATTTCTTGATTATATGCTAAACAAGGGGGTGGATTGTTCATGAGTTTTCTAGGAAAGCTATGGGCAATTCCCAGAACTGAAGGTTTCTCCTCATTTTAGACCATATAGGGTAACTTCCTGATGTTTTCATGGCATTTGTAAACTGTCATGGTGCTGGCGAGAGTGTCTTTTAGCATGCTAATGCAATATAACTAGCATATAATGAGTAGTGAGGACAACCAGAGGTCACTTTCATAGCCATTTTGGTTTTGTTAGATTTTAGCCAGCTTCTTTACTTCGACTGTTTTATCAGCAAGGTCTTTATGACCTCCTGTCTCATCCTGTGACTAAGAATGCCTTGACCTTCTGGGAATACAGCCCAGTATGTCTTAGCCTTATTTTACTCAGCCCCTATTCAGAATAGAGTTTCTCTGGTTCAAATGCACCTGACAGAATCAGACTCTGGTATGATTAGGGAGGGTACTATTGGCCTGGAGTATAAGAGTCCAGTAGAGGAGATGTGAGTGTGTATGTGTAGGTGCTCTGGATTAGTTTGCATATAAAAGGTGTATTCCTTAAGTGAGTTCTTTGTTAGGACTAGGAATTAGCTAACCTTGGAAGGAGCAGTCCCTCCCCAGTTAGCAAGGCCTCAGATGCCAGAGCATCACGCATACAAGAAATAAGAAAGAAAAATACTTCTACTGTTATCTGTCCTTTGATCCAAACAGAAAAATCGGTCTCATGCTGGATACCCACTTTAGGTGGACCATCCAGGAATCACTGCAAGCTTTGATATGGAGCAGTCCCCATGTTCCTACTCCTAGAGGGACCTGTAGACCTCTGACCTCATCCCTGTCTGGGAGAAATCTCTTTTGCTCTTCCTTCTCTGTGTCCTCAGAGGTCCTCCATTTCCTACAAGATAATAAGCAGCCCAATACTTTCCTAAAATTTTCATAAAAGATGGAAGACATACTGACTTCATGTCTGAAGCTTCTGCTTCTAGCTGTGCTGCAAACCATTCCTGAGGCAAGGGGAAGGGACACCAAACTTGGATCCTTGCTGGAAATGCCACCAGCACCTCAGGGTGCCCACATTGACAGATTCTATTCCTGGCTCTGGCAGTAGGCGCGGTGAGCAATGTCTTTGCCATCCTTCTCTGGTAAGGAATATGTGCTTTGTAATCACATACATCTGTGAGGAGAAAATAGCAATACCTCACTTGTAGGGCTGTTGTGTGGATTGATTCCAACTAACGTGAAGAATGTAGCACTAGGCTTGGTTAAAAATCGGCTTCATAAATATTAGCTATCTTTCCTCTTTGGGGCCAAAAGTTCATATGACTTCTAACCTGTCCCCTCACCCAAGCTTCCTTAACCACATTGCAGGTCAGAATCACTTTGGGATCCCTTTCTAAACCCTCACCTGAAACTCCTTTGTTGGTGAAATAGGACTTCTGTATTGAAGGCCATTCAAGTTATGAAGTTGTAATAATGTATACACCTCAAAAAAATGTATACACCAGTTTGGCACCAACAATGTATCCAAGTGTTCATTATCCCTTTATTCCAGAAACACCAGGTATTACCAGCTTTTGTCTTTTTTTTCCACAATCTGATCTGCTTGTTTTTGCCAGACGTTTCCCATTGGAAGAATCATATCAGATGGTCATTAAACTTACTGATTCACAGGGTCATCCATACCTTAGACTTTCCAGATTTAAAACAAAACAGTATGACTAGTTGAATTTGAACTTCAGATAAACAAAATTATATATACTAAAACATTCAGATTTACCTAGATATACTCTATTTTATCTTTCTACCCTTCCCATGGAAGACTCTGTATTGAACCAAGGTGCTCTACACAGTAGCCCCAGCTGAGCTCCCAGCAGATGCCAGCATCAGTCATCATCCATGTGAGTAAGCTTTTATTCAGATGATTGCAGTTCCTGATAACAGACACCACATTGAGCAGAAATCACCCAGCTGAGCCTAGTCAACACAGAGAATCCTGACAGATAATAAATGGCTGTTGTTTGGGATGTTTTGTTAAGTAGAAATGAATATCCAAAACATGTTTTTGTTTTTGTTTTTTTTGAGATGGAGTCTCACTCTGTTGCCCAGGCTAGGGTACAGTGGTACTATCTATCTCAACTCACTGCAGCCTCTGCCTCTTGGGTTCAAGTGATTCTCCTGCCCCAGCCTCCCAAGTAGCTGAGACTACAGGTGCACACCACCATGCTCACTAATTTTTGTATTTTTAGTAGAGACAGGGTTTCACCATGTTGGCCAAGCTGGTCTTGAACTTCTGACCTCAGGTGATCCGCCTGCCTCAGCTTCCCAAAGTGCTGGGATTACAGGCATGAGCCACTGCACCTGGCCCAAAACATATGGATTTGGTGAACTTTCCCTCTTTTTCTGTAATCTATTATATTGGAATTTATAGAGATTCTCTTAGCCTTAAAGCCTTGATAGGACTTTGTTATAAATTTTGCCATAATCTGCGTAAGTTTATGGGTCAGTGTTGAATAATGAACATTTCCTCAATTCCTTCTTGAAGGAATTTCAAGGAAAAATTTCATAGTATATGATTTTCAACCCACTCTTAGAATTTAGAACCTAATTCCAATCCCCCTCCATAAAGGGAGCTTCCACTGCAATCACTCATTTTAAGGAATTCAGAGGCTGTTACTACAAACTACTCCCAAGCCATATGGAAAATTATATCTTCAGCAGGTTGCTTGATGAATATGCTATTGAGACAAGGGGTATCTATCTCTCATGAACTGTTTCTCAAAGAAGGTGTCCTGAAATACTTTCTCCTCCTACAGGGATAGCCCTTGGCAAGGTGTTTACTTTCCTTGGGCACACATAATCAGGGCTCCTTCAGGAGACAGCACGTGGTTAACTGTTCATTGCAGTCCTTGCCCTTTGTGACTGTCCCAATGCAGCAGTGCTGGATGGACTAATCTGTCCAGTTCTGGGGTTCATTCGTAGAAAGCCCATGTAGCAGTAAATCTAAGTTATATTCTCCAATATTACTTTTACGAGGAATAAAGTCAACGTATCGTACTTACTACTTTTCTGTGATTTTTTTAGTTGGTTTAGAGTTCAGACTAAGAAGGTATTTTAGGGGCTTCTTAAACACGAAAGCATTGTGAAGCAAGACCACAGAAATAGTTGAGGAGCAAGTGAGGCACAGAAGGGGAGTAGAGCTGTAGGCCTATTGTAAGACCCATCCCTGAGGACAGAGCAATCATTCTGATTGCCCCTGAAGGGCAGCTTACTATTTAAAGTTTTGAAGGGAGAGGACCTGGGTTGAATAACCTGCTTCTCCTTTCAAACTCATCAGTCAGTTAAGTCATTCCTGTAATAGAGGAGTGAGAGTGTAGAGACGCCACATGTGTTTTTTTCCCATGGATGTCTCTCTACATGGAAAAAGTATCAAAAATGTAGGATAAAAATTTTCTAGGATAACCCAATGTATTACTGAATTGACTAGATGTCTGCCTACCAAATGATATTATTATAGGCCTGCTTACATGAAATAAATTTGAGATTCCTTAAATGACATTTTATGGTATTTTAGATCATTTAGATCATTTTAGTCATAAATATGATTATAGACAGTCTAGTTTTCCGCCACAGATGACTAAGCACTTAGCATGATGTGTGACTTTTGCACATTCACTCTCAGAGGGCTAGCTCATCACTAAGAGCTCTGGGGTCCTCCTGGATCTCTGGATGCTGGTGATACTCCTCTATTGTTACTTTTAAACAAATTTTTGATCACTGGGACCTGCTTTCTGCTACCAAACCTGGCAGAGTTCCCCCAATTGCCTGGATCCCAGCCTAGTTCCTCTAGTGAGTATGCTTTCTCAGATGGTGGTCTAAAGTGTGAATGTATTTTGCTTTCAGCTATAGGCAAAGGAACTATGCAAAGGCATGTGAGGTATACAGGACAAGTCAGTGTATCACAGTTGCCATAGAAACCTGAAGTCATTATAGGGCTTCTGCATCTTTTAATAGAGCAGAAGACCTAGAAGAATATGGCTATGAGAGCAAGGTCCTGCCATCAGGTGTTTGGGACTCAGCTAGGGTGTGGGTGCCCCATGGTAGGGGCTGAACTGCCCTGGGGTTTGGGGAGTTGAAGGGATCCCAGAACCAAGTTGCGTCATTCTCACTTCGGGACTCAGTAGCCCGGCTCTCTCATGAATTAGAGAGATATAGGACTCTTCTCACCCCATTGAGTGTTGTGTATTGCTCCAGGGTGTCCTGGAGCTACTTTCCATGTAAAGGCCAGGCGTGGGAGGATGAGACTGGTAATGACTCTCTTTGACCTCAGCTTCTCCCTCTGTAAAATGGGGATAAGAATGCTCACATACAGGGTTGCTGCAACCAGGATTTTGATAACACAAATGCAAGCCCATAGCCCTGTGGTTATTGCAGAATCAGGAATGCCTGTGTGAACTGAAGTTACTTTTCATTCCTTTTCTTTTCTTTTCTTTTCTTTTTTTTTTGAGATGAAGTCTTGCTCTGTAGCCCAGACTGGAGTGCAAGGCATGATCTCAGCTCACTGCAACCTCTGCCTCCTGGGTTCAAGCAATTCTCCTGACTCAGCCTCCTGAGTAGCTAGGATTACAGGCACATACCTCTATGCCTGGCTAATTTTTGTATTTTTAGTAGAGATGGGGTTTCATCATCTTGGTCAGCCTGGTCTCAAACTCCTGACCTCGTGATCCACCTGCCTCGACCTCCCAAAGTGCTGGGATTACAGGCGTGAGCCACCACACTCGGCTTCATTCCTTTTCAATGTTGTTATTAGAAGATAGATTAGGAAAGGAAAAGAAAAAAGCCCCAGTGAGAAATCCACTGACGACCATTCTAATTGTTATGATCACTACTCAATTGTATCAGTGTCATTGGTCACTAACCCAGTGCCTAGCATGGTGCCAGGCACATAGTTACTCTAATAAAGCACAGTGATTGCTGGGTTCTCTCTCTCCTTGTGCAGCTCTTCATGTGGATGTCTGAGCTCATATCAGGTCTGAAGGAGGCAGATTCTGAGGATTTGAGTCATGATGGCTGCCAAAGCTTCTACTCCTGATTTAAAGGGCAACAATCCTAGGAGACCAGCAGCACTTACATCCCTGGTAGGATATGACACCTGCATATGGTGAGTTCATAGATCTGAACAAAAGCATGTTGTGGAATAGCTCCTGTGAGGTTCCCAAAATAGCCTAAAAGTAAAGAAGCTACTTGGATCTCATCAGTGGGGAAAAGGTTTAGTGGGTGGAATTTCCTTTCATCAGCAGCTGCATGATTTGAAGTAGCCCTTGACACCCATCTAAGTGATGCCTGCTTTGAAAGCAATGAATTAGCCACACTGAAGAAAGAATTTGATCTTAATATGCATTTACAATAAATACCTATTTTTCTGACTGTATAAGTCATTCCCATGTATCTCCCAGATGGTGGTTGAACTATGTAGTTGGTTAGCAGGTGTTCCTAGCGATTTGATTCATGTAGTAATATTCTCCTTGCAGTCTATCAGTTTTAGCCTCATTTTAATTTTTTTTAAAGACTTTCTCAGAAAAAAACAAAATTGAGGGAATTCCACAGGAATTTTAATATCAACTTGTTAATTTCTAAAAAAAAATATATGCTAGTATTTTGACTGGGATTCCATTGAAAGCATGGATCATTTTGGGGAGAACGGACATCATAACAAAACTGAGTCATCCAACTCAAGATGAGGAAAAAAAAGGCCTAGAGACAATCTACACGTCAACTCTAGAAAGATCCATCTATAAAATAATAGTTATAATACTTCCAATTTTATATTTGTGGTTAGAATTGAATCAGTTCAATTGTGTTTTTCTTCCTTTTCTTCCTTACCTGATGAATCCTGAGTTCTTTGGTGGTAAGAGGGAGGGAGAGAGAGAGCATGTGTATATATCAGTGTATGTACATGCACATATATGTTTATATCACTGAAGTTGTGATGAGCGTCTATTGTTAGGAACACTTAAGGAATGTTAATGTGGTCACATCAGTCCCTTTCAATTCCTCGCACATTTTATGAACCAAATCAGAGTGATTATTCTTTGCGTTTTTTCCACCTTTCCTCAGCCAGCATGGTTACCATGGTGACTCAGTGACTACTGTGGAATTTTGTGCAGACTGAGCATCCATGTATGATTCTTCTCTAAATCACTCACACCCAGTTGTCTGTCCACCAGACATAGTATGAGCCTTTGATCTTATGTGCAGTTGTTCAATTTTAAAGGGCTAAGAAGAAACTTGCTTTGCTTCTCTGAGGTTAAGCTACATAACATAAGAGGACAGTAAGTAACATAAAAGAAAAAGAAATGGGTTGTTGATATTCTTCTCCTTCCTCAAGCTTTATCAGGAGGTTAGAAGAAATATTACCGGAATCATACGGCATGGACTCTCTTGCGTCTGGCTCCCTTCAATCAACATATGTGTGTGAGATTAACATTTGTTGTTGTTTATAGTTGTAGATTATTCATTCTTGTTGCTGTAAAGTATTATATTGTTTGGATATTTCACAATATAGTTATCTGTTATAGGAACTTGGGTATTTTCCAGTTTTTAACTTATCATGAGTAATGATGGTATGAACATTTTTGTTTGTGTCTAATGGATGGGCATATATTTTCATCTCTCTCAGGCGTATACCAAAGAATAGCATTTCTGAGTCATAGGGTATGTCTGTGTGTGGCACCATAGATACTACCAAGCAGTTTGTTAAAGTGTTTTTTTTTCAATCTGTATTCCCACCAGCAGTGTGTGAGTGTTTCACTTAATCCATGTCCTCACCAACACGTGATATTTTCCATCTTTTCCATTTTTGTTGTTCTGGTGAGCATGTGGTAGTATCTTTTCCTAGTTTTAATTGTAATTTCTACAAAGTGTTAAGTCTCTTTTAATTCAAAGAAGGTCCATCCTTTTTTTCAGCATTCAGAACCTTAGTCAGAGTTCTCCAACGAAACAGAACAACTCATATATATACACATACACACACTCATATATATGTATGTATGTATATGTGTATGTGTAGATATACACACACACACACACACACACAGACAGACATTGCAGAGATATTGCAGGTTCAGTTGCAAACCTCTGCAGTAATGCAAATATCATATTAAGCAAGTCACATGAATTTTATGGTTTCCCACTGCATATAAAAGTTATGTTTACACTACTGTAGTCTGTTAAATATGCAATAGCATTATGTCTATAAAAATGGTGTACTTACCTTAATTTAAAAATACTTTATTGCTTCATCTGAGCCTTCAGTGAATCATTATCTTTTTGTTGGTAGAGGGCCTTGTTGCTGTTGTTGGCTAACATATCAGGGTGGTGGTTGCTGAAAGTTAGCATGGTTCTAATAATTTCTTAAGATAAGACAAAAATGAAGTTTGTTGCATCCATTGACTCTTCTCACAAGATTTCTTCCTAAGCATGTGATACTATTTGATAGCGTTTTACCCAAAGTTGAAGTTATTTCAAAATTATAGTCAATCTTCTCAAACCCTGCCACTGCTTTATCAAGTTTATATAATATTCTAAACCTTTTGTTGTCATTTCAATGATGGTCACTGCATCTTCACTAGGAGTAGATTCCATCTCAAGCAACCACTTTATTTGCTCCTCCAGAGGAAAAAACTCCTTATCTGTTCAGGTTTGATCATGAGATTGCAGCAATTCCGTCACATCTTTAGGCTCTACTTTAATTCTGGTTCTCTTGCTATTTCCACCACATCTGTAGTTACACTTCCACTGAGGTCTTAAACCTCAAAGTCATCCATGAGGGCTGGAATCAACTTCTTCCAAATTCTTGTTAATGTTGATATTTTGACCTTTTCCTATGAATCACAATGTTCTCAATGGCATGTAAAATGATGAATTTTTTCTAGAATATTTTTCCATTTACTTTGCCTGGGTCTGCCAGAGGAGTCATTAAGCAGTAGGCCTCAATAGTGGGCTTAAAGTATTCAGTAAACTATGGTGAAAACAGAGGTGCTATTGTTTAGGCTTGTTTTATTTCTAGAGTACAGGCAGAGTATATTTAGCATAATTCTTAAGGGCCCTAGGATATTCAGAATGGTAATTGAACATTAGCTTCAATTTTAAGTCACTAGCTTCATTAGCCCCTAAAAAAAACAACTCAGTCTGTCCTTTGAAGTTTTGAAGCCAGGCATTGTCTTCTACTTTCTAGCTATGGAAGTTCTACATGACATCTTTTTCACTATAAAACTATTTTCTCTACATTGAAAATATTTTGTTTAGTATAGCAATCCTTGTCAATTATTTTACCTATTTCTCTGGATAATTTGCTGCAGCTTCTACATGAGCACATGCTACTTCACCTTGTACTTCCATGTTGTGGAGATGGGTTCTTTCCTTAAACGTCATGAACCAACCTTTGCTAGCTCCAATTTTTCTTCTGGCTACACTTTTCTTCTGCTGCTTCCTCATGTTTCTTAGCCTTTATAGCATTGAATAGAGTTAGAGCCTTGCTCTGGATTACACTTTGGCTTAAGGGAATGTCGTGGCTGGTTTGATCTTCTATCTGGGTCACTAAAACTTTCTCCATATCAGCAATGAGGCTGTTTTGCATTCTTTTCATTCCTGTGTTCACTGGAGTAGCACTTTAAATCTCCTTGAAAAATGTTTACTTTGCATTGACAACTTGGCTGTTTGGTGCAAGAGGCCTAGATTTTGGCCTATCTTGACTTTTGGCATGCCTTGCTCACTGAGCGTAAATATTTCTAGCTTTCGTTTTAAAGTGAGAGACATGGGACACTTCCTTTCACTTGAACATTCAAAGCCATTATAGGGTTAATATAATAGCCCAATTTCAATATTGTTGTGTCTCAGGAAGTAGGGAGGCCTGAGGACAGGGAGAGAAACTGAGGAGCAGCCAGTCAGTGAAGCAGTCAGAGCACATACATTTACCAATTAAGTTAGTCATCTTAGATGGGTGTAGTTTGTGATGCCCCAAAACAATTATAACAGTAACATCAAAGACCACTGTTCACAGATCACCACAACAGCTATTACAATAATAATGAAAAAGTTTGAAGTACTGTGAGAATTGCCAAAATATGATAGAAATAAAACGTGAGCACATGCTATTGGAAAAATGGTGCCAATAGATCTGCTTGATGCAGGGTTGCCATAAAATTTCTGTTCATAAAAAATGCAATATCTGTGAAGTCCAATAAAGCAAAGTACAATAAAATGAGATATGCCTATATGTGTGTACACATGCACACACACACACACACACACACACACACACACACACACAGGGTCCTTGACTTATTACGGAGTTATATCCCATTAAACCTATCCTAAATTGAAAATATCGTAAGTCAAAAATGCACTTAATACACCTAACCTACTGAACATCATAGCTTAACCTAACTTGCCTTAGACATGCTCAGAATCTTTACATTAGCCTACACCTTGGAAAAATCATTCAATACAAAGTCTGTTTTATAATAAAGTATTGAATATCTTGTGTAATTTATTGAATACTGTACTGAAAGTGAAAAACAGTTGTATGGATACTCAAAGTATAGTTTCTGCAGAATGTATATCAGTTTTGCACTACCACAAAGTTGAAAAATTATAAGTTGAACCACAGTAATAAAGATTTATTATAAGTAATTGGGTCATGTAATTATGAAGGCTTTATTATAAGTAATTGGCTCATGTAATTATGCAGATGTTGAGATTTCTCAACATCTGCAGTAGGCAAACTTGATTTCCAGGAGAGCCTATGGTGTAGTTCATATTCAAAACTAAAGGTCTAAGAATCAGGAGAGTTAATGATGTACATTCCAGGCCAAAAGCCTGCTGGCTAGAGACACAAGAAAAGGTGATTTGAATTCATGTCCAAAGGCAGGAAAAGACTAACGTTTCAGTTCAGGAAATGAGGCCGAGAAATTCCTCCTGGTCAGTCTTTTGTTCTGTTCAGATCTTCAATTGATTGGATGAGGCCTATGTACATTAGAGAAGGCAATCTTCTTTACTCAGTTAACCCATTTAAATGTTAATCTCATCCAGAGACACCATCAAAGACACACCCAGAATAACTTTTTTTTTTTTTGAGACAGGATCTCACTCTGTTGCCCAGGCTATAGTGCACCATCTTGGCTCACTGCAACCTCCATCTCCCAGGTTCAAGCAATTCTCCTGCCTCAGCCACCTGAGTAGCTGGAATTACAGGTATGTGCCCCCATGCCTGGCTAATTTTTGTATCTTTAGTAGAGACAGAGTTTTGCTGTTGGCCAGGCTGGTCTTGAACTCCTAACCTCAAGTGACCTGCCTGCCTCGGCCTCCCAAAGTGCTGGGATTACAGGCATGAGCCACTGTGCACAGCCCAGAATAAAGTTTGACCAAATATCTGGGCCCCTTGTTGCTCAGTCAAGTTAACACATAAAATTAACCATCACACCTTCCAATTTATTTGCTTAAGATATTTTGCCCTGTGGAATTTGCTTTATGGATTTTGCTGACTTATATCCTCATTGTGTTGTTTATTATGTTCCACTGGCAACTTTTTTCCTTTAAATTTGTATTAGATTTATAGTCTTGATCCAATTCAGATTTTTTGGCGGAAGTACCTACTATATGGTAGTGTTTATTCCTATAGCATTATACCAGAAGGAGGTTAACTGTATCTAATTGTTTCTTCTCTTATGATGTTAAGATTGATCACAAGGTTCAAAAGTTGTTAGACTAATTATTGTCATAGACTGTTTTTATTACATTGAGTTATGCCCCTTGTATGCCAGTTTTTCTGAGAGTTTTAATCATAAAGGGATGCTGGATTTTGTCAAATGTTTTTCCTGTGTCTACTGAGATGATCATGTGATTTTTGTTTTTAAATTTGTTTATGTGATATATCACATTTATGACTTGTGTATGTAAAACCATGCCTGCATCCCTGGTATGAAACCTACTTAATCATGGTGAATTACCTTTTTGATATGTTGTTGGATTCAGTTTGCTAGTATTTTGTTGAGGATTTTTTTTTTTTGAGATAGAGTCTCACTCTGTTGTTGCCCAGACTGGAGTACAGTGGCGTGATATTGGCTTACTGCAGCCTCTGCCTCCCAAGTTGAAGTGATCCTCCCACCTTAGCCTCCCAGGTAGCTGGGATTGCAAGCGTACACCACCACACCTGGCTGATTTTTGTATTTTTAGTAGATATGGGGTTTCACCATGTAGGCCAGGCTGGTCTCAAACTCCCAACCTCAATTGATCCACCTGCCTTGGCCTCCCAAAGTGTTGAGATTACAGGCATGAGCCATCACGCCTGGCCAAGGATTTTTACATCTATGTTTATCAGGGATATTGGCCTGTAGTTTTCTTTTTTTGTTATGCCCTTCCGTGGTTTTGGTATTAAGGTGATACTGGCTTCACAGAATGATTTAGTGAGGATTCCCTCTTTCTCTGTCTTTTAGAATAGTGTCAATTGGATTGAGACCAATTATTATTTGAATGTCTGATAGAATTAAGCTATGAATCCATCTGGTCCTGGACTTTTTTTGTTGTTGGCAATTTTAAAATTACCATTTCAATCTTGCTGCTTGTTATTGGTCTGTTCAGAGATTCTGTATCTTCCTGGTTTAATCTAGGAGGGTTGTATATTTCCAGGAATTTATCCATCTCCTCTTCTAGGTTATCTAGTTTATTTGCATAAAGGTGTTCATAGTAGCCTTCAATGTTCTTTTGTATTTCTCTGGTGCCAGTTGTAATATCTCCTGTTTTGTTTCTAATTGAGCTTATTTGGATTTTCTCTCTTTTCTTGGTTAATCTTGCATATGGTCTATCAATTTTATTTATCTTTTCGAAGAACCAGCTTTTTGCTTGCTTTATCTTTATTTTTTGTATTGTTTTTCCTAGCTTTAATTTTGTTTAGCTCTGATCTGATCTTTATTTACTTCCTTCTTCTAGGTTTGGGGTTGGTTTGTTCTTCTTTTTCTAATTCCTGGAGGTGTGACCTTAGATTGTCTGTTTGTGCTCTTTCAGACTTTTTGATATAGGTGTTTAGGGCTATGAACTGTCCTTTTAGCACTGCATCTGCTGTATCCCAAAGGTTTTGATAGTCTATGTCACTACTGTCATTCAGTTTGAAGAATTTGTTAATTTTCATCTTGATTTCGTTTTTGACCCAATAATCATTCAGGAGCAGGTTATTTAATTTCCATGTATTTGCATGGTTTTGAAGGTTCCTTTTGGAGTTGATTTTCAGTTTTATTCCACTGTGGTCTGAGAGAGTGCTTGATATAATTTCAGTTTTCTTAAATTTATTGAGGCTTGTTTTGGGGCCTATCATATGGTCTATCTTGGAGAAAGTTCCATGCACTGTTAAATAGAATGTATATTCTGTGGTTGTTGGATGGAATGTTCTGTAAATATATGTTAAGTCCATTTGTTCTGGGGTGTAGTTTCAGTCCATTGTTTTTTTTGTTGACTTTCTGTCTTGATGACCTATCTATTGCTGTCAATGGAGTATTGATGTCCCCCACTATTAATGTGTTGCTGTCTACCTCATTTCTTAGGTGTAGTAGTAATTGTTTTATAAATTTGGGAGCTCCAGTGTTAGGTGCATATATACTTAGGATTGTGATAGTTTCCTATTAGACAAGGCCTTTTATTGTTATATAATGCCCCTCTTTGTCATTTTTAACTGCTGTTGCTTTAAATTTTGTTTGTCTGACATAAGAATAGCTACTCCTGCTCATTGGTGTCCATTTGCATGGAATGTCTTTTTCCACCCCTTTACCTTAAATTTATATGAGTCCTTATGTGTTAGGTTGGTCTCTTGAAGGCAGCAGATAGTTGGTTGGTGAATTCTTATCCATTCTGCAATTCTGTGTCTTTTAAGTGAAGCATTTAGGCCATTTATATTAAAGATTAGTATTGAGAAGTGGGATACTATTCCATTCATTGTCCTATTTGTTTCCTGTATACCTTGCTTTTTTTTCAAATTGTATTTTTGTTATGTAGGTCCTGTGAGATTTATGCTTTAAAGAGGTTCTGTTTTGATGTGTTTCCATGATTTAGAGCTCCTTTTAGCATTGCTTGTAGTGCTGGCTTGGTATTGGCAAATTCTTTCCACATTTGTTCATCTGAAAAAGACTGTTTCTTTCATTTATAAAGGTTAGTTTCACTGGATACAAAAATTTTGGCTGATCATTGTTTTAATAAAGGAGGCAAAGATAGGGACCCAATCCCTTCTAGCTTGTAGGGTTTCTGCTGAGAAATCTGCTGTTAATCTGATAAGTTTTCCTACATAGGTTACCTGGTGCTTTTGCCTCACAGCTAAGATTCTTTTCTTCATCTTAACTTTAGATAGCATGATGACAATTTGCCTGGGTAATGATCTTTTTGAGATGAATTTCCCAGTTGTTCTTTGAGCTTCTTGTATTTGTATGTCTAAGTTCCTAGCAAGACTGGGGAAGTTTTCTTCAATTATTCTCCCAAATATGTTTCCAAACTTTTAGATTTCTCTTCTTCCTTGGGAACATGGACTATTTTTAGGTTTAGTCATTTAACATAATTCCAGAGTTCTTGGAGGCTTTGTTCATTTTTTCTTATTATTTTTTTCTTTGTTTTTGTTGGATTGGGTTACCTTGAAAACCTTGTCTTTGAGTTCTGAAGTTCTTTCTTATGCTTGTTTGATTCTATTGCTGAGACTTTTTAGAGCATTTTGCATTTCTGTAAGTTCATCCATTATTTCCTGAAGTTTTGATTGTTTTTTATTTATGCTATTTCACTGAAGATATCTCCCCTCATTTCTTGTGTCATTTTTTTTTTTTAATTTCCTTGAATTGGACATCACCTTTCTCTGGTGCCTCTTTGATTGGCTTAATAACTGACCTTCTGAATTCTTTTTCAGGTAAATCAGGGATTTCTTCTTGGCTTGGATCCATTGCTGGTGAGCTAGTGTGATTTTTTGGGGCGTACTAAAGAACCTTGTTTTGTCATATTACCAGAATTGTTTTTCTGGCTCCTTCTCATTTAGGTAGGCTATGTCAGAGGGAAGATCTAGGGCTCAAGGATGTTGTTCAGATTCTTTTGTCCCATGGGTGTTCTCCTGATGTAGTACTCTCCCCCTTTTCCTAGGGATATGATTTCCTAAGAGCTGAGCTATAGTGATTGTTATCTCTCCCCTGCATCTAGCCACCTAGCAGGTCTACCAGGCTCAGACTGGAACTTCAGGTTGTCTGCACAGAGTCCTGTGATGTGAACCATCTGCAGGTCTCTTGGCTGTGGATACCAACACCTGCTCCAGTGGAGGTGGCAGAGGGCTAAAATGGATTCTGTGAGGGTCCTTAGCTTTGGTTGTTTAATGTACTATTTTTGTGCTGGCTGGCCTCCTGCCAGGAGGTAGCGCTTTGAAGAGAGCATCAGCTGTGGTAGTATAGGAAGAATCAGGTGGTGGGTGGGGCCCTGGAACTCCCAAGAGTATATGCTATTTGTCTTCAGCTACCAGTGTGGGTAGGGAAGGACTATCAGGTTGGGGCAGGGCTAGGTATGTCTGAGCTCAGACTCCCCTTGGGTGGGTACTGCTATAGCTGCTGTGGGGGATGGGAATGTGGTTCCTAGTTCAATGGAGTTATGTTCCCAGGAGGATTATGGCTGCCTCTGCTGTGTCATGCAAGTTGTTAGGGAAGTAGGGGAAACCTGGCAGTCATACGCTTCACCCAGCTCCCACACAACCCAAGAGACTGGTCTGGCTCCTGTGGTCCCCTCAACAGCACCGAGTGTGTTTCCAGGAAATGGGTGAGCTGGGCTGAGAATTTGCCCCAGGCTACCAGCCTCCCAGCTGCAAAAGCAAGCTGGGCTTTCCTGCCTCCCTGCCTGTGGCATCTGCACACCAGATTCACACCCTCCCCTGAGTTCTGGCTGGGAGACTTCCTATTCAGTTGGAATTGTTACAGAGTTCAGCTGGAGGTTTCCTTTTCCCTGTGGTCTTTTCCCAGTACCTCTGGTAGCCCTCCCCAAGGACTTCTGTGAAACAAGGCAGAATGAATGGCTTTTTAAGGGACCCAGGGAGCCCACAGGCTTGTCCTCCTGCTTCCTCTACCCCTGTATTTCACTTAGCTCCCTGAATTGACTCAGCTCCAGGTAAGGTCAGAATCTTCTTCCATGATCTAGACTTTCAGGTTCCCCAGTGAGGGTGTGTTTTTGGGGATGGATGATCCCCCTTTTGCAGTTCCACAGCTTGGGCACTCACAGTATTTGGGGTGTCTCCCAGGTCCTGCAGGAGCAATCTGCTTCCTTCAGAAGGTCTGTGGTTTCTGTCAGCTTTCCTGGTTTATTCCTGCAGTAGTTCTGGAGCAAAAGTACATGATGCGAGTTTCCACACACTTCTCTGTCCGCCTGGGAGCTACAATCTAGTCTTGCCTCCCATCTGCCATGATCCCTCTGGAATTTCTTATTGAGCCTCAAGAATAAATAGTGCAGAAGATCCAGAAATATTATTGGGCCAGCTAGACTGAAGATGGGAATCATTAACCTTGTACCCCAGCTGCAAAACCCATCAACTGACCACAGGTCTTTGAGTAAGTCCCTTCCCCTTTGTTGGCCTCAGCCCAAACACAGAGGAGCACTCAGCATAGAAACAGTGATTAGAGATATGGGCTTTGGGATAAGAAGTTTCTGAATTTGACCCTGGGAACCATCACTTTTTGGTTGTATGATCTATAGTAAGCAGTTTATCTATTAATACTATATACCTTATAATTGTTAGCATATTATATTATTATTATTCATTTCACCTATCTAAAGGGTGAATAATAGGAGTAGGAATACATGGCCAGGTATTATGTTTCATGAACCTATAATGAAATAACTGTTGGACAGAGTATTTGATATATAGATTAAAGGAAGTCTATAGAAATCTTATGAGCAGATCCAAATATATATTATTCAATATGCTACAAGTATGCCATTTCCAATCAGATGCATTATTTAAGAACTGAGGCTGGATCAACTGGAAAAGGGTTCATTGGAAAGCAAAGTTGGGGCAAGGCACAGTGGCTCATGCCTGTAATCACAGAACTTTGGGAAGCTGAGGCAGGAGGATAGCTTGGGCCCAGGAGTTCAAGATGAGCGTGAACAACATAGTGAGACCCCATCTCTACAAAAAAATTTTAAAATTTAGGCACGGATGGTAGCACATGGCTGTAGTCCTAGCTACTCAGGAGGCTGAAGTGGGAGGATTGCTTGGGTCCAGGAGGTCAAGTCTGCAGTGAGCTGTGATCACACCACTGTACTACAGCCTGAGGGATAGAGCAAGAACCTTAAAAAAAAAAAAAGTTGTATCATTTATTTTACCTTGTAATTAACCAGAATGCCTCATCCACATATTAGTACTTAAGGTAAAAGCAAAACTAAAATAAAAAATACAGGGTACTAAACTATACATATGGTATATTAATTATTATATGGGTTGTATATGTAATGCATGTACACTACATGTGCATACATGTATACACTAAAAAATCCCAGTCAAAGAACATAGCCCAATCTTAACTTCAACCATGATGGGATTGATTTTTTTTTGACACAGGATCTTGCTGTGTCACTCAGGCTGGAGTGCAGTGGCATGATCTCAGCTCACTGCAGCTTCTGCCTCCCAGGTTCAGTCGATTCTCCTGCCTCAGCCTCCTGAGTAGCTGGGAATACAGGTATGAGATCCCATACCTAGATAATTTTTTTTTTTGTATTAGTACAAACAGGTTTTGCTGTATTGCCCAGGCTGGTGGTCTTGAACTCCTGGCTTCAGGTAATCCACCTGCCTTGGCCTCTCTAAGTGCTGGGATTACAGGTGTGAGCCACTGCACCCAGTCTATGATGGGACTGATATTTTTAACTTCTCCACTTGGCTCAGTATTAAGCCTTTGGTGACTATGGATTGTACTTATGAAAAAAAAAAAAACTGCTATGTCCCCTAAAACCTCTGCTACTTATAAAGAGTATAGAGAACTATAAAATTAATCCAAGTTAAGCAAAACTTTACTCCTTCCTGATCCTTTCTTCCCTCCTAGAGATAATCAGTATCCAGAATGGGGTACTTACTATCCCACATTGTTTTTTCAGTCCTTTACTACATATGAGAGTGTCCCTAGACAAAATATAGTATTCTTTTGCATATTTGTCTATATACAAGCACACACACACACATAAATACTATAGGTGTTCTTGTCTTCCAACTAGCTAATTTAACATTAAATGTCTATTTGTATATGTACACACACACACACAAGCTTGATTCTTACACTTAAGAGAGTGTTGTGAGGAGTTTAAGGGGAAACCCTCACCAGATCCCAGCAGTTTCTGACACATTCACAACATCAGTGTTTGCTTCCTTCTTATCCCAACTCTGCTAACTGGGATGTTATTTATTTTCACATTCATTTCTATTTTTACCATTAAGCATTCTTTTCGTCTCCATTTTTTTTTTTTTTTTTTTTTAGTTTACATTGTGGTTCTTTATCAGGCTTTCTGAATTGAATGTTTAACTCATTTATTTTCATTTTTATTGATATAGGTATTTAATGTTTTAAAATAGTCTCTGAAAGCTACTCTAGCTAAATTCATACATGCTCTGTTTTCATTATGATTATATGCACCAAATTCTGCAATTTTAATCTATTTCCATTTGGGTGAAAGTTTTGTTTAACAGCCTCAGATAGAAATCAATTTTCATGAATGATCCATGTTTATATGAAAGTAGGTGTGTTGTCTAATATTAGGCTTCACAATTTAGAATAAGTGTATCTGTAAGATCTGCCCTTGGAATTATGTTGCTTAGGTGTTCCCTACAGTTACTAAATTTTTCTCCACCTGAACGTTTTTGGATTATAGGAAATGTGGTAGTATCATCTATTTTTAAATGGTGTGCTTCTTCCTACTTCTCTTTGCATTTATTGTAGTTTTTGCTCTATCAATATTTTTACCACATGATTGTGTATATAAGTATTAATATCTCCCATCTTCCTTGTGAATTGTAGCATTTAGCTTTATCAACTGTGTTTTTTTGTCTCTTTAAATCCATTTGGGTCTCAATTTTTCTCTCTTAATTGTCAAGATTGTAACCTTTTCTTTATATTGGCAACTGCCTATTATATATTTATCATTACATTTTTACCCTATATGAATACATTTGTTTTATGTATATCACTTGAAAAAGCATAACTTTGGATTTTGCTTCAATAGGCAGTCTGAAAATAATTATCTTTTAATAGGTAAGTCAAGCCAATTCATTGTTATCGATATGATTAATGTCTTTGGTCATTTGTGTTCAGTTCTGTTACATTGCTTTTAAACATAGAAATTGTACAGTCTTTCACTAGTGCATATGTTTATTTGCTCTCTATATTTAATTAGTATTTAGAATCATTAATACATAAGATCCTTGATATGGAAGAAGTCTTAATAATGAGTAGAGAAATCATCAAAATATGTGGACAGATAATTCACATAAAATGTAATATACATAGTCATTAAACTTTCAAAAATTTGCCAAATTACAGTAAGTAAATGAATTCAAATTAATATCCTGGGCTATCGTACCAAGTGGAAAACAGAAGTTGCTGAAAAATATGTACAACATGATGATTTGGAGAAAGAACATATGTACATGAATACGTTTTGCACATATATAAAACAAAACATAATAGCAAGATCAGGTTTACTAAGGGCAACTAACTGTTCTAACAGTTAAAACATGAACATCTCAAAGATATCAGTAGATTTGAACCATCAGGAAAAGAAATGTATATATATTTATGTGATGAATAAGCTTTGGTACCATTTCTCTTTAGGATGAGATACTGAGGATGGCAGAAATCAGTAAGAAAATCATTGCTTTGTTAACTTTTTATTTGATATGTTCTTCTTTTTACCTTCCCCTTTTCCTTTAATTTTTAGTCGACATGTAATGTACATATTTATGGGATACAAAGTGATATTCCCATATGTGTATGCAATGTCTAAGGAGCAAATCAGGGTAATTAGCATATCCATCCCCTCAAACTTTGCCATTTCTTTGTGTTGTAAACATTCAAAATCTTCTCTCCCAGCCTTTGAGAATATACAATAAATTATAGCAGAACACCAAAACTCATTCTTCTTGTCTAGCTATAATTGTGTGACAGTTAACCAGCTATACTAAAAAAAATTTTTTTAATGAGCTCATAGAAATAGAGTAGAATTGTGAGTATTAGAGACTGGGAAGAGTAGGAGGCAGGGAAGGATGGAGATAGGTTGGTTTACTTTCCTTTTTGACACCAGAATGGGAACCTTTCTTTGAACCCCAGAAGAAAGATATTACAGAATAACAGAGCATGAAGATGAGTCTGGTGTACAACAGACTGAAATCAAGAGTTCTGGGTCCCAGAAACCACATCTGTCCTTGCCTGCAGGACCATGGGAAGTGACTTCCCCTGTGCTGGTCTCAGCTCTTACACAGAAAATGATGGTATCCAAATGGTTAGGGATGGGGACTTGGGAGTCATATAGAATTCAGTGTATACTTGAGATCATTTCATCTGATTTCAGGACATCTAGCAATGTCTACTGTCTAGATATGTGAGACTACATGCAATAAATACACAGGATGTATGTATATAGATATATATACATATATTCATGTATTTTCTGTATGTATATACAGAAATGCTGGCTGATCTGAACACATTTGCCCAATTCCAAGTGTGCATAGAAAACTGGGAATATTCAAAATTCCAGATTTTTTTCTTAGGAGCAAGAAGAAAATATGGCCCTAAAGGGGATTAATCGAGGGATGAGGGGTAGGGGTGGAGAGGATCTTGATTTGGATCTTTTTTATTTAAGTGTGAGTTTCAACTTTTGTCAATCAAAGAAAGACTTTTGTTGAAATAGCTTTACTGTTTCTCTAGTGTTCTGGAGAAAAAAAAATGACCCTGCAATCACTTTTTAGAATTGTCTTGATTTTTCTGCAATTCAAGCTATATTGAATATAGTTATATGTAGAGAATGTTATTGTAGTCTTGAGTGTATATATGTGTGAGTGCTGATACTTCTGTATTTTCTTTGGGTGTGGAAAACAATTCAAGCTGAGAAAATTATTCTCAAAGATGCATTTTTACGAATTTTATTTAAAAATTTTCTTAAACCATTAAAAAATAAAACTCACATTTACATATATAAACTCACATTTATATAGAGAGAATATAATGGGAGGAATGCACAAACATGTACTTTTTAAAGTTAAAGAGTGGTAAGATTGCCTAGTATATGTTTATC
The DNA here is from genome assembly GCF_030222135.1 of Aotus nancymaae. Classification (NCBI taxonomy): domain Eukaryota; kingdom Metazoa; phylum Chordata; class Mammalia; order Primates; family Aotidae; genus Aotus; species Aotus nancymaae. Next base: position 44,368,760 of record NW_026988415.1, on the reverse strand, counting down.
TCTGGAATTAACTGTATGTTCTACAATTTCTAAATTAATATGAATCATGTTTTAAATCAGAATTAAAACTCATACAAACATTGCATGTTAAATATTTCAGACATAAAAATTCAAAACTAGTGTAAGATACTTCTATGTACTCATTAAGAAATAAAACATTACATATACAGTAGAAACTTACTTAGTCTTTTCTGATTGCATTAGCTGCTGTTTTACTTGGAGTAGTCACTAACAAAAATTTTGATATTTCATTCTTAATACATCTCATTACAATTTTTAACATGTATATATCTCTACATGAAATGTGATCTTATTTTGTTGGATGTTTCATCTGTAGTTAGTGGGACATATAATGGAAAAGAGAAAGGAAGAAACACACGAAGAACAAATGCACATCCACATCTCAACAGTGTGACAAGCATATATGCCTACTAGCCATGTGTATTTTCTTTCAGAGCTACTAAAATGGAAACACTCATTTTCTCAGTTTATATGCTGTAGGAAGCAGAAATGCATACTGCGGATATTATTTTCATTTTAAAACTCTGATATGTTCAGAGTCTTCATTTTCCAATTGCTTCCTATCCCAAAACAATGTCTCAGTGTATCTGAACATGAAACATTTTCCCATTTGTCTAGGCTGAATTTTTTGTCTTCGTTCTCACTGTTTCTCTTCTAGGCCTGTCCTCTACATCTAGAACCTAATCTGGGCCATGCTGGTAAAAGAAGACAGTATTTTGGGGGAGTTAGTTTTCATGTGTCCAGACCCAAATTCCTTGGTTGCTTTAGGGCTGCATTGCATTTAGAACTTGGACTAATTTTGTATTACAAGTGCTGGTCATGTGTATATTTTCCTTTCTTTTTGTTATTTTTAGTTGCACAAAGAAGGCACTTCACAGGTGTTTCAATTCACATGTGCTGATTGCTCCTTGGGCCCTGGGCTGGCTGACTGTGACTGAACTTTTACCCTGAATCCTTCTGTGTCATGATCTTCTTCTTTAATCCTAACAGCTATTTATGATACCCATCATTCTGACCACTAATCAGATGAGGGTAATGCCTTTAGAGGAGTTATGTAAATCAAAGAGAAAACTTTGGTATCTTCTGATCAGCAGCTTACTCTGGAATACTCTAGAGTTTTTTCCATTTTTCCTTAATGCCTGCAGGGCTCTGAATGCAATAATCTTCCTCTAGGCTGACTGCACCCGCTCCCTGTGGTGGTGTTCAATGGTTTCTTCTTTTAAATTATGAGCTGTATAGCTTTTAACTCAAATTATTGAAATTTAATACACTTTCTAAATAAATAAAAAGCCACTAAGAATTGTATTAAAACAAAGAAAACATTTGCAAACCACACTTCAGATATTGGGTTAGTATCCATGATTTATGAAGCACACTGTAACAAAAAGATTAGCAACTATTTCAACAGATAATTCACATACATACGTGAACAATGAACATGTTAACTATGCCAAACCCACAAGAACTAATAAGATACAAATATCAACCCTAAATATAATATAAAGTGGAAAAGGCAGTTGCAAAAGAAGATGAGGACTGTGATTGCACTTTTGGAGAAGACTCTGTGTGTGGGGGGGGGGGTGAATGGGATTGTGTGCACCTCACCTACAGGGACGTGTCTGAAGAGTATGCATCATACCAGGGACAACAGACGCTCTTGGGTCACAGCATAGAAGCTGGACCAATGAGTGATAAAGGTTTATTCCAATTTATGAATATGCTTTTGTATATTGTTTGAAAGTTTGTTTCAGGAAAATGTATATTGATAAAAATTTGGATAAAGAAAATACTTGTTAATAGATCGACAGCAGTAATGTGTAACTGAATTCAGTAATTTGGAAAAGGATTCATTGTATTCACTTTCCTGGGAAAACAAAGTAGATTTAAAACAGTAAATTGACTCTGTGTGTGTGTGTGTGTGTGTGTGTGTGTGTGTGTGTGTGTGTGTGTGTTTCTAGCTCCTCTAGCTCCATCACCCAAATACAGCTCACAGGTGCAGGCTTATCTTCAGTTCAGACCAGGCCGGGACTTCCAATCTCAGATTTAGATATCCCTTAAATATGCTTATTTTATAATTCATAAAAATGATGGATACAGGGGAATGGCTGTCTGTAGGTAAAAAAGTTCTGCCTCCCAAGGGCTGCCAGTGTGTGCTAGAGGTATCTCATGTTTCATCTTATGGATGCCCCAGAGTAGAGGATTTTGCTGTCTTATTTTACACTTATCAATTTTATTCTGACAGAATTAGAATTATTCTATATGTAAATTCATATGCTAGGTTTTAAGTGAGGAATGTTTTTTTGCTCCTTGCAAACACATCTGTGGAAATATTTGACAATGGTGGTATGGTGGTGCCCCCTCGTGACTGAAGCCTGAACTGCAGCTTGAATATCAGCAGGAAAGTGGGAGGGAGGGCAGTTGTGGCCCAAGCCCGCCCTACAGAGTTTTCTGGAAGTCTGAGTGAAAATTGGGCATTCCCAATGTGTAGGAATACTGTCAGTCTCCATTTAAAAAGTGGAGCCTCTTACTATGTGGAAAAGAAAACTGTGTCAGAGGAATATATATATATATATTTGAGACGGAGTTTTGCTCTTGTTACCCAGGCTGGAGTGCAATGGCGCGATCTCGGCTCACTGCAACCTCCGCCTCCTGGGTTCAGGCAATTCTCCTGCCTCAGCCTCCTGAGTAGCTGGGATTACTGGCACGCGCCACCATGCCCAGCTAATTTTTTGTATTTTTAGTAGAGACGGGGTTTCACCGTGTTGACCAGGATGGTCTCGATCTCTTGACCTTGTGATCCACCCGCCTCGGCCTCCCAAAGTGCTGGGATTACAGGCGTGAGCCACCGCGCCCGGCCCATAAATATATTTTTTAAATGCTTTGAGACAAATGGATAAATAGCTGGAGACCTGGGTAAGCTAAAATGGATGCAGATCTTTTATCATCTTTGTAACCCAAGTTTGCTCTTACTATAACCATCTTGTCATGGAAATATATGATAACATCTTAAAATACTAAAACACAAAAAAACTCACTTTTTTTTTTTTGGACTGTGTATTTTATTGTGTGGATGCCCTCAAATTTACTTCACTAGTATCCTAGCAACGAAAATTTCGTTTCCTTACCATTATTTCTATGACCAAAAATAGTGTACTTAACATCATGCTTATGTATATGCAAATATTTTTGTAAGCATTTATTAAGTTCATTTTAAAACCCTTTGAACTATAAACTTTTATGTTAATAATTACTTTAAAATACGATTACTAATTTATATTACCTATATACAGTATAAAAATACCTGTTTCTCCACACATTAGAAATAATGTGAATCATTAATCTGGTATGCAAGAAGTCATCTCTCATCATTGCTTTCATTATAACTCGTTTTTGCTGCTTCTAGAATTCTATCCTATGGATGTGACATAATCAATTTTCACAACCCTATGTTATTCAGACTGTTCTGATATTTCCTATTATTTACACTGTGTGGATGGCATCTTTTCAGAGTCTGTGCACTGCTGAAGGGCACAGTTTCAGGCACAGTTCCTGTGGCTGTTTGCAGCAGTGAGTTAAATGTGTTTTCCTTGAGTTCAGCAAGCTGTCTTAGGAGAATTATAACACAACATGATAAATGTCTCAGTTTCTGCGAGTGTGTGTGTGTGTGCGCGCACATGCACCGCGCACACGCTGACAACCACATTTCCCTCCGCCCCTTCATGGGTTTGTGTCTCATTTGGTCTCTCTTCCTAAATTCAGGCCCAGAAGTGACAAAAGATAATTATCAGGATGGCAGTCCTTATAACCAGATGCTTATCAACATTCTTCACTACATTCTGAAGATGAATTTCTACAAGGGAAATTGTTGATGTAAGTGGTGTTCACTCTTTGATATGTATTGACATAGTGGCACACATAGAGTTGGTGCCATTTAGATTCCCCAAGGGAGGCATGTGAGGACAGCCACAGAGGAGTGAAGAAATTAGTTATGCTGACATCCTATCACATAGGATGGCAGAGTTCAGGACCCACTCTTAAGTCATTGTCATATCTGAAAGATGTGGAAGTGATTAGATGACATCAAATTTTGCACACAAGCACAACCTTATGTAGCATGAGGGGAAGGGGGAAGACGAATGATCATTGCTTAGAGTTACACAGGACAGAGGCAGCAGGGCTAGGACACAGACACTCTTTTATATGCCTTCATTTTTATATAAAACATAAACCAATTCTTTTGTATGAAAGTGTTCAGTCATTACTGTGGTACAACAGAAGACCAGAAGACCATATTTTTAAACAGCTTTCTTCCAATATGCCATAGAGATAATGAAATTTACCCGTTTTAAGGGTAAATTTGATGAATTTAGTAAATGTGTAGAGTTGTGCTACCATCACCAGAATCAAGCTTTAAACATTTCCATTACCTCCAAAAATCCTGTCGTGCTTGAATACAGTTAATTCCTTCTTCAGCCTTGGCAATCACAAATGTTTTCTGTGTCTATGAATTTGCCTATTTAGATGCTTTATATAAATGGAATCATACAATATTTGGTCTTTATCGTTTGGCTTCCTTCACCTTGTTATGATATATTCTCAAGGTTCATCCATAGTGTAGCATGTCTCATAATGTCATTCTTTCTAATGGCTGAAAAATCTTGTATGAATAGACTGCATTTTTTACCTATTTATCTGCTGATGGTCATTTGGATTATTTCTAGTTATTGGCTAATATGAATGGCGATTCAACATACATTTGTGTTTAAGTTTTCAGGTAGACTTACGTTTTCATTTCTCTTGAGTATGTACCTAAGAGTGGAATTGCTGGTAACTCCCTGCTTATCCATTTGAGGAACTGCCAGATGACTTTCATGACCCTGACAGTAATGAGGAGTATAGGCTTAGCCAGTTGTTCTTATTGTGATTACACAAGGGTTATGTGTTTTGAGAAAGAATACCATTGAGTTGAAGTGCCCTTCTTGTCACATTATATCTGGTAGTTAGGATGACTACTTAATGTCACTGGTGATGTTGAACTTCATCATTTAATTAAGGTGAGGTTTGCTAAGTTTCTCTAGTGTATAGTAACTATTTTCCACGTGACTAGAGAGCATGTGGAGAAAAGGGAAACACTCCCATGTTTCTAATTTTATGGTGAGTCAGTGTCATTTCTGTGTGGTGGAATGAGCGCACTGATGGTGCTGGGGAAGGGAAGAAGGTGATTCCACCATTTCTATTCAACTGAGTCATGGACCCCATAAATGGAGTTTGGGGTAAGGAATGAAGTCACCACATACCCCATTTCTTCCTGTTTCCCAGGTTTTCCTGTCCCCATATGTTTCTTGTCCCCTTGTCTGCATGAGAGAAGTATGTTTCCTTTGCACTCCCAAGGGGCTTGATGAAAACCTCATACTGTCTGCTGTTCAGGACACTGGAGCAAGAGAGACCAGAGATTTCTCTGCATCTTGGTGCCAGACCCAACCAGTGACTGTGAGATGTTCTTGTCTCAGGGGTAAATCACTTCTCCTGCTAGCCTACCTTGAAGAGTGGATATTTTTGTTATGTGGGAGCATCATTGCTGTGTGGTAGAGTGATGGTGAGGCACACAGAAGCAGGTAGAGATGAAGTGCCTGGTGGGTGAGCCAATACCCAGGGCACGGGCTCCAGGACTTGTGTTGCCTGATCCAGCTGTCTCATCATCTGGATCTTCCCATCTTTCTATCCTTTCTCAGGGTACTTCGGATACCTGTGTACATCCCATACTGTCACAAAGAGCAGGGGACAAATGAGGTGGGGAAGGGAGCAAAGACAGAGAAAGGTAGAGGTGATCCCTGGAGGCTGTTTTCTATTCTCTTCCCTATTCTTTCTTGTTCCACATGAGGTTACGTTTCCTTATTTTACCCTACAGTTAACTTCAGAGACCTGGTAATCCATATGACCCCACAGCTATGCCTCATGGCCCAAAGGTCAAGATTTCATTTCCACCATCCTTTTCCTCAATGTGAAGGGCTGTTGAGTGAGTACCCTTAGGGCACAATACTAGGGAAGTATAAAATTGTCATCTTCCAAATGGGAAGCTGCTGGTTCCATTGTGGGGAAGGGTAAGAGATGGAATCCCATTGGCATTCTGCCACTTATCTGGAAAGGGTCTTAGGCTCTGTGAGCCAGAGCTTGATCATCTGCAAGATGGGACTCACCATACTTCCTTCACACTGCTGTCCTGACAGGTAAATGGAATAAACCATATATTTTTATACCACTATCTTAGTCCATTTAGTGTTGCTATAAAGGAATATCTGAGGCTGCACAACTTATAAAAAGAAAAACTTTATGTGGCTAACAATTCTGATGGTTGGAAAGTTTAAGATTGGGCATCTGCTTCTGATGAGGGCCTCAGGAAGCTTCCACTCACGATGAAGGCCAAGGGGAGCTGGCTTGTGCAGAGACCACATAGCAAAAGATGGGAAAGAGAGATGAGAGGTACTAGGCTCTTTTCAACAACAAGCTCTTGTGGGAACTAATAGAGCAAGGACTCACTCATCACAGCAAGGATGGCACCAAGACTTTGATGAAGTATCCACCCCCATGACCCAAACACCTCCTGTTAAGTCCCACCTCCAACATTAGGGATCAGATGTCAACATGAGGTTTGGAGGAGTCAAACATCTAAATCGTAGCAAACACTTATTGAATTTATTTCTTCTGAAAATGTTTCTGAGATGTCTCTAATAAGGTAACTTTGGGGCTATTTGATATTTTGGCCACGCTGACATGACCATTCTTGCACACATGCCAGGGATTCTCTGCAGTGCAGATTTGAGAGAGCAGCAGTTGATGGGGCTGTGCTTGCTTCTCTCATATATGTTCTCCAGTGTCTCTGCAAAGCCAGTCTACCATTTTGTTCTCCTGCAGCAACATGTCATTCTTATGACTCCACAATTTCAATTTAAACAGGATACAGCATAAACACAAACTTACTCATCAGATTTTCTCATCAAACTCTAGGACTATTCAAGGACAGATTCTGAGGCATAAAGTGGGACTGTTATGTTTGTGTTTAGAAATGTACATGTGAAATATGCCATTTATGTGGAAATAGATGGAGAAAAATGAAAAGTATTCTAACATTACAGTGATAGGATATTACATCCACAAATATTAACATTGGGAAGCCCATTATTGCAAAAATCTAAAGAAACAAGTGCTCTCATCTTGTAGTTGGTTGGGATATTCATTAGTAAAGAGATTTTAACTTTCAACTAGACAGTATATATTAAAAATACTCACTTTTTTTTATTCTTTGGCAAAGAATAAACATTTGTGGAAATGTATCTTCCTGGCAAGTCATTATCACGCATGTGTCCCCACTGCTGAGGACTGAGCTGACCATTTCCCTAGCTGGTTTGCTACCTTCAGTCCCACCACACTTCCCGACCCTGAGTTATCCATCCTTCCAACCAAACAGGAGAATCTGTCTCATGGCTGGATGCCGCGCCTTGATGAACCATATAGAGAGCTTCTCCAAACATTGATATAGTGCAATGCTCAGGTTCCTACCCCCAGAGGCACCTGTAGAACTCTGACCTCATCGCTATCCAAGAGAAATCTCTCTCCTCTTTTCTCTGTGTCCTTAGAACCCTTCCACTTCCTGCCAGGTACAAGTAGTCCAATCCTTTCCTTAAGTTTAAGTTTCCACACAGGATGAAGCAAACACTGCTTCTGCTTCCAGCCTTGCTATAAACCTTCCCTGAGACACGGGGAAAGAGGCCCAAGCCTGGTTTTCTGCTGGAAACGCAGGAAGGGTAAACACAAGGAGAACAGATATTAAACTCCTTAACAGTATATGTCCTCATACTAAAGATCTGCCACCAGCAATTCAAGGTGCCCAGGCTGTCAGGTTCTGGCAGTAAGCCTGGTTCTGGCACTGAGCTTGCTGAGCAAGTTTTTTGCCATCCAGCTGTGTGGTTAGGAGCACGTGCTTTGTTAGTCACAGACATCCATGAAGAAGAGAGGATACTGGTACCTCACTAGCAGGACTGTCATGAGATCAAATTCAGACGCTAACATAAAGAAACTAGAGCTAGGGCCCTCTAAACACTTTGCTCCATAAGTAGGAGCTATCGTTCCTCCCTGAAGCAAAAAACTCATCTATTAATTAGACCTGCCCCCACAGCCAGGGCTTCTTAACCAGGATGCACATAAGAGTCACCTTGATGTGCCTTTTCTAAACCCTCAGCTGAAACTCCCTGGTTGGTAGAAATAGGACTTCTGCACAAAGGGCATTCAAGTCATTAAGCTGTAATAATATGGGCCTCAGAAAATAGATACATCAATGTGGTGCCAACAGTATATTTGAAAGTCTGTTTCCCCTTTATTTCACCAACAGTAGGCATTACCAGCTTTTGTCCTTTTTTTGTCTTACCTGCTCATTTTCCTTAGACTTGCCTCATTGGAAATGTCATGTCAGAAGGTAAATAAAACTTACATATCCAAAGGCTACACCCCTAAGTTTGCCAGATGTTGCAAATAAAAATATGAGATGCCCAGTTGAATTCAAATAAAATAATATTGCATGCCACATCCAGAGTCACATATCCAATACTGTGTGTGTGTGTATGTGTGTGTGTGTGTGTGTGTGTGTGTGTGTGTGTGTATCTACCTATCTTACCTATCTATCTAAATAGAGGGGTTGGGAAGAGACTGATTTATTTTCAGGAATTGGCTAGCATGATCACGATAGCTGGAAGGCCCAAATTTGCAGGGTGTGTTTGCAGAATGCAGACCAAGGAAGAACTAATGTTGCAGTTTAATTCCAAAGGCCATTTACCAGCAAACTTCCCTTTGCTTCAGGGGAGGTCAGTCTTTTTTTTTCTGTGCAGACTTCCAGTGGATTAGATGAAGCCTATCCACAGTATAGATAATAATCTGCTTTACACAATGTCCAGAAATTTAAATTTTAATCTCATTCAAAAACATCCTCAAAGAAACATCCAGAATAATGTTTGATGAGCTATCTGTGTACTTTAGCTCATCAAACCTCACTTTAGCCCAGCCAACCTGATATATAAATATAACCATCACACACTAAAATATTATTCATTATTTATCTGGAATAAAATATAAGTGAGTATCTTCTATTTTATCTGGCTACCCTACCTATGGAGGACTCTGTGTCCAACTAAGGTGTTCCAGGCAAAACCCTAGCTGAGCTCCCAGGAGATACCAGCACAGTCATCATCCATGTGAGTGAGCCTCTTGGATGTCCCAGATGTGTGGACCACACAGCCCCAGGCGACAGATACCCCATGAAGCAGAAAATACCTAGCTCAGCCCAGTCAATACACAGAATCCTGAGCGATAACAAATGGCTGTTTTTGGGGATATTGGTTAAGGAGAAATAGATATCCAAAACATTAGGGTTTTGGTGAGCTTTCTCACTTTTTCTGTATTCTATTATTGAATAAGAAAGGGATTCTCTTATTCTTAAAGGCTTGGTGGAACTTAGTTATAATTTTGACTATAATGTGAGTATTAGTTTATATGTGGATAGAGATTTGTGGACATGTCATTGATTCCTACTTGAAGAGATTTCCAATGGAAATTTTTACATTGTATAATTTTTCCACTATTATTTGAATTGGAACTTAATACCATAAGATGAGCCTCTACTACAGTCACATGAATTAAAGTACTGAGAGTGTGTTGCTATAAACCACTTCATAAGAAAAACCTCAGAGGTTGGCTTAATGAGTAATCATTCCAAACACAGGGTATTTCTTCATATTCACTAGTGTTTCAGGAAAGTGTCCTGAAATACTTTCTCCTGCTACAGGGATAGCCCTTGGCAAGGAAGTCAGTTTTCTTGAACACACATAAACAGGACTCCTTTAGGAGACATCAGACTGCTATGCATTGCAATTCTTGGCATTTGTGACTGTCCCAATGCAGCACTGCTGGGTGGATACTGTCGATTCTGGGGCTCATTTGTAGCCCATGTGACAGCAAATCTAAGTCACATTCTGTAATGTGACTTTTATAAGAAATAAAGCCCTTGTAGTTTTAAAAATTATATATCTTATTTGGTTTAGTGCTAAGACTTGGAGCAGTGGATTACTTGGGGTGGGAGGCCTTAAATATTCAAGCATTGTAAAGCAAGACCATAGGAATAGTTGAGGAGCCAGCAAGGCACAGAAAGAAGACTAGGCCTGTGGGCCTATTGTAAGATCCCCTCCTGTTGGCAGAGTAGAGTGAGTACCTCTGAAAGGTAGCTTACTACCAAGAATTTTGAAGGAAGGACTACAGCTGAGCAGCATATTTCTCCTGCCAAAGGAGTGTGCACAGAGGCTAGAAATGTTTTGGTTGTGAATGTCCATTCACATGGAATAAAATATTGGGATGGGGGATAAGGATATTGTCAAGACAAACCATTGTATGATTGAATTGATTAGGTTTTTGCCTACTAAATGACTATATTATTCCAAGCCTGCTTCCCTGAAATAACTAAGAGATATCTTAAATGGCATATTTTGGTGTTCCTAGGTTGTTTAGTCATATGATTATAAACAGTTTCTCAGTTTTCTGCCACAGATGCCTAACTGCCTAGCATGGTGTGTGAGTTGTACATGTTCTCCCCCTCAGGTCTAGCTCCTTGTCAAGAGCCTTAAGATACCTCCCTGGGTCTCTATGTCGTGAAGATACTCCCTCAAGTTTACTTTTAAAGCAAACAAAATTCCCGACAACACAGACTTTTGTCCTATTATCAAAAGAGGGCAGATTTCCACCAATTACCTGGGTCCCAGTCTAGTTCCTTTTATTAGTAAGCTTTCTCAGGTGGTGGTCTGAAGAGTGAAGGTTTTTTGCTTCCCAAGAAAGGCAAGAGGACAGAGGGCTGTGTGGAGGAGGCATTTCCAGTGTGGAGGAGGCATTTCCAGTGTTGAGGACAAGCCTGTACATCTTGGTTGCCATAGAAACCAGATGTCGTAAGGGTAACTGTGACAACTTTTCAATAGAGACCTACATGGCCTGGTGAAAAAAACAGGATTGTCTTCAGGTTTTTGAGACTCAGCTGAAGATGTAGGGCTGAACTGCCCTGGAGTGTGGGAAGACAAAAGATCCCAACCAAGCCTCCTTGTTCTTGCTTTGGGACTCGGTGCCCTGGCTGTCTGGTGAGAAAAAGAAGTGGGTCCCTCCTGGTCCCAGGGAGTGTGGTGTCCTGCTCCAAGGTGTCTCAGGGCTACTTCCCATGTAAGGAAGGGTTGTGGGAGGATGATACAGGCAAAGACTGAGCTTAGCATCCCATTCTGTATAATGGGGATAATTATGCTTACCCATAGAATTCCTGGAACTTACGGTGATAAAGAGGTACAAGACCATAGCCCTGTGGTTATTGTGGAATCAGAAATGTGTATGTAAATTGAGGCCTCTTTTTCTTCCTTTTCAGATTTGTTTTTAGGGGGTAGATAAGGAAAGAAGAAAAAGGCCCTGGTGAGAAACCCATTGTACCTTCTGGATATGATCACTACCCAATTTTATCAGTGTCATTGGTCACTAACCCAGTGCCTAGTATGGTACCAGGCACAGAGTTACTCCAAGAATGTACAATAATGACTGGATTCTCTTTCTCCCTGTGCAACTCTTCATGCATGTGACTGAACTTAATATTAAGTGTCTGAAGGAGGTTAGTTGTGAGGATCTGGGACGTGATGGGTGCTGAAGCTTCTACTCCAGATTTGAAGGGGAACAGTCCTCAAGAGACCCCTGGCACTTCCCTTGCTGGTGAGATATGATGCCTGATTCTAATGAGTTCATAGATATGAACAAAAGCATGTTGTGGAATAGCTCCTGTGAGGTTCACAATATAGTCCAGAAGATGAGAAACTACTCTTTGTAGTAAACTTGATTCCCATCTAAGAGATGCCTTACTTTATCATAAAGCAATGAATTGTTCGCTTGAGGATGGAACTTGGTGTTTAACATGTATTCGCAACAAATTTACATATATTTTCTGCCTTTATGAATACTAATCGGTGATGTACGTGTATTTCTCAGATGGGTGCTGAACTATACAGTTAGAAGGTTAGAAGATCTTCCTACCAATTTGTGATTATAGTATGCATTCTTCTATGGTTTCCATATTTTTTGTCTATTCTGTAATTAAATTTTCTATGAAGCCAGAAATTAATTAAGTGCTACCTAAAAATATTAAAATGTGAGGTACAATAATTTGGCATTTTCCAAATTACTACTTGCAATGTAGTTTTCCCTATTATAATGATATCCAGCTATGTCCTCTAAGATAACTAGATTTTTCTAAATACCATTATTATTTCCCAGGACATCACAATTTCAGTTCTGTAGTACCTGCCCTACCTACCTTTCCCACTGCCTTGCCCCCAGGTAAACACAGTATGTCTGTCACAATATATTACTTTACATGTCCAGAAATATATTTAAATGGAATCATAGAAGCGGTTTCTTTTTCTTAAATCAACACCTGGCTTTTTTCATTCACTCTACTTATTTTTATATTTACCTACTTTATTGCATTTATCTACTGATATAGTTCATTCTTTCTGATTGCTAAATACTATTCCAGTATACAACTATAGCAAACATTTCATTATCCATCCATTTGTCTATGGACATTTTGGTTTTTAATTTGAGGTTCTTGTAAATAAAGCTGCTATGAACATTTGTGAAGAAGTCTTTTTGGAAAAATATGTGTTATCTTTCAAGGGTCAATACTTAGGAGTTAAGTGCCTGGATCATGTGGTAGAGGTAAGATTAACATTGTAAGAAATGGCCAAACAGCCAAACTGTTTTCAAAGTGGTTGTACCATTTTTCATTCCAACCAGCAGTGTATGAGGGTTTTAGCTTCCAGAAAATTACCAGTGATTGGTATGATCAGTCTTTTAAATTTTGATCATTCTTCTGGAATGTAATAGTATCTCACTGTACTTTTTATTTTCTTTCCCTAATTATTAATGATGTTGAATATCTTTTCATGTGCTTATTTGGCATCTGTATATTTTCTGTAGTGGAGTGTCTTTTCAATTCTTCTGTCCATTTATTTATTGGAGTGTCTGTTTTCTTCTTAAGGAGTTTTGTGAGATTTTCTGTATTCTGGATATAAGTCCTTTGCCAGATAAATAGTTTCCATTTTCTCCCAGCCAAGGGCTTGTCAACGGTGTCTGTGGAAGAGCAAAGTTTTTAACTTTCAGGAAGTCTAATTTATTGATTTCTTCACCTACAGATTGTAGTTTTGTCTCACTAATGAAGTCTTTACTTAGCCCAAAGTCACAAGGATTTTCTCCTGTGTTTCTGGTAGAAGACTTACAGTTTTAGGTTATATATACATATATATACACACACACATATATGTGTATGTATATACACATATATACATACACATACATATAGATGTGTATATATACACACAAATATAGATATGCATATATATATACACACATATACATATATACATGTATGTGTATAATGTGTGTATATACCTATGTGTATACATATATATGTGTATACATACACATATGTATACATGTATATATATATGTGTGTATATATACATATATGTGATCCACTTTGAGTTGACTTTTGTATATAGTGTGATATTTGGATCACTGTTTGTATTTGTGAATATAGATAACCACTTCTCCCAGCACAATTTGTTGAAAAATACTCTTTTCTCCACTGAATTGCCTTTGCATCTTTGTCAAAAAACAATTATCCCTGTAGGTTTGGTCTGTTTTGGATTCCTTATTCTGTCTCTTTGATCAGTTTTTCTACCTTGATGCCAACAGTGCACTGTGTTGATTACTGTAGATTTGTAAAGAGTCTTGAAGTCAGGTAGTGTTTGTTCTCTAACTTTGTCCTTTTTTTCAAAGTTGTTTGTATCAGCTAGATCTATTAAACTTTCACATGAATGTTAGAATCAGCCTGTCAGTTTCCTTTTTGAAAGTTTGGTAAAAGTTTTATTGAATTTATATTAAATTTATAGATCAGATCCGGGAGAATGGATATATTAACAATACTAAGTCTTCTGATCCATGAACACAGAATGTCTGCCATTTATTTAAGTCTTCTTTAATTCTCTCAGCAGTGTTTTGTAATGTTCAGTGTACAGGTGTTGTACAATTGTGGATAGATTTTCTATAAATATTTCATACTTTTTGAAGCTACTGTAAATGTCATTATTTTTAAATACAATGCCTAATTATTATATTTTCTCTGAACTATTATATTTTCTCAGTAGCCAAATAATTAATAATAGCTGAATGTTTTTTTGGTTGAAAGCACAGCCTATTTTCTGATGGAAAAAGTATTTGAAAGATGTCTCAGAGATACTCTACAGGGGTCGTCTCCAGAAAAATTAATCATTAAAAGAGCATAGTTCAGTAGCTTTCTACTTTATATGTGTGCTAAAAATAAAACTGTTGAAATGCAAGGTTTGCAGGGATTTTTTTGTTTTCTTGTTTTTTGTTTTTTTTGACAGCATCTTGCTTTCTTGCCCAGGCTAAAATAAAGTGGTGTGCTCATGGCAGCCTTGACCTCCCAAGTTCAGGCAATACTCCTAAGAAGCTGGAATTTCAGGTGCATACCACCACACCTGACTAACTTTTTCTTTCTTTCTTTCTTTCTTTCTTTATTTTTTGTAGAGACAGAGTCTCATGTTTCCCAGGCTGATGTCAAACTCCTGGACTCAAGTGACCCTCCCACCTCAGCCTCCCAAAATGTTGAGATTACAGGCGTAAGTCACCACGCCTGGCCAGGTTCTAATTTTTTACCTGTCCACCCACCCACTCAGCAAATCTACATCAATGAATTCCTGAGATCTAGGATGGTGAGAGAGATCAAGCATGAATGTATGTGGGTATGTATGTATTATGAATGTATATATCACTGAAGCTGCCAGCAATGTTTATTGTAAGGGATAGTTGAGGTTAATTACCGTGCATCATATGAGTCCTATTTAGTTATAAGCATATATTAGGAATACAATCAGGGTGCTTATTCATTTTTTTTCCCAGCTTTTTTGGGCAAGCATGGTTACCATGATGACTCAGTGACCGCTGTGAGATTTGCTGGTACAAACTGAGCATTTATTATTTTTACCTGAATCACTTACAACTATGAGTTATCAAATGTTGCTTTTCTAATTCTGTTGTTCCTTCTAGAATTATTACTAAGCACCTGCATGTTCTCTCTCTCTCTGGTTATTCATAATCATTGATTATGAATAAACATTGGCCAATATCCTACTATTTTTCATGACTATATGCTTTTAATGTATTGGATAATTCAGTGCCCAGAACACACTTATGAGTTAAATACTCTTGCAAAATTCCATTTTACAGATGGAAAACTGAGGGATAGAGAGAATAAGGACTTTGCCTAAGACTGAACAGTTAGGTAGTGGGACAAGTTGGACTTATGTCCAGTGCATCATGCTCTAGAGCCTGGGAAAATGTGAAAGCTCTGTTGGTAGATGAAAGAAGCAATCTGCAAGCATGCATACTTTAGGAGCTCATTAAAAGTAATATTCACTATGTTAATATATTTATATGAAACCTGGACCTAGTAAGAAATGGGTGGATTGTGACTTTGGAAAGAACGTTCATGGCAATCCAGAGACAGAAGCCATAGGGCAATGGGATGATGAGTGGGAAGTGAAAAATTTTAACAGAGGATGTAGAAAACTCTTTTTGGTACTTCAAATATGGAGGAGAAGAAGGAAAAGGGAGGGAGAGACAGAGACAGGGAGATCTGTAGCTTGTAGCTGAATGGGCGATGAGGGGGGTCCAAGGAGGAATTTTTTTTTAAATCTTCAACTTCTTGAACTTGACCAAGTTAAAAGTTAATGTGAAAAAAGTTATTTCAGATTTAACCCTTGAAATTGCCCACATATTTATTTCCCTTATGCTTTTATATCACATTAGAGCTCATAAGGCACCTCCAAAGGAATAGAATGGGTTTTGAGTTCAATACATACGTAGTTATTACCTAATGAAAGAATAGACATTTTGTGTGAAGAAATGCTAGTAACTCTTGGATTTTCATCTCTCAGGGAGGCAGCAGATGGCTGAAATTCTGAAGTGATGTAGCTGCTTAGTGCACGATCTGAAAACCCCTGCACTGGTGATTTTGGGACAGGTCTAGAATATTCTAATAAATATATTAACATACCAAGAAGTCCAGGAGCAACCAGTGGGCAAACACGAAACCTCACATCCCTGGTGATGTCTCTGAGCTGAACAAGTAAGTTCAAAGACATGCCTGTCTTCCCAGTGTAGGAAACTAAATTTGGATTGGCTCAGAAGCATGACGTTGAACAGCTCTTACGAGGTTCTGATAACTCCCATGAAGTAGAGAGACTACTGTCTACAAAACTTTGAACTCAAGGCATATCACAGGGACATTTGCTTTCTTCAACTAGATGTCTGTGTTCTCATAAAGGGGGAGCAATGAGAAATGATTTTTCATAATGCCTGCCTTAGCACTGAGGCACAGCCATTGCCTAGTGCTGTGTCCCATTTAAAGGCCATTTAAGTTCCACTCAATGCCATATTCTCTCAAGAGGTTTCCTCATTTACCCATCAGACAGCTCTGTAAGGATGGTATCGTCAGTCCCATTTCACAGATAACTAAGCTCAGGCTCACAGAGCCTAAGACACCTCTCCAGGTAAGTGGCAGGATTTGAATGAAATTCCATCCCTCACCCTCCCTAGAGGACCCTGAGTAGCCTCCCTTTTAGAAGATGGGTTTTGGGCTTGAGAAATGGTGAGATTCCACCCTCCTGCTATTGTGACCCCATGAGTTTACTCAACAACTTTTCTGGGTGAAAATGACAGAGGTGAGATCCCATCCTTTGTGTCAAGAGACCTGTGTGTAGGGATACATGAATTGGCTGATGCCTAAAGTGGTGAGTGGGCTCAGGCAGAAGCTCAAGTGTGGGCCTTGAGACAGATGAGTGTATATATGTATATATCTATACCTATATCTATATCTGTATCTTTCTATCTGTATATATATGGGAGTTTATTTATTTTTTGGACAGAGTCTTGCTCTGTCACCCAGGCTGGAGTGCAGTGGCGCAATCTTGGCTCACTGCAGCCTCCGCCTCCTGGGTTCAAGCGATTCTCCTGCCTCAGCCTCCTGAGTAGCTGGGACTACAGGCGCACGCCACCATGCCCATCTAATTTTTATATTTTTAGTAGAGACGGGGTTTCACCATGTTGGTCAGGATGGTCTCAATCTCCTGACCTCATGATCCACCCACCTCGGCCTCCCGAAGTGCTGGGATTACAGGCATGAGCCACCGCACCCAGCTGGGAGTTTATTAAGTATTAATTTACACAGTTACAAGGTCCCACAATAGGCTGTCTGCAAGCTGAGGAGCAAGGAGAGCCAATCTGAGTCCCAAAACTGAAGAACTTGGAGTCTAGTGTTCAAGAGCAGGAAGCATCCAGCATGGAAGAAAGATGTATGCTGGAAGGCTAGGCCTGTCTCTTTTTCACATTTTTCTGCCTGCTTTATATTCGCTGGAAGCAGATTAGATTGTGCCCACCAGATAAAGAGTGGATCTGCCTTCCCCAGCCCACTGACTCAGATGTTAATCTCTTTTGGCAACACCCATACAGACACACCCAGGATGCATATTTTGTATCCTTCAATCCAATCAGGTTGACAGTGTTAACCATCACAACTACTTTAGGCAAATGCACTCTATATTTTATCTCCTTTAATCTCAACAGCTATTCAAGTTACCCATAAGAATAACCACTGAATTATGACCATTATTCAGATCAGGGTACTTTATGGGAGTTTCTGTAGATCAGGGAGATACCTTTGTTGTGTCTTGATTAGCAGGTAATTCTGAATTATTCTGAAGTTTTCCCCAGTTTGTCTATGTGCATCCTGGGCTTGGAATGATCTAATCTCCTTGGGCACTGCCATTACATGTTCCAAGGCAGTTAAACATTTTTTTTAAAAAAGTTATGATCCATGTGGTTTTAAGTCAGAAGATTATTTAAACTGAAAAATTCTAAATAAAAAAAGGAAGAATTGTGTAAAAACTCTGGAAAAATCCTTGCAAACTAGAGCTGAGATATTGGGTTAGAATTCATGCTTTGTAAAGCACACTAACAAAGAGTTTTACAAATAATTTCAACCGATGTCAATTAGATATGTGAACAATAAACATACGAACTATGCCAAAACCACAAAAACTAGTAAGATGCAAGTATAAATCCTGAAAAGAATATTAAGTGGAAAAGATAGGTTGCAAAAGAAGATGAGGATGTGATTCGACCCTTGGAACAGACTTACGTGTGTGTGTAGGTGAACATATTTGTGTGCATCTCACCTTTGGAGACAGATTTCACAGTATACACCATTCTATGCACAGCAGACACCTAGGAGTCAGGGGTTGTGAGCTGGTCCAGTGAGAGATACAGGTTAATTTCAATTCATAAATGTGTTTTGTATATTGTTTTACATTTTATATTCAGGCAAAGTATTTTGATGAAATATTAAAAACAATATGTTGTGAACATACTGACAAGAGTATGGTGCACATACATTCCTTTAAGCATTCATTTATTCAGTTTCCTGGGGAAATAAAGTAGATTTTTAAAAAACAAACTGACTACACACATGTGTGTATGTGTGTGTTCTAGCTCCTCTACCTCTACCACCTCAAATACAGTTCACAATTGCAGCATTATCCTCAGCTCAGACTGACGCTGTACTTCCAATCTCAGCTTTAGATATCCCCGAAAATGTCCTTTTTTATAACCCAGAAAAATGATGGACACAAAGGGATTCCTGTAGGCACGTCAAAAATTCCAGAAAACTGGCCAATCCCATTAATCAACCTCCCAACCTCAATCCCTCCCTTTCCCCTGTTGAGCTCACCAGTCAGCTCTCAGAGTTGCAATCCTGGCTCTGGCCACTAGGAGATATCACAGCCATCTTCACATTTTTTTTTTTTTTTAATGAAAAGGAGTACATTTTACAAAGAATAACAGATGTTATAACATGGTTTGTTCACGGAGATACCAGTTCTGTTTGGAGTATTCGTGTATATATTAAAGCGGTTCCATTTGATATCAACCCCAAATCTACCATTGCGTTCGTTGATCCATCTCTTCCCTTCTCAGTGTAGGTTGAGGTTTCCACACTATAGGAGGGTCCCTTCCAGAGAGCAGGGCATTCACTCTCCATTATCCCACCCCTGTACAGGCTTCCTAGACGTTCTGCCACCGTCTCCTACTCATCCCCTCTCCAGGACACTATAGGCACAGCCACCCAGACCTGCCCCTTGTGCCCTCATCCTCTCTCATTCACCTCTCACCTACCCTGATGCTCCCCTAAGATTCTGTCTTCCAGCAACAGCCAAGGAGTGTTAGACCTATCTGGTGTTTCATCCTATAGATGCCTCCAGTATATGTATTTACAGTCTTCTTTTACACTTACATTTTTTTGACAGAATGAATCATTCTGTAAGCTGTGGTTTAAGGGAAGTATTGTATTTTTTGCTCCTTGCAGACATGTCCTTGCAGGAGAGTTTGATAATGGTGGTACGATGATGCGCCCTCGTGACAGAAGCTTTAACTACAGCTTGAACATCGGTGAGCAGGAAGGTGGGAGGGAGGGGCTGTGGCCCATGTACACCCTACAGAGCTTTCTGGAACTCTGGATTGAAAAAGGAGGCATTCCAGGTTAAAGGGGTACAGAAGGCCACTAGATAGTTCAGCCTCTTTCTATGCCGAACAGAAAGCTGTATGTGAGAATAACAGAAAAATCATTTTAATTTCTGTAGAGAAGAAAATATACTGTCTACATTGTTCAACACAATAGCTACTGGCAACTGTGGCAGTTGAACACCTGAAACATGATGAATGTGACTGAGGAACTGAACTTTTAGTTTCATGTAAGTTTAAACAACTTAAATTTAAATGGCCATATGTGGACAATACCTACTATATTGAACAGCAGTGGCTCAACACATTTTTCTGAACCTTGCTTTCTTCACTTAACAATATATGCTAGAAATCATTACGAAGGAGTAGAAGGACGAGTTCTCATTGCTTGTTTTACCTACATAGAACTCTGGGATGTAGATGTACCTTGGATTATTTAATCAGTTCCTTATGGTGGACATCTGTCTCATTTCTAGTCTCGTCCTGTTATGAATTGTTCTACCATGAATGGCCTTGTGTTTACGCCTTTTGTCTTTTTTAATTGTATCTTTGGGAGTACATTTGTAGAGATTGCTGGCCCTAGAAGAAAATATTATCTGTGCTGTATAAAATAAAAGATTTGAAACAGAGACGATCTGGAAACATAGCGACAAGCAGTGAATGTTGTTCTTTCTGATTATTCTTTTGATTCCGTGTACTTTCTGGTCTCCTATTTCATTCTAGTGTGACATGTGAATGAATTCATTGAGCCCCAGCAAGAAGGAATATTAAAGAAGAGCAAAGAATAGTAGCTGGACAGAAGATGGGGGTCACTGAACTTGTATCCTAGTTGCCAGACCAGTAAACTGACCACAGGACCTGGGGTGAGTCCTGTTCTTTTGTTGGCTTCTAGTCTAACACAGAAGGATATTCAATATAGGAACAGTAGTTAGCTGTGTGGGCTTTGGCGTGAGAAGGGCTTGTATTTGAGTCTGGGAACTATCACTTGCTGGTTGCATAATCTAGAGTAAATAATATATCTACCATGTATCCTATAATTGTTGGCATTTTTATTATTGTCTATTTTATTATTATTATTGCACCATTCATCCAAAGGGTGAATGATAGGAGTCAGGATTACACCGTCGAGTATTGCAGTGTTCCATGAAACATTGTTTTTATAGCTGATGGAGTCTTTGACATACAGATTAAAGAATGTCTGTAGAAAGCTCATGAACAGACCCATATATATATATATATATATGACATTTAATATGCAGTATATATATGGTATTTTCAATCAGATGCATTGTTCAAAAATTGGAGTTGAGTTAGCTGGTAAAGTTCATTAAAAGGCAAAGTTAGATTAATATCTTGTCATTTAATCAGAATGATTCATCCACATATTAGTACTTTATATAAAAGTTCAGATAAAAGTAGAAATGAAAATAGAAACCCAGAATACCAAATTCCATATATAGTGTGATGACGGTATGTTTATCCATTACATTTGCTTATATATATGTACAAAAAAAACCAGTTAAAATAGAATGATGTAAATTTCAATAAGGATAGGAATACTGATGGTAAAAGAAAAACTTCAGCCAGATTAAATTTAAAGGAGTTTCAGCAATGAACAATTGATGAATCAGGCGACACCCAGAATAACAGGAGATTCATGGAGACTCCAGCATAGCCACATGGTGGGAAAAGATTTATAGACAAAAAAAGGGAAATTATGTACAGAAATTGGAAGTGAGGTACAGAATGACTGGATTGATGACAGCTTGGCATTTGCCTTATTTGAGCACAGTTTGAACACTCAGCAGTATACGAATGGCTAAAGTATGGCCTCTGGGATTGGCTAAGACTTAACTATTGTTAACAGGCACATACTCCTAAGTTATGTTTTCAATTTTGTCTGACTATTAAGCTAGGTTACCGTTGATCCACAAGGACTCAAATATAGAAGTAGTCCTTCTCAGGTCATATTTCATTTGCTTTAGCACTGGGTATTAATATTTTTTAATTTCTACACTTGACTCAGTATTAAACATTTGCAAGGACAAGCATGGAATACATTTATGATAAAAGTGTAGCTCCTAAAATATGTTACTTAAGAAATATTTCCAAGAAAAACATAGCCATAAAAGTAATCCAGGTTAATCTTACACCTACTTTAGTTTTTCTTTAACCCCAGGTCCTACAGGCTCCCATCTGGCAGTAGATTTATGCCTTCCTCCTGAAGTCACATTCTTTTTTTTTTTTTTTTTTTTTTGTACTTTAGGTTCTGGGGTACATGTGCAGATCATGCAGGGTTGTTGCATAGGTGCATACATAACCAGGTGATTTGCTGCCTCCATTCCCCCTTCATCTATATCTGGCATTTCTCCCCAGGTTATCTCTCCCCGCCCTACATTGTCCCTCCCCTAGCCCCTCCCAACTGACCCCAGTGTGTGATGCTCCACTCCCTGAGTCCACATGTTCTCATTGTTCAACACCTGCCTATGAGTAAGAACACGTGGAGTTTGGTTTTCTGTTCTTGTGTCAGTTTGCTGAGAATCATGGCCTCCAGATTCATCCAAGTCACTAACAAATGACACGAACTCATCGTTTTTTATGGCTACATAGTATTCCATGTTGTATATGTGCCACATTTTCCTTCTTCAGTCTATCATCAATGGGCATTTGGGTTGGTTCCAGGTCTTTGCTATTGTACACAGTGAACATACGTGTGCATGTGTCTTTATAATAGAACGATTTATAGTCCTTTGTGTATATACCAGTAATGGGATTGCTGGGTCAAATGGAATTTCTATTTCTAGATCCTTGAGGAATCGCCACACTGTCTTCCATAATGGTTGAACTAATTTACACTCCCACCAACAGTGTAAGAGTGTTCCCGTTTCTCCACATCTTCTCCAGCATCTGTTGTCTCCAGATTTTTTAATGATCGCCATTCTAACTGGCGTGAGATGATACCCCAGTGTGGTTTTGATTTGCATTTCTCTAATGACCAGTGATGATGAGCATTTTTGAATATGTTTGTTGGCCTCATATATGTCTTCTTTTGAGAAGTATCTGTGCATATCCTTCACCCACTTTTGAATGGGTTTGTTTGTTTTTTTCTTATATATCTGTTTTAGTTATTTGTAGATTCTGGATATTATTAGCCCTTTGTCAGATGGGTAGATTGCAAACATTTTTTCCCATTCTGTTGGTTGCCGGTTCACTCTAATGATTGTTTCTTTTGCTATACAGAAGCTCTGAAGTTTAATTAGATCCCATTTGTCTATCTTGG
Source organism: Aotus nancymaae (assembly GCF_030222135.1). Classification (NCBI taxonomy): domain Eukaryota; kingdom Metazoa; phylum Chordata; class Mammalia; order Primates; family Aotidae; genus Aotus; species Aotus nancymaae. The sequence continues at coordinate 44,345,743 of NW_026988415.1, read as the reverse complement.
CTTTTGTTTTCATTGCTTTTGATGTTTTAATCATGAAGTCCTTGCCTAGCCCTATGTCCTGGATGGTTTTGCCTAGGTTTTCTTCTAGCATTTTTATGGTGTTAGGTTTTATGTTTAAATCTTTAATCCATCTGGAGTTAATTTTAGTGAAAAGTGACAGGAAGGGGTCCAGTTTCTGCTTTCTGCACATTGCTAACCAGTTTTCCCATCACTATTTATTAAACATGGAGGCCTTTCCCCATTGTTTGTTTTTGTCAGGTTTGTCAAAGATCAGATGGTTGTAGATGTGTGGCGTTGCCTCCAAGGCCTCTGTTCTGTTCCATTGGTCTATGTCTCTGTTTTGGTACCAGTACCATGCTGTTTTGATTACTGTAGCCTTGTAGTATAGTTTGAAATCAGGTAGCATGATGCCTCTGGCTTTGTTCCTTTTGCTTAGGGTTCTCTTGGCTTTGTGGGCTCTCTTTTGGTTCCATATGAAGTCTAAGGTGGTTTTTTCCAGTTCTGTGAAGAAGGTCTTTGATAGCTTGATGGGGATAGCATTGAATCTGTACATTACTTTGGGCAGTATGGCCATTTTCATGATATTGATTCTTCCTAACCATGAGCATGGAATGTTTCTCCATCTGTTTGTGTCCTCTCTTATTTCTTTGAGCAGTGGTTTGTAGTTCTCCTTGAAGAGGTCCTTTACATCCTTTGTTCGTTGTATTCCTAGGTATTTATTCTCTTTGTAGCAATTGTGAATGGGAGTTCACTTATGATTTGGCTGTTAGTCTGTTATTGGTGTATAGAAATGCTTGTGATTTCTGCACATTGATTTTGTATCCTGAGACTTTGCTGAAATTGCTTATCAGTTCAAGGAGATTTTGGGCTGAGATGTTAGGGTCTTCTAAATATACAAGCATGTTGTCTGCAAATAGAGACAATTTGACTTCCTCCTTTCCTAATCGAATACACTTTATTTTTATTTCTTCCCTAATTGCTCTGGCTAGAACTCCCAATACTATATTGAATAGTAGTGGTGAGAGAGGACATCTTTGTCTAGTACTGGATTTCAAAGGGAATGCTTCCAGATTTTTTCCACTCAATATGATATTGGCTGTAGGTTTGTTGTAAATAGCTTTTATTATTTTGAGATATGTTCCTTCGATACCTAGTTTATTGAGAGTTTTTAGCATAAAGGGCTGTTGAATTTTGTCAAAGGCCTTCTCTGCATCTATTGAGATAATCATGTGGTTTTTGTCTTTGGTTCTGTTTATGTGGTGGATTACATTTATAGACTTGCTTATGTTGAACCAGCCTTGCATCCCTGGGATGAAGTCTACTTGATCATGATGGATAAGTTTTTTGGTGTGCTGTTGCAATTGGTTTGCCAGTATTTTATTGAAGATTTTTGCATGAATGTTCATCATGGATAATGGCCTGAAGTTTTCTTTTTTTGTTGAGTCTCTGCTGGGTTTTAGTATCAGGATGATGTTGGTCTCATAAAATGATTTGGGAAGAATTCCCTCCTTTTATATTGTTTGGAATAGTTTCAGAAGGAATGGTAACACCTCCTCCTTGTACATCTGGTAGAATTCGGCTGTGAACCTGTCTGGACCTGGACTTTTTTAGATTGGTAGGCTATTAATTGCTGCCTCAACTTCAGCCCTTGTTATTGGTCTGTTCAGGGTTTCAACTTCTTCCTGATTTAGGCTTGGGAGGGTGCAAGTGTCCAGGAATTTATCCATTTCTTCCAGGTTTACTGGTTTATGTGCATAGAGTTGTTTGTAGTAATCCCTGATTGTAGTTTGTATTTCTGTGGAATTGGTGGTGATATCCCCTTTTACATTTTTTATTTCATCTATTTGATTTTTCTCCCTTTTCTTTTTTATTTATCTGGCTAGCGGCCTGTCTATTTCGTTGATCTTTTCAAAAGACCAGCTCCTGGATTTATTGATTTTTTGAAGGGGTTTGAATGGTCTCTATCTCCTTCAGTTTTGCTCTGATTTTAGTTATTTCTTGTCTTCTGCTAGCTTTTGAGTTTTTTTGATCTTGCTTCTCTAGCTCTTTCAATTTTTATGATAGGGTTTCGATTTTAGATCTTTCCTCGCTTCTCTGGTGGGGATTTATTGCTATAAATTTCCCTCCAGGCACTGCTTTAAATGTGTCCCAGAGATTCTGGTATGTTGTGTCTTTGTTCTCATTGGTTTAAAAGAACATCTTTATTTCTGTCTTCATTTCGTTGTTTATCCACTCAACATTCAGGAGCAGGTTGTTCAGTTTCCATGAAGTTGTGCGGTTCTGAGATAGTTTCTTAATTCTGAGTTCTAATTTGATTGCCCTGTACTCTGAGAGACTGTTTGTTATGATTTCCATTCTTTTGCATTTGCTGAGGAGTGATTTACTTCTGATGATGTGGTCAATTTTAGAGTAGGTGCAATGTGGTACTGAGAAGAATGTATGTTCTGTGGATTTGGGGTGGAGATATCTGTAGATGTCTATTAGGTCTGCTTGGTCCAGATCTGAGTTCAAGTCCTGGATATCCTTGTTAATTTTCTGTCTCATTGATCTGTCTAATATTGACAGTGGAGTGTTAAAGTCTCTTGCTATTATTGTGTGGGTGTCTAAGTTGTTATAGGTCGTGAAGAACTTGCTTTATGTACCTGGGTGCTCTTGTATTGGGTGTGTATATATTTAGAATCGTTAACTCTTCTCAATGCATTGATCCTTTTACTATTATGTAATGCCCTTCTTTGTCTCTTTTGATCTTTGTTGGTTTAAAGTCCATTTTATCAGAGACTAGGATTGCAACTCCTGCCTTTTTTTGCTCTCCATTCGCTTGATAAATCTTCCTCCAGCCCTTTATTTTGAGCCTATGTATGTCCTTGCACATGAGATGGGTTTCCTGAATACAGCACACCTATGGGTCTTGACTTTTTATCCAATTTGCCAGTCTGTGTCTTCTGATTGGGGCATTTAGCCCATTTACATTCAAGGTTAATATTGTTATATGTGAATTTGATCCTGCCATTTTGATGCTAGCTGGCTGTTTTGCCCATTAGTTGACATATTTTTTTCACTGTGTCAATGGTATTTACCATTTGGTACATTTTTGCAGTGGCTGGTACTGGTTGTTCCTTTCCTTGTTTAGTGTTTCTTTCAGGAGCTCTTGTAAGGCAGGCCTGGTGGTGATGAAATCTCTCAGCAGTTGCTGGTACACAAAGGATTTTCTTTCTCCTTCACTTATGAAGCTTAGTTTGGCTGGATATGACATTCTAGGTTGAAAGTTCTTTTCTTTAAGGATATTGAATATTGGCCCCCACTCTCTTCTGGCTTGTAGGGTTTCTGCAGAGAGATCTGCTGTGAGTCCGATGGGCTTCCCTTTGTGGGTAACCAGACCTTTCTCTCTTGCTGCCCTTAGCATTTTTTCCTTCATTTCAACTTCGGTGAATCTGACAATTATGTGCCTTGGGGTTACTCTTCTTGAGGAATATCTTTGTGGTGTTCTCTGTATTTCCTGGACTTGAATGGTGGCCTGCCTTGCTAGGTTGGTGAAGTTCTCCTGGATGGTATCCTGAAGAGTATTTTCCAGCTTGGATTCATTCTCTCCGTCACGTTCAGGTAAACCTATCAAACGTAGATTAGGTCTTTTCACATAATCCCATATTTCTTGGAGGCTTTGTTCATTTCTTTTCACTCTTTTTTCTCTATTCTTGCCTTCTTGTTTTATTTCATTGTGTTAATCTTTAATCTCTGATATCCTTTCTTCTGCTTGGTCGATTCAGCAATTGAAACTTGTGTATGCTTCGCAAAGTTCTCGTGCTGTGTTTTTCAGCTCCATCAAGTCATTTGTATTCTTCTCTAAGCTGTTTATTTTAGTTAGCATCTCATCTAACCCTTTTCTAGGTTCTTAGTTTCTTTGCATTGGGTTAGCACATGTTCTTTTAGCTCTGAGAAGTTTGTTATTACCCACCTTCTGAAGCCTGTTTCTGTCAATTCATCAGATTCATTCTCCATCCATCTTTGACCCCTAGCTGGTGAGGAGTTGTGATCCCTTGGAGGAGCAGAAGTGTTCTGGTTTTTGTTGTTTTCATCCTTTTTGCACTGGTTTCTTCCCATCTTAGTGGCTTTATCTACCTGTGCTCTTTGTAGTTGGTGGCTTTCAGGTGGGTTCTCTGAGTGGACGTCCTTTTGTTGATGTTGAATCTATTTCTTTCTGTTTCTTAGTTTTCCTTCTAACAGGCCCCTCTGCTGCAGGACTGCTGATGTCCACTCCAGACCCTGCTCACCTGGGGATCACCCACAGGGGCTGCAGAACAGTAAGGGTTGCTGCTGGTTTCTTCTTCTGTTATCTTCATCCCAGAAGGGTACCCGCCAGATGTCGGCCTGAGCTCTCCTTTATAAGGTGTCTCTTTGGGTATATGGGGGTTGGGGGGCTGCTTGAGGAGACAGTCTGTCCCTTATAGGGGCTCAAGTGCTGTGCTGGGAGCTCCATTGTTCCATGCAGAGCTGCTGGGCAGGTACCTTTAAGTCTGCTGCAGTGGAACTCATACTGCTTCTTTTGCCAGGTGCTCTAACCGAGGAAGGTCGGCTTTATTTATAAGTTCCTGACATGCTGCTGCCTTTTTTCAGAGATGCCCTACTCCACACAGAGTAGTCTAGTCACAGTCTGCTGGCAGAGTTGTTGCTGAGCTGCTGCAGGTTCTGCCCAGCTGCTGTGTGAACTGCCTTGGTAGTGGCACACTGCCTTGGTAGTGGTGGACGCCCTTTCCCCCACTGAGCTGGACCACCCTGGGTCCAGGTGTGCTTGCTATGAAACTCTCAATCCAGAGCATTTCAGATTGCTTGTTTTGTGGGGGTGGTATCCGCGAAGCCATATTGCCTGGCTCCCTGTCTCACCCCCTCCCTTTCAGTTGAATGGGCAGCTCTGTCTCCCAGGTGCTCCAGGCACCAGTTTAAACAGCTGCCTAGATATGTGTGAGTTTCTGTGTGCCAACCCACGGCACCAGCTTTGCTGAAAACTTGTGGTGCTTTTCGGCCTGGGAATCAATCACCTGGTTGTGGGCAGTGAAAACTTGTTTGGAAATGTGGTGAGCACTCACTCTCTGCTTTGTTATTGCTGGGAACTGCACTCCAGAGCTGTTCCTATTCTGCCATCTTGGGTCGAACCCAAAAGAGTTTTAATTCATATGCGTTAATTGATGATCTTGGGGACAGACACCATAGTGTAATGGGATAAAGAATCAGTGAAAAGTGGAGAGTGTTAACAAGGAATATATACAACTCTTTGTGGAACTTTGAATTTGAATGAGAAGAGAGAATCCAATGGGGGAGGACATACACACGCACACACATATACACACACACACACACACACACACACACACACAGAGAGAGAGAGAGAAAGCAGGAGAGGGAGAGGAGTGGTATCTCTGTCATGTGGTTGAATAGGTGATGAGAGGTCCAAGGAGGAATTTTTGAAAATCATCAAGTTTTTGAAACTTGATCAAATTTAAAAATTAATGAGAAAGAGCCATCTAATCTGAGATTTAAGCAATGAAGTCACCCATGTATTAATTTCCTTTCTTACCCAGTTAATTTGACTTTAGAGTTCATGAAGTACTTCCAATGGAATAGCATGAATTCTGGGCTCAATAAATATTTAGTTGTTAGCTAATTAAATCTGGACAATTGTGTGTTGTATTAGTCTACTCTCATGCTGCTAATAAAGACATAACTGAGACTAGATAATTTATAAGGGAAAGAGGTTTAATTGACTCACAGTTCCACATGGCTGGGGAGGCCTCACAATCATGGCAGAAGGCAAAACACATCTTATATGGTGGCAGACAAGAGAGCTTATGCAGGGGAACTCCCATTTATAAAACCATCAGATCTCGTTAGACTTATTCACTACTATGAGAACAGTATGGGGGAAACTGCCCTCATGATTCAGTTATCTCCACCTGGCCCCACATTTGACATGTGGAGATTATTACAATTCAAGGTGAGATTTGGGTGGGGAAACAGCCAAACTATATAATGTGTCAAAGACTTGCTAGTAACTATTGGATTTTTGTCTCTAAGGGAGGCAGCAGATGACCGAAAAAAAACCTCGAGTGATGTGGCTGAATACTGCATGATCTGAAGACTCTTCACTGAGGACTGCGGTATGGGTCCAAATTTTTCCTTAACAAAATTTAAAAAAAGAGCCCAAAACCATACTGACTGGTCCAGGAACAGCCATTAGGCAAACACAACTTTTTTCTCCCCTGATGTTAGCTATTTCTGAGCTCAACATGTGAGTTCAAAGAGATGCCTGTCTTTCCAGCATGGGGAACTGGATTTGGGTCACCTCAGGGGCATGATGTTGAAAAGCTCTTGTGAGTTTTTGATAATGCCCAGGAAGTACAGAAACAACTGTCTACAAATCTTTGAACTCAATTCATATCACAAGGTCATTTGCGTTCTTCAACTAGGTATCTGTTTTCTCATAACAAGAAACAATGAGAAATCATTTTTCACAATGCCTCCTTAGCCCTAAGGCTCAGCCATCCCCTAGTGCTGTGTCTCAACATTTAAAGGCCATTGAAGTCCCACTCTATGCCATATACTCTATACAGGTTTTCTCATTTACCTCTCAGGACAGCACTGTAAGGATGGTATGGTCAGTCCCATTTCATAGATGACAAAACTCAGACTTTCAGAGCCTAAGTCACTTCTCCAAATAGATGGTAGAATTGGAATGAGGTTTCATCCCTCATCCTCCATAGACAGCCCTGAGTAGCCTCCCTTTTAGAAGATGGGCTTCTAGGGCTTGAGAGATAGTCAGATTCTACTCCCCTGCTATTGTGGACCAATGTGTCCTCACTCCACAACCCCTCTGAGTGATGAAGATGATAAAGGAGATGAAATCCCACCATTTGTGCCAAGATACCTGGGTGTAGGGCCACACGAGTTAGTTGGCTGATCCTCAGAGAGGTGAGTGGGCTCAGGCAGAAGCTCAAGCACTGGCCTTGGGATAGGTGAGCTGGAGAGAAGGAAAGTAACATACACTAAACTACTGTAAGCAAATGTGCTTTATATTTTATCTCCTTTAATCTTAACTGCTATTCAAGATCACTTTGACCATTATTCAGATCAGGGCACTCTAGGAAAGTTTATGTAAATCAGGGAGAAAACTTTTTTCTCTCCAGATCAGCAGCTAACCCTAGAATTGCTTAAAGTATTTTTCTATTTTATCTTGATACTCTCAATGCTCTAATTTTTCTCAAGGCTGACAGCACACACCCCTTAAGGTGTTCTTCACCAGTATTTCTTTTTAAATTACAATCTGTTTATATTTTATTCATATTATTGAAGTTGAAAACAAATTCTAAATGAAAAAACACTAAGAATTCCTATTAAAAAAAGGGGAAAACATTTTCAAACTACATCTCAGATATTGGATTAGTATCCATAATTTATAGGGCAAACTCAGTAACAAAACAATTGACAACTAGTTTTGACATAGAATTCCAATAAATGTAGACACGAACAATAAACTTGTTGATTATGCTAAAGCTACAAGAACTAATAAGATGCTAATATAAATCCTCAGAAGAATTAAGTGGAAAAGACAAATTGCCAAAGGAGATGATTAATGTGATTACACTTTTTGGTAAAAAGATTATATGCATGTGTAGGTGAACATAGTCATGTGCACCTCATCCACAGGGACGTGTCTGGAAAGTGCACCATTTTGTGGACAACAGACAGTTTGGGTCAGGAGGTAGGAGTTGAACTAGTGAGAGTTGAAGATTAATTACAATTCATAAGTGTGCTTTTGTATATTGTTTGAAATTTAGTATTCAGGAATAAAAGTATTTTGATGAATATTTAGACACAGGACATACTTTTGAACAGATTAACAAAAGTAATATGTATACATTAATTTGAAATAGCTGTTGTTTTCTATTTAATGGTGAAAGAATTAGGTAAGTAGAAGGACACAAAACAAGTCTCAATACATTTTAAAAACTAAAATTATATCAAATATGTTCTCAGACAAAAATGGAATAAAACTAGAAATCAATAACAAGAGGAACCTGGGCAACTGTACAAATATGTGGAAATTAAACAAATAGCATGCTCCAGAATAACCATTGAGTCAAGAAAAAAAAAACTGAAGAAATCAAAAAGTTATTTGAAACAAATGAAAGTGGAAGCACAACATACCAAAACCTGTGGGATACACCAAAAGCAGTGCTAAGAGAAAAATCTATATCATCAATAGATGCCTACATCAAAAATGTAGAAAGATTCCAAATAATCAGTCTAACTGTGTACCTTAAGGAACTAAAAAAGCAAAAACCAAATCCAAAATTGGTAGTAGAAGAAATGAAACAGTAAAGGTTGGAGCCAAACTAAACAAAATGGAAACTAAAACAACACAGAGTTTTAATGAAATGAAAATTTGGATTTTTGAAAATATAACAAATTCATAAACCACCAGCTAAAATAACCAAGAAAAAAAAGAGAGAAGACACAAATAAACATCAGAAATGAAAAAGGAGACACTGCAACTGATACCATGGAAATACAAAAGATCATCAGAGACTATTATAAACAATTATATACTACCAAATTGGAAAGCCTAGAGGAAGTAGATAGATTCCTGGACATATACAGCCTACCTCGATTGAAGCAGGAAGAAATAGAATACCTGAACAGACCAATAGTAAGTAATGAACTTGAATCAGTAATAAAAATCTTCCAAAAGAGAAAAGCCCAGGCCTGGATGGTTTCTCTGATGAATTCTACCAAGCCTTCAAAGAAGAACTATCACAAGTTATATCCAAACTATTGAAAAAAATGGAAGTGAAGGGAATTCTCCCTAATTCATTTTATGAGGGCAGCATTACCATGATACCAAAAACCAGACAAGGACTCAACAAAAAAGAAAACTACAGGCCAATAACCCTGATGAAAATAGATGCAAAAATTCTCAACAAAATACTAGCAACCTGAATCCAACAGTACATCAAAAAGATAATATGCCATGATCAAGTGGGATTTAAACCAGGGAGACAAACATGGTTCAACATATGCAAATAAACAAACATAATATGTTACATCAACAAAATGAAGGACAAAAACCATATGATAATCTCAACCAGTCCATAAAAAGCATTTGATAAAATTCATCATCCCATCATGATAAAAGCTCTCAAGAAATTAGACATCAAAACAACATACCTCAAAATATATATATATATATATTTTTTTTTAGGAAAGAAAAAAAGAAAGAAGGAAGGAAGGAAGGAAGGAAAGAGAGAGAGAAGAAACACAAAACTACATATTCAGGGACAGACAAGTTCTTGGGTGGTGATTTTATTTTATTTTATTTATTTATTTATTTATTTATTTATTTTTATTTTTCGAAAGAAAGAAAGAAAAAGACTAAAGAAGAGGAGGAAAAAGGAAGAGAAAGAGAGAGAGAGAATGGGAGTATTGCTTTCTTGCCCAGGCTAGAATGCAGTTTAGTAATGGGTATTGAAAACCTCTTTTGTACCAATAATTATACTTGATGTAAACAGGAAGGAATAAGGGAAGAAAATAACAAACGAGCAGCCAACCAATATTTCATTTAAACCTATGAAATGCTATGCGATTACTGAGGAGTGATTTACTTCCAATTATGTAGTCACTTATGGAATAGGTGTGAGGTGGTAATGTATGTTTTATGTATTTGAAGTGGAGAGTTCTATAAATGTTTATTAAGTTTACTTGTTCTGGGTCTGAGTTCAAGTCCTGGATGTCCTTGTTAATTTTCTGTCTCGTTGATCTATAAAATCGTTAGCTCTTCTTGTTACATTGATCCTTTTGCCATTATGTAATGTCCTTCTTTGCCTCTTTTGCTCTTTGTTACTTTAAAGTCTACTTTATCAGAGGCGAGAATTGCATCTCTTGCTTTTTATTTGTTTATTTTTACTCTCTGATTGGTTGATAAATCTTCCTCCTTCTCTTTGTTTTGAGTCTTTGTGTATCGTTGCATGTGAGATGGGATGGGTCTGGATGCAGCATAGCAATGGGTTTTGGCTTTTTATCCAATTGGAATATATATAACTTTAATACTAGCATTTGATGCTAGCTGGCTGTTTTGCCCATTAGTCAGTGTAAATTTTTCGTTGTGTTAATGTTCTTTTCTTTTTGATATATTTTTGGAAAGGCTGATATTGGTTGTTCCTTTATATGTATAGTGCTTCTTTCAGAAGCTCTTGTAAAGCAGGCCTGGTGGTGGTGAACTCTCTAAGTACTTGTTTGTTCGCAAAGGATTTAATTTTTCCTTCGATTATAAAGCTTAGTTTGGCTGGATAGGAAATTCTGGGTTGAAAGTTCTTTTCTTTAAGGATGTTAAATATTGGTCCCCACTCTTTTCTGGCTTGTAGGGTTTCTGCTGAGAGATCTGCTGTAAGTCTGATAGGTTTCCCTTTATGGGTAACCTGACCTTTCTCTCTGGCTGCCCTTAGTATTTTCTCCTTCATTTCAACCCTAATAAATCTGGCGATTATGTGCCTTGGGGTTGGTCTTCTTGAAGAATATCTTTGTGGTGTTCTCTGTATTACCTGGAGTTGAATATTACCCTGCCTTGCCAGGTTGGGAAAGTTTTCCTGAATGATATCCTGAAGAGTATTTTCCAACTTGGATTCATTCTCTTCATCACATTCAGGTACACCTATCAAACGTAAATTAGGTCTTTTCACATAGTCCCATATTTCCTGGAGACTTTGCTCATTCCTTTTCATCCTTTTTTCTCCAATCTTGTCTTCTCGTTTCATTTCACTGAGCTGGTTCTCGACTTCTGATGTCCTTTCTTCTACTTGATCAATTCGACTGTTTAAACTTGTGCATGCTTCGCAAAGTTCTCGTGTTGTGTTTTTCAGCTCCATCAATTCACTTATATTCCTCTCTAAATTGTCCATTCTCGTTAACATTTCGTCAAACCTTTTTTCAAGGTTCTTAGTTTCTTTGCATTGGGTTAGAACAATATTAAAAGCCATATATGATAAACTCACAGTTAACATCATACTGAATGGGGAAAAGCTGAAACCATTTCATCTAAGAACTGGAACTGTAGCAGGAGCGGCTACGGGAAACAGATCTCTCGGACACTGAATACAGGAGGAAGGAGTTTATTCAGCTGGGAGCAAGGTGGCATAGTTGCCTAACAGCCAAGCTCCCCTAACAAAGGAAGCTTCCGTCTTTATATAGGCTTATACTTTAGATGTTACATGTGGAAGAATCTTAGCTTTATAGCTTAACATATGAAAAGGGCTTTGGTTTACAGTCTTAGGAATGAAAAGGGGAAGTTTACAGTCTTAGGAAAAAGGGAAAGTTGATCTGAGATGCCTAGATCTCCCTCTTCAGAACAGGGCAAGGGTCTTGTTTTTTTCACCTTCACCAATACTGTTCAAAATAGTACTGGAAAACCTAGTCAGAGCAATCAGGCAAGAGAAATAACAGATATCCAAGTCATCCGACTTGGATGAAAAAGAGGAACGAATCTTTACATATGTTCCTCTTTGCAAATGATATAATCTTATATCTAGAAAAACCTAATTACTCCATCAAAACCCTCTCATATTTGATAAATAAATTCAATAAAGTTGTAGGATAGAACATCAATATACAAAAATCAGTAGTGTTTATATACACCAATGATGAAATAGCTGAGAAAGAAATTAAAAAGGCATGCATACTTGAAATAGCTACAAAAAAACCCACCTAGGAATAAATGTAACCAAGTAGGTGAAAGACCTCTACAAGGAAAACTACAAAACACTGATGAAAGAAATTGATGAAAGATATCCTATACTCATGGGTTGGAAGAATTAATATAATTTAAATGATCATACTGCCAAAAGTAATTTGCAGATTCAATGCAATCCTTATCAAAGTACCAGTGACATTTTTCACAAAAATAGAAAAAAAAAATCCTAAAATTGATATGCAACCACAACGGAACCAAATAACCAAACCAATCCAGACCAAAAAGAACAAAGCCAGAGGCATCACACTACTTGACTTTAAAATATATTACAAGGCTACAGTAATCAAAACAGCATGGTGTTGGTATAAAAACAGACACATAGACCGATGAAATAGAATAGAGAACCCAGAAATAAATCCACATGTTTACAGACAAAACTGATTTTCTACAAAGGCAGCAAGAACATACATTGGGGAAAGGACATCCTCCACAATAAATGGTATTGGGAAAATTGGATATGCATATTCAGAAGAATGAAACTGCACCTCTGTCTCTCATCATATACAGAAATCAACTCAAGATCAATTAAAGACTTAAATGTAAGATCTTAAACTATAAAAGTACTAGACAAAAACCTGGGGAAAACACTTTAGTACGTTGGTCTAGGTAAGATCCAAAATTATAAAACTACTAGAAAAAAACCTGGGGGAAACACTTTAGTACATTGGTCTAGGCAAAGATTTTATGGCTAAGACCTTAAAAGCACAGGCAACAAAGCCAAAAATAGACAAATGACCAGTATGTGTGTCCACCACAGAGTCTAGAGCCTTCCCTCTGCAATACCTTGTCAACGTCAGTACTTTCTTCATTCCTCTGTAGCCTTTCTCACCTGCCTCTACTTGGGGAATGTAAATGACACTACATTTTGAGTGTCTGTAGAGCAATACTTAAGGCCTACATAGGCGCACACCCTTTGTGCTAGCATTTCCTTTTATGTATTTATCTTCAGGACTTAATGAAGAATGTTGATAAAGATCTGGTTACGAGGACTGCCATCCTGTTATTTCCCTTTTTTCCACTTTTGGGCTTGAATTTAGAAAAGGAGACCAAATGAGATGCAGTGGCACAAAGGAGCCAGAAGGAAGTAAAGGGAAATGTGGTTGTCAGCGCGCGTGCGCACACACACACACACACACACACACACTCCTACATCAACCAGATTCTGTTATCACAATACTACAATTCTCTCAACAAAGTTGTTGGACTCCAAGGGGACCCATTCAGCTCACCAGAACAAATAGCCATGGGAACTCTGCCCTGGACTACACCCACTACCAGTGCACAGACTTTGAAAAGATACCATCCACATCATGTAGATAATAGGGAATATTGGAACACTCTGAATAATATTGGTTTGTGAAAATTGATTATGTCACATCCACAGGATGAAATTCCAGAAGAGAGCAAAAATGAGTTATATTAAAACAATGGTGAGAGATTATTTTTTGCCTATCAGATTAGTAAAGATTCACATTATTTCTAATGTGGGCAGAAAGGAACTTTCATACTGAAATATTAGGAGTATAGTACTTTTATTAAAAGTATTTTGATTTCAGATAAATGCATGGGGGCAAGAAGGTAGATAGGAGGCAGGACTAGTTTGTAGCTTTTGCTTAGATGGACAGAGCAGCATGTGGAGACTCAAACTATAAACTTTTGCTCCAAGAACTACTGTAGGAACATACCAGGAAAGCTGAGAGAATCCACAGAGCCTTTGAAGAAACTGGATCACTGCTGCAGGCCCCTGAGATGCTGAAAAACTGTGAATCTGCTTGCTTTGTCAGCGGGGAAGCTGGTGATCTGGGAGAAGTTCTCTGCCCTGGTCACTTTTTGCCTTGAAATACACTCGGTGCTGTTGCGGGGTACAGTGGGAATGACACAGGCCTTGAGGACTGCAGGCTGTGTGGGAGCAGGGGGAAGCCTGTGACTGCTGACTTTCTCCCACTTGCTGGCAACCTCTATGATTCAGCAGAAGCAGCTATAATCCCACTGGGAATATAATTCCGTTGGACTGAACACCACACCCCCATCCCCCACAACAGCCACAGCCAGCTACACCCAAGGAGAGGCTGAGCTCAGCCACACCTATCCCTGCCCCACCTGGTGGTCTTTCTCTACCCACCCTGGTAGCCAAAGACAAAGGTCATAATCTCTTGGGAGTTCTATGGCCCTACCCACTGCCTGAGAAATCTGAATCCTTAACCAGCTGTCCCTAGGGCAAGTTGGCATCCTCCCTGCAGGACCACAGCTGATGGACTCTTGAAAGCACCACTTCCTGGTTGGAGACCAACCAACACAAAACCAGTGCACTAAACCAAATACAACCAAGTACCCTCCCAGAGTCCACTTCACTTTCTGCTACTTCCACTGGCTGCAAGACCTGAAGATGGATCACATCACAGGACTCTTTGCAGATACCCCCCAGTGCCAGCCCGGAGCTCAGTAGCTCCACTAGCTGGCTAGACCCAGAAGAGCAAAAACAATCATGACAGTTCAGCTCTCCAGAAGCCCCATTTGTAGGGGAAGGAAGAGAACCCCACATCAAGGGAGCACCCCATGGGACAAAAGAATTTGAATAGCAGCCCTTGAATTCCAGATCTTCCCTCTGACATAGTCTACCCAAATGAGAAAGAACGAGAAAAAAAATTCTGGTAATATGACAAAACAAGTTTAACACCCCCGAAAGATTATACCAGCTCACCAGCAATGGATCCAAACCAAGGTGAAATCTTGGAATTGCCAGAGAAAGAATTCAGAAGGTTGATTATTAAGCTAATAAAAGAGGCAGCAGAGGAAGATGAAGTCCAAGTTAAAGAAATCAAAAACATAATATAGGATATGAAAGGAAAATTCTTCAGTGAAATAGATAGAATAAATAAAAAACAATCACAATTTCTGGAAATCAAGGACACACATAGAGAAATGCAAAATGTACTGGAAAGTCTCAGCAATAGAGTCGAACAAGCAGAAGAAAATTTCAGAGCTCAAAGACAAAGCTTTCAAATTAACCCTGTCCATCAAAGACAAAGAAAAAAGAAGTTTAAAAAAACGAACAAAGCATCCAAGAAGTTCGGGACTATGTTAAGTGTCTAAACCTAACTATAATTGGTGTTCCCAAACAAGAAGAGAAATCTAAAAGTTTGGAAAACATATTTGAGGGAATAATCAAGGAAAACTTCCCTGGCCTTGCTAGAGATCTAGACAAATACAAGAAGTTCAAAGAACACCTGGGAAATTCATCGCAAAAAGATCATTGCCTAGGCACATATTCATCAGGTTATCTAAAGTCAAGACAAAGGAAAGAATCTTAAGAGCTATGAGGCAAAAGCATCAGGTAATCTATAAAGGAAAACCTGTCAGATTAACAGCAGAATTCTCAGCAGAAACCCTACAAACTAGAATGGGGACAGCTGGTTAATGGGGTCCTATTTTTAGCCTCCTTAAGCAAAACCATTATCAGCCATGAATTTTGTATCCAGAGAAACTAAGCTTCATAAATGAAGGAAAGAAATAGTCTTTCCCAGACAGACAAATGGAGAGAGAATTTACTACTACCAAGCCAGTGGCACAAAAACTGCTAAAAAGACCTCTATATATTAAAACAAATCCTCAAAATACAGCAAAATGGAACCTCCCTAAAGCATAAATCTCACAGGACCTATATAACAATAACACAATAAAAAAAAACAAGTATACAGGCAACATATAGTACAGTGAATAGAATAGTACCTCATATTTCAATACTAACATTGAATGTAAATAGCCTAAATGTTCCACTTAAAAGATAAAGAATGGTAGAATGGATAAGAATTCACCAACCTAGTTTCTGCTGTCTTCAGGAGATTCACCTAACACATAAGGACTCACATATACCTAAGGTAAAGGGGTAGAAAAAGATATTCCATGCAAAGGGACACCAAAAGTGAGCAGGAGTAGCTATTTTTACATGAGACAAAACAAACTTTAAGGCAACAGCAGTTAAAAAAAGACAGAGAGACATTATATAATAATAAAAGGACTAGTCCAATGGGAAAATATCACAATTCTAAATATATATGCACCTAATACTGGAGCTTTCAACTTATAAAACAATTACTACTAGGCCTAAGAAATGAAATAGATGGTGACACAATAATAGTGGATGACTTTTTTTTAGTACTCCACTGACAGCACTAGACAAGTCATCAAGACAGAAAGTCAACAAAGAAACAATGGGTGTAAACTATACCCTACAACAAATGGACTTAACAGATATTTACAGAACAGTCTACCCAACAACTGCAGAATGTACATTCTATTCATCAGCACGTGGAACGTTCTCCCAGATAGACTATATGATAGGCCACAAAACAAGTCTCAATAAATTTAAAAAATTGAAATTATATTGAGTACTCTCTCAGACCACAGTGGAATAAAATTGGAAATCAACTCCAAAAGCAACCTTAAAAATAATGCAAATACATGGAAATTAAATAAACTACTCCTGAATGATCATTATGTCAATAAATCAAGATGAAAATTTGAAAATTCTTTGAATGATAATAGTGACACAACCTATTATAACCTCTGGGATACAGCAAAAGCGGTAAGAGTAAAGTTCATAGCATTGAATGCCTACATCAAAAAGTCTGAAAGATCACAAATAGACAATCTAAGGTCACACCTCATAGAACTGGAGAAACAAGAACAATCCAAACTCAAACTCAGGAGAAGAAAAGAAATAACGAAGATCAGGGCAGAACTAAATGAAATTGAAACAAACAAACAAAAACAATACAAAAGATAAATGAAACAAAAAGCTGGTTCTTCGAAAATATAAATAAAATTGATAGACCGTTAGCAAGATTAACCAAGAAGAGAGGAGGTCCAAATAAGCTTCATTAGAGATGAAATGGGAGATATTACCACTGATACCACCGAAATACAAAAGATTATTCAAGACTACTATGAACACCTTTATGTGCATACACTAGAAAAGCTACAGGAGATGGATAAATTCCTGGAATTATACAACCCTTCTAGGTTAAACCAGGGAGATACTGAATCTCTGAACAGACCAGTAACAAGCAGTGAGATTGAAATAGTAATATAAAAATTACCAATAACACACACACAAAAGTCCAGGACCTGATAGATTCACAGCTGAATTCTATCAGACATTCAAAGAATTGGTACCAATCCTGTTGACACTATTCCAAAAGATAAAGAGAGAATCCTCCCCAAATCATTCTATGAAGCCAGTTTTGCCCTAATATCAAAACTAGGGAAGGAGATAACGAAAAAGAAAGCTACAGACCATCCCTGATGAACATAGATGCAAAAATCCTCAGGAAAATACTAGCAAACTAAATTCAACAACATATCAAAAAGAAAATCCACCATGATCAAGTGGGTTTCGTACCAGGGATGCAGGGATGGTTTAACATACACAAGTCATAAATGTGATACAGCACATAAACAGATTTTAAATAAAAATCACGTGATCATCTGTATAGATGCAGAAAAAGCATTTGACAAAATCCAGCATCTCTTTATGATTAAAACCCTCAGCAAAATCAGTATAAAAGGGACATACCTTAGAGTAATAAAAGCCATCTACAACAGACCCACAGCCAACATTATACTGATACCATATGATGAAACACCAGGTCCATAAAAAATATTAATATTATGTTGGAATTTCAAATGTTATCATAGAAATGTATTTTCATGAAAAGATAGTAATAAAGATGTAAAGAGGGTTACAAAGATAACAAGTAGCCTGGATCCCTTTTTTTCTTATACAGGTCTGTTCAGTGGTCAAAGAATAGAAATTAAGATATTTTTCTTCCTCTAGCAGAGAGCTCTCTTCTTGGCACAGTAAAAGGCAGCAATTTTTGTCTGAAGCCCATCATTACCCCTATGTGCTGGGAATGCCCACTTCTCCCCAAGACTTCCAGAAAGCTATTTTATTATAGGGTGGGCTTGGGCCACAATCTCTCCTTCCCACCTTCCTATTCAGCAATGTTCTAGCTGCAATGCAATGCAGTGTGTCTTCTTCGCACCTTCCTATTCAAGCAATGTTCTAGCTGCAATGTGTCAGGAGAGGGCACCACGGTACCACCATTTTCAAACTTTTCAGCAAAGAAGTGCCCGCAAGGGGCAAAAAATGTAATACCTTCTTTACAGCCCACTTATGAACCCAGATACAGAATGATTCTGTCAGAAAAATACTGATAGACTTAAAAGAAGATGAAAAAAAAAAAAACAAACTGCAGGACATCCTTGGCTGTCCTAGGTGGGCAGCCATAGGGCAGTGCAGGGCAGCAGGCAGTGACAGAGAGGATGAGGGCACAGGAACAGAGTCTGGGCAGCTGTGTCCATAGTGTTCTGGAAAGGGAATGACAGAGTAGGAAGCCTGTATAGGGGTCGGGTAATGAAGGAGGGTGAACCCCCTGCTGTCTGAAAAGGACCCCCCACCCCCACTACAATGTGGACGCTGCAACCTGCACCGAGGAGGGAAGTGATAAATCAATGAATGCAATGTAGATTTGGGGTCAACAGATAATGGAACTGCTTTCATATACATGTGAATTTTCCAGACAACAACAAAAAAACTCGTAATATTTGTTACTCTATGCAAAATAAGCTGCTTTTAATTTAAAAACAAAAATTTAGGTAGCTATGATGTGCCTCCTGGTGGCCAAAGCCAAGGTGGCAGCTCTGAGAGTAGACCAGGTTGAGGGAGGATAAGGGGTTCAGCATAGGGAAGGGAGGGATGGAGTTGGGAGCTTGATTAATGGGATCAGCCTCATTCCAATCCTGCCACTTATCTGGAGAAGTGACTTTGGATCTATAAGCCTGAACTGAGTCACCTGTGAAATGGGACTGACCATACCAGAGCTGTCCTAAGGGGTAAATGAGAAAACCTGCCCAGGGTATATGGCATAGAGTGGGACTTTAGTAGTCTTTAAATGTTGGGACACAGAAGTAGGGGTTGGCAGAGCCTCAGGGATAAGGGAGCATTGTGAAAAATAATTTCTCACTGTTTCCCCTTTTGAGAAAAATACACATCTAGTTGAAGAAAGCAAGTGTCCCTGTGATATGCCTTGAGTTGAAAGATTTATAGACAGCTGTCTCTCTAGTTCTTGGGTGTTATCAGAAGCTCATAAGAGCTGTTCAGCATCAAGCCCCTGAGCTGACCCAAATTCAGTTCCTGATGCTGGGAAGATAGTCATGTCTTTAACTCACCTGGTCATCTCAATGATAGATAACACCAGGTAAGCAAAGTGTGGAGTTTGCCTAATGGCTGCTCTTGGACAGTTCAGTATGTTAATATAGGAAAGCCAGGCGCTGTGGCTCACACCTGTAATCCCAGCACTTTGGGAGGCCAAGACGGGCAGATCACTTGAAGTCAGGAGTTCTAGAACAGCCTGGCCTACATGGCAAAACCCTGTGTCTACTAAAAATACAAAAAGTATCCAGGCGTGGTCACGTATACCTGTAATCCCAGCTACTTGGGATGCTGAGGCAGGAGAATCACTTGAACCTGGGAGGTGGAGGTTGCAGTGAGCTGAGATTGGGCCACTGCACTCTAGCCTTGGTGACAGAGTAAGACACTGTCTCTGTCTCTGTCTGTCCTTTCTCTCTCTATATATATATATGAAAACTCTGGACTGTTTCACAGTCACCAGGGCAGTGATCCTTAGATTATGCATTATTCAGCCACATCACAGCAGTATTTTAACCATCTTTTACCTCTTGAAATAAAAAAATCCAAGAGTTACTAGCATTTCTATACATACAATTGTCCATTCCTTTATTCATTAATAAATATATATTAAGTTCAATACCAATAATGTATAATTAAAGGCGTCTCATTGTAGTTTTGTAGAAAGTGCAGAAAACTCTTTATAGGGCTTTAACTTTGGTTGGGAAAAAAAGAGAGAGAGAAAAAAAAAGTTGGGGGAGGAAAGATATCCAATCCTGTGGCTGAATGGGTGGTAGTCTGGTTGTCTCTCTTCCTGTAACCTTGAAATTGATCACTGTATTTCAGTATTGTCACCCTGATCCATCCATTGTAAAATGTTCGATAGCATTTCATCCTAAGATATTTGAACCTCTGAAGTAGACATCCAAAACCTATTTAATAAACTAATTAGATGTAGACATAAGGGTATGCAAGGAAACAAAACTATGTGACCTGTCCATCTTTTTGTAAACATGTGAAGTTTTCAAAAAGAGTACAAGTCATACTGTACTTATTGTTTCATTATCTACTTTGAGGAAAAATTTTGTTTCTGTTTATACAAATTATGTCTTTCATTTGGAAGAAATAGAGAATGCTGTCAACTGGTTCTCAGAGTCAGAATTGCAGAAATGAAAGTCAAACAAGGGCTTGGCAAGGGGTAGGAGATTTGAGGGGAGTAAGGAAGGTGCATGTATTTCATTGTATGAAACTGTAGAGAACAAAGCTTTCTGGAATTTCCTATACGCTGGTGGTAATTCTGCTGTATTCATGCCCAATGTGGAATCGTCATGCCCAGAACTAGGTGTCTAGTCTTTATGTAAACTGAATAGAAAGATACATGAATTGGTGTATGAATAATTGTGAAGAACGTTCAGACATAGAAACACAGGGACACTCCCACCACACATGCAGACACACTGTCAAATAAATTGTTTTGACCTACTTTTTAATGCATAAACCAATATACTGTGAACATGTTTACAAAGCAATGAATATGTGAGCATCATATGTATAATCAGTTCACAATTATAGCGTTTTTTGTTGTTGTTGTTAACATTTTGAACAATGAAATTTTCACATTTAAAATACTAGGGAATTGCAAATTAAAAAAAAATTCTCTATCTTCCTCCAATGCACATATATTGATTTATTAAATAAATATTTTTAATATACTATTTTTATACCACAGCATATAATCATGATTCTTAGTCAATAAATGTATTTCTACACCATCATTTTGTGACTAGAGTCACAGATTTTCCTGATTTACAAAACATTATCTTAATGACTTTGTCACATTATTAATTTTTTTATTGTTTAAGGCATATGAAACATAATTGAAATATATATTAGAAATTAAAAATATTCCATCCAAATTTTCTCCATCTCCATAATACAAAGATGGTCTGTATTAATTTACTGTTACCTGTTCTCCAGATCTTTTTCTCTCCATGTATTTTTAACCACACACACATACCTATAAAGCCATGTGTGTGTGTATATATATATATATAATATATACA
Organism: Aotus nancymaae; assembly: GCF_030222135.1. NCBI lineage: Eukaryota > Metazoa > Chordata > Mammalia > Primates > Aotidae > Aotus > Aotus nancymaae. The sequence continues at coordinate 44,324,700 of NW_026988415.1, read as the reverse complement.
TTTTCACAATGGAACCATATACTGCATTATAATTTATGACTTTCCTGATTGACTAAATCTAATTCTTTTTCATTTTATGTGTGTGTGTGTCTGCCTACAAGTTTTTGGATAAATTAATATTGGTTTGTATTGCATTGTCTCTTGATATCATTGACCTATCTCTGTTAAGAGTATTTCATACACAGTGGATATAATACCTAGATTAAACATGCATACATGCATTTATATATTAACATATAAAAGATACCTTATCTACTTTGGGATGCTGAAGCAGGTGGATCAGGAGGTCAGGAGATTGAGACCATCCTGGTCAACATGGTGAAATCCCGTCTCTACTAAAAATACAAAAATTAGCTGGGCATGGTGGTGCATGCCGGTAATCCCAGATACTCAGGAGGCTGAGGCAGGAGAATTGCTTGAACCCGAGAGGCAGAGGTTGCAGTGAGCCGAGATCGCGCCATTGCACTCCAGCTCTGGGCGACAGAGCAAGACTCCATTTCGGGGGAAAAAAAGATACATTATCTAACATTTGTAATGTAACTTGCGTGTTTAACTGTAGTGGGTAGAATTGTGTCCCCCTCAAAACATGTCCTAATCCTAACCCACCCAAACTTTATTTGAAAATAGGGTGTATGGAGGTACAATTAAGTGAAAGATCTCCAGAAGTGAATATCCTGAATGTAGGTTGATGTCTAATGCCAATGACTGGTGTCTATATAAAAGAAAGCAGAGGGAGATTTGACACAGGCAAGGAAGAAGGCCATGTGGAGATTGAGGTAGAGATTGGACTTATGCTGCCTCAAGCCAAATAAAGGAGGGGCTGGAAGAGCTAAGAAAGGATTCTCCCCTAAAACTTTTGGAGGCAGTGTGGTACTGCCGGCACCTTGGTTTTGTACTTCAGGCTTTGGTTTTATACTTCTGAACCATTAGATAATGAATTTCTGTTGTTTAAATGTGCCAAGTTTGTAATAATTTGTTATGGCGGACCTAGGATACTATTACACTTACAAGCATGGCACACCAAATGTCATTGATTATGAATAAACATTGGTCGATAACCTATTTTTCATGTCTACAGTGATACTAATGCCAGTAAGATATGTAAAAAGAATTTAAAATGACTAACATTTCTTATGAATCATATGCTTTTAATGTATTGAGTCAGTCAATGCTCAAAGCTCTCTTAAAAGGTAGATACTATGACTAATCCTTATTTTATAGATGATAAACTGAGTGACAGAGAGAATAAAGACTTTGCTTGATACTGCATAGTTAGGGAGTGGGGCAGCTTGGATTTCTGTACAGTATATCATGCTCCAGAGCCTGTCAGAGATTTGTGTTAAGTTTAAAGAAACTACTGCACAAGCATGCATATTTTATGAGTTCTTTAAAAGCTGTACTCAGTATGGTAATATATGTAAACAAAAAACTGGACCTAGTGACCAAAAGGTGGATTGTAACCTTGGTGAGATCATGTTCATTACAATCATAGGGACAGATGCCATAGTGCAGTGGGATAAAGAGTCAATGGGAAGTAATGTTAATAAGAGAATGTAGAAAATGTAGTAGGGTAAATGGAGGATGTAGATAACTTTTTGAAGGGGAAGGAAAAGACAGTGTCAGAGAGAGAGAGAGGGAGGGGAAAGGAAAGGAAAAGGAAGGGAGAGAGAAGAGGGGAGAGGAGAGAAGAGAAGAAAGATATTATGTGTAAGGTTTGAATGAAGCAACTGAGGTTTAAATGAGGCAACTGTGGCCAGTTATTGGAATAAAGAAATTTAATCAGCTCCTGGGCGAGGTTCTACAGTCCAACAGGAGGGGCCGGAGAAGTCGCGCTTCTCTTCTTGGGGCATGGAGTTTTATAGGGAGTGGAAGTAGCTGATCAGCTGCGGGGAAACAAAGAGGAGGCAGTTTTATTGGATATGAAAGGACTGGGCCCTGGCAAGGGGCTGGTCAAGGACGTATGGGAGAAGCTGCTATAGGGCAAGTCTTTGGCGGGCTTTTTCAAAATTTCGGCGGGTGCAGGGCTGAGATTGGAATGCGGAAACAGGTACAGGGAGCCCGTGTGGAGAGGGCAAATGCTGAGTAATGCGCTCAGAATGGTGACGTAGTTTTCAGGCACGGAGAGAGAAGGGCGTGTCCATTCGGCTCCCAGCGAGGCAACCGGCCTTACATTATGTATGAGTGGTGTATTAGGCCATTCTTGCATTGCTATAAAGAAATGCCTGAGACTGGGTAATTTATAAAGAATAGAGATTTAATTGACTCATGGTTCTACCGGCTTACAAGCATGGCACCAGCATCTGTTTAGCTTCTGAGGAGGCCTCAGGGAGCTTTTACTCATGATGGAAGGTGAAGCTGAAATATGTATATCACATGATGAAAGCAGGGGAAAGAGAGAAAGTAGGGGGGGGTGCCACACACTTAACCAGATCTCAGGAGAACTCACTGTCACAAGGACAGTACCAAGCCATGAGGGATCAGCCCCCATGACCCAAACACCTCCCACCAGGCCCAACTTCCAACATTGGGGATTACAATTCAACATGAGATTTGGCAGAGACATATATTCAAACTGTATCAGGTGATGAGGAACAAAAAGGGATTTTTGAAATACTTCAATTCTTTGGAATTTGAGAAAGTATAAAGTTAATTTGAAGAAATCATCTCCTCTCAGATTTGAACCACAAAGTTACCCATATATTCATTTGAATTCTTGCCCTCTTATTTCTACTTTAGTTAATGAGACACCTCCAATAGACTAGTATGCTTTTAAAGCTCAATAAACATTTAGTTATTACCTAAAGATTAGAAAATTGTGTGTAGTAGAAATGCCAGTAATTCCTAGGTTTTTGCCTCTCAAGGAGGCAGTGGGTAACTGAAATCTTGTTGTGATGTAGCTGGATAATGTGTGATCTGAGAACCTTGCACTGTTTACTGCAGAGTGGGTCTAGAATATTCCTATAAATATATTAACATAGTGAGCAGTACTGGAGCACTTATTAGACAATCACCACTCCTGTGTCCCTGATGTGATCTGTCATGGAGCCCACCAGGTGGATTCACAAACACGCTTGTCTTACCACCATGGAAAGTAGATTTGGATCTACTCAGAGTCATGACGTTGAATAGCCCTTATGAACTTTCAAGCACCTAAGAATGCAGAGACTTTTCGTCTCTAAAACTTTGAACTTAAGCATTTCGGAGAGAGGAGATTTGCTTCTTTCTTCATGATGTTTGTGTTGTCATTAGGAGAAACAATGAGAAGTGATTTTTCATGACTGCCTTAGCCTTGAGGCTCAGGCAGCCCCTCTAAAGGCCACTACCTGCTGTATATTCCCAACAGATTTTCTCATTTACCCCTCAGGACTGCTCTGTAAGGATGGTATGGTCAATCCCATTTCACAGCTAACCAAGCTCAGGCTTACAGATCCTAAATTACTTTTCCAAGTAAGTGGCAGGATTGGAATGAGGTTCCATCCCTTACCTTCCCTAGAGGACCCTGAGCACCCCTTTTTAGAAGATGGGCTTCCAGGGCTTGAGAAATGGTCAAATTCCACTCCCCTGCTATTGTGGTCCAATGGGTTCCCACTCAACAACTCCTCTGGGTGCTGAAGATGACAGAGGAGGTGAAATCCTGTGCTTTGTGCCATAAGACCTGGGTGTAGGGCCGCACAAGATGGCTGATCCCTAAAGTAGTGAGTGGGCTCAGGTAGAAGCTCAGGTGTTGGCCTTGGGACAGGTGAGCTGGAGAAAAAGAAAGTAACATGCACTGAATTACTGTTAGCAAATGCACTTTATACCTCATCTCCTTTAATTTTAACCGCTGTGCAAGGTCATTATAACCATTGCCTTTAGAGAAGTTTATGTAAATCAGGGAGACAACTTTGTTGTTTCCTGATCAGCACAAACTCTGTATGTAGTACTCTAAATTTTTATCATTTTCTCTTAATTACTCCAGGACCCTGAATGCTCTAATCTCCCTCCAGGCTGACAGTACCGGCTCCCCAGGTGTTTCTCAATGTTTTTTTTTTTTCTTTTGAAATTAAGAGCTGTAGAATTTTAAAGTCAAATTTTGGAGTTTAATTGGATTAGTATCCATGATTTGTGAAACGTAGTAACAAGATGATTGGCAACTATTTCCATAGAGAATTTAAGTGAAACTTACATGAACAATAAACATATTAAAATATGCCAACGCCACAAGAACTAAGATGCAAACATTTTAACATCTTGAGAATTTATAATGACAAGATGCAAAAGATAAGTACTGTGATTACACTTTTGGAGAAGACAGTGTATGTGTGTAGGTGAATGTCTTCATGTGCACCTCACCTACAGGGATGTGTCTGGAGCGTATGTACCATCCTAGGAACAGCAGACCCCTTGCGGTTAAGGAGTGGGAGTTGGACCAGTGAGAGCTCAGGTTAATTTTGATTTATGAATATATTCTCTTGTATACTGTTTGAAAATTGGCATTTGGGAATAAAAGTATTTTGATTAAAATTTGAACACATAAAATACTTTGGAACAAATTATCAAAGTTAAGGTGCACATATGTTCATTAATTCGAAAGAGCATTCATTATATTTAATTTTATTGTGAAGTAAAGTAAATAACAAGTCTAATTTACAGAGGTTGTGTGTGTGTGTGTGTGTGTGTGTGTGTGTGTCTCCTCTAGCTCTACCACCCCAAATACACAATCATGGATACAGTTTATCTTTAGTTCCAACAGGGGTTGGAACCAATCTCAGTTTCATATTATTGTGGAACATGATGGATAAATGGAAATTGCCACTATTAGGTGAATAATTCCAGAAAACTGTGGCTGATACCTTGGTGCTAACCTCAAAGCTCCATCCATCCTTCTTCCTTCCTGAGTCCCTGGTTTGAGATGATCAAAGCTGCATTTCTGTCTCTGGGCACTAAAAGGCATCACAGCTATCTCTGTTTTTGTACATTTTGCGGAGTAACAGATGTTTCAAAATGACTTGTTTACTTTGATTCCAGTTCTGTTTGGAAAATTCACATGTATATTAAAGCATGTCCATTTGCCGTTGACCCCCAAGTCTACATTGCAATCACTGATTTATCATCTCTTCTCAGTGTGTGTTGAGGTGTCCACTCTGTGTGTGTGTGTGTGTGTGTGTGTGTGTGTGTGTGTGTGTTGGGGGGGGCAGGGAATCCCTCCTAGAAAGCAGGGCATTCAACTCTTCATAATTCCATCCCTGTTCAGGCTTCTCAGACCTTCTCACACTCTTTCAGTCTTCCCCTCTCCGGAACACTATAGACACAGGTCCCCAGATGCTGCTCCACTGCCTCTGACCTCTCTCAGTCACCTTTCTACAGCCCTATCACTGCTACCTGGTGTTTCATTGTATGGATGCCCTGGAGCATATGTTTTTACATTTACACTGATCATTTTTTTTTCTTACCAGCATGGGGAACTGGATTTGTGTCTTCTCAGAGGCATGATGCTGAACAGTTTTTGTGAGATTATGAAACACACAAGAATATAGAGAACTCTATCTCTAAAACTCTGACCTCAAGGTGTATCAGGGAGATTTGCCTTCTTTATATGGATGTCTGTGTTTCATTAGGAGAAACAATGAGAAATGATTTCCACGATGCCTTCCTTGGCCTTGAGGCTCAGCCAACCCCTACTGCTGTGTCTCAACATTTAAAGGGCCATTGAAATCTCCCAATCCATGCCATATACTCTGGATAGGTTTTCCCATTTGTGCCTGGGAAGAACTCCGTAAAGATGGTATGGTCATCCCATTTCACAGATGACCAAGCTCAGGCTCACAGAACCTAAGTCACCTCTTCAGGTAAGTGGCAGGATTGGAATGAGTTTCCATACCTCACCCTCCCTAGAGGAACCTGAGCACCTCCCTTTTAGAAAATGGGCTTTCGGGGCTTGAGAAATGTTCAGATTCCACCATTAAGATCATGGCAATGTCTTTAGAGGAGTTTGTGTAAATCAGGGAGACAAGTTTGTTACTGTTTGTTCTGTATTGATGAGTATTTAGAATGCTTCTCATTTTTTCCTTTTTAAAAAGATTTCAGCAATGCTGTAGCGAATAACCTCTTACTTGGCTATTTTGTACATGTGAAAAACGTTTCATCCATTACATGCTTAAACATTTATCCCTTGGGGCTTGATTTCATGTGTCTGAGCATTCTCATTTCTTTAATCATCTATATACCTGTTGTAGTTACAATAGTTAAATGTATTTGTAACTGATAAGCGTGTTTCCATTTCTTTCATGTATTTGCTCCCTCCTCCCACCCCAAAATACAGACACACACAAAGCCAGTTTTCACCTTTTTCCTTTGCAAATTAAAAAAAAATTCTTATTCAGTTTTTTCTGCATTTAAATTTTGTCAAATGGTAGGTGATAAGAGGATATTTAGATGGTTTCATTTGCATTCCTTAATGTGTTAGTGAGCTAGAATGTATTTTCTTGTGATTATTGGCCATTTGCATTTCTTCATCTGTGAACAATATACATATTTTGTCAGTTTTGTTATAGGAGCTGTGCATGTGTTAAACCTAAAACCCTTCACTGATCAATGCATGTTATTTCAACACATCTTTGTTGGGTGAATATTATTTATGAGACACTCTAGCAAAATCCATGTCCTAAATGTCTCTTCTGAGATCTCAGCTCTTACATTTGTGGGAAATGTCCACCTGCAGCAAGAAAAGTATCAGTGCTCACCCAAACATGTGTGGCTTGTCAAGGATCACATGCACAGACAGTTACACTTATTCCTAAACCCTGCATGGCCACAGAGTAAAAAGGATGTGTGGTGCATTATGTGAGGAGAGCACTGGCTCAGGACTGTGATTTCTGTGATCTCTATACTAACAGCAAGATTTTAAAAAATTACATAACACTTCTGAGTTTGCCTTTTCTCATTCGTAAAATGGAAACAATCATAGCTACCAAAGTCAATTGTTCTGAGAAGCAAAAGAACAAAATATTTTAAGCGTCATACACAGCGTGGGGTACACGAGGTACTCAACACATCTTAGTCCCCTTACTGTTCCATACTCGTCTGTCCTTTAAAGGAAATTCCTTTGACATAATCCAAAAGGCATGGTTCCATGATAACGATCACATGGAAATGTTAAGGGAAATGTACTCTGTGCTGGGTAAGAAAAAGTAAAACAATTGCTGAACCAGTTTCCTAGGGTTTGTAAAAGAAAACCATGAAAACCACCACCTCATTTTGCTTCATTTCATAGACTTCCCCATCCCATTTTTTTATGTTCTATGTTAATTTCTCAAGAAAAATAGGCCCAGCACCGCCTCTGCGCGCAACCCCGCGGGCCTGGCTCAGGAGGGGGCCGGGGCCAGCACGATGAGCGCCCCAGGCAGCCCCGACCAGGCCTATGACTTCCTGCTCAAGTTCCTGCTGGTGGGTGACAGCGACGTGGGCAAGGGCGAGATCCTGGAGAGCCTGCAGGACGGTGCAGCCGAGTCCCCGTACAGCCACCTAGCGGGGATCGACTACAAGACGACCACCATCCTGCTGGACGGCCAGCGGGTGAAGCTGAAGCTCTGGGATACGTCGGGGCAGGGAAGATTTTGTACCATATTCCGCTCCTATTCTCGTGGTGCCCAAGGAGTGATCCTGGTGTACGACATTGCAAACCGCTGGTCTTTCGAGGGTATGGATCGATGGATTAAGAAGATCGATGAGCATGCCCCTGGTGTCCCTAAAATCCTGGTGGGGAATCGCCTACATCTGGCATTCAAGAGGCAGGTGCCCAGGGAGCAGGCCCAGGCCTACGCCGAGCGCCTGGGCGTGACCTTCTTTGAGGTCAGCCCCCTGTGCAATTTCAACATCATAGAGTCTTTCACGGAGCTGGCCAGGATCGTGCTGCTGCGGCACAGGTTGAACTGGCTCGGGAGGCCGAGCAAGGTACTGAGCTTGCAAGACCTCTGCTGCCGCGCCATCGTGTCCTGCACACCCGTGCACCTGGTGGACAAGCTCCCGCTCCCCATTGCCTTAAGAAGCCACCTCAAGTCCTTCTCCATGGCCAAGGGCCTGAATGCCAGGATGATGCGTGGCCTCTCCTACTCCCTCACGGCCACCTCCACTCACAATAGGAGCAGCCTCTGCAAAATGAAGATCGTCTGCCCACCCCGGAGTCCACCCAAAAACTGCACCAGAAATAGCTGCAAAATTTCCTAAGGAAGGCACCAAAAGGAAACAAGCTGGAATCGCTCCAGGAGAAGCTCTGAATGATTACACCTGGAAGAGGGAAGATGCATTCAAGATTCAAGAAAGAGGTTTTCAATTTCTCATGGGAACCATGCTGCTTGGCAATGTGTGTGATGCCTTCCATTAATAACAGCACGTTATGCAGTTGGACTTTGAATTTCTACGTGGATGTGCATGTGTTTCTAAAGGGAAAATTAGTACTCTGCTCAACTCTTGATAACATGAAATTTTTAATGTTATTTATATCATAATCACACTGCAACTTTTTCCGTAAAATAACCGCTTTTGTAAGAATGTTGATATGGCAACGATGAGTATAAATTCAAGGGAATTTGAGAAGCAATGATAGTGAGATAATTCAGAGTCATCGATATTACAAGAGGGGCCTTTTTATAAACCTCCTTTTAAATGTCAAAGCACCAATTTATAAAACACTGCAGATGCACATAGAGATTATATATAACAGATCTGTCCAGTTTGTGCATGAAATGGATTTGATAAAGTTTTTGCTATGTTATTTTACTACATTTGGAGATTAATAAGTGATTTATATGTATGTTTTTCTGTAAATCTACTTTTTTGTACAAGACATTCCACAAGATACGAAGCTAAGGGAAGAAAACACCAAAGATATCTCTAGTTACGTTGAACATAGCCAACATGGTTTTAATGGATCAGTAAGAAAAAAGCCATTTCAGTAAGGAATGAAATGTTAAGAAATGTTAATGAAATGTTATTTAAGAAAATGTTTCTTAACAGTAAAAAGGCATATATTTTTCTTTTTTGGTAAAACAAAAAGAAAAAGAAAAATATGTATAATGTAACCCTGCAAGATGAGGCTTTGCAGAAAAACCATGTGATAGAACACGGGCAGGGAGGCCCATTATAAGGCTTTAGGTGAGTCATTTCTAAATGTGCTGGCCAGTTTTGGTTAACACCTCACAGATCAATGTAGAGGTTAATGAGATCCCATCTGGGAAAGCACTTCTGAGACCCTAGATGGGAAGGAAGGGAAAGTGATTTCCATGTAATTACTTTTCAATTTACACTGTGGATTATTATAATAATCGATATTGGATGAACTGAGTAAATATAAGTCCTTGCACTCTTTTGTAATTGAGTGACCATTTATTTTTGCATTGTCATAGGGTGGTTGTAACATAACGTCCCACAGAAGGGCAGGATCTCTGGCCTCAGGGAGCCATGGGGACTCACTCTTCCTGAATGCTGGTACTTATCTATCTCGTGAATTTCCCACAACATTCCTGGGAGGTAGAGGATGTAATCTCTACACCATCCTGTAGCTGAAGAAGCAGTGATGTTTGCAGGTTAAGTAACCTGGCTGGGGAGCGTCCTGCCACCAAGTGGAAAGGCAAAGACCAGCACCCTTCGTGCCCCCACACAGACTGACGCTGAGCTGCACATCACACCATAACCAAGAAAATGTTGCTTTCCTGCTGACTGGGGTCACCACTGAAATCTGTATCTTCAGCTCTGAAGCCAGGCTGCCAGTTCTGTCTCTCTTCTGAAAGACAGTCTTGTCAGACCTAAATTTCCACCTCTGTAGACAAGGGAGCGTCTAGGCCAGTGCTTTAGAAACTGGAGTCCCCAGACAATTCTTGTATCAGGAAGAATATGCACTCTCAGAAGGACAGGGGTCATGCTGAGGATTAATACTTGAAGGAGCAGGCCCCAAACACATGCAGATCAGGGATGCATAGAGTCTTTAATAGAAATTACCAAATCACCTGGAAAGAGGTTGTACTAAATGGCATCCCCACCACCAATACGAAACAGTGTAGACTTCCCCGCATGCCCATCTCACTGGAATCCTGAATGGTTTCTTTTTATACTTTGATGATACGACAGGTGGAAATTCTTTCATTGTCATTATATTTAATTTGATGTTCAGATAACTTAAAAAATTCCCTAGTATACAAAATGCTCTGATAATCATCATTGCATTATATTTTTATTGCAGAATGGTCCATTTTCATATATAGCATAAAATCAATGAGCAACAAACACATGAGCCTGCAGGTTCTCCCAGAGCTACTGCTGACATTGCGGTTCCAGGATGTGTGGTGGCCTCCGGGTGTTCCTAATGGCACTGTGTTTACAAAGAAGGGAATTAAGAATGTCTCTCCATGACATTGGTTGAGTTCAAGTTTGGAGAGGATCTGGATCTGCACTTTGTGGAGTCTTTTTGAATGACACAAGAACTGGACCACAACATGCTTCTGAGCAGGCTGTAATCCTTTCCCCATTGCCGAAAGCAAGCCTGTCTGTGACCTCAACTGCTAAGGTCAGGGTGGATCCCTCCAGGATGTAAGGTGTGTAAGTCGGCCTAAATCTGCTTCTGAACACTCAAGCTGGGTGCTCCCATCTTGCTGCCATCAGTTGCAGAGACCTGAGAAACTGCATGCTTTCAGCCACCAATGCTATGGGTTCCGTCATCTGTGTGAGAATTCTGTCCTGAGAAAATACCATAAATTACCAGCAGCTCTTTGACACATCTTGCATCCATCTATCCATCTGTCCATCCATTCATCCCTACAGTTAATAGACATTAAGGCCAAACTCTATACCATCCCTTTTGTGAAGTTTTAGGCTTCTCCAGAATGTGATGTGTGGAAATAGGGGCATGGTTAATTCAGTTTGTAGATCTAAAAAGAGATGGCCCCTTCCTCTTAATATTTCAACCTGACAGAGTCACTTATCATTGATAATTTTAAAGCATAATACCCTGGACCCCTCTCTACATCCCCAGTTACGGTTCTCTTTACATATATTCTCCCCATTGTGACCAAAGTTCTTGTTGTTGTTGTTGTTGAGATGGAGTCTTGCTTTGTTGCCAGGCTGGAGTGCTGGAGTGCAGTGGCGTAATCTCGGCTCACTGGAACCTACATCTCCCGGTTCAAGCGATTCTCCTTCCTCAGCCTCCTGAGTAGCTGGGACTACAGACATGCATCACCATGCCCAGCTAATTTTTATATTTTTAGTAGAGACCGGGTATCACCATGTTGGCCAGGATGGTCTCGATCTCTTGACCTCGTGATCCACCTGCCTCAGCCTCCTGAAGTGCTGGGATTACAGACGTAAGCCACGACCAAAGTTCTATGAAGAATTCTCAATACTCAACTCGCATTCCTCCACCTCAGTCCTCATTGCTTATCTACTGGCGTTTATTTCCCCCACCTCACCGCTGAAATGAACCCTGCCAAGGTCTACAGCCACCTCTCTTTCACATTTATAGATCAAGAACGTTGAAATAAACATCCTAATGTTTTCATCTGTATAATATTCTTTCGGAAGTTTTCTTATGCAGGTACTTATAAATGTATGCAGAAATGTATGCATTTATATAATTATCTGCAAAAGATAAGGTTAATCCTACATTTAATATCATGACATGCTTCTCTCACTGAGAACATACCTCAAAGTTTATTGATTATGAATATACTTGAGTCTATACCATAGGGATAGTAGAAATACTAATAGCCGGTAAAGACAGAAGAAACGAAATTTAAATGGCTAAAACATTCTTTGCCAAGTCCTTTTTAGACATTGAGTCATTCAATTTTCAGAGCACCCTTACGAGGTAGACACTGTTCCTAATTCCCATTTCATAGGTGAAAATCTGAAGTACAGAGTGAATAAGAACTTTGCCTGAGATCACACAGTTAGGGAGCACGAGAGCTTAGATTTGTGTCCAGTACATCATGCTCCAGAGCCTGGGAGTCTGTCGAAGCTCTGTTGTTAGGTGAAAAAGGCAGTCTGCACAAGCATGCATACTTTAAAAGGTTACTAAAATGAATACTTTGTATATTAATATATTTATATGAAAAGCTGGACATAATGAGAAAAGGTGGATGATTATAGCCTTCATGAGAGGACATTCATTACAATCATAAGGACAGAAGACATAGTGTAGTGGGATAAGCAATCAAAGAGAAGTGAGGAATGTAGAAAACCCTTTTCCATAATTTGATTTTAAATATTATAGATATATATATATATCATATACACATTTAGCAATTGGCAAATGAAAGAATGGATAATTGTGTGTCAAAGGTATGCCAGTAATGCTAAGATTTTTGTCCCTCAGGAAGGCAGCAGGTGACTGAAATGTTGGTTGCTGTGACTGGCTAATGCATGACCTAAGGACCTGTGCACTGGTGACAACGGAATAGGTCCAGAATTTTTCTATAAATATATTAACATATCAAGTAGCCCAGGAGCAGCCTCTGGGCAAACACCAAACCTTGCATCCCTGGTGCTATCTATCTCTGATCCTACCAGGTGAGTTCCCAGGCACACCTATCTTGCACACCGCCCCCGCTTCCCAACCTGGGAAGCTGGATTTAGGTGTGCTTAGAAGCATGAGGTTGGGTAGCTTGTATGAGATAATGAAATACTTCAAAATGCAGAACACTTTGTCTCTAAAACTTTGAACTTAATGCATATTACATACATATTTGCTTCTTTTAACTAGATGTTTGTGTTCCCATGAGAAGAAGCAATGAGAAATGGTTTTTCACAATGCTTCCTTAGCTCTGAGGCTCAGCCAGCCCCTACTGCTGTGTCCCAACATTTAAAGACCACCAAAGTCCTACTCCATGCCATATACTCTGGACAGGTTTTCTCATTAACCACTCAAGACAGCTCTGTAAGGATGGCATGGTCAGTCCCATTTCACAGATGACCAAGCTTAAGCTCACAGAGCCCAAGTCACCTCTCCAAGTAAGTGGTAGAATTGGAATGAGGTCCTCTCTAGAGAACTCTGAGCAGAGTCCTTATTTAGAAAATGGGCATCCGGAACTTAAGAAATGGTCAGATTTCACTACTCTTCTATTGTGAACCCATGAGTCTTTACTCAACAACTCTTCTGGGTGTTGAAGATGACAGAGGTGAGATCCCATTTTTTTTGTGCCAAGAGACCTGGGTGTAGGGCCACACAAGTTGGCTGATCCGTGAAGTGGTGAATGCGCTCAGGCTGGAGCTTAAGTGTTGGCCTTGGGACAGGTGAGCTGAAGAGAAGGAAAGTAACATGCACTGAACTACTGTAAACCAATGCAATTTACACCTCATCTCCTTTAATGTTAACAGTCATTCAAGTAACCCATCACTCTGAGCATTATTCACATCAGCGTACTTTGGGAAAATTTAGGGAAATCAGGGGGACATCTTTGTTTTCTCATAGCAGGCAATTCTGAATTACTCTAATTTCCACTTTGTCTTCATGCTTTATGAGCTTTGAATGATCTAATCTCTTTGGAAGCAGCCATTACATGTTCCAACACTGTTCCTTTTTTAAAAAAATTATAATCTGTATAGCTTTAGGTCACAGTATATTAAAATTGAAAAATTTTAGATTTAAAAAACCCACTAAGAATAGTTGGTGAACTTTGGAAAAAATTCTTGCAAACTACACCTGAGATATTGGGCTAGTATCCATGCTTAGTGAAACTAACAAGCAAAGAGATTGGCAAGTAATTGTAACAGAGACTTCAAATATATATTTGAAACACAAACACAATGATAATAAACATGTTAAATATGCCAAATTCACAAGAAGTAAATGTAAATTCTCAGAAGATATTAAGTGGAAAAACAAGTTCAAAAGAAGATGTAGACTGTGATTGCACTTTTGGAAAAGACTGTGTGTGTGTGAAGGTGAGCATGTTTGTGTGCACCTCACCTACTGGGACACATCTGGAGAGTATCTACTACCCTAGGAACAGCAGACCACTTGAGATCAGGGAGTAGGAGTAGGGTCAGGTCAGTTGGAGATGCAGATTAGTTTTAATTCATGAATGTGCTTTTGTATATTTATTGAATTTTTATATTTAGGAAAAACTGGATAAAATATTTGAAACGAAATATTTTGAATAGATCTACAAAAGTAAGGTGCACATACGCTTTGTACTATGGAAAAGCATTCATTTTATTCAATTTCCTGGAGAAATAAAGTAGGTTTTTAAATATGCATTGATGTGTGCTTGCGTGTGTGTGTGTGTGTGTGTGTGTGTGTGTGTGGTTTCTCTCTACTACTGACAGTCACAGACTTATAGTCAGTTCATTCTAGGGCTTCCACTCTCAGACATCCTCGAAAAGTGTGCTTTTTTAATAGCCCAGAAAAATGAATGAAGAAGAATTGCCGCAGATTTTTGAAAATACCAGAAAACTTTGCCTGATCCTGTGAATCAGCTCCCAACATCTCCATCCCTCCCTGCCCCTTTGAGACCTGAGGTCTACTCTCAGAGCTGTAATCCTAGCTGTGGCCACCAGGAGTCATCACAGCTACCTCTATTTTTGTTTCTTTTCTTAATGAACAGAAGTACATTTTGCAAAGAGTAATAAATGTTTTCAAACAGTTTGCTTACTATGATACCAGCTCTGTTTGGAAAATTCTCGTGTATATGAAAGCAATTCCATTTTCTGTTTCTCCTGAATGTACATCTTATTCACTGATTTATCTCTTTCATTTTCAGTGTGGGGTTGAGGTGTCTACACTGCAGAAGGGTTCATTCTAGAGAACAGGACGTTCAGCCTCCATTACCCCACCCCAGTACAGACTTTCCAGACCTCCCATCCCCTCTCTGTCATCCCCGCTCCAGGGCACTCTGGCACAGCCGCCCAGATGCCATTTCAGTGCCCACATCCTGTCACCTCCCGCTGCACTGCACTGCCCTGTGGCTGCCCACGTAAGATAGGCAAGGTACACTAGAGCTACTTGGTGTTTCATCCAATGGATGTCCTGTAGTTTATGTGTTTTTCCGTCTTTTACGTCTATCAGTTTGTTGGTTTTTTGTTTTTGTTTTTGTTTTTGTTTTTTTCTGACAAAATCATTCTGTATGTAGGTCCACAAGCTGGGCTGCAAGGGAGATGTATTTTTTGCCCCTTGTGGACGATTCTTTGTTGAGAAGTTTGATAATGGTGGTACTTTGGCGCCACCTCATGATAGCAGCCTGAAGTGCATCTCGAACATTGCTGAACAGGAAGTTGGGAGGGAGGGGCTGTGGCCCAAGCCCACCCCACAGAGCCTTCTGGAAGTCTGGGTGGAAAATGAGACATTCTCAGTGTCTAGGGATACCGGCATCCTCCAGACAGATGGTCCATCCTCCTGTGTTGAAATGAAAGTATATGTGAGAAGAACAAAAGATTATTTTAATTTTTATTGCTTTGAGACCTCTGGAAAAATGTCGAGAAACCTACATAAGTAAAAATTGATACAAGTTATGTTTCATTTTTTATGTTCTATAACTTTTTGCATTCATTAGCTGAAATTTTTCTATAATAGAAACTTCCCATGATTTATAGGTTAGCATGTTATATATAGGAAGTGTAGAATGAGTGCTCAATTCTTTAGCGATATTTCCGCTGTTCAAAACAAGGAGATGTTTCCCTAGGATCCTACAAATGTGAGCAATAAACAGAATTTGTTTTTCTTTTAGAGTATTTTCATTAGATGTAGATATCTATGTTTGTCTTGATTGACTCTATTGCATTATTTTATTGACCTTCAAATAGTTTTATCTTCATAAACTGGGAGACCCTTTAGTTTGGCTTCTGGTCTTTTTGACATGTTTTCTAGCATGTTAGTTGGCTCCAGTGTCATCAGCTGCAATTCCTACTCAGACCTGGAATAAATCATTTCTCCAAATAACCTGATTCCTTTTAATGGAAAATGATTTTAATAAATTCAGTCTAGAGACTAGAGTTGCTCAATAGTATTAGATTGGTCACTGTTTCTTATCCTTTTCTGTGCATGGATCCAGCAAATTTGTATGATTTTTAAAGGAATACACAACGATTGTCTTCAGTCCTGGGCTGTTCCTCCATCCCTTACATGCCACCATTTTGTTCATTTTTTTTTTTTTTTTTTTTTTTTTGAGACAGGGGTCTCATTCTGTCACTCAGGCCAGAATCCAGTGTCACGATCACAGCTCACTGCAGCTTCTCCACTCCCTGGGCTCAAATAATTCTTCCACTTCAGTCTTTGCAGTAGCTGGGATCACAGGCATGCGTCACCAAACCCAGCTATTTTTTTAAATTTTATTTTTAGTAGAGAGGAGATCTTGCTATATTGCCTAGGCTATTGATAAATTTTTGTTTTAACATTCAAATTTATAATATATAACCAAATGTAATGTTTATATTAGACATCTCCTATTTCATAGGTGGCATATTCTACATCAGTGAAGTTCAATAGAATTTCTGTAGAGATGAACATATTCTGTGTCTACACTGTCAAACACAGTAGCCACTAGCTACCTGTGGTATTGAATATCTGAAATGTGGTGAATGCAACTGAGGAACTAAATTTTTAGTTTTATCTAAAATAAAATATATTATATTTAAAATACCTTGTTTAAATAACCACATGTGGCCAGTGCCTACCATATTGAACAGCAACAGCTCCATACATTTTTCTGTGCCCTGCTTCTTTCACTTAATAGTATATCCTGAAAATCATTACATGGTAGTAGAGAGAGTCCTCCTTGCTTGGTATATGTGCATTGTACTCTAGGATGTAGATGTACCTTAGATTATTCAATCAATCCCCTATTAGTGGACATTTGTCTTACTTATAGTCTTGTCCTGTTACAAATTGTTTTTACAGGAATGACCTTGTTCTTCTGCCTTTTTATCTTTTTGAAATGTATGTTTGGGATAGATTGCTAGAATAGAGATTGCTGGTTCCTGGAGAAAACGCCTGTGCCTCATAAAACAGAGAGGGAACAGGAAGTTCAGCTTGACTGGAGTGAAGAGCGGGTGCCTTCCAGGGGAGCAGACAGGGCTCTGAGATAACTGACTGGGCACTCCAGGTCTGAAGCCATCCAGATTTGGGACTGATTGGGGAAGGACACATTTGCTTCAATGAGATGCTGCATGTCACCTTTACACCCTGAAATTAACACAAATTTGGTGTAATGCAGGAACAGAAGTGTCCTGAAGATCTCTCACAGGTCCATGGGGGCAGGAAGGAGACAGGAGCACTGAAAATAGTGAAGTGGTTCATGTTAGTGCCCTAAGCCTTCATTAAAGTGAGAAGCAGATGTCAAGGGGAAGGATTTATCACTTGTTGGGCCCTCAGGCTGTCTGGAAATCATACACCCACTTTAGTTTCTCTCTGACTGCAGGTCTGATGGTCTCCCATCTGCCAGCATGTTTATGCATTCCTCCTGGAGGCACATTCTTAGCCAGAACACTCTCTCCAGGAGGTCACACTTTCCATACTTTCACTTGTTTTCTCCTTGTATCCTCCTTGAGATTTTTCATGAGGCTTTTCTCCTCTGTTACCTCAGTAGCTTTCATCAGCTCAGTGAGTTGTATTACAACTCAACACTACTCTGACAAGTTTAGGCAGAATTGAACACTCACCTGCACTATCATTTACATGTTGCATCTTTGCAGTTGTTTATGTAGAGTTAAATTTATGATCCTACCCCAACAGAGCTGCATGGGTTGACCAAATGCCTACTTCTGCTTAGGCAACTCTGTGCTGTTGTAGACTCATGGTTCACCATAATTCACTCAAATGGGCAGCTTTCCTGTTGTCCACATTACATGACCTTTTCAACTGTGTTCTGAGCAGGATTTCCTCTTGGGATGTGATAGTTTATTTCTGGATTTTAGCCATGGTATCTGCACATGTTCCCACATGCAAAATTGGTCCTGTCACTCTGCATCCTTGTTGGATGCCTTCAGTGATTTACTAGGTGGACCCACAATGCCCTTTTCATTTCTCTCTAAATTCATCTCTCTGCCAACTTTCTCAAGTTAGAGAGTAAAGAAGATGCAGGAGATGATTCCTGGGCTGCCCTGAGTCCTTTGACCTGGGGGACAACACATTTAATAATCAGGAAGTGGATCTGACAAAATTCGATTGGTGGTGTTAGCAGTTTGTAACATCTGGAAAACACTGCATTCAAAGGGAGATATTTTTTAAGAGAAGAAAAAATGTCATTTGAGATCAAAGTAACCTACTGCCCCATGAGGTGATGTTCAGATCCTGTCTATTTAGAATATAAGGACAATATGTACCCCATGCTAGGATATCTCACTAATTTATTAATTCATACATTCATGGGTGATGTGTTCCCTGAACAGTGGTGAATGCCTGAGTGCCCAGCTCTGTCAATGGCATGGTCAATAAAGTCCTATTAATATCTGCCATTTATAGTATAGTCTTCAAGATTTATTCTACATATACTAAGAACCAATAAGATCTTGTTGTACTTCCTACTTCAACCATCAAACAGAATTTGGCTATCTCAAAAGGAATATGGAAATGTATTCTGTTTAACTGTAATAGTGCTTTTTCTGTGGTTCTTTATTCCTTATAGATGTTTTTGGGCTCTTTCAATTATTAATTATTTTTGATAAAAGGAATTTTAAACTTTTAAAGACACTGGAAATTGGCTGGGTGTGGTGGCTCACGCCTGTAATCCCAGCACTTTGGGAGGCCGAGACGGGTGGATCACGAGGTCAGAAGTTTGAGACCAGCCTGTCCACTATGGTGAAACCCCATCTCTACTAACAATACAAAATTAGCCAGGTGCATTGGCAGCTGCCTGTAATCCCAGCTAGTTGGGAGACTGAGGCAGAATCACTTGAACCCAGGAGGCAGAGGTTGCAGTGAGCTGAGATCGTGATAGTACACTCTAGCCTGGGCAATAGAGCAGAACTCTGACTCAGGAAAAAAAAAAAAAAGACATCTGAAATTATAACAACTGAAGAACTAAAGTAACGCAGATTTATGTCCTAGCCTATTATACTGGATGAAAATATTCATCTCAATTTGCTAAATAATACATATAAGTGGGCCTGTTTTGTGTATTATATAATATATACAATATATATTATATATAAATGAGTGTATTTATCTATATATATACTTATATATGTATATATATGTGTGTGTATATGTGTGTATATATATATATATATATATATATTTGGTAGATCTTATTCCTGCTTCTGCTTAGATATATGACCTGATAATAGTGTAATAGTGAGTTACGTAATCTGGGGCATCTGTAACATGGGCATATTGATACATACCTCGTTGAGCTGTTGTGGGAAGAAATGTACAATGCTTAAACCTATGTGAAGTGTCTAACATGTAATACTGCAACAAATACATGTATTGGCTTTTCCTGTGTTTTGTCTTCCACAAAAGACATAGATTACATGAACATCTCCTAGAGGTCAATCACAGTTGAAGCAGCAGGAAATAAAATGTTTACATATTTCTATGATAGAAAAGCTTTTCTGTGTTTTCTTTGTAGAAGTTACCTGATGCATGGAGTGGAGGAGGAAGAAAATAATTTCCTCACTACTTTTTATTTGATGTCCTTTTTTACCATCTTCTTTTACCTTCTATTTGGACATTGGAATTGCAGCCTCTCATTCAGCCCAGAAAGGAGGCAACACAGAATGACAGATCATGAAGAGGAGTCTGCTGGGAAACAGATGATATCAGGAGACCTGGGCCCCAAAACCAGATCTGTCCTTATGTACAGTACCATGGAGAGTCACTTCTGTGCTGGCGTCAACCTTTTCACAGGAAAATATTTTATTTCACAATAGTGGGGAGGTGTGGCTTTGGAGTCAGATAGAATGGGTAGAATATTTGGGCACAATTAATAGCTAGTTTAATGATCTTTAGCAAATGTTAAGTCTGCAGATAAATGAAATCTATGTGTAATGCATATACACTAAATATGTCTGCATAGAGAATCAAATGGGATGTAATACACAAAAATGATACATTTAAAAAAATTTGTCAGCCATAGGGTTGTTGATTAATTTATCTCTGGACTTCATTATGTTTCC
Organism: Aotus nancymaae; assembly: GCF_030222135.1. Classification (NCBI taxonomy): domain Eukaryota; kingdom Metazoa; phylum Chordata; class Mammalia; order Primates; family Aotidae; genus Aotus; species Aotus nancymaae. Next base: position 44,304,621 of record NW_026988415.1, on the reverse strand, counting down.
TAAAATTTCAAATTAGTATGGATCTCTTTTCAATTCAGAATCAAATATCCATAGAAACAGTAGTTTTTATTAAATATTTCAGAAATCCTCAAAATTATAGAATATAAGAACCTTCTATGTTAACGTAAAACATCATTTGCAATTAAAACTCACTTTGAAGTATTCTCTAATTACATTAGTTTCCTTCTTCCTCACAGGTAACCACTATGCAGTATTTAGGTTTTACATTTTTATGACATTCCTCTATGTTTTTATTACATTTGTATAGATCTATACACAAAATATGGTATTTTTAACGGCATGGCTTTGTTAAGTGAAATATCAACAATTTATGAATTTTAAAAAGGATAGCTTTATTTCTTATAAAAGCTTACAACCTGCAGGGTGACCATTCTGACAGGCTGTGAAGTGTAGCCACTGGAAGAAGCCCAAAGGCAGGCACTTTGAGGGAGTGAAAGGTAAGACAGGAATTTAAGCTGAAGGGGTTGGACAAAGATCCATGCCCAACACGTTATAGGAAGAGCTATGAATATTCATGAAGGGGTCCTGATATATGGATACTGAACAAACATGTATGTTATTATACATATGGACTGGGTTCACCTTGGAATGGAGACTTCACATTTAAATGTATTAAAATTAGGACCTATACGTCAAAAGAACTTTTCAGAACACAAAGGAACTCAAGTTCTGGCCTCTGTAAACTGGCTAGAACCAGTCCATGGTTGGTGATTTTTTCCTAATCCAGAGAAAGTTATTGAAATCAGTCTCTTGTCTAATCAAAACTGTAGTTATTGTTGGTGGAACAGGGACTGGGAATCAGCATCTAGTGGTAGGTAAGCCACAAATTGTTTTAATATTGCTTATCTTGAGGCTAGTGCTTGTTTATCTGCTGAAGAAAAATGAAAAGGAAATCTTGTGTCAATTAGAACACAGTTGATTCTTTAAGTGTAGAGTCTGTGACTTAACCCTTGCCTGGCATGGCCTTAGGTCTTATTTGTAATTTGATGTCTTATTGTCACAAAGAGTCTGTTCTGTCAGTCTTCTGATCTCTATTTTAATATTAATGCTGGTCAATGGTATCTAAACCACAAAAGAGAGGGAGTATAGCAAGTTGTGTCTGACCTCACTTCCTGTTATGCCCAGGAACTCCGTTTTAAGGTTTTTCTGGGTCCTCCTGGCCATAAGGAGGTTTGTTCAGTCAGTTGCAGGGCTTAGGATTTTACTTTTAATTTACAGTTTTATCTCTAAATGCATGACTACCTCATGGAACAAGAGGAAAGAAGAAACATAAGGAGAACAAATACATGTTCAGATTTCAACAGTGGGATTTGCCATATATGCCTACATGTCATGTATACTCTCTTTCCAAATTGCTAAAACAGGCTCATTTCCTCAGTTTATATGCTGTGGGGAGCATTAATAAAGTCTGTAGATATAATTTTCAAGCCCCCTTTTTTTCCTGATGTATTCAAACACCTAGAGTTTCCCTGGAGTGAACTAGCGTAAAACAATGACCTAGTGTATCCTTTCATGAAACACCTTCTGCTTGTCCAAGCTACTTTATTCAACTCAAACTGTAACTCATGTGGGATTACCCTGTACAGCTGGAACCTAATCTGGGCCAAGCTGATTAAAAAAGACAGTGATTCCATGCAGTTAGTTTTCATATGTCCAAACCACTATTCAAATCCCTTGATTGTTTTAGGGATGCATCTCATTTAGAACCTGATCTAATTTTGTGTGACAGTAGTTTGACATGAGTATACTTTTCTATTCCGTTTATTATTGTTTTTAGTTGCACAAGAAAGGCACTTGAGAGGTGTTTGAATTCACATGTGTTACTTGTAGACAGAAGCCATAGTGCAGTGTAGTCTGTGGAAAGTGGAGAATAATAAACAGGGAATATAGAAAACTCTTTATGGAACTTGGAATGTAAAGAAAAAGAAATAAACCAAGAAAGAGGAGGAGACAGAGACAGAAAGAAAGGGAGCAATAGAGACAGATAGAAGAGATATCTCCATCATGTGGCTGCAATGGATGCTGGTAAGTCCAACGAATGACATTTGAAAATCTTAAATTACTTGAAGCTTGATCAAGTTTAAACATTAATGTTCTGCTAGAAAAATTAAAAAGAAAAAATTATGAGAAGGAGCCATCTGATCTCAAATTTAATATTTGAATCTGCCCATATATTCACATCCTTTTTTACCCTCTCATTTCCACTTTAGATCTAATGAGATGCCTCCACTGGGATAGCATGAAATCTGAGCTCAATAAACATTTAGTTATTAGCTAACAAAAGAATAAACACTTATGTGCCAAAAAATACTGCTAACTATTGGATTTGTGCCTCTCCGGAAGGCAGCAGGTGGCTGAAATCCTGGTTTGATGTGGCTGGATAATACATGACGTGAGGACTCCTGCACTGATGACTGCAGAATGGGTCCAGAATTTTCCTATACGTACGTTAAAATACTAAGCACTCCAGAAGCAGTCATTAGGCAGACATCACACTTTGCTTACTTTGCTGTCTGTCACTGAGATCACCAGGTGAGTTCAAAGACATGCCTACATTCTAGGCAACGGAAGTTAGATTTGGGTCAGCTCAAAGCAATGATGTTGAACAGCTCTTATAAGCTTCTGATAACACCCAAGAAGTAGAGAAACTACTGTCTACAAAACTTTGAACTCAAGGCATATCACAGAAACATTTGCTTTCTTCAACTATATCTGTTTTCTTATAAGGAGAAATAATGAGAAATGATTTTTCACAAAGCCTGTCTTAGCCCTGAGGCCAAGCCAGCCCCTACTGCTGTGTCCCAACATTTAAAGATCATTGAAGTCCAACTTCATGTCATATATTCTCAAGAAGTTTTCTTGTTTACCCCTCAGGACAGGTCTGTAAGGATGGGTATGGTTAGTCCCAGTTCACAGATGACCAAGCTCAGGCTCACAGAGCCTAAGTCACCTGCCCAGGTAAGTGCCAGGATTGGAATGAGATTTCATCCCTCACCCTCCCTAGTTGGCTCTGAGCAGCCTCCCTTTTAGAAGATGGGAGTCCAGACCTTGAGAAATGATCAGATTGCACTCCCCTGCTATTGTGCCCCACAGGTCCCCACTCCACAACCCCTCTGAGTGATGAGGAAGACAGAGGAGGTGAAATCTTGTGCTTTGTACCAAGAGACCTGGGTGTACAGCCACACGAGTTGGCTGATCCTTGAAGTGGTGAGGAATGGGATCAGTCAGAAGCTCAGGTGTTGGCCTTGAGACAGATGAGCTGGAGAGAAGGAAAGTAACATGCACTGAACTACTGTAAGCCAATGCACTTTAAATCTCATCCTCTTTAATCTTAACTGCCATCCAAGGTACCCATCACTATGACCATTATTCACATCAGGTTGCTGCCATTAGGAAAGTTTATGCAAACAAGAGAGACAACTTGTTCTCTCCAGATCAGCAGCTAACTTTGGAATACTTAAGGTATTTTTCTATTTTGAGTTGATGCCTCCAGGCCTCTGAATGCTCTAATCTTCCTCAAGGGATAGTACGCATTCCTCAAGATGTTTTCAAATGTATTTAATCTTCTATAATCCTAAGTATCATTTAAATTAACCAATATTATCACCATTATTCATATAAGGTTACTTACTTTAGGGTTGACTAAGTAAACCAGAAAAATACCCTTGTTATCTCCCTATCAACAGTTAATTTTGAATTATTTTAAAGTTCTTCTCATCTTGTCTTCATGCTTTTGGGGCTGTGAATGATCTCATCTCCTTGGGGTCTGCCATTACATGATCCCAGAGTGTTAAACTTTTTTTTTTTTAATTATAACCCATATAGTTTTTAAGTAACAATATTATTGACGTTGAAAAATTCTAAATGAAAGAAAACGGTTTATATATACCAGAAAATATACTTTAGAAAATAACCCAGATAAATGATGGATACACACAAATTGTGACAGGTATGTGAAAAATTTCAGCGTACTGTGCCTGATCCCATTAATTAGAGCCCACCCTCCATTCCTCCCTCCCCTCTGCTGCCCCCACTCTACTCCCAGAAGTGCAATAATTTATCTGGCCACCAGGAGGCATCACAGCTATCTTCACCTTTGTCGTCGTTCTTTTGTAATTAACAGTAGTATATTTTGCAGAGTAATGAATGTTATGAAAATATTTATTATAATAACAATTCTGTTTGGAAAGTTTACATGCGTATTAAAAACAGTCCTATTTGGCGTTAACCCCAAATCTACATCGAATTCATTGATTTATCTCTTCCCTCTTCAGTGTACATTGAGGTGTCCACACTGTAGAGGGGTCCCTTCCAGAGACCTGGGTGTTCACCCTCAGTTACCCTACCCTTGTACAGGCTTCTCAGACCTCTCACTCCCTCTCACTCATCCCCTGTCCAGTACACTATGGAGGCAGCTGCCCAGGACCCACTTAGGCACCCCATCCTTTGTCAGTCACCTTCTGCCTGCCTTGCACTAATCTATTAATGCTAATGATTGACAACATGCGCTAGAGCTGTCTGGTGTTTCATTGTTGATGCCATACATAGATAGACTTATTTTACACCTATCATCACTTTTTTTTCTGAAAGAATTAGAATTATTCTGTAATCAGATTCATAAGCTGCGTTTTAAGGGAGGTATTGTTATTTTTTGCTCCTTGCAGACCCTTCTTGATAGAGAAGTTCGAGAATGGTGGTACCTTGCGCCCTCTCGTGACAGAAGCCTGAACTACAGCTAGAACATTGCGAGCAGGAAGGTGGGAGGGAGAGGCTGAGGCCCAAGCCCACCTTACAGAACTTTGGGAACTCTGGGTGGAAAAGTGGGCATTCCCAGTATTCTTAGGGATATTGGTGGGCTCAAGACAGAAATCGTCGTCTCTTAGCTGAAAAGAGAGCTCTATATCAGAAGAAAAAGGTCATTTTAATTTTTATTTTTTTGACCCCTGAAAAATCAGAGACCTGTATGAAAGAAAAATAGACCCAGACTACTTGTTCAAGTCTTTGCAGCCCTCTTTACATCTTTATTGCCATATTTTCATGGAAATAAATTTCTATAATAACATTAGAAATTATGTTACAAGAGACGTTCAATATTTTTATATAAACTGGTGTTTCATCTTGTGAAACACCACTGTAACATGCACTGAGCTGAATGCTTACTAAGTGTAAGCAAGTGCACTTTATATCTTGTTGGGGGAAGCAGCAATGGAGGAAGAGTTTACAGTATGCCTACATAAACTGGTTATAAGTAATGTGTAAAAGAGATCAGGAACAATAAACTGCGGAAGGCCGCGGAGGCCTCTGGGGAGGAAGACCTCTCTATTGCCAGGATGTTCCCAGGAACAGAGTGTCCTAAGCTCTGATATGCTAAACATAGTGCCCAAGGACATAACACTCCCTTGAAGCACTGGAATGTAACCAGACATGTAGCTCCTTGCTAAGCCGGCTCCCACCAGCTGCATTGTCTATTGATAAGCATATGCTTTTAGTTCTTGAGAAACTCACACAAACCGCCACTGCCACTGCTATCAATTTTATGTTTGGTGCACAGCCTCCCTTCACCGATTCACCCTACCACCTGCACTATAGATAAAAGTGATTGTGTTCAATAAATGTTGTAAAGAACCTAAGCCCGGGGCTTTCCCTGCCTCCAGTACAAGTGATGATCCCCTGGTCCCACTTTCATCCTTAATCTGTCTTTTTCTCATTCCTTTATCGCCACCTAACTCGGGATACCCATGGGTGGGGTGTGGTGGCTGGTTCCCTACAACATCTCATCTCCTTTAATCTTAACTGCCATCCCAGGTACCCATCACTATAACCATTATTCACATCAGGATGCTGTCTTTGGGAAAGTTTATGCAACGAGAGACAGCTTGTTTCTTGCAGACGCTTCTTGATAGAGGAGTTAGATAACGGTGGTACCATGGCGCCCTCTGGTGACAGAAGCCTGAACTACAGCTACAACACAGCAAGCGGAAAGGTGGGAGGGAGAGGCTGTGGCCCAAGCCCACCTTACAGAGCTTTCTGGAACTCTGCGTGGAAAAGTGGGCATTCCACGTATTCCCAGGGATATTGATGGACTCAAGACCATCATTACGGTACTTTATTTCCCCAGTATCATCAATAGGGTACTTTATTTCCCCAGTTCCCTAGTGGTGAAAATTAAGCTCCCTTACCATAGTTTCTATAACAGATGATGGTATGTGTAACACTTGCTCATATACACAAATGCCTTGGCAAGAATTTCTTAATAAGTTTTTGAAAGCATCCTTTTAAAACCTCAGATACTCTAAAATGTTATATTAACATAATGAAATCAGAATAATACTTATCAGATACACTAATACCCCAGTATGAAAGTTCCTATTTCTTTTATTTTTATATTCAAGTATAATTCATTACTTTATTCACTTAATATTTTTTTAACTCTTACTTTAGGCTCAGGGGTACATTTGCTGGCTTGTTATACAGGTAAATTGCATGTCACAGGGGTTGGGTGTACAGATTATTTCATCATCCAGGTAATAAGCATAGTACATGATATGTATTTTTTCATTCTTCTCCCTCCTCCCACCCTCTACTCTCAAGTACACGTGTCCCTGTGTACTCAAAGTTTAGCTCCCTCTTATAAGTGAGAACATGTGGTATTTGGTTTTCTGTTCCTATATTAGTTCATTTAGGATGATGGCCTCCAGCTCCATCTATGCTGCTGCAAAGAACATGCTCTCATTCTTTTTATGGTTGTGCAGTATTCCGTGGTGTGTATGTACTACGTTTTCTTTATCCAGTCTATCATTGATGAGCATTTAGGATGATTCCATGTCTTAGATATTGTGAATAGTGCTGTGAAATGTGTGCATGTCACTTCATAGTAGAAAAGTTTCTATTCCTTTGAGTATATACCCAATGATGGGATGGCTGGGTTGAATGGAAATTCCATTTTAAGTTCTTTGAGAAATCACCACACTGCTTTCCATTGATGGCTGAACTAATTTACATTCCCACCATAAGTGTGTATTTCCTTTCCTCCACAACCTTGCTAGCATCTGTAAATTTTGACATTTTAATATTAACCCTGCTGACTGGTGTGAGATGGTGTATCATCGTAGTTTTGATTTGCATTTCTCTAATGATTAGTGATGTTGAGTATTTTTTCATATGCTTGTTGGTCACATGTATGTTTTCTTTTGAAAAGTGTCTGTTCATGTTCTTTGCCCACTTTTTAATAGGGTTTTTTTTTGCTTGTACATTTGTCGAAGTTCCTTATAGATTCTGGATATTAGATCTTTGTTGGATGCATAATTTGCAAATGTTTTGTCCCATTCTGTAGGTTGTATGTTTACTCTGTTGATAGTTTATTTTGCTGTGCAGAAGCTCTTAGTTTAGTTAGGTTCCATAAGTTAATTTTTTGTTTTGTCACAATTGCTTTTGGTTTCTTCATCATAAAATATTTGCCAGGGCCAATGTCTAGAATACTATTTCCCAGGCTTTTTTCAAGACTTTTTATAGTTTTAGGTTTTACATTTAAGTCTTTAATCCATCTTGAGTTTAGTTTGTGGTGTAAGGAAGGGGTCCAGTTTCAATTTTCTGCATATGGCTAGCCAGTTATATCAGCACCATTTATTGAATAGGGGGTTATTTCCCCATCACTTGTTTCTGATAACTTTGTTAAAGACCAGGTGGTGATAGGTGTGTGGCTTTATTTCTGGGCTCTTTATTCTGTCATATTGGTCTCTGTGTCTGATTTTGTACCAGTACAATGCTATTTTGGTTATTGTAGCCGCTTGAAGTCAGGAGTCAGATATACTATGTAGCATAGTTTGAAGTCAGGTAACATGATGCCTCTGGCTTTGTTACTTTTCCTCAGGATTGTCTTGGCTATTTGGTCTCTATTTTGGTTCCATATGAATTTTAAAATAGTTTTTTCTAATACTGTGAAGAATGTCATTGGCAGTTTGATTGAAATAGCATTGAATCTGTAAATTGCTTTGGGTAGCATGGCCATTTTAACAATAGCTATTCTTCCTATCCATGAGCATAGTTTTTCCATTTGTTTGGGTCATCTCTGATTTCTTTGAGCTGTGCTTTGTTAATCTCTTTGTAAAGATCTTTCACCTACCTGGTTAACTTTATTCCTAGGTACTTTTGTGTGTGTGGTAATTGTAAGTGGGATTGCATACTTGACTTTGTTCTCAGCTTGGACGTTGTTGGTGTATAGAAATGCTACTGATTTTGTACATTGATTTTGTATCCTGAAACTTTGCTGAAGTTGAAGTTCGGGGAGCTTTGGGGCAGAGACTATGGGGTTTTCTAAGTATAGAATATTATCATCTGCAAACAGAGATAATTTGACTTCCACTCTTCCTGTTAAGATACCTTTTACTTATTTCTCCTGCCTGATTGCTCTCGCTAGGACTTCCAGAATTATGTTGAATAGGAGTGGCACAAGTGGGCATCCAGTTCTCAAGGGGAATGCTTCTAGCTTTTGGCTGTTCAATATGCTATTCGCTGTGGGGTTGTCTTATATGGCTCTTATTTTGAGGTATGTTCCTTCAACGACTAGTTCATTGAGGGTTTTATCATGAAGGGATGTTGAATTTTATTGAAAGCCCTTCTGCATCCATCAAGATGATTATGTCTTGTTTTTAGTTCTGTTTATGTGATGGATCACATTTATTTATTTATATATGTTAGACCAGTCTTGCATGCTAGAGATAAAGCCTACTTGATCATGATGGATTAGCTTCTTGATGTTCTGCTGGATTCAGTTTGCTAGTATTTTGGTGAGGATTTTTGCATCTATGTTCATCAAAGAAATTGGCCTGAGGTTTTTGTTGTTGTGGTCTCTGCTAGGTTTTAGATGAGGATGATGCTGGACTCATAGAACGAGTTGGGAGAAGTATCTCCTCCTCTATTTTTGGGAATAGTTTCGGTAGGAATGGTCTCAGTTCTTCTTTATACATCTGGTAAAATTCAACAGTGCATCAATCTGGTCTTGGGCTTCTTCTTGTTTGCAGGCTTTCTATTGCTCATTCAATTTCAGAGCTCATTATTTGTCTGTTCGGGAATTTAATTTCTTCCTGTTTCAATCTTAAGAGGTTGTATGTCTCCAGGAATTTATTCATTTCTTCTAGGTATTTTCTAGTTTGTATGCATAGAGGTGTCCGAAGTAGTCTGTGAGGGTTTTTTTGTTTTTGTATTTCTGTGGAGTCAGTAGTAATGTCCCTTTGTCATTTCTGATTGTGTTTATTTTGATCTTATCTCTTCTTTATTAATGTACCTAGCAGTCTATCCATCTTATTTATTATTTCCAAGAACCAACTTGGAGTAATTGACGTTTTATACGTTTTTGTGCAAATCAACTTTATTCAATTCAGCTCTCATTTGGTTATTTTGTGTCTTCTGCTAGCTCTGGAGTTGGTTTGCTTTTGTTTCTCTAGTTACTCTAGGTGTAATGTTTGGTTGTTAATTTGAGGTCATTCTGACTTTTTGATGTGGACATTTAGCACTTCCCCCCTTAACACTAGTTTAGCTTTGTCCCAAAGATTCTGATATGTTGTATCTTTGTTGTCATTAGTTTCAAATGATTTCTTGATTTCTGCCTTAATTTCATTGTTTAACCAAGAGTTATTAAAGAACACCTAATTTCCATGTAATTTTATAATTTTGAGCAATTTTCTGAATATTGATTTCTATTTTTGTTCTACTATAATGTGGTCTGAGAGTGAATTTGGTATGAGTTTCTTTTAATTCGATAAGGATTTTTTTTTTTTTTTTTTGAGTCAGAGTCTCACTCTGTCACCCAGGCTGGAGTGCAATGGCACAATCTTGGCTCATTGCAACCTCCGCCTCCCAGGCTCAAGAGATTCTCCTGCCTCAGCGTGCTGAGTAGCTGGGATTACAGGTGTCCACCATCACTCCCAGCTAATTTTCATATTTTAAGTAGAGACAGGGTTTCACCATGTTGGCCAGACTGGTCTTGAACTCCTTATCTCAGTTGATCCACTCACCTTGGCCTCCTGAAGTGCTGGGATTACAGGCATGAGCCACCGCAACCAGACGATAAGGATACTTTTATGGTCAATTAATGTTGTTGATTTTGGTGTATGTGACACGTGCATATGAGAAGAATGTATATTATTGTTTTTGGGTGGAGAGTTCTGTAGGTGTCTGTTAGGTACATCTGGCCAAGTGCTGAGTTCAGGTGCTGAATATCTTTGTTAGTTTTCTGCCTTGATGATATGTCTAATACTATCAATGAGACGTTGAAGTCTCCTACTTTTATTGTGTGATTATCTATATCTCTTCATAGGTCTCTAAGAACTTGCTTTATTAATCTGGGTACTCCTCTGTTGGTGCATATATATTTAGGCTAGTTAGGTCTTCTTGCTGAATTGAACACTTTACTATTGTGTAATGCCCTTCTTTGTCTTTTTTGATCATTGTTGTTTTAAAGTCTGTTTTGTCTGAAATTAGAATAAGAACCCCTGCTTTTTTCTGTTTTCCATTTGCTTGGAAGATTTTCTTCCATCTCTTTATTTTGAGCCTTAAGGTGTCATTGCATGTGAAATGGGGTCCCTTGAAGACAACCTACAGTTGGGTCTAGCTTCTTTATCCAATTTGGGACTCTGTGCCTTTTGATTGGGGCATTTAGCATGGTTACATTTAAGTGTAATATTAATATGTGCAAGTTTGATCCTGTCATTGTGCTGTTAACTGGTTATTATTGCAGACTTGATTTTTTGATAGTTTTATAGTGTCAATGGTCTATGTACTTAAATCTGTTTTTGTGGTGGCTGGTAACGATCTTTCCTTTCCATATTTAGCATTTCTTTAAGGACGTTTTGTAAGGCAGGTCTGGTGGTAATGAATTCCCTTAGCATTTGCTTATCTGAAAAGGATTTATTTCTCTGCTTATGAAGCTTAGTTTAATCGAATATGAAATTCTTGGTTGGAATTTCTTAAGAATGTTACATATAGGCCCCTAACCTCTTCTGGTTTGTAGGGTTTCTGTTGAAAGTTCACTGTTAGCCTGATGGGTTTACCTTTGTAGCTGATCTGTCCCTTTTCTATAGCTGCCTTTAATATTTTTTCTTTCATTTTGACCTTGAAGAATCTGACTATGTGCCTTGGGAATAACTGTCTTGTATAGTATGTTGCAGGGTTCTTTCCCTTTCCTTAATTTGAATGTTGGCCTCTCTAGTGAGCTTGGGGAAATTTTTGTGGCTGATATTCTCAAATATGCTTTCCAAGTTGCTTTCCTTCTCTCCTGCTCTTTCAGGGATGCCAGTGAGTTATGGGTTGTGTCTGTTTATGTAATCTCATCTCATATTTCTCAGAGGTTTTGTTCATTCTTCTTTATTGTCTTTTGTTTTTGTCTGACTGAGCTCTGAGATTCTTCCCTCAGCTTGGTAGGTTCTGCTTTTAATACTTGTGATTTTATTATGAAATTCTTAAGTGAGTTTTTCAGCTCTGTCAGATGAGTGTTTGAGGGTTTTTTTTCTTTGTTTGTTTGTTTGTTTTTAGACAGAATCTTGGCTGGAGTGCAGCGGTGAAATCTCAGCTTACAGGAAGCTTCGCCTCCCAGAGTCAAGCAATTTTCCTGCCTCAGCCTCCTGAGTAGCTGGGATTACAGACACATGCCACCACGCCTGGCTAATTTTTGTATTTTTAGTAGAGACAGGGTTTTGCCGTGTTAGCCAGGCTGACCTCGAACTCCTGACCTCAAGTGATCTGCCCACGTTGGCCTCCCAAAGTGGTGAGATTACGGGTGTGAGACACCATGCCCAGCCTGGTTCTTTTTTACAACAGCACTTCATTTTTTTAATCTCCTGTATAGTTTTATTGTATTCCTTTTATTCCTTGGATTGGGTTTTGACTTTTTCCTGAATGTCGATGATCATTCCTATCCATATTCTGAATTCTATTTTTGTCATTTCAGCCTTTTCAGCCTAGTTAGGAAACATTGCTGGGGAACTAGTGCAGTGATTTGGAGGTAAGTAGACCCTCCGGCTTTTGAGTTGCGAGAGTTCATGCACTGATTCTTTCTCATGTATGCGGGCTTGTGTTCCCTTAACTGTGGTGTACTTTGAGTGTAGTCAGCTTCATTTCTCAATGTTTTCAGAGGGTCAAAGCTTTGTGCAGGGTCTTTATTTGTAGCTGAATTATTGTCCTTGTTTCACAGGAGATATATTAACAAAGAATTTTTTGTGTTGATGTTTGGGCTGTGATCCAGTAGATAGTGTTTAAGTGTGCTGGCTGGTAGGTAGGTTCTTGTTCAGTCACATGACTACTCTGTATTTGCCCACATTTGCAGCTGTGCTCTCTCTCTCTCTCAGTGCTCTGAGAGTGTGGGCTCCTTTCCCACTCAAGTGCTGGCTGCAAATCTGGGTTTGGTACTCCTGGACTTCATACTGCAGCCCTGGGTTAAGCTCAGCCTTTATGTTCCTTCCACAGCATGGGGGCAAACAGGGACCTTGACAGTGGCAATGACAGAGGGCCTTTAACTTGTCTCTTGAGGCTCTATCCCAGAGACATGCAGAACCACTCTCAATCAGAGTGATTGGCCTGGTGTGGGGTGGTTGCATTGTGGACTCAAGCCTGGGGAGCCATGGGGAAGACAGACTAGCCTCTTCTTACAGCGACTGCAGCATGCTGGAGGTGTGAGTGAGGCACTCAGGGGTCTTTGTTTCTTCCCCAGTCCAAGGACATCAAGGGCAGTACCTTTGCAGTGGCAGTGGCAGAGGGGCTTTCAGTTGTCTCTGGGAGCCCCACCTCAGAGAAATGCAGAGCGTCTGGTAATGCAAGTGTTCAGCCAGAGAGTGGGGTGGCTGTGCCGTGGGCCTGAGCTGGGGGTCCTTCTTAGTGAAAAGAAAGGGGTCAGGGACTCACAGGAAAGAGAGACTAGGTTCTTCTCCATATGGTGACTGTGGCATGCTAGAAACATGAGTAATGCCCTATGGCTCTTTGTTCTTTTCCCAGTCCAAAGACACAAGTTCAAAACTACTGCAGTGGTAGTTGTAGAGGGGCTGTCCGTTGCCACTGGGAACTCCACCCCAGGAAAACACAGAGCCACTACCAGTGGAAATGCTCAGTTGGGAGTCGGGTAGCTGCCCTTTAGTTCCAAGCCAGGGGCCTTGTCTGTTAAAGAGCAGAGAGTGAAGTCTCACAGGGAAGATAGACTGGGCTCCTCCCCATATGGTGGTTGTGGTGTACTGGAAGTGCCAGCGATGCGACCTGGACCTTTGTTCCTTCCCCAGCCCAAAGGCAGTAAGGGCAGTACTACTGCAGCTGCAATGAGAGAGGGGCTGTGGGTTTCTCTGGGATTTCCTCCCTAGAGAATGACAGAGCCGCCAGTGACTGAAATGTTTGTGTGGGCACAGGGTGGTTGTTCTGGAGGCCCAGGTTGAGAGACTCTGCCCACTGAGGAGTAACAGGGCCAGGGCCCGTGTGGAAAGGAGTCTGGCTTCTTTTCCAAAAAGCAGCTGCACTGTGCTGGAGGATTGCATTAGTCCTAAGTCTTTTTGCTCCCTCCTGAGCCTGAGGGCAACAGAGGTAGAAGGTACAGAGCAACGAAAATGGCAGACCTTCCTGCTACTATTGAAAGCTCTGTCTCAGGGAAGTACAGAGCTGCTGTTGGCCCAAGAGCCCAGATATGGGTGGAGTGGCTGGAGTCCCAAGTCTGGAGGCCCTACCCAGTGAAAAGTAGTGGGGACAGGGATCTATGTGGAAAAAGTCTGGCCACTTTTCTTTAAGACAGCTGTGCTGTGCTGTGCTAGGGGTCTGCATTAGTCCTTAATCACCCTGCCAAGACTGGTGGACCCGTCTACTACCACTGAGAGCTCCATCCCAGGGAAGTACAGGGCTGCTATTGGCCCTAGAGCTCAAGTGGGGCTGGAGTGGCCATGCTAGGGACCCAGGCCAGTGGGCATTATCCAGCAAGGTGCAGTGGAGGTGAGGCCTGCAGTCCACGTGCTCCTCAGCACCATGGATTTAGCCCCTGTACTGGGGGCATTCCAGGGAGCCCGGCCTCTCTTGTTGCCAGAGCTGCAGCTGCTGGTGCTGGGGTGCCCAGCAGTCCAATGACCCTGGAACTCCATGTGTGCCTGAGCAGTGGCTCTGCCTAGACTCCATGTAGCTCATGATGTCAGTCTGAAAGCTCTGCTTAGGGGGTCAGGGAGATCTTCTGAACACAAGGTTATGAAGATCTGCAGCAGAAGCTTTAGTGAAATTTCAGACATTAACAACAAAGCTTTCCTGATTAACTTAACCTCTCCTAACATCCAATAACCTGATATAAAATGGGCATTTAATTATGGTACTTGAGTAAAGGTTAAGATTAATGAAAACACTACTTAGAATACCATTAGGTTACATTTGTTTTAAAAACATTAATATGATACCTTTCTAGAAGAAATGCCTGTTCTGACTGGCCCCATCTGCTTTCCACCTTAAAAGCCAATTAACATAATCCCTATATGTAAGTCTCTTGGCCCAAGAGAGTGAATTTCATTTTCATCATTATCTTCATCATCATCATCTAAAGGGGTTATCGAGTAGGCATCCATGGGGTGGTTTGAAATGTCCAGTCCCTAAGCCTTGGTTGCCCATTATCTACAGAAGAGATCAATGGGCACATTAAATGTTTCCCAACCTTCTTTCATTATCCAAAGGAGCCTTATTAGACGTGTTTTTCCTCCTTATTAATCCCTTCTTGCCTGAAATGTGAAACTTTAATACCACAAATGTAGTGTTAACTGTTTATTTATTTTGGTCCTATGTAGTGCCACAAACCATTTTATTTATTTATTTAAAGCTCTGAAGTGATCTTCATTGACTCCGCACAAACCATTTTAATATCTACTATTTCCCTAGCCTTAAAAAACAATTTTCAGCCCACTGGGGGCAACATATCCTCTGTTGAATATGCATGGAACATTTTAATTAGGACAAAAGATGGAACCTCATTCCTGCCTTTTACTTGATATGTGACACTGGAAAACTTTCTTAGCCTCTGTCAGCCTGCCCATGGTCATCTGGAAAAGGGAACCACTGAGAACTCCTGATGCCTTACTTACAGAACTGTTTTGTGGGGGTAAATGAGAAATCCTATACAGAGAAGATGGCACCTAGTAGGACTTCAACAAATGTTCATCCTGGTCCATTTTTCTTCTTCCCAGAGAAGTGATGACTGTCATCTAAACCAAACAGCATAACTGCCACAGAGACCAGCTGATAATGGAGCAGAAAGAAGTAGCATGTACTTAAATTTAGTTTATAAATGCAGCTTTGGGGCTATTTCTGTGATGCAGGATGCCTTTGTCAAGGAATACGAGAAGAGGGAAAAGATCATCAAACCATTTATTTAATTCTGTGTCATTTTTTGCCCTCTTATTTGAGCTTCTATAGTGATATTGGAAAAACAGTTTTCTATGGAGTCTCAAATGAAGACAGAGTGCAAATGAAGAAGAGAGAGAAGTCACATGCCCTTGACTCTCATAGCAGACCCATTACCACTTACAGGACTCTGAACCAGAATTTCATCTGCACCATTGGGTACTTCAAAGTGGGAGGGGTTGTTGAATGTGTATCTACAAGGGCACAAAACTACAAACATGTAAAACTACTAAGTTTTAAATCCTAGAATGTCACGGTGTATAAAATATTGATACTTATTGCTTTGGTTTGGAATTAGGGGGAAATATATCCTGGTATACTTGGAAGTGGCTCCCTCAATATCTTTTATTCTTGTGCTTCAGGGATAGTCTCCATTTTAAATGTGTGCGTCTTTCCTGTGGGTGGGGTAGAGAATGCTTGTGTGTTCCTAAGACTTAATTTTTTTTGTATAATTGAAAGAACATTTTATATTTATTGCAGTTATAAATATATAAGAAAAAATAAACAGCATTACTCTAAAACAAAAGAGAATACCTGCTCTCAAAATATCTTGAGAGTACTTCAAAGAAAATACCTGCTAATGCTTATATCTGTATAATATTCTTTCGCAAATTTTCTCATGCAGGTACTTGTAAACTTGTGCAGAAATGAATACATTTATATACTTAGCTACAAAACATAAGATCTCATTCAACATTTAGTTTTATTACCTGCTTGTCTCACTAAAACCATACCTCAAAGGTCATTGATTCTGAGTAAACATGAGTTTTTACCATAGAGATAGTAGATACTAATGACCAATAAGGATAGAGAAATAGAAACAAACACGGCTATGATATATTATATGCCAAGTACTTTTTAGGTATTGAGTCATTCAATCCTCACAGCACCCTTACAACGTAGAAACTGTGGTTGGTCTCCATTTCGTAGATGAAAAACTAAGGAGCAGATAGAATAAGAACTTTACCCAAAACTGCATAGTTAGGGAGTGAGACAGCTTGGATTTATGTTCAGTACATCATGCTCCAGAGCCTGGAAAACTGTTGAGGCTCTGTTGTTAAGTGAAAGAAGCAATTACACAAGCATGCATATTTTAGCAGCTCATTAAAAGTAATGCTTCATAGGTTGATACATTTACATGAAAAACTGGACCTAGTGACAAATAGGTGGATTGCAACATTGGTAAGATCATGTTCATTGCAATCCTGGGGACAGAAGCCACAGTGCAGTGGGAAGTGAAGAATTTTAAGAGAAAATGTAGAAAACTCTTTTTGGTACTTTAACTTTGAAGGGAAAGAGATGGAGATTCTGGATGAATGGGGAAATTTTTAAAAATAAACTTCAATTCCTTGAAACTTGAGAAAGTTTTAAAATGAATATACTTAGGATTTTTGCTAAATGAGTAGATTTTAGCTTTTCTTGCCATGCACAAAAAATGGGTAACTGTGATATTATGAATATGTTTATTTTCTTCACTATACAGTAACTAATACTTTACTTTCTGTATGTCTCTTAGAACATCATGTTGCATATCTTAAATATAGACAAAAAGTTATTTTAAAAAGTTAATGTGATGAAGCTATCTTATTGCTCATGTATTCATCTCTCTCTCTCGCTCTCTCTCTCTCTCTATTTCTCTCTCTCTCTCTCTCTATCTATCTATCTCTATCTCTTTGGCTGGAGTACAGTGGCACAATCATGGCTCACTGCAGCTTCAACATCCTGGGACTCCTGCGATCCTCCCAGCTCAGCTTCCCGAGTAGCTGAGACTGCAGGTGCATACCAACACACCCAATTAATTTTTTGTTTGTTTATTTTTGTAAAGACAGGTGTCTCTTTATGTTGTCCAGACTGGTCTTGGACTCCTGGGCCCAAGTGATCCTCCAACCTTGACCTCCCAAAGTGCTAGGATTACAGGTGTGAGCCACTAAAACCAGCACATTTCCTTTCTTACGCTTCTATTTTCACTTTAGAGCTCATGAGAGGCCTCCAACCAACTAGTATGAGTTTTGAGCTCAATATGTATTTAGTTACTACCGAGAGAATGGACAATGGACAATTGTGAGTCAAATAAATGCTAAATCTTTGCCTCTCCAGGAAGGCAGCAGGTGGCTTAAATCCTGGTGTGATGTGGCTGAATAATGCATGATCTAAGGACCCTGCACTGGTTACTGCTGGACACATTCACAATTCTTCTATAAACATATTAGTATACTGAGCAGTCCAGGAGCAGCCATTAGGCAAACACCACTCCTTGCTTCCTTCATGTGACCTATCACTGAGCTCACCAGCTGAGGTCAATAGCATTCTTCTCAGCCTGGGGAACAGAATTTGGGTCTCCTCAGAAGCATGATGTGAAACATGTCTGGGATAAAAGATCTATTTTATTGACAGCAAAGCTTTTTGTGTTAAGGGTTAGGGGAAGGGCAAGTGAAAGATGCAGATTAATTTCAACTTAGGAATATACTTTTGTATATTGTTTGAAATTTTGTCTTATAAAAATATTCAAATTTAAGAAAATTACTTGTGAACAGATTGACAAATGTCATGTGCACATATACTCACTAATTTGAAAAAGCATTCACTGTTTCGCATAAATTTTATGGCGAAAGAAAGTTGATTAAACTTTGAGATAACTGCGTGAGTGTGTATGTGTGTGTGTCCTCTGGTTCTATCATTCCAAATACACACTCACAAGTGCAGTTTCACCTTGAATTCAGATGGGGCTGGACTCCAATCTCAGTTTTAGATATCCTGGAAAATAGTGGATCCAGAGAGATTGCTACAACCAGGTGAATAATTGCAGAAAACTTTGTCTGATACCTTGGAGTTAACCTCCAGCCTCCATTCCTCTCGCCTCCTTGCTGAGCCCACTGTTCTGAAACTCTCAAAGCTTCTATCCTGTCTCTGGCCACCAGGTGACATCAACTCTCATTTGCTTTTTCTGCTTTAATAAAAATGAGTATATTTTGCAAAAAGTAAAAAATATCTTGTAATAGTTCACATGCTATGATGTCAATTCTGTTTGGAAAATTCATGTGTGTATTAAAACAGCTCAATTTGCTGTTGACCTTAAATCTACATCTCACTGATTTAACTTTTCTCTCCTCATTGTAGGTTGAGGTGTCCGCACTGTAGAGAGGTCCCTTCCAGACAGCAGAGTGTTCACACTTCATTACCCAACCCCTGTACAGGCTTCCCAGATCTCCTCCCACTCCCTCTCAGACTTCAGGACACTGTGGACACAGCTGCTCAGATCTGTCAGCGGCGCCTGATCCTCTCTCAGACAGCTCTTGCCTGTCCTACATTGCCCTTTGCTTGCTAGGGACTGCCTAAGCACCTGCTGTTTCATCATGTGGGTGCCTCAGAGTTTGTTTTTTCTGTCTTACTCGGTTATTTTTGACAGAATTAAAATCATTCTGTACATAGGTTCTATCACATCTTGCAAGTGGGAAGACACTAACATTCCTCATTTCTGCAGTGAGAACATACATTTCCTACTTACAGCCTATATTCCTGCTGCCTTCCACCTCACTGCTTATTGATCTGAGACCACTTACTCATTTTCTCCCTTCTCAACATTCAGTTAGTGCTGTTCTCTCCCCTCTTCACAGCAGCAAGCTTTGCCCCTGCTAAACTAAAGGTCTTGAGGCAGAATGGGGCCTTATGTTAGGAGGCCATGCCACATTAAGTCATTGTTAGGGTTGATGAGTAATGGTTAGGCTATTCCCAATACCTGGGTACTCTACCTTAGGGCTCATCCTCCCCTTACCCCCTACTGGTCTCATAAAATGAGTTGGGGAGTATTCCTTCTTTTTGTATTGTTTGGAATAGGTTCAGAAGGAATGGTACCAGCTCCTCTTTGTACGTCTGGTAGAATTTTTAATGGAGTTCTTTGGCTTTCTCTTGTAAATTTAAGTTTCTTATAGGTGCTGGATGTTAGACCATTGATGCATAGTTTGCACAATTTTTCTCCCATTCTATAGGTTGTCTTTCATTCTGATGATCATTTCTTTGCTGTGCAGAAGCTCTTTAGCTTAATTAGATCCTATTTGTCAATTTTTGCTTTTGTTGCAATTGCTTTTTGCATTTTCGTCATGAAATTTTTGCCTGTGCCTATGTCCCAAACGGTATTGCCTAGATTTTCTTCTAGGGTTTTATAGATGTGGGTTTTACATTTAAGTCTTTAATCCATCGTGAGTTGATTTTTGTATATAGAGTAAGAAAATGGTCCAGTTTATATCTTGTACATACGGTTAGCCAGTTCTTCCAGCACTGTTTATTAAATAGGGAATCTTTTTCCCATTTCTTGTTTTTGTCAGGTTTGTCTAAGATCAGATGGTTGTAGGTATGTGGTCTTATTTCCGAGTTCTCTATTCTGTTCCATTGATCTAGATGTCTGTTTTTTGTGCTAGTACCATGCTTTTTTGGTTACTGTAGCCTTGTAGTATAGTTTAAAACCGGGTAATGTGATGCCTCCAGCTTTGTTCTTTTTGCTTAGGATTGTCTTGGCTATTCAGGCTCATTTGGTTCTATATAAATTTAAAAATTTTTTTCTAATTCTATGAAGAATATCAATGGCAGTTTAATGGAATAGCATTAAATCTATAAATTACTTTGGGCAGTATGGCCATTTTCACAATAATAATTCTTCCTATCCATGAGGATGGAATGCTTTTTCATTTGTTTGTGTCCTCTCTGATTTCTTCAAGTGGTGGTTTGTAGTTCTCCTTGAAGAGGTCCTTCACTTCCCTTGTTAGCTCTATCCCTAGGTATTTTATTCTCTTTGTAGCAATTGTGAATGGGAGTTCACTCATGATTTGACTCTCTGCTTGCCTGTTGTTGGTGTATAGGAATGCTTGTGATTTTTACATATTGATTTTGTATCTTGAAACTGCTGGAGTTGCTTATCAGCTTAAGAAGGTTTTGGGCTGAGATGTTGGGGCTTTCTAGATATAGGATCATGTCATCTGCAAACAGAGACAATTTGGCTTCCTCTCCTCCTATTTAAATATCCTTTATTTCTTTCTCTTGCCTGGCCAGAACTTCCAAAACTATGTTGAATAGGAGTGGTGAGAGAGAGCATCCTTGTTTTATGCCAGTTTTCAAGGGTAATACTTCCAGCTTTTGCCCATTCAGTATGATATTAGCTGTGGGTTTGTTATACATGAGTCATTATTTTGAAGTCTGTTCCATCAATACCTAGTTTATTGAGAGTTTTTAACATGAAGGGATGTTCAATTTTATCAAATGCATTTTCTGCATCTATTGATGCTGAAATCATGTGGTTTTTGCTTTAGTTCTGTTTATGTGATGAATTATATTTATTGATTTGCATATGCTGAATCAGTCTTGCATCCTGGGGATGAAGGTGACTTGATCATGCTGGATATGCTTTTTGATGTGCTGCTGGATTTGGTTTGCCAGTATTTTATTGAGGATGTTTGCATAGATGTTCATAGGGATATTTGTCTGAAGTTTTCTTTTTTTGTTGTATCTATGCTAGGTTTTGGTATCAGGATGATGCTGGTTTCATAGAATAAGTTAGGGAGGAGTCCCTCCTTTTGAATTGTTTGGAGTAGTCTCAGAAGAAATGGTACCAGCTCTTCTTGGTGTTCCTGTTAGAATTCAGCTATGAATCCGTCTGGTCCCAGACTTTCTTTTTTAGGGGGAAGGGGTTGGTAGCCTATTTATTACTGCCTCAATTTCAGAACTCATTATTGGTCTCTTCAGTGATTCAACCTCTTCTTGGTTCAGTCTTGGGAGTGTGTATGTGTCCAGGAATTTATTCATTTCTTCTAAATTTTCTAGTTTATGTGCATAGAGGTGTTTGTTGTATTTTCTGATGGTTGGTTGTATTTCTGTAGGATCAGAGGTGATATTTCCCTTATCATTTCTGATTTTGTTTATTTGATTCTTCTCTCTTTTCCTCTTTATTTGTGTAGCTAGCAGTCTATTTTACTTTTTTTCAACAAACCAGCTACTGGATTCATTTATTTTTGAAGGTTTTTTTGTTATTGTTGTTGTTGTTTTTGTCTCTGTCTCCTTCAGTTCAGCTCTGATATTGATTATTTCTTGTCTTCTGATAGCTTTGGGGGTTTTCTTGCTCTTGATTCTCTAGGTCTTTTAGTTCAGATGTTAGGTTGTTAACTTAAGATATTTCTATCCTTTTGATGTGGGCATTTAGTGCTGTAAATTTCCTTAACACTGCTTTAGTTGTGTCCCAGAGATTCTGGTACATTGTCCCTTTATTCTCATTAGTTTCAAAGAACTTTTTGATTTTTGCCTGATTTCATTCTTTACCCAAGAGGAATTCAGTAGCAATTTGTTCAATTTCCATGTAGTTGTGTGGTTTTCAGTGAATTTCTTAATCTTGAGTTCTAATTTAATTGTGCTATGGTATGAGAGACTATTTATTAGGATTTCAGTTCTTTTGCATTTGCTCAGGACTGTTTTACTTCCAATTACGTGATCAATTTTGGAGTAAGTACGAGAAGAATGTATGTTCTGTTGATTTGGGTTAGAGAGTTCTTTAGATATCTATCAGGTCCACTTGATACAGAGCTGAGTTCAGGTCCTGAATATCTTTGCTAATTTCCTATCTCAGTGATCTGTCTAATATTGACAGTCGGGTGTGAAAGTCTCACACTCTTACTGTGTTGGAGTCTAAGTCTCTTTGTAGATCTCTAAGAACTTGCTTTATGAATCTGAATGCTCCTGTATTAGGTTCATGTATATTTAGGATAGTTAGCTCTTCTTGTTGAATTGAACCCTTTGCCATTATGTGATAGCCTTCTTCGTCTTTTTTGATCTTTGTTGGTTTAAAGTCTTTTTTTTTTTTTTTTTTTTTTTCAGGAAATAGGATTGCAACCCCTGCTTTTTTCTGCTTTCCATTTGCTTGGAAAATTTTACTCCATCCCTTTATTTTGAGCCTATCTGTGTCTTTGCACATGAGATGGGTCTCTTGAAGACAGTATGCTGAGGGGTCGTGGCTCTTTACCCACCTTGCGATTCTGTGTCTTTTAATTGGGGCATTTAGTCTGTTTACATTTAAGGTTAATATTGTTATATGTAAATTTGATCCTGTCATCATGATGCTAGGTGGTCATTTTGCAGACTTGTTTATGTAGTTGCTTAATAGTGTCACTGGTCTGTGTACTTCAGTGTGTTTTTGTAGTGGCTGGTAATGGTTTTTTCATTTCCATATTTAGTGCTTCCTTCAGGAGCTCTTTCAAAACAGGCCTGATGGAGACAAATTCCTTCAGCATTTGCTTATCTGAAAAGGATCTTATTCCTCCTTCACTTATGAAGCTAAGTTTGGCCGGATATAAAACTCTGGGTTGGAAATTATTTTCTTTAAGAATGTTGAATATTGGCCCCCAATCTCTTCTGGCTTGTAGGGTTTCCACTGAGAGGTCTACTGTTAGTCTGATGGGCTTCCCTTTGTAGGTGACCTGGCCTTTCTCTCTGGCTGCCTTTAACATTTTTTCTTTCATTTCGACCTTAGAGAATCTGATGATTATGTGTCTTGGGGTTGATCTTCTTGTGGGAGTATCTTACTGGGGTCCTCTGCAGTTCCTGAATTTGAATGTTTTCCTGTCTTGCTAGGTTGGGAAAGTTCTCCTGGATGATATCCTGAAGTATATTTTTCAACTTGGCTCCTTTCTCCCTGTATCTTTCAGATGCCCCAATCAGTCATAGGTTTGGTCTCTTTACATAATCCCAATTATCTTGGAGGTTTTGTTTATTCCTTTTCATACCTTTTTCTTTATTCTCATCTGCCTGTCTTGTTGCAGAAGTATAGTCTTCAAGCTATGAGATTCTTTCCCTTGCTTCATCTATTCTGTTATTGATACTTGTGATAGTATCAATAACAGAATAAACAAAGTTGGGAAGTTCTCGTGTTGTGTTTTTCAGCTCCACCAGTTCAGTTATGTTTCTCTCTAAACCGGCTATTCTGGCTATCAGCTCCTGTATTATTTTATAATGATTCTTATCTTCTTTGCATTGGGTTAGAACATACTCCTTAAGCTCAGTGAAATTTGTTACTACCCACCTTCTAAAGATTACTTCTGTCAATTCAGCCATCTCAGCCTCAGTCCAGTTCTGTGTCCTTGTTGGGGAGGTATTGTGGTCATCTGGAGGAGAAGAGGCAGTCTTACTTTTTGAGTTTTCAGCATTTTTGCATCGATTCTTTCTCATCTTTATTGGCTTATCTAACTTCAATCTTGGAAGTTGTTGCCCTATGAATGGGGTTTTGTGGGGTCTTTTGTTGTTATTGTTGTTGTTTTCTGTCTTTCTTTTTATAGTCAGAACACTCTTCTGTAGTGCTGCTGAAGTTTTCTAGGGGTCCACTTCAGATCCTAGTTGCCTCAGTTTTCCTGTACCTGGAGGTTTTTCCAGTGAAGTCTGCAAAACAGCAAAGATGGCAGCCTGACTCTTCCCCTGGAAGCTCTGCCCCAAGGGGGCACTGACCTATTGCTGGCCAAATGCACCTATAGGAGGTGGCTGGAGACCCCTGTCGGGAAGTCTCACCCAGTCAGGAGGAATGGGATCAGAGACCCACCCAATGAAGCAATCTGGCTGCCCTTTGGTAGAGAAGGTCCTCTGCATTAGGGGAACTTTTCCTCATCCAGGCAGTGTGTATTCTCCAAAGCCAGCAGGCTGGAATGGTTGAGTCTACTGAACCTCAGAGATGGCAGCTGTCCCTTCCTGTGGGAGCTTAGTCCCAGGGAGAGATCAGAGCTCTGTCTGTAGAACCTTGCTGGAGTGGCTGAAGCCCCTGCAGGGAGATCTTGCCCAGTGAGGAAGGATGGATGGGGTTTCACTAAAAGAAGCAGTCTGGCTACAATCCAGCAAGGCAGCTGTGCTGTGCTATTGGGGACTCCTCCTCATCTGGACTGCCTTTATTCTTCAAAGCCACAGGCTGAAATGACTGAGTCTACTGAACCATAGAGATAGCGGCCATCCCTCCCCCAGGGGAACTCAGTCCCAACTCAGGCAAGCTCCAGCCTGATGCCACCAGCCAGCTGGAATTCCAAGCCAGTGGGTCTCAACCCATGAGGCACTGTGGAAGTGGGCCCGCAGAACAACGCTGCTTGCTCCCTGGATTCGGCCCTCTTCCTAGGGACATACCCAGACACCTCTCCCATCTTGCCACAGATCCCAAGGTCCAAGTATGCAAAACTCCTGGGCCTCTGTGTGTGCCTGAGTGGCTGCTCTGCCGAGACTCTGTGTATTGGACCCAAGGTCCTGGTAGAATGGGCTTACAACAGGGATCTCCTGATCCACAGTTGCAAAGATCTGTGGGAGAAGCATGGTTTCCCTGGGAAGGTCACACACTCACTCACCATTTCCCTTGGCTAGGGGTGTAGGTTACCTTGGTTCCATGCTGCTTCCAGGTGGGCTGTCGCATCACTCTACTTCTCTTTGGTCTCCATGGGTTAAGCAGTTTGGCTAATCAGTCCCAATGTGAGGAGAACTCGGATATCTCAGTTGAAGATGTTGAATTCATTTGCTCCTTTCATTCCTCTCCTTGTGTACTGCTGACTGCAGTTGCTTCCAATTGGCTGTCTTCCCAAGTTCGATAAGGATTGAAAAATTTTTGAAAACCATGAAATCTATACAATTTTGTATTACTGTAATACAATACATTGAGAACACTATTACTAAGATATATTCCTAAAAATTCAGTAGGAAAGTCTCTTTCTCCCCGTGTTTGCAATAATGTGAATCATTGCTAACCAGACAACAAACCACTTCTCATCTTTGTCTTCATGATAAGTTGTTATTGCTGCCTTCTAAAATTTCATCCTATGGGTGTAACATATTCAATTATTAGAACCCCATGTTATTCAGAGTGTCCTGATATTCTACACTGTGTTGGTGGCATCTTTTCAGAGTTTGTGCATTGCTAAAGGCTGCAGTTAAGGGCAGCGTTCACGTGGCTATTTACACTGGTAAGCTGAATGGATTCCCTTGGAGCCCAGTAACTATCTTGGGAGAATTCTATTGTGAAAACAGTGATAACAGAGCCTGGTTGATGTAGGAGTGTGTGGGAGTGTGCATGCATGTGGGTTTGTATGTGTGTGTGAGTGTATGTGTGTGCTGACAACCGCATTTCCCTCCACTTCCTTCTGCCCCTTCATGTTTTTACATTGTGTTTGGTCTCCCCTCCCAAATTCAGGCCCAGAAGTGAAGGAAGAAAATTATCAAGGTGGAAGTCCTTCCCGCCAGATCCTTATTCACATCCTTCACTACATCCCAAAGATAAACTTCTCAAAGGGAATTGTTGGTACAAAGGATGTGCACCTGTGTGGCTCTTTGATAAGTATGTCCATACTTACACTCATAAAGTCAGTGTACAATTTTGATTCTTGAAGTACAGTCATGCAAGAAAGGCCATAGAGGAGTGTAGAAACTAAAAATGACGACATTCTATCACAGAGAGAAGGCCCTGGACTCCATCATGGACCCACTCTCAAGCCATTGCCACAGTTGGGAGATGTGGAAATGATCAGATGCGAATAATATTTTGCACACAAGGGCAATCTGAGGTACCATGAGTAAGATGCCAGGGCATTTCCTGGATAAACAGGACATAGAGTTAGCCTGGGATACAGCTACAGTTTTATATACATTCGTGGTTTTATAAAGCATGTGTGTCAATGCCTTTGTATGAAAAAAAAATGTTGTCATTACTGTGGTACAGCCGAAAACCAAGCCAATATCATGTTTTTAAGCAACTTTCTTCCAATGTAATTTATAGACAATATAATTTCTAAATTTTAAAGGTTTAATTTTATGATTTTTAGTAAATGTATACAGTGTTACAACCATCACTGTAGTCAAGTTTTAGATGATTCGATCACCCTGAGAAATCCTATCGTGCTTGAATGCAGCTAAATCCCCACCCACCTCCAGCCCCAGGAACCACAGATATGTTTTGTTTATTATTCTGTTGATGGACACCTGAGCTGTTTCCCATTTTTGGCTAATATGAGTGATGAATCTACAGACATTTGTGTGCAAGTTTTTATGTCAACATATGTTTTCATTTATCTTTGGTGTGTGCCTAGGAGTAGAATTTCTGGGTCATATGGTAACTCTCTGTTTTTCCTTTTGAGGAACTGCCTATTTTCATAATCCTGACAGTCTTGAAGAGTACAGGCTTAGTCTGCTGTTTTCCTCATGATTAGACCTTGATTATAGGTTTTGAGAATGAATATCATTAAATTGAAGTGACCTTCTTGTCACATTATATCCGGGAGTCATAATACTTACATGATGTAACTGGTGATGTTAAACTTCATCATTTAATTAAGTTGGGATTTGTTAAGTTTCTCCAGTGTACAGTAACTATTTTCCACATGCCTGGAGAGCATGTGGAGAGAAGAAAGAAAACACTCATAGGTTTTTAATTTCACTGTGAATCAGTGCCATGTCTATGTGCTAGAATGAGTGTCCGAATTGGGCTGGGGGAAAAGAAAAGGAGGTTCCACCATCTCCATCCAACTGAGTCATGGACTTCATAAATAGAGTTAAGGGTAAAGGAATGAAGTAATCACTCACCCCATTTCTTTCTGTTTCCTGTTTTTTTATATGCCTTATTTTCCCCCACCCTGTTGTATATGAGAGAAGTGTGTTTCCTTTGCACTCCTCAGGGGCCTGATGAAAGCCTCATACTATGTCTGCTGGGCAGGACACTGGAGCAAGAGAGATCAGAGATGTCTCTGCATCCTGGTATCAGATGTCTCTGCATCCTGGTATCAGTTCTGGTAACCAGAACTCCCAAACCAGTTCTTGACTCAGGGGTAAGTCACTTCCCCTGCTAGCCTTCCTTAAAGGGTATATATTTCTCTTATGTGGGAAATTCATTGCAGTGTGGTAGCATGATGGTGAGGCATAACAGAAAGAGGTGAAAAGAGAGCACTTGGTGGGTGAGCCAACACCCAGGGCACGGGCTCCAGGACTTGTGCTGCCTGATCCACCCTTCTCATGGTCAGGCGCTTCCCATCTTTCTTTCCTTTCTCAGGGTACTGTGGATCCCTGTCTACATCCCATACTGTCACAAACAGTGGGGGCAAAGAGGTAGAGAAGGAGGTAAAGGTAGAAGTGGCCGGTAAGCTCCTGCTGTTTTCTGCTCTCTTCCCCTGGAAGAGTTAGGGAAAAGGAATTTTTATTCCTTTTATTTTATTATTGCCCTGTCTCCTCTTGGTTCACATTAGTTGTGTTCCCTTATTTATCTCCACAGATAACCTCAAAGAAGGACATTTCCATTGGGGCTTTGAAAGATAAGGTACAACATAGAATCAAAGATGATTTCTGTGTCACTTAAGACAGCAGTACCAACCAGAAGGTTTCCCTGGGTCCTGGTGGAGACCTCACCTCATAACTCTGGGATGACCGTGGGTAAGTCACCTCATCTCCTGTTACCTTACCTGTCAAAGTTGATCCCACCAGCCTTTTCTCAGCCAGCTAAGCCTGGGCCAGAGAATAATGCCATTTATATCCAGCAAAACACTTGGAATTTCTGGAAGGAAAATGCTTTTCCAGGTAAGTACATATAATTATTTTAACAGTCATGCTGCAAGCTCACCAGAATTCTTAATCACTGTGTTCAGTGCAGTTAGTTAAGCAAAAATTCCCAGAGTGCTGGGCCTTGGCTGAGGCTCTAGAGATATGCATTGCTGTGTGTTAGGATGCCATTGTGGTTAATACCAATGTGCCTTGACACCATACAGTCTGGGCTAGGGTACTGCCTCTGCTGCCTAATAGCCATGTGACCCTGGATAAGTTTCTTGACATTTTTGTACCTTGAGTTCCTGATCCATAAATGAGGAAAATGCCTAAAGAGCTGTTGTGAAGCTCAAATATGTTAATGTCATTAAAGTGCTGAGCCTGGTGTCCAGCATAGAAATGTAGGCTAGGATGAACCTTCATGATTTTTGTTCAGCTGTCTTGATGTTGAAACTTTTTTGGGGTCTGGCTTTACCTGCTGCTCATGTAACCGATTTCTACATGTTTTACAATTTAAACATGACTTTTACAATGGGAAACAAAAGCTAAGCTCTAAATGTTGGGTTGAAACTGAAGATTTTGATACAATTTATAAGAATGACCCTACTTCAATTTGAAGAACTCAGGTAAGGACAGAAAAAGATTGAAGACCCTCGATTCTATATGCCATATGCATTTATTTAACAAATATTTATGGAGCATTTATTATATGTCAGGCTTCAGAAGCCCTCAAACTGTGTCTTTATCATGGAATTTTCTTCTGGGGTCCAGACCCATGTATTCAAATACCTATGGAAATTTATTTCTAAGGCAGTGGTTGTCGAGCAGGGGCAGTTGTATACCCCAGTTGCAGGGACACGGAAATGTCCAAAGACGTTTGTGGTAGTCACACGTGGGGGTGCTGCTGGAATCTTATGATTAGTCACCAGAGAGGCTGCTGAACATCCCCCAATGCCTAAGACAGTCCCCACAGCAAAGAACTCTCCAGCCCAAAATGTCAATAGTACCGAGGTTGAAAAAACCTGCTCTAGAGCAAGGCAAATGTTACTACCTACACATACCTGCAAAGATTCATGGTAGAACCCAAGGTTGGGGTCTGACCACCCTGGATTAGAATAACCGTGCTGCCTCTTACTGGGTGTGTGTCCTCCTAAAATATATTTAACCTCCATGAGCCTTAGGAGAGCCTGCCTCTGGAGAGGAATGGGTTTGAGCAGGGAATACTGATGCCTAACTTACAGAACAGTTGTAAGGACTTAGAGAAACAGTATTTGAAGTGCCTAACACAGTGTCTCATCATAGGCCCTTGAAGTGTTAGTTTCCTTTCCACGGCCCTTTCTAGCTTCTGCTTCAGAGATGACTTTAATCTAAACTACATAGTGCCAAGCAGCATAATTGTATCCTAAAGAGATTCTGAAAACATGACAACAGAAAGAAAAATAAACTCACGTGGATCCACATCATGTATAATACTTGGTGCCTCTTCTGTGTTGTGGCATCGTGCAGTGTAGGTGGGATGGGGAAATGTTGTAACCCAATTTGTGAAGAATCAGTGCAGCTTTCCTGACCTTTTTGGGACCGCTTGGAGAGTGAGCATTAGGAGTGGCCACAGACTGAGTATCTGGGTTGTTCATGTGGCTCCATAAAGACAAATCCCCAGGGAAAAGCAAAGCATGAGGACAGATCTTCTGGAGACAGTAGTGGAGTGAAAGGCAGATGTTGCTTCCAGAGCCTGGCAAACTGCTCTCTATGTGATGTGGGTAAAATGTGTGTAGACTCAGTGTCAGGGCATGTGAGTTGAGGGGATCTTCTAGCAGGCCAAATTCGGGTATAAATCATTTAGCTTGCCTTTTGCCAAGCATTCCTGCCATCATTTAAACTGTCATATTCAATAATTGGGGGGATTATTAAAATGGAGGATTCAAAGAATTAAACTACCTCATAGGATATCTGGGACATTGCTGAGACAGAGGGAAAAAGTGTACTTGTGGGATTCCTAGATGGCTCTTATCATTTCTGTTTTGGAGAGACATGCTCCATTTCCCCTCATAGCTCATTGGTCACATCTGGTCACATGTGCAAGCCTGGTGCCAGTGGAGTGGGGTCAGTGGGCCTAGGAGGGGCCACAAGCACCAGCCAATCCATGTGACCTAACACGTTTCATAGCTTAAAGGGCAATATTTCTTCTCCACCATCATGAAGGACTATTGAGTGAGATCCATAGGGCATAATACTGGGGAAGTGTAAAGCTATCACCTTCCAAATGGGAAGAAGGAAGCTGTTGGTTATATTGTGTGGAGGGCAAGAGATGGAATCACATTCCAATTCTGCCACCTCTCTGGAGAGGGTCTTAGTCCCTGTGAGAAGGAGCTTGGTCATCTGTGAAATAAGATGCACCACATTATCTTCTTCAGAGTACTGTCCCAAGGGATAGATGAGAAAACCTGTCAAGTGCATATGGGAGATAGTAGGATTTCAACATATGATAGGCCTGGCTATTTGCCACCTTCTTCCCAGAGAGTAGATGACATTAATCTAAACCAAAGGGCATTACTGCCATAGAAAGTCTGTGGAAAGGTAGCAGCAAGAGCTGAAATATATCCCCATAGCCTATGAGCTTTGAGCTGGTTCTGAGTTGTGGAATGAGTTACAAGTGAGAGCTGGGGAAAAGGAAAAAAATCACCACACCATTTTCTGTAACTGCATCTGCCTTTCTATCTCCTTAATTTACCATCCAATTTGACACTGGAGGAGCAGTTTCCTATTGACTTTAAGGTAGAAGGGACACCACAGGGCAATATGACAAGAATACTGGACAGAAGACTAGAGTCATAAGACCAGACACATTATGATCCACAATTATGTTCTGTTGTGTGGCAAAAGGGAGATTATCAGCATAGGCCTGACCTAATTAGTCAAACCTGTTAAATCAGAGAATTTTCTCCTGCTGTTTGGAGGAGGGCAACTCAGAGATTCAAAGCACAGGAAGCCTTCAATGTGCCATTGCTGGATGAAAGAAGAAGGAGACCACATGGCAAGGAAATGAAGTAAACCCCAGGAATTAAGAATATCCCCAACTGACAGTCATCAAGGAAATGAGGACTGTAGTTCAATGGCCACAAGGAAATGACTTTTGCCAGTAGCAAGAATGATCTTGGAAGCAGATTTTTACCCAGATCTTCCAGATGAGACCTCAGTAGAGCCTACATCAGCATTTTGGTCATAGCTTTGTGAGGCCCTTAGCAGAGAATAAGGTTATGCTGGACCAGACTTCTGACCTACAGACCTGTGAACTATTAGATGGATGTAGCTTTCAGACACTATGTCTGTGGTTACATACAAATAATTACATTCTAGTTAAGTCAAATTTATATTCAATGCATTAATAGTATGTGTGCACATGTATATATAGATTATAATAGAAGAGAATAACAGTTTTTACTAGTGAATGGTGGGGTTGAAGGTTATGAACACATTTGTGTTGGTATTTGAATGGATTTTCCACATTTTCTAAATGGACAATGGGTTGCTTGTCAATCAGATATAAAGCCTATTAGAGGTTTATTTATGTATTCAATGCACTCACAGTATGTGTGTGCACTTGTGTGTATGGATTATAATAGAAGAGAATAACAGTTTTTATCTGTGTTAAATTTCAGATGTTTTAGAAGGTATAATAAATACCATAACAGGCAAACATGTACATGACCAGGTTTATGAAGTAAAATGTTAGAGAGTGTACACTTCTGTACAACTTATCTAATTACATCACCCACAGAGGTAGCCATTGTCCAAAATTTGTTTTATCATTCTCACAATTTACTTCACATTTTGATACTATGGATACATCCCTAAACAAAACACATACAAAACACATATTTGCTTGATATTTTAAGCTCTCACTACATAAGTAATATATTTATTTACTACTTATGGAAAATTTTACACTGATAATGGTTTTTTTAAGGTTTCTCTAATCAGGTGACTTTGAAGCTGCTTTGATAGTTTAGTCATGCTGCCATGACCAGGCTTGCTCACATGCCCAAGACCCTCTTCAGCGCAGACCTGAGAGGGCAGCAGCTGACAGGGCCTTGCTTGCTTCTCCTGTGGGTGTTGCCCCGTCCCTACAAAGACCTTGCACCAATTTACCAATTTGCCTTCCCCCAGCCTTGTGTAAAGTTCTGACCCCACAATTTCAATTTAAATGGGACCCAACATGAGTACAAAATCACTGATCAGATTTTCCTGTCAAACTCTAGAATTATTCAAGGACATATTCTGAAGCATAAAGTGGGAACATTATGTTTGCACTTAGAAATGTACATGTGAAATGTGCCATTTATTTGGAAATAGATGGAAAAAATGAAAAGTACTCTAACATTTCAATATTAAGATATTGAGGATATTGCATTAGCAAATAGTAAGAATGTTGTGGATCCCATTATTACACAGATCTGGGAAAACAGGTGCTCTCACCCTGTATTTTGTTGGGATGTACATTAGTAAAGACATTTTAAATTTCAACCAGACGGTAATTATTAAAAGTGTTAAATGGTCATGCTCATTGACAAAGCATCCCAACTTACGGGAACTTACCCTCCAGATTCAGCCCAAGGAGGCTTCAGCCATCATCACTCATGTGTCCACACTCCTCAGGACTGAGCTGTTTCCCTAGTTGGCTCAATGTCTTCAGGATTCCTGACCCTGCTTCATCCATCCTGCCATCCAAACAGGATAATCTGTCTCATGGCTGGATGAACAGCCCTGATGGACCACCCTTGGATCCATCCCAAGTGTTCATGTGGACCAATGCTCATGTCCTTACTCCTGGAGGTACTGATTGACCTCTGACTTCATCACCCCTGTCTGGAAGAACTCTCTCCCTTCCTCTCCCCTCTCTGTGTCCTCAGAGGCCCTTCCTTCCCTATGAGGCCCTTCCCTCACTACCAGGCCCAAGCAGCTCAATCTTTTCTTTAAATTTTCATAAAAGGTGAAATAAACCATGGCTTCAGAGCTTCTGCTTTAGGCCCTGCAGTAAACCTCGCCTGATGCAAGGAGAAGGGGCACTAAGCCTGGATCCCTTCTGCTGGGAGGGTAAACATAAGGAGAACAAACATGGACCTCCTCAACAGTATGTGTCTTTTGATCGCCACCTGGTGTTCAAGGTCAGATTTGCAGGAATCAAAGTCAAACAGGGCTTGTCAATAGAAACAGGCATTTGGCAAAGTGAGGGAGGCACATAGACTCTATCTCACAGGCCAAAGCTTTCTACACATTGGTGGTTATCCTGATATATTCATATCCACCCTGGGATCAGCAAGCTGTGAAACTAGAAAGACATCCCCTATGTGAACTGAATAGAAAGGTGCACAAGTTTGTGTGTATAATTGTTGAGAAGGTTGAAGAGGTTTGTTTAAAGGTTTGATGGTTGGTTATTTTTGTAAGAGTTCTACTTGGACTATTCATAGTATATTAAAGAAGTTTCATTTGCTGTTGACTTCAAATCTATATCTCATTCATTGATTTACCTCTTCCCTCCTCATTGTAAGCTGAGGTGTCCATACTGTAGATGGGTCCCTCCCAGAGAGCAGGGCTTTCAGCCTCCATTACCCCACCCCTGTAAAGGCTTCCTCAACTTCCTCCAATCCTTTCTTAGTCTCCAGGATGCAATGAACACAGCTTCCCAGGCCCCTCAGTCATGTTGATACTCTCTCAGACACCTCTTGCCTGCCTCTGCTGCCCTATGCCCATCCACCTGCCACTACCAAGGTGCACTGCTGTTACCTGGTGTTTCATCATATGGATGCCTGGGAGTATATGATTTTACACCCTTATTTTATACTTAATAGTAACAAAGACTTTAATAGTAACAAAGACTAAAAGAAACAAAGAAGGACATTACATAATGGTAAAAGGATCAGTGCAACAGTAGGAGTCAATGATCATAAATATATATGCACCCAATATAGGAGCACCCAGACACATAAGACAAGTTCTCAATGACTTATAAAGAGACTTGGACTCTCACACAATAATAGTGGGGGACTTTGACACCACATTGTTAATATTCGACAGGTCAATGAGATAGAAAATTAACATGGATATCTATGATTAGAACTCAGACCTGGAACAAGTAAACTCAGTGAATATTTATAGAATTCTTCACCCCAGGTCCACAGAACATACATTTTTCTCAGTATCACATTACACCTATTTTGAAAGTGACCACATAATTGAAAGTAAATCACTCTTCAGCATTTGCATAGCATTTCACAGACTTAAATGAAATATTGGTTGGCTGCTTGTTTGTTATTTTCTTCCCTTATTCCTTCCTGTCTCCGTTGTTAAGCACAGTTATCGGCATAAAAGAGGTTTTTAATACCTATTTTTAGATTGCATTCCAGCCTGGGCAATAGAGCAAGACTCCTGCTCTCTCTCCCCCTTTCTCTTTCTCTTTCTCTTTCTTTCTTTCATAAAAAAAAAAAAAAGATTGAATCTAAGGACTGGATTTCAACGAAGAAAGATTTAAAAAAATGATAAATTTTAAAAAAGTTTTTTGGTACATTTTAGGGTTTTATATATATGTAATACCCTAAAATATAATAATATACATATAAATATTATTATATAAATACAATAATATATATTATATATACATATAATATATACATGTATATATGGATATATATGTGTTTATATTTAATATACTGTAAATTATATTTGTTATATAAATATAATATACATATATACATGTATATATGTATACATTTTTATTATATAAATGTTATATTTATATAATATAAATAACATACGTATATTATTTAGATATATAATACATATATATATACACACACATGCACACACACATATATATAAGATCATGTCACCTGCAAACAGAGACTATTTAACTGCTTCCTTTTCAGTTTGAATGCCTTTTATTTATTTCTCTTGCCTGATTGCAGTGGCAAGAATTTCAGCTGGGTGTGGTGGCTCACACCTGTAATCTCAGCACTTTGGGAGGCCAAGGCAGGTGGATCATCTGAGGTCAGGAGTTTGAGACTAGCCAGACCAATACGGAGAAACCCTGTCTCTACTAAAAATACAAAATTAGCTGGGCATGGTGGTACATGCCTGTAATCCCAGCTAGTGGGGAGGCTGAGGCAGGAGAACACTTGAACCCGAAAGGCAGAGAATTTTGCATCTATGTTTATCAGGAATATTGGCCTACAATTTTCTTTTCTTATAGTGTCTGTGGCTTGCTTTGATATCACTATAATGCTGACCTCCTAAAATGAGTTTATGAACTTGGAAGTGTTCCCTCTTCTTTAATTTTTTGAAGGATTTTGAGAAGGATTAATATTAGTTTATTTCAAAACGTTTGGTAGACGTCAGGTCCTGAGCCTTTTTTTTTTTTTTTTAAGTTCTGGGATACATGTGCATAATGTGCAGTTTTGTTACATAGGTATACATGTGCCATGGTGATTCACTGCACCTATCAACCTGTCATCTAGGTTTTATGCCCCTGTGCATTCCCTCACCTTGCCCCTCACCCCCTAACAGGCCCCAATGTGTGTTGTTCCCCTCCCTGTGTCCATGTGTTCTCATTGTTCAACTCCTACTTACGAGTGAGAACATGTGGTGCTTGGTTTTCTGCTCCCGTGTTAGTTTGCTGAGAATGAGGACTTCCAGCTTCATCCATGTCCCTGCAAAGGGCATATCTCATTCTTTTTATGACTGCATAATATTCCATGGTGTATATGTGCCACATTTTCTTTATCCAGTCTATCATTGATGGGCATGTGGGTTGGTTTCAAGTCTTTGCTACTGTAAATAGTGCTGCAATAAACATACGTGTACATATGTCTTTATAGTAGGATGCTCATCGTCACTGGTCATTAGAGAAATGCAAATCAAAACCACAATGAGGCTGGGTGTGGTGGCTCATGCCTGTAATCCCAGCACTTTGCAAGGCCAAGGTGTGTGGATCACGAGGTCAAGAGATCGAGACTATGCTGGCCAACATGGTGAAACCCCATCTCTACTAAAAATACAAAAATTAGCTGGACGAGGTGGTGTACACCTGTAGTCCCAGCTACTCGGGAGGCTGAAGCAGAATAATTGCTTGAACCCGAGAGACAGAGGTTGCAGTGAGCCGAGATCGTGCCACTGTGCTCCAGCCTGGAGACAGAGTGAGACTCTGTCTCAAAACAACAACAACAACAACAAAACCACAATGAGATACCATCTCACACCATTCTGAATGGTGATTATTAAAACGTCAGGAAACAATAGATGCTGGCGAGACTGTAGAGAAATAGGAATACTTTTACACTGTTGATGGGAGTGTAAATTAGTTCAACCATTGTGGAAAACAGTGTGGTGATGTCTCAAGGATCTAGAACCAGAAATATCATTTGACCCAGCAATCCCATTACTGGGTATATACCCAAAGGATTATAACTCATTTTGAGCCTTTTCTTAAGTGAGACTTTTTATTACTAATTCATTCTCCTTGCTTATTATTGTTCTGCTCAGCCTTTTTATTTCTTCATGATTTAGTGTTGCTAGGTTGTATGGGTCTACGAATTTATCCATTTCTTTTCATTATTTAATATGTTGGTGTATAACTTTTTATAATGGTATTTTATGATCCTTTCCATTTCTGTGATATCAATCATAATATCTTCTTTTTCATTCTTTTATTTATTTAAGTAATTTGTCTTTTTTTCAGTCTAGCTAAAGTTTTGTCACTTTTGTTTATAGTTTCAAAAAACTAACTCTTCATTTTCTTGGTGTTTTCTATTGTATTTCTAGTCTCTATTTAATTTATTTGTGATCAAATCTTTATTATTTCCTTCCTTCTGCTGACTTTGGGCTTAATTTGTTCTTTTTCCAGTTCCTTGAGTTGTAATATTAGGTTGTTCATGTGAGATCTTTCTTCTTTTTTGTTGTAGGTATTTATTGCTCTATACTTTCCCCTTAGAACTACTTTTGCTGCATCCTGTAAGTTTTGTTATACTGTGTTTCCATTTCTATCTCAAGATATTTAAAATTTTCCTTTTAATTTCTTCATTGATCCATTGATGTTTAGGAGTATGTTGTTTAATTCTTACGTATTTGTGAAGTTTCCAAAAAATTTTGGTTATTGATTTTTAGTTTTATGCCATAGTGGTAGATACTTTATATAATTTCAGTCTTTTGAAATGTGTTTTAGATTGTTTTGAGGTCTAGCATATGATCTATTCTGG
Source organism: Aotus nancymaae (assembly GCF_030222135.1). Classification (NCBI taxonomy): domain Eukaryota; kingdom Metazoa; phylum Chordata; class Mammalia; order Primates; family Aotidae; genus Aotus; species Aotus nancymaae. The sequence continues at coordinate 44,267,434 of NW_026988415.1, read as the reverse complement.
ACAATGCTCTATGTGAGCTTTAAACAAAATGTGTAGTCTGCTGCTATTGGACAGAATCCTTTCTATATGCCTGATAGTTACCCTTAGGCTAAAGTACAGTTTAAGTCCAAATTTTCCTTGTTGATTTTCTCTCTGGATATGTTCCTTGTTGAAAGTCAGAATTAATGTCCCTGCTATTATTGTATTATAGTCCATCTAGTCCTTCAGATTCATTAGTATTTCCTTTATGTATTTAAGTCCTCCTATGTTAAGTGCAAATATACTGACAATTGTTATGTCCTCTTCATGAATTGACACCATTATCATTACATACTGTCCTTCTTTGTCTAATTTTACAGTTTTGTACTTAAAGTCTATTTAACCTAAGTATAGCTCCTCCTGCTCTATTTTTGTTTCCATTTGCATGGAATATCTTTCTTCGTCTTTTCACTTTCAGTCTGTGTGTCCTTAAATTAAAGTGAGTCTCCTGTAGGTAACATATAGTTGGGTATTCATTTTTTTCCATTCAGCCATTCTCTGTCTTTTGATTGAAAAATTTAATCCATCTACATTCAAAGTAATTATTGAGAGGTAAAGACTTACCGCTGCCATTTTGTTTATTTTAATTTTATTTATCTAAATTTATGGGCTACAAACGTAATTTTGTTACATGCATAGATTACGTAGTGGTGAAGTCAGGATTTTCTGGGTGTCAATGATCTGAATAATATACATTGTGCCCATTAAGTAATTTATCATCTTCCATACCCCTTCAACCTTCTCATCTTTCTGAATCTCCATTGTCTATAATTTCACACTCTACATCCATGTATACGGATTATTTAGCTCCGACTTATAAGTGAGAACATGTGGTATTTGTCCTGTGTCTGAGTTGTATCAGTTCAGACAATGGACTCCAGTTCATTGTCCATGTTGCTGCAAAATACATGACTTTATTCTTTTTATGGCTGAATAGTATTCCATTATGTATACATATCACATTTTCTTCATCCAGTCATTCATTGATGGATAGTTAGGTTGATTCCATATCTTTGCTATCGTAAATAGTGCTCCAGTAAACATACAGGTGCAGGTATCTTTTTGATGTAATGCTTTCTTTTCCTTTGTGTAGATACCTAGCAGTGGGATGGCTGGATTGACTGGTAGTTGTACATTTAGTTATTAGAATGAAGCAGGAGAAGCAGGGAACAAACCTCTCTAACACCGAACTGAGGATGGAAGTGGCTTTTTATTCCACTGGGAGCTTTGGGGGGGCTACAGCCTCATTCACCAAGCTCCCCGAGCTGCAGCTTCTCTCCCCTTTTATAAGCTTACAACGCCAAAGGGGAAGCTGAGGTGGAACTCTGTCATTATCCATTTGCTGAATATCTGACTTACAATGTTTTGGCTTCATTGATTTGCTAATTCATATGCAGCCTGAGTGGGGACCAGCAGGGGAGTGGGCTTACAGAGACAAGACAAAAGCAGCAAGCTGTTTGTTGGCAGAGATGTTTCCAGAAAGGAACCTGGTCAGTGGAGACGTAGGGTCCTGAACTAGTGCCGGGCTCCAGCCGGCAGAGATAACATTCATTTGCAGCTCTTTGAAGGTTAACAGCAGAGGCGCTGGGAACTAAAAAGGGAGTCATTTTCCTAGGTCTTTGGTATTTTATTTCATTTTTTTTTTTTCCTTTTTCACCCTCCTTCCCATCAGGAAGGCCGGGGAGGGAGGAGGTGAAATTGAAGGAGTCGAGGGGATCTCCCCTCTCAACATAAGTGTCTGTAATGTTTTCCATAGAGGTTTTACTAATTTACATTTCTACCAACAGTGTATAAGAGTTCCCTTTTCTCCACATCCTCATGAATGTCTATTATATTTTGTCTTTTTAGTAATTAGCCATTCAAAAAAAGAATAGCCATTCTAACTAGTGTAAGATGATATCTTATTGTGATTTTAATTTACATTTCTCTGGTGATTAGTGATGTTCCGCATTTCTCATATGCCTGTTGGCCGTTTGTATGTCTTCTTCTGAAAAGTATTCCTGTTCTTTGCTCACTTTTTAATGGGATAATTTTGTTGTTATTGTTGTTGAATTGTTTGAGTTCCTTGAAAATTCCGGATAGTAGCTCCCTGTTGGGTCCTTAGTTTGCAAATATTTTCTCCCATTCTGCATGTTGGCTGTTTGCTCTGTTGATTAGTTATTTTGCTACACAGAGCTCTTAAATTTAATTAAGTCTCATTTGTCTATTTTTGTTTTAGTTACCTGTTCTTTTGGGGTCTTTGTCATTAATTCTTTGCCCGGACAAATATCCAGAAGAGTTTTCCCTAGGTTTTCTTCTAGAATTCTTATACTTTCAGGTCTTACATTTAAGTCTCTAATCCATCTTGAGTGGATTTTTGTATATAGTGAGAAATAGTGGTCCAGTGTTATTCTTCTGTAAATGACAATCCAATTTTTCCAGCACCATCTATTGAAAAGAGTATGCTTTCCCAGTGTGTATTCTTGTTGATTTTGTCAAACATCGGTTGGCTGTAAATATGCGCCATTACTTCTGGGTTCTCTATTCTGTTCCATTGATCTATGTGTCTACTTTTGTGCCAATATCATGCTGTTTTGCTTACCAGACTTGTAGTATAATTTGAAATCAGATAATGTGATGCCTCTAGTTTTGTTATTTTTGCATAGGATTGCTTTGGCAATTTAGGGTTTTTTTGGTTCCATAAGAATTTTAGAATTGCTTTTTTCTAATTTGATAAAAAATTAAGTTGATATTTTAATAGGGATAACATTGAATCTGTAGATTGCTTTGGGCAGTATTGTCATTTTAGCAATATTTTTCTAAACCATGAGCATGGGATTTTTTTTTTCATTTGATTGTGTTATCTACTTCTTTAATCAGTGTTTTGTAGTTTTCCTTGTAGAGATTTTTCATCTCCTTGGTTAAATATAGTTCTGTACAGCTTTTTGTAGCTATTTTAAGTGGGATTGCCTTCTTGATTTAATTCTTAGCTAGATTATTACTGGTGTATAGAAACATTACTGATTTTTATATATTTTTAATTTTCTATCTTGAAACTTTACTGAATTCATTCATCAAATATAAATTTTTCTGGTATAGTCTTAAGGTTTTTCTAGGTATAAGATCTTATCATCAGTGAACAAGTATAATTTGACTTCTTCTTTTCCAATTTGGATGCTTTTTACTTCTTTCTCTTGCTTGGTTGCTCTGGCTAGGACTTCCAGTACTATGTTGAATAAGAGTGGTGAAAGAGGATATCCTTGTCTTTTTTTTTTCCCCTTGGAACCTAGACTGACCAAGTTATCCTTGTCATATTCCAGATATTAGAAAAAATGCTTTCAACTTTTCTCCATTCAGTATGATGTTGCCTGTGGGTTATATATGTGTTACTGCCATTTTGTTAATTATTTTCTGGTTGTTTTGTCAATTCTTTGTTTCTTTCTCTCTTGGTATCTTCCTTTGTGATTAAGTAATATTCTCTAGTAAAATGATTTGAATCCTTACTTTTTATATTTTGCTTACTTTTTATATTTTGGGAATCTACAATAGGTTTTTGGTTTATAGTTACTATGAGGCTTACAAAAATATCTTAGAGTTATAATGAACTATTTTAAACTAATAACAACTTTGATCACACAAAAAAGCTCTTTACTTTTACTCCACCTCCCCCACATTTTAAACTTTTATGTCATCGTTTTCATTTTTTATATTGTATATCCCTTAACGAACTATTACCTATTATTATTTTAATGGTTGTGCCTTTTAATCTTCATACTCAAAATATTAGGTTGGTACAAAAGTAATTGCGGGTTTTGTCTTTAAAGATAATTTCAAAAACTGCAATCACTTTTGCAACAACCTAATATAAGTGTTTTATACACCACCATTATAGTGTGTGAGTATTCTGAATTAGATTTTTCACTAACTTTTACTGATTAGCGTCTTTTTCTTTCAGTTAGAAAAATTTCCTTTAACATTTCTTGTAAGGCAGTTCTGGTGGTGATGAACTTCCTTAGCTTCTGTTTTTCTAGAATAGTCTTCATCTCTTCTTCACTTCTGAAGGATGCCTTTGTCAGGTACAGTATCTCTGGTTGTCAGGATTTTTTGTTCTTTTTTTTAAAATTCTTTCAGCACTTTGAATATACTTTCCTATTCTTTCCCGGCCTATAAGAATTTCAGCTGAGAAATCTGCCACCTTATTGGAACTCCTTTATATGTTATTTGCATTTTTCTCTTGCTAATTTCAGGGTCTTCTTTTGTCGTTTATTTTTATTTTTTTTATTTTTATTTTTATTTTTATTTTTTTGAGAGGGAGTTTCGCTCTCGTTACCCAGGCTGGAGTGCAATGGCGCAATCTCGGCTCACTGCAACCTCCGCCTCCTGGGTTCAGGCAATTCTCCTGCCTCAGCCTCCTGAGTAGCTGGGATTACAGGCACGCGCCACCGTGCCCAGCTAATTTTTTGTATTTTTAGTAGAGACGGGGTTTCACCATGTTGACCAGGATGGTCTTGATCTCTTGACCTCGTGATCCACCCGCCTCGGCCTCCCAAAGTGCTGGGATTACAGGCATGATGTCGTTTATTTTTGACAGTTTGATTATTACATGTTTTCATGTAATCTTGTTTGTACTGAATCTGATCTGAGACTTTGACCTTCTTGTATGTGGATGCTTATATGTGTCCCCAATTTGAAAAGTTTTTTGCTCTTCTTTCTTTTTTAAAAATTTTGTTTTAGGTTTAGGGATACATATGAAGGTTCGTTACATGGATAAAAACGTGTCATGGGGGTTTGTTGTACATATTATTGTATCACCCACGTATTAAGATTGGTATCTAATATTTATCTTCTCTGGTTTTCTCCCTTCTCCCACCCTCCCCCATCAAGTAGACCCAAGCGTCTGCTGTTTCCTTCTTTGTGTTCATAAGTTCTTGTCATTTAGCTCCCACTTATAAATAAGAACATGCGTTATTTAGCTTTTTATTCCTGTGTTAGTTTTCTAAGGATGTACAGTCTAGTAGGGAAGAGAAACATTAAGCAAACATGCAATCCCAAATTTTGGTGAAGAAATAGAACCAGGTTCTAAGAAGGATAAGAATGTGATGGTTGCAACCAGAAAGTGAAAGAGGGACTCTCAGTGGGCATGATATTTAAGATGAGTCCTAAAGAGTAAATAATTGTTAGCCAGGATGGGAGTGTGGTTACCCTCCCAGGAGAAACAGCAAATGCACAGGCTCTAAGGCAGGAAAGTCCTCTGCCCATTTAGAACTAAATGAAAGCAGTGCGACTGGAGCTTAGCAATGAAGGGGAAGAGTACCTGAGTCAGCGTGGTGGCCTAGAGCCAGATCATACAGAATCTGAAGGGTTTTATTTTTCTAACTACCTGAATGCAACAGAGGCATTTATTGGATATAATTGAGGGGAGGCGTATGCTCTAATTCTCTTTTAAAACGTTCCTTGGATTGCCATATAGAGACTGGATTGGAGAAGGGTAAGAGGAGAAACCGAAAGACCAGTTCACTGATTATTCAGTGGCCTAAGGTTTGTGATAGATACAAAACAATTATGAAACATAATGCAAGGCATCATGGAGTGGGGGGTGGGAGCATAACATGTGATGCCTGTGCAGGTCCACTGTTGCGTATGAACAACTGCTGGGGGAAAAAATGAAAGGCTATGGGGTCCTTTCAGCTCAATAAAAGTCAGAGAAGGGGATTATCCGTAGAGCCAGAGAAGCTTTTGTGAGGAAGACAAATCTGGGTCCAATCTAGAAAGGTGGATTGGATTGGAGGTTTTTGTTTTGTTTTATTTTGTCGTTGTTGTTGTTCGAGGTGCTTTGGAAAGGGCTAGTGAAGTAAAGAGAGTAGCCTGGCTGGGGTGGATGTCATGAGCCTAACAAGTGAACAAACAGTGCCCAGTGGAAGTCCTTGCAAACCTCAGCAAAATTCAAAGCTGAGACAAAGTGTTTGCTTTTCAGGGATGTTGTGCAACAACATTCAATGCTGACTTTCTACCTACTCCTGGAGGGAGAGAGATGCCCAACATGGTCCACAGAACAGGGCAAGATTATGGGAAAGGAGGTTCATGTGATAAAAGTGACAACTCTAAATAATTTATCTATTTGCAGTTCTCTTCTCTTGATTCTGCTCCTCACTGACTGGTTTTGTGGGCATCCTATAGTCATAGACCCACATGACTTCCACTTACCTCTAGTGAGTGGCCTTGTCAGAGCTGGTACCCTGAAAGATGCTCCTTGTTCCGGTTTTAACCCCGGGGCTCCAGGGATCCCTCAGATTTTTGTCAGTTGGGGAGCTTTTATTGAGTCATATTATGTAGCCTCTTTCTCTCTCTCTCTCTATCTGTCTATCTATCTATTTTTTCTCTCCTCCCCCAGGTGTTGGCACTTTCTGGATTGCTTCAGTTATTTACGTCCTGCCTCCTTTCCTTCCAAATATTATTCAGCATGTTTTCTTGCTATATTTCACCTCCCACCAGGTCCTCTTGGAATCCATAGAATCCAGGGCCATTCCTATGTTTGAGGTTCCCAGTGTCATCTATACCTACCTAACATGAATTTCTCTCTTCCTCCCTAACAGAACTCCAAATGTCTGGATGTCAACACCATCCCACTTCACCACAAACTTCAGGGGACAGGTCCTAATTATTCTGAACCTGTCAATACCTGGAATTTACCTAAGTGCCATTACTGGTTGAGGATGGCCAACCCTCTTAAAATGGCCTGATCAGATTGAAGGGATGGCCTTTTATTACGTAGTTAGGAAAGGTTTTCCCTCTCTCCTTAGGGATGGAAACAAAGAAGAATGTAGACTCTATCACTGCAAATGGCCATCTTGTTACATTAGGGGTAATTCCAGCCTTAGGATGAAGCTGACACCAGGCATAGCAGAAGCTGACCAGAGATGGAAGGAACCTGGATCCTTAATGATTTCATTTAGTTACTGAATCAGGGGCCCCCGATGCCTGTCCTACCTACCTCTGCTCTTCCTGCTATGTGAAATCACAAACTTCCTTAATAGTTAAGCTAGTTTGAGGGGATTTTTTTTTATATACAACTAAAACTCCATATGCAATATAACTGATATTATAATATTTCCTAAAGAGTTTTCCATTTCATTCTGCTCAGAACTACTCCATTATTTATAATGGCTGTATAGCTTTTCCAAGTATTATTACATCTTAATGTACTCATCTTTCCCGTTATTTATAAGCATTAAAGTCTTACTGAGTTTTTTGGTTTTTCGAAAATGCTAAAGTAAGCATCCTATTATTGCATATATTTACATACTTGCACACTTAGATATTTTCAAAGCCCAGATACAGATTATTTGTATGACTACAAATAATACGATTGATATAGTACAGTACTAGGCATAAAATTTCTAGGTTACAGAAGTATTTTAATGCTTATTTCCAACCTACCTTCCAGAAATGTTGTACCGGTTCTCATTCTCACCAGTACTGTATAAAAGTGCCCATTTTTCTGAACCCTCATTTCTAGGTATAAATAATTAATAATGTCATAGATTCAGAAGTCAGACTGTCTATGTTCAAATTCCACCCTCACAAGGTATATAGTAACGTGTCTTTGAATGTGTGGTCCAATCTCCTTATAGTAGTATCCGTAAGCAAATTATATGGTTAGGGAAATTGAATAAGATAAGGCATGTAAAGCACTTAGATCATAAGTGGTCAATAAATGTTGACTGATGTTATTATCAAAATTATTTGCCAAATTGATACTTCAAAATGTTACTTGCTCTTATTTGCATTTCCTTGATTACTAGCTAATATGGACTGAATATTTGTGTTCCCCCCAAATTAATATGTTCAAGCCCTAATCCCCAATGTAACAGTATTTGGGTGTAGGACCCTTAGAAGGTACTTAGGGTTAGATTAGATCATGAGAGTGAGGCTCTCAGGAGAAGATTAGTGGCCTTGTAAAAAGAAGAAGAGACACAGGATCTCTTTCTCTGCCTGTGAAGATACAGCAAAAAGGAAGCCATCTATAACACAATTTAGGAAGAAAACTCTCAGTAAACTCAACAATGCTGGTGCTCTGACTCCAACCTCGAGACAGTGAGAAGCAAAATTCTATTGTTTAAGTCACCTAGTCTATGGTATTTTGTTATAGCAGCTTGAGTTAAGATGTGGATGAAATTGATCATTTTTTCCACGTGTCTATTAGTCAATCATAAAATCTTTTACCTTTTTATCCGTCCATTTTCATATTTGTGTGTTCCCCTTTCTTTGATTGATTTCAATCAATTCACTATATAGTTATAATATTAATCCTTTGTCTTTCCTACATGTTATATTTTTCAATATTTCATTTGCCTGTTTTTACATTGTACTTATACTATACAAAAGTTTATTTTTATGTAATAAAATCAATTACTTCATTTAATTTCCAGTCATATACTGAGAAATGCCTTTAACATACTTAAATAATTATCTATATTTTCTCCCATTTTATTATTGTAGTCAATTTCTTAATCCATTTAGCAACTTTTTTTCAAAGAATTCTTAAAGATATTGCAAAAAGATTATGTTAAAATGTTAAGTGAAAAATAGTATATATGTATGATCTGGTTTTTATAGAATAAGATTCTATGTATAAATATTTCATGTAGAAAAATCTAAACAAAAAGAAACTGAAATATTTAACAATATTTAGTAGAATAAAGATTTTTAATTTTTTTCTCTATGTTTCTTTGTGTTTTCCAAAATGAATGTTTATCATTTTTATCAGACATTTTAAAGTATGATTTTTTAATTTTAAAAACATGGTATATCTTTAAAATTACTTGAAATGGTGCTATTTAATAGAAATACATTATGAGCTATACATCTAATTTTAAGTTTTATAGTAAACATAATTTAAAAGAAACAGACAAAACTAACTTTAATAATATCTTTAACACAGTATATCCAAAATGCTGTCATTTCAACACATAATCAATATAAAATTACTGATAAGATATTTCATTTTTGGGGCTGGGTGTGGTGGCTCACGCCTGTAATCCCAGCACTTTGGGAGGCCGAGGCGGGTGGATCGCCTGAGGTCAGGAGTTCGAGACCAGCCAGGCCGACATGGTGAAACCGTGTCTCTACTAATAATGTAAAAATTAGCTGGGCATGGTGGCACATGCCTGTAATCCCAGCTACTCTGGAGGCTGAGGCAGAAGAATTGCTTGAACCCAGGAGGCAGAGGTTTCAGTGAGCTGAGATTGTGCCATTGCACTCCAGCCTGGAGGACAAGAGCAAAACTCCATCTCAAAAAAAAAAAGATATTTCACTTTTTTGTACTGTCTTTAATATCCTGTGTGTACTTTATACTTTTAGCACATCTTCAATTGCATTAGTTACTTTTTAAGTTCTCAATAGCCACATGGTTACCTTATTGTAAACTGCAGATTTGGAACATAAAAAGTATTGAATTTTAAATTGATCTGAATCTCAATCATTTGCTGAACCATTCCTTCATATCACTTTTGAAATGCAGTTTATATGAATTAAATAATACAAGTTGAAATGACTCTAGGGGCCAGGAAGGTAACTAGGTAATGTGAACAAGCTTTACTTTCCCTAAAGCTGAGTAAGGAAAGTAAAACGGAAACACCTGCTTTTCTAAAGGATTGAAACCACCACTAGGCTCCCTCCAGTCAACTGATGCAATGGGGGAATGCAATCCCAGGGTTTACAAAACTCCTGGTTTTTCATGAAAATCTAAAATCTGGATTTTCCTGTGGAATTTATCAATTATTAAATATCAGCAGTGATTCAAAAATCATACAGCACTGTGTGATAAAAACTATGTGCTTGTCAGATTTGATCCTCTTCAGGCCAAATTTTGACATCTGGGATCAATAAATACTTTCTAAAACCCACTAATGTTATTAACTTTGAAAGATTAGACTACTTATTTTTAGTGAATCAAAAACTTTTTTTCATTTTACATGCTTTATAACATTAACAGCTAGCATTTACTGAGAGCTTAGTATATGGCAGGCATCTTGCCAAACACTTTCTACATTTCACAGGTAAGAGAAATAAAGCTAAGGAAGGTTGACCAACTTTGTTAAAGGTCACACATGGTGCTTGTAAGTGGTGGTCCCAATATTTGAAGTAAGGTCTCCTGACTCCAGAGTCCACGCTTCTACAAACACTCCTTTAAACTGCGTATGAGTATCCATGTCTAGTTAATCAACCAATCTATCCTCTCCACTGTTGCACCTCCCCCCTTCACAAACACACACATGTGCACACACACACGCACATTTTCTTAGCCCTTTTGTTCATAAGAGTACTGCATACAGCTGACTTCTCTCTGCCTTGATCTCTTTTTCTTTCATCTCCACCTCCTTTATGCTCATCCTACATCTCCTTTACAACAGATATTTCCTTTTCTCACTTTCATCTTTCATTTTCTTTGCATGGGAATGTTCCCCTTTTAATCACATTGATGAAGGAGGCCTTTAAGGAAGTGGCATGTTCTTGACAGCAAATTGTGCACATCTATTCACATCTCTGCATTAAGTGACATCATGTTGGTAGCTAGAAATCAACTGTAGTAGGAGAATTTACATAGTGGAAATAGACCAACACTACAAATAGTTTAATGAAAACTCAGTTGTTAAACATTTATCAATACACAACTGCCTTTGTCCTTGTTAAGGCATCTGATAGAAAGTTTATCTTTGTATCTGCCCATCTACCTTTTCCTTCGGTTCATAAATACTATCTTTTGGAACTCAAACTCTCACTACCTCCCCTAGCTGATTATATTGATGCATAGCTTGTGTGGTGAATTTTATTCCTTTGACATTCATAAGAATTTTATACTCTAGTTCTGTTGGGATGGTTTATTATAAATTCCCCATGGGATAAAACTACTTTTTATTCTTAAAAAAAAAATCAATTTTAGTACCTCAGGTATCCATTAATTAATAGCTGTTCTCATCTATTCTGCATTTTATTCACTGGGCTAGTCAAATATTACCAGCAGAATCCCCTTCAGCTCATTCTGCATTATCTTGTGCCGTGTTTTTGCATCTTTTCTTCTCTCTTAAGCTGCCTCTTACCCAACACTTATGCCATCTATCTCATAGTTTCTTTCCTTAAAATCTTCTAAAATTTGTCCTTGGTCTTCAAGTTTTGTTTCAAACCCAAGCTGCTTAAAGAATCTCCAAGCCTCTGCTCGTGGGAGCATACTCTTGTGATCAATCATTTTTTGGGTTTTGTTGTTTTTTTTTTTTGAGACAGAGTCCCACTCCGTTGCCCAGTCTGAAGTGCAGTGGCGCCATCTCAGCTCACTGCAACCTCCGCCTCCTGAGCTCAAGCGATTCTCCTGCCTCAGCCTCCTGAGTAGCTGGGATGACAGGTGCATGCCACCACTCCCGGCTAATTTTTGTATTTTTAGTAGAGACGGAATTTCACCATGTTGGTCAGGCTGGTCTTGAACTCCTGACCTTGTGATCCACCTGCCTCGGCCTCCCAAAGTGCTGGGATTACAGGCTTGAGCCACTGCACTTGGCACCTATTATTATTTTTCTTCCTGAAGCACTTCCATTGCCCCACCTCCATGGGACTACTTCCAGATGACGTTGGCTAGATGTATCCAATCTTTTCGGTATCATATTCACAAATATTTCCCTGCTTTAGTCACAGAGATGGAAAATCATATCTGTTGTCTATCAGATTTACTCATTTATAACTCTGTCAGGACATCCTCATTTCCAAAATGTGAGGCCCTGAAGACTCACAAGTTATATCCTCCATGTACAGTCAGTTGTCCCTCAATGTCCATGGGGGACTGGTTTCAGGACCCCCAAGGAATATAAAAGTCTGCAGATGCTCAGTTCTTTTAAATAAAATGACACAGAATTTGCCCATAACTTATACACATGCTCCTGTAAACTTTACACCACATCTAGATTACTTTTAATACCTTATACAATGACTCCATATAACTGTTAAATGCAGATTCAGTGTAGTACTTGGCATATTGCAAATTCAAGTTTTGCTTTTTGAAACTTTATGGAATTTGTTTTTCCAAGTATTTTTGATCCCTGATTGGGTGAAGCCATGGATGCAGAACGCACAAATATGGAGGGCCTACTGCATTTATATTAGTCCCCTAAATTTTGTGCTTCTTGAGGGAAAAAAAATGACTTCTTGGTGACTATTGCATCCCTTATTCAATCAAACTGGAAACATGGTTTCTTTTTTTTTTTTTTTTCTTTTTTTTGAGACAGAGTTTTACTCTTGTTACCCAGGCTGGAGTGCAATGGCGCGATCTCGGCTCACCGCAACCTCTGCCTCCTGGGTTCAGGCAATTCTCCTGCCTCAGCCTTCTGAGTAGCTGGGATTACAGGCACGTGCCACCATGCCCAGCTAATTTTTTTGTATTAGTAGAGACGGGGTTTCACCATGTTGACCAGGATGGTCTTGATCTCTTGACCTCGTGATCCACCCGCCTCGGCCTCCCAAAGTGCTGGGATTACAGACATGAACCACCACGCAGATATTTTTTTCGTCTAGAGTTAAGTTACTTTGACAAAGCTGAGTACATGTAACTATTTGACAAGACTTCTGAAAAATGCAAATATCAGAGTATCAAATGACTGTTTGGGGTTACTGAGTTGTGTGTGATGCCCGTTGGTTATCCTCAGGCTAACTTAAATTTTTGTTGCACAAATAGACCAGCTTTTCTGGTATTATTTGCTAGACTTGCAGAATCTCTGACCCCGGACCTATGTTGGATCTGAGGCTTTTTTTCAAACACACATTCTTTTGTCAGCTTCCCAGTAGAAGGCTTTACATTAGGTGTTTCCTGTTATTTTTAACTTGATGAGGCCAATAGTGTTGCTTAAGCATATACTTTATTTTGTGTTAGCTTACATAGTTTGAGGTTAAAATTTATGAGACCTGGCGGGGCACAATGGCTCACACCTGTAATGCCAACACTTTGGGAGGCCAAAGTGAGCAGATCACCTGAGGTCAGGAGTTTGAGACCAGCCTGGCCAACATGGCGAAACCTCATCTCTACTAAAAATACAAAAATTAGCTAGACATGGTGGCGAGCACCTGTAATCCCAGCTACTTGGGAAACTGAGACAGGAGAATCGCTTGAACCTGGGAGGCAGAGGTTGCAGTGAGCCAAGATCACGTCATTGCACTCCAACCTAGGCAACAAAAGCGAAACTGTGTCTCAAAATAATAAAAAAAAAAACATACAAAAGAATCTGCTTCTAAACTCACCTTTGTGGTTTTGGCAGGATTCAATTCCTTGAGGTCTATTAGACTGAGGACCTCAGTTCCTCACTGGCTGTTGGCTGGCGAACACTCTCAATTCCTTTCTATATGTGCCTCTCTAACATGGCAGCTTGTTTCATCAAAGCCAGCAAAAGTGATTGGGAGGAAGGAGGAAGAGAGAGAATGAATCTGCTAGCAAGATGGCAATCACAATCTTCTGTAACATAATCACAGAAGTGACATCCCGTCACTTTTGCTGTATTCTATTGATTAAGACAGTGATTTTACCTACACTCCGTAGGAGGGATAATTACACCAAGGCATGAATGCTCTATCTAAGGCTAACATGAAATTTACATATTTCAGTTCTGTCCTTGAGAATTTTTATGTGCTTCAGTTGCATTTGTAAGCTCTGTCGTTAGCTTGTATTTCTTTTTAGCACAATCCGTGTTCTTTAAGAAAAACACAGTTGAGGCCAGGCCCGGTGACTTATGCCTGTAATTCCAGCACTTTGGGAGGCCAGGTGGGCGGATCACCTGAGGTCAGGAGTTCGAGACCAGCCTGACCAATATGGAGAGACCCCCATCTCTATTAAAAATACAAAATTATCCAGGCACTGTGACGCATGCCTGTAATCCCAGCTACTCGGGAAGCTGAGGCAGGAGAATCACTTGAAGCCAGGAGGTGGAGGTTGTGGTGAGCCCAGATTGCACCATTGCACTCCAGCCTGGGCAACAAGAGGGAAACTCCGTCTCAAAAAAAAAAAAAAAAAAGGAAAGAAAGAAAAATGCAGTTGAGTACAAAAAAATCACCTATTATCCCACAAAAGATAACAAAATTCAAATTGTTATGTAGTAAGTCTAATTTTTTAAAAATTATCTCATCCTTTATATTTGAATGCTTCCCTCAACTGAATTCAGATATTCACCTTTATATTCTAATTATTATGGCTTTTAAGAATTGATATCATAGTAAATATATACATACCAGAAGCAATTTAGACATTAATGTGCATCGGAATCACCAGGAAAGGTTGCTAAAAACAAAAGTTCTGAAGCCCCATTTAGGGGATCTAGGTTGGGACCCTACAACTTTGTACAAACCACATTTTCAAGAAAGTCCCCTGGTGATTCTCACACAAGTGGCAGATTAGCATAGTTTTAGAAACACTATGACATTACTAAATGAACCCAGTGTTTCTTTAGTAATGGCAAGTAATCAAAGTTATACATCCAAAGTTATTTACTTGTTTAGAAACTGAACCCAGACAAAAACTCATAGCTCCTAACTCAGTCATTATTAATTTTACTTTTGTTAAGTGCCTGCCTCATCAGGAAGAAATCAGCATGGCCAACAGACATTTCAATTCTGAGAACAGGAGGTATGCTGGACTAGTGAGACCTACCTTTGAGCACTCTGCTAAATATCTGAAGGGAGTATCTGAGGATGGGAGTCTTGCATATTAGGTGTGGATGGGAGAAAAAACAGGTAAACAGATCTTACACAAATGACCTCATTCCAGTCATGTGAAGGAAATGCCACCCCCAATTTATATAAATTCCTGGGTTTATTCACCTGACTAAGAGATCCAAATTTGATCAGCAAGTATTTTTTTCTTTGCTTAAAAAAACTTTAATTTAGGTTCCAGGGCACATGTGAAGATTTGTTACATAGGTAAATTTGTGTCATGGGCAGGTGGGGGGGCTGTTGTACAGATTATTTCATCACCCAGGTATTAAGCCCAGCACCCAATAGTTATCTTTTATGTTCCTCTCTCTCCTCCCACTCTCCACCCCCACAGACCCCAGTGTGTTTTTTTCCTTTTTTTGTGTTCATGAGTTTTCATTTAGCTCCCACTTATAAGCGAGAACATGCAGTATTTGGTTTTCTGCATTAGTTTGCTAAGGATAATAGCTTCCAGCTCTATCTATATTCCCATAAAAGACATGATTTCTTTGTGTTTATGTCTGCATAGTATTCCATGATGTATATGTACGTTTTCTTTATTCAGTCTCTCATTGATGGACATTTATGTTGATTCCATGTCTTTGCTATTTTGAATAGTGCTGATCAGTAAGTATTTATTAAGCGACTCTACTGCTTTCAAAGGTTATTTTAAAATGTTTTCAATTCTTCTCAAATTACAGAAAATATAAAAAATACATTAACCCATCTCACAGAATGAGTCCCTATATTAATCCTTTGGTATGTTTAATTTCAGTACTTTTCATATATTAAGTTGATTAATATAAATTTTTAAATAAGAATACAGAGATTACTTTTTAAAGCTGCTTTATTAACTTCACAATATATAATGAACATCTTTCCATGCAATAGGTAAAATTCTTCTGCTAACAAAAATCTTACAGACTGGGTCAGAAACACAATATTCAATTAGAAGCTGGTAATAGGAGACCCACGTAAACAAGTGACAGGTAAAGGTTTACAACAAGGGCACATCATGAACATGTAAATTTCGAAAGCAGGGGTCTGTCTCCCTAATAAAGATTCAGGGCATAAGGCAAAACTCATCGTGATGGTCATGGTGAGGGGGGTCAGTGCTGACAGCCCGCAGACTATGACTCAACTGCTTTTCCCTCAGCTTTTCCATCAGCTGTCTCACCTCCTCCCCAAGCCTTTCCATATTCTCCTCTCT
Source organism: Aotus nancymaae (assembly GCF_030222135.1). Lineage (NCBI taxonomy): Eukaryota > Metazoa > Chordata > Mammalia > Primates > Aotidae > Aotus > Aotus nancymaae. The sequence goes on along the minus strand of NW_026988415.1, from coordinate 44,251,509 downwards.
CATCCTTGCCTGTGGTTCTCCAAGCCTATGCACCATGTCCCATCTATACTGCAGGATGGGCTGCCTAACGCGGAACCGCCTACGATTTCCTCTAGGCACATAGTATTCACCAGCATCCAAAGGGAGGGCCAAGGGTTCCCCTTTATTAGCAAGTTGCTTCTTTTCTTCCTTTTCTTCATTTTCTTGGTCGGCATTTTCCATGCTGAGATTGTTTAACGCTCGTTTCTCTTTGGACTCCATTACTCCTAAGAGACAAAAGGAGAGAGAAGGGGCTGAATAGCTGGTGAACGCTTCAGTACCGAGGACAGAGGCACGACTACTCATTTTCAGGATTCAGCGTCATGGATATCAACATGTTTTGTTTTGCTTAATTTCATGTATCCCACCTGAGAGGCTTCGTGCGCCCACTAGGGGGCCCTCATTCGAGCCCCCCCTCCCTTCTCGTGTTTTCCCCTCCCTCCCCGCAAACCCACCATTTTCCCTACAGATCCATCCCTAGATCGCGGCAGGCACCAAAATGGAGGACGGGAGATGGGGGAGTTGGGAGGGGACCACAAACAGGACTCCGGACCCGCCCCGACCACCGTCCCTCGCACCGACCTGGGTCTATCCTTGCGGTCTTCTCCTCCTCCGGATACTCGCCGCGAGGTGCGCCGCCGGGACACTTAGCCTCGCAGACCTGAAGACGGGCCGGGGTGAGGGGAGTGGGGGCTGCTGCAGCGGAACGCTAGCGAGGACCCTCCGCCACCCACCTCCTTCCCTGGACCGGGCCGTCCTCACTGCCAGCGCCCCGCGACTCCCGCTCTCTGCCCCGACCCTCGGTCGCCCCGCCCCCACCGTGGTGTTCACCGTTTTCCTGCAAGGACTCCGGGGTGGTTTTCCATCGCTCTTGGTTTCTCTACTGCCCCTGGACCCCCAGCCGCCCCTGCTTGCCCACCCCAGAGGACCCCCATGTTCCAAAGAATGTTGAGGTGTGGAGTAAGCTGGCGGGAACCCCCTGCGCTGTTCTGCGCCCGTGGCCGGGGTCTGTGAACCGCTGCCGGCCAGGCCAGGGAGCGCGGGCCCGGGGCCCTTACCTGTTCCGCTTTTCCCGGGGCCGGATGCCAGCCCGCCGAGCGCAGGACAGTGGGGAGGTGGTAGCCAGACGCGAGTGACTACTGCACCGAAGGCTGCGTAGCTTTGCAGCTCCCGGTCACGTGAGGGCCGCGCGTCACTGCCAAGCTCAACCTCCTACCCACCAACCCCCACGGGCCGGCAGCCAGTCAACTGAAACTCCCCTCTTAGAACACACAGACAGCCCCCTCCTCCCATCTGTGCGCGGTGCCCCAGTGCGCATAGCCCAGTCACTCATCTCCGTCCTCTCCAATCTGAGGGCCCGCAAGTGGCATCATCGCCTTGCGGTTGGAGTTTACCCATCTTCAGTTACCGGGGAGGCTCTGTACCCTTCCTTTCCCCCACCCGAAACCGCCATCCTATGGCCTTGGCCTTGGCCTTTTCTGCTTTCTCTCCTCCCTGGCTGTGTATATGCTTCCTAATAATTTCTCTTTATTTCCTTTTTAAAAATCAGCATGCCTCACAAAATTGAAAATAATCAAATTTTATTTTTGAAAGAAACACTTCCACCTGGGAAAGTATATATATATATATATATATATATAGCTTATGTTCATCTATACCACACAGAAAATATTTTCCCTGGGCTCCACACCAGAGAAATTTTAGAATGTTTTAGAACATTCTCACTTGTTTGAAAATTTTTTGGATAAAGAGAGAAAATTTTCCTGAAGAGAGTTGGTGTTTTGAAAATAATCTGAGAAGTAAATCTTCAGGAAGCCGTTCTGTTGTCAGATCTTGGCCGTTTTATGTAAATAATCTACCTTTTTATCCTTCTGGGACAAATTTCAGGTTTTGTTAATAAATATTTCTATTTTATTGTACTATAATAAACATTCATTAAATATGAAAAAGCATTTGCTGACAACTAACGCCACCTGCTAAAATTAATGGCTACTAATATTGATGATTTGAAGACCTAAGCAAAAGGAAGAGCTGTGAGGCCAAGGCAGTCTGAGTAATGCAGAGATAGATCATCCCTGCCCTGACAAGAAGTTGGGAAGGTGCTGGTCTTCCACTACTATATTCCAGAGTTTCTCATTTCCTACGTCCAGACTCCTAATTCTGTTGCTTACTCCAAAAATATAAATCGACAGGTTACCAAGGTGGTGACACTAATATATAACTTTGGCTCCTTCTCTCCATTTCTTCCCCAAATTCCCACCTACTGACTCACTTCTCAGCATAGCTGGGATGTCTCTTCCCATTCTGGAAACCAGAATCGGGCTTTTCTACAGCTCTGTGGTGAGAGATTCCAAGAAAAGCCTAGAAGTAATTGAGGTGGCAGGAGTGGGGAGCAGTTCTCAAACCTGCCTGCTCTCTTTTCTTTTTCACCCACCCCAGGGAAAAGCCTCTTTGGGACATTTTTGCTCTCTCTCACCTGGCTTTGGTAGTGCAGAGTATTGGGACCCTCACCCTAACTGTCTCACTTCCAGGTCACCCAGAAAGCGCCTAGTCTTGCTGCAGGGTCACTATCTGCCAGTCCATACACACTCTGATACCTCTTCATTTATGCTAGGGCCTGAGGAACACTCTCCAATGACCATTCTTACTACATTTGGCTTTCTCAACTCAAAAGCCTGTGGAACCCCTTAATTGTTATTATTATTATTCTTTTCTCTCCCTCTCTCTCATCACTTCTTCCTATGTTAGACCTGTTTATTTTCCTTTGTTTTCCACCTTAGTGCTCACCCACTGACCAATCCAGAAACGTGGCCATTATCCTTGAATTGCTTTACATTGTCTCTCATATTCAAATAATAACCAAGTAACCAAGGCTAGTTAAGTTTCAATTTCTATTTTTTTTGAGATGGAGTCTCACTCTGTCAACCAGGCAGGAGTGCAGTGACATGATCTTGGTTCACTGCAACCTCTGCCTCTCGGGTTCAAGGGATTCTCCTGCCTCAGCCTCCAGAGTAGCTGGGACTACAGGTGCATGCCATTATGACCAGCTAATTTAAAAAATATATTTTTAGTAGAGATAGGGTTTCAATCATGTTAGCCATACTGGTCTCAAAACTCCTGACCTTAGGTGATCCGCCCACCTCGGCCTCCTGAGTGCTGGGATTACAGACATGAACCACCATGCCCGGCCTCAATTTAAATTTTTAAAAACAACTTTATAGAGATATAATTTACAAACCATAACATTTGCCCATTTAAAGTGTAAAAAATGTTTTCTAGTATATTCATAGATACGTGCAACCATCGCCACGGATATTTTCATCACCTCAAAAAGCGACCTCCTATTCTTTTGCTATCACTCCCCTATTCCCCCATCCTCTTCATACCAAAGCAATTATTAATATGTTTTCTGTCTATAGATTTCCCTATTTTGATATTTCATATGAACGAAATTGTATAATATGTATTCTTTAGAAATTTGTTTTTTATTTAGCATGATGTTTTCAAGCTTTATGATACCACTATGATTACTCACTTGAGGAATTGCCAAACGATTTTCCAAAGCAGCTGAGTATTTTACATTGTTACCAGTAGCGTATGACGGTTTTGACTTCTCCACATTTTTGTCGACATTTGTTATTATCTGAAATTTTGATTCCAGCTGTTTTAGTGGGGGTGAAGTGGTATATCATGGTGGTTTTGATTTGCATTTTCCTGATGACTGATGATATGGTGCACCTTTTCATGTGCTTATTGGTCATTTGTATATCCTCCTTGGATCACTGTCTATTCAGATCTTTGTGCACTTTTTATTTGAGTTATTTTTCTATTATTGAATTGCAAGGGTTTTTTTTTTTTTTTTTTTTTTTTTTTTGAGACAGAGTTTCACTGTTGTTACCCAGGCTGGAGTGCAATGGCGCGATCTCGGCTCACTGCAACCTCCGCCTCCCGGGTTCAGGCGATTCTCCTGCCTCAGCCTCCTGAGTAGCTGGGACTACAGGCATGCACCGCCACATTCAGCTAATTTTTTGTATTTTTAGCAGAGATGGGGTTTCACCATGTTGGCCAGGCTGGTCTTGAACTAGACAGAAATCCTTCACTACATATATGATTTGAGGATGTTTTAGCCCATTCTGTGAATTTTTTAACCACTTTCATAATAGTGCCTTTTGAAACAAAATGGTGTCTCGCTGGGCACGGTGGCTCATGCGTGTAATCCCAGGACTTTGGGAGGCCAAGGCAGGCGGATCACTTGAGGTCGGGAGTTCAAGACCAGCCTGGCCAACATGGTGAAACCCCATCTCTGCTAAAAATACAAAAAATTAGCTGAATGTGGCGATGCATGCCTGTAGTCCCAGCTACTCAGGAGGCTGAGGCAGGAAAATCGCTTGAACCCGGAAGGCGGAGGTTGCAGTGTGCCGACATCGTGCCACTGCACTCCAACCTAAGCCATAGAACAAGACTCTGTCTCAAAAGGAAAAACACACACACACACACACACACACATACACAATAGTTTTTAATTTTGATGAAGTCTAGATTATCTCTTCTTCTTTGGTACTTCTGGTATTGGTGTCATAGCTAAGAATCTTTTGAATTCAAGAGTTGTTTGAATCTAAGAATCCTTTGTAATCTAAGGTCAGAAATATTTATCCCCATATTTTCCTCTAAGAATTTTATAGTTCTAGCTCTTCCATTTAGGTCTTTGACCCAGTTTGAATTAATTTTTTATAAGGTGGAAGCTAAGACTGTAACCATTCTTTTATATGTGGCTATCCAGTTGCCCCAGCACCTTTTGTTGAAAAGACAATTATTTCTCCACTGGATTGTCTTGGCACTCTTTTCAAAATTCAGTTGAGATTAGTCACATAGCTTTGCTTTTGGACTGTCAAAACGATTCCATTGGCCGGGCACAGTGGCTCACGCCTGTAATCCCAGCACTTCAGGAGGCCAAGAGGATGTGGATGACTTGAGTTCAGGAGTTCGAGACCAGCCTGGCCAACATGGCAAAACTCCATCTTTACTGAAAAAATAGAAAAATTAGCCAGGAGTAGTGGCACGTGCTTATAGTCCTAGCTACTCAGGAGGCTGAGGCAGGAGAATCACTAGAACCTGGGAGGTGGAAGTTGCAGTGAGCTGAGTTCACACCACTGCACCCCAGCCTGGGTAACAGAACAAGACTCTGTCTCAGAAAAAAAAAAAAAGCTAGAAATTATTAAGTGTATGGAGGAAGGCAGGTCAAAAGACAAAAATAGGCCAAAAGCTAGGCCTCTTGTACTGAACAGTTAGCCAAGTAGTGAATGCAAAAGGAACATTTTTAAAGGAAATTAAACACACTATTCTAGTGAACACATGAGTGATTTTAAAAAGGCAAAACAGCCTTATTGCTAATATAGAGAAAGTTTTAGTGATCTGAATAATAGATCAAACCAGCCACAACACTCCCTTAAGCCGAAGCCTAATACAGAGCAAGGCATTAACTCTCTTCAGTTGTATGAAGGCTGAGAGAGGTGAAGAAGCTACCGGAAAAAAGTTCGAATCTAGCAGAGGCTGGTTCATGGAGTTTGAGAAAAGAAGTTATCTCAATAATATAACAGCACAAGGTAAAACAGCAAGTGCTGATATGGAAGCTGCAAATGCAGCAGGTTATCCAGAAGATTTAGCTAAGATAATTGATGAAGGTGGCTACACTAAATGACAAATGTTCAATACAGATGAAACAACCTTCCATTGGAAGAAGATGCTATCTAATACTTTTATAGCTAGTGAGAAGTCAATGACTGGCTTCAAAGGTTCAAAGAACAAACTCACTTTCTTTTGTTAGGGGCTTATGCAGCTGGTGACCTTAAGTTGAAGCCAATGCTCATTGACTATTCTAAAAATCCTAGGATCCTAAAGAATTATGCTAAATCTACTTGCTTGTGCTCTAGAAATGGAACAACCAAGCCTGGGTGATAGCATATCTTTTTACAGCCTGGTTTATTGAATATTTTAAATAAACTTTTGAGACCTATTGCTCAGTAAAAAAGATTCCTTTCAAAATATTACTGTTTATTGACAATGTACCTAGTTACTGTAGAGCTCTGATGAAGATACGCAAAGAAATTAACATCGTAATACAGCATCCATTTTGCAGCCCATGGATCAAGAAGTAATTTTGACTTTCAAGGTTTATTATTTAAGAAATACATTTCATAAGGCTACAGCTGCCATAGATAGTGATTCCTCTGATGGATTAAGACAAAATAAACTGAAAATCTTCTGGAAGGGATTCACCATTCTAAATGCTATTAAGAACATTTCTGAATCATGGAAGGAGGTCAAAATATCAACATTAAGAGGAGTTTGGAAGAAGTTGATTCCAATTCTCATGGATGACTTTGAGGATTTCATGACTTCAGTGGAGGAAATCACTGCAGATGTGGTGGAAATAACAAGAGAACTAGAATTAGAAGTAGAGCCTGAAGATGTGAATAAATTGCTGCAATGGTATGATAAAACTTAAATGGATGAGAAGTCGTTTCTTATGGATGAGGAAAGAAAGTGCTTTCTCAAGGTGGAATCTACTCCTGGTGAAGATGATGTGAACAATGTGGAAATGACAACAAAGGATTCAAAATATGCCATAAACTTAGTTAATACAGCAATGACAGCATTTGAGAAGATTGATTCCAATTTTGAAAGAAGTTCTACTGTGGGTAAATGCTATCAAACAGCATTACATGCTACAGAGAAATCTTTCACATAAGGAAGAGTCAATCAATGCAGCAACAACTTCATTGTTGTCTTTTTAAAATTTAAGAGTCAGGGGTCTCACTAGGTTGACCAGGCTGGACTCAAACTCCTGCACTCGAGGGATACTCTTTCCTCAGCCTCCCAGGTATCTGGGACTACAGGCATGTATCACTGCACCCAGCTATTGTTGACTTAAGAGATTGCCAGAGCCAACCCAGTCTTCAGCAATCATCACCCTGATCAATAAGCAACCATTAACATTAAGGTAAGACCATTTATTATTTCAGCAAAAAGATTATGACTCACTGAAGGCTTGAATCATCATTAGCATTTTTTAGCAATAAAGTATTTTAAACTTAGGATAGTTACATTTTTTAAACATAATGCTATTGCACACTTAATAGACTACAGTGCAGTGTAAATACAACTTTTTAAAATAATTTCAAAGGTATTGCAAGAAAACTATAGAACAGTACCCTTTATGGATACTGATGGAAATACCCTCAATAAAATACTTGCAAGCTAAATTCAACAGGATATTAAAAGATTATACATGGTGACCAAGTGAGATTTATTCCTGGAATACAAGTATGGTTCAGCATATAAAAATCAAGTAACGTAATGAACTACATTAACAGAATGAAGGGGAAAGTGCACATAATTATCTCGATTTAGAAAAAGCATTTCACAAAACTTATACCCTTTTATAATTGAAAACTTTCGATAAACTAGGAATAGAAGGAAATCATATTAACATAATAAAGGCCATATATGAAAAACCCACGAGTAAAATCATACTCAATGGTGAAAGACTGAAAGTTTTTCCTCAAAGACTGGAATAAGAAAAGAATGCCACTCATGCCACTTCTATTCAACACAGAGATAATAATGTCTGAATCAAATGGATTTTGCAGGGATTTGACATAACAGGCAACATCATTCTTTACTGTGAAAAGAAACAGAGATCCTGGGGGTGACAGGGGTGGACAGGTTCACAGAACAACTGGCCCCTTTGGAAGGATGAGAGTCAGCCCTGCGAGTTGGGCTTTGGCTTCTTAGCCCCAGCCAGATCTCCTGATTCAGTCACAGGGACGTACACCTATTGGAACAAAAATACAGGGAAGATGATGAGGCTGAAGATTTTGACATTTAAGGATTTCTTCTTAGGGCTTTGTTTTCAGGATCCTAGGTCAGTCTGTGTGAGGGCCTTCTCTGGGATCTTGCTCTTAGCCAAGAGAAAGTGCAGGAGGGAGTTGGGAGATCAGCAGAGTTGGAAGCCCAAAGTTCTATCCCCAGGCCACTCAGCCTCTCCTCACTTGGCCTGAATTCCTAGACCTCACCTTGGATGGTGCAAGAACCGGAACAGCTCTGCTATAGTCCTACTGGTTGTTATGAAGGCACCTGTGGTGGAGGAAGGACAGATAACATCCATTAGGATCCAAGTGGAGACACTCTGACAACACAATGCTATTTCTTAATCTATGCAACAGAAACATGTCAGCATTTACTGGAATTTATTGCAACAGAAGGAACCCTGTGACATAGTGTGTCATGGGGGAAAGAAATCCAGAAAAGCCAAATGTCTACCAACAAAGGAACAGGATCCACTGAACTGTGAAAGGAGAATAAATCTTGGGGTCCCAAAATCACTAAGCTAAAGGGAAAAGTCAAGCTGGGAACTGGGTCATGCAAACCTGCCTCCACTTTTGGTTCCTAAATAAGATGGCTACAAGATGAAAAGCTATTCACCTCCCCCATATTTTGTCCACAAGGAAATTCCTTGTGAGCTGCAAGATCTTTACCATAAGGTGTTTCTGTTAAAATTTCACCACGACAACGTAAATTGATAGCTTATCTTTATAGGTGCAGTCACCCCCCGTCCACCAGACACAAATGGATATCTGATTGTTCCCCTACCCCATTTGTCTATGTCATCCTACATAAAAAAATGCAGATTCACTGAGCCAAAGGCAAGAATAACTATTTTTCCCTACCCCCCCTTACATAAAAATTGTGTACTTCGCAATATCCTACCCTTTCCCCTTTAAATTTGGAGCCCTTAAAATCATCTTTAAAAGGCATAGACCTATCTCCCGGACACACATCCTTAACTTTGTCAAATAAGCCTCCTAAAATGATTGAGACTTTTCTTGTCATTTTTTTAGTTTGACAGAATTCAGAGAAGTACTGTACATCTGTTCAAAATAACTAGGTAGCTGAATATGTACCAAGAGGGAAATGTACAGTGTGATACTAAGTGAAATAAACAAGCAAAACCAACTACCTGCAAGTTCCTACTATTTACTCCCCTGCTCCTCCCAGCTCATACCAACCATTAATCACCATACACACTCAGCACTCACTTCTGAGACCACTGGAAGTTCATCCCAGACTGGGCAGAGAAACCCTGCGCCATTTTCTGCTGCTCTTGGGAGAAGGCAGGCATGGAGCTGGAGAAGGGTGTGGGCACTAGGGTGAACAAGGCACTCTGGGTCCTTTGGTGGCTGGTACCCCGTAAAAAGAGCTCATCATTCACGATGCGTAAACTTGAGAAAAAATGGGCCATTAGGTAGCTGGAGAGAGAGACATCCATCTCCCTATCCCCAACAAAGATCTTTTTCCTCCTGTTCAGCAACCCAATTTCTTTGATACCTCTACTGTGCCTGCCTCCTAGCTTTTTGGCTGGTACCCTCTAACCCTCCCACAGAGCCCACCTTTGGAAAGATTGCCTACATGCTCCACCAGTTTTGTAGGTTTACCTACAATCCAAGGATGGTTTTGCACTCACATTTGCCCTTTACAATAGCCCGAGGGAGTGGACAGTGTAATCACCATTTTCAAAGGAAGATTCTGAACTACAAAGAGATCATATGACTTGACCAAAGTCACATCGTGAGTATTGCATCAGGAGAGAACTCACGCTCTGACTCCAGAGCTCATACTTTTTTCTTTTTCAAGACAGGATCTCACTCTGTCACCCAGGCTGGAGTGCAGTGGCATCATCTCAGCTCACTGCAGCCTCAACCTCCTGGGCTCAAGAGATCCTTCCACCTCAACCTCCTGAATGGCAGGATCATAGATGCACACCACCAAACCCAGCTAATTTTTAAATTTTTTGTAGAAACAGTGTCTCACTGTGTTGCCTAGGCTGGTCTCAATCTCCCAACCTCAAGCAATCCTCCCACCTTCAGCTTCCTAGAATACTGGGATTACAGGTATGAGCCACTGCACCTGCCCACACTCTTAATTACTAGACTAGACTGTCGGTTTTTTACAACATTGAGAACAACCCAAGGACTGAATCACCACATTCCCACACCACTGGCCCCAGGCTGGGATGGGTGCTCCCACCCACAGCACAGCACTAACCTGGAACTGCTACCACGGGTAGCGATGAAGGTCCGGGTGAAGGCGAGAACAGAACCCTGAGACTGTCCTTCCACTTCAAAGACAACAAACACCACCACCTTAGAGTTGTACAGGCTTTACGTGCTCACACGGTGATCCCCAGTCAGAGTCTCGCTTGACACTCACACAGAATGGGGGTAGACCAGGACAATTGTTCATATGGAGTCAGGAGAATGTGGCAGGAATGGGGAGGGCAACAACGGGAACAATCCACTCCCAGTGATAGGGCCCCAATCATGTGTGGGGCCCCGTGAAAACCACAAGTTCACTTGATTCCTATTTCACAGTAGCCCAAGAGACGGGTTATTGTTGGCCCGATTTTGCAAATGAGGAAACTGAAGGGTTAAGTAACCGGCATAAGTTCACAGAGTAAGAACCTGGGATGAGAGCTGTCAAACTCCACAGTCTGTGTCCTTAAAGCACGCCTGAGCTGTGCAGGGCAGACAGGCATGGACCTAGTTCAGACCAGGGTGGTTTGCGGGCGCAGTGGGGGTGGGAAAACACGGAGGGATGAACAGGAGGGAAAGGGACAAAATCAGGGAAGCTGGGAGAGTTCTGAGAGGGAGCCCAGCCAGGGGGAGGAAGCAGTGGGGATCTGGGGAGGGGACTCTACAGACACTCACCTTCCTTGAACACCCCGTTGACAGAAAAGCAGAGCATCCGCTTCTGAAAGGGAAGAGCTCAAGTGCTCAGGATCCTCCTTAACCTCCTTACCCACCTCTGGCTCTCTGGGCCCGCCCGAGGGAGGAAGCAGGCGCTCACCGTCTGGTACCACATGTCCACCAGGAAGGAGCTGAGGTCATGCTGAGTCTTGGGCAACGCACCGAGGAAGTCCACAATGTCACGTTTTGTGTGTCTCAGCAGCTGCCCCCGAAGGTCTATAGAGGAGAGGAGAAGGAAGGAAAGGGGGGGCGGGGGCTGCCACACTCTGATCTGTGGCCTCTGTGATTGTTCCCGCCACACCCCCTTACCTTGCCCACTCTTCCCCCTCACACACTTACCGGGGTCCTTGACTGCTTTTATATTCCTGTTATCCTTGAAGTACTTGAACAAGTTGCTCCTACGAGAAAAAGAGGAGCAGGAGTGAGTAGTCTGGCCAGTGCGGGCATTTCCAGGAGCTGGTATCTTTCTGCAGGGGAGTCACATAGACCTGGACAAGGGTCTGAGCTGTAATACTCACAGGGCTGAGTCCCCAGGGTTGAAGGAAATGCTTAGGGACAAGCAGGCCTCATCGTGGTAAGCACAGAGGAGACCCTGTCGATCTCCAGAGTCATAGATCAAGTAATACCTGTTGGAGACCAACGAGGCTACGCTATCTCTGTGGCCTGTGTGCCAAATGAGACTTGAAAGTCCCACTGTGGGTAGACTTGTACTTGGGTAACCTCATCTGACCTAGCCCTCTGTTTCCTCAGAATCCCAGGGATACTTACTGCTGCAGGAATTGCAGGACCAGATTCTTCAGCATCTCAGATCCAAAGAAGCTTCCCTAGAATAAAGAGTCCCCAGGACCACAGATGGTAACCCCCACTTCCTCATGCACCACCCTGCTGGATCCTCTCTTCTCACCTTACAAGTTGGTAACCTCTTGTGGGCTTCAAGACCACATAGAGTTGGTCCAGGTGACTGCTGGGCATCCTGGGGAAGGCAAGAGGAAGTCAATAGTGCAAAGCAGGGAGATGGCACTGCATAATTAGGGAAAAGGATAGACCCAGGAGAGGATGAGATCAGAGATCAGGTGTGAAAGCATTCTGGAATTTAGATAGGCAAGACTACAGTTGGGATTGTCGCCACCTGAAGCCTGTTGTGAATTTGTGTGAAGAAGACTCTGTCAAGTTTCTACATGGGTCTATATCACCTTCCCCACCTTCCTTGAGGTTTAAGGGTTAGATCCAATAATGTAACTTGGACAATACCTAAAGGGGTTTCGGGCAGTTGGGGGCAGCATCAGTGCCAATTAGAAAAGTCAACGATCGAGGAATACACTTACCAAGCATAATAATTTGGGGAACAATTCCAGGATGGAGCTGCCGAAAATCAAAACAAAATACACAACGGTAAGTGAAACTGTGGAGCTGTACTCCTCATGGGAGCAATCATACTTACGTCAGAGACACAGCGCCGTGTGTCCACTTACACTCTGGAATCCCTGCCCCTGCAGCCCTGGGCAGCACTGGGAGCCCAGTTTTCATGACCTTTTTCCCCTCTCTCCCTCCTTACCTCCTTCCTTCCCTCCCTCACCTTTGTCCAAGTCCCCATGGAAGGCTCTGCAGGGAGCAGGAAATGGGGTGGGAGCCCAGTGCTCTGCTACCTCATTGGCTGTCCATCAACCTGCCTGACTGGGCCCTGGCCAAGAGCAAGTCAGCCCTTAGGGATGGCCCAGGGTGCTGGGACAGGGAGGTGAGTGAGGCCAGGCTCAGGAGGCAGGAAGGGGAAGGCGGGGGGGATGACAGTAGAAATGGGGCCAAGGTAGGGGTGGGAGGGACGGGGGAGACATAGGAGATGAGAGACAAAGGAGAAGCAGGATGCAAAGCAAAGGGAAGGGAAAGATGCTCTACTGTGGGGGGTGGACTTCAGGGAGGAAGAGAGGAGAAAAGGGCTCCCCTGCTGCAGCCCTTTCCCTCACCGGCCCCTGGCTGGCCCTGGGGACCGAGGCAGGAAAGGAAAACATGTACCTGTTGGGCTGGGGCCCGCTGGATGCAGCTGGAGCCTTTCTCACCTGTGTGAGCTCAGTCTGAGCTGGGCATGGGAAACAGAGCAGCCACGGGGACAGGAGACCTTCTTCCAGGAGGAGTGAAGGGTCAGGCTCCAGCTCAGCATGGGATTCAGAGTCTGGGGACCCCCTCTCCCGGCCACTGCATTCTCTTCTGATGGTCCCTGGCACCTGTGCTCCTCTGTGCTGACGCCTTGACCGAGGAATGCTACCTGTCTTTGGCTACCTAGGGCTCCTCTGAGGCCCCAGGCAGGATGATGTGAGATGTGGACGGAAGGAGGGGCAGTGCCCTGAGAGGCCTGTCCTTCTGTCTCCTCAACCTCCTCTGCCCACTGCCTCAAGAAGGTGGCCCACTTCTGATCCCCTGACTCAGAAAACCCAGGTTTCTCCCCAAGGAGGGCCCAGCTCCTGGCATTGGGCCAGAGGGAGAGATGGCATGATAGCAGCCACCCAGGGCCTCAGCCCTCAGCATGGGGCAGGGAAGCCCCGATGCCAGCCCAGGACAGGTGCAGGAACCTTTTTGGAGCAAGAGAAGGAGAATCCCCCTCGAGACTTGGGAGGGAAACCTGTCTCAGCATGGAGGCAGGAAGACCGCCTCAGCATGAAGACCTGGGCTGGGAGACTCTTCTTGGTCCAAGGCACCAGCATCAGAATATTGCTGGTCCTGGGGAGGTGGCAGAGTCCCGCTTCCTGGAGCACTCTCACAGAAGGCATGCCGGAATAGGCTGGGTGGATACAGGCAAGAAATGCACCCCAGAGCAGGTGAAAAAGGGAGCATGTCAGAGGAAGAAAAGGAGACCTCTAAGCACAGATGAGTGAGTGACACAGAGAGAGGCGTGCGGCAACGGGGAAGGAGAGGGTCTGTGGTCCTCACAGAGGACCAGGACTGCCTCCTCCTGCAGAAGGGCAGTATCAAGCACAGGGAGGGTCCTAGGTGGTGACAGAGGGTACAACTGACTTTATGTTGCTGGAGTTATCCAGGAAGGTGGTGCACACTGGGCTTCTGTCCACACACTTCTCTCCTGGCTCTGTCCCTTTCCACTTGTCCGTCTCCCCTGAAGACATCACCTGTAATTATGCAGAAGCACCACATAGACCCAGGAAAGAGCAGCTGGAAGGCCCTACACCCTCAGTCTCCCCCCTTGCCAACAAATCTACTTCCTTGCCTCTTGTCACTACCCTAATGAACCCTTCTCCCACTTTTTCTTCAAAGAACTATCTGAGTATTACATCTCATTTCATTTTTCAAGAAATTCAGTGTGTTGATGTTGGGGGCCTTTGGCATAATGTCAAGCATCTGGTAGGGTTTGGTGTTGCTTGAGTTCAAGGGCAAAAGCTATGGTGAGCAGTGAGTTAAGAATTAAGAGTGAAGGGCCCCAACAGGGGATATCTTAGACCCATTAGCCTCCCAGCTAATCTCTTCCACTTTCACCCTCAATCCCAGCATGAGCCTCACCTTAGGTGTGTTCTCTTCACGGACGTGCAGGGAGGCAGCCACGCCCTTTCTAGGATTTGGTGCCATTTTAGTATCACAGGTCATAAAGTCTCCAGGAAGCAGAGAGGAGAAAATCAGAAGGCTGAGAAGGACCTGGCTGGTACAGCATCAGTACTAACCCCTCTCCAAGTTGCCATCCCTAAGTCTCCATCTCACACAGACACCTCTGCCCTCATCTGCCATAGAATCACTGTTCTCAGCCATACCTGAGTAAATGGGGAGTTTCTGTATATCAAGAGCTTGTTGGTGGTTCACGGCCAGCTGCAGAGTTAGAGATGGGATTCAGAGGCTCTGAAGCTGAGGTGGTGAAGCGGGCAATAGATGGGGGAGAAGCTGTGGGTCTGGCTTTGTGCAAGCAACTTGCCCTGAGTCTGTATTACCTTTACCTGCTCCACCTTTTCCGACTTTAACTCCCTCTGCACAGAGTGGGGTATACCATCAGGGCAGACAAAGATTGATACCTGCAGAGAACCCAAGAGGGGCTGGGTAAACACTAGGAACTCTGAGCCCCAAGATCAAGCAAGACCTCACCCTTGCCCTGCTCTCTTGCTCAATGCTAGCCCTGGTCATTCATTTGACACACACCTTTTCATTATCCTCATCCCAAATCTTGCCACTGACATTCTTCAGTGCAGAGGCCACGCTGGCATTCTCCACAAAGAAGGTGGCATTCATTTTTTCATAGCGAAACTACAGGGAGAGTGGTGAGAGAAATAAAATATGAGGCCAGAGTCTCTGCTCATCCAGTCCCCTACCTATCCTGTTCTTTCTTGTCTCCCTCACGGTCCTTTCTTACCTCAACTGGGTTGAAAGATACACTGCATTTGTTCTGAATCAAATTCAGCAGCCATTTCTCATTGTATTTTATGCCGAATGGAATCTGTGAGCGAAAGAAAGAATGAATGAGGAAAGAAGACTGACATAATAGAATTAAACATTAAAATTGGACCCAAATATGTTCCTTTCAGACTTTAAAATAATTTAAGATAGGACAACATCCATTATGGCTAACTTATGTATTTCATTATTATTTCATTCATTATTTCTAACATCTATTATTTCTAACCACACATGGATTGCCTAAATGCCCTTCCTTATTATTCAAACAGTTTTCTTAAAATAATTTAAGATGTTTAAAATAAGTTTTCTTTAATAAAGTCCCACAAGAGTCTACCTAAAGCAGACCAGGCCTGCCCCTTTGACAAAGACCCCACTGATTCAACCCCCCATATACTTAGTTTGAGCCAAACTGAAGCATCTGGTGTGGAGATACTCTATCTCCTTAGCATTCGTTTCCTCCTTTGATTGTGAAAGACCTCTTCCATTCTGTCTGCTATCAGTCCATTCTCTTTCCATTACTTCTCTGTATTTACTCTTAGATGGTCTAGGATGTTAACTCCTAGTAATAAAGGACAAACTACAAACTTTCCTGCCCTTACAAAAGTATCTAGTATCTATACAAATCCAACACAACTCCCCCGTTCTCCTTCTGAACATTAGATCTACTTTGCCAGGACACTCACTGTGATCTTGAACCAGCTCCCTAAGGTCCCATGAGGCCTGTTCACCTCCACTCTTCTCTCTGGAGGTTTTTGCTCTCTCTCCATGTTGACATGGGTTTGGTCTTGTTTAAGAAAACTGACTCTCCGATGAGAGGGTGAAATGGCATAGGGAGTGCTGTGAGCAAGTGGAGAAAAGATAGTTCACATATGCTCAGAAAGTCTTTTATACACATTTGCTCCATTGATGCCAGGGCTACATTGAAGTTTGCTCAACCGTCAATTGAGTTCTGTCATTCCTTCTCTCTGTCAGGTTGGAAAGAATGACATATTCAGCTACAGGGTTATGTATTTCACTGGCTGGTACATTCCAGCCATGCTGACTGGTCACTTACTATCTTAATGGAGATTCCACACGGACACCCTGCATTGCTGCATGCCCATCTTGCTGCTGATGGGATGAAGAATGCATGCCAAGATTGACTGGTTGAAACACACTGCTAAATCTCATTTGGTACATATCCCAACGTCTTGCTCTTCTTCGAACAACTTGATCGCTGTGACCTTAAATTGAGAATGGCACATCAACACTTAGAATACCAGAAAAAAACCTTGGGAAAATATAATGGATAATGAAAAACTTCACTGATATTCATTTGTTTATTTAGAGTCAGGGTCTGGCTCTATTCCTTAGGCTGTAGTGCAATGGTATAATCACCACTCACTGCAGCCTTGTCCTCTGTGGCTCAAGAGATCCTCCCACCTCAGCCTCTCAAGTAGCTGGGACTACAGGCACATGCCACCAAATCTGGCTAATTTTTTTTTTTTTTTTTTTAGAAATGGGGTCTCCCCGTGTTGCCCAGGCTAGGGATTTTTTATAATCTAGAAAGAAATATATCACAGTGCCAAAAAAGTTGAAAGACTTTACTGTGGTTTCACTTCCTGGGAGATGAGATTTGGGGAACATTCACAATCAAGGAAAAAACGAGCACAGCAGAAAGGGTTTGGGTTTAGGTGATACTAATCTATGATGATAGTCCTTGCTCCGCCCTTTTCAGGCTGAGGAACCTGGGACAGGTTGCTTATCATCTCTAACCCTCAATTCCCACCTCTACTTGGAGAATTAAAAAATCTACCCTAAAAGTTTGCTATTATGGTTCAAGGGTCAAGGGTTCCCTGCCTCAAAGAAGAATCAGGGAAATGAAAACATTGCTGAAGAAAATATCCAGAATGAATCTTGTAGAGACATAATTATGGAAATTAATTACCAAAAGAGTGAAAGAGAGAATTTAAAAAGATGTGATAGACTGGGCATGGTGGCTCACACCTATAGTCTCAGCACTGTGGGAGGCCGAGGCAGGGAGATCACTTGAGATCAGGAGTTCGAGACCAGCCTGACCAACAGGGAGAAACCCCGTCTCTACTAAAAATACCAAATTAGGGCGCATGCCCACAATCTCAGCTACTCGGGAGGCTGAGGCAGGAGAATTCCTTGAACCCAGGAGGTGGAGGTTGCAGTGAGCCGAGATCATGCCACTGCACTCCAGCCTGGGCAACAAGAGCGATGCTCTGTCTCAAAACAAAATGTGGTAAGCATATCTAACACAAGTTTGAGACCCAGAAATAAGGAGAGGGAACAGTAGAGAAGTGTTTGAAGAATTTCTGGTTAAAAAGTTTCCAAAAGCAACAAAACATTAAGTCAGTATAAAAATGTTAATAGACTGGCCACGGAGGTTCATGCCTATAATCCCAACACTTTGGGAGACTGAGGTGAAAGGATTGTGTGAGTCCAAGAGTTTGAGACCAGCCTGGGGAATACAGTGACACCCTGTCTCTACAAAAAAAAAAAAAAAAAAAAAACAAATTTATATTAGCCAGGTATGGTGGCATGTGCCTGTAATCCCAGCTATTTGGGAGGCCAAGGTGGGAGGATCACTTGAGACAAGGAGGACAAAAGGTTGCTTTGGGCCATGATCAAGCCACTGCATTCCAGCCTGGATGACAGAGCAAGACTCCATCTCAAAAAATAATAGGAAACAATATATACTTTAAGGAAAAACATTTCAGGGGCGAGTCACCTAAGGTCAGGAGTTTGAGACCAGTCTGGCCAACATGGTGAAACCCCATCTCTAGTAAAAATACAATAATTAGCCAAGTGTGGTGGTGTGCTTCTGTAATCCCAGCTACTCGGGAGGCTGAGGCAGGAGAATTGCTGGAACCCAGGAGATGGAGGTTGCAGTGAGCCAAGATCATGCCATTGCACTGCAGCCTGGGTGACAAGACTAAGACTCTGTCTCAAAAAAACAAACAAACAAACAAAAATAACTAATTCACACTGGATTGTGATAGGACGAAGATGTATATTGTTAAAAAAAAAAGAAAGAAAGGAAAAGAAAAACTACACATGGAACATTCCATAATAAGTCATATTCCGGGCCATAAAGCAAGCCTTGAGAAACTTCTGGGGTAGGGGTGGGGGGGGGCGGTAATACAATCTACCTTGAATGGTTGATGTTAAGATTAAAGATGTATTCCCTGACCTGCTACCACCTCTAGTGTACATCCAACGAATGTTAATTTTTACCAACCTCTGCCCCAGGTGACCCTCCTCATACCTCAAACCCTGGCCCTGAGAAGACCACAAGACAGGTCTGGGTCCTTGTCACTGCCCACCACCATCTAAAGGGAGACTGGCTGGGTGTCCTATGGGTTGGGGTAAGGTGGGGAAGGAGGCTCAGTCCCTTTTGCCCTGTGGAGACCTCAGACTCCAGCCTCATGCTGGTCAACTCACCCATGGTGTGTCCTGAAGGCAGTGATGTTTTACCAGTGTCCTCACAGGGCTCTCTTGAGGAGAATCTGTGTGGCCTGGAGATGGGAGTTTGGAGAAGATTGAGGAGGGCTGCTGAGGAAGTCAAGAGCAAGTCCCAAGTCACTTCTTCAGACCTTGGTACAAAATGGAGTCCTTACAGGAAGTTCCATCCCCAAGCATGGAGAGGAGTGTCCTAGGAGTCTGAGGAGAATTAACTTCCTGTTCTTACTGCCCTCTAAGTTTACTACCAGCCGGACACCCTGGGAGCTGTTTCTAATGTAGCCACTCCTGCAAAGGTGGTTGGCAATAATCTCAATCATGAGGCCTAGAACCCAGATACTTATTGAAACAAACACAGAGAACTCAGTTTGCTGGTCACCTCCAGTGCATTACATTGTATTCATTTACTTTACTCTGCAGACTCAGAGAACTCTGAGTGCCTATTGTAGCCCAAGCTCTGTACTTGCTATATTACTTTTTTCTCCATGTATTCCTCACAAGGGGACTCTGAACTCAGAATCACCAACTTCCTAAAGTTGCTGAGGTTTAATGAGGTATAAGAGCTTGTCTGGAATGATTCAGATGTTACCTGGAGAAACAAAGTGGAAATGAGAACCATGGAATGGTGGGTGACCCCTCTGTGCACAGTTTTTCTAAACTCATAATATTTGGGGTTTTGCTTAAGTTAGGGCAAAGTAATAGAATGTTCTGAAAACACTTGTGTGGCTGGAATTAACTGTAGCCCATCCTAGAGAGAGAATACAAAAAACAGACCAGGAAAATATAAGTCAATAGCAAAAGTTTAGTGGGTCACTGTAATGAAAGTAGAAAAAAAAATCAAGTCTTTTCTTGAAGAAAAAATAAAATGTAGTCAGTGTAGATGGATACTCCTAATGATTAGAGCCAGAAATGTAGCTCCTAAAGTCTCAGGCCAGAGATCGGGAATAAACTAGGAGCCTCTCTGTGGGCTAGGGCATCAGCCAGAACTTTCAGGAATTTTTCACCACTTTGTTACAGTAGGTAGCTAGTCAGGCATAAGTGGGGCAGGAGAGAGCTCTCCTCACTCGCCAGGAATTTCAGGTGACCATCAAGTAATGGTGTAGCAGTTGTCACACTGCCTCTCTGAAATAATAGCTAATCTCAGCCAGCACCAGGAAGAGGCAGTTTCCCGATAGATAAAAACACCTGAAATTGGTAATTGGCAGCTTCCAATAAGATCTCAGGAACTGAACGAGTGGGCTCAAGCATTCCTTTCTTTCTTTTTCTTTCCTGCTCTAAAGCTTTTAAATAAATTTCCACCACTGCTCTGAAACTTCCCTTGGTCTCCTTTTCTGCCTTATGTACCTCAGTTGAATTCTTTCAATGCTATCCCCATTAAGCTACCAATGACCTTCTTCACAGAACTGGAAAAAACCACCTTAAACTTCATATGGAATCAACAGAGAGCCCGCATAGCCAAGTCAATTCTAAGCAAAAAGAACAAAGTGGGAGGCATCACACTACCAGACTTCAAACTATATTACAAGGCTACAGTAATCAAAACAGCATGGTACTGGTGCCAAAACAGAGATATAGACCAATGGAACAGAACAGAGGCCTCAGAGGCAACACAACATATCTACAACCATTTGATCTTTGACAAACCTGACAAAAACAAGCAATGGGGAAAGGATTCCCTGTTTAATAAATGGTGTTGGGAAAATTGGCTAGCCATGTGCAGAAAGCAGAAACTGGACCCCTTCCTGACACCTTACACTAAAATTAACTCCAGATGGATTAAAGACTTAAACATAAGACCTAACACCATATAAACCCTAGAACAAAATCTAGGCAAAACCATTCAGGACATAGGCGTAGGCAAGGACTTCATAACCAAAACACCAAAAGCATTGGCAACAAAAGCCAAAATAGACAAATGGGACCTAATCCAACTCCACAGCTTCTGCACAGCAAAAGAAACAGTCATTAGAGTGAATCAGCCACCAACAGAATGGGAAAAAGTTTTTGCAGCCTACCCATCTGACAAAGGGCTGATATCCAGAATTTACAACGAACTAAAACAGATTTACAAGAAAAAAACAAACAAGCCCATTCAAAAGTGGGCAAAGGATATGAACAGATACTTTACAAAAGAAGACATACATGAGGCCAACAAGCATATGAAAAAATGCTCATCATCACTGGTCATTAGAGAAATGCAAATCAAAACCACATTGAGATACTATCTCATGCCAGTTAGAATGGTGACCATGAAAACATCTGGAGACAGCAAATGCTGGAGAGGACGTGGAGAAATAGGAATGCTTTTACATTGTTCGTGGGAGTGTATATTAGTTCAACCATTGTGGAAGACAGTGTGGTGATTCCTCAAGGATCTAGAAATAGAAATTCCATTTGACCCAGCAATCCCATTACTGGGTATATATCCAAAGGATTATAAATTGTTCTGTTATAAAGATAAATGCACATGTATGTTCATTGCAGCACTGTTTACAATAGCAAAGACCTGGAACCAACCCAAATGCCCATCGAAGATAGACTGGATAGGGAAAATGTGGCACATAAACACCATGGAATATTATGCAGCCATCAAAAACGATGAGTTCACGTCCTTTGTTGGGACATGGATGAACCTGGAAACCATCATTCTCAGCAAACTGACACAAGAACAGAAAATCAAACACTGCATGTTCTCACTCATAGGCGGGTATTGAACAATGAGAACACACGGATACAGGGAGAGGAGCACTACACACTGGGGTCTTTTGGGGGGAAATAGGGGAGGGACAACTGGGCGTGGGAAGGCGGGGAGAGATAGCATGGGGAGAAATGCCAGATATAGGTGAAGGGGAGGAAGGCAGCAAATCACACTGCCACGTGTGTACCTATGCAACAATTTTGCATGTTCTTCACATGTATCCCAAAACCTAAAATACAATTAAAATATATATATATACTTATTTGACATATTTTGAGATGGCAGTCCAGACAGCCAACTGAGGCAGGAAAATAGGATCTGCAGGCAGGGAACATAAGGCTGATTCACACTTCAGCTATGACAGGAAATATCCTCTCCATAGGGTGTAGGCCAAGTAAATGACGTTGTAACTTAACTTCATCCTCTTCATTTACATAGGGCATACCCCAAGTAACCAATGGAATCCTCCAGAGGATATTTAAAGTCCCAAAAATTCTGTTAAAGGGGTCTTTGAGCCCCTATGCTCAGACCTGCTCCCACACTGTGGAGAGTACTTTCATTCTCAATAAAACCCTTCATTCCTTCCTTGCTTTGTTTGTGTGTTTTCTTCTAATTCCTTGTTCATGACCCATAGAACCTGGAAACCCTTCACCATTAACACAATGAGCAGAAGAAACCTCACAAATCTATTTTCTTGTAGGAGATTTGCATCTATAAAGAATCTGCATTGATGCAGCCCAAGTTTCTCTGAAGCCCTTCTTTGTCCAGATCTAGGAGAGATTAACTGAGAGTCTGACACCTTAAAGGTCTATAAGAAATATTTACCGTCTATTGTTTCTTATGGCTGCTGCCTGTGATGTTTCATCTACATAACAAGACAATCTTTGCCAGCCAGGCCTCTACTTCTCTCCCTTCCATAACCTGTCTTGCAGCTATAACCTGATTTATCACCATAACCAGTTTTTGGCCATGCTCCAAGTCCCCATTTTTTCTGTAAACTCAAAATAGTATATAAGCTTCTGTACTCCATGGGTGGGGGAGACTTTGGGAAAATCACTCTGTGATTCTCTCCACGCAAGTCAATAAATGTGTGTGCCATTTCTGCTATTAATGTGCCTTTCGTGAGTTGATTTTTCAGCAAACCTTCAGAGTGAAGGAGAGGTCTTCCTTTGGCCCCTACAGTTTATTTCATAATTTCTAGAAGCATGTACTTTCTCACAGAACAAATTTCTAAATGTTTATTAACAGACCCAAATATATTTTGCTTCTTTATACCATATAAAAACAAAATACCAAAGTATATGATTAGTAATTAATGTTTTAGTATTTTAACTTATTTAGAAATAACCTGAACATTTAATGAGTATTTATTACTTAAGGATTTAAGTTACCAAAAAGATTTCTGAAACTATGAATAGTTCATTTATAAACATTTGTGCCTAACTTACATATTTAGTAACCTTTCTTGTGATCTATAATGTTTGTGATCCTAAATCTCTCAAAATGGAGACACTTTTGACAAGTGACTCAGCTTATAGTGAAACTACTGAGCTCTCAGAATGACAAGCATACGTATGGTGGAATGAAGTGATGACACTTGCTGTGGCCAGACACTGTTGGGATGGCGAATATTTAAGTTACTGACAGCTAATCCACACAGGACTGCAGCAACTGCAGTTCTTGCCTACTAAGAAGAAAGAATTTGACTGCAGGGCATAAGGCAGAAGAAGAGACCAAGACAAGCTTTAGAGCAGGAATAAAAGTTTATTAAAAATCTCTAGAGCAGGGATGAAAGAACGTACACCTGGAAGGGGCCCCAATGGGCAACTTGAAGAACAAGTGCAGCATTTGACCTTTTGACTTACGGTTTTATATGCTGGCCGACTTTGGGTATCTTGCACCCCTTTTCCTTTATTCTTCCTTTAGGTTGGGTTACCCGTATGCACAGTGCCTTCCTTGCACTTGGGAGGTGAGCATGCACAATGCCTTTACTGGAGTTGTACACATGCTCACCTGAGGCTTTCTTCCGTTTTCCAGTGGAATGCCCCCAGAAGGTCATACTCTGCCTTTTTGTTACTTAATGTGCATGCCCAGGCTCACTTGCCCAATACCTGACATTTTATTGGAAGCTGCTGATTACCAATTTCAAGTGTTTTAATCTATTGGGAAATGGCCTCTCCCTGGCACCTGCAACCAATTACATTTTATTGTGACAACTGCTGGATCATCTGGAAATTGTCTCTCTCTGGTGCCTGTGACCAATTATCATTTTTAGAGAGGCAGTGTGACAACTGCTGAACCATCACCTGATGGTCAAAGCAGACCTTTAATTCTCTTCAGCTTCTAAGGCCATTTCCCCTTCAGGCTTCTACATTGCATCTCAAAAGGAGAAGTTAGAAGTTAGCCAGAGGAGGGACCAGTTGGTGCTGCAGGCCAGGTCAAGAGTAAGCCCCCTACTGCTAACCACAGTCCCATCTATAGATCACGGATATGGTATGGAGGAATCTTTCCAGAAGGCATTGTTTTTACTTAAACATGATCAGACCCCCACCTAACTCACGTCCCCCACACCTACCTCATGGATCAAGACCCTTTCAGATGTAATTTCTAGAGTTGTAAGCTCAAGACCCTTTCACATGTAAGTTCTGGAGTTGTAAGCCTTTAAAAGGGCAAGGATTTTCTTTGTTGGGGAGCTTAGTTGTCAGGCATCTATGCCGCTGCAGCTCCTGGCCAAATAAAACACCACTTCCTTCCCAGTTCCGTGTTTGAGAGGTTTGTCTGCAACTGTTCCTACTTCAGCCTGATATTTGTGGTGCAGGGATGGGGAGCCCTCTCCTGCCCTGCTCATGCCTGGCTAGCTACCTACTGTCACAAGACCTGACAAGAAAGTGAAGCCAAAAGGTAGCTAAAGATGATGGGTATGGATAGTGGACACTCCTACAGAGGACCATAAAAACCACAAAGAAATTGACCACGACAGAGACACCTGCGGAAACTCTGCCCGTGAGAACTCTGAGGCCTCTTTTCCTCTATTGCAGTTACAGGAAGCACTCCTGAGAGAAGAGAAGTATCCCCCCACACAACCCAATCCCAGTCAGTATGCTGGTCTCTTGAACTACTTGCTGTGTTCCTTCTCTCTGTCTCTAACAGTCTGTGTCTGTTGAATGTATTTGCATGATTGGTGGTATGTGAAAGCCTTGGAGTAAACTATGGATTTGTAAGAATTTAATTGGTCACTGAGTCATTTTGAAACATTCCCCCCACCATCTACATAGGAATTTGCACAACCAGGCTGATTTGACCTGACACAAGATCATGAAAATTCTGTGAGACATTGAATAAAACTAACCACTATCTCCAGTTATCCTGTTAATAAATTTTACAACATAAAAATGTTAGGCATTGGCCATTTAATAAAAAATCTAGGCCGGGCGCGGTGGCTCAAGCCTGTAATCCCAGCACTTTGGGAGGCCGAGGCGGGTGGATCACGAGGTCAAGAGATCGAGACCATCCTGGTCAACATGGTGAAACCCCGTCTCTACTAATACAAAAAAAAAATTAGCTGGGCACGGTGGCGCGTGCCTGTAATCCCAGCTACTCAGGAGGCTGAGGCAGGAGAATTGCCTGAACCCAGGAGGCGGAGGTTGCGGTGAGCCGAGATCGCGCCATTGCACTCCAGCCTGGGTATCAAGAGCGAAACTCCGTCTCAAAAAAAAAAAAAAAAAAAAAAAAAAAAAAAAAAAAAAAAATCTAGCTGAGTGGTGGTGGCTCACGCCTGTAATCCCAGCACTTTGTGGGGCCAAGGCGGGCAGATCACGAGGTCAGGAGACAGAGACCATCCTGGCCAACATGGTGAAACCCTGTCTCTACTAAAAATACAAAAATTATCCAGGCATGGTGGCGCATGCCTGTAATCCCAGCTACGTGGGAGGCTGAGGCAGGAGAATCACTTGAACCAGGGAGTCAGAGGTTGCAGTGAGCAGAGATGGAGACACTGGACTTTAGCCTGGTGACAGAGCAAGGCTTTGTCTCAAAAAAACAAAAAACAAACAAAAACCCCCAAAAGTTAAATGCATGGGTGTTTTTGCTGATGAGAAACAACTGTTTTTCAAATAGTCTTATTGGCCAAAAATGTACTTAAGTCACATAAGCTAAAAGGCATTTAAGTTCAATTTTTTTAACAAAATATTTGATTTAAGCACTTTAAGTCAATCAATTACAGTCTCTTACACATTTTGGTTGAGAAATATTATATAAGCATTAACACACATAGACATATAGAAAAAAACAGAAGCAGATTTTATAGCTTCTTCATCTGCCAATTTTGAAATACTTTCCCCCTTTTAGACATCAATCTTTCAATTACTCATTCCGATGCCCTAAGCAATAGTTAGTCAGGCAACTCTACAATTTGCACTTCCAAAAAAATGATGACTTTCACATAAAACAAGACAATTTACAATACTTAGAACAATATAGAAGCTTGGATTAATAGAAACCCTATTATTTGTCAAAAAAAAAGACATAGGTAAAGCTCCAGTTAAGACAAGATGGCTAGAAAAAGCATCTTAAACATAGGTAAGGCTGTTATGTAAAGTAAGCCACTATCTTTCCCATTGTTAAAGTTTCTAGTGCTTTAGGTGCAAAAAGGGAGACAACCTTCCTAATGGGGATTTCCTTTACAGATGTAAATTTCTTTTACAAAGAGTTTCAAAATAGCCAACTAAATGTCATAAAGTTGTATTTTATTTTATATATATTTTTAGAAACAGATTCTCTCTCTGTCACCCAGGCTGGAGTATACTGTCACCATCAAAGCTCACTGCAGCCTCAAACTCATGGGCTCAAGCAATCCTCCCACCTCAGCCTCCCAAGCAACTGGGACTACAGGTGCAGGCTACCAAGTATGGCTAGTTTTTTTTTTTTGGTAGGGAGGGAGTCTCCCTATGTTGCCCAGGCTGGCCTTGATCTCCTGGCCTCAAGCGATCCTGCCAACTCAGCCTCCCAAAGCACCGGGATTATGGGTATGAGCCACTGAGCCCAACTAGTTGTAAAGATTTCATTTCATAGTTACTCTTTTCAATTTAGATGTTTTGTTAATTTGATTACTGACTTTGAGGAAGAGCCCTTTAATGAATAGGACAAAGAATAACTGGTAGAAACTTAACCTGAGCATTCCTTGGGGGCCTATAAATCCTGGTGTTAACATGAAGATTATTATCAGAGGGGGTGGGCAGCCTGTTTTCTGGGGCTTTCTTGGAACTCTTTGGGGGCATTCCCTTTTTCAATGTCCTAGTTGTTTGCACAAATGGCAACAATACTTTGGAAACTACTGTTTTAGGGGTCCCTTATTGGAGAAGTGCTCTGGGACAAGCCTAGAAGTCATTCTAGGTTGTTGGTTGGGAATGGCTTTCAAAAGGTCATTTGAGTCTTTCTCGCTTTGCCTGGACCATAAGTAGACCAGATGGGGTTTGTCAGGTTCTTGATATTGACAGAGCAGGAGCACCATCATCGCTGACAAACACCGCCACTTTAAGTTCCAACTCCCTTTCTCAGCCTCATGCATTCCAAGGAAATCACTTCTTTTCTAACTACAAGCAGCCAGAAAGAGCTGATAGTAAAATACAGATAAGACAGCCCGGGCACAGAGGGAGGTGGAAGAAAAGTCTCTTGGGTAACTGCCAAACTTCACCCTCATACGATGGGCCCTGGTAAACCAGTGGGCCTTAATAAGCACATTCCTTTCCCTTCAAGTACACTAAGATAGGGAAACTAAAAGCAGACTGGGGTGGGGGGCAGTAATGCCTGCAGCTGCAGAAAGATGTATGGGAACAGACACACAACTCTCCCTCCCAGTCAAGCACAACAAAGAGATGCAGAAGCAGTCCAAGCCTCTGATAAACTCTCGCACCCTGAATCTTTAAAAACTCTTAGTCTGTAAGAAAGTGTGCCTCTGACCTAAATTGGCCAGACACCCTTCTCAGATTTGTTTTCTCTAAAATAAACTTTTCATGTTTCTTTCCTCTTTCTTTAATTCTTACAGATATCATTCTCAAGAGAAGACAATTCTGCCTCTTTTATCCGTTTTGGGTCTCCCCAGACCCCACCAATTGTATTAGGTGGTAGAGGTCAAGTATAAGGGATCATAAGTTACAATTAAGGGCCATGATGGCTAATGCCTGTAATGCTTGCACTTTGGCAGGCCAAGGCAGGTGGATCACTTGAGGTCAGGAGTTTGAGACCAGCCTGCCTAACATGGTGAAACACCTTATCTTTTTTTTTTTTTTAAAGATGGAGTTTCACCATATTGGTCAGGCTGGTCTCGAACTCCTGACCTCAGGTGATCCACCCACCTCAGCCTCCCAAAGTGCTGGGATTACAGGTGTGAGCCACCACACCCAGCGTGAAATCCCTTCTCTACTAAAAATATAAACATTAGCTGAGGGTGGTGGCACACACCTATAATCCCAGCTACTCTGGAGGCTGAGGCACGAGAATCCCTTGAAGAACCTGGGAGACAGAGGCTGCAGTGTGCTGAGATTGTGCCACTGCACTTCAGCCTGGTCACAGAGTGAGACTCTGTTTAAAAAAAAAAAAAGTTGTTGGCCGGGCGTGGTGACTCACACATGTAATCCCAGCACTTTGGGAGGCCAAGGCTGGTGGATCACCTGAGGTCGGGAGTTCAAGACCAGCCTGGCCAACATGGAGAAACCCCATCTCTACTAAAAATAAAAAATTAGCTGGGGGTGGTGGCTCATGCCTGTAATTCCAGCTACTCAGGAGGCTGAGGCAGGAGAATTTTTGAACCCAGGAGGTGGAGTTTGCGGGTAAGCCAAGATTGTGCCACTGCACTCCAGCCTGGGCAACAGGAGTGAAATTTCATCTCAAAAAAAAAAAAAAGTTACAATTAAGACCTTGAATTTTGTTTTGTCAGGTACAGTGACTCATGCCTGTAATCCAGTGACCTCAGGAGGATTGATTGATCTCAAGAGTTTGAGGTTGCAGTGAGCTACGATCAGGCCATTGTACTTCAGCATCAGCATGCTAAGTGGCTGAGCAAGACTTTTTCTCAGACTCTGGCCTGAATTCTTCAGAAAACTTTTGAAGATCTTTTGGGTTTAGGAAAATTTTAAAATGTGGCCCTGGCCTCCATTTTTTATCCAGAAAGTATAAGCAAATAGGGCACTATCTCCAGAATTTTGAGGTGGTTCTACCTTATAAGGAAATTGTTGAACTTTCCTTTTTTTCAGAGAGGAAATGCAATTCAGACAGTTAGTACACTGGGAATATTCCAGGCAAGATAAGTTAAAGGGGAACACAAAGAGTTAGGTAAATTTTGCGGTCCTTTTTATGGGGGATATCTTGTGTTTTTAGCTTTTTACTAGCTTTTCACAATGAATCTTTTAGAAAATATTTTAGAGTCCTGTTTTCTCCTCCAGGCTTCTAAATGCCAATAAGAATCTCATTTTCTCTGCCTTCAAGAGGCTAAGAATTCAAGTACACTTTCTTAGATGATGTTTCACATAATGGCCACCAGAATACTAGATTATCTTTAGTAAAATTTTGTCACTTTTGTAAAAATTTGTTGCTTCTGGGGCCAGAATTTTTTTTTCTTTTTTCTTTTTTTTAAGATAGAGGGTCACTCTGTTGCCTAGACTTAAAGACAGTAGTTCAATCATAGCTTACTGCAGCCTCGAACTCCTGTGCTCAAGGAATCCTTCAGCTTCAGCCTCCGGAGTAGCTAGGACTACAGGCATGTGCTGCCAGGTTCAGCTAATTTATTATTATTATTATTTGTCTTAGAGACAGCTCATCTCAAACTCCTGACCCCAAACAATCCTCCCTCTTCAGCCTCACAAAGTGCTGAGATTATGAGTATGAGCCACCAAGTCCTGCCTGGGGCTAGAAATCTTATATATAACTAAGGCAGGTCTACTGAAATGTGAATTTCTCAGATCTTTAGAAATTAGGGATCCCATTTTTATGTTGAATTTTGGGCTTCTCAGAGCCAAGATGACTTTGGCTACAGGATCTTCTTGACCAACTTAGCCAATGATTTTATAGTTTCTGTCTGACCCAGTTCCCTTACTAAGGCTTCCCTTACCCAAGGCTTTCTCTTACCTAAGACCTGAGGCTTCCCTTACCTAAGTGCAGAAGAAAAAACCCACATACCTGTGAATTTTGAAAGCCGGAGATCACTCCCCTGCAGTAATAACCACTCACTTCCACTACTGTCAGTTACCTTAAAACTGCAGTCCTTTCTAGCTGCAAATGTGGTGCAACCCACATTTCTGTATGACCATAATCTTGAGAAAACACATGAAACATCTCCAAACAGAGCAAAAAACTGCAGTCCTTGCCAGCAATTTGTCAGCTTCTGCAAACCCTGCTCTGCAACAGAACAAACTAACCCTATGTACTCCAAAGTCAAGTGCTTTCTCATAGCACAAACTAACCTTGGTATAAAAATATCAGGGATCTCAAATGCCAAAGAGAGCTGAGCTCAGGGGGACTTACTCAAGACTTCCAGGGTTTCATGGGGAAAACAGTTCACTTCATGATTGCCAGATCAGTCAAAAGATAAAATTACAACAAATTTAGTTTAAAGATCTCAATTGGCTTTATTTGCAATTCTAGAATCTGGTCACACGTTATACCATAAAATACAGTAAGTGCTCTCATGAGCTGAACAGAAGAGGTTAACTTTATAAACAGAGACAGGCTGAAGAAAGCAGAAAGAAAGAACAAAGATCATGTTAGGCATTTCAAAGATACTTTTCTCATAAGGAAGGAACAGAGCGATAGAACAGTAGAAAAACAACTGATTAGTTAACCTCAGGTAACTTCAGGCTTTTTGTGTGAGAATTAAAGCAGAGGGAACTTAATTATCATGCCAATTGAAGATTTAAAATGGGCTAGTGTGTAGTAAAATAGACTGTTACTCTTTCTCTGGAAGGTCATAGAGCAACTTAGTTTGGGTTTGGTTACATAGAACTTTAGCATGGGTAGGCCTGGCATGGTGGCTCACACCTGTAATCCCAGCACTTTGGGAGGCCGAGGAGGGTAGACCACCTGAGGTCAGGAGTTCGAGACCAGCCTGGATAACATGACAGAACCCTGTCTCTACTAAAAACACAAAAACTAGCTGGCCATGGTGGTTGGCGCCTATAATCCCAGCTACTGAGGAGGCTGAGGTAGGAGAATCACTTGAACCTAGGAGGTTCAAGGAGGTGGAGGTTGCAGTGAGCTGAGATTGTGCCACTGCACTCCAGCGTGGGTGACAGAGCAAGACTCCATCTCAAAAAAAAAGAAAAAGAAAGAAATTTTAACATAGGTGACTCCATTTTGATTTTTAGTCTATGCTGTTGGGGCCTAGTGCAAAAGGTTAGTCCAAAACAATGAACTCCTATAATTTTTATTTGGCATTCCCTAGCCTCAGGTCTTTGCTTAAACATCACTTCTTGTGAGAAGTCTCCTCAAATATACTCTAATGCTTTAATTATCATTACCCACCTAACTCCACCAGTGTCACCATTTCTAGATGTTACAGGTAGATACCCATGAGCAGGGCAGGAGAGGGCTCTCCCCCGACCCACTAGGAATGTCAGGTGATGGTTCAACAAGTATCACACTGCCTCTCTAAAAATGATAATTCAGCAACTGGTGCCAGGGCACCAGGGATGGACAATTTCTTGATGATACACAGCTATTAGCATTAATGTGTTAATTGAAACCAGATACCAGGGAGAAGAAAATTCCTGGGCATGCACACTAAGAAACAAATGGTGACATTTGACCTCTCAGGGACACTCCATTGGAAAAGGGAAGAAAGTCTCAAATGGGCTTGCATACAACTTCCTAAGCACACTGAGAGTGCTCAGTTTCCAAGGGTAAGAAAGGCACTGTGCATGCTTCCCTTAGGGAAGCCCACCGTAAGGGAAGAATCAAAGGAAAGAGGAGCACCTATAAAGTCCTAGGATCAAGGTTAAATGCTCCTTTTGTACTTTAACACCCTCTTGGATCTCTTCCAAGTGAACTTTCCTTTCTTTCTTGTTCTGAAGCCTTTTAAAATAAACTTCTACTCCTGCTCTAAAACTTCCCTTAGTCTCTTTTTCTGCCTTATGCGCCTCAGTTGAATTCTTTTTTCTGAGGAGGCAAGAATTGAAGTTGCTGCAGACCCATATTGATATGCCGCTGGTAACTCAGGGTAACTCAGATCTCTTCAACCAGTAACACAGATACAATTTTTCATTTGAAAGGGGTCCAATGAGTGTGAGTTCGTAATTTCTCATGATTGTTACTTCACACAATGGACTGAAGGCTCTACAGCTTTTAAATGTCTTATCTAAAGATTGACCCTAGGATTTGCCTCTTCCATTTTTGAGGGAGATGCCTGGGACGTAAGTCAGATGAGCAATGGAAACACAGAATTGTTCCATAGAGTACAAGTGAGCATGTATTTATGAGAAGCTGTTGAAACTGAAACTGAAGAAGACTAGATAGATGCTTCCTTCTCTAAAAGATCTCATGAGAGGAATAAAATGAAAATATCTTCTTTTTAGCAGACATAGCTTTGCATGATAAAGTCCATAGGAACCTTCTAGAGGTAGAATTGCAGGTTTGAAGATTTGAAACTATTTACTTAGTGAAATATTCTTTTAAATGTATTTTTAAAATATGTAAATATATTTGAAAAAGAGGACAAATTAAAGAAGCAAGCAAATATACCATTAACCACTGGTTAGATATCATCATTGTTTATATTCTCATTAAACAAATGCTTCTGGGGATAAAATCACTATTGTAAAACCTAAGGCCAGTGCTTGAGATATTTTGTAGACCCTACACTCGATGATTAGCTGGCACTACCCAGATGGATAAACTGGTTCATCTGATCTTGTGGCCCCAACCCAGGAACTGACTCAGTGCAAGAAGACAGCTTCAACTCCCTATGATTTCATCTCTGACCTGACCAATCAGCTCAGTGGTTTCCCCCAACCGGCGGGGGGAGAGGGGACTCCTGGCTCTCTGGTTTCCCCCTACCCACCAAGTTCTCCTTAAAAACTCTCATCCCCAAGTTGTTCCTAGGGATAAAATAACTGTTGTAAAACCTAAGATCAATGCTTGAGATATTTTGCAGACCCTGCACTCAATGGATCAGCTGGCACCACCCAGATTAAGAAACTGGCTTATCTGATCTTGTGACCCCCATGCAGCATTTCCTGACTTAGCACAAGAGGACAGCTTTGACTCCCTATGATTTCATCTCCCATTCAACCAATCAGCACTCATGACTCACTGCCCCTCCTACTGCCAACCAAATTATCCTTAAAAACTCTGATCCCCAAATGCTCAGTGTTGGAAACGGGTTTATAACATTGGGAAAAATCCACACCGAGACAGTGGATAACTCAGCAAGGCTAGTTTACTTCCTGCAAGAAGGGTGCAACCTGCCGGCGGTCTTGCCATGAGAGCACACCTGAACAAGGGAGACAGGGACATTTATAACTTTCGTAACCTAACACAATCGCCCTACTGCTGTGTCCACTTTCCATTGGCCGGAATGGGACCTCACATTCTATGCTTGACCTGATTGGCTAAAAACTTGGAAATTTCCTGAATAGATAGGGAGAAAGAAGATGAGAAAGAAGAGGAAGCTAGTCAGGAGAAGGTCAGGAGTGTTTCCAAATAAGAAATGGCATGCACCAGGGTTTGGAGCTTGCCCAGTTCTGTTCAGACATGCTGGAGCAAGTCAAGGTAGCTGATTTAAGATGTAGCTGATTTAGAGAATATATATACATGGGTGTGTGTTTATGCTAATAGTGGATAATGGCCATAGAGCAAGAGATCGTAACTCCTTATAATGTAGTCTAAGATATAAACTTTGAAGAACTTTTCCATCTCTCACACTCAGAGAGACTGGTTTGAGTAATAACAAAACTCTAGTCTCCCAGACAGCCAGATCTGCCTAAATTTCTCTTTCCTCATTGCAATTTCCTTGTCTCATTGCTTGACTCTCTCTGGGCAGTAGGCAAGGTGAATCTGTAGGGTTGTTACAAAACCAGCATGAGAGATAGCAGGCCCTGAAAGAAATCAAGTATTTTACTACGAAACATATTCCTTTGACATATGGCCATTTTGAAATGGCCCTGCACAGCTGTCTCTTCTGGGGAATATCTACATTCTGTAGAGAATCTCCTTCTCTTTCCAGATCTTTTTCCTGATCCAGGAGAGAATTTGCTAAGAGTCTGGAACTTTCTTTTTTTTTTTTTTTTTTGCAATGGAGTCTCGCTCTGTCACCAGACTGGAGTGCAGTGGTGTGATCTCGGCTCACTGCAACCTCTACCTCCCAGGTTCAAGTGATTCTCCTGCCTCAGCCTCCTGAGTAGCTGGGACTACAGGTGCATGCCATTATGCCCAGCTAATTTCTGTGTTTTTAGTAGAGACAGGATTTTCACCATGTTGGCCAAATGATCTGGTGGTCCACTGGCCTCTGCCTCCCAAAGTGCTCCTTTTAAAGTCTGATAAGAAATATTTACAATCTATTATCTTTGAAGCCTGCTACCTGGAGGTTTCATCTGCATAATAAGAACCTTGGCCTCCACAACCCCTTCCTTATCTATCCCAGACACTTCCATCTATTCATTCTAAGTCTTCAGATAAACTCTTTTAACCAATTGTCAATCAGAAAATCTTTGAATCCACCTATGACCTGGAAGCCCCACTCCCCTGACCACATCCCCATCCACCTCCCCACACCCTCGACTTCAGGTTGTCCTACTTTTCTGGACCAAGCCAATGTACATCTTACATGTATTGATTGGAGTTTTATGTCTACTTAAAATATATAAAACCAAGCTGTAGCCTGACCACCTTCGGCACATGTTCTTAGGACCTCCTGAGGTTGTGTCACAGGCATGTCCTTAACCTTGACAAAATATACTTCTAAAATGATTGAGACCTATCTCAGATACTTTTTGGTTTACAAGTAAAACCCCAACTTGGATTGGCACCAGGTGTGCTCCTGGTGATCTTTCGGCTAGAGAACACTGATAGTGGGATGGTCCTAAATTGGCTGGCCACCTTGAGATGGTAATGCAGGGTTCCATAAGCCTTTTCATTCCTTGTTTCCACAGTATTCGGGCTCCACATTGGTCAAAAATCTGTGAGCGACAGCATCAACTGTAGATGCCTATACCAAAGTGCAGATAGATTATCCACTCATTACTTGATGGTCACTTAGGTTGGTTCCACATCTTTGCAATTGTGAACGGTGCTGCTATAAACATATGTAGGCAATGGCTTTTTTATATAATGACTTCTTTTCCTTTGAGTAGGTGCCCAGTAGCAGGATTGCTGGGTTTAATGGCAGATTTACTTTTCGCTCTTTAAGGATTCTCCATACTGTTTTCCACAGTAATTTACGTTCTCACTGGCAGTATATAAGCATTCCCTTTTCCACATATCAATGCCAATATCTATTGTTTTTTGACTTTTTAATTATGGCCATTCTTGTAGAAGTAAAGTGGTACTCTGTGGTTTTCATTTGCATTTCCCTGATAATTAGTGATGTTGAGAATTTTTCATATGATTATTAGCCATTTGTATATCTTCTTTTGAGAAATGTCTACTCATGTCATTTGCTCACTTTTTGATGAGATTCTTTGTTTTTTGTTCTCAATGATTTGTTTGAATTCCTTGTAGATTCTGTATATTAGTCCATTGTCAGATGTGTAGTTCACAAATATTTTATCCCATTCTGTGGGCTGTTTTCTATGCTGATTGTTTCTTTTGCTGTACAGAAGCTTTTTAGTTTAATTAGGCTCCA
Organism: Aotus nancymaae; assembly: GCF_030222135.1. NCBI lineage: Eukaryota > Metazoa > Chordata > Mammalia > Primates > Aotidae > Aotus > Aotus nancymaae. The sequence goes on along the minus strand of NW_026988415.1, from coordinate 44,216,309 downwards.
TTTACTTATTTTTCTTTATTTTTTAAAATTTGCTTTTGGAGTCTTAGTCATAGATCCTTTGTCTAGGTCTATGTCTATAAGAGTTTTTTCAATGTTGTCTTCTAGAATTTTCATAGTTTTATATTTAAGTCTTTTATACATCCTGAGTAGATTTTTCTACAAGGTGAGAGATAAAAATCCAGTTTCATTCTTCTATACATGGCTTGCCAGTTTTTCCAGAACCATTTGTTAAATAGGGTGTCCATTCTCCAATTTATGTTTTTTAAAAATTTAACCTACTGCACACTATTTAAGTAAAACAATTCATGTTTTTGTATGTTTTGTTGAAGATCAGTTGGCTGTAAGTATTCAACTTTATTTCTGGGTTCTCTGTTCTATTCCATTAGTCTTTGTGCCTACTTTGTACCATGCTGTTTTGGTAACTATAGCCTTGTAGTATAATTTGAAGTCTAATAATGTGATGCCTCCAGATTTGTTCTGTTTGCTTAGGATTGCTTTAAAGTCTCTACTTATAGAAATGACAAAACATGGTATTCTTTAGAGCAATTCACGAAACAGTTTGGAGAGTCTTTTGCCAATTATGTTTGGAAAATTCCTATGTATATTAAAAGACTAACCATAAATTTCATTTTATGTTAATGCCATATATTTGATTCATTTAATCCATCTCGTTTACTTGCTTTGTCCCTCACCAGTGTTGGCTGACTTGCCTACACTGTAGAAATGGCCCCTACACTGTAGAGATGGCCCGTCCCAGAGAGCAGGCTGTTCCAGACAGTCTGGACCTCATTCCTGTATAGGCTTCCCAGACCTTCTCCCACCCACTCTCTGTCATGCCCTCTCCAGGACTCTGTGGATGCAGCTGTCCAGATCAGTATCTCTGAATCATGCTGTGAGCTCAGAGGAGCCTGTTGCATAGCAACAGAGGCTCAGAGCCAAATATAGCCCTTGAAAGAAAAAATGGTTCCAGATAATGTTGGTGCTATTAGGAAAGTGGAAAAAGATAATCATGCCTTCAAAACATCCTCAAAAGCAGCCCACCTTCTCTCCCTGCCAAGGACAACTCCTTCCCCATGGACCCAGCCTACATATCTAGGCCTGTGTGCCAAGCACTCTGTGCTCTGAGCTAACTGCACCGTTGGCTGATCCCTCCATTTTCCAATCACCCCAGGGTCTCATTAACATGAACGGGATTATATTTGCACTGAGATTATTTACTGCACACACAAGATGTCAGTTTACCTTCAGAACCACTCTTTAAGGGAGCGGTGTCAATCCCCTTTTTTGAGATGAAGGAATTCTGTCTTCAGTATGGCGAGAAACAAGTCTTCCTTTCCTTTGAAAAGGCAGCTTGCAGTAATTCATGAGGAGAGTAGAGAGTTGGGAATCAGCAGGCCTGTGTTCTAGCTCCAGTTCATGAAGTCATGTAAAAGTGCTCTAACATCTCAGGCCAGCATCTCACTTAGCCAGAGTTGATGGTCCAGGTCCTCATGTACCACTGTATGGTTCCTGCTTTAAGAGGCCCCTGCTATCCTCCTAGCTGTCTCTTCTGCCCTCCTCTTAACTGGAAGAGGCTATTCTTTTTCCCATTAGTGGGGTCTGGAAAGTTGTTCTGATCACCCGTGTTCTCCAAAAAATTCAATCCTCTTCCACAACTCCCATCCTCATGCCACCACCCCACCTTCTGAGAACAACACTAATGGTGTCCTTACTCACAGTGTTAGAAACCGGTTTACAAGGCACACAAACATGGCAGGGTCATACCCTGACAGGAAATTCATATGCCTCTGAGGAGGAGAAATATAATACTATTATTAGACATCACATGTGGCTGGGTGTGGTGGCTTACGCCTGTAATCCCAGCACTTTGGGAGGCAGAGACAAGATGAGTACTTGAGCCCAAGAATTCAAGACCAGCCTAGGCAACATAGTGAGCCCTTGTCTCTTTTTTGAAAAAATAATTTCTTTAAAAAGAATTTAAAAACAGACATCATGTGCCTGCCAGACTAACCTGACTTAGGGCCATGGCTTTCACTCCTTTCTTACATCAGGATCCCCTCCTCTCAGGGCTTCCCTAACAGCTGACACCTCCCTAGAATTCCCCTGCCCCACACCCCATTCCTGCACAGAAGCCACACACCAACACCATCAGAGCCACAGATGGAGCATAAATCTTAGTCCACAGGAAATAATTCAGGGAGTGAGAGAAGTAGAGGCAGCCCCAGGAGCCTGCACTGGAGTTTCCATCTCTAGCTGATGGCAGCTTGTGAAGAATAGAGCATCATCAGTCACTTGCCATCTCATCATCTCATTCATGACGTTTGGGGTCAGGGATAAAAATCAAAATCCTATTTCCAGATAATAAACTATTTTGTGTCCCCTCATTTTACCTTCAGGCTTAACATCATAGAAGCATGCCATATTGTCATGTTGAGCTCTTGTAACAGGAGACACCATGGAGGAACAAGAGCTGTGAATCTCTAAGTTAACGATCATCTGAGAGAGCTCTTCCAAGGGGCAGGTCTAAGGAAATGAACGATCAAAGTGGCAGTAAAGGCAAAATCTGGTCATACCTGGTACTGGTAGAATGAAAGGGAAATAGACTTTCACGTTGCACTTCAGTTGTCAAATGGAATATGCACTTTCTGAGGCCCACATTACTATGGCTTAATCACTTGAATGAACTTTGATATAGAAGTCTTATTTCCAACAACGAGTGAGTTTCTGTTAAAAGTTTTTAAAAGGCTCTCCAAGCTAATTCTGATATGCATGCAAGTGAAGGGGTCTTACCTGAGGGGTCGGGTTACAAGCCACATTAGTTTCCTGATCCAGAGAGGAAGGGCAACTAATATTGATGAAGTACATTGTTTAGAGGGTCCAGCTCCACATTCTTCGCTTTAGTGGTTGAATTTAATCCTCATGACAACCCTACTAGCGAGGTATGATTATGCTCTCTTCATGGATATATATGACTACAACATACTTGTTGCTAAGCACAGAGCTGGATGGCAAAGAATTTGCTCACCACACAAACTGATGGAAGCAGGGATAGAATCGAGCAGCTTGGGCAATGGTAAAAATGGTCAGGGTTCATAATATCTAAACATCCCCAAAGTCACCTTATTAAAGAAATCTCAGAAACACTATTTTCAGAGGGAAAAAGGTGCAAAGGGGCACTTACTCTAAGATAGTACAAATACTTAGAGCCAAAAATGTGCAATTACATATTTTGCATAATTATCTCACAACAAGTCTGTGAGGAAGGCATCATTATTTCCAGTTTACAGATGACCAATTCAGATTCACTGATGGCAAATCAATTTTGCAGAGGCATCTAGTAATGATGGAGTGGGGATGTAACTCTTACTCTCCTCAAAGGACAACACATGGTCTGCTTTTATAGATGATGACCATCTAGGACTTGAACACTTGTAGTTTTTTATGTTTCTGGGATTGTGCCCTTATGGGTATTTATTCAACAACCTCTCTTTCTTTGAAGAAGCTGATAGTGCAGATGAAATCCCAGCATAAGGTCATGTAAGTGGTAATGGGTCTGGTATGAGGGTCAAGGGCTTGTAACTCCTGCCACCTCTTCATCTGCACTCTCTCTTCATTTGAGACTCAATGGGAAACTGCTTTTCCAATATCAATCTAGAAGATCAAAGAAGGGGATAGAAATGACAAATCTTCTCACCTCATCCCAATATGTCAGCAAACCATCCGGCAACACAGAAATGGCCCCAAAGTTTCATGTGTGATGTAAGTCTGAGCACATCCTCCATCTTCCTGCTCCACTTCCAGGTGGTCTCTGTGGCAGTTATGCTGCTTGGTTTAGATAATAGTCATCACTTCTCTGGGAGGGAGGAGAAAAATGGACCTGGATGACCATTTATTGAAATCCTACTAGATGCCATCTACTCTGTGTGGGATTTCTCATTTATTCCCACAGAACAGTTTTCTAAGGAAGGCATCATGAGTTCCCTTTTACAGATAAGCAAGGGCAGGCTGACAGATGCTGAAAAAGCATTCCAGTGTCACACATCAAATAAAGGGCAGGAATGGGGTTCCAGTTTTTGCTTTTATAACAGTATTTTATGCATTCCCAAGAGGGGTGATATTACCAGTAAGGGGCTGAAAATAGACTTTTGAGGATAAAGGGATGATAGACTTCAGAATGATTTTTGGTACTACAAAGGTCCAAAGTATATAAGGAGTTAACATTTCATCTGTGGTATTAAAATTTCATGATCTGGGCAGAAAGTAGTTGATAAGGAAAATATGTCTAAAAATCCTTCTAAGGGAGGTGATATTGCAAGAAGATTGAGAAGTGTTTTACATACCCAGTGACCTCTCCTATAGATGATTAACCACCAAGACTTAGGGACAAGTCATTTTATACACCTGCATAGATGCTAATCGAATAATCCTGTTGTTGATCATGATAATGGTGGGGGAAGTGAAATCATCACCCTAGGACCAGCAGACCTTGGTTTGAAGACTATGTGAACTGACTGGTTTTTAAGGTGGCAACAGATAGGGAGGGGTTCAGTCAGAGCAACAGGTATTTTCTCTGGGATAGGTGATGTGAAGGATGGAAAATTAATGTTAACAAAACTGATGTAAGCTAATGGTACTCAAAATTATAACTACTTTAATCTTAACCTTTATTTCAGCAACCTAATATTAAATTCATAGTTTTTTTTCTTTGATTTTTTGAGACAGAGTCTCGTTTTGTCTCCAGGTTGGAGTGCAGTGGCGCAATATTGGCTCACTACAACCTCCACCTCCTGGGTTCAAGCAATTCTCCTGCCTCAGCCTCCTGAGTAGCTGGGATTACAGGCATGTGCCACCAAGCCCGGTGAATTTTTTTGTATTTTTCGTAGAAACGGGGTTTCACCATGTTGGCCAGGCTGGTCTCGAACTCCTGACCTCAAGTGATCCTCCCACCTCAGCCTCCCAAAGTACTGGGATTACAGGAGTGAGTCATTGTGCCTGGTCCGTAGTTTATTTCAGAGTATAGAAATTAGCAGAGGTTAAGTAAATCAAGGAAAATCCTTTGAATGGCTGATCAGTATCGAACCCCCAAATTGCTCTAAAGCTTTTACTACTGCATCCTGAAGCCACTCGGGCCCTGGTTGCCTTAATCTTTTTTGGCACTGATATTTGAAGCTTCCTAGGCCATTGCTTTTTTTTTTTAATTTTTATTTTTTGAGACGGAGTCTTACTCTGTCACCAAGCTGGAGTGCAGTGGCATGATCTCAGCTCACTGCAACCTCCAACTCCCTGGTTCAAGCGGTTCTCCTGCCTCAGCCTCCCGAGTAGCTGGGATTACAGGCATGCACCACCACGCCTGGCTAATTTTTGTATTTTTAGTAGAGACGGAGTTTCACCATGTTGGCCAAGATGGTCTCTATCTCCTGACCTCGTGATCTGCCCGCCTCGGCATCTCAAAGTGCTAGGATTACAGGTGTGAGCCACCACACCCGGCCTGTTTGTTGTTTTTAATAGTGAGCTGTAGTAGTAGTTTTAAAGTATAATGTTGAAAATTTAAAAACATTATAAGTGGCATATTTCTTATTCTTGTCGCTTCCATTTGAGACTCTGGGGACCATAGGGAGGCATTGGCTGTCACAACAGAATTCAACAGGTTTCCACAGGCTGGAAAAGGTTGGAAACACACAGCCCTTTATGTACTATAATTCCAGTAGACTACCCTTCTACAGTGCTGAAATATAGCAGGCCCTGAAATATTGTCATTTTGTTCAATGTTATTTTATTCTAACACTGAAGAGGGAAAAAATGGATTTCCGGCAAGGACTGATATCTGTTTGAAGTTTGCACATTCTTCCCATGTCTGCCTAGGTTTTCTCTAGGTACTCCTGTTTCCTCTCACATCACAAAGATCTGCATGTTAGGTGAACTGGCATGTCTAAATGGTCCCAGTGTGAGTGTGTGTGCGTGTGCGTGTGTGTGTGTGTGTGTGTGTGTGCACTGTGATGCAGTGATATCCTGTCCAGGACTGGTTCCTGCCTTGCACCATAAGCTTTGAAGATAGGCTCCAGGAACCAGTGACACTGAAACGGAATAATTGGGTAGATAATTATCTTACTTGTTCTTAGTAATCTTCCTTAAATGCAGGTGTATTAGTCAGTTCTTATACTGCTATAAAGAAATACCTGAAACTGGGTAATTTATAAAGAAAAGAGGTTTCATTGGCTCACAGTTCTGCAGGCTATACAGGAAGCATGATGGCATCTGCTTCTGGGTGGGCAGGGGCTTCAGGAAGCTTTACTCGTGGTGGAAGGTGAAGCAGGAGCAGTCTTGCATGGCAGGAGCAGGACCAATGGGAGGGGAGGAGGTGCTGCACACTTAAATGACCAGATCTTAAGAGAATTTAATCACTATTACTAGAACAGCACCAAGGGGGAAATTCACCCCCATGATCCAATAACATCTCACTAGTCTCCACCTCCAACATTGAGGATTACAGTTGGACATGAGATTTGGTCAAGGACATGGATCCAAACGATATCAGTAGGTACAGCTCACATTTATTTGTGTTTAATATTAGAAGTGTTTTGGTCTTTATTTAAACATTTGGTGATTTTTTTAAAATTGTACTTTAGGATCTGGGGTACATGTGCAGATCTAGCAGGATTGTTGCATAGGTACACACATGGCAATGGGGTTTGCTGCCTCCATCCCCCCATCAACCTTCCCACCCCCAGCTGTCCCTCCCTTGGCCCCCTGCTACAAACCCCAGTGTGTGATGCTCCCCTCCCTGTGTCCATGTGTTCTTATTGTTCAGCACCCACCTATGAGTGAGAACATGCGATATTTGATTTTCTGTTCTTGTGTCAGTTTGCTGAGAATGATGGTTTCCAGATTCATTCATGTCCCTACAAAGGACATGAACTCATTGTTTCTTATGGCTGCATAGTATTCCATGGTGTATATGTGCCACATTTTCCTTGTCCAGTGTATTGTCGATGAGCATTTGGATTGGTTCCAGGTCTTGGAAATTGTAAACAGTGTTGCTATGAACATACATGTGCATGTGTCTTTATGATAGAATGATTTATAATCCTTTGGGTATATACCCAGTAATGGGATTGCTGGGTCAAATGGAATTTCTATTTCTAGGTTCTTGAGGAATCGCCACACTGTCTTCCACAATGGTTGAACTAATTTACACTCCCACCAACAGTATAAAAGTGTTCCTATTTCTCCACATCCTCTCCAGTATCTGTTGTCTCCAGATTTTTTAATGATTGCCATTCTAACTGGCGTGAGATGGTATCTCAATGTGGTTTTGATTTGCATTTCTCTAATGACCAGTGATGATGAGCATTTTTTCATATGTTTGTTGGCCTCTTGTATGTCTTCTTTTGTAAAGTGTCTGTTCATAGCCTTCTCCCACTTTTGGATGGGGTTGTTTGTTTTTTTTTCTTGTAAATCTGTTTTAGTTCTTTGTAGATTCTGGATATTAGCCCTTTGTCAGATGGGTAGATTGCAAAAATTTTTTCCCATCCTGTTGGTTGCCAGTTCACTCTAATGATTGTTTCTTTTGCTGTACAGAAGCTCTGGAGTTTAATTAGGTCCCATTTGTCGATTTTGGCTTTTGTTGCCAATGCTTTTGGTGTTTTAGTCATGAAGTCCTTGCCTGTGCCTATGTCCTGAATGGTTTTGCCTAAGTTTTTTTCTAGGGTTTTTATGGTGTTAGGTTTTATGTTTAATTCTTTAATCCATCTGGAGTTAATTTTAGTGTAAGGTGTCAGGAAGGGGTCCAGTTTCTGTTTTCTGCACATGGCTAGCCAGTTTTCCCAACACCATTTATTAAACAGGGAATCCTTTCCCCATTGCTTGTTTTTGTCAGGTTTGTCAAAGATAAGATGATTGTAGATGTGTGGTGTTGCCTCCAGGGCCTCTGTTCTGTTCCATTGGTCTATATCTCTGTTTTGGTACCAGTATCATGCTGTTTTGATTACTGTAGCCTTGTCGTATAGTTTGAAATCAGGGAGTGTCATGCCTCCAGGTTTGTTTTTTTTGCTTAGGATTGTCTTGTCTATGCGGGCTCACTTTTGGTTCCATATGAAGTTTAAGGTGGTTTTTTCCAGTTCTGTGAAGAAGGTCATTGGTAGCTTGATGGGGATAGTGTTAAATCAATAAATTACTTTGGGCAGTATGGCCATTTTCACGATATTGATTCTTCCTAACCATGAGCATGGAATGTCTCTCCATCTGTTTGTGTCCTCTCTTATTTCCTTGAGCAGTGGTTTGTAGTTCTCCTTGAAGAGGTCCTTTACATCCTTTGTTAGTTGTATTCCTAGGTATTTTATTCTCTTTGTAACAATTGTGAATGGGAGTTTGCTCATGATTTGGCTCTCTGTTAGTCTGTTATTGGTATATAGAAATGCTTGGTGATGTTTTTATAATCAGAATGTATGCCACAGGAACTTAACTTTTGTTTATATCAGTTAGCCTGTGGTAAAAGGAGTTTCATTATACATCCTTTCACTTAAAGATGCCATTTCCAAGAACCTATAGACAACTGTCAAAGGGAAGATTTACTGTAATCTCAATCTTCATCCCTATCGTAAAACATTGTCAGAGAGCACTGGACTACTACAAGAGCCTCTAGGATTTGAGTCATGGAAATAGAACCATTGTCCTCTGTTGAGAAGAAAGTCAGATGCGGGCTATGTAGAACATGAGACTGCTTGTGGGTGGGTAATATCTTAAGGACTGTGGGAATCATTCAGTAGTGGTGGATTTCCCTCTTTGTCTATGATCGAAACCATTGGTAGAACCATAGAGCTGTGACAACAGAGAATATGAGTATGTGAAGCTGTTTCCTTCTTCTTTGTTCCTGATTTCTTTTCCCCTTACATCTTTCTATTCCTCAAAACTCATTCCATATCAGAGAACTGAAGTGAGCAGTCTATAAGGACAGGCATTCTATGTCTAAGTCTATGTGCACATGGTTAAACACTTCCTTGGGAGACATTACTAGAGGAGTGATTGCAGTTTCAAAGGGTGTGCACTCTTTCAAATATCTTTTCGTGTTTGTTGACAATATAATAATACTCAGAAAAGTTTGAAAATTGCTATTCTCTGATTGTGATGATTATTTCCAGTGTTAAGTCAGGGAAAAGCATGGCTCTCCTGAGACTGGTGCACAAAGTGAATGAATTGACTCTGGTGTAGAAGTGAGGAGTAGGCAGAAACTTTACTCAGTATGAGGATAATAGCATGGAAGGAAGAGCATAGGACTGGGAGTCAACAGGCCTGGGTTCCAGTGCAAAATTTACCAACTTGATATGAAAACATATCAAGGGCTTTTCTTTGAAGACACCAGCGATTCCCGTGTGGCAGAGTCCCAGATCAGCATTATATTAACCAGCCTTGATCCAAATTTTCATCAAACCAATATAAGGCCCCTGCCATGTAAGAGACAGTGAGGGCCCTTACCTCCTCTGTGATTCATACCTGGTCTCCTGTGGGTAGAGATCTCTGTCATCTGCTATACAGGCATATTAAATACTTATTTCACACAGGTTTTGTGAGGAAAAAAGAGAAAATCTATAGAAACTCCTATAATGCTTAAATAAATATATGTTTAGCCTCTCTTGTGTTCTCCCTCCCACAACATGTATGACTTAAATATGAACATATCATAGACATCATACAGATTTGAAGCAGCAGGAAAGAAACATGTACATATTTATACAATGGATAAGCTTTGGTGCCCTTATTTTGTAGGATGAGATACCTGAGGATAGTGGAAGTGAGGAAGGAAATCATCCCTTAATTAATTTCTTTTTGTTTGTGATATTGTATTTACTACAAACATGACACTCAAAGATTAGGCCTGTTAATGTTTGCATCTGCATTATATTCTTCCAGAAGTTTTCTTATGCAGGTATTTGTATACTTATGCATGCATGTATTTGTATTTATACACAGAAAATAACATATCATATTGCATGTAATTTTGCAACCTCTTATATCACTGTAGTGGGTTGAATTGTGTCACTCAAAAAGGTTACTTCAAACTGGGTGTGGTGGCTGATGCTTGTCATCCCAGAACTTTGAGAGGCTGGAGTGGGAGGATCTGCTTGAGGCCAGGAGTTTGAGACAAGCCTGGGCAACATAGCAAGACCCTGTCTCTAAAAATAAAATATAAAAAGAATAAAAAGGTATCTCTAAATCCTAACCCCCATATCCGTGAATAAGGCCTTACTTAGAAATAAGATTTATGCAGGTATAATTAAGCTAAGGATCTCCAGATGTGAATATCCTGGATGGAGGTTGGTGCCTAAATCCAATGACTGATGTAAATATAAGAGAAAGAAGAGGGAGACTTGACACACATAGGAAGAAAGACATGTGAAGATGGAGGCAAAGGCCAGGCATGGTGACTCATGCTTGTAATCCCAGCACTTTGGGAGGCTGAGGCAGGAGGATCACTTGAAGCCAGGAGTTCAAGACCAGCCTAGGCAATATAGTGAGACCCCCATCTGTACAAAAATAGAAAAATTAGCTGGGCATGGTGGCACGTGCCTGTGGTCTTCATTGCTTGGGAAACTGAGGTGGGAGGATCCTTTGAGCCTAGGAATTCAAGGCTGCAGTGAGCTATGATTGGTCCATTGCACTCGTGCTCTACAGCCTAGCCAACAGAGTGAGACCCTTAAAAAAAAAAAAAGGAGGCAGAGACTGGAGACGTGCTGCCACAAAACAGGTAAACCAGGAACCACTAGATGTGAGAAGAAGAAAAAAGAATTTCCCCCTAGAAATTTCAGGTCCTGTTGACATCTTGGTTTCAGAGTTCTGGTCTCAAGAACAGTAAGAGAATAAATTACTGATGCTTTAAACCTGAAGTTTGTAGTTACTTGTTATAACAGGTTTAGGCTAAAATTTCTTACGTGCTAATGGCTTTTATGTATTGATTCATTTAATGGTCACAGTGCCCTTCTGAGACAGACATAATGTTATTCTTATTCTGTAAATGAAAAACCAGAGAGACAAACAAAATAAAGACTTTGCCTGAGACTGCACAATTAGGGAGTGGAACAGCATGAATTTGTGTCCAGTACATCCTGCTCCAGAGCCAAAAAAAAAAAAAATGTCAAAGACTTGTTGTTAAGAGAAAGAGGCAGCCTGCAAATGTCACTAAAAGTAACATTCAGTATCTTAATATATGTCTACAAAATAGCTGGATCTAGTAACAAAAGATAGTCTGTGACGTTGGTGAGAGCAATTTTATTGCAATTAGGGGTACAGGAGCCACAGTGTAGCTGTAGTGTAAATAAGAAGTCAGTATGACATGAAGAATATTAACAGGAATGTAGAAATCACTTTCTGGAACTGTGTCTTTGAAGAGGAAGGGAGAAAGAAAGAACGAGAAACACTAAGACACAGACCTGTGGCTTAATAGGATGAGGAGTCCAAAAACAGATTTAAAAAAAAAATCTCCAATTCGTTATTAAGAAACAAATGGAAACAAATAAACAAAAAACCAAGGTCTCCTTCCGTCGCCCAGGCTGGAATGCGGTGGAGTCGTCATAGCTCACTGCAGCCTACATCTCCTGCTGGGCTCAAGTGATCCTCCCACCTCAGCCTCTGGAATGGCTGGGACTACAGGCAGGCACAACCATGTCCTGCTAACTATTTTTTATTTTTTGTAGAGACCAGGGTCTCACTTTTTTGCCCATGCTGGTCTTGAACTCTTGGCCTCAAGTGATTCTCTGCACTCAGCCTCCAAAAGTGCTGGGATTACAGGGGTGAGACATCATGGTCAGACGCAATTCCTTGAAAATTGAGCAAGTTTAAAAGTTAGTGTGTGCTGGGCGCAGTGGCTCATGCCTGTAACTGCAGCAGTTTGGGAGGTCGAGGCAGGCAGATAACCTGAGGTCAGGAGTTCGACACCAGCCTGACCAATGTGGTGAAACCTATCTCTACTAAAAATACAAAAATTAGCCAGGCATGATGGTAGGCGCCTGTAGCCCCAGCTACTTGGGAGGCTAAAGCAGGAGAATCGCTTGAACCTGGGCGGCAGAAGTTGCTGTGAGCTGAGATTGCGTCACTGCACTCCAGCCTAGGCAACTCCATCTCAAACAAAAAAGAAAAAAAGTTAATGTGAAAGAACCATGTCATCTCAGATTTAACCCTTGAAGTTGCCCATATATACATTTCCCTTCTTACTCTCTTATTTTCACTTTAGAGCTAATGAGATGCCTCCACAATGGAATAATATGGGTTTTGAGCTCAACACATATTTCATTATTAGCGAATGAAAAAATGAGCAATTCTGTATCTAAGAAATGCTATAATTCCTGGATGTTTGCCTCTCAGGAAGGCAGTAAATGACTGAAATCCTGGTGTGATGTGACTACATAATCCGTGGCCTGAGGACACTGCACTGGTGACTGTGGGATGGGTCTAGAATTTTTTTAAAAAAATAATTTATTAATGAACAAAGCAGTCCAGGAGCAGCAGTTAGGCAAAAACCATGCCTTGTGTTCCTGGTGAGATCTATCACTAAGTTCACTGATGAGTTCAAAGACACAGTTGTCTTCCCAGTGTGGGAATCTGGATTTGAGTGTGCTCAGAGGCATGATGTTGAACAAAAAAGAAGAGATTTTTTTATGAGATTATGAAACATTCAAGAATGTAGAGAACATTTTGTCCAACATTTAAGACATGCAAAGACAACTTTTCTTGACTTATGGATGTTTGTGTCTTCTCCAAATTCACATGTTGAAGCTTTAAACCCCGATGTGATGACATTTGAAGATGGGGCCCTTGGGAGGTAATTAGGGTTAGATGAGATAATGGGTGGGGGATCTTCATGATGAAATTAGTGCCCTTATAAGAGATACATCAGAGAGCTTGCTCTCACTTGCTCTCTCTGTGATTGCAAAAAGAAGGGGTATTGTGAGCACACAGCATGAGATGGTAGACACCTATAAACCAGAAAGAGAGCTCTCACAGAAAGTGACTTTACTAGCACCCTGATTTTGGATTTTCGTCTTCCAGAATTGTGAGAAAATAAATGTCCGCTGTTTAAGTCACACAGTCTATAGCATTTTGCTATGGCAGCTCTAGCTACAGTCAACTATTTCTACTTTGTAGGTCTTGTAACAACTTATTGAAAACTAGATGTTGTAGAAAACATGTATTTGCTACTCTGGCTTCTGGCTTCTCCTAATGAAGTTTGCCTTTGTTGCTGGATTTGTCATTTCTTTGCTTAGTATTATAATATGCCTGGGCTAAAACTGTGAAGGTTTTTTTCTTTTGTCCTACACAGCAGATGATGTTTTTGTTCATTTGTGTACTCGTGTGTGTATGTGTCTACATGAGTGTGTTGTGTGTGTGTGTGTGTATATGTGTGTTTGCTCAGTTTTGTTCCTGCATCTGTTTATAAGGCTGTCTTATTAGGGACATCCCTTGGTTTGGTGTAACATAAAAGCCAATAAATGAGGCTTCTATCTTCTTTCATTGTATCTGTGTAGGGCTAGGGGAGCACATTCAAAGTTCTGAGGTGTCAAACTCTCAGTTAATTATTCCTAGATCCCTACAAGGGAAGTTTCCCCAAAGAAAAGTTACCTACATCAAGGCAGACTTTCTCCACAAATGCAAGGCTCCTTCACAAAAGACAGATTTCAGCTATTCTTGTATTTCCAGTTCTTCTGAATAGCCATCTTCAAATATGTCAAAGTAGTGACATTATGGGGTGAAATGTATTGAGTCATTTCAAGTGGATATCATTAAGATGTCAATTTCCCTGAGTTAATGTCTTAATTTAATGTAATTTAATGAAAATAGCATTAACTTTTACAATGGATTTAGACAAGCTGACTGGGAGCTATGGCTCAGGCCTGTAATCCCAACACTTTGGGAGGCTGAGGCTGACAGATTGCTTGAGCCCAGGAGTTCAAGACCAGCCTGGGAAACATGGTAAAACCTCGTCTTTACAAAAAATACAAAAAATTAGCCAGGCATGGTGGTGCATGCCCGTAGTCCCAGCTACTTGTGGGACTGAGACGGGAAAATCACCTGAGCCTGGGAGGTTGACGCTGCAGTGATCCGAGATCATGCCACTGCACTTCAGCCCGGGTGACAAAGTGAGAACCTGTTTCAATTTAAGAATAAATAAATAAATTTAGACAAGCTGATTATCAACTTTATGTGGCAATATAAATAGCAAGAATTATCAGACAAACCCTGAAAAAATCAGTGACATTCTAGATACGATGAAAAAAACCCTTTTCCATCTAAGTATCAGAAAAATCTGAACCTGAATGAGAAAAGACAATCAACAGATAATAACACTAAGGTGTCACGGATGTTGAAATTATCAGACAATGATTTTAAATAAGTTATCATAAAAATGTAGTCCTCTCATATTTGTGGTTTCACTTCCCATGGTTTCAGTTACCCTCGGTCAACTGTGGTCCAAAAATATCAAGTGGAAAATTCCAGAAATAAATAATTCACATTTTAAATGTTGCATTGTTCTGAATAGTGTGATTAAGATCTCTCAGCATCCCACTTGGTTCTGCCCAGGACATGAATCATCCTTTTGTTCAGCATATCTGTGCTGTATATGCTACCTGCCCATTAGTCACTAAGTAGTATTGGTTATCAGATTGAAAAAAATAATAATACATATAAGGTTTGGTACTATTTGTGGTTTTGGGCATCCATTGAGGGTCTTAGAACATCTACCTCATACATAATGGGGGATTACTTCACAAACCTTTTTAAAACAAATGAAAACCCAGAATGTCTCAGCAAATGAATCGAAGGCATAAAGAAGAACCAAATTGAAATTTCATCTTTTTCATACTTTTTTATTTATTTTTAATAGACAGAGACTCTCACTATGTTGCCTAGGCTGGGCTCAAACTCCTGGGCTCAAGGGATCCTCCTGTCTCAGCCTTCCAGGTAACTGAGAGTACTACTACAGGTACATGCCACCACACCCAGCTTAGAAATTTTAGAACTGAAACATATTGGTCAGGGATCTCCAGAGAAACAGAACCAATATGAGAGGGAGAGATTTATTTTAAGAAATTGGCTCACAATATTGTAGAGGTCTGAGAAGTCCGAAATTTGTAGGATAGGCCAGTGGCCAGAAGACCCAAGGAGGGTTGAAGTTTTGAGTCAATGGGAAGTCTGCTGGTATAATTCTCAGGGGAGATCAATCTTTGTTCTCTTCTGGTCTTTGGCTAGTTGGATGAGGCTCACTTACATTCTGGAGGGTAATCCTTTTTTACTCAAAGCAAGTGTTTTAAATGTTAATTTCATCTAAAAACAAAAACAAAAATGAAACAAAAAATACTTTTGCAGAAACTGTTAGAATAACGTTTGACCTAACATCTGGTAATCATGGCCCAGTGAAGTTGATACATAAAATTAACCATCACCTGAAACATAGAATAACTGAAATAAAAATCGAATGGATGAACTCAACAGAAGGAAATAAAAGAAAAATATATCGTGAACCTGAATATAAGACAACAGAAATTACCCAATCAGAACAATAGAGAGAAAGTAGACTAAAAAAAAATAGAATAAAGTCTCAACAACCTGGGGGACTGTGACAGACTATCTAATTTTGTGTCATTGTTGTCTTGGATAGAAAGGAGAAAAATAAAAAGAAAATAATCTTGAAAGCAAGGAGAAAGAAATAATGCATTGAGAAAAACAATAGGAAGGACAGCAAATTTCCCGTCAGAAACCAGGTAGACCAAAAGAAAGTTGCACATTTTTAACTGCTAAAAGAACTGTCAATATCCGGTGAGTGGAAGTCATGAACTGTGAACAATGGTTTGTCCGGATGGTCAAGGGCTTGGAAGGAAAATCATTGGAAAATTGGTGACATGAAAGTCTGAAGAAGAGATATGTGGATAAATCTCTATAATATAGTCAGGATAAATATGAAAATATTTTTTTGTCCAATGTGAATGTTAATGAAAGGGTGCCTCAGCAGAGGAGGACTTTAATAATCAAGTGGATAACATGACACATTTTGTGGATGCCAGTCAGCCTCTTTGCCTAGCCACTCCTGTCATTACCCAATAGGCTTATGAACAAAGTGTCCATGGTGGCAGGAGTGGATTTTATGCTTGGCTTAGAAACATGGACTTCCATTCAGCAAGGTCAACTTAGCTACAACCACTCCTGAGTATCTGCCAGCAAAGGAGACCAATCCCGTGTCCCCAGTATGACACCATTTCCCAAGGTGAGCAATCAGCCACCTGGTGGCAGATATATGACATTGGATCACTTTCTTCATCAAGGAACAGCATTTTGTTCTTACTGTAGTAAGTTCTTACTGGAATATTCTGGATATGTATTTGCCTTCCCTGCATGCAGTGCTTTTGCCAAAACTACCATTGATGGACTTACAGAATGCTTTCTCCACAGTCATGGTATTACATACAGCATTGCTTCTGATCAAGGAGCTTGCTTCACAGCAAATGAAGAGACAACGGGCATATGCTCATGAAATTCACTTGTCTTACCATGTTACCCACCATCACGCAGTGACTGGATTGATAGGACAACCCCTATATAGGGGATGTGATGCTACATGATAAAATTGCATAGATATTTACTCTTGGAAGGAGATCTCTCTTTCCCAGGAATCTATTCCAAATAAAAAATAAAAAGGTGCATAAATACAAGGCTATTCCTGGCTGAAAATCTGGAACAGCAGAAAACTAGGAGAAAGACTAATGTTCATCAATAGGAGGATGATTGAATAACCTGATGTACGTCTATATTAGAGAGTGCTGTACTATGCAGCTATAAAAGCAATAAACTTTCACTCTCTATAATGATATGAAGTAATCTCTAGGATATCTTGTTAACTGCAAAAAGCAAGGTGCAAAGACGTGTAGAGCTTTCTAATACAGTAGTCATTAGCCACACATGGCTATTTAAATTTAAGTTTGATAAATTTAAATACAATAAAAAACTCAGTTACTCTAAGGATGAAGAGCAGCAAGGATGGAAGCTGATGATGTACAGTCTTTTAAAATAAAATACCTATTTACAGGATCCATGCACTGCATAGGTAAGAAATAATGATCAACTCAGCAGCAACGAGAAACCGTATTACTCAGATTGATTCCTCTAAAATAATTTTCTGCTAAAAAGAACTGAACTTCCTTGAGAAACATATGATTCCAGGTCTAGAATAGGGTTTGTTACAGAAATTCTGGACCAAACTATCATACCAGAAAGCATGCCAAAAAGTACTTAGAAGCCAATCTGAAGGGGCTCCCACTGGCCAAACAGAAAACAATTTGGCAAAAAAAAAAAAAAAAAAAAAAAAAAAAAAAGAAAAACACAGAAAATAAGCTAACTGCTCACTTATGCAGACTTCTAGGAAAATAACGCATTATCTTGAAAAGTGAAAATATACTGCAAAAGAATTAAAGCATTCATCCTACCCTTACTGTGCATACTATTCTCAGCATAACCTAATAGTCATTAAAAAGAAAATTTCTTTTATAAAGTAATTACAGTTTCTTCTTTTTGAAGTTATTATTGTTACTGAGTCAGGGTCTCATTACCTTCCCCAGGCTAGAGTGCAGTGGCGTGATCATGGCTCACTGCAGCTTTGACCTCCTAGGCTTTAGCAATCCTCCCATCCCAGCCTCCCAAGTATCTGGGACCACAGGCGTGCACCACTATGCCTGGCTAATTTTTATTTATTTTAATTTTTTCTGGTGACAAAGTCTCGCTATGATGCCTAGGTTGATGTTGAACTCCTGGCCTCAAGCAATCCTCCTTCCTCAGCCTCCTGAAGTGCTGGGATTGCATGTGTGAGTCATTTTGCACCCAGCCTACTATTATTTTTAAACAAAGATGGGGTCTCACTATGTTGCCCAGGCTGGTCTACAACTCCTGAGGTCAAGCGGTCCTCCTGCCTTAGCGTCCCAAAATGTTGGAATTAGAGGTGAGCCACTGTGCCCAGCCAAAGAATTACAACTAATGAATAAGGAAGAAAATGTAGAATTAGTACATCACCTTTGTGCAAACATTAATAAAGTGCAGTTTTAGCAACAATCTTCAAAGTATGCAAAAAACATATGAGGTGAAAAGCTTATGAGAAATTTTATAATGAATGGTTAAAGCTGACAGCACCTGAACCCGGTGATCAATCATAACATCACAGGAAAAGAGACAAGCAGACGAGATGAGCCTCCTGGTGTGACTCTATAGGAAGTAAAGATTCACTGTCAGTGGGCTAGATTATGTGCAAGAACTCTAGGATACCTCCTTGTATTTCTGTGTACTGATAATACTCCTGCTGTATCACTTTTAAAGCAAATAAAACTCTTGAAAACAGGGACATGCTTTGTTCCAACCACCTGGGCAGAATTCTGCCAGTTTCTTGTATCCCAGCCTGGTTCTTCTAATTAGTAAGCCTTCCTACATGGCAGCCTGAAGAGGGAAGGTGTTTTGTTTTTAGAGAATGGCACAGAAGCAATGGGCTGAGCTGAGGCATTTCCACTGTGCAGGACCAGCCTGCCCATGGTGGTTGCCATAGAAACCTGACCTCATGGCTGGGCACGGTGACTCATGCCTGTAATTACAGCACTTTGGGAGGCTAAAGCAGGGGGAAGGTTCTAGTGAATCATGATTGTGCCACTGCACTCCTGCCTGGGTGGCAGAGTCAGACCCTGTAAAAGAGAGAGAGAGAGAGGAAGGAAGGAAGGAAGGAAGGAAGGAAGGAGGGAGGGAGGGAAGGAGGGAGGGAGGGAAGGAGGGAGGGAGGGAAAGAAGGAAGGAAGGAAGGGAGGAAGGAAGGAGGGAAGGAAGGAAGGAGGGAGGGAGGGAGTGAGGGAGGGAGGAAGGAAGGAAGGAGGGAGGGAAGGAAGGAAGGAAGGAGGGAAGGAAGGAAGGAGGGAAGGAAGGAAGGAAGGAGGGAAGGAAGGAAGGAAGGAGTGAGGGAGTGAGGGTGGGTGTGAAAGTGATATGGTTTGGGTCTGTGTCCCCAGCCAAATCTCATGTTCAATTGCAATCCCCAGTGTTGGAAGTGGGACCTGGTGGGAGGTGATTGGATCACGGGAGTGGATTCTTCATGAATGATTTGGCACCATTTCCCCACTTGGTGCTGTATAGTGGGTGAGTTCTCATGAGATTTGGTTGTTTAAAAATATAACCTCTTCCTCCTCAAAGTGCTGCGATTGCAGGCATGACTCACCATGCCCCGCCAATTTTATTGTTTTTAATGGCCAAATAGTATTCTAGTATACGGCTATACTACAATTTATTCAACTGTTGAGAAAATTTTGACTTATTTTCAATTTGTGGCTCTTGTAAATAGGCTGCTATGAAGATTTGTGTATAAGTCTTACCATAGACATATGAATTCTTTCTCTAAATACTTAAGAGTGCAAAACTGGATTACATGGTAGATGTAAAATTAACATTGTAAAAAACTGCCAGCCGGGAGTGGGGGCTCACTCCTGTAATCCCAGCACTTTGGGAGGCCTAGGTGGGTGGATCATGAGGTCAGACATTTGAGACCAGTCTGGCCAACATAGTGAAACCCTGTCTCTACTAAAAATACAATGTGTGCCTGTAATCACAGCTACTCGGGAGGCTGAGGCAGGAGGATCGCTTGAACCCAGGAGGCAGAAGTTGCAGTGAGCTGAGATCATACCATTGCACTCCAGCCACGGTGACAGTGCGAGATCCGTTTCAAAAACAAACAAACAAACAAACAAAAAAAAAACAAAATAAAAAAAAATCCTGCAGAGCCCTAGGCCTATCCTGGATGTGATAAACCAAAACAAGGAAGGTGAGATAGGAGGTGTCTGGTGTCCACCTTTTGGGTAATTTTGTCAATAGGTTTTCATACTCACCCAAATTTGAAAAGCACACTACAGATTTGCAACAAAGACTTCTCAAAATTTTAAATCCCTTGATATTTAATTTAGTTGTTATTTTTTTCTGCCACTCAGTTTTAAACAGTTCTCTATTTCAGTGTGTAAAATACATAACAATTCCTTCACTTAATACTTATCCAGTGATTGATATGTGAGCCACTAAACTAGGAACTGAGGAAATGGCACAGGGAACAAAACAGGTAGAATCCATGGAGATTTCATTTTAATTTGGGAAAACTGGCAATAAGCAGGTAAACAAATCAATAAGCAGGGTGATTTCATATGGGGATGAATGCTTTGAAGAAAATAAACACGTAAATATAGTAGAAAATGACCAGGACAGAGATTATCATAAGTGGGGATGTCAGTGAAGCTCTTTCTCAGGAAATTACATTTGAAATAAGTTCTGAATGACAAGAAGAAGGCAAGCATGGATAGGCCCACTTAACTGGGACAGGAGGTCTTAAATGAAGCAGAAACTCCACATCATCACAGATGAGCTTTTTTCATAAGTAAATGGGAAGGATCCTTCCTAGGGATAAGGCAGACACAGAACCACTCAGAACTAATAAAGGAATAATGGAAAAAGTAAAATCTCTAGTTCCCACCCACGAGAAGAACAAATATGAAACCATACAAAGGTTGCCTCATCCTTCATGCTATTAGAGAGATCCTGTCAGGAGAAGGCACTAGCCTGTTGGCACTATGCAAAAGAATAAATATTTGCTTTACAAGGTGCCTCAGTTTTCCAAAGTAGTAACTTCTCTCCACTCAATCACATCATTTCCTGTTTCTGTGCTGAGTTTCCAAGACTCAGGGGGAAACTTTGACTAAACTTGCTTGGAATGGTGTGTTTGATGCCACACAGCCCCACCCCATGAGGTGGGCGCTAACATTCATCTTGCTCCCTGTGGTGCAGGTCTAGATATCAAGAGAGGGAGGTCTGGGATGCAGATATAGAATTGGACTGATAGTACTGGCCACACAGTAGACACCCAATACATATTAACGAGTGAGTGAGATGTAGATACAGGAGTAAGCAGAGAAAGAAACTAAGTATGTATCTCCTAAATCTTTTTATATACATGATTTTTCAAGGAGAGTTGAAATCACCATGTACTTATTGTTTCATAATGTACGTTGAAGAAAATATTTTGTTTCTGTTTATTAAAAATGTCTTTTCATGGTGGGCCGGGGGAGGGGGGAACACCTTAGAAAATGGAGAACACTCAGCACTTTGGGAGGCCGAGGCGGGTGGATCACGAGGTCAAGAGATCAAGACTATCCTGGTCAACATAGTGAAACCCCGTTTCTACTAAAAATACAAAAAATTAGCTGGGCATGGTGGCACGTGCCTGTAATCCCAGCTACTCAGGAGGCTGAGGCAGGAGAATTGCCTGAACCCAGGAGGCGGAGGTTGCGGTGAGCCGAGATCGCGCCATTGCACTCCAGCATGGGTTAACAAGAGCGAAACTCCATCTCAAAAAAAAAAAAAAAAAAAGGAGAACAATGCCACCTGGTGCTCAGAGTCAGTATTGCAGAACTGAAAGTCAACCAGAGGATTTGGCAAGAGGTAGAGGATTTGGGCAGTGAGGGAGGTGAATGAATTCCATTGTATAGAACAAAGCTTTGTGAAATATTCTTCACTGGCAGCAATTCTTCTATATCTAGGCCAATCCTGGGGTCTTCAAACCCTAAGACTGAAAGTTCAGTACCTATTGAACCAAACAGAAAGCTTCACAACTTGGTATGTGAATAATTGTTGTGAAGAAAGTTGAGAAATACACTCACACACAGAAATACTGCCAAATTGTTGTGATCTGCTTCTTTACTCATGAAACGTATATCGCAAATACATTTACAAAGCAGTAAATATATGAGCATCACATTTGTAATCATTCCAAAGTTCTTTATTTCTAACTCTTCTTTCATAAAACTTCCATATTTTAAATCCTACAGAAATGCAAATTTAAATGAAAGTATCCTTCATCTCAAACCGACATACATACATTGAATTGTTATCAAAGAAACTTTTTTAATGTGCTATTTTGTGAAGAAATATTTGCACATATTTTTTAGTCAATAAATGTATTTCTACACTGCCATTTTGTGCCTTGGTTTGCAGATTTTCCTGTTTTACAAAACTGTATCTCATAACCTTATCAGATTACCAATTTTGACTCTTCATTGTTTAATAAGTATAAAAGAATATAGAAATGCAGATTTAGAAATTATTATGTTTTCCTCTTCTGACTCACCTTCTGTCCATCATTGTAAAAATGTAATCTCTGTTAATTTATATAGGCCTATTTTCCAGAATCTTTCTTATAATCACACACACCTATACACTCATGTTGATATATATTCTTTTGCAAAATGTAATCATATCTTATGTTTTCTTTTTATAACTTACCTGTTTCACATAATATGATTCAGTTTCATTTATTTTAATTTGTTTGGTTTGGCATATTTCCAGGTGTTTATTGAAGATTCGAGTTGATTTATGTCTAAGAGTATATCACACATCTAGCATATAAACCCTGTATCTGAGTAAAAGTTATAATTTACTAACTTTTCACATGCTTTTTTTTTTTTTTTTTTTGAGATGGAGTCTCACTCTGCCTCCCAGGCTGGAGTACAGTGGCGTACACTTGGTCACATGCTTTTAACTTTTAATTTTTGCTATGTGAATGGCATTTTACACTTTATGGTGGTTTTTAGAATTTAAAAAGTACTTTGGCCCATTGTTTGTTTGTTTGTTTGTTTCTGAGATGGAGATTTGCTCTTGTTGCCCAGGCTGGAGTGCAGTGGCGTGATCTCTGCTCACTGCAACCTCGGCCTCCCAGGTTCAATTCCCCTGCCTCACTCAGTCTCCAGAGTAGCTGGGACTATGGGTGCACACCACCACACCCAGCTAATTTTTGTATTTTCAGGTGAGATGTGGTTTCACCACGTTAGCCAGGCTGGTCTCGAACTTCCAACCATCTTTGCTTCCCAAAGTGCTGGGATTACGGGTGTAAGCCACCATGCCAGGCCAGCACATTGTTTTAATTAATAATAATGTTTTAAGGTATATCTTTTTTTTTTTTTTTGAGACAGAGTTTCACTCTTATTGCCCAGGCTGGAGTGCAACAGCACGATCTTGGCTCACTGCAACCTCCACCTCCCAGGATCAAGCGATTCTCCTGCTTCAGCCTCCCATGTAGCTGGGATTACAGGCATGTACCACCATACCTGGCTAATTTTGTATTTTTAGTAGAGATGGGGTGTCTCCATGTTGGTCAGTATGGTCTTGAACCCCTGACCTCATGTGTTCCGCCCACCTTGACCTCCTAAAATGCTGGGATTACAGACGTGAGCCACTGTGCCCAGCCGCTTTAAGGTATATCTTTAGAAAATGTGGGGGGAAAAATAGAAGAAAAAAATTAAGAAATAAAAAATAGGCCAGGCATGGTGGTTCATGCCTGTAATCCCAGCACTTTGGGTGGTGAAGGTGGGAGGAGCGCTTGAAATCAGGAGTGTAGGAGTTTGAGACCAACCCTGGCAACATAGTGAGAAAAAAATTAAAAACATAGGTGTGGTGGTGGCTGCTACACATGAGGCTGAGGTGGGAGGCTCATTTGAGCCCAGGAGTCTGAGGCTGCAGTGAGCCATGATTGCACCACTGTATTCCAGCCTGGATGACAGAGCGAGACCTTGTCTCAAAAAAAAAAAGAAAGAAAGAAAAGAAAAAACAAACAAACAGAGAAATAAATAAAATAATAAGGTATATCAAATGTTAGCTCACAGGACAAAGGGTGGAAAAGCTTAATCTTTTCTGTAATATTAAGCTTTGAGTTCTGGAACAATAATTTAAAAGGCTGTTTTCCTGGGTTGTGTTACTTAGCTTTTAGCTTCAGTTTCCTTATCTGAGTAATGGGGATAATAATTGGTCTTTAGCCAGGCATGGTGCTGGGCACCTGTAATCCCAGGTACTTGGGAGGCTGAGGCAGCAGAATCGCTTGAACCTCGGAGGCAGAGGTTGCAGTGAGCTGAAGTCACACCACTGCACTTCAGCCTGGGTGACAGTGCGAGACTCCATCTCAAAAAAAAATTGTTCTTGAATGGAGTTAAATGAGATTTAATATAAAACACTCCCATACAATAATTTTGTGTATGTTAATATCCTTCGGTCTGTAACACCATTCCAACCGTATTTAACAGGGATTATGTCTCTTAGCCTCAGTAGCATCATTACAGTTTGATGTGTATTTGGGAATATAAGAAGGGAACCACACTCAGCTATATTATGTAGTAAATTCAGTGCTGTCTCTGGTCTATGGACTGCAAAGGAGTTGGGGTGGAGAAGGTCTTCACTCCTTTTCCATTGAATAATTGTGCTTTTCCTGCACTCTGTTGGGGCCCTCTGTGTTCACATCAGGTGTGTACATGACCTGGGGGCTCTGGGGCCTTATTGGAGCTTCAGAAAGAGGTGAGTGTGCAGGGAGGGACACTGGAGGAAGAGTTAAGAACTATTCCTGGAACCCAGTCCTTGAACTATCCAGCTTGAGTTTCTTCTCTTGCCTTGACCTAAACTGTCACACAGTTGTTCACTAAGCATCCATCACTCTTCACACCTCCAGTGGCCCAGGGGATGATGAGGTTGTGGGTCTTTGTGGAAGTTACAGTGACCTCTGTAGAACCACCTTATTATACAAGAACAGGCGGCCTCACTGGAATCATCAGAGACTCCTCAAAGAGGGGCTAGGCCTGGTGCAGTGGACAGGACTTGTTGGGGGTAGATGGAGAAAAGAAGATGGGGGGGGTCCAGCCTGACTGACTGGACCACGGGAGCAGACAGGGCTCTGAGATAACTGACAAGAAACTCTAGCTCTGAGGCCATCCAGGTTTGGGACCAATTGGTAAAGGACACATTTCTTTCAATGGGATGCTGCAGGTTACTCTCACTGGTCCATGGGGGCAGGGAAGAAACAGGAGCACTGACAATAGTAAAGTTATGTCAGCACCCTAAACCTTCATTAAAGTGGGAAGTGTACATCAAGCAGAAGGATTTACTACTAATTGAGCACCGAGGTTGTCTGTAAATTGTACATTCACTTTAATTTCTCACTGACCCCAGGTCCCAGGGACCCCTATCTGCCAGTGAGTTTCTGCCTTTCTCCTAGAGTCACATTCTTAACCAGAACACTCTCTCCATGAGGTCACACTCTCTATGTTTTCAATTGTTTTCTCTCTGCATCCTCCCTGAGGTTTTTCACAAGGCTCTTCTCTTCCTCTATTGCCTCAGCTCTTTTCATCAGCTCAATTGAAGCAGAGCGGCAGGGAACAAACCTGTTGAACACTGAATTGAGGAAGGAAGTGGCTTTTTATTTGGCTGGGAGCTGCGGGGGGCTACAGCCTCATTCACTGAGCTCCCAAAGTGGACTCCCGGGAATTAGGGGAAACTGAATTATGTCGGCAATTACAGGCTTTAAGAAAGGTGGCAGAGAAGGTGTCTGAATGGGTTAATGAAAGATGCCCTGTCAGCTTATTCTCCCCAGTTCACCCTTTCTCACCAGCTAACCAAGTTTGGATCAAGGACTGGAATGTACGCCCCCTACGACCGAGGTGGAAAGGACCCCAAACTGTCATTCTGACAACTCCAACCGCCCTGAAGGTTGAGGAAGTTCCTGTGTGGATCCATCACAGCCATGTGAAACCTGCAGCACCACACACCTGGGAAGTGAAGCCAGATTTCCGTAAGTCATGTAAGATCACCTTAAGGAGAACCAAGACAACAAGCCCTGCTCCAGTCACACCCCAGAGGCTGACTGGTCTATGCACGGCTGAAGCATGAGGACTGCCTCCGTGGGACAGGTACTCCTTCTCTTTGGACTATGGACTTGTATCTTTGCTCCCCTGGTAGATGTTAATCCCCTATCCGAGGATTGTTCCCAGTGCATATGTAAGGTTACTAAAGGTAAGACAAATGGTTACCACAATTCTCTTTTTCTAGTTATTATGAATGCACCAGAACCCTCAAAGGAACTTGTTTATATAATGCTACCCAATACCGAGTATGCAGCCCAGGGAACAAGCAACCTAATGTATGTTATAACCCATGTAAGCCTACCATGTCCACCATATTTGAAATAGGGTTAAGAACTGGTCCCTTCTTAGGGGATACAAGTAAAGCAATTACAAAAACTAAGGAAAAATGAATACTGCTCTAAGCAGGTCACCATAAAATTTGATGCTTGTGCTGCTGTCAATATTAACAAACAAGGACTAGGGTGTGGCTCTCTTGCTTGGGAGAGAAGCTATATGGCAGAGCATAAATACATCTGTCATAACTGATGGCCATGCAGCGGTAGGTGTGACTACTGGTCATGTATCACCTGGGCCACTTGGAAAAATAATAAAAATGACCCAGTCTGTCTCCAAAAGGGGAGGAGTAATTCCTCCTGCACCTCTGGCCATTGTAATCAATTAGAATTGACAATCACCAATCCTCTGGATCCTCGTTGGAGGAAAGGGGAATCTATAATAATGGGAATTGATGGAAAAGGACTGGACCCCATGGTAAACATTCTAATTTGGGGAGATATCCAAAGATGAACACCCCACCCAGTGTTTCAAACTTTTTATGATATATTGAATAAACCAGTTCCAGAACTCCCCCAGAAAGAAAGAAACTTGTTCTTTCAGTTAGTTGAGAATGTGACCAAGACTTTAAAAATGCATTCTTGTTATGTGTGTGAAGGAACTACCATGGGGGACCAGTGGCCATGGGAAGCATGCGAGCTTGTGCCTGCTTACCCTGTCCCTAATGCAACCTATGTGGAAAAGGGCCTGAGTAACAGCTTATGGATCTTAAAAACCTCCATCATTAGACAATATTGTCCGGCCAGAATAGGAAGGGATATGGCAGTCCTTGTGGGAAAGCTGGACTGTTTGGGACAAAAGCTATATAATGGAACCAGAAAACCGTCACTTGGTAAAGTTTAAATAGAACCGAGACCAACCCCTTCCAACAGTTTCCCACCTTACAGGTCACCTGGATCCACCCAGAACTCCACTGGGACTGGGTAGCACCTCCTGGCTTGTACTCGATATGTGGGCACAGGGCCTACACCAAACTGCCAGACAAGTGGATGGGCAGTTGGGTCCTTAGCACCATCAAGCCCTCTTTCTTTCTATTACCCATAAAAACTGGGGATTTGTTAGGTTTTCCTGCCTATTCTTCATGAGACAAGCAAAGCCTAGTCATAGGTGACTGGAAAGATGATGAATGGCCCCCTGAGAGAATAATACAATACTATGGACCAGCCACATGGGCAGAGGATGGCTCGTGGGGCTATCATACCCCAATCCACATGCTTAATCAAATTATTTGATTGAAAACTGTCCTAGAAATCCTGACCAATAAAACTGGCCAGGCTCTAACCGACCTGGCATGGCAGGAGACCAAGATGAGGAAAGTCATCTACCAGAATAAACTGTCTTTAGATTACTTACTGGC
Source organism: Aotus nancymaae (assembly GCF_030222135.1). NCBI lineage: Eukaryota > Metazoa > Chordata > Mammalia > Primates > Aotidae > Aotus > Aotus nancymaae. Next base: position 44,188,895 of record NW_026988415.1, on the reverse strand, counting down.
TGCTGAAAGAGGGGTATGTGGAAAATTCATCTTAACCAACTGTTGCCTGCAAATAGATGATCAGGGTCACGTAGTTGAAAATATTGTAAGGGACATGACAAAACTGGCACATGTGCCCACACAGATCTGGCACGGGTTTGACCCTGAATCAATGTTTGGGAATTGGTTTCCTGCTATAGGAGGGCTCAAGACCTTTATCGTAAGTGTGTTACTGATGATAGGGGCATGCATATTGCTCCCCTGCTGAATGCCCTTGCTCCTTCAAGTGATAAAAGGATTTATTACTGCTGTGGTCCAAGAAAAAAATGTCAGTGTAGGCCTATTACATGAACCACTACCAATCCATCTCACCAGAAAACCCTGACAATGAGGTTGAAGGTAAGAGTGTGAATTCTCACTAAAAAAAAAAAAAGGGAAGTGAGATTCTCAAAGCGGGGGTGAGAGGGGAGACCCCTCGCCTCCTTCAGTTTCACCTCTTCCCTTCCCTGCTTCCAGATGGGAAGGAGGGTGAAGAAGAAAAAAAAATGAAATAAAATACCAAAGAGCTGGGATGCTAACTCCCTTTTTATTTCCCAGCGCCTCTACTATCTGTTAAACTTGAAAGAGCTGCAAATGCATGTTATCCCTGCCAGCTGGAGCCCAGCACTGGTTCATGCTCCCATGTCTCCACGGGCCAGGCTCCCTCCTGGAAACACCTCTGCCAACAAACAGCTTGTTGTTTTTGTCTTGTCTCTGTAAGTCCCCTCCCCTGCTGGTCCCCACTCACGCTACATATAAATTAGCAAATCAATGAAGCCAAAAAATTGTAAGGTCAGATGTACAGCAAATGCACAATGACATAGTCCCACCTCAGTTTCCCCTTTAGCGTTATAAGCCTATAAAAGGGGAGAGAAGCTGCAGCTTGGGGAGCTCGATGAATGAGGCTGTAGCACCCCAAAGCTCCCAGTGGAATAAAAAGCCACTTCCTTCCTCAGTTCGGTGTTCAAGAGGTTTGTTCCTCGCCACTCCTGCTTCACAATGAGTTGTATCACAACTCAACAAGTTTCTGACAAGATTGGGCACAAGTTAACACTCACCTCTACTATCTTTTACATATTGTATTTTTGCAGTTATTTCTATAGAGTTAAATGTATAATCCCACCCTAACAGAGTTGTATGTATTGACCAAACAGCCCTTTATGGTTGGGCAACTCTGTACTGTTGTAAACATATGGGTTCACTATACTTTACTTAAATGTGCACTTTTCTGTTGTCCACACACTGCCTGACCTTTTCAACTGTATTCTCTAGCTTCTCTGCATGGGATTTCCCCTGGGATGTAATGGTTTGTTACTGGGTTTCAGCCATGTTATCTGCACATGTTCCCACATGCAAAATTGGCCCTGTATCTTTTTTGGATGCATTCAGTGATTTACCATGTGGGCCCACATCTCCCTTTCATTTCTCTCTAGATTCGTGTCTCTGTCAGCTTTCTCAAGGTAGGGAGTAATGAAAGATGCAGGAGATGATTCCTGGGCTGCCCTGAGTCCTTTGACTTGAGGGAAAGAAGCATTTAAGGAACAGAATCCACTTCCCACCCATCAAGTGGAGCTTGCAATATTTGATTGGTGGTGTTAGCACAGTTTGGAACATCTGGAAAGTGTTACTTTCCAATAGAGACTTTTTTTTATGGGAAGAGGAAAGATCTTTGAGGTCAAAGTAATCAAGTGTCCAAGGGAGTGATGTTCAGATCCTGTTTATTTAGAATATGGGGAAAATGTGTGCCCCATCACAGTATACTTCTCATTTATTCATTGTTTCATGTATTCTTGGGTAATAGGTATGCTGAACAGTGGCAAGTGTGTGTATGTCCAGCTTTTTCCAATGCCAAGGCCAATAAAGTCTCTTTGTCATCAGCCACTTATAGTAGTATAGTCTTCAATATTTCTTCTACATATATTGAGAACCAATCAGATGGTGTTATACTTTTTACTTAACCATCAAACAGAATTTAGAAATATCAAGAGAAGAAGGAAAAGCTGTTGTATTTACCCATCTTTTTGTTCTTATGTTCCAAGAGCACTTCTTTTATCAATTCCTTTCTGGCTAAAACCATTTCTTTAGGGTATGTTGGTTGGTTAAAAATTGTTTTTCCTTCATTTGAGAATATCTGTATATCCTCAATTTCTGAAGGATAATTTACTTGAATAAGGATAATTTACTTGAAATTATGATTTGAGGTTAACAGTTCTTTTCTTTAAGCACTTGAAAAATGATGCACCACTCCTTTCTGTTCTCCATGGTTTCTGATGAGAAATGTGCTGTATTTTTCAATTATAGGCAGTGCATTATTTCTCTCTTCCTGATTCTAAGAGTTTTTTCTTTGTGTTTAGTTTTCTAAAGTTTGATAATGATGTGTCTTTTCATGGATTTCTTTGGGTTAATCATTTTTGGGGTATGCTCAACTTTTGTACCTCTCAGTTTATGTCTTTTGCTAAATTTGAAGGTCTTTTGCCATTAGTTACTCAAATACTTTTTTGCTCATGCACTGTTTCTCTTCTTCCAACACAAAAATGCCACAAATATACCTTTTGTCATAGTCCCACACGTTCCTGTGGCTTTGTTCTGTATTTTTGGTGTATCTTTTCTGTTCAGATAGGTTAATTTCTGTTGTTCTATATTCAAGTTCCCTGATTCTTTTCTCTTTTTCTCCATTATGGTGTTGCATTAATCCATTGAGTGTTTATTTTATTTTAGAGATGGGGTCTCTATGTTGCCCAGTATGGTCTTGAACTCCTTGGCTCAAATGAATCTCTCACCTTAGCCTCCTGAATAGCTAGGATTACAGGTGCATGCCAAGCACACCCAGCCCACTAAGTTTTATTTCAGTTATTTTATGTTCTGGTTCTAAAGTTACATTTGGTTCTCCTATATATTTTCCATTTATTTGTTAAGACTTTCAGTATTTTCATTGGTTTCAAGCATTCAATTGGTTTGGAACACCTTATTTGCTCATTGAAGCATTTTCATGATTACTGCTTTTAAAATCCACATAGGATAATTCTAGCATCTGTGTCATCTTGGTGTTGGTATCCATTGATTGTATTTTCTTTCTCAATTTTAGATTTTCCAGATTCTCAGATAGAAGAGGGATTTTTAAATTATATCCTAGACATTTTGAGTATCATGTTATGAAACTCTAGATCTTATTTAAATGAAACCCCAGATTCACTACTCAAACTTCTCTGACACAGGGGCTGGAGGGTGGGACGGAAGTGGTTCCTTATTACTGCTTGGGAGAGATGGATTTCAGGCTTCTTACTAGGGCTCCATCTACATTACTCTGGCTGGGAAGGGTAGCACGCCTCCTTGCTATTCCCCATGTGGCCTCCACTGACAACATGGTGTGTGTGGAGGGGAATGGGGAGAGCTTATTACTTCTGGATGGAGATAAAAGTCTAGGTTACCCACTCAGCATTCCCCCCTAACATTGTGGAGGGGTCAGGTGTGAGAGTGGAAGGGAAGTGGCTCCTTGTTACTGCTTGGCGGAGGTGAAATTTCACTCCCTGCCAGGCCTCCACTGACACCACCCCGGCAGGATGGGGAAGACACATTGTAACTGTTCTCCATATAGCTTCCACTGACCCTGTGAAGATAAGAACACCCCTTATTAATGGATGGTCCTAAAAGTTTCACTTTCCCACTCAACTTCTGGTAACTCCAGCCTAGAAAAGAAGAGAAGGGGCATCTTATTATCATTGGGTGTGGGTGCAAGTCAAGTTCCCTGCACAGCGTCCACTGACACCACTGAGGATTATTAATTTCTACCAGATGAGGATGAAAGTACTTGTTCTCCACATAGTCTTTTCCGCTATCACCCCAAAGGGTGGAGATGGGTGCCTGGTTACAATCCGATGAGTATGGAATCATTGTTCCCCACTCAGTCTGCTGGCATTGTGGGGGTGGAGCTGTGTTTTATTCCATGGTCCTTTGCTAAAATAGGGCAGTTAGAGTATAAAAGTTTGCTTTCTTGCTATGAACAGGGAATGTAGAAAATTCTTTTTGAAATTTTGTCTTTGAAGGGGAAGAGAGAGACAGAAAAATAGAAACCGAGAAAAACATCTATGGGTGTATGAAATGAGAAATGGCCCAGGAAGAATTTTTTAAAATCTTTAATTCCTTGAAAATTTTGCAAGTTTAAAAGTTAATGTGCAGAAGCCATCTCACATCAGATTTAAACGTTGAATTTGCCCACATATTAATTTCCCTTCTTACTCTTTTATATTTACTTAAGAGCGAGCTAATGAGGTGCCTCCAGTGGAATAGTATGCATTTTTGAGCCCCATACATATTTAGTGAATTGGTGAATGTAAGAATAGTTAATTGTATGTTGAAGAAATGCTATTCATTCTTGGATTTTTGTCTCTCAGGGAAGCCACAGATGGCTGAAACCCTGTTGTGATGTTGCTGGATATACATCATCCAGCAACATCACAACAGGATCCTGCACTGATGACTATAGAATGGCTCCAGCATTTTCCTAAATATATTAACATTCTGAGCAGTCCAGGAGCAACCTTTAGGCAAACAACACACAGTGCTTTCTTGGTACTATGTGTTCATGAGATAACCAAGTGAATTTACAGACATACCTGTCTTTGCAGCATAGTAACTGGATTTGGTCCACTCCAAAGCATGATATTGAACAGTTATGAGATTATGAAACACACAAGCATATTGAAAACCTTCTGTCTCCAAAATTTTGTAATCAAGTCATGTCAGAAAGATATTTGCTTCCTTTATCTACAAGTCTATATTCTCATAAGTGAAAACAATGAGAAATAATTTTTCAGAATGCCTCCTTAGCCCTGAGTCTCAGCCAGTCCCTACTGCTGTTCTCAACGTTTAATTCACCACTGAAGTCCCATTCTATGCCATAGAGTCTGGAAAAGTTTTCTCATTTGACTCTCAGGACAGCTCTGTAAGGATGGTATGGTCAGTTCCATTTCACAGATGACCAAATCAAAGCTTATAGAGCTTAAGTTACCTCTCCACATAACTGACAGGATTGGAATGAGATCCTATGCCTCATCCTTTTTACAAGACACTGAGCACCCTCCCTTTTAAGAGATGGGAGCCCAAGGCTTGAGAAATGGTCAGATTCCACTCCCCTGTCATTGTGGCTTCATGGGTCCTCATTCAACAACCCTTCTTGGTGATGAAAATGGTAATGTGCATATATGTGTACATATATTCATTACTTTGGAAAAACATTCATTCTGTTTAATGTCTAGGAAAATGAAATAGATAAAAACTTGAATTTCCTCTGTGTGTGTGTGTGTGTGTGTGTGTGTGTGTGTGTGTGTGTTTCTATGTCTCCTGTAGCTGGATTGCCCCACCTCAGAGGTGTTGCTTTATCTTTAGTTAAGACTGGAGCTGGATTCCAATCTCAGGTTCAGATGTCTTAGAAAATGATGAATACAGAGAGATTGCTGCTAATCAGTTAAAAATTCCAGAAAACTGGCCTGATACCATTAAATCAAGATCCCCAACTCTGGCTGGGCACAGTGGCTCATATTTGTAATCTCAACACTTTGGGAGGCCAAGGTAGGAGGATAGCTTGAGCTTAGGAGTTCTAGAACAGCCTAGGCAACATACCAAGGCCTCATATCTAATGAATAAATAAATACATATTTTTTAAAAAAGATCCCCAACTCCATTTCTCCCTACTCCTTAGACTGAGAGTGTCAGAGTTGCAATCCTGGCTGTGACCACCAGGCTACATTCATCTCCATTTTTTTAAAAAAGAAAAGGAGTAGAGGCTGGGTGCAGTCGCTCATGCCTGTAATCCCAGCACTTTGGGAGGCCAAGGTGGGCAGACCACGAGGTCAAGTGATCGAGACCATTCTGACCAACATAATGAAACCCCATCTCTATTAAAAACACAAAAAGTAGCTGGGTGTGGTGGGGCACACCTGTAGCTCCAGCTACTTGGGAGGCTGAGGCAGGAGAATCACTTGAACCTGGGAGGCAGAGGTTGTATTGAGCCTAGATCACTCCACTGCACTCCAGCCTGCAGCAAAGCCAGACTCTGTCAAGAAAGAAGGAAGGAAGGAAGGAAGGAAGGAAGGAAGGAAGGAAGGAAGGAAGGAAGGAAGGAAGGAAGGGAAAGGAAAGGAAAGGAAAGGAAAAAGGAAAGGAAAGGAGAAAGAAAGAAAGAAGAAAGAAAGAAGGAAAGGAAGAAAGAAGAAAGAAGAAAGAAAGAAAGAAAGAAAGAGAAAGAAAGAAAGGAAGAAAAAAAGAAAGAAAGAAAAGAAAAGAGAGGGAGGGAGGGAGGGAGGAAGGAAGGAAGGGAACAATACGGTTTGCGGAGAAATGACTTGGAATGTTTTGTTTACTGTAATAAAAATTTTGTTTGGAAAATTCATGCGTATATTAAAGCAGCTCCAATAGCTGTTGACTTCAAATCTACATCACATTCACTGATTTATCGCTTCCCTCCTGAGTGTAGGTTGAGATGTCCACACTGTAAGGCAGGCCTTCCCTCCCAGAAAGCAGGACATTCACTGTCCATTACCCCACCCCTGTACAAGTTTCTCAGAACTTCTCCCATCTCCTCTCAATCATCCCCTCTCAAGGACACTGTGGACGCAGCTGCTCAGACCCCTCAATGATTCCGGATCCTCTCTCAGACACCTCCTGCCTGCCCTCTGCTGCTCTGTGCCTGCCCACCGGCCACAACCAAAGTGGACTGCTGCTACCTGGTGTTTCATTATATGGTTTTACACCTTTATTTTATACCTATCCATTTTTTTCGGAGAGTATTAGAATATTCTATACCGAGATTCATAAGCTGGGTCACAAAGGAAGTATTGTAATTTTTGCTCCTTGCAGACACTTGAGGAAGTTTGAGAATAGTGATATATACTGGTACAGTTTTGCCCCCTCATGACAGAAGCCTGAACTGCAGCTTGAACATCCATGAACAAGAAGCCAGGCAGCTTTCTGGAAGTCTGGAAAGAAAGTAGACATACTCTGGGTATCCAGACAAAAAGTGAAGCCTCTTTCTATGTTTTGTAGGTTGAACAAAAGGGTAATTTTTATTTTTGTGCTTTTAGACCTCTGGATAAATTGGTAGAGACTCATATAAACAAAAATGGATCCAGGCTGTTTGTGACCTTTGCAACTTGCTTTCACACTTAATATAATTATATTTCTATGTAAATACATTTCTATACTAGCACTTTAAATTACTTTGCAACAAAATTTCACTTATTTTTTTTTGCAAGGACCAAGTGTTTCATTGTAAAAAACTCTCAAAATTTATTTTCCAGTACCCTAGCAATGGAAATATAGTCCTTTTACCACATTTTCTATTACAAACAATAACATATTTAATGTTCTTGTTCATATACCTGAAAATCTTAGTAAGCATTTCTTTATGATAAAGTCTTGAAAGTGTCCTTTCGAAACCCTGGTAAATGATAAAATTTTATATGAACATAATGAATTCAAAATGCTATTACTGGCCAGGCACAGTGGCTCATGCCTGTAATTCCAGCACTTTGAGAGGCTAACGTGGGAGGATCATTTGAGCCCAGGAGTGGGAGACAAGCCTGGTGACATAGTGAGACCCCCATCTCTACACAAAATTAAAAAATTATCCAGGCATGGTGGCATGTGCCTGTAGCCCTAGCTACTCAAGAGGCTGAGGTAGGAAGATTGCTTGAGATCGGGAGGTTGAGGCTATGGTGAGCTGTGATCATGCCACTGAACTCCAGCCTGGGCAACAGAGCAAAACCCTGTCTCAGAAAAACCATATTACTAGTATATATTTTAACTTAGCAGCATGAAAGTCCCTGTTTCTCCGCACATTTGAAGTAATGGGACTTGTTATTAATTTGCTAGACAACATATCATCTCTCATCACTGTTTTCATCAAAATTCGTTTTCATTGCCTTCCAAAATTCCATCCTATGGATGTGACATCATCAGTTTTCACAAGCCCATGTTATTTAGAGTGTTCTGATATTCCCTATTATCTACAGTCTGTGGATGGTATCTTTTCAGAGTCTGTACACTGCTAAAGAGTGCAGTTCAGGGCCATGGTCATGTGGCTGTTTGCACTAGTGAGTGGAATGTGCCCACTTTGAACCCAGCTAACTGGCTTGGAAGAATTCTAGTACTGTGATGACACAATCTGGTTGGGGGTCTCTCTCTCTCTCTCTCTCTCTGTGTGTGTGTGTGTGTGTGTGTGTGTGTGTTCTGACAACCACATGTCCCTCTGTTTCCTTCTGCCCCTGCATGTCTTTGCTTCCCATTGGTCTCGCTTCCTAAATACTGGCCCAGAAGGGAAGGTACAGAATTATTAAGATGGCAATCCTGGGCCAGGCGCAGTGGCTCACACCTGTAATTACCAGCACTTTTGGAGGCTGAGGCGTGCAGATCATGAGGTCAAGAGATCCAGACCTTATGTTTAAGTCTCTAATCCATCTGGAGTTAATTTTAGTGTAAGGTGTCAGGAAGGGGTCGAGTTTCTGCTTTCTGCATATGGTTAGCCAGTTTTCCCAACACCACTTATTGAACAGGGAATCCTTTCCCCATTGCTTGTTTTTATCAGGTTTGTCAAAGATCGGGTGGTTGTAGATATGTTGTGTCGCCTCCGACGCCTCTGTTCTGTTCCATTGGTCTATATCTCTGTTTTGGTACCAGTACCATGCTGTTTTGATTACCGTAGCCTTGTAGTAGAGTTTGAAGTCTGGTAGTGTGATGCCTCCTGCTTTGTTCTTTTTGCTTAGAATTGACTTGGCTATGCAGGCTCTCTTTTGGTTCCATATGAAGTTTAAGGTGGTTTTTTCCAGTTCTGTGAAGGTCATTGGTAGCTTGATGGGGATAGCATTGAATATGTAAATTACTTTAGGCAGTATGGCCATTTTCATGATATTGATTCTTCCTAACCATGAACATGGAATGTTTCTCTATCTGTTTGTGTCCTCTCTTATTTTGTTGAGCAGTGGCTTACCGTTCTCCTTGAAGAGGTCCTTTACGTTCCTTGTTAGTTGTATTCCTAGGTATTTTATTCTCTTTGTAGCAATTGTGAATGGCAGTTCGTTCTTGATTTGGCTCTTTTTAAGTCTGTTATTGGTGTATAGGAATGCTTGTGATTTTTGCACATTGATTTTGTATCCTGAGACTTTGCTGAAGTTGCTTATCAGTTTCAGGAGATTTTGGGCTGAGACGATGGGGTCTTGTAGATACACAATCATGTCATCTGCAAATAGAGACAATTTGACTTCCTCCTTTCCTATTGGAATACCCTTTATTTCCTTTTCTTGCCTGATTGCTCTGGCTAGAACTTCCAATACTATATTGAATAGGAGTGGTGAGAGAGGGCATCCTTGTCTAGTGCCTGATTTCAAAGGGAATGCTTCCAGTTTTTGCCCATTCAGTATGATATTGGCTGTTGGTTTGTCATAAATAGCTTTTATTATTTTGAGATACGTTCCATCAATACCTAGTTTATTGAGGGTTTTTAGCATGAAGGGCTGTTGAATTTTGTCAAAGGCCTTCTCAACATCAATTGAGATAATCATGTGGTTTTTGTCTTTGGTTCCATTTATGTGGTGAATTACATTTATAGACTTGTGTATGTTGAACCAGCCTTGCATCCCCAGGATGAATCCTACTTGATCGTGATGAAAAAGCTTTTTGATGAGCTGTTGCAGTCGGCTTGCCAGTATTTTATTGAAGATTTTTGCATCTATGTTCATCACGGATATTGGCCTGAAGTTTACTTTTCTTGCTGAGTCTCTGCTGGGTTTTGGTATCAGGATGATGTTGGTCTCATAGAATGATTTGGGAAAGATTCCCTCGTTTTGGATTATTTGGAATAGTTTCAGTAGGAATGGTACCAGTTCCTCTTTGTATGTCTGGTAGAATTCGGCTGTGAACCCATCTGGACCTGGGCTTTTTTTGGGTAGTAGGCTCTTAATTGCTGCCTCAACTTCAGACCTTGTTATTGGTCTATTCAGGGTTTTGACTTCTTCCTGGTTTAGGCATGGGAGGATGCAAGTGTCCAGGAATTTATCCATTTCTTCCAGGTTTACGAGTTTATGTGCATAGAGTTGTTTGTAATAATCTCTGATGATGGTTTGAATTTCTGTGGAATCTGTGGTGATATCCCCACAAAACCATTCAGGACATAGGCGTAGGCAAGGACTTCATGACCAAAACACCAAAAGCATTGGCAACAAAAGCCAAAATAGACAAATGGGACCTAATCAAATTTCACAGCTTCTGCATGGCAAAAGAAACAGTCATTAGAGTGAATCAGCAACCAACAGAATGGGAAAAAATTTTTGCAGTCTACCCATCTGACAAAGGGCTGATATCCAGAATTTACAAAGAACTAAAACAGATTTACAAGAAAAAAACAAACAACCCGATTCAAAAGTGGGCAAAGGATATGAACAGATGTTTTACAAAAGAAGACATACATGAGGCCAACAAACATATGAAAAACTGCTCACCATCACTGGTCATTAGAGAAATGCAAATCAAAACTACACTGAGATACCATCTCACACCAGTTAGAATGGCGATCATTAAAAAATCTGGAGACAACAGATGCTGGAGAGGATGTGGAGAAATAGGAACACTTTTACACTGTTGGTGGGAGTGTGAATTAGTTCGACCATTGTGGAAGACAATATGGCAATTCCTCAAGGACCTAGAAATAGAAATACCATTTGACCCAGCAATCTCATTACTGGGTATATACCCAAAGAATTATCAACTGGTCTATTATAAAGACACATGCACACATATGTTCATTGCCTCACTGTTTACAATAGCAAAGACTTGGAACCAACCCAAATGTCCATCAATGATAGACTAGATAAAGAAAATGTGGCACATATACACCACGGAATACTATGCAGGCATAAGAAACAATGAGTTTGTGTCCTTCATAGGGACATGGATGAATCTGGAAACCATCATTCTCAGCAAACTGATACAAGAACAGAAAATCAAACACTGCATGTTCTCACTCATAGGCGGGTGTTGAACAATGAGAACGCATGGACACAGGGAGGGGAGCATCACACACTGGGGTCTTTTGGGGGGAATAGGGGAGGGACAGCAGGGGGTGGGGAGTTGGCGAGGGATATCATGGGGAGAAATGCCAGATATAGGTGAAGAGGAGGAAGGCAGCAAATCACACTGCCACGTGTGTACCTATGCAACAATCTTGCATGTTCTTCACATGTACCCCAAAACCTAAAATGCAATTAAAAAAATCAATAAATAAAAATAAAATAAAATAATAAATAAAATAAATAAAAGCTTCAGTGAGAAAAAAAAAAAAAAAGAGAGATCCAGACCATCCTGGCTAACATGGTGAAACACTGTCTCTACTAAAAATACAAAAAATTAGCTGGACGTGGTGGCACGCGCCTGTAGTCTCAGCTACTCAGGAGGCTGAGGCAGGAGAATCGCTTGAACCTGGGAGGTGGAGGTTGTAGTGAGCTAAGATCCTGCCACTGCACTCCAGCCTGGGCAACAGAGTGAGACTCTCTCTCAAAAAAAAAAAAAAAAACGTGGCAATCCTTATAACCAAATCCTTATCAATATCCTTCACTACATCCTGAAGATAACCTTCTAAAAAATCGTTGGTGCAAAGGGTGTGCAATTATGTAGCCTGTTGATAAGTATTGCCATACTGATACCCAGAGAGGTAGTGCCACTTAGACTCCACAAGTAGAGTTATGCAAGAAAGGCCACAGAGGAGTGAAGAAACTCATAATGCTAGCATCCAATCATAGAGGGAAGGCCTTGAACCCTGTCATGGACTCACATGTCAGCAGTAGCCCTAGGAGAACCTGCAGCCTCATGTGCTTGTTGCTTGTTGTGTCTGTTAGGCTGCATATGTAACTGGACCCTTTTGCATTGAAAAATAGTGATAATGATGATTAATATGATTAACAGAGTATTTGTTTACTAGGGAATTCTTTAAAAATTACCTTAATGTTTGGGAGGCCGAGGTGGGTGGATCCCGAGGTCGAGAGATCAAGACCATCCCGGTCAACAAGGTGAAACCCCGTCTCTACTAAAAATACAAAAAATTAGCTGGGCACGGTGGTGTGCGCCTGTAATCCCAGCTACTCAGGAGGCAGAGGCAGGAGAATTGCCTGAACCCAGGAGGCGGAGGTTGCGGTGAGCCGAGATCGCGCCATTGCACTCCAGCCAGTGTAACAAAAGTGAAACTCTGTCTCAAAAAAAAAAAATTACCTTAATGTTCACTTAAATATTATTACAGTAAGAGAATTTCCACCTGTCATGTTATCAAAGTATAAAAAAAGAAACAAACTATTGAGTATTCCAGTGAGGTGTGCATGCGGAGACATCCCTGTCTCATATTGCTGGTGGGAGTGTCACTTAGTACAACCTCTTCCCAGGTTGATTTGTCCATGTCTATTAAATAGTCTGTTCATCTCTGATCTGTATGTATTTGGAAACTGTCCCTTCAAATATTCATCCTCAGCATGACACCTGTCCCTTTATTAAAGAATGCATGTTCCTCATAATATCAGTTGTCTGGGGACTCTACTTTCTAAAGCACACTCCCTTGTCATTATTAAGTAGGAAATTGAGATCCAACAAGGTTATCTGACTTACAATAAAAAGAGGCCCAGTGTAGTGGCTCACACCTGCAATCCCAGCTGCTCAGGAGGTTGAGACAGGAGGGGAGCTTGAGCCCAGGAGGTCGAGGCTGCAGTGAACCATGATTGTGCCACTGCACTCCAGCCTAGGAGACAGAGAAAGACCCTGTCTCAAAAAAAGAGAAATGTAAATGGCCAATAATCATGAAAAAAAACATGTTTTAACTCATTAATTATGTAAAGAATGCAAATAAAATCATCTAAATATCTTTCTATTATCTATCATGTAGATGCTGCTATAAGAATCTCTCTTCAAATGAAATTATAGATGTAGGTTGAAGGCAAAGGGATGTGTGCTAGTCCGTTTGTGCTGCTATTAAAAATATACCTAAGACTGAATAATTTATAAAGAACACAAATTTGTTTCTCACACTTCTGGAGGCTGGGAAGTCCAAGATCAAGGCACTGGCATTTATTGCCTGGTGAAGGCCATCTTGCTATATTCTCACATAATTAAAGGGGGAAAAGCTGTATCCTTACATAGTAGAAGGTGGAAGGGCAAAAAGGCAAATCTAATTCCCTCTAGCCCTCTTATAAGGTTGCTAAACCCATTCATTAGGGGAGAGCCCTCATGACTTAACCACCTCCAAGAGGCCCTACTTCTTAATAGGTTCACACTGGCAATTAAGTTTTAACATATAAATTTTGGGGGACACATTCAGACTATGGCAGGATGAAAAAGGTACATTATGAAAATGAAGGAAAGCAAGAGTGTGGTTATATTGATTTCAGATAAAGTATCCTTTAGAGCAAAGACAATTACTAGATACAGAGAGGAATATTATAAAATAGAAGTGTCAACCCACCAAGAAGATACAGCAATCCTAAATGTATATACAGCAAACAGCAGAGTTACAAAATATGCAAAGCAAAAACTGGTAGCAAGGAAAGGAAAAACAGACAAATTCATGATATTATTAGGAGACTTCAACACTCCTCCCTCTACAATTGATGCAACAAGATAATTTCTGTCACGTTATTCATGTGTTTAGACCTGTGTGATGTTTTCTCACCAAGTGTGTGTCATGTTTCCAGTTTTAGAACCAACAGCCAGTTCTAAATTTTTCAACAGCAGCTCAGTGCCCAACAATAAAGTTCAATTCTGATGCTATCCACCTAAATCAGCTTCAGATCTTTCAAGTTGAAAGGCTCAGTCCTATAAGAGTGTCCGAGTTCAGATGTCAGCCAGAAACCAGTAGTGTTCCCAGGCAACTCACCCTTCTGCCCAACTACCTACAAATTCAAGGGTTCCTAATGTTTCCTCACCATAGGTTTGATAATTCTCTAAAAGAACTCTTAGAACTCAGGAAAATGTTTTACTTGCTATTACTGGTATATCATAAAGGCTATTCAGGAGCAACTAAATGGAAAAAATGCATAGGGACAGGCAGGGTGAGGAGGATGGATGTGGAGCTTCCATGTGCTCTCTGGGGGACACCATCTTCCCAGCAGGTCAATGTGTTTGCCAGTCTGGAAGTTCCCCAAACTCCAATGTTCAGGTGTTTTACAGAGACTTCATTACATAGATATGACTGATTTAAATCACTGGCCATTGGCGACTTGCACTTAAATTTCTCCGCCTTCTGAATGTCAAGGGAGTGGGGCTGAAAGTTCTAAAACTTTAGTTACCTCGTTGGTTTTTCTGACAACCAGCCTGCATCCTGAAGGTATCTACACCCTCACCCGGCAAGAGCCATCTCACTAGCGTATGAAATCTTTTGAAGATTTTAGGAGCTCTGTGCCAAGAACTGGGGACAAAGACTAAATACAGTATTTATTTTTATTATACCAAAAAGCCATTTACATTTAATGTAATTTTTCAAATATTTGGATTTATGTCTATCATTTAATTATTTTCTCTTTATTTCCTCCATTTTTAATTTCTCTATTTCCTCTTTCCATCCTTCCTTTGGTTTATTTGTACACTTTTATAGTCCATATTAGTTTTTCTGTGGTGATTTTGACACTATTTCTTTATTTAACACTTTTAGTTGTCACTCTATTTAATACACAGTACTATCTTAACTTTTCACAGTCTTTTAGAATTTTAGAATCAAAATTTTACCGTTTTAATTGATTTGTTGAAATCTCATCATCTTATAAGTCCCTATATCCTCCCGCTTATGCCATAAAAAGTTATAAATATCTCATGTACTATGTCTACATTCACTGAAAACCCTATCAGACAATGTTATACTTTTGCTTTCAACAAACTTATTTTAAAGGACAAAAGGAGAATAGTCTATTATATTTGCCCAGATATTTATCATTTCTGTTGCTCTTCTTCTGCAAGTAGAGTCATGATATTTCTGTCTTAAAATAAAATTATATCTTAATTAAAATTTTATAACCTGCCTTTCTTCACAAGCAACACATATTGAATATCATTCAACATCAATAAACAAACAGCCATCTGTATCATAGTTTCATTGTTTGCAAGAATACGAATGGACAGTAAAATATGCAAGTATTAAAATTAGCTAACATTGTTGCACCAAGTAACCATATTTATTCTCAAAACTACAGCGTAACATTTTTCATTCTAATTTTACAGATGAAGAAAATGAAGAGCTTGGAGGTAAAGTACTTTACCTAAACATGAACACTTAGAAAGTGACACATGATGAATTTGAACCCAAATAGCAGGTTCCAGAGCCCATGACTACTTAGGGTGATAGAGTTTGAAACACAGAAGCACATAGATCTTATCAAATTTCAGTCACAGAAACTCACACTAATATGAAGAGAAGAGTGCAGATGAAGAGGAGGCAGGAGTCACAAGCCCTTGACCCTCATACCAGACCCGTTATCACCTATGATAACGGGGACCTTGCACTGGGATTCTATCTGCAGTATCAGCTTCTTCAAAGAGAGAGAGGTTGGGCCGGGTGCAGTGGCTCATGCCTGTAATCCCAACACTTTGGGAGGCCAAGGCGGGTGGATCAGGAGGTCAGGAGTTCAAGACCAGCCTGGCCAACATAGTGAAACTTCCTCTCTATGAAAAATAAAAAAAAATAGCCAGGTGTGATGCCATGTGCCTGTAGTCCCAGCTATGTGAGAGGCTGAGGCAGGAGAATCATTTGAACCTGGGAGGCAGATGTTGCAGTGAAACGAGATTGCACCATTGCACTCCAGTCTGGGTGACAGACTGAGACTCCATCGAGAGAGAGAGAGAGAGATTGTTGAGTGAGAACCCATAAGGACACAATCCTATCACCATAAAAAACTACAAGTGTTTAAGTCCTAGATGGTCATTATCTATAAAAGGAGACTGTGTGTTGTCCTTTGAGGAGAGTAAGAGTTACATCTCCACTCCTGATCATTACTAGATGCCTCTGCAAAATTGATTTGCCATCAGTGAATCTGAATTGGTCATCTGTAAACTGGAAATAATGATGCCTTTCTCGCAGCCTTGTTGTGAGATAATTATGCAAAATATGTAATTGCACATTTTTGGCTCTAAGTATTTGTGCTATCTTAGAGTAAGTGCCCCTTTGCACCTTTTTCCCTCTGAAAATAGTGTTTCTGAGATTTCTCTAATAAGGTGACTTTGGGTCTGTTTTGACATGATGAAGCATGCTGCTATAACCATCTTGCACAGGTTTCCTAGGACACATGTGCCTGAGACTCTCTGCAGTCTGCCACTAAGCATACAGCAACTAATGAGGCCCTCACTTACTTATAAATATTACCAAAGGTCTCTACAAACTAGTTGTACCAATTTGTCCTCTCACAGCAGTGTATGAAGTTCTCATGGCCCCACATTTTTTGCTTAAATAAGATGCAGCATAAACACATATAGTCATCAAAGTTGGTTTTCAAACTGTAGAATTATTTCAAGACATATTCTGTGGCATAAATATGAACTATGCCATTTATACAGAAATATAATAGAGAAAAATGAGAAGTAACCTAACATTCCAACAATAAGATACAGATTAGAAAATATTAAAATACTCTAAAAGTAGAGCAGCTACTTGAATCTTATCATTGGAGAAAAGGTTTACCAAGTGAAATTTCATTCCATCAGCAGCTACATGCTTTGTAGTAGCCTTTTGTGCCCATCTTATAGATACATTATTTGAAAGCAATGAATTCACCTGCTTGAGGAAAGAACCTGATGTTTAACATAAATTTGCAATAAATTCACATACATTTTTCTGGATGTATAAATAATAGTAAGTGACTCTATGTCTCTCTCCAATGGATGTTGGAATACACAGTTGGTAAGAAGGTCTTCCTAATAATTTGAGATTGTAATATGCGTTCTTTTACAGTTGCCCCATTTTTATCCACCCTATAATGACATTTTTAAGAAGCCAGGAATTTATCAAGTGTTAGTAAAAAATGTCAGGCACAATAATTCAGCATTTTCAAAAATAATAATTACCCTACAGTTTACCCTATTATAATGTTACTCAGCCATGTTCCCTAAAATAACCATATATCCTTAAACATCATTATGATTATTTTCCAGGAATGATATTTTCAGTTATGTCCTTCAAAGGACATGTGTATCAACTTTCTCTAAATATTTAGGTACACTGCATTGCAAATAATTATCTTGATTTCAGTCGAATGTAATGTGAAATAATTTGGTAAGCCATAGTCTGGACCTGTTAATATGATTAGAGCATATTAATGGGACTCTTACTAATGATTAAGTTAATTGCATTAAAGACATAAAAATACAAATACATTTCAAATGTGCACACTTAAAGTATATGTTTTAGTAAGTTTTGACATGTATATATATACACACATACTATGAAACTAATACTGTAGTCAAAATGATAGACATACCTATCACCCTCAAAGCTTCCTCATGTGCATTGGTATAATAATCTCCCCACTCATTTATCTACAGCCTCCGACTCCCTCCCCTCAACTCCTGCTCATTCCTAGGCAGCCAATCAACTTCTGTCACAATTAATTTTCCTTTGTATAGTTTTACATAAATGGAATAATACAGAATGAGTTCTTTTTTTGGACATTTTTCATTCAGCCTAATTATGTCTAGATTATCCATTTGTTGCTTGCATGAATAGTTTCTTTTTTATTACTAAATAGTATCCCATTATATGGATAAATAATAATTTATCTACTCACTTAATGATAAACATGTGAGTTATTTTCAATGGGGAGTTCTTTCAAATAAAGCTGACATGAACATAAATCTTTACATGGATACATGTTTTTTTTTCTAAAATAAATACTTAGGAGTCCAATGGCTGAATCATATGGTAGTTTTAAGTTCTGCCAAACTATTTTCAAAAATCATTGTACCATTTTTTTATTCTTACCAGTAGTTTATGAGAGTTCTAATCTCTACAATCTTGCCAATGCTTAGTGTGGTCAGTATTAGTATAATGGTATCTCATTATACCTTACAACTTTCTAATGACTAATGACGTTGAGCATACTTTAGTGTGGTTATTTGACATTTTTAGATCTTCTTGATAAAGTAACCACTAAAATCCCTTGAATATTTGTTTTGGAGAAGGTCTGTTTTGTTCTATGAAGTTTTGTGAGATGTTCTATATTCTGAATTCAAGTCCTTTATCAGATATATGAGTTAAAAATATTTTTCTCCCGGTCAGTGGCTTTGTCTTTTCATTCTCTGAATAGTGCTTTGGGAGGAGCAGACATTTTTAATTTAAGTAGATCTAAATTATGAATTTGTTCATGTACGGACTATAGTTTTGTTGTGGCATCTAGGAAATCTTCACCTAATCAATGATAGCAAGAATTTTCTCCTAGTTTTCTTCTTTTGTGTTTTTTCTAATGTTTCTGGAGCTCTACGTTTTACACAGGTCTATGATCCATTTTGCATCGACTTTTGCATATGGCATGATATACAGATCAGAATTTATATTTGTGCATATGAATATCCACGTGTCCCAGCACCATTTCTTGAAATGGCAATCCTTTCCCCACTAAATTGCATTTTTGCCTGTGTGAAAAATCAGTTTTCCATATTGTCATGGTCTGTTTTGAGACTGTTTATTCTATTCCATTGATCTAATTGTCTATCTTGATGCCAACAGCACACTGTTTTAATTACTGTAACTTTACAGCCAGTCTTGAAATCAGATATTGGTTGTTCTCCAATTTTTGAGATTTTTCAATTTTCAATTTTTCAGGATTTTTTTTTTTTTTTTTTTTTGGTTAGATCTTTTGCATCTCCACATGTTTTTTAGAATCACCTCCTCCATTTCTTTGGAAAAAAACACACACTAGAATTTTCATTGGATCTATAGAACAGTTATGGGATTTTTCTTCTTACCAATTTTAATCTAAACAATATTAAGGTTTCTGACTCAAAAAGAGACAAAAATGTTTCAGAGACAATTTTATAGTTCATGTAGAAAAAAATCAATTACTAGAAGAAAATGGTTATGGTACTTTCAATTTGATATGGATGGTTAGAATTGAATTTGTTGAATTCTGGAGTTTTTCTTCTTCGTCCTCTGCAAATCCAACTTGATGAATTTGTGGAATCTCGAGTTGTGAGAGAGACGAACAGAGCATGTACTTATGTGGGTATATATGTATGTATGTGAATATGTATGCATGTATGTCTATATCACTAAAGCTCCTAGGAATATTTATTTGAGGAACACTTGTGGTTAGTTACTGTGCAATGTATCAGTTCTATTCAGTTCCTAGCACATATCAGGAATAAAACAAGGTGTTGTTTGTTTGTTTTTTTTCCTAGCTTTCTTTGACCAGCAGGGTTGCCATGGTGACATGGTTACTGTTGTGGGATTTGCTGCAGATTGAGCATCCATTTATAATTCTTGCCTGAATCACTTATTATTTTGATATGTAACAATATTTGGATACGTAGCAGCAAGCACTGATAAGTCCACATTTCCACTGTGTGTTAGCTTCAGTGTCACTGCTCTGTGTGGCAGGGGATTGTACAATGGAGCTAGGGAAGAGGAAAAGTGTCATTACACAGCTTTCAGTTAACTGAGTGGGGCCAGGCCAGGCATTATCATCCCATCCCCTGCATTTCATGTGCTTTCCCATCCTCTTACTTTCTTCTCTATTCCATGTGCTTTCTTATCTTCTTAATCTCCCTTCTAATGCAACCTCAGAGAAGGGTGTGGACTGCGCATCCCAGAACCAGGAGCTGACAGTGAAGAACCAAGTGTGGTATGGAGTCTGTTAGATAGCTTACTGAAGCAAGAGTGAAAAGATCAGGGTCCCATCACTGGGACACTTTAGGTGAGTCACTACTCTTCTACCAGCCTCATGTATATAACAGAATAACAGTACACAATCTTCCTGATAACCAGTAATACTCTGGAATTTAAGTGTGATCCCACGTGGGAAACCAATCTATGATCTTAGGTGGGAGGGAAGGACTGGTGCAATTTTGAGTAATTACATGAACAGAAACATCCTACAGAGGCTGTTTGGAGGAGAATGTTTGGAGGTAGGGCAGGTGGGACCTGCAGTGCCTGTTCGTGATATATGGGGATAAGGCACAGTCAAGAATGACCCCTCAGCCGTTTGTATAGTTACTTAGAGAAATGATGGTGCACCTTTCTGAGATCAATGGTTACACGTGATTTTGAGATATTCTCAAGTTAATTAGTTAGGATATCCAAAAATGGTTATAGTGAAAGTTAGTAATTTTAAAAATATATCAATTAATAATTAAGATTTAGTTGTGAGACTATTAAGATTTATTAAAGATACACACAAACTATTAAACTTTTAAAACTATAAAAATCTCAATATACAAGTTTACATTTAATGAAGTTACTGTGTGCCTACCACTGTTTTAAGTGTTTTCATGTATTAAGTCAAGTAATTCTCAAAGCAACAACCCATGAGGTAGAAACGATTGCTTTCCCCACTTGACACAGAGGAAACTGAGGCACCATTTTTTCATTGTCTCAGGGTCACAGAGCCAGGTATCCCAATGTATTGGCAGTGGAATTTTAAAAATGATTGATTTCTGACCATTTATCTTTGTAAAAACTAAAACACAAAACAATATTTTAAAAACTTTTTTTCTAAATACTATATCAACCTGGTTTAAAGGGTGAGATATTTGAGTAACTTTAGGGTCAGTAAAAGCATTCAAAGTCACGCAGTTTTTATGTGCCAGACTAGAGTTTACAATCATTCTGTCACAAGAATCCACACTCTTAACTAGTACACTTAGGAGGAAGAAAAAGCCATGTGTTGAACAATGTCAGTCCACAGTGGTTGATGGTGGACAGGGCCCTATCTCTTTGGATGGAAACTATCCCTTAGTAGCCATTGTACCATGTAATAGAGGGTATTTATTTAAGAAAAACAAAAAGGTAATAATTACAAAAACATAAAAAGTAACAACCATAACCGATACTATACACCAGACCACTTGACTATTAGGATAATTCCTTGGACTTCCAAAGTAAATTCTATTTTTTTCTTAGTAACTCAGATGGTTTTCTAGATGGAAATAACATTTTTCTGTGCTCTAGGTTTCACTGTTTGGAAGGCAGTGCAGATCTGACTCCCACTAATGGATGAGGCAGATGAGGTATAGTGACTTACCCAAGGCCACGTAGAGTTAGTGTCTTGCACTCAGTGCCTGTCCTCAGACGCGACATTAGCCTAGTTCCTGCTGGTAGCAAATTGCATTTCAAGGGCTGAGAGGATACATGCTTCTCTGAGGTTAACCTGCAGGTAATGCAAAAAGAGACTAAGTACCGTCAAATAAAAGGAAATGAGGTGTTGATTTTCCTCTTCTTCCCCAAACTTTATTGGGAGATTTGAAGAAAAATTGTTTTTGGAATCATACAGCATGTGCTTTTTTTGTGTGTCTGACTCTTTTTAATCAACATAATGTACATGAAATTTACCTTGATAGGTGTTTATAGTTGTAGCTATTCATTCTCATTGATGTATAATATTAAATCATATGAATATTTCAATATACATATATTTGTTAATGGGATTTAGGTATTTTTCAGTTTTTGATTTATGAATAAGGGTGGTATGAACATTCTTGTTTGTATCATTTGGATGGACATTTAGTTTTATTTCCCTTAGGCATGTATGTACTTAAACGTGGCATTTCTGAGTCACAGGGTATATGTATGTTCAGCTCAGAAAATACTGCCAAGCAGTTTTCCAAAGTGGTTGTTTCTAATCTGTATTCTCACCAGCAACGTGGAGAGTTCCACTGCTCCATGTCCTTCCCAGCGCTTGGTATTTTCTAACTTTCTCATTTTTGTTGTTTTGTTAGGTGTGTGGTGGCATCTCATTGTGGTTTTAATTTTAATTTCTATTAAATCTAACTTTGAGACGTCGTCTCTTTTATTCTAAAGAGGGTCTGTCCTCTCTCTCTCTTTCTATCTCTGTCTCTGTCTCTCTCTCTCTCTCTCTCTCTCTCTCTGACCTTCCAGTTTACTTAATTAAGGAACTGGGTGTTTTGCTCTGTGGAGCTTGCATTCTGGGTTTTGCTGATTGTGTCCTTTTTTTTTTTTTTTTTTTTTTTTTTTTTGAGATGAAGTTTCACTCTTCTTGCCCAGGCTGGAATGCAATGGCACAGTCTTGGCTCACTGCAACCTCCACCTCCCAGGTTCAAGTGATTCTCCTGCCTCAGCCTCCAGAGTAGCTGGGATTACAGGTGCATGCCACCACACCTGGCTAATTTTTTTGCATTTTTTTAGTAGAGATGTGGTCTTACCATGTTGACCACGCTGGTCTCGAACTCCTGACCTTAGGTGATCCACCCGCCTTGGCCTCCCTAAGTGCTAGGATTACAGGTATGAGCCACCGTGCCCGGCCCTGATTGTATCCTTATAGTGTTGGTTTTTATGTTCCTCTGGCCCCTTCTATTTCCTTTAATTAGATTTTGAAGCTTGATGAGATTCTGGCTTTTTGGCAGGAATACCTCAAATGTGATGTGTTTCCTATAGCTTTTGACTAGGAAGCTTATCTTGTCTGAGTGTCTTTTCTGTGACTTTAGATTGATCACTGTGTTTAGGTGTTGTCAGCCTGATCCATGCATTGTAAAATTTCCCATAGGCTTTTCTCTTCATGTTTTTTTTTTTTTTTTTTTTTTTTTTTTGTAGCTTCTGATGATTGTTGCCTACAACTGCATTTAATCAAAGGTTTCAAATTATGATATACTAATTTTTTAATTTCTTTTGCATTTATTAGCTGTAATTCCTTTATAAAAGAAACTTCCTCTTATCAACTATTAGGTTATATTTAGGAATAGTACACACAGGAAAGGTAAGGTAAATGTTTAATTCTTTTGTAATTTTCCCACTATATATGAGTTGTCTCCCCAGGATCCTCCAAAATTGAGCAGTGAGTTGATTTTTTTTGTTGTTTCTTTTTTAGAGTGTCATCATGAGCTCACAGATTTTTCCATATTTAATATGTGTTAATCCATTTCAGTTATTAATGTTTTTGCTACTTAAATTGTTTTATGTTTGGCCAGTGGGGGCCCCTGTAGATTGTCTTCTGAGCCTTTTTAAAAAAATAATTGTATATATTTATGTGGTGCAATGTGATGTTTTCATATATGTTTACATTGCAAAATGACTCAATCAAGCTAATTAAAAAGTCCATTACCTCATATATCTTTGTGATAAAGACATTTGAAATTTACTCTTTTAGCAATTTTGAAAAATACAATGCATCGTTATTTATTATGGTCACCATACTGTGCAATAGATTAATAAATGTTAACCTGCCTAATTGAAACTTTGTGTCTTTCAATCAACGTCTCTCCTTTCCCCATTCACTCTCCACTTCCAGTCCTTGGTAACCACCATTCTACTCTCTACTACTATGTGTTCAACTTTCTTAGATTTCATATATAAGTAAGAGCATGCAATATTCCTCTTTGTGTGCCTAGCCTATTTCACTTAGCACAATATCCTTCATTTTCATCCATGTTGTCACAAACGACAGAACTTCCTTCCTTTAAAGGCTGAATAGTATTCCCTTGTGCATATATACTACATTTTCTTTATTCATCTGATGTTGGACATCTAGATTGCTTTCATATCTTAGGTATTGTGAATAATCCTGCAATGACCATGGGAGTGCAGGTATCTTTTTGACATATCAATTTCGATTCTTTTGAATATAAACCAAGAAATGCAATTGCTGGATCATATGGTAATTTATTTTTAGTTTCCTGAGGAACCTCCATACTATTTTCCATAATGGCTGTATTAATTGACATTTCCACCACAGCACACAAGTGTTCCTTTTTTTTCACACTTTCACTGACACTTATCTTTCATCTTTTTGAAAATAGCCATAAGGTGTGAGGTTATATCTCATTGTGGTTTTAATTTAAATTGCATTTCCGGGATGATCAGCGATGATGAGCATCTTTTATATATCTGTTGGCCATTTGTATGTCTTTTTTTTTTTGAAACAGAGTCTCACTCTGTCACCCAGACTGGAGTGCAGTGGCTTGATCTCGGCTCACTGCAACCTCTGCCTTCCAGGTTCAAGCCATTCTCCTGCCTCAGCTTCCCAAGTAGCTGGAATTACAGGCATGCAGCACAATGCCCAGCTAATTCTTGTACTTTTAGTAGCGACAGGGTTTCACCATATTGACTAGGCTGGTCTTGAACTCCTGGCCTCAGGTGATCCACCCCCCTCAGCCTCACAAAGTGCTGAGACTACATGCGTAAGCCACCATGCCCAGCCTGTTTGCATAGTTTCTGACAGGAAGTTCAGTGCAATTCTCCTTTTCATTTTTTTTATTACGTTGACAAAATTATATATGTATATATTTGTCAAGTACAACATGACATTTTGAAATATATATATATTGTGAAATGGCTAGGTGGCTATGAGCTAGTCAACATACACATTACCTCACATCCTTATATTTTTGTAGTGAGAATACTTAAAACATACTCTCTTAGTAATTTTCAAGAATACAATATATTGTTATTAACTATAGTTACTATGTTGTACAATAGATGTTTTGAATTTATTCCTCCTATCCAGTTGAATTTTTTTTTTTTTGAGATGGAGTCTCACTCTGTCACCCAAGCTGGAGTGCAGTGGCACAATCTCCACTCACTGCAACCTCTGCCTTCCAGGTTCAAGTGATTCTCGTGCCTCAGACTCCCCAGTGGCTGGGACTACAGATGTGTGCCACCACTCTTGGCTTTTTTTTTTTTTTTTTGTATTTTTAGTAGAGACAGGGTTTCACCATGTTGGCCAGGCTGGTCTCAAACTCCTGACCTCAAGTGATCTGCCCCCTAGAATCCCAAAGTGCTGGGATTCTAGGCATGAGCCACCATGCCCGACCCCAGCTGAAGTTTTGTATCCTTTGATCAACATCTCCCCAGCCCCTGGTAACCACCATTCTACTCTCTACTTCTATGAGGTTTTTTTTTTTTGATTCCACATCTAAATGAAAAAATAAATAATAAAATGCAAACAACCCCAATATAAACAGCAATAATAAAAAATGCCAATAATAACATACAGTTGATAATTTTTTTTCTCACTTCATGCAACCAGTAGGTAATGTTTCTCAGCATAATATCTCAGTACCTCTCACCTGACCACTGCTTTTGTATTGAGTGCCCTTCTGTGTTAAGCCAGAGGCCAGCACTGGAGAAGAGACTCACCCAAGGTCCTGTGGCTAACTGATAGGTCTGGCAACTGGGACACATATTTAATGATTCCCATATTTTGTCTAGTCGATCCATTACTATTCTTTGCTCCTCTGTGCTATTTCTTGATACTGTTGCTCTATAAGAAATTGCTTAACTCCTGTCACACTAGAAGGAAAATAAGGAGACAGGAAAACACATGAAAAGAAGGAAATGATGACATGAAACCAAAGTTAACTTCTTGCAGCCACTTTTCCAGATGCTGTTACAAATATTCTGTTTTATAGGACAGGGCAGGCAGGGTAGGCTGGAAATAAGATATCAAAATCCTACTGTATACCAGACATTCTTTGAGGTTTTCTCCTTTGCTTCTTATAAGACTGTGAAGAAGACACCCTTAGTACAATTTGACAGATGACCAACCTCAGACTCATAGAGGTATATACATTTTTCAGGGTCAAACACCTATGCCTTACCACAGTGAAATATCACCTCACACCCATTAGGATGGCTACTGTAAAAAATAGCAAGTGTTGGTGAGAATGTGGAGAAACTAGAACACCTGTGCATTGCTGTAGGTAATGTAATCTAGTGCAGCTGCTGTGGAAAACAGTATTGGAAGTTCCCCCCCTAAAGCATAAAGTTAGAATTACTATATGATCCAGCAACTCAATTTCTGGGAATATAAACAAAAAATTGAAGGCAGGGTCTCAAAGAGATATTTGTACACCCATGTTCATAGCAGCATTATTCACAATCACCAAAAGGTAGAAACAACTCAAATATCCATCAACAGATGAGTGGATAAACAAAATGTACTATAAACATAGGATGAATTATTATTCAGCCTTTTTAAAAAGAATGGAAATTATGATACATAATACAATATGGATGAACCTTGAGGGCATTATGCTAACTGAAATAAGCCAATTGCAAAAAGACAAATGTCATATTATTCAATTTACATGAGGTTCTTAGAGTAGTCAAATTAGTAAAGACAAAGTAGAATGTTAGTTGTCAGGGGTTGGGAATGGGGAAAATGGGATATTAGTTTTTAATGGGTATAGAGTTTCAGTTTTGCAAGAAGGAACTCTGGAGATGGATGATGGTATAGTTTTACAGTAGTGTTAATGTACATAAAACAAACTATAAACTTAAAAGGATTAGGGTGGTAAATTATGTTGTGTATATTTTACCAAAGTTTTTAAAAATCTCTGCTTTGTTCTCTGTGCACACTAACCAGCAGCCTCCCATTTAAGTTACAACTTTCCAGAGCTTAAGGACTGATAGTGGAAAACTACTCCAGAATGGAAATTGTGTTATGCCCCCGTTGGTAGTCACCCCTTGGTTTTTTGATGAAGATAATGGTGGAGATGAAATCCTATCCTCTGGGCCAACAGACCTGGGTGTGGGTGTCACATGGACTGGCTGATTGCTGAGATGTGGAACTGGACCCAGGAAGCACCACAAACTGGGGCTCTTTGGAAAGGGAAAGTGAATAGTAGACTATCAACAGGTATACAACTACTATTTGGAGGGTATTTTAAATTTCATCTCATTTTAATTCTAATAGCTCTAATCAGGACCAAATAAAATTATTCCCATTACTTGGATCAGGGAAGAGAAATTAAAAGTTAGGTAACTTGACTTAGGGAAACAAACTTTATCAATTACTGTTCCAGGACTCAAACCTTGAGATTATTTGAAAAAAATAAGATTTCCTCCTCTGTCATGTGAGTTAATACTCAATATACCTCAAGGCATTATTATTCAGTCATTTAGAACAATGTGCTGAATTAGTTCTAAAATACTAAAAATTACTATAAAGTATCAAATGCCATCTGCACAACAAACTGTAAATGGTGTGTGAAAAGCTGGGAGAAGTTAATCAGAATTATTCTGAAATTATTTCAGACATATCTGTATCTGTATATCTTTAATGTGTGGGAATCCATTCAGGGTGGTGGCAAAAATATTGAGGGAAAAATATTAGGGAAAGTTATAGAATATAGTCACAAACATTCTTGAAAGGCCAAGAAGTTTGCAGTTTCAGTAGAAGTTTCAGCTGAAGGCAGCCTAAATCCCCTTTACCTTTAGTTAATAAGAAAAGCAAATAGCTAGGTGTTGAGATTCACTTGGGGTGGTGGCAAAATATTAAAGATATATTGGGAAAAGTTATAGATTAGTCTCAAACCTTTTTGGAAGGCCAAAAGGTTTTACTGGGGCAGGCCGAAGGCAGCTGGTCCATTAAGTTAGAAAGAGATAGAGATTGATCAAAAGGCCTTACCCCATATCCATTTGTCTCCACTCTGTTTACTCATGTTAATTTTGTGCTAGGTGCTCTCTCAGGGGGAGATCAAAGAAGAGTTACCTGTTAATAGAGTTTACTCTGGGCTGGAACCTAAAGCTTTTATCAGTTGTAAAACCATTCTCTTGACCATGTTAATTATCCACAAGCATATTAACTTAGAACCTCTATTGTAATGTCTAGGGAATAAATGTGTGGCTGAACAGGGCATCTAGGTTGATTGGTTGCATTTCGCCCTCTGAAAGGGCAGCCAACGGCCACTCCTAGCTCACTTGAACCACTGTAATGGTGTGAAGTGCATTCATTCATCTGTTGTTGAGTCAGGGTCTGCAGATCAGACTTCTGCAGGCAGTGGGACCCACGTCTCAGATGGTGACCCTGACGTGATCAAGGGCACAGCTAGGGCATGTGGGGAAGTTTATCTGAACAACTTGTTTACTCTTGTGGTCTTAAAACTAACCTTTGAGCCGGATACGCCCTCTGGTGGCTGGGGGGAGGTCAACCAGGGAGATTATCCACTAATGGTGTTTGCTTTGGGCATTGGAACCTGTCCTTTGATCTTTAACCTCTAGTGGTATTAAACTTTACAGAATAAACGTGAATCAGTTAAACTTTACAGAATAAATGTGAGTCTCACTGGCTGGTGGGGGCCAGCAGTTTCAACTGTTTATAGCACTCTCCAGGGAGTCTGTAAGCAGTCATGGGCCCTTAGCTGAATGGCAAAGCATAATATGTGTGTGTCAGTGTACTTTATTCATCCCTCTCTGAGTCAGGCTGTGCAGGAGAGACCCCTGCAGGTAGTGGCCTTGAGATCGATGCATACACTATTCTTTAAAAATAGCTAGTGGCTTGGTGTGGTGGTTCACACTTGTAATCCCAGCACTTTGGGAGGCCAAGACAGGAGGATCACTTGAGCCCAGGAGTTCAAGACCAGCCTGGGCAACAAGTGAGACCCTCATCTCTACTAAAAAAAAGAAAAAAATAGAGATAGTGAATGATATCCAAAGAGAATGCACATAAGGAGTATAAATCACCAATAAATACTTGAAAGCGTGCCAAACAAAATTAATTAATTAATTTTTAAAAATAACATTAGTTAAAACAGTATGTCACAAAATATAATGTAAAACATGACCCCATTTCTACAAAAGAATATATATCAACATGGGTGCATGGGTGTGATTAAATATAACTTCAGTGGCTGGGCATGGTGGTTCATGCTTGTAATCCCAGCACATTGGGAGGCCAAAGTGGGAGGATCGCTTCAGTCCAGGAGTTCAAGACCAGCCTGGATAACAGAGGGAGACAACGTCTCTACGAAATATGAAAAAATTAATTGGGCCTGGTAGTGCATGCCTGTGGTACCAGCTATTTGGGAGGCTGAGGTGGGAGGATCACTTGAGCCCAGGAGGTCAACGCTGCAGTGAGCCATGATGACACCACTGCACTCCAGCCTCGGCTACAGAGTGAAACCCTGCCTCAATAAATAAATAAATAAAACTCAAGCCTGTAACAATGGTGCATACCTGTAGTCCCAGCTACTCATGAGGTTGAGGTGGGAGGATTACTTGAGCCCAGGAACTCAAGGCTGCAGTAGGCTGTGATCGCACCTATACTTAGCCACTGCCCTCCATCCTGGGCAATGTAATGAGATCACATATCTAATTTTAAAAATCAAATAAATATAAGCTAACACATTACACACAGAGAAAAATATAAATAATAGGCACTGATAAATTAATAGAGAATATTTTGGTATCATAATGGGCAGAAGGTGAGGACAGACTACAGGGACAAAATATTTCAGTTTCTAAATATACATTTCTATATTGTTTGATACACCTTAAACAACAAAAAGTTTTAGTTGGCAATCTGGCAAAATATTGAGATAAACTTTTGTAAAGCAGAGCCATAAAATAATAGTGTAGAAATAAATTTGCTTAGAATACACTGATTTAGAAATATGTTCATATACTGTGGTGTAAAAATAGCACATTAAAATATTTCTTTGATAATAATTCAGTGTGTGCACATAGTGGGATAGAGAGAGTACTTTTATTTTATAAGTGTGCATTTCTATAGTGTTAAATATGCAAACTATTGAAGATAATGTTTTAAGCCTAATATAATTGTGAAATGGTTACAAAAGTAATGCTCATCTATTTATTGATTTGAAAGCAGATTTAAACAATTTACTTGACAGTTTCTCTCTGTGTGTGTGTGTGTGTGTGTGTGTGTGTGTGGTGTATGTACGTGTGTGCATGTGTGTTTCTTTGTCTCAGACTGACCCTGAAGACCAAGTGGCATCTTTCTTCATTTTCTGGAGGATTTTTCCCCAATGAGAAGACATAATTTTAATAAACAGAAACAAAATTTTTCCTCAAAGCAGGTTATAAAACAATAAGTACAGTATGACTTCAACTCTCTTTGAAAAATTCATATGTGTTTAAAAGCTGTAAAAAATGTGTATCTTTCTATCTTGTTTATTTCTGTATCTCATTAATTTATTAATGTGTAGGATGGCCAGGCATGGTCAGCCAAATTCCGCATCTGCATCCCATACTTTCCTTCTCTTGATTTCTTGGAAATATCTATGGAGAGCAAGATGGATGACTTCAACTGGATGAGATTCAATTGGATTCCATTCCAAGTAAGTTTAGTCTAAGCTTGACTCTGAATCCTGGAAATCCATCATCAAAACAGGAAATGAAGCAGTAGTGGGGATAAATTACTATCTTGGGAAACTGAGGTACTTTGTAACTTATACTTTCATCCTCTTGTATGGGGCTAATGGGCTACTTCTCCTACCAGGACAGAACAGGCAGAGAATAAAAGATGAGGCAACTGTTATGGCTTCAGTCTGTTCTCTTTATGAGCATGAGCTAGAGGTTTTACTTTCTCTTTTGATTTTTTGTTAGGCCAGAGTGGTAACTAGCTTCCTTCCTTCCTTCCTTCCTTCCTTCCTTTCTCTCTCTCTCTCTTTCTTTCTTTAACAGGGTCTCACTCTGTCACGTAGGCTGGAGTGCAGTGGCATAATCATGGCTTATTGCAGCCTCAACCTTCTGGGCTGAAACGATCCTCCCATCTCAGCTTCCTGAGCATCTGGGACTACAGGCATGCACCACCATGCCCAGCTGATTTTTAAACTTTCGTAGAGATGAGGTCTAACTATGATGCCCAGACTGGTCTCAAACTCCTTGGCTGAAGCGATTCTCCCACCTCAGCCTCAGAAAGTGCTGGAATTACAGGTGTAAGCAACTGTACCCGACCCAGAGTGGTAGACTTCTAAACTGGTTTTGTATCTACCTTATTCCTAGAAGGGTGGTCCCTCCCATTTAGTTGTCTGAGGGCTCCATTCGAGGTAAAGTGGAATTTCTGCCTCATGTAACATCTTCTCTATCAGTTAGGTGGGCTCAAACCCAGATCCACAACAGACAAAATGGGTAGAGGTAGTGTTCTCAAAGATGAACACAGGGCTAAAAATTTCATACAAACATCTAATTTGCTTTATTTCATGACTTAATTTACAAAAGTTTTTCACATGCTGGCCACTTTCCCTCAGGGTTCCTTTTACATCTGGCACACCAATATCATATGACCCATAGTTCTCTCCTCTCTCTCAACCACAGAAGTATACTCACAACAAATTTCTCTGTAACATAGTAGTGGAGGAAACTTCTCTCAATATGACTTAATATGCAGAAGCAATAAGGGAAAATAATGATACCTTTGATTTTATATAAAAATGCATGTTAAAAAACAACAACCATAAGAAAAGTAAAATAAAAAATTACAAATTGGGAAAAATACTACTTACATCACAGAAAAAGGTTATATGTCTAGTACATAGAAAGCTATTGTAAAAGCAAAAACAATAAATACATCTTGAGAGGAAAAGGGGGAATAGATGCACACAAGTATTTTACTGAAAATGTTCCTTAAACATAGGGTAATGAGGAGAGGGAGATAAAAAGAGGTTAATGAATGTATACAAAAATACACTTAGACAAAAGGAATAAGATCTTATGTTTGATAGCATAATAGGGTGACTACAGTTAACAAAACTTATTGTACATTTCAGTATAACTAGAAGACCAGATTTGGAATGTTCTCAACTCAACAAAATGATAAATATTTGAGGTGAAGGAATATCCCAGCTACCCAGATTTGATCATTCCACATTGTATGCTATATCAAAATATTACATGTACCCCAAAATATGTACAACTAATATATATCCATAAAAATTAAAAACAAAGTTGGGAGGCCGAGGCGGCTGGATCATGAGGTCAAGAGATCGAGACCATCCTGGTCAACATGGTGAAACCCCGTCTCTACTAAAAATACAAAAAATCAGCTGGGCATGGTGGCGCATGCCTGTAATTCCAGCTACTCGGGAGGCTGAGGCAGGAGAATTGCCTTAACCCAGGAGGCGGAGGTTGCGGTGAGCCGAGATCGCGCCATTGCACTCCAGCCTGGGTAACAAGAGCGAAACTACGTCTCAAAAAAAAAACAAAAAAAAAAAAAAAAAAAAAACAAAGACTCCAGAAATATACAAAAATCCTTAACTGCTCAAATGAGTTCTTGATAAGAGATGCAAAGAAAATAAGATGAGATGCCTCTTCTCACCAATTACACAGCATTCACAAGCACTGCTGGTGGTAATGAGGTAGGAGGTAGGACTTGACTCCTAGGGCAGGGCTGGTACACCAGACCAGACTGGGTACTAGTTAAAACAGGGAAGAGGCAGAAGCACCTCTCCAGAAGACATGCCCACTAGTGTACCATGTCACTTTACTGTTGCCATGGCAACACCCAGAAGTTACCACCCCTTTCCAAGGCAACGACTCAAGGTCCCAGAAGTTACCCCCTTTTTCTAGAAATTTATGCATAACGTGACCCTTAATTTGCATGGAATTAAAAGTGGGTATAAATAGGACTGCAAAATTGCCTCTGAGCTGCTACTATTGACACACTGCCTATCAAGTAGCCCTGCTCTGCAGGCACAATCATGGAGTTGTAACACTGCCACCTCAAACAAACTGTTTTCTTTTACCACTGGCTTGCTCTTCAATTCTTCCTGGGTGAGGTCAAGAACCTCCCTGGCTAGGTCCCAATTTGGGGCTCACCTTCCCGCAATCAGCAATATGAAATGATATAACCCCTAACCAGGGGTTTTATAATATCTAGTAAAATTACGTAGGTGTTTGCTCTTGGAATCAGCTATCTCTCTTCTAAAAATTTGTCCCAAAGAAGCAATGTAATAAAATAAAATAAAATACAAAACATAAAGGCATAAACAAAAAGCCATTCCTGCAGAACAATTCATAATAGAAGAGTAGAAACAAAATAGATGTCCACGAATAAGATTTGTGGCTAAATAACTTACAGTACATCTATATCTTAGAGTACTATGCAACTATAAAAAGCAATGAAGTGCTCTCCGTACTGCTATGCAATGAATTCTAGGATAAATAGTTGTTGTTGTTGTTGAGACAGTCTCACTCTGTCACCCAGGCTGGAGTGCAGTGGCACGGCGCACTGCAGTCTCGACCTACCAGGCTCAAACGATGCTGCCCAGTTAGCTGGAACTAAAGGTGCACGCCACTGTGCCCACCTAACTTTTTTATTTTTTCTAGAGATAGGGTTTTGCCATGTTGCCTAGGCTGCTCTCGAACTCCTGAGCTCAGGCAATCCACCTGGGTCAGCCTCCTAAAGTGCTAGAATTACAGGCCTCAGCCACTGCACCTGGCCTAGGATATATTTTTAAATGTATAAAGTGAGGTGCAGAAAAATGTGTAGAGCTGCTACTGTACAATAATAAGTTAGCCACTAGCCACAAGCAACTAGTTAATTTAATTAAAATTAAATTAAATTAGAGACTCAGTTACTCTGCCACAATAGATATATATGTATTCAATCTTTAATTCATCAATAAAACACTCAGGTAACTAGTGCCTACTGTTTTGGACGGTGCAGACACAGAATATTACTAGCTCTGAAGAAATGTATATTGGACAGTGATGATATAGAATATGCCACATTTTATCTATGAAAGGGGGAGAAAACTAATATACATATTATACTTGCTGATATTTTTTAAAACTAGAAGGCTAAAAAAATGATAAAAATGATTACCTATAAGGGGACAGAGGAGCAGCCCAAGATGGAAGATGATAACGTATATTCTCTTAAAAATGTAATACATATTTACTGCCTCCATGCACTGAAAAGGGCAAGAAACAATGACCAACTCAGTAGTAATGAGGAACTCTAGTACCCAGATTATTTCCTCTCAAAACATTTCCCACTAAAAAAAATATCTGGCTCCCTTGCAGAAATGACTGATTCCAAGACTGGGTAAGGATTGCGCTGAATGAGTGTAGACTAAACTATAATACCAGAGCACATCCAAAAGACTCAGGAAGAGATAACCCATGCATTGGGAGAAAATATTTGCAAACCATACATCTGTAAGGAAATAATATCCAAAATACATGAGGAACTCAAACAATTCAATAGCAAGAAGCTACTGGGGAGGCTGAGGCAGGAGAATCACCTGAACCTGGGAGGCAAAGGTCGCAGTGAGCTGAGACTGCGACACTGAATTCCAGCCTGGGCGACAGTGCTAGACCCTGTCTCAAAAATACAAAAGATAAAGTGTGCAATTCTTTGTTCTTTAATATATTCACAGTGTTGTGCAACCATCATCGATATATATTTCCTGGGTATTTCCATCATCCCCCAAAAAAAGCCCATAACTGTCAGTAGTCTCTTCCTACAGCCTCTGGCAACCACTAATTTGCTTTCTCTGTGGATGGGTCTGGACATTTCCTATCAATCAAATAATACAATATGTGGCCTTTTGTGGCGACATTTTTCACTGACCATAATGTTTTCAAGGTTCTCTTAAAAATGTAAGAGATGTTGTAGCATGTAGAAGTACTTCATTCTTTCTTTGTGGCTGAATAATATTCCATTCGTGGTTATATCACATTTTGTTTATCCATTCAACAGTTGATAGCATTTTTTATATTGAACGAACCTATTATCCTTGGGATAAGTACCACTTGGTCATGGTATACAGTTCTCTTAATTTGATGTTGGATTTGGTTTGCTAGTATTTTGTCAAGAATTTCTGCATCAATATTCATAAAGGATATTGCTCTATATTTTGCTTTGAGATGGCTTTATCTGTCTTTGGTATCATGGTCATGTTGTCCTCATAGAATGAGTTAAAAAGTGTTCTCTATTTTTTGCAGAGTTTGAAAATGGATTTTAGCTTTTTAAAAAAATGTTTGGTAGAATTCTCCAATGAAGACATTTGGTACAGGGCTTTTCTTTCTTGGGAGGTTGTTGATTACTGATGGAATTTCTTTACTTGTTATAAATCTGTTCCAATTTTCTATTTCTTCTTGAGGCTTTTTTTTGGGGGGGGTAGTTTGTGTGTTTCAAAGAATTTATCTATTTTATCTAGGTTATCTAATTTGTTGATACACAATTTTCATAGCACTCTCTATAATCCTTCTGGAAGGTCTGTGGCAACATCCCCCACTTTCCTGTCTGATTTTAGTAATTTGAGTCTTTTCACTTTCTTCTTGGTCAGTCTAGCTGAAGGCTTGTCAGTTATGTTGTCCTTTCACAGAACATACTTTTGATTTTATTGATTCTGTCGTTTCTCTATTCACCGTTTTATTTATCTTTGTTCTAATGTTTATTATTTCCATCCTTCTCCTAGCTTTGCATTTAGCTTGGTCTTCTCTTTCTAGTTCTGTGAGGTATAAAGTTATGTTATTGATTTTATATTCTACTATTTTAATATAGGCATTTTCAGCTTTAATTTTCACACTGAGCACTGTTTTTGCTGCATCCTATATGTTTTGATACGTTGTGTTTTTGTTTTAATCCATCTTAACATATTATCTAATTCCACTTGTAATTTCTTCGACCCATTGGTTACAAGTATGTTGCTTAATTTCTATATATATATTTGCGGATTTTTCAGTTTTCTTTTTGTTATTGAATTCTACTTTCATTCCATCATGGTTGGAGAACACACTTTGTATGATTTCAATATTTTAAAAATGTACTGAGACTTGTCTTTTGGTCTTACATATGATCTATCCTAGAGAATGTTATATTTTAACTTGAGAAGAACATGTATTTGTTGTTGGATGGAGGGTCCTGCAGATATCTGATAGGTATAGTTAGTTTATAATGTTGTTTAAATCCCCTATTTCCTTAATGACCTTCTCTCTAGATGTTCTAGTCAATAATTAATATTGATTATGAGGAATTAAAATCTCCAACTATTATCAGAGAGTAGAACTGTTTATTTTTCCCTTCAATTCACTCAGTTTTTCCTTCACATATTTTCGGGATCTGTTGTTAGGAACATATATTTTATAATTGTTACATATTCTTCTTTTTAGAAACGAATGTTTACTTTCCATCAACTTTATTTTCATTTTGCTTAAGAACCTATGAAAGAACAGCTTAAGACTACCTAGTGGTTGTTGTTACCCATTTAGTGGCCTGAGCAATGGGAGTTGCAAAGCAGTCTTCAGTGGCAGGCTGTGGGCCAGTCTTCAGTGGGGAATTTCTGAATAGGCACAGAGGGTACCTGTATGCCTTCAAACTGGTCTGCAACCTCAGGTTGAGTGGCACTGAACTCAGAAGCTGAAGCAGTCCATTTTCCCTGAAATTTCTCATTGATCACAGCCTTTTCAGCAGCAGCCTGTGCTCTTCCTTTTCAATCATTTCAGGATCTCTGTAGAAACAGAGATCAGCATGACCTTCCACGGAAGTTCACAGAAGATGGTGCCACGCATGCGCATAACTTCCTGGGTCAGCCTCCACCATATCGGACCCACCAAGTGAGCTCTCTTGTTGTTGCATGGCATGTCCATGTACACATAGTACAGAGAAGAATCTGTGTTACACAGAGCAATTGTGGGCAGGTTTATGTAAGATGCCTCTGTCAGAGCCTGGTGGTCAGCCTTGGGATTGATAACCACCAGAAGACATGACTCCTGGAAGGCTGCTTGGATCTGGTTAGTGAAGGTTCCAAGATTGAAGTGGTCAGAAATAGGAGTGGCTACTCTGGTAGCAGCAAACTTCAGCATAACCTGCTGGCCAGCATTCCTAGAGGTTATGACACTGACATCAGCAGAATCTTCAATGGCAACAATGGCATGAACTGCCACCAGAAGCTTCTCCCAGGTTCTTCTCAAGGAAAAGTGACGGCATCTGCATCATAAACCTAATCAGATTTATAAATCATTTGTGATCATTTCTGATTAGACTTATCATACAGATACCATCACTTTTCCTTTTGTAGATGTACTGTTCTATTTGGAGTTAAGGTTGGTACATCTAAGTAGGTTCCTACTGAAAGGAATTTGAGGACTTCCTCCTTCATTTACAGGACATCAAGGGCTCCAGACATTGTGAAAGTTCCCCTTTAAATTATGACATGAATCCAGAACAACACTGTATAGATCTCTTTCTAGACAGTGCAGAAAGAAAACTGTTACATATGTTTTGACCCTTTTATCAATATATAATGTTTGTCTTCATCTCTTATAACAATTGCTGAGTCTATTTTGCCTCATAGTAGTATAGCCTTCCCACCTCTTTTTGGTTACTATTTGCAAGGAATATTTTTTCCCTTCATTTCACTTTCAACTAATTTGTGTCTTGGAATAGAATGCAAGCTTCTTGTGGACAGCACATAGTTGGATTATGTATTTTTATTAATTCTTCCAATCTCCACCTTTTAATCGCAGAGTTTCATCCATTTGTATTTAAAGTAATTACCGATTTAAAAAAAAGACTTAGTTCTGCCATTTTGCTATTTTTTATATTTTCAAATTTGTTTTATATTTATTATACTTTTTGTCCCACTATTACTAATTTATTTTGCGTTTTATTTCTTCTAGTGTGTCATTATGATGCTTTTCTCGTTTCTTTTTCTGTATATTTTTAAGTTTTTTCTCCTAGTCATTACTGTGGCTATTGCAATTATCTTAACTTTATAATAATCAAGTTTCAGTTAATATCAACTCAGTTTCTTTTTTATTTTTTGAGATCGGGTCTTTCTCTGTCACCCAGGCCAGAGAGCAGTGGCGTGATCATGGTTCACTGCAGCCTCAACTTTTTGGGTTCAAGCAATCCTCCTGCCTTAGCCTCCTGAATAGCTGGGGACTGCAGGCATGTACCACCATACCTGGCAAATTTTTTTTGTTGTTGTTAGAGATGGGGTCTCGATGTTTTGCCAGGGCTAGTATGGAACTCCTGGACTCAAGCAATCCTCCTGCCACCTCAGCCTCCCAAAGTGCTGGGATTACAGGTATGAGCCATCACACCTGGCCATATTTATTTAGATTTTTTAAAATTTACGTATTTTGGTAAGTTTATACCTAATTATTTGATTTTTTGATGCTAACATGAATAATATTATGTTTTTAATTTCAAATTCCAATCATTTATTGCTGGCGTATAAGAAAGCCACCAACTTTTACATATTGACACTGTATCCTGGAACCTTGCTATTATCACGTAATAGCTCCAAGAGTTTTTTGTTGTTGTTGATTCTTTGGAATTGTCTACATAGGTAATCACATCTTCTGTGAAAAATGACAGCTTTATTTCTTCCTTTCCAATTTGCATATCTGCATTTCCTGTTTTGTCTTATTGCATTGGCTCCTAAGGACTTCCAGTATGGCATTGAATAGGAGAAATAAGAGGGGGCATCTTTGCCTTGTTCCTTGATCTTTGACTTGATCTTAGAAGAAAAGTAGCTAGTCTCTCCTCATTAAGTATAGTCCTACAGGTTTTTGGGTAGATGTTCTTTATCAAATTGTGGAATTCCCCTAAGTTAATAGTTTTATGAGTTTTTATTATTAGTGGGTGTTAAATTTTTGTCACATGCTTTTTCTGCATCTATTGATAAGATTATATGATTTTTCTTCTTTGGCTTGTTGATGGGATGAATTACATCAATCGATTTTCAAATGTTGAACCAGTCTTACACAACTTGAATAAATCCCATCTGGTCAAAGTATGTGATTCTTTTTATACAATATTGGATTTGATTTTGGTTTCATTGCTGAAAATTCTCCATTGATGCTTCTATTTCCAATTTCATTAATTTCTGCTCTAGTTTTTATTGTTTCTTTTCTTTTGCTCACTTTGTTTTGGCTCTAATTTGCTCCCATTTTTCTAGTGTGGGGGCATAGATTATTGACTTTAGATCTTTCCTGTATTCTAATATGTATGTTCAATGCTATAAATTTCCTTCTAGGCATTGCTTTTATTGCATTCTGCAAATTTCAGTAAGTTGTATTCATATTAATTTAATCCAAATACCTTAAAATTTATCTTGAGACTTCTTTGACTTGTGTGTTACTTAGAAATATGTTGTTTAATCTCCGAGTATATTGGGGTTTTTCAGCTATCGTTCTGTGTTAATTTCCAGTTTAATTCCACTGAAGTCTGACAGCATAGTCTGCATGCTTTCTATTCTTTTAAATTTGTTATATTATGTTTTAGAACCCAGAATGTGGTCTATATTTGTAAATATTCCATGTGAGCTTGAGTAGAATGCATATTCTACTGTTGTTGGGTGAAGTATTCTACAATACCAATTAGGTCCAGCTATTGATGGTGCTGTTGAGTTCAACCATGTCCTTACTGATTTTCTCCCTGCTGCATCTGTCTATTACTAATAGACGGCTTTTTAAATTTTCAGCTATACCGGGGGATTCATCTATTCCTATTTTCAGGTCTATTAGGTTTTTCTTCATGTATTTTATTTTTCATTTATTTATTTATTTATTTTGAGATGGAGTCTCACTCTGTTGCCCAGACTGGAGTGCAGTGGAGTGATCTCGGCTCATTGCAACCTCTGTCCCCTGGGTTCAAGCAATTCTTTGCCTCAACCTCCCCAGTAGCTGGTACTACAGGCGTGCACCACCATGCCTGGCTAATTTTTATATTTTTTGGTAAAGATGAGCTTTCACCATGTTGGTCAGGCTGGTCTAGAACTCCAGACCTCAAGTGATCTGCCCACCTTAGCCTCCTAAAATGCTGGGATTACAGGCATGAGCCACCACGGCTGGCCCTGAATTGCACACTTTGAAATGGTGATTTTTATTTTATTTATTTATTTATTTTTTGAGATGGAATATCACTCTGTTGCCCAGGCTGGAGTGCAGTGGTGCAATCTCAGCTCACTGCAACCTCTGCCTCCCAGGTTCAAGCGGTTCTCCTGTCTCAGCCTACCGAGTAGCTGGGACTACAGGCATGCACCACCACGCTTGGCTAATTTTTGTATAAAATGCTGAATTTTTAATGTGAAATTATATCTAAATAAAAATGCCAAAACCCCAAAGTGATATCAGGTTTTGAATTGTGAGTAACATCTTATAATTTCTACTGGAATTTTAAGTCATAATTTCTAGAAATTATTTACATAGTGGCATAATTCAAGATTGACAACTCTGTGATCAGTATTTAAGAATTTATACTTCGAAACTGATGAAAAAAGAAAGAAAGATGAGAGTTTATATTATACTTTCACTGTTTCAGGGAAGAGTAAGCCTGGAAGGAGTTGGGGAAGAACACACCAGCTTCAGCCCAAACTATTTTCCTCTATTTAATTTGCATATGTTTTTAGCAGGCATTTTAGTAGTCTCCAGTCCAGCAGACATATCATATTCCTCACCTGTGGGGAGCAAGAGTTGGGCAATTCTGAATCACCATGGCATGCTCAGTTCCCACTGAGTAAATCCGGTGGAGACGGGTACACACATACACACACTCACACACACTCAGCAGAAAGAACTACTATCCCAAAACTTGTTTGATATCAGGGTCCAAACAGCATTAGGACAGTACTCACCTAGTGTGTTAAAAACAAAATAAGAATAACCCTGTTTTTTCTCTGCAGTGAACACCATCTGGGCGTTCTCTAACCCAATTCAATTCTGATGTTTTCCACCTGGAGATAACATTAGATCCCACAAGTTGAGATCTCTGTCCCATAAGACTGCCCCCATTTCAGACACCAGTAGCAAGTTTCGGCCTCTGGAACTTCTGACCAACTGGCTTCAGGTTAGGGTTCCCACAACCCCTTATTCAGGCTTAATTTGCTAGAGTGGCTCAAAAAACTCAGGGACACATGTGTACTTGCTTATTATAAAGAATACTTTAAAAGATACAAGTTAGCAGTCAGATGAAGAGATACATAAGGTGAGGTCTGAAAGAGTCCTAAGCACGGGAATTCTTGTTCCCATGAAGTTGGAGTGTACCGCCCTGCCGGCAAGATGATGAGTTCTTGTTTACCTTCTTGCAGGCTTCCATGAGTTCAGCTGCCCAGAAGCTCTCTATGTCCCATCCCCTTGGGTCTTTTATCACGATGTCATTAGATAAGCAGTACTACCATGGACAATCATGTAGAAATGTAATGTGATTGGACAGAAAGGGTATAATCTAACACTATTTGAGTAGGGAAACCCGGCAAGGCCTGACTATTCAGAGTCTTCTTGGCTTCTCTGTGCAGCATTTCTTCATCATGGGTATGGGGCAGGACTCCTTCTGAATTGGGGTCTTATTGAGGTAGGAGACCCACATGATTTATTTCCCTGGTCCTGACAGATTAAAGTTAAGAAACTGTCAAGAACCAGCAGATGGCGACAAAAGTG
This sequence comes from Aotus nancymaae, assembly GCF_030222135.1. Classification (NCBI taxonomy): domain Eukaryota; kingdom Metazoa; phylum Chordata; class Mammalia; order Primates; family Aotidae; genus Aotus; species Aotus nancymaae. The sequence continues at coordinate 44,147,569 of NW_026988415.1, read as the reverse complement.
ATCGCTAGCCACTCTCGTTGCTCATTAGTATAAGACACTCACATCAGTGCCACATCAGTTTACAAAATGCCATGGCAATGGCCCAGAAGTTACTGCTCCTTTCCCGGAAAGTTCTAAATAACCTACTCCTCAATTTGCATTAACCCACTCCCTAATTTGTGTGTAATTGAAAGTGAGAATAAGTGAGTATAAATACAGTTGCCAAGAGCCCATATGTTGCTGACTCTGGGTACACTGCCTCTGATTTAGCCCTGCTCCACAAAGAGCAGTAACGTTCAAAAACAGACTGTTGCCTAACACCACTAGCTCACTCTTGATTTATTTTCAGGGTGAAGCCAAGAAGACTCCCGGGCTAAGCCCCCAGTCTGGGGGCTTCCCATTCCTGCATCATTATGACCTACACTCAGACAAGGTCAATCTGAGAATTTACTTATGGCCATCTCCAAGACAGAAAGGCAGGGGAAAATTAGAGTATATTTTTAGTTTCTGTGGCCTGGCTTGGAGAGGAAAAGAAGTAGGTGAAAGGAGAGCAAGAGCAGGTCAGAAAGAGAAATTCTGTTTCCTGAGGCCTGCTTCTGAGGCCTGAAAGTGCTCTAACATATAAGGAAAGACAGTCTTTTATGTTTATAATTCTGAAGCTGTTCTGAAACAAAAGGCCAAATACTTTAATAAAAGATATGCTTACTGTTTTAGTCACTTAGGAAATAACGATGGCTATGGGAATTATGAGCCAAAAACCACAGATGAATATGTGTATCTCACAGTACATGTAATTATAAAGTAAAGAAAGGCTTTATGCACACCTTTTATTTTTTTTTTCAGAGAGACCTGCCTCAGCCTCCCAAAGTGCTGGGACTACAGGCATGAGCCACCACACCTAGCCTTTATCCACTTTGTTAGGGACAGAGTGAGTCTGACTCAACAAAAAGCCAAGATAAACCAATGGAGCTTTGTCACATTAGGTCAGCAGAGGGGAAAAGGCCAGTAGAAAGGACAGCAGTACGTAGTAAACGTGGAAGCACCCAGGGGAGAAGGAAAGAGACACAGAAGTTGGAGCCAACTGGACTTGTTCCTGAACACAGTTTAGATAACCTGTAGACACACCTATGCCTGACGACATTCAGAAATAAAATCATTAAGAATTTCAACACAAAGACAGCAGAGCATTAAACCAGGAGTAGGACTCTTCTGACATCAGGGCCCTGTGCAACAGCACCGGTCATATACCTATGAAGCCATCCCTGGCTGTGTGTGTTGGCTGATAACAACTTACATCTTTTCTGGGGGGAAGTGGAGGTACAAGGTCTCACTCTGTTGTCCAGCCTGCAGTGCAGTGGTGCAATCATAGCTCACTGCAGCCTTGACCTCCTGGGCTCAAGCAATTCTCCCACCTTAGCTTCTCAAGTAGGTGGGACCACAGGTGTGTGCCACCACACCCAGCTATATTTGTGTGTGTGTGTGTGTGTGTGTGTGTGTGTGTGTGCGCGCGCGCATGGAGATGGGATTCTCCCTATGTTGTTCAGGCTGGTCTCAAACTCCTGGGCTCAAGCAATCCTCCCACCTTGGCCTCCCAAAGTGCTGGGATTACAGGCCATACAACTCACATTTTACCCCTTCCCCAGAGAATTGTTCTCTGCCAAATGGGAACTGCCTTGCTCCAGAGACTATGCTCTGGTCCACCTATAGACGTTGATCTATGACTGACGCTGAGATACAAAAAGCCAGTGACCTACTGTCAAGGTGGGATGACTTGTGTGTGCTTCCTAGATTTCAGGTGCGATGAACTAAACCTAATCTCTAGTTAAACCCCATTCTTCACCACTGTCCCACTCCTCAGCCCTGTCCTGCTTCCTTTACTTCCTTTAACCTGAGAGAGCATTATTACAAGAAATTACATTCGTAAGGATCTCTGTTCCAGGTTCTGCTTCTAGGGAGCCTGACCTAAAATAAGAAGGTTCTCTTTGTAGAAATATTTCACCTAAAATCCCAAAGAGAGGAAAACAAAAACAGTATTTACTTTCTCTTGGAAAAATCTGAATTGAAACTGAACCCAAATTCAAGCAAGCTTTTCTAGAATTAGTTAAGATTTTATAAGAACTACAGAGTAAAGAGGTATGTGTTAATGATGACACCACTAAGATCCAGACTGTAGGAAAATACAGGACAAATGATGATTTCATCAATAAAAAAATGAAAATGAAATAAAAAAAGAAATTTAGGAAATATGGCAACCAATCAAAATGCGTGGGTCTTATTTGGATCTTGATTCAAACAAACTGTTAAAAAAAACTATGACACAATTGGATATTTGAACACAGATTAGACATAAAATGATATTAAGGAATTGTGAATTATTAGATGTGACAACAGTATTGTGGTTATATGCTAAAAAGAAGAGAACCCTTATCTTGTAGATATGTAATTTAAAATATTTATGCCTAATGTGATATTATGTCTATAATTAGCTTCAAATATTATCTTTAAGGTTGGGAAGCAGGTATGATAAAGATGAAATAAGATTGGCCATGAGTTGTTAACTGTGGAATCTGGGTGAATACTAGTCCATGGGTTTGCATTATACTATTCGATTTTTCCATATGTTCGAAATTTTTCATTAAAGTTAAGATAAAGTTAACATAAACTATAAAGAGTGTGTTTCTTAAAAACAAAAAAGGAACAGAACAGAAAGTTATTAAGAAGAATTAGAAAAAGGCCACTGTGCTTGACTCATTTCCTGTTCCCCACAAACGTTCTGGTGCAGAGAAAAAGGTGAGCACTGATAACAAGGACCACGGTTTGGCATTGGGGTGGGCGGGACAGATGCTCTCTTTGTTTAATATTACGACATCTTGCTCATCATACATTTTCTTGGAATAACTTTGTTTTTTGAAATGTTGCATTAAAATGCTACCTTTCTTGACTACTGAGGAATTTTGCATCCCTTTAAATTCTGTGCCCGCGTCCTGGTAGGGGGAGGTGGGGAGAATCGTGGGATCCCAGAACAGGGAGAGACAAGTCTCCACAGAAGTGAGAATGGCCGACAGTTCCCTGAGACGGTACCTTTATTCTTGGGCAGGCAGAGGAAGTCCCAAGAATACACAAAGACAGGAGAGTGGAAGGGCCGGCCAGGCTGGGGACATTAAGAGACTCCGGGGCTGGCCCGAAAGCGCCGCCTGACTCGGAGCTGCAGGAGGGGGCGTGGGACGGGGGCGGAGCCGCTGGCGACGACAACAGCCCCACGTGACCTGCCAAGTGAGTCTGGTCTCGCTCTGGCGTCAGAGCCGCCGTCGCTCGCTCCCTTCTCGGCAGCTGTACCTGCTCCAGGTGGCCCTGAGGACGTGCGGGCAGGGGCGGCCCCGAAAGTAGGAAGCGGAGAGGAAGGAGGTGAGGGACCTGGAGGGGATCCATGGGGTTGGTGTTGGGGAGCGGCCCCGGCCTGAGGATGACCCACCCCCGGGGAGCCGCGCGGCGACGCAGCCGGTCCAGCGTGAAGCAGACCCCGGGCCCCACCGCCTTCCGTGAGCCGAGAGGTGCCCGGCCCCGCGGGGGCCGGCGGTCCTGAGGCTACGACCCTTTGGAAACACCTGCCTCCGCCACCTGCGCAAGCTTTTCTGACACCCCTGCCCCGCCCTTCTTGGTGCAGAAAATGGTGGTCAGCTTGGAGGGCGGGGCGGCTGAGGCGGGGGCGGGGGCGGCGAGGAGGGCCCGGGCCCGGGACGGGGAAGGGGCTGGGTGACAGCTTGTCATCGCTAGCGTTCCGCTGCAGCAGCCCCCACTCCCCGCCCCCTGCCCTTCTGCAGGTCTGCGGGACTAAGTGTCCGGTGGTGCACCTCGCGTCAAGAATCGGGAGGAGGAGGAGATCGCAAGGATAGGCCCAGGTCGGTGCGAGGAACGGTGGTGGGGCGGAGGTCGGAACGCGAGGAAAGCCCAGTCTGAGACCCCAATCCTTGCCTTCACCCTCTCCCCGCTCCAACTTAACGCAACCCTCCCCTTCCCACACCCCATCCTCGTCCTCCATTTTGCTGCCTGCGGAAGCCTGGAGATGGATCTACAGGGAAAATGGTGGGCTTTGCCTGAGGGAGGGGCTTGGATTGGGGGCACCCCACAAGGTACACGGGGCTTCTCAGGTGGAAAAATGAAATGTCGAAGAGTATAAAGTCAAGTCCAGGGCTCTGAATTTTGGAAGGTGCCTAGTAGGGCCTCCGTCCTCATCAGTCCACCAAGAAGTCAGCCCATTTTCTCTCTCTTGTCTCCTAGGAGTAATGGAGTCTAAAGAGAAACTAGCGGCAAACAATCTCGACGGGAAAAATCCCCAACAAGAAAACGAAGGAGGGGAGCAGGTCCCCAAGCAGAATGAAGAAGAATCCCGCCATTCGGGAGCGGGTGAAGGGCAGAAGCCTGGAGGAAATATCAGACGGGGGCGAGTTAGGCGACTTGTCCCTAATTTTCGATGGGCCATACCTAATAGGCATAGTGAGCACAATGAAGCGAGAGATGATGTAGAAAGGTTTGTAGGGCAGATGATGGAAATCAAGAGAAAAACTAGGGAACAGCAGATAAGGCACTATATGCGCTTCCAAACTCCTGAACCTGACAACCATTATGACTTTTGCCTCATACCTTGAATCCTAAAGTTTTTCCTGAGGTTAAAAATGTGAACACTGCTTTACAAGCTTGTATTTTTGTGATTTACTTTTTCTGTAAGCCTTTTAGTGTTTCCCCTTACCAGTTTCTAATGGAAATTAGAATTCTAATTGAATATTGTTTTGTCTCAGCCTAAAAGTTACTGTTAGCATGGCAGCTTCACTCATATTAGGAAAAATATTCTCTTCATAATATGAAATGCATAAAGCAGTTCAAAAAGCAGTCTGTATTCCATCATCTTCCTATTTGATGCCAGTTGCTATTTTTTGTAAATATTATTTTTCCTCTGCTTGGACTCAAAATCTCACTTGTCTTGAGAATATTTTCTTGTCCCTGACCAAGAAAGAATGATCATACCCATAATTCAATGTCTGAATTTTAAGAATGTATGTTCTAGTGTTTTTCAGAGTGAGTCTACCATCTGTATAAAAACGCCTTGGGGGCAGGGGTTATTTGAGAATGTGGGACCTATTGTCTAAACTCAGAGTGGGGCTCCGGAATCTCCATTTTTAACAAACTCTCTAAGTAATTCTGATGTGTACCAAAATCAGTGCCGTTGATGTGTGTGTATGTACCTATATACATATGTGTGTGTGTATAATGTGTCATAAGCATAAAAAATAAAGAAACAATATCAAGATGAATCTTTACCTGACTTTGGCGGGCAAGTAATTAAAAAAGAAAAGTATGAGACCGTACAATAGACTGATGATTATGGGAGTGGTAGGGACAGTAGCAAACTGGAGAGTATTCATTGTGCAGAACAAAGCATGCCTAAAGATCACATTTAGTCTGAGGAATTCACAATTCATCACCTCTGTCAGTAGTTTCACATCCAGGATCTCATTTTATCCTTAATACAACCTATAAAGTCTGTATTGTTATACCACTTTTACAGATGAGGGCACTGGGGCTTAGAGATGTTAAGCACCCAGGGCTAATCCCTGCTGTATATCTTGCAGTAGGAGAATCCAGCCTGGGCCATTTTCTATTGGATTTTATCATCTGGAGATGCAGAATATTTGACTTTTGTAACTTGATGACAAGCTGAGGAAGGTAAAAGAGACTCAGCAAGAATGTGGCTGTTTTTCAATACATTGTTTTTCTATATCTCAAATACAGACACTTTAATTTTTAGAATATTGAGGGATTAAAAAAATAAGATCCTCCAGTGTTGTTCAAAGTTAGGATTGCCACTATGGCTCTTGAAATCAGTTTTGTTGCTTACAACAAGCAATTTTTAAAAGTAGAACAAAACTCATCCTGTCACCCTTGAGTAGTGTTAAGAATTGTTTTTGAGAACTTAATGTGTTCTATGTAGTAAATATTGCCACTTTTAAGATGTATTTCTCACTAGATCACAGTGAGAAAAAAAAAGAAAATTACTTATTTGGTGCAAACTTGGTTTCAAAAGTGAGGAATTGTTAGGAAACCAATTTTCCTAAGGTCACACAGCCAATTAGTGAAAGAGCTGTGACCACAGCCATGGCCTCAATTCTCACTTCAGGGTGCTTGTCTTCTCACCACATTGCCTCCACAAAGAATTATTTGGAAATTTTTACAATATGTACTGATAGCCAGTGAGTGTAAATAGAAAACATACAACTTATGCAAAAATCACTTTATTTGAAGTTTACGCTATTTAGTCATCAGAATTCCTGCATATTCAACTGAGAACCACATTTAAGGGAAAATCTGTGCCTTAGATAATTTTGGAGCTGGAGTTATCTTTCACCTGTCTATAGGAAGAGGATGATATAGAGTCTGATCTGAAAATGCACAGTGGTGAAATCAGGCACTTCATAAAGATTAGCTGACTTAGTGGAGTCCATGAATGAGCTTTCAGTTCCTCTGAAAATCAGTACAGTGCCTGCTAGCAACTACCAATTGCGGATTTCCCAAAGTAGTCTCAATCTCCCTCCTCCAGCCAAATAAGCTAGAGGTAGGGGTGTGAGATCAGAACATGATTAGTTGAAAGAAAGCTGAAACCTCATCACTGGGGTTTTTGGGGGAGGATGAGGAACAAGGACAGACTTTCTGGAAGAAGTAAGTGTCTATGCTTGGTTCAGAATATGGGTTTTTGAAGTACCAAAATGACCCCTGTCTCTTTGGTGTTTCTGGGAGAGTGGGATGATAAGGACAGAATTTTCCGGAAGTGATAAAAGTCAGGGAATGGGATCACAATGTAGCTAAATGAGAGCTCCTACCCTGGGAATTTCTGTGATAGTAGGGGATGAGTACAGAACTTTAGAAGACATAAATTCAGTGACCAGAACATGATCAGAACATGATTGTTTGAAGAACTGAAGAAAACTCCCTTACCTCTGTGTTGCCACAAGGGTGAAGGAGTAAAGAGAGAACTTTCTAAGAATAGATGGGGCTGGATCAGAAGGTGATTGAAGAAGAGCAGAGCTATCACAGTGAACACGTCCATTAATATACATCCTATGGGAGGGTCAACTTTCCTTGATTTTGGTGGGCAATACATTTTGTCTTTTTAAGGTGATGACAGAGAGATGTCAGTGAATGTTTCTAAGGAGACTACCAAGAAAATGAATCTTTTATAAAAATCAACAAAGGAAATAAACCAAGAGTGAAGAAAAAAAGGCTACCACATTCATCCCTATCAGTGGTTTATACATTCATGTTTGTAAAATTTTAGTTTCTTGAGGAAAAATTGTATGTTTTATGGATTTTGGAGCAAAGCTTGGGATGAATGTCTGGCAATTAATGCCTGTCAAATCTTCCAGAACTTAAGAGGAGAAAGACTGACAAGACCTCTGAGGAGAGTCAGCCTAATCTTACACAGCAGCATATGCTGCTGTCTTCATATCACAGAAATTGGAGCGATCACTGAGGAAGTCTTTAAAAAAGCCAGTGTCATGGATTGGATATTTGTGTTCCTCCTAAAATTAAAATGTTGAAAACCGAATTCCCAAGGTGATCGTATTAGAAAGCAGAGCTTTTGGGGGGTGATTAGGTCATTAGGGCAGAGTCCTAATGAATAGGATCAGTGCGCTTATAAAAGAGATCCCGGAGAACGCCTTCACCTTTTCTATGAACCAGGAAGCAGGCCTTCATCAGACACGGAATCTACCAACACCCAATCTTGAACTTCACAGCTTTCAGAATTGTGAGAAATAAATTTCTGTTGTTATAAGCCACTCAGTTTATGATATTTTGTTATAGTAGCCCAAACGAGCCAGGACAGACCGCAAGAAAAAAAAAGTGAACTTACAATGAAAAAAGTAAAAACAAATAAACAATTCAAATGTAACGAGAATAAAATACCAGGACAGGGGATAAGATGGTCAATTAGATGCAGTCAGAAGGAACATTTCCCATGGAATGACAGAGCATCAGGAAGACTGGCGCACTCCTAGCAGATCTTCAGAAGGGAAGGCATTGAGAGCAGACAGAGGAGAGACACAGATGCTGCCCAGCGCAGGTACACCAGGACTCATTCCTGACTACTACTGGAGAAGCGGGGAGATGAACAGGAAAAGAGCAACCAACTCTGCCCACAGGCCTTTGGAATCCTGGCAGGAGAAGAACCTTGACCACCATGGACACTTGAATTGGCCGGGAGAACTGTTCAGGGAAGTGGTAGGGGTGGAACTCCAACTGTAGTGAAGGTCAGAGGGTTTGGTTCAGGAGCATCTGTAGTGGAGCATGGTCAGTGTTGCCCGTCCCACTAGGCTTGACTCACTCCTATAGGAGACTTTAGCCATAGGGGAACTGTAGGACCTGAATTCTGCGGGGCATTTTCCCAGGAGACAGAACCGGTCTGACCTGAGCACTTCTCAGTCTGATGGCCTCTGGCGCGGCCCCAGCATAGCGGTGCCTGCTTACAGTACAGCCCTATGTATCTCCTAGGGAGATGCAAAAATAGCTCGGGAGCTGGCGATCTCACCCAACCAGCGGAATGCCCAGTAGAGCAGCCCCAGCTCACAAGCACTAGGCCGCCTATACTCTCCCTCAACTGTAGCCTCACCAGGTCGCTTTTCCCACATACAGTCGCCATGGCCACCCCCAACAACACTTTGCCAGTGCATATGCGCTGGCAGGCTGACCTTGCCTTCCCTCCCCCACCAGCGCGGGTGTTTCTGTGCACCAGGCCAGATCATTTTTGCCGACGTGAGTGCGCCCCGCCCCCTCCTCCAACCACCATTGTTGTTGGAGAGTTATCAGGCAGAGAGACCACCAGCCCGGCCCCGACCAATGACCCACCCCTGTGCGTGGAAACGGCCTCTAGGTGCGAAACTAAGCACAGAAAAAAGTGGACCCGCCCCTGCTCTAAGAGGCCACTGCTGCTAGTGGGACCGTTCACAAAGGGTGCAAACACCACCACCAGTGTGAACACGCACACAGTCGCCAGCTGGACCTTGTCCCCGCCCCGCCCCGCCCCCACAGCCGTGCTGTCAATGCTAGCCGCTGCTGCGAAGGCCCGCACAGAGGCCAGCAACCCAGCACCCGTTAGTACCCTGTCGCAGCAGGTGAATGTGCACCCCACCATGCTGCAGCTGCAGATGCTACTACCACATACGAAAGAGGATAGATCCCACTGCCACCACCCTAGGAAGTGCTTTGGCTGGCACCACCCATTGGAGTGTGATAACCAGCTGTCCGGGAACACTTCAGCCCTTCTAGCATAGCAGGTTCCTAACCTCAAAGAGCCAGAGAACAAAGTGGGAGCTGATGCCATTCTCCCAAAGTTACAGCACATAGTTCAGGAGTCCTGAGCCGAACCTTGCCCCCTAAAATCTTCCAGAAATGAAATCAGTCAACTGAACCCACCTTACAACACAATGAAACCTCCAAGGTCATCAAATAGGATAAAAGAAAAAAAAATCCAAAAGACAGCAACTTCAAAGACTAAAGAAAGATCAGCATCTGGTTAAGGATTCTTAACCAGAATAAGATGGCTGAAATGACAGAAATGGAATTCAGAATATGGATAGGAGCAAAGATCATTGAGATCCAGGAGAATGTTGAAACCCAATCAAAGGAAGCTATGAGTCACAATTAAAAGATACAGGAGCTGACAAACAAAACAGACAGTATAGAAAAAAATGTAACCAACCCAATAGAGCTGAAGATCACACTACAAGAATTTTATAAAGCAATTGCAAGCATTAACAGCAGAATAGACCAAGCTGAGGAAAGAATCTCAGAGCTTGATGACTGAGTTTCTGAAATAAGACAATCACATCAGAATAAAGGAAAACGAATGAAAAGGAGTGAACGAAAATTTCCATGAGATATGGGATTATATAAAGAAACTGAATCTACAACTCAGCTGACATCTTTGAAAGAGATGGGAAAAATGGAAGCAACTTGGAAAACTTATTTCAGGATGTCATCCATGAGAACTTCCCCAACCTAGCTAGAGAGGCCAACATTCAAATTCAGAAAATCCAGAGAACCTCCATAAAATACTTTACAAGAAGATCATCTCCAAAACACGCAATCAGATTCTCCAAGGTTGAAATGAAGGAAAAAATGTTAAAGGCAGCTAGAGATAAAAGACAGGTCATCTCCAGAGGGAAGCCCATCAGACTAACAGCAGACCTTTCAGCTGAAACCCTACAAGTCAGAAGACTGGGGGCTTATATTCAACATTCTTAAGGAAAAGAAATTCTGGCCGGGAACACTCACTCATGCCTGTAATCCCAGTGCTTTGGGAAGCCGAGGTGGGTGGATCATGAAGTCAGGAGTTTAAGACCAGCCTGGGCAACATGGTGAAACATCGCTTCTACTAAAAATACAAATATTAACCAGGTGTTGTGCTGGGCACCTGTAATCCCAGCTACTCAGGAGGCTAAGGCAGGAGAATCAATTGGACCTGGGAGGTGGAGCCTGGACAACAAGAGCAAGACTCTGTCTCAAAAAAAAAAAAAAAATTCCAATGAAGAATTTCATATCTGGCCAAATTAAGCTTCATAAGTGATGAAGAAATAAGATATTTTTTAGACAAGCAAATTCTGAGGGAATTTGTTACCACCAGACCTGCCTTACAAGAGCTCCTGAAATAAACACCAAATATGGAAAGAAAAAACCATTATCAGCCACTACAAAAACATACAAGTACAGAGACTAATGACACTATAAAGCTACCACACAAACAAGTCTGCATAATAATCAGCTACCATCATGATGACAGGATAAAATCCACACATATTAATAGTAACCTTAAATGTAAACAGGCTAAATGCTCCAATCAAAAGACACACAGTGGCAAGCTGGCTAAAGAACCAAGACCCAAATGTATGCTGTCTTCAAGAGGCCCAGGCAAGACACCCATAGGCTCAAAATAATTTTTTTGTATTTTTAGTAGAGCCTGGATTTCACCACGTTGGCCAGACAGGTCACAAACTCCTGACCTCAGATGATCTGCCTTCCTTGGCTTCCCAAAGTGCTGATGTTACAGGCATGAGCCACACAGCCCCAGCCCCAACTAATTTTTGAACTTTTACCAAGACGAGGTCTCACTATGTTGCCCAGGTTGGTCTCAAATTCCTGGGATCAAGCAGTCCTCCCACCTTAGCCTTCCAAATTGTTGAGATTACAAGCATGAGTCACCATGCCCAGCAACCATATTTCTTTTACTGAAAAACACAATAACAGGAATGTTGTCACAGCACTCAAGTGCAAAGGCAAGATCCCTTGTAGTGCTGTAGGGCCCCACAGGGTCATGGGGTGTCCCTTAAGTTGTGCTGAGGTGCAGGATCTGAGAAGTAAAGAGACAGGATACTGAAGAACTGGTGAAGAGCAGCTGAACTCGGCTGGCCATGAAACCTATGAGCCCAGATCAGCGAGAGCCCCAAATGCCCAGAAGCATCTGTATTTATTAGGTACAAGCAGGGGGCAGGGTCGTGAGTGAGGTCATCATATATAGGCTTAGTAATAGGGCATACATAATCACAAGCAAGGGGGCCACCCCATTATGTCACCTGGGCAGAAAGGTGGGCCATGCACAGTAGGGGGCTGTACTGTGCACAGTAGAGGGTTGTGTACAGAAAAGGGGTCCACCCCCATTAGGTCACCGAGGCAAGAAGGTGGGCTGTGTGCAACAGGTGTTCACTTCTTATATGGGGGTGGAGACTTCAAAGGATTTCTAATAGAAGGATACTGTAAGCCAATGCAGTGGGAGCTGACAGACTTGTGCTCTTCTCTTAAGATATTTATGGGAGGATGATTAGAGCAAGCACAGAAGCAAGAAAAGACTGACGGGGTGTACAGCCACCATGACAGATCACAACAGAAGGATTGTTCTCCCTTGGTTATTTCCAGGATCTCAGGCCTGAGGCCTACTTTCCACAGGAACTGGATGCAAGGTACTACAACTGCTTTATCAGGAGGAGAAGTTCTTGCTTCAAGCCTGCCATACAGCGTATGCCCTTTCAGGCAGGGACGCCACTGCCTGGGTCTTTGGTTCTTGTCCTGGTCTGGCTGTTTTCCCATGTACTGCTTCTGTTCTGTGACTCCTCTAGGCATTCCACCTACTACAAACTAGTATATGGTTATATAGAAGGATTCTATAAATCAGCACTAAATGTGTCAATACAGCTCTGACTACAATACCTATATGATTATACAGAAAGATTATATAGAACTAAGTATGTTAGATGTAAGTATTAAGTGTGATTATATAAGCTAGATATATGTAAGCAGTAAGTTATACTTCAGGCACTAATTCTATAAACTAATATATGATTATATATAAAGGATTATATAAAGGAAATAGCTGAGTAATAACACTATAAGATATTCTTCAGGCACTAATTGTGCCTGGGGTCTGGACAGTTCTCCTTCCTCGGTGCCCATGGAGGGGTGTTACCCATATCCCTAGTATCTTTGTGAACCAAAAGAAGTTGAACAGTCTGTGAGTCTTTCACATAAGATGTCATCTCTCTTATTGTCATTTTTGGAAGTCTCCTACACTATTCACAATTAGTCAAGTATAGCTTCATGTGAATGACGACCTATTCAGATCCTTTACCATAAGAAGATCTAAGAAGGATGGCAGGGTCCAGAAACTGCATTTGGAAGGCAGCAGGACATGATCACACATTTCTAAGAATGCCCCTTCCCATTTGGAAAACAACGTAAAATGTAAGTGGCCCCTGACCATTAAGCTAAACATTTCCAAGTGAATGGCAGGGTCTAGTACAGGATGAGTCAGTAGAACCAACCTCTGCAGAAAGGTCAGAAAAGCAGAACTGCTGGGAATGTGTCCCTAAAGCACTTCACACCTGCTAGCATGGCTATTATCAAAACAAAGAAAGAAACAATAATTGGTGTTGATGAGGTTGTGGAGAAATTGAAACCCTCATACACTGCTAGCAGTTGCTGTGGAAACAGTTTGGTAGTACTTCCAAAAGTTATACACAGAACTATCATGTGATCCAGCATTTCTACTCATATATACTCAAGAGAATTGAAAATATATGTCCAGACAAAACTTGTACATGAATGGCCATAACATTATTCACAGTAACCCGAAAAATGCCAACAATGAAAACGTCGATCAGTACATAAGCCAGTAAACAAAATGTGGGGTATCCATGAATCTTCATCTTCAACATTTTCTAGTCCCTTATTAAAAAGCAGTTCTGTTTTTCTGACCTTTCTGCAGAAGTTGGTTCTACTGACTGATCCTGTACTAGACCCTGCCATTCACTTGGAAATGTTTAGTAAGGGGCCACTTACATTTTACATTATTTTCCAAATGAGAAAATAAAGAATCCAAGAATTTTTAGCAATAAAAACAAATGGAGCACTGATATATGCTGTAATTTAAATGAACTTCGAAAATATTATGTTAAGTGAGAGAAACCAGACATAAAATGTCACAAGTTGTATGATTCTCTGAGGAATCTTCAAAAAGTTCATGAAAAATGCATATTATGAAAAAGCTATGCATATATTTAAAAACTTTGTGCACCAAAATAAACTCATACTAAGTTGTTATTAGGTGTCTGAACGAGATGTGGTTTGAAGCACTAAAGATAAGAAATCAGTTTGAAAAGAGCCCCTATCAGAGCAACATGAATTCTGCTAAAACTGAAGCAAGAAAAAACATCAAATTTATGGTGAAGCTTGGGGGAAAGAATGCTGAAATCATTGATCCTTTACAAAAAGTTTAGGGGGACAATGCCTGAAAGAAGTCAGCAGTTCACAAATGGATAATTCATTTTAAGAAGGGACTAGGAAATGTTGAAGTTGAAGCCTGCAGTGGCAGACCACTCACTTCACACCTTCACATAAATTTCTGAGGAAAAAGTTAACTTTGTCCATGCCCTGATTGAAGAGAACTGACAATTAACAGCAGAAGCAATAGTTAACATCACAGATGTCTCAACTGGTTCTGACTGAAAAATTAAAGTTGAACAAACATTCCACTCAATGGATGCCAAAATTGTTGCACCTGGATCAGCTACAGACAAAAGCAGAGTCTTCTTTTTCTCCCTCTCCCCCTCCCTCCCTCCCCCCTCTTTCTTTCTTTCTTTCTTTCTTTCTTTCTTTCTTTCTTTCTTTTTTTCTTTTTCTTTCTTTCAAGACAGGGCACCACTCTGTCACCCTAGAGTGCAGTGGTGCAGTCATGGCTCACTGCAGGCTTGACCTTCTAGGCCCAAGCAATCCTCCCACCTCAGCCTCTGGAGTAGGTTGGACCACAGGCATGAGCCATACCCAGCTAACTTTTTCTTTTTCTTTTTTCTTCCTTATTTATTTATTTATTTATTTATTTTTGTAGAGTCTCTCCAATTTGCCTAGGCTGGTCTCAAACTCCTGGGCTCAAGCAATCCTCCCTTCTCAGCCTCCCAAAGTGTTGGAATTCCAGGTGTGAGCCACAGTGTCAGGCCAAGAGCAGAGTTTTCAATGGAAATTTTAAACAAGCATGACCAAGATCCTGAAGCACTTCTTCAAAGAATTGTAACAGGAGATGAAACATCACTTTACCAGTATGGTCCTAAAGACAAAACACAAATAAATGTCTACCAAGAGGTGAGAGTGGCCCAGTCAAAGAAAAAGGAGCAAAAGTCATAGCAAAAGATTATTGAGATGCTCAATGCATTTTGCCTGTTAACTTTCTGGAGGGTCAAAGAATGATAACTTTTATTATTATGAGAGTGTTAGAGAAACGCAGCCAAAGCTTCAGCAGAAAAATGCCTAGGAAATCTTCACCAGAGTCCTTCTCCACCACAACAATGCTCCTGCTCATTTCTCTCATCAAAAAGGAGCAATTTTTGGAGAATTTTAATGGACAATCAGTCTTTAGGCATCCACCTTACAGTCCTGATTTAGCTCTCTTCAACCTCTTCTTGTTTCTTAATCTTAAAAAATCTTTAAAGGGTCAGTTAATAATGTAAAAGAGACTGCATTGACATAGTTAAATTCCAGGGACTCTCAGTTCTTTAGGGATAGACTAAATGACTGGTATCATTGTTTACAAAAGTGTCTTGTACTCAATGGAGTTTATGTTGAGAAAGACATCTTGTGTTTTTTATTTTCAACTTTTAAGTCAGTTTTGCCATGAACATTTTGAAGTTGTATGTGGAATGTATGTTTGTGTATGGAATGTCTAGTATAGACAAATCTGTTGAGACAGAAGGTAGATTAGTGGTAGTTAGTTGCTGAAGGGAACAGGAATGAAGAGTGTCTACTAAGGCGTATGGAGTTTCTTTCTGGGGTAATGAAAATGTTCTGGAATTAGATAGTGGTGATGATTGTACAGCCTTATGAATATACTAAAAACTACTGAATTATATACTTTCAAAGATATTTATTGCATATGAGTTATACCTTCTAAAAACTGTTATTAAAAACAACATATGGCCAGGCACAGTGGCTCACATCTGTAATCTCAGCACTTTGGGAGGTCAAGAGAAGAGAATTACTTGAGCCGACAAGTTTGACATCAGCCTAGGCAACAGAGCAAGACGCCACCTCTATTTAAAAAAACAAAACGGGGGATGGGAGTGGTGGCTCAAGCCTGTAATCCCAGCACTTTGGGAGGCCGAGGCAGACGGATGCCCGAGGTCAGGAGTTTGAGACCAGCCTGGCCAACATGGCGAAACCCCATCTCTACTAAAAATGCAAAAATTAGCTGGTCATGGTGGCACGCACCTGTAATCCCAGCTACTCGGGAGGCTGAGGCAGGAGAATCGCTTGAACCTGGAAGATGGAGGTTGCAGTGAGCAGAGATTGCACCATTGCACTCCAGCCTGAGCAACAAGAGCAAAACTATCTCAAAAATAAATAAATAAATAATAATAAAATAAAAAACCAAAACAACAACAACAACAACAAAAAAAAACCATGCTATTACAAAGAAGAACAGCAATAGCCAGACAGGACTATTTACTATAAATAAAACAGTTTGGTTGTCTCCCAATAATACAAAAATATGTAAACAGTAGCATGAAAAGTATAGACATATTTAAGTATAAGAAGCATTTTACTATATGATAACGTTTGTATGTCAAACTAAAAAGAAAATATGTGTCATTCCTTAAATTTTCTTTTTCTTCTACGTTATGCTGACTTGGGAACCATGTAATTAATGTGGTTCACGGAACTAAGCTTCTTAGCCCAAAAAGAAAGCATTTCCTCTCCAGCCTGCTTTCTTATTAAAAGGTGTTGCTGAATAAATCCCCACCTATATATGACAGGGTATGGATACCACATAATAAAAATCTATAATAAATAATCTCATGATCTAAGAATTATGAATATAAGTTATAATCCCAGCTCTACCATTTATTAAGTGTATGATCTTGAAATATTTTTCTGAGTCTCAGTTTTCTCATCTAACAGTTGGGATCAATGACATTTAGCTGTGGCTGCAGGTTCTTTGGAGAAGACTATTCCCAGTACATACTTATGGTGTTATAGTAAGGTCCTTCCATAAGGGGCCTTGGGTATGATAGCTGAACTGACTTGGGTCTTGTAATTAAGAGAGAACCTCATCTGTTTAGTAGCTTGTATCAGCCCTCTGTTTGCCATGATTAGGAGTTTTTGATCACTCAATCAAGTAAAAAATTAGTGGGCCACCTGTATTAGTCAGAGTTCTCTAAAGAAACAGAACAAATGTGATAGATGTATATACAAAGGGGAATTCATTAAGGAGTTTTGACTCACATGATCACAAGGTGAGGTCCCACAATAGGCCATCTGTAAGCTGAGGAGCAAGGAAGCTAGTCTGAACCACGAAACCTCAAAAGTAGGGAGGCCGACAGTGCAGCCTTCAGTCTGTGGTCAAAGGCCCAAGAGTCCCAAAGCTGAAGAACTTGGAGTCTGATGTTTGAGGGCAGGAAGCATCCAGCACAGAAGAAAGATGTGGGCTGGGAGGCCACACCAGTCTAGACTTTTCACATTCTTCTGCCTGCTTTTATTCTGGCCATGCTGGCAGCTGATTAGATGGTGCCCACCCAGATTGAGGGTGGGTCTGCCTTTCCCAGACCACTGACTCAAATGTTAATTTCCTTTGGCAACACCCTCACAGACACACCCAGGAACAGTACTTTGCATCCTTCAATCCAATCAAGTTGACACTCAACAATATTAACCATCACACCACCTATTCATTTCTCTCCTGGTAATACATAGATGACAAGGTAGGCTAACTTCTATACAATCATTTCCAAAATCTCAGAGGCTTAGCAAACTTAAAATTTAATTCTCATTCAGATGGTAGTTCAATGCAGGTAGGATGGGATGGGATCTGCTCCATGCAGTCTTTTAGGGACCATGATGGCAGGAAGCTTCACAATCTGTAAATGTGATTTCCAAGGTTGTCTCTGGTGTTTACATTCATCAGGAAAATGAAGGGAGAAGACTCATGGAAGGTTATGCTGGAGTCTTCATATGGAAGAGACATGAAATTGGTAAATATAACGTCTGCTCACATTCTAACGGCCAGAAATCAGTCACCTAACTGCAACACAGTCTGGGAAAAGCAGTATATGAGTATGAACCTCAGAGAAAAATGGAACACAATTTAGTTAATGAACATACTGTCACTACCATAGTATCACGGGATCAGTTA
Source organism: Aotus nancymaae (assembly GCF_030222135.1). NCBI lineage: Eukaryota > Metazoa > Chordata > Mammalia > Primates > Aotidae > Aotus > Aotus nancymaae. Next base: position 44,129,874 of record NW_026988415.1, on the reverse strand, counting down.
GCAGCGGATAAAAATTCCTCCAACTCAGATTATTCTGTCTATCATGACATTCCTAGTGCATATTAAGATAACCAGGCCTTCCTTGGTTAATCACTCAAGTGATTAAATTCAGCTTCTTAATTTATTTTACCTGAGATCCTGGTATCACTATTGAAATCAAAATGACATATCAAGCTTTAGAGTCACTCTCAGTATCCTCTGCCTAAGGAGAATAGCCATTTTAAAACTTTAAAAATGGCCAGGCACGGTGGCTCACACCTATAATCCCAGCACTTTGGGAGGCTGAGGCGGGTGGATCATGAGGTCAAGAGATCGAGACCATCCTGGTCAACATGGTGAAACCCCGTCTCTACTAAAAATACAAAAATTAGCTGGGCATGGTGGCGCATGCCTGTAGTCCCAGCTACTCAGGAGGCTGAGGCAGGAGAATTGCCTGAACCCAGGAGGCGGAGGTTGCGGTGAGCCGAGATGGCGCCATTGCACTCCAGCCTGGGTAACAAGAGTGAAACTCTGTCTCAAAAAAAAAAAAAAAAAAAAACTTTAAAAATATACTTGCCTGTTCATTACTCAATTTCTTGTTAGCAGTAACATCTTCTGGCCCTCTCTCTGGACATAGTTAAGAAGTAGATGTACTCATAACACGTGATAAATATGAAACAATATTCCCTTTTCCATGATTCTTTAGATTCTTGCCTCTACAGCCATCTCTTTTTTTTTTTTTTTTTTTTTTTTTTTTTAAGAGAAAGAGAGAGAATAGGAAGGAGGAAAGAGGAAGAGAAAGAGAGAGAGAGAATGGGGAGGAGGGAGAAGGAAAAGAAAGAGGGAGAGAGAATGGAAGTATTGCTTTCTTGCCCAGGCTAGAATGCAATTTAGTAATGGGTATTGAAAACCTCTTTTATACTGATAATTATACTTAATGATGTAGTCAGGAAGGAATAAGGGAAGAAGATAACAAACAAACAGTCAACCAATATTTAATTTAAACCTATGAAATGCTATGCGATTACTGAGGAGTGATTTACTTCCAATTATATAGTCACCTTTGGAATAGGTGTGAGGTGGTAATGTATGTTTTGTGTATTTGAAGTGGAGAGTTCTATAAATGTTTATTAAGTTTACTTGTTCCGGGTCCGAGTTCAAGTTCTGAATATCCTTGTTAATTTTCTATGTCGTTGATCTATAGAATCGTTAGCTCTTCTTGTTGCATTGATCCTTTTGCCATTATGTAATGTCATTCCTCACCTCTTTTGATCTTTGTTGCTTTAAAGTCTACTTTATCAGAGGTGAGAATTGCATCTCCTGCTTTTTGTTTATTAGTTTATTTTTACTCTCTGTTTGATTGGTAAATCTTCCTCCTTCTCTCTGAGTCTTTGTGTATTGTTGCATGTAAGATGGGCCCGGATGCAGCATACCGATGGGTTTTGGCTTTTTATCCAATTAAAATATATATAAGTTTAATACCGGTGTTTGATGCTAGCTGGCTGTTTTGCGCATTAGTTGATGTAAATTTTTTATTGTGTTAAAGTTCTTTGCTTTTTGATATATTTTTGGAAAGGCTGATATTGGTTGTTCCTTTATATGTATAGTGCTTCTTTCAGAAGCTCTTGTAAAGCAGGCCTGGTGGTGGTGAACTCTCTAAGTACTTGTTTGTTCGCAAAAGATTTAATTTTTCCTTCACTCATAAAGCTTAGTTTGGCTGGATAGGAAATTCTGGGTTGAAAGTTCTTTTCTTTAAGGATGTTAAATATTGGTCCCCACTCTTTTCTGGCTTGTAGGGTTTCTGCTGAGAGATCTGCTGTAAGTCTGATAGGTTTCCCTTTATGGGTAACCTGACCTTTCTCTCTGGCTGCCCTTAGTATTTTCTCCTTCATTTCAACCCTAATAAATCTGGCGATTATGTGCCTTGGGGTTGGTCTTCTTGAAGAATATCTTTGTGGTGTTCTCTGTATTACCTGGAGTTGAATATTACCCTGCCTTGCCAGGTTGGGAAAATTTTCCTGAATGATATCCTGAAGAGTATTTTCCAACTTGGATTCATTCTCTTCATCACATTCAGGTACACCTATCAAACGTAAATTAGGTCTTTTCACATAGTCCCATATTTCCTGGAGACTTTGCTCATTCCTTTTCATCCTTTTTTCTGCATTCTTGTCTTCTCGTTTCATTTCACTGAGCTGGTCCTCGACTTCTGATAGCCTTCCTTCTGCTTGATCAATTCGACTGTTTAAACTTGTGCATGTTTCGCGAAGTTCTCGTGTTGTGTTTTTCAGCTCCATCAATTCACTTATATTCTTCTCTAAATTGTCCATTCTCATTAACATTTCGTCAAACCTTTTTTCAAGGTTCTTAGTTTCTTTGCATTGGGTTAGAATAAGTTCTTTTAATTCACAGAAGTTTCTTATCACCCACGTTTGGAAACCTGCTTCTGTTATTGGAACACCCGTGTAATCTATTAAGCCTTGTTCCGTTACTGATGAGGAATTGCAATCCCCTGTAGAGGGAGAGGCATTCTGATTTTGAGTATTCTCTACCTTTTTACGCTGGTTTCTTCCCTTCATTATATATTTGTCCGTCTGTCGTCTTTATAATTACCGACTTTCTAACTGGGTCTCTGACGTCCAACTTGTTGATTCCCTGTGCCGAAATCTGAGCAATCCACTGAGCCGGCCAAAACAGCGGTGTTAAGATTGATGGTGTTTTTCTGCCCGGGAATCTCCGGACTCTGCACCAAGAACTGGCGTGCTAAGGCACCAGCAAAACCGCCACGCCGGCCACAAGAGTCGCCCTGGCGACCCGTGGTGCTCCTCCACTGGGAATCTCCTGGTCCATGAGCAACTAATATTCGTCTGAAAGTGTGGCGTCCTCTCGTTCTTTGCGCTTTCACTGGGAGGTACGTGCCCGAGCTGCTAATCATCAGCCATCTTGGATCTCTCTCAGCCATCTCTTATATACCAACATTGTTTAGTGTGATCCGTCATAGGCCCATATTTCAGTCAACCAACTGAGCAAAATATTAGAATCCAGCTGTGTAAGATAACACCTTGAATTTAGGATCTCTTTTGTGTGCACAAATGTTGATTAATTTAGCTGTGTTTATTAATTTAACAAATTATTATTAGACACTTATTATGTGCCTGGTGCTGTCCTAGGTGTTAAGGATTACAGGACTGAACAAAACAAAACAAAATATTCAGCCTTCTTGGAACTTAAATTCTTATTGGAGAAATAACAAAAGAAGGCTTGTGAGAAAACAACTGATGGAGGTGAGGGAATAATACAGGTCGATATCTCAGGGTAGATTTCTAGGCAGAAGGAATAACAAATACAATGGCTCTAAGCTGAAAGGATGCCCAACCACAGTAGCTAAAATTATGTTCCTTCTTACCTTTAGCTAATATCCTCAGAAACTATTCTCAAACATATTCTGGAGATTATTGGCAATGTGGCAAATACATTAAATAAACAGGATTTATAGGATGCAATAATATACCACCTTTTTTTTTCCTGCTGCCTATGCAAACCTGTTCTTTGGAATTCATTCTACTCTTGTCCCTTGGGTGAAATCTAGGGTATGGCCCATAACTTTTCTGCTTGCTCGTGTAAAGTAATCCTCCTGTCAGTTCCAGTCATAAGAGTTTCTATTCAACGAAGGCAGAGAGGAAGTGAAAAGAAATTAAAATCTTATATGATTGATACTGTTATAGCCAGTATCAATCCTCCTCTTGTGTGATATTTTTCAGAGTACTATAGGGAGTCTCCCTCTGTTGAGGAGCTCTCTCTTGCTGTTCTCTTGAAAAACATATTCATGGGCAGTCACTTTTGACTCCTTATTTAGCCTTTAAGCTTCCAGCAGTATATCTCCAGGTTGTTCATTCTAAGGTTTATTTTTGTTTTTGCTTCTCCAAAAGACTATCGTCTAAATCTATGACATCTCCAAGACAGTTCTGTCTTCCATATGGCCCATGTCAAGTCTGTGGAAACCACTTACACATCTGTTGCCCAAAATGACTCTCAAATTCAAAGAGTCCAGGCTCTCCCCAAACTTTCTTCACTCTAATATCAAGGTAGCTGGTCAGCTAGTCTCTTGTCTTTTGGATTTCTCAGAAATAATTTGGATGCATACTATGTTATCAAGTTCCAGAAGCTCTGAATGATCCCATTGAAGATTTTTGCCCCAGGCTTGATGTGATATGAAAAGCTCCTATGCATTCCTCATGTAGGGGCACTCATGGAATACCAACAGCTCTCGTTAGAAACTCCTTTCCAGGCCAGGCGCAGTGGCCCATGCCTGTAATCCCGGCACTTTGGGAGGTGGAAGCGGGTGGATCACTTGAGCTCACAAGTTGAAGATCAGCCTGGGCAACATGGCGAAACCCCATCTCTACCAAAAAAAAAAAAAAAAATTGGCCAGCTGTGGTGGTGCGAGCGTGTAGTCCCTGTTACTTGGGAGGCTGAGATGGGAGGATGGCTTCAGCCTGGGAGATGGTGTTTGCAGTGAGCTGAGATTGTGTCACTGCACTTCAGTCTTTCTTTTTTTTTGTCTCAAAAAGAAAAAGGCAAAAAACTGTCTTCTAATTTCCAGCAATCTTCTTGGCCTCTCAAATGTCTTTTGTAGGCTGCAAGTCAGTGGTTATCTAAGTGCAACAAAATCAGTGCTCATTCATGTCCATTGCAAACCCTGCTTTTATCACCATACTCTCCACTTGGAATTTAGCAGTAGTTCACACACAGTTCTTGGGATCCCAACCAAAAATGAGGCTGAAATAGGTAAGGTTATATTTCCCATTATAACAATGTAAATATTAAAAAGCTTGTAATTCATCTGGTGTGTGAGCTATTTGATTTTGTAATTTCAATCCTCCCACTTCCCCACACCCCAGCATACTGGGATTTGATTCTAGTTATAGATTTAGAGAAAATAAGCACATCTGTCGGGCAATGAGGAGGGAATGAGGACAACTTGTCTCCCTTACAAGGCACCTTGAGGCAGGTTGTTATGGATCGTCAAACGAAGTAGGAACAGCCTCACTCATATAGGGGAATAGGAGCTGATTTAGCTAGTAAGGAAGACCTAATAAAGGTTGAAACTAGGGGTATTCTGAAGCAGAGTTCCATTTTCCTTCTTCTCTATCTTGGCTTCCTCTTCCTCATACTACTTATTTCTTAAAGCCCAGCCCTGATCACAAAGTGTCTGAGATCATGCCAACTAGAAACGAACTCTCATTTCTGTCACTGATGTAGAGCACATGGGGTCTTGACCTCTTTTTTGGCCTTTAACAAAAGCTAGCCTGTCTCTTTCATCTTATGCACATGTGCACGTGTGTGTGTGTGTGTGTGTGTGTGTGTGTGTGTATACAGAGAGAGAGAGAGACCATCTCCTCAGAAAGTTAGGTGCCAGGGTAGTAGGCAAGTGTTCACTCTCATTCTGCTTTAGTGGCATCTATAATGTTTAATTGATGTGTCTCCAGAAATCTCAGAGGCTTGAGAGAAGCTATTTGCTGATTGGCTCACAAATATACCTTTTTTATTCCTGCACAAAGTTAAAAACAAAGATTCTATTGAGTCCTCTGCTGCTTACATGTAGTCGGAGGCAATCTTACCATCATTTTAATGGAGTTATTGACAGAGGATATCCTCAATTGGGTATGAAGATGGTGATGCATTTGTGATGAAGTGCTGTACTTGCTTTTGAATTTTAAGTTTTTCTTGTCCTCAGCCCTTCCCTTCCTCAACAATTCAATCTTAACACTGTCAGATGGGGAAAATCAAGGTAGGTGTCTTTATCAGAGAAGAGGGAGCTGTGTGTGCCTGAACAGGGTGAAGAAGGCATTTATGCTAGAAGAGCAGTTCATTACAGGGAGTCAGAGCCTAAGAATTGTGATGAGGGCTTCCCAGACAGGAGACAGCCAAGTGAGGGATATTGGAGTTCTATCTGGTTGAAGAGGATGTCCAAGTGGAGGAAGTATGTGGCAGACTGGAGCAGGGTTTCAGAGTCTGAGCAGGTTAAGAAGCATGTCCATGCTGCTAACAGTGTGAGGAACGTACTGGTACGGTGGGAGTTGAGTAGGGAGGAAGTCTCTAGCACTATGTCTCAGCCAGAGCAGGTTTACAAAGTGGGTTGTAAACCAGGGGCTGTAATTCACAGTTGGGAGGATATCGAGTGGAGCTTCCAAGAAGGGAAGGAGGAGTGCAGCAAATGGGAAATTATTTACATATAGGGGGACTGATCAAGTAAGGATAATGGGATCCAGTGTTCTCATTGTCATAGAAGAGAGTTACAAATATAGAAAAGGAAAAAACTAGAATGAACTCGGTGGTATTGTATTGGAGTTCGGTATCAGTGTGAAGTCATGGCTTCAATGAATACAGATACAGAAATATAGATATAAATGTGTGAATGTATATTTGTGTGAGTATTTGTGTGTGTCTCTCTCTGTGTATATACAAATATTGCCCAATTCTTTCCACTAAGAGCACCTGGGAGCCACAACACCCCAATAGCAGTAAGCACACCTAATTGTTCATATCTTGCTTTTGAAATGCCATTATTAAATAAAAGGGACAAGAAATCCTTGCAGAATGGTTAGATAGGACAGGAAAATAACCCAATAAATCTGGAACATCTTGCTATGCCAGAAAGCAAAGTGCTAAAGACATGATGGGGGCATACCAAAAGGACATGGAAGTAAGCCTGAAGAAGCTTCTACAAGTCAAATGGGACACTGAGCATCAAAATAAAGAAATATAGAACACAGTATAACCTGTTGAACCAAAAAAGGAAAACATGAGTGAGTATATGAAAAATACATATACAAACACACAATAAATATTTACATAATTTCAAAATGCCTCACCATAAAATGTTAATAATTACAATGGAAAAAAGAGTACCAAAATTGCCTGGAAGTCACTATCTTAAACAAATGGTCAATGAGGACACTATAAGTAATGGGACAAATCAAAATTGTGTGCCATTTGATAGAAGAGAAAGAGAATACTACAACATCAGTTCCGTAATAGTCCTGCCAAAGATGCATAACCTGAATCCATTCAAGAGGAAATATGAAGCAAATCCAAAATAAGGGACATTCTAGAAAATAACAACTATAAGGTAATGAAAGTCAATGAAAGCCTAAGGACGTACTCTATACAAAAGGATAATAAAGAGTCAGCAATTAAATGCAACAGGTGATTGTGAACTGGATCCTTTTGCTATAAAGAACATTGCTGGAATAACTGGTGAAAATTTATTGGGTTCTAAGTTTAGATAACAGTAATATATCAATGTTAATTTTTAAAATTTTGATCATTGTATTGCAGTTATATAGGAAAATGTCTGTGTTTTGGGGAAATAGGCACTAAATATATTTGGGATTATATTTAGTTTCTATTGCATGTGACATATTACAAGACACTAAGCAGCTTGAAACAACACTCATTTATCAGCTCATAGTTCTGCAAGTCAGTATTCTGGGTGTGCTTGGCTGGTTTTCTGCTTAGGGTCTCCCAACACTGAAATCAAGGTGTTGGCTGTCCTGGGCTATTATCTGGAGGGCCAGGAGAAGATCCCCTTCCAAGGACATTCAGGTTGTTCGGAGAACTCAGTTCCTTGCAGTTGTAGAACTGATGGTCCCATTTCTTTGCTGGTTTTTGACAGGCAGCTGCTCTTAGCTCCTAGAGGCTTCTTTCTGGTCCTTGTATATGGCACCCTCCAGCTTCAAGGCCAGCAATGGAGATGCATTCACCCTTATCATGATTCAAATCTCTCTGACTTCTCTTTCTGCCATCAGCCAGATAAAACTTTCTCCTGTTAACAAGCTTAGATTAGGCCTACCCAGATAATTTTCCTTTTGCTGTGTAATGTAACATAGTGTTAGGAGTAACCCTATGAGGTGAAAGTCATAGGGATTATCTTAAAATTCTGCCTCTCATAGGATAGATGGGCCATCGGGCTGGCAACTTACTTTCAAATAATTCAGGGAAAAAATTTTCTGTACCATCCCTGCAATTTTTTATAAGTTTGCTATTTTTTTCTCCAAAATAAAAAAAAAAAAGTAATATAAAAACTTATACAGAGCAATTCTGGTTCTAGGTAACATGGAATAAATGCTTTTCAACTTTCTCTAGCAGTGAACACAGCTATGAAAACCAGACAGAATGTGTGGTGTAGATATTTCAGGTATCTGAAAAGTAAATATTAACTAGAAGATGTATTGGAGAAGAACATCAGTATTTGAAGTACCACCAAACTAGTAGATTTGAACAAGACCCAGAATTTCAGAACATAATATTCAAAGTGTTCAGCACATAAACCAAAATCAATGATACAGATGTTGTAAATATCTGGCAGACTTTAAAGCAGCTACTATAAAAATGCTCAAAAGAATCATCACTCTTAAAATATAAATTATCAGCAAAGAAAAGGAAGACATAAAAAAGAACCTATGGAAATTTTAGAACTGAAAACTGCAAAAACCAAAATTTAAATCTCACTGGATGGACTCAGTGGAAGGATGGAAATGACAGAGGAGAAAGATAGTTAACTTGAAGATAGATCAATAAATACTGTCCAATTTGAACAACACCCTAGATTAAATCGATTATCTGAAAAGCCCTATTAATATTAAAGAAATTAAGCTCATTGTTAAAAAACATCCAAAAACAAAACTCTAGACCTGCATTGTCTCACTGGCAAATGCTAACTAACATTTAAAGAAAAAATAGCACCAATTGTACACACTCTCTTCCAGAAAACAAAATATGTGGTAGCAGAATAATGTTCCTTTGACTCACATCTAATTTAGAATAGATTCATATCTAATTTCTGCAAACTCTACACTACATTGAAGAAGGGATTTTGTGCTGATTTGATTAAGGGTTTGAACCTTGAGTTGAGGACATTTACCTGGATTATCCAGGTGGACCCAATCTAATTCTTAAAAGCAGAGAACATTTCCCAGATTGATCAGAGAGACAAGATGAAAGAAGGAGGAGAAAAATTCAAAATGTGATGATCTGACCAGCCATTGCTGGCTTTGAAGATGGAGAAAGAGGGTCATAAGCCAAGAAATGTGGGTTGGTCTCTGGAAACTGGGAATGGGTCTTAGTTTAAAGTCTGTCAGATATTTACAACATCCATGTTGTTGATTTGCCCAAGAAAACAGAGATCTCAGTTCTACAAACCCAAGGATCTGAATTTTGCCAACAATTTCAATAAGGAAGGAATAGATATTTCCCTAGAGCTTCCAGAAAGAAAGGAGACTCTTGGTCTCTTCCTGGCAAGAGCTATGTTGGACTTCTGACCTAAATTGTAAGATAATATATTTGTATTGTTCAAGATGTTAAGCTTGTAGTAATTTCTTATGACAGTAATACAAAACTAATACAGAAGAAGAAGAAATACGTCCCAACTGATTTTACAGCCCTAACATTACCCTGACATTACCCAGTCAAGACAAATATAGTGCAAATAAAGAAAATTAAGATAAATATCCTTTGTATTAGTCAGGGTTCTCTAGAGAGACAGGACTAACAGGCTATATGTATATATCAAAGGGAGTTTATTAAGGAATATTGACTCACATGATCACAATCACAAGAAGTCCCACAATAGGCCTCTTGCAAGCTGAGGAGCAAGGAAGCCAGTTCAAGTCCCAAAACCTCAAAAGCAGGGAAGCTGACAGTGCAGCCTTTAGTCTGTGGCCTAAGGCCCAAGAGCCCCTGGCAAACCAATGGTGTAGGTCCAAGAGTCCAAAGCTTTAGAACTTGGAGTTCAGTGTTCAAGGGCAGGAAGCATTCAGCATGGGAGAAAGACGGAGGCCAGAAGACTTAGCTAGCCTAGTCCTTCCATGTTCTTCTGCCTGCTTTTATCCTATCTGCACTGGCAGCTGATTAGATAGTGTCCACCTAGATTGAGGGTGGGTCTGCCTCTCCTAGTCCACTGACTCAAATGTTAATATCCTTTGGGAATACCCTAACAGACACACCCAGAAACAATACTTTGCATCCTTCAATCCAACCAGGTTGACATTCAATATTAACCATCACATCCCTCATTATACCAGTCTGAATTTGTCAATATATAAAAGGAACAATTTACCACAACCAAGTGGGATTTATCCCAGGAATGAAGGCCAGTTCGATAGTTGAAAATCAATCAATACAATCTAGTCTAAAGAAGAAGAACCACATAAGCATAGTCATTGATGCAGAGAAGTCTTGACAAAATTCAACTTTCATTAATGATAAAAACTCTCAACAAACTATGAGTAGATCTGGTGAGACCCTTCTACAAAAAAATCCTCAAGCTAACATAATATTTAATGGTGAAAGACCAAATCCTTTCCCCCATGACTGGAAACAAGGCAAAGGTATCCATTCTGGGCACTCTTATTCAACATCATAACAGATGTCTCATCCAGTGTAACAAAGCAAGGAAAGGAAATAAAAGGCATACAAATTGGAAGGTAAAAGTATTTCTTTTTATTTGCAGATGACACGATTGTCTATGTAGAAAATCCCAAGAAATATGGATTGGAAAAGAAGGAATAGAAACAAACAACTAGAAGCTGGTCCGAGTGCAGTGGTGTTTACAACTAATTGATCACAATCAGTTACAGATTTCTTTGTTCCTTCTCCACTCCCACTGCTTCACTTAACTAGCCAAAAAAAAAAAAAAAAAAAGAAAAATTAACTAAAAATGTGTCATATGTTTAAATGTAAATGCATTAAGTATGAATTAACAACAGAAACTGTAAATGGAAAACATAAACAGTGTTGTAACTTCTAGAAGAAGATGTAGAGAAACTGTGTGATCTTGGCTTTGACAATGAGTGTTCAGGTATAACACCAAAAGCACGATCCATAAAAAAAAAATGAAACACAAATTGGACTTTAGGAAAATTAAAAATTTTGTTTTGTAAATGACACTGTTAAGAGAGTGAAAAGATAAGCCACACTGGCAAAAGTGTTTGCAGATTACATGTTTTATAAATGACTTACCTCCTGGATATGTAAAACACTCATAAAATTCAACCAATATAAAACAAACCAATTTAAAAATTGTCAAAATATCTGAACGGTCACTTTAACCAAAAAAGATGTATACATTGCAAATAAGTATAAATGAAAACATGTTTAATTAGTGTTAGTCATTAGGGAAATTCACATTAAAGTTATAATTAATTATCAGCACAGGTCTATAAGAATGGATCAAATAAAAACAATCTTATACAATTGCAAATGCTGGTGAGGACATGGAACAAGAGGAACTCTCATTCATTGCTGGTGGGAATGCAAAACTCTCACCAGTAGCATAATATAGTTCTGTTTACTGAACCCAGACAAATACAGAATCTTATTAGTCTTTTAAATTATCTCTGATTTGATAGGCAAAGGAAGTATTTTGTTTGTTTCCATTTGTATTTCTTCTGTTGTTAGAGTTTCTATTTATTTACTGGCCCTTTATGTTTCCCTTATTTTAAATGTCCTATTCATATCTCTTGTCTATTTTACTCTTTAGTTCTAACTGTGACATGATAAATACCTCAACCATACCTCGGCTTTCTGCTGAAACTGCTCTCTGTAACCCTAATGTGACAGGCAAGTAGTCCAAACCCATGCCATCTTGGCCCCTGAGACTTGTAATAAGTAACTAAGGTCTGTAATTTCCACACTATCCAGACAATGTGTAAACTAACGCTTATCTTGATGTCTGTGAACCACTTAAGTAACAATCGGAATGTCTGAAGCCCCTCAGCCCTCACCCCTGCCCAGGAGATGGTTTACGGAATGTCCAAAGTCCACTGGCCCTCAGAATGTCTGAAGCCCCTTGCCCTCACCCCCACCCAGGAGGTGGTTTCCTGGCATAAAAGGTCTTGACACCCTCCTTTCAGGGCCATGGGTTGGAGAGACATGAGTCCTCTGTGGCCGCCGGCAATAAAGACCCTGTAATTTGACATACTTTGGTCTTGGTGTTGACTTTCTATGCTTGCTCCAGTACAACATTTGGAGGCCCCAGCAAGATTTATCTTCATCCATCACCAGACAAAAGCCCATGTCAGAGTCTTGTCCAGGTGGCCGCTCCCACCTCGGGGATCTCTAGGGGAGGCACCCCCTGAAACATTCCAGGGCCCCAGAGTTCTGGCCCCATGGGGGATGGGTGACTACCTGGCCAACATTCACCCAAAATTCCTCACGGTCCTAGGAACCTCCAGAGGTAAGTCAGGTCTGGAAATCAGGGGACCAGTCTATCAGGGGAGCCTGAGTCGGGGGACTGGACTTGGTCATTGCAACTCTGACCAGGCAAGCCTACCGTGAGACATCACTGGAGGCTCTGGTTACCTCACTAGAGGCTCGGGTTGCCTCACTGGAGGCTCGGGTAATTTAGGTTTCGGTTGTTTTCCATAACCTCGGTGTGAGTGAGAGAATGAGTGTGTATATATGTAGTCCCACGGCTGGAAGGCTATGGGGCTTGTATGGGCCTTCACCCGCAGTTCCACGGGGACATCATAAGGTATAATGGTGATTCATCTCAGGACTGAAAATTCTGAGGTGACTAGGCTCAGGGTTTATACAGGTACACCTTAGCCAAGACACTCTGAAATATCCCTCCAGAAATGTGGCCAGGCAGGCATCAGACGGGTCTCCCTCAGGGGACACCCACCCTGTGTCTGTCTATCTTTCATGTTCTTCTGTCTTTATTGTAAGTCCTCTAGTTTCCTAAGGCAGTTACAAGCTGATATACAGTGGTTTAGACCTGTAACTCTTGAGGTGGATAATGCTGTCCATTGGCTAAGTGACCATTGATTTCAAGGAACTCTGATTGAGTTTACAGCCCTGGAAATAATTCTGTTCTCTTTCCTTTTCTTCTTCTTCTTCTATCATTGAGGCCTCATTCTTCCTCTTTTTCATGTCTGAGAGAGAATTCTGGCCCTGACAACTTGGGTGTAGTTTTTTCTCTGTCTTAGGAAATCAAATCTTAAATAAGAAACTACCAGCCCTCTTCGCCCATTTAGGGTGAAAAGGGAGTAATTATCTCTTCTGTCAAAAGAAAAAGAGACAGAAAGAGAGAGGAGACAGAGGAGACACAGAGAGAGAGAGAGAGAGATAGTAGCCAGAGAAGAGAGGAGAGAGGAGACAGAGACAGAGAGAAGAGAGAGACAGAGAAGAGAGGAGAAAGACAGGAGAGAGGAGACAGAGACAGAGAGAGAGGACAGAGAGAGAGAGAAAGTAGAGAAGAGAGGAGACAGAGACAGAAAGACAGAAGAGAGAGAAGAGAGACAAGAAAGTAGGGGAGGGGAAGAAGAGAGAGGAGACAGAGGAGAGAGAGAGAGAGAAAGTAGACAGAGAAGAGAGGAGAGAGGAGAAAAAGAAGAGAGAGGAGACAGAGAGAGAGAAAAGAGAGAGAGACAGATAAGGGAGTGGAGAGGAGAGATAGAGAAAGTAGGGAGAAAAAGAGACAGAGAGGAGAGAAAAAGAGAGAGAGAGCAAGAAGAGAAAGAGATAAAGAGAGAGAAATTTAATGCTTTTTAGGGTCCCTGTGTCAAGGAGACCAAAAGCTGCAGAGGCGGGGAACTTGCAGTTGGCCCAGCGGCTGCAAGCTCAGTTTTAAAACTGACGCAAAAAGCGTTTTTTTTTTTCTTCTTTCTCTGCCAGCTGCCAGCCCCACCCAGCATTCAGACAGGCCACACTGCCTCAGGTTGCAGTATTTGCATCCAAAATATGGCTTAAGAAAGCTTTCTGACTCTTCATAATGCAAGTGACTTGTTAGCACGGTAGTTAAGGCAGAGGACCTGAAACTGCAAGGTTGTTGCCTCAAACCCTGAGTAAAGCCAGTCTTAAGCTGGTGAAATCTGTTGGGGGAAATTCAAAAGCTGAAGGCTACAGGACTTTTGGTGGTTAATTTGCCTTGTTTAGGGTTGGTTCTCTATACAGCAGAACTTTTCTATCTAAAAAAAAAAAAATCATAGTTAAACCACTTCCAGGCCCCCGAGAAAAACTAAACGGGATCGTCTAGCTCCCGGCCTTGCACTCCCCTCCAATGTGTGATGGCCAACTTCAAGGTTCAGTTCTCAGGCCAATATGAGGTGAAATCAACCCCTGGAAAACTCCGCTCTTTATGTGAATTGGAATGGCCGTCTTTTGGAGTTGGGTGGCCAGATACTGGGACCTGTGACCCAAAAATTACCTGGACTGTATGGAAAATGGTCACAGAAACTCCTGGATACCCTGACCAGTTTCCATACATCGACCAATGCTTGGATTTAGTCCAACAACCCCCCCAATCCTGCCCCTGGCTGAAGCCCTGTATAAAACAGTCTGGACTTCGGGTCATGTTAGCCTGCCCAAAGAAGATCCCTATAGTGCTGGCCATTCTCCCCACCCCAGTAGAGGATCTAGAATTACCTCCACCCTACTCAAGGCCCTCTGAACCAGGGCCTCAGCACCCACCCCCCAGACAGTACTAATAACCAACCCTTGTCCTCCCTGCACACCCGCAGCGGGGCTCCACACCCAACGGTAGTCCTTCCTCTCTGAGAGGCGCCCCCAATGGGAGAAGACAATCGGGGTCGCCCATTCTTTGTTCACATCCCCTTCTCGTCAAGTGACTTATATGACTGGAAGGTGATAGAAATTAAAGAGAGGGCCGAAACACCAAGTGCTGGAACAAGCTTTATTAAGAGCAAGAGAAAAGCTGCCAGGCTGCACCCAAAATTGGTGCACAGGACCCGTGGCGTGGCAAAAGGGATTTTTATGGCCTGCAAGCTGGCAGATGCATCCAGTGTCAGGGGCTGTGTAGGAGGGGAGAGGCTGGGAACTGCTGAGTTTAATAGTTCCCGGGAAGGGGTCGTGCTAGGAAACTGCTGAGAGAGTTCCCAGGAGGGGGTCATGCTGGGGAACTGCTAAGATGGCGAGAAGGGGAGGTTTAGGAACTTGCTGAGATGGAAAGTTCCTCAGGAGGGGGTCGTGCTGGGAGGCTGGGGAACCTGACGCGCCGGCAGCGTTTTAAAATGGAGTAAGTTCTGTCAGAAGGCTCAACATCCCCCATTCTCTGAGAAGCCCCAGGCTTTGACAGGGCTCTTGGAAGCTGTACTCCAGACTCATCGCCCCACTTGGGACAACTGCCAACAATTATTAATGATTCTGTTCACCACAGAGGAATGAGGCAAAATTAGACAAGAAGCCCTGAAAGCCATCATAGGTCCAGGGGGAGGAACAGTAAATGAGAACCAGGACCGAACTGAAGAGGTTTTTCCCTCTACCCGACCCCAATGGGACCCCAACACCTCGGGGTGTCACCAGGCTGTGAACACGTTTCACCTGTATCTTTTAGCAGGGGTTAAGAGGGTGGCTAGGAGGCCCATCAACCTCTCCAAGGTAGAAACAGTAACTCAGGGTCTGCAGGAGTCGCTGGCTGCTTTCCTGGAATGCCTACAAGAGGCATACCATACCTATACTCCTATAGACCCTGAGGCCCCGGAAAATCAATGGGCCATTAACTTGGCCTTTGTCTCCCAGTCAGTCCCAGATATCAGGAAAAAATTACTAAGGCAGTAATAGCAGCCCTTCAGAAGACACGAGTCAGTCCACGAGAGCAGGGGGCCTTGCAAAAGGGCCCCTGGGGTCCCCAGCCTCCATTAGGAAAAAAACCAATGTGCATACTGTAAAGAAAAGAAACATTAGGAAAAAAAAATGAGTGCCCCGAGAGAAAAAGACGAGTAATCGCTCAGGAAAAGCCACCAAGGGCTATCCTCAATTTAAAAAGTCAGGATTGATGGGGCCGGGGCTCTTATTTGTTAAGCTCCCAAGAGCCCAGGGTTACTTTAAAGATTGGGAACAAACCTATCAGTTTTTTAGTAAACAGTGGGGTGACCCACTCAGTCCTTACTCAGCCTCTGGGACCACTATCCAGTAGGAAAATGGTCATCCAGGGGGCCACAGGAAAGACTACGACCAGTTCGTAGACCACAAATCAAGTCATTAATTTAGAAAATGGCACTGTTATCGATCCCTTCTTAGTTCTGCCAGAATGCCCTTACCCGCTAGTAGGGCGGGACTTACTTCACAAACTTAGAGCAACCATCTCCTTCTGCAAAAAATCAGGCCTGCCTCTCTACCCCGCTTTTTGCCCTCTGTATCAAAACCACCTCAGCAAATCCTTATCATCTGTGTTCTGTCAGATGAGTATCTTTTGCAGGAAGCTTTATCCTCAGAAGCAGATCAACCACCAACATCAGACCTCCTCCACCAGTTCCAAGAAAATGTACCGAGAGTATGGGCTGAAACAAATTCCCCAGGCTTGGCAAGTCACCGTACCACAGTCATGGTCCAGCTATTGGCAACGGCAACTCTAATCCAGGTACGACAATATCCCATAAGCCAGGAAGCCAGACAGGGAATTGCTCCACATATAGCCAGACTCCTAAAAGGAGAGGTCCTTACTACCTGTAAGTCCCCGTGGAATACCCCCTTGCTCCCCATCTTAAAACAAGGCACAAAGGACTATCAGCCTGTACAGGACTTAAGGGAGGTTAACAAATGAGTGGAAACTGTCCATCCTACGGTTCCAAATCCATACACCCTCCTAAGTCTCTTGGGCCCAGGAGACTTTTACACTGTTACCACCATTACACTTTTACCACCATTACACTGTCTTGGATCTCAAGGATGCATTCTTTTGCATCCCACTGGCCCTTGTTAGCCAGTCCATATTTGCTTTTGAATGGACTGACCCTGATAGTGGAGTTTTGGGGCAACTCACTTGGACAAGACTGACTAAGGGGTTCGAAAACTCCCCCACTCTGTTTGATGAGGCACTTAGCCAAGATCTTACCACCTTCCGAGCTGAGTTCCCCAAGTGTACCCTATTCCAATGTGTGGATAACTTACTTTTGGCTACAAAAACCCAGGAGGCCTGTAAAGAGACCACCCAGTCATTACTAAAAACCCTACAGACTTTGGGGTACCGGGTCTCAACCAAAAAAACTCAACTCTGCCAACAGAAGGTTACTAACCTGGGCTATATCATAGAGAAGGGCAACAAGGCACTGGTGCCCAGTTGAGTCCAAGCAGTGCTGCAAATACCTACCCCCACCACAAAACGCCAGGTTCAAAAATTCCTTGGGGCGGTGGAATATTGCAGGCTGTGGATTCTAGGATTTGCCGAAATAGCCAAGCCTCTGTATGCCTGTACTGGAGGAAATCAGCCCTTGGCTTGGACAGAAGTAGAACAACGGGCTTTTAACAAACTTAAGACTGCCCTAACCACGGCCCCAGC
Organism: Aotus nancymaae; assembly: GCF_030222135.1. Lineage (NCBI taxonomy): Eukaryota > Metazoa > Chordata > Mammalia > Primates > Aotidae > Aotus > Aotus nancymaae. Next base: position 44,112,596 of record NW_026988415.1, on the reverse strand, counting down.
CTTGGCCTTGCCAGACATCTCTAAACCCTTCCGGTTGTTTGTACATAAAAAACAGGGAGTCTCTAAGGGGGTGCTCACCCAGACATTAGGGCCATGGTCCCAGCTAGTCACTTACCTTTCACAAAGACTTAACCCTGTAGCCTCTGGGTGGCCAGCTTGCCTGAGGTCAGTAGCAGCTACAGCCCTGTTAGTCAAGGAGGCAGACAAACTAACCTTAGGGCAGAAGTTAAACTTAGTAATACCCCACGCGGTGAAGTCACTACTCCGTGGAGCTCCAGGAAAATAGATGTCAAATGCCCACGTAGTTCAATATCAGGCCTTACTTTTGGACCAGCCCTGCATAAAGTTTTTAAAGGCTACAGTTTTAAACCCAGCCACGCTGCTACCTGATAGTGAGCCAGAGAAGCCCATACATGATTGCCAGCAAATAATGGATGTCATCCACACTGCTCAATGAGACCTCACCGACATCCCCCTGCAGAACCCAGAGGAGATACTGTACACTGATGTCAGCAGCTTCATGGTCAATGGAGTCAGGTATGCCTGGGCAGCCATGGTCACTCTCAATAGGGTTATTTGGGCCCAGGCCCTTCCTCATGAAACCTCGTCCCAGAAGGCAGAACTCATAGCTCTGACAAGGGCCTTAGACTGGGCGGAGGGAAAGACTGTCAACATTTATATGGACAGCCAGTATGCCTTTGCTACAGCTCATGTACATGGAGCCATTTATAAAGAAAGAGGACTACTTACCTCAGAGGGGAAAACCATCAAAAATAAAGAAGAAATCCTAGCCCTACTAGAGGCTATATGGAAGCCCAAGGCAGTAGCATTAATACACTGCAAAGGACACCAGAAGGGAAATTCACCAGAGGCCAGGGAAAATAGGGCAGCTGACCTACAAGCCAGACAGGCAGCCTTGGGACCAGTAAAACCTCTGACTCTTCTTGTAACTCTGCCAGCCCCAACCCTGCCCTCTAGCCCTACGTACTCACCTGATGAAGAAAACTTTGCTAAAGAACAAGGGGGCACACAAGATTCCACAGGATGATGGATTCTACCAGACACAAGGATTGTGGTCCCTGAGGCTCTAGGATGGGCCCTAGTTAAGGACACACACCAGGCCACTCACTTAGGACAGACCAAACTAACTAAGCTGCTGAAAGCCAAGGACTACATTCCCCATTTACATAAACTTATCAAAAGAAATCACTACTCGGTGTAATGTATGTGCCCGAGTAAATCCGGGAGGGACGAGGTCTAGCCAGGTAGGAGTAAGATTCAGAAGGACTAGCCCTGGGGAGAACTGGGAAGTAGATTTCACTGAAATAAAACCCCCAGCAAATGGCTATAAATACCTCCTGGTGTTTATAGATACATTCTCTGGATGGGTCGAAGCCTTCCCCACTAGGTCAGAGACTGCTTTGGTGGTCACAAAAAAATGATTACAGGACCTTGTTCCTTGGTTTGGCCTCCTTCTAATGCTGGGGTTGGACAATGGGCCTGCCTTTACTGCACAAATTTCTCAGGGCCTACCAAGGCCCTGGGTATATCCTGGAAATTACACTGTGCCTATCATCCCCAGAGTTCAGGACAAGTCGAACGAATGAACCGGACCCTAAAAAAAACCCTGACAAAGTTTATCTTAGAAACTGGTGAAAACTGGGTCAGCCTGCTTCCTTTTGTCCTCTTCTGCATCCAATGCACACCCTATTAGAAAGCCTCCTCCCCTTTTGAAATCATGTTCGGCAGGCCCCCTCCCTTACTCCGCAGACCCTTGGATACCATGCATGCTGAAGTCCATAACTATATACTCCTTAAGTCCTTACAGGCGCTCCAGTCTGTTCAATCCCAGGTACACCAGCTCATTAAGGAACCTCACAGACCAGCCGACACACCCCTTCCAGCCTGGAGACTCTGTCCTTGTTAAAAGATTCGCCACCTCCAGCCTCATCCTGTTGAAAGGGACCCTCCACGGTTATTCTGACCACACCCACCACACTCAAGGTGGACGGACCAACGGCCTGGATTCACCACCCCCACGACAAGACTGCCCCACTGGAAGGACAATGGAGTGTCAAACACTCATCCCCTGATTCACTAAAGCTAAGACTTGTATGCTCTTCGCGGTCACCACCCTCGCCACCCTAATCCATGCTGTAAATCCCTATAGGAAACCCCTCTTAGAACAAACAAAGAATACTCACCTACTGAAGAAATTAATGATTTAATTCCTGTAAATAAAACAAGGGGTGAATGTGACATGGTAAATACCTCAACTATATCTTGGCTTTCTGCTGAAACTACTCTCTGTAACCCTAATGTGACAGGCAAGCAGTCCAAATCCACACCATCTTGGCCCCTGCAACTTGTAATAAGTAACTAAGGTCTGTAATTTCCACCCTACCCAGACAATGTATAAACTAACGTTTATCTTGACTTCTGTGAACCACTTAAGTAACAATCGGAATGTCTGAAGCCCCTCACCCTCACCCCCCCGCCCAGGAGGTGGTTTATGGAATGTCCAAAGTCCACTGGCCCTCGGAACGTCTGAAGCCCTTCACCCCCACCCCCAGCCCCTCACTCTCACCCCCTGCCAGGAGGTGGTTTCCTGGCATAAAAGGTCTTGATACCCTCCTTTCAGGGCCACGGGTTGGAGAGATGCGAGTCCTCCGTGGCCGCCGGCAATAAAGACCCTGGATTTGGCATACTTTTGTCTTGGTGTTGACTTTCTATGCTCACTCCAGTACAACATAAGAGTGGCTAAAATAGTAAGGTTATTAATCCAAATCTGTAATACATGTTGTTAATATTGCATTGCATTGTTTATGTGTACTCTACATGCATTATGATATTATTTTTAAGGCATTTGTAATACTTGGTATGTCATTTTCAGATTATAATTTTTTTTTTTTGGAGACAGAGTTTCGCTCTCGTTACCCAGGCTGGAGTGCAATGGCGCGATCTCAACTCACTGCAACCTCTGCCTCCTGGGTTCAAGCAATTCTCCTGCCTCAGCCTCCTGAGTAGCTGGGATTACAGGCACGCACCACCATGCCCAGCTAATTTTTTGTATTTTTAGTAGAGACAGGGTTTCACCATGTTGACCAGGATGGTCTCGATCTCTTGACTTCGTGATCCACCTGCCTTGGCCTCCCAAAGTGCTGGGATTACAGGCGTGAGCCACTGTGCCCGGCCTCAGATTATAATATTAACACAGGATTATGGCAAAAAAGAAAATTCGAATATGTTAATAGTAAAAAAAATTCAAATACTGGTGTGTGCTAACACCTTTTCTAATATTATAATGGTAAAAGCCACTGATTTGGCACTGAGGGTGCAGCAGGACATAGTTGTTAAGAACTTTGACTTTAGATTTAGGCAACTTGGATTCAATTCTTGCCTAGCACAATTCACTTAACTTCTTTGTCCTCCAGCTGCCCTTATTTGTAAAAAGTAATTCTAATATATTTGAAAGGGTTGTTGTTAAAATTAATTTATATATTTATATTTATATATTTAAATTAATTTATATATCTATATATATATATATCGAGTATAGATATATAGATATATATATTGAGATGGAGTCTCGCTCTGTCACCCAAGCTGGAGTGCAATGGTGCAGTCTCAGCTCACTGCAACCCCTGTCTCCTGGGTTCAAGTGATTCTCCTGCCTCAGCCTCACTTGTAGCTGGAATTACAGGTGCCAGCCACCATGCTTGGCTAATTTTTGCATTTTTAGTAGAGACAGAGTTTCACCATGTTGGCCAGTCTGGTCTTGAACTCCTAACCTCGTGATCCGCCTGCCTCGGCCTCCTAAAGTGCTGGGATTACAGGCGTGAGCTACCGTTCCCGGTCAAAATTACTTTATTTTATTCATTTATTCAACAAACCTATTGAGTGCCTACCAATTACCAGACACTATTTTAGGCTAATAGTTCTTAAAATATAAGAATACACACACACACACACACACACACACACACACGAGATGATTTCAACTTAAGGAAACAGGCAAATAAGGCTATGTATGTCAGAGTGGCAGGGTAGGAGCAACCCCCACTACAGCATGGTGTAGGTTGCTCAAATGTATCACCTTCCCTACCCCCACCCCCAATGCATTCATCATGGAAAGGAGGGGCCTGTACCTTAAAATGACTTTTTTTTTTTTTTTTTGGTAATGCATCAGGTCCCAAGAAATATTGAGGAAGTACCTATCTGGGTAAATATATTGTCAAAGTGGAAATAAATACATTCCCTACTTCTTTGGCCCACCAGAGACTCCAGATAAATCAGTAAGGTTTGTGTCATCTTGAAGACTCCAATACACCTGCAACATTGCCAAGCAGCATATGGCAGTTCCTTGGGTAAGTTGGGAGGTGGGGCTGGGTAGTGTATAGTAGCAGAGGAATGAAAAACTAGTTACTCACCTCTGCTGTCTGAACTTGTTCCTAAGCATATATCTTGGATTCTACCCCCACTAATAGCTGAAAGAAATCTAAAGAGAATTAAAGCTCTGCATGTACTGGGGTTGGGAGAAGGGAGCTAATTAAACAGCTCATATTCATTTCATACTCATTACTTCACCTGATCTACTCAGCAGTTCTATGGAATATTTTCCCCATATAGTACATAAAAGACTGATTGTGAAGTCAATGTATGTGCAATAATTACTTGGTTTGTACTTCTAGCCTAGAGAGTCAAACATCACTTGAAATTTATCCTTTTTAAAGTTTTTTCAAGAATTTATTGAAGTGTTCTCTATTGCCTTTATAAGCCAACTGACCTGTTACTTTCAATTTTTTCTTTTTAGACTCTTTACTAATGTTGTGACACAAGTTAAACATATTCTTTTGAAAAAATGAGAGAATACAGATATGCAAAATAAAAAATTTTCCATAAATCTGCCCCTTAGAGAGAAACCAGTATTATTAAGCTTTTCATGTACATCTCATCCAAATTTTTTCTATGCACACATGTAACATATAAATATACCTATTTTAAATTGGGATATCATATATATGTGTGTGTCTGTGTACTTGTGTGTATATATATGAGCTTTTTCTATACAAATGGCAAAAATCCTGTATTAAAATGTTGGGAAAACTGGCTAACCATATGCAGAAAGCAGAAACTGGACCCCTTCCTGACACCTTACACTAAAATTGACTCCAGATGGATTAAAGACTTAAACATAAGATGTAACACCATAAAAACACTAGAAGGAAACCTAGGCAAAACCATTCAGGACATAGGCGTAGGCAAGGACTTTATGACCAAAACACCAAAAGCATTGGCAACAAAAGCCAAAATAGACAAATGGGACCTAATCAAACTCCACAGCTTCTGCACGGCAAAAGAAACAGTCAATAGAGTGAATCGGCAACCAACAGAATGGGAAAAAATTTTTGCAGCCTACCCATCTGACAAAGGGCTGATATCCAGAATTTACAACGAGCTAAAAAAGATTTACAAGAAAAAAACAAACAAGCCCATTCAAAAATGGGCGAAGGATATGAACAGATACTTTACAAAAGAAGACATACATGAGGCCAACAAACATATGAAAAAATGCTCATCATCACTGGTCATTAGAGAAATGCAAATCAAAACTACATTGAGATACCATCTCACGCCAGTTAGAATGGCGATCATTAAAAAATCTGGAGAAAACAGATGCTGGAGAGGATGTGGAGAAATAGGAACACTTTTACACTGTTGGTGGGAGTGTAAATTAGTTCAACCACTGTGGAAAACAGTGTGGCGATTCCTCAAGGATCTAGAAATAGAAATTCCATTTGACCCAGCAATCCCATTACTGGGCATATATCCAAAGGATTATAAATCGTTCTACTATAAGGACACATGCACACGAATGTTCATTGCAGCACAGTTTACAATAGCAAAGACCTGGAACCAACCCAAATGCCCATCGATGATAGACTGGACAGGAAAAATGTGGCACATATACACCATGGAATATTATGCAGCCATTAAAAATGAGGAGTTCGCGTCCTTTGTAGGGACATGGATGAACCTGGAAACCATCATTCTCAGGAAACTGACACAAGAACACAAAACCAAACACCACATGTTCTCACTCATAGGAGGGTGTTGAACAAGGAGAACACATGGACACAGGGAGGGGAGCACTATACACGGGGGTCTGTTGCTGGGGAGTGGGGGGGGACAGCGGGGGGGGGAGTTGGGGAGGGATAGCATGGGGAGAAATGCCAGATATGGGTGAGGGGGAGGGAGGCAGCAAATCACACTGCCATGAATGCACCTATGCAACAACTTTGCATGTTTTTCACATGTACCCCAAAACCTAAAATGCAATTAAAAAAAATAAATAAAATAAAATGCAGAATTACATATGAAACCATAAAACAAAATCTAGTGAGATACTGGTGACAACAAGAACATCCAAAACCAATATCATCAAAAGGTTAAAAACAAAAAAAATGAGTGAAAATATGACTGGCTAGAAAATGCAACTTAAAAGTGAAGCCTTAAAATTTTAAGAAAAAATAATTCAAGACAAAAAAACACTAAATGAGATAAGGCCACTTCCTGGACTGTCTTTTCATCCAATGCATTACTTTAAATGTATTTCTTAAGTTTTTAAAATCTTTTCCGGACACTTTTCTCCTCATTGTCCTCTTTCTCCTCCTCCTCTCTCTCCCTTCATTGTTATTGACATGCCTATGGGCCATGCAATCTCCATCTTCCTGTGTAAGTGGAGTTTGTTCCTGGCGATTATTTCATCTAACTTCCTGGCCTTCAATTTCTTTCAAATGTAGCTCTCCTCTACCTCTACATTCTGAAACCTTTCTTCATTTTCCTGGGGGGAATTTTCCATGTTGAAAGTTGTTTCTCCTTTTTTCTTTTTGACTGCAGTTACTCCTTGGAGAACAAAAAAAGAGGAAATAATGAATGTGTGCTCTTTATTCCAGTACCCATGTGCTTTCCCAAATCAGGGGGATGAGTGCAAAGGTCTCACCTTTCCTCTAATTCACTGCTCTATTCCCTCCAGGTTCTTGCGCTTCTACCATACCTAAAGAGCATATATATATTCTCTCAGTCTCTCTCAACAGTTTTTCCTTTAGGCCATTCTACCAGCCTCTCCTTGGACTGAATGAAAGGTAAGTAGGAGCAGTGTCTCCTCCTAGTTATGTTCTGGCATGGGCCATTTCCATCCTTTCACCCCCAACCCTCATGGTTGTAGTACAGAGTATGGCACATAGTGACCTGCCCAAATCCCAGTCAGTTTCCTCTTCCTCTTTCCTTTCTTGAGCCTAATAGACATTTGGACCTGCATACAGAAAACAGAAGAAAGAAGAAAGTACTGAAGTGCTTGGTGAATGGACCAGTATACTAGACAAGGGCCTCTTTCAAGACTGGACACCCAGGCCGGGCGCGGTGGCTCAAGCCTGTAATCCCAGCATTTTGGGAGGCCGAGGCGGGTGGATCACGAGGTCAAGAGATCGAGACCATCCTGGTCAACATGGTGAAACTCCGTCTCTACTAAAAATACAAAAAATTAGCTGGGCATGGTGGCGCGTGCCTGTAATCCCAGCTACTCAGGAGGCTGAGGCAGGAGAATTGCCTGAACCCAGGAGGCGGAGGTTGCAGTGAGCCGAGATTGTGCCATTGCACTGCAGCCTGGGTAACAAGAGCGAAACTCCATCTCAAAAAAAAAAAAAAAAAAAAAAAAAAGACTGGACACCCAACCCCTTCAAGTCTCGAAGGTCCTCTTCCCACCCCTGCTTCATCCCCATCTCCTGCTATAAAATGCCCACCACATTGGATTAAGGGAAGTCGTTTCAATGACTTCTTAGTCTCCATTTATCCACATCTGCATCCCCTACATAACCAACATTTCTTTTACATCCTTCCCCCTTCATCTCAATACTCCTCATCTTGGTGCTTATGCAGGACTCCCCTGCAGACAGGGTGTAAAAGAAGTGAATTATTTACAAACTTCCCCCAGGCCTATGTGTTCCCTCCTGACTCTCTTTCTCCAGTCCTTCCCTCCATCCCAAGGCACATCATTTTTGTTTCAAAATATTGAAGAGTCATCAAAGCAAACAGACCTGGACCTGCTTTAGTCTTCACCCTCCTTTCCTTACACCACTACCACCAATGCACAGCTCCCAGTCCAGTTGCTCACACAGACCTGCTCCATTCCAGGAAAGTGTCTTTCTCCCCCTCATCCTCTGGGCCAGACACTAGCCTGTCTCAACAGAAAAGAAGAGTGCTGCAAAAATAAAAAAGACCTGAATAAGAGGAATTTACTCACACCTTGGTTCGTGGTCACGTGAGGGTCTCTATTAATGGCAGAGCTCAATCTCCCAACCCCTGCACCCCACCACTAGGCTTGCAAGCAGTGCAACAGAAAGCCCCAGCACACTCCCACCATATACACAGAGAGACCCACCTCTACCCCTTTGTAAACAGTGCCTCAGTGCACACCACCCTGTCACTCTGGTCCTCACCAATCTTGAGGGGCCACAAGTGGCATCACCAATGGAAGGTTGGAGTTTGCCCTTCTCTGGTTACTAATGAAGGTCTGCACCCCCATCCCACCAGTCCTCCTACCGCCTATCCCACCAGGCCTTGCTTCTTGTTACCTGTCCCTCCTGTCACCATTCTTCCTCCTCACCCCACCCCAAGCCAACAGTGCCAACCAAATTCCTTGTTTTTGTCATGCTGTGTCAGGGATCTATAGTGTAATTTACAGTAATTCTCAATACTTCCCTGCATAGTTTCTTTAAAAATCATAAATATAATAAAGCTATTTTCACTTGGGAGGAGAAAAGATTTTCTTAAGGCCTTTATTTAACATTCCACTAGCTCCAGATTCAATTTTTGCATTACTCCTTTTACATTTCTTGGTCATTGTTCCACATTTTACTTTAGAAACTTTAGTTAGAAGCAAGAGTTTTGAAAAACGGTTCAAATTTATGCTCTTAGGAAGAGATAATTTAACATTAATGTAACCATGTAACCACTTCAATGTAAATGTTACCTGAAAATTCTAAGAAGAGGAGAAAGGAGAAAGACCTTAATAGAGAATGTGGCATTGTTGTCACAGATATAAAGCAACTATCATGGTAGAAAAAGATTTTGCTACTGTCTCAAATCCTCAACAAGCTACACTTTGGCCTGTTTGGTCCCAAAAGTATATATGGAACACACACACACACACACACACACACACACAGAGATAGAGAGAGAGAGAAAGAGTAGTCCAGATAGATGCATTATTTATTTTATTTTATTTTATTATTTGAGATAGAGTCTCCCTCCATCACCCAGGCTTGGGTACAGTGACACGATCTCTCAGCTCATGGCAACCTTTGCCTCCCAAGTTCAAGCGATCCTCCTGCCTCAGCCTCCTGAGTAGCTGGGACTACAGGCACATGCCACCACACCCAGTTACTTTTTTTTTTGTATTTTTAGTAAAGACAGGGTTTCATCATGTTGGCCAGGCTGGTCTCAAGCTCCTGACCACAAATGATCCACCTGTCTTGGCCTCCCAAAGTGCTAGGATTACACGTGTTAGCCACCAGATGCCTTTTTTTTTTCCCCCACGGAGTCTTGCTCTGTCGCCAGGCTGGAGTGCAGTGGTGTGATCTAGGCTCACTGCAACCTCCACCTCCCGGGCTCAAGCTTCAGCCTCCCCAGTAGCTGGGACTACAGGTGCATGCCTCCAAGCCCAGCTAATTTTTGTATTTTTAGTAGAGACGGGGTTTCAGCATGTTGGCCAGGATGGTATTGATCTCTTGACCTCGTGATCTGCCCGTCTCAGACTCCCGAAGTGCTGGGATTACAGGCGTGAGCCACTGCGCCCAGCCCAGATGCATTATTTTTTAACAATGCAGGCCTTGGTCCCAAGCCTTCATGTAGTCTCTTACATTGCTGAACTGAGTTGGATAATCCAGTACAACTCCTATAAAAGAATAGCATTCAGTGTTGGTTTATCCGCTCATTAAAAAATTTATTAACTACACAGTGATTATCAGCTGTAAATCATGCTAACACACTTGCATCTCCAAAACAACCACTTATGAATCACTTGCTATGTACCAAGTGCATTAATTGGATATTAGCCTTTAATTCTGCCAAAAGCTCCTTGAGGTATGTGATATCATTGTCCCAATTTTACAGATAGAAAAACTCAATGTATCGTTTAAATAATTTGTACAAAGTCACATAGTTAGTGAGTATAGAGCTGAATTTGAATACAGGTCTCCTTGACACCACAACTTGTGGTCATAGCCTATAAACTGTATTGTAGCCCAACTGAAATATCGGTATCCTTCTGGTATTCTTTCATAGACCTTTTATTCTTTCTTTTCTTTTTTCTTTTTTTATTTTAATTTTTTTTTTAAAGACGGGATTTCACCATGTTGGCCAGGCTGGTGTTGAACTCCCGACTTCAGGTGATCTGCCTGCTTCAGCCTCCCAAAGTGCTGGGATTACAGGCGTGAGCCACTGTGCCTGACCCTTTTTTTCTTTCTTAAGATGTTTGTATTCGGTTTCTTTTGCTGCTGTAACAAATGACCATAAATTTAGTGGCTTAAACCAACAGAAATTTGTTATCTTACATTTCTGGAGGACAGGACTGTAAACTGAGCCTTACAAGGCTAACTTCGAGGTGTTGGCAGTTCTGGTTCCTTCTGTACCTTTCTTCTTCCAGCTTTGGTTCACTGCCATCATTTTTTGGCTTGTGGTTTTATTACCACACGTTCTGCTTCTATTATTGTATTGGAGTTTTGACTTCTGAAGTGAAATCTCCCTCTGCCTCTCTCTTATAAGAACACTTGTGATTGCATTTAGAGCCCATTGAATAATCTCCCCAACTCAAGATCTTTAACTTAATCACATCTGCAAAGTCCCTTTTACCACATAAGATAAAATTAACCTAGTCCGGGCCGGGCGCGGTGGCTCACGCCTGTAATCCCAGCACTTTGGGAGGCTGAGGCGGGTGGATCACAAGGTCAAGAGATCGAGACCATCCTGGTCAACATGGTGAAACCCTGTCTCTACTAAAAATACAAAAAATTAGCTGGGCATGGTGGCACGTGCCTGTAATCCCAGCTACTCGGGAGGCTGAGGCAGGAGAATTGCCTGAACCCAGGAGGCGGAGGTTGCGGTGAGCCGAGATCGCGCCATTGCACTCCAGCCTGGGTAACAAGAGCGAAACTCTGTCTCAAAAAAAAAAAAAAAAAAAAAAAAAATTAACCTAGTCCAAGGATTAAGACATGGATATCTTTGGGGGACATCATTAGCCTACCACAATGTTCAAATGATCTTATGTTTTTCACTATCATATATGCATTGACTCCCAAATCTGTATCTCCAGCACATATCTCTCTTTTGAGCTCCATGCTATTTTATCCAACTTATTTTGAACTTTGACATGCAAATATCTCACTTTGAAGGAAATATAATCTTCTCCTTCAGTTCTCTCACTGCACCCCAAATCTCACTTTGGGTCTCTATCTATATTAATGACACCAAGATTCAACTAGCTCCCCATGCCAGACATTCTTAGTGTTCACATCTAATCAACCACCGAGACTTGCTGTTTTTACCTCCCATAAACTATTGCAACAGCTCCTTCCTGGTCTCCCTACCTGAAGTATTGCCCCATCACATAAAAGGATGACTCCAGAATACCATATAAAAAGATATCACATTCAATAATCCTTAAGACAACCCTATAAAGTTGATATTTCTTTGGGAAATCCTCATTCTGCAAAAGCAGACTTCTCTAAGGCAAAAAGAAAGTGACTTGTATAGAATACTTTCATGTATTCTTATATAAGCGGTTTTTGGAGATGAACTCTGCTTGTGGAATGTTTAGAAGACTGGAGGAAAAATATGGCTCTTGGGAAACAACTTTATGTCCTGAGAGATTACTATATCCCTGATATATTTTTAGTCTGAATCCAGTTTCACCTCTGGCCCTTGTGTTACTTGTGTTACAAATTATGTTACTTTTATTTTGGAATTTTTGCTCTATTCCCATCCTTTTACTAGGTCTTGAAACATAGTGGACAAAACAAAGTTTCTGCCCTTATGATGCTTATATAACACTCTTTTAAAAAATGTGGTAAAATTCACCTACAGGGAAATGCACAGATCTTAAGTGTGCAATCATATAAAATTAACTGTGCAAAATAGAGTATTTCTATCACTCCAGAAAGTTTTCTCTCTTCCCAGCCACCTGTCCTCCAGTAACAACTTAGGTTATTTCTACAAATTTTTCTGTTGTGGAACTTCAAATAATTGGAATCATACAGTATGTGTGATTTTCTGTGTCCAGCATCTTTCACTCAATATAAGGTTTTTAAGATTCATCCTTATAGTTTTATGGATTAGTTGTTTATTCTTTTAAAAAATTGTTGTTGTCAACTTTGGCAAAGTGTCAAGATACAAAATCAATGTGCAGAAATCACAAGCATTCCTATACACCAAAAACAGACAAACAGAGAGCCAAATCATGAGTGAACTCCCATTTACAATTGCTACAAAGAGAATAAAACACCTAGGAATACAGCTAACAAAGCATGTGAAAGATCTCTTCAAGGAGAACTACAAACCACTGATCAAGGAAATAGGAGAGGACACAAACAGATGGAAAAACATTCGATGCTCACAGTTAGGAAGAATCAATATCATGAAAATGGCCATACTGCCCAAAGTAATTTATAGATTCAGTGCTATCCCCATCAAGCTACCATTGATCTTCTTCACAGAACTGGAAAAAACCACTTTAAAATTCATATGGAACCAAAGTGAGCCTGCATAGCCAAGACAATCCTAAGCAAAAAGAACAAAGCTGGAGGCATCATGCTACCTGACTTCAAACTATACTACAAGACTACAGTAATCAAAACAGCATGTTACTGGTATCAAAATAGAGATATAGACCAATGCAACAGAATGGAGGCCTCGGAAACAATGCCACACATCTACAATCATGTGATCTTTGACAGACCTGATGAAAACAAGCAATGGGGAAAGGATTCTCTATTTAATAAACAGTGTTGGGAAAACTGGCTAGCCATATGCAGGAAGCTGAAACTGGACCCCTGCCTTACACCTTATACAAAAATTAACTCCAGATGGATTAAAGATTTAAACATAAGACCTAACGTCATAAAAACCCTAGGAGAAAACCTAGGCAACACCATCCAGGACATAGACATAGGCGTAGGTAAGGACTTCATGACTAAACAGCAAAAGCAAAGGCAACAAAAGCCAAAATAGACAAATGAGATCTAATTAAACTTAAAATCTTCTGCACAGTAAAAGAAACAATTATTAGAATGAACTGTCAATCAACAGAATGGGAAAAAATTTTTGCAATCTACCCATCTGACAAAGGGCTAATATCCAGAATCTACAAAGAACTAAAGCAGATTTACAAGAAAAAAACAAACCCATTCAAAAGTTGGCAAAGGATATGAACAGACGCTTTTCAAAAGAAGACATATATGCGGCCAAGAAACATCTGAAAAAATGCTCATCATCACTGATGATTAGAGAAATGCAAATCAAAACCACATTGAGATACCATCTCATGCTGGTTAGAATGGCAATTATTAAAAAATCTGGAGACAACAGATGCTGGAGAGGATGTGGAGAAATAGGAACACTTTTACACTGTTGGTGGGGGTGTAAATTAGTTCAACCTTTATGGAAGACTGTGGCAATTACTCAAGGATCTAGAAATAGAAATTCCATTTGACCCAGCAATCCCATTACTGGGTATATACCCTAAGGATTATAAATCACTCTATTATAAAGACACATGCACACGTATGTTCCTTGTGGCACTGTTTATAATAGCAAAGACCTGGAATCAACCCAAATGCCCATCAATGATAGACTGGACAGGGAAAATGTGGCACATATACACCATGGAATACTATGCAGCCATAAAAAACAATGAGTTCATGTCCTTTGTAGAGACATGGATGAATCTGGAAACCATCATTCTCAGCAAACTGACACAAGAACAGAAAACCAAACACCACACGTTTTCACTCATAGGCAGGTGACGAACAATGAGAACACATGGGCACAGGGAAGAGAACAACACTCACTGGGCTAGGTGGGGGAGTGGAGGGGAGGGGAGGAGAGGGACAGCAGGGAGTCAGGGAGGATGGGGAGGGATAACACCGGGAGAAATGCATGCTGTAGGTGATGGGTGGGGGGTGGTGGGATGGAGACAGTAAACCACCATGGCATGTATGTACCTATGCAACAGTCCTGTAGTATGCTGGATGTGCACATGTACACCAGAACCCAAAATACAATAAAAAAATAATAATAATAATTAATGATTTTTGAGTGCCAAAAAAATGTTGTTGTATAGTATTGCATAGTGTGAATATACAACAATTTGGTATGTCTCTTCAGATGTTATTGGACATATGAGTTGTATCGTTTTGCCTATTATAAATATAACCACTATGAAAATTCTCATATAAGCCTGTTTGTGAATATATGTTCTCATTTCTCTTGGGAAATACTTAGGAGTAGAATTTCTGTATAATAGAAAAGGTAAATATTTAATTTGATATGAATTGCTAAACAATTTTCCAAAGTGGTTGTATCATTTTATACTACCAATGTATGAGAATTTCAGTTGTTCAACATCCTCATCAAAATGTCAATGTCATGAAAGAAAGATGGCTGGAGAACTGTTCTAGACTTAAAAGACATACCAACTACATGTAATGTTTGAATAAGGATTATAGGTTAGATAATGGTTATATCAATTTTAAGTTTTATGGATGTGATCATTGTATTTTTGTTGTTTAGGAGAGTGTCCTTGTTGTCCGGAGATAAAATGCTGGATTATTATGATGATGTATTATTACATAGTATTATTATGATGTATTATGATGGAGTATTATGATGCTTGCTCAAAGATGATCCCAACCAATGTTTTCAACTGGGAAGTTTTGGAGCTTTATCTTTTCCCTTACAAAATATTCCCCAGAAGAGAAAGGGAAAACGGGGGAAAAGCAAAGTGCTCTGACCTGAAATAGGACAGTCATCCTCCTCCACAATATGTCTGTCCAGGATAGCCTGGACATTAGCCTTAGAAGAGCCTAGTACCTGCTGCAGACTGGAATGGAGAGACAAAGTCAGAAGCATCGTTTTGGTGAGCTGTTTCACATCCTGTATGAGCACCACCCTTTGCAGGCTCGGGGAAGGATTATCCTCCCTTGTAAAACTGGTTCCAGTGAACCTGGAACTTTATTTCACTCCAGCCAGAATTTTAGTTCAACCAGCACCTATCAGGCTGCCAACACCTTGAAGAATGGTCTGTAGACATGAAGATTCCCTGCGAATGACATTATACAGTGAAAAAATAGAAACAAAAGAAAGCCAAGGGCACATGGTTGGCTCAATTGGTTTTTTTTAGATTATTACTAAAGAGAATTTTGAATTTATTTCTGATACATGTTACTCATACTGGAAGGAGGTAATGCATGGCTAAACATGGTGTTCAGTCAATAAAAAGGCATCTTATGTTACATTCCTTCCCCTAGCTTTTTATCTTGTCCTTCTGTGTTAAAAGGAAACTTTTACATTTTCTGTATAGATACGTCCATCTTTTCCTTTAAAAATTCATACTTAAAACAATAAATGCTTGCATAGGTCTTCTATTTCCTGAATGTCAGTAAGCATTCACCAATATTTCCTTCTAATTACTTTATAGTTACTATTTGTAATAATGAAAAGCATACTGCATTACTAGTGTTTCTCTGCCTTTAGTCCGTATCATTATCACCTGGAGGAGTTTGCAAGCTATACTTTTACAGTCTACCTCCAGAATGTGGGTCAGTGGGCCTTATATGGGGCCCAGATATCAGCATTTTCAAGATGCTCCCCAGTAGATTGTGATGCAGGTGATTGTGAGATACTTTGATAATAAAACATTTGGAGTACAATCCATTCTCTGCCCTGTTTCTTCTTGGAATTGCTTGTCATAACCCTAGAGAAATAAAAAGACTTGTAGATTATTCAGTGAGTAACCTAATTTGGACAAACCTATTAGCTCTTAGTAGTAATCAAAATGTCAATTAAATATTAAAACACAATGTGCCAGTTAAACACCTACAAGGATTCATATGTGGGATACCAACAGGAAGAGATAGTCTTTGCTTGTTCTACAGGGGAAATATAATCTCTAACATTTATATAATAGCATTCTACTTTAACTACATTTATAAGATTCTTACTGATTTTGAAAGTTTTTTTTAACCACGTCATCAGAAGTGATGGAATTAGGGGGCTGTTCCTTAGATCTGTTTGCTGCATCACTTCGTGCAATTTATACATGTTCCCCAAGAGTCTTCTGAACCAGTAAGCCAGGACTGCCAGGAGCCTTCGGGAAGAGATCATCTCACAAGAGGAAAAACCTCATTCCTTAGACTTAGAGCAGCAACTCTGACTACAGCATGATGCCTTTGACTCAAATTTATACCCCAGTCCAAGTCCCAAATGGACTCATCACATCTGACTCCTATGGAGAGGGTCTTGTGATTGAAAACAGAAGCGGCTGTTTTGCTACGGGCTCTGAAAGACATTGTGGCCCAAGCAACCCTAGAGAAGTCCCACTTGTGTTAAGTGTCACTATAAAGCAGAGAGAAGCTTTAGAAGAGTGAGAATTCAACCCACTGAGGACTCCAGGGGACTCAGTGGGGTTTTGGCCCTCAAGGACTGCAGTGCATCAGCAGGAGTGGGGCCAGCAGGGAGCACAGGGTCCAGCGGAAGAGGCAGCAGTGTTGGGCAGGCGTGGCAGGACCCAGGGGAGGAGACAGGGCTCAACAGCAGAGGACTGATAGGGAAGCCCCCACTTCTGCTACTGGACTTGTTCCTGAGTACAAGTTGAATTATGCCAGGTCTGCCCTCAAGTGATTGGTGCTTCTATAGTGGGTTGGGGTTCTGTACACACAGGGGGAATGAGCTCCCACTGAGCACAGCTGTTACTGCCTCTTTCCTCCCCACAGCAGCCCTGTGAGGCAAATATTTTCCCCATGAAAAGACTGAGTCTTAAACATGTGTATCTGTAACAATTGCCAGTTTATTCCTCTGGCTAAGAGATCCAGAGGTAATGTGAGGTTTACATTTCTTTTATCATCAAGAGTTTAGGTGCCCCCATTGCCCTCATAAGCTGGTTGCAAATTATCTGATTTACTCTTACTTGTAAAAAAAAAAAAATCCTTAATTCTTTTTGTGCGAGACACGTGTTCATTAAAAAATACACATAAGCAAAAAGAAAAAAAAGAAGAAAACCAATAAAACTTCACACCACACAGAAATAAACTTAAGGTTAAGTTTTTGATATATGTTATATGGATGTATGCATACACACACGCACACACGCAAAGTTTGGAATTTTATCCTACATATGTGAGCTGATATTAAATATGCTGCTTTGCCATAACCTGTTATGCTTTACTTTACAATATGGAATGAAGGTATTTCCATGCAAATGTGTGAAAGTTTCTAATTGAAAAATAGACTTGGAAAATGGGTCAAAATCCAAAATCCAATGAGATGCTGGAACTAAGGAAACTACCTACAAGAAAGTTTCATCAGATGATTAAAAGTAAGATGGAGGTCAAAGATACATCAAAAAATGCTAACAGAAAGAAAGCTGGGGCCAGATTTTAATACTAGGCAAAAATGAACTCAAGGCCTAAAGCACACAGGATAAGGACGGCTGCGTGAATGTCTTTGCTTCCAATGCATCATCACAAACTTGTTTCTCACTCTTCTTATCTCTTCCCTAAGCCTTTCAAGCTCATCTACTCCTCTTATCATTTCTTCAGGGTCCAAATGCCTAACGGGTGTGTCCTCTTTAAATCCCTGGCCAGGCTGAGTCGGCCCTCCTCTGGGGTTTCCTTCTGCTTCCTGGCTTACACCTTCTTCAGAAGGCTGAGGATTTCCTTCTGCCTCCTGTGGTACATCTTCCAAAGGGCGGTCTTCCTCGGCCTTTGGCATGTCATTTTCTTCACAAGACTTTTGCATATTGAGTATTTTTTATTTCGTTTTTGAATAAAGTAACCCTAGAAAACAAGGAAACAAAACTACTAGGTGCCAGGCAAAAAGACCAGCAGCCAGAGTATGGGATCCTATAGCGACTGGCCTTTTCTGACTCAGTACCCTAATTTTCCAAAAGTTTTCCAACTAGAGAAAGCTGGATCCTCAGGCTCAGAACTCCCCTGACTCCACCTCCCTTCCCGCCCCCTTTCGTTCCAGCTCCATCTTTCTCCTCCTGCTCCTGCCCACCATCTTCCCAGCAGGCCCTGCTACAAGCCTCTCCAAATACTGAAATGGGAGCAGTAAGGAAGCAATTAACCCTTCTCCTGCCTCTGGTCTCCAGCACTCCCGCCCTTCAGACTTTTCTAAGCCCTCTGAACCTCCAGCCTCTCACCTGAGAGGGCTGGTCCAGTCTCTGGCCTCCCCTCCCCCTACAGTGTCTCTTCAGCCTCCCCCTCCCCCGCCCCATTTCCGTTGCAGGCTCGGCACCGGCCTCCGACGCTTAATCCGGTTGGGGAGCGGCTGCTGCAACCCCGGGATGTGCTTTGGTGTCACTCACACTTCCACCCCCACCCAAAGAGACCCGAAGCAATTGCATCTTTACAAAAACTGACCTGCAGGAATTCAGGGGATTTTCCTCTCTTCCCTCACCTCGATTTGTGTGGCGCCCAAAAAACCAAATATCCTGCAGACAGATGGGAGTGTTTGGTGAGCAGGCTAGTACCTGGATCACGGGTCCCTTTCACGATTCTAGGCCTTGTTGGTGTAAAGTTTCCCACGTCCTCATCCTCGCCCTCCTTTTATGGCAACCCCGCCCTCCTCCGTGCCCCCCGTTTTCTTGCAAGGAGGGAGTGGGAAAAGCAAGTTTCTTCCACACAGTTTCTAAATCTCCCTCTCAGGACCCTTAATTAGCTACCCTTCTCTCTCTCCACCCGCCATCCCCCAACAAACAGCCCCAAATTTCCTGCACAAAATGGGAGTTGGGCCGAATAGGAGTGGAGAAACCAGTGTCGGTCCTGCTTGCTTTCTGCTCTCGGCCTCCTCGACCCCTGGGTCTCCAAGTCAGCGCCCACCTTTATACTAACCTGAAAGGATCTTGGGCACTTTTCTTCTTCTCCAGCAATAGGGAGCTGCTACAGGAAACAGGCCCTGGACTATAAGGACTTCTGCACACGTCGACTCCTGGTCACGTGAGTGCCGCGTCATCGCTGAGCTCGCCTCCCCAGTTACCCCTCCCATTAACACTGCAGCCTGCCCACTGCGTTCCCTCCACTTGATACTGTCAATCTTTTTTCGTATTTGCCAATCAGTGACGATAAACTGTTACCTTCCCCCGGAGTCTTTATTCGCCTTTCTCAGATTACCAGGAGGATCAGTCTTCTAGGGTAAATCGACCATTTCTCTTTCTTTGAGGAATCATGTCTTTCTTCTGCTCTCAATACTCCCACCTCCCGTCCTCCAAGACCCCTACAGTCCACCATTGCCCCTGGAATCCAATCCAGCATTAAAAAGGGCAAAGGTGGTAGATCGAGAAGATGGGCTGGAAAAGAATCTAAGGGTGAAAGTGGAGGATTTGACTAGTCCTCTTGAACAGTTTTCTGTTGTGTTTTCTGTTTTCAACAATCAGCATACTTTTAAAAATGATATCAGAAAACGGATGCCTCATAAGCAATATGTAACACTTAATATGGAAGACAAATTAGTTATATCAATGTGTAAGATTTGGAAAAGTTTTCTTTTCTTTTTTTTTTTTTTTTGAGACGGAGTTTCGCTCTTGTTACCCAGGCTGGAGTGCAATGGCACATCTCGGCTCACCGCAACCTCCGCCTCCTGGGTTCAGGCAATTCTCCTGCCTCAGCCTCCTGAGTAGCTGGGATAACAGGCACGTGCCACCATGCCCGGCTAATTTTTTGCATTTTTAGTAGAGACGGGGTTTCACCATGTTGACCAGGATGGTCTCGATCTCTTGACCTCGTGATCCACCCGCCTCGGCCTCCCAAAGTGCTGGGATTACAGGCATGAGCCACCGTGCCCAGCCCTACTCTTTCTATTTCTGGCTGAACTCAAGTTATCAAGTGTTTGAGGTCTGACCTTTTTCATTTTTTCATGACCATTTTTCATGGTCATTTTTTCATGACCGCTGATGGCATCCACCAAGGTTTCACTTGGAGGCTTCAGACAGACTTCCTCTCCATTTCCTCTGTAGGATTCGGTACCTTGTTAATCAGATAAGTCCACAGAAAAGCCTGCTTTCCACTGAGTAAACTTCTTTTGGAACTCAAAGAAATATATTTCTTGGAAAACTTTTCGTTGTTGGGAAATAACTCATATACTCATGAAACACTCAGAAAACAGAGAGTTCCCTGTATCTCACCTTCAGTCATGAGGCGTCTTTGTGTGGCATTTTCATTCATTCATGGCACTCTTGAGATAGTCTGCTATCATCCACTCTGTTCCATTAAAAGAACCATTGACATGCATAATTGTTATGATCAGAAAGCAAAGATAACATCATTGCTGTAAAAAATAATATTAAAGAGAAAGCTGATATCCCTGCAACTCAGAATTCACTGGTACTTGGAAGGATGGTGGTGCCTGGAGTGACATTCTGGCCAATGGAGCCAGCTGGAGAGTCAGAAGAAGGCAGAGGGGGTCTTTTGTCTAGGGTGGTCACAGCAGGATGCCTCAGCCAATAGCATCCACCAGAGAAAAGAAAGGGTTGGAAAAAAATAAATATTTTTGGACGTAATGATTTATAGTTTAAGCATGACAAATTTCTTCCACACTTGAGGGATAAATGTCCTGTTGTTTGAAAGAGAGAGCTTTTAATATAAATATAACTAGCAAATTAAAAGATTTAATCATTGCCTGTCACCAAATGTTTTCACTCTTTTAAATGTAACCATTTAGTGAGGAACAACTTTGATCTTTTAAAAGAAAAATTATCAGGAGCAAAATGGACTTTGTGCATGTGTACACTTCTATGAAGTTTAACCAATGTATAGATTTGTTTAGCCACCACTGCAATCAGAATACAGTTCAATCACCCCTAGAAACTCTTGCATGCTATCTCTTGTAGTCCTGTTTTACTGCCTTCCCTAAATTTGGGCAACCACTATATTCCCCATTGCTATACTTTTGTCTTATTCAGAATATTATGTAAATGATTTCATACAGTATGTAACGTTTTGAGACTGGCTTCTTTCACTCAGCATAATGCCCTGGACATCCATTTAAGTTGTTGCATGTATCAATAGTTTATTCTCTTTTTGCTGAGTAGTATTCTGTTACTTAGCTATTCCACACTTTATTTATTCATTGCTTAGAGTTGTTCCCAATTACGGGAACAACTCTAAGCAATTATGAAAAGAACTGCTATAAACCTTCATGTACAGATTTAGGCCCTTATTGCTTCATGTCTAGACTTCCTGCCTCTGGCACCTCCCTCTCTCCCTTTAGTCCACCTTAAACAGTACCTTGTCCCTGCTTTCAATGCTCATTCTCTTGCTCAGCGACCCTGAATGACAACCCCACCACTCACCAAGTAAATCCCACACTCCTTATCTTGACATTCAGCCTCCATCAGAATTGAGCCTCAGGACATGTTTCTAGCCTCATCATCTCCTTCTCTGGCCCATCCAAAATAAACCCTTACTTCAGTGTCTACAGAAGCAGTGAGATCAAATTAAAAATTAAATTAAAAATTTAAAAAAAACCTTAGTCACTGTGCCCAAATATGCCTTACACTTCTCTCTTTGTCCTTGTTTGCCATTTTCTTCTTCCTGATTCCCCTCCTCTTCCTCCTAGATCCTGGTCCTGCTCGTTCTTAGAGGCCAAGACCTAATCACCCAGCCTCTGAAGCTGGAGGTGGTCTCTCCCTCCTCTGTCATTGCTGCACATGAGATCTGCACCCTTGGTGTATCCCTTAGCAACGGTTACCTTGCACCTTTCTGTGTGTGTGTGTTTGTGTGATGTGGGTGGAGGGTATCTAACCAGGAAGATGGTGAGATGTGAACTGAGGGTAGGGAGCAGAGATCAGGCTCCAGCTATTATGCTTCTATAGTGGCTCTCGTAATGTTAAACAGTGGGTCTCCCAGAAATCTCAGAGTTTCAGAAAGAGCTGTTTGCCAATTGGCTCACTGACAAACTTCATTTTGCCTGCACAAAAAAAAAATTGAAGCAGAAGTTTTATTATTCTCTCTTATGCTTATTCTGCTTTACATACAGCCACAGCAACACTAATACCATGTTTATGGAGCTATTGGCAAAAGTTATTGACATTGTCTTCCTAAATACTCACAGGAGAGATTAGTTAGCTCACTGGTACACACCTGACAAAGAGCCAGGTGATACAGGCCTTCACCTTCATCCTTGTTCCTGAGCAACTTCAGTGCATCAATATAAAACTCAGGTACCTTTGAAATTAAGTCAATCAGAGTAAAGTTTAAATATAAGTAAATTTTTGAAAATAGCATTCTATTGAAGTAAAAACTATATCTTTTTAAAAAGGAAAGAAAAAGGTTTACACGTTAATTCTAACAGTAAGGATATGAGTTCTGGGGAGTAGAAACCCTGGGCCTCTGAGCCAATCAATGTCCTGTTTTTGTCCACCAGGAGAGAACTAGAGATAGTTCCAAAGTCCAAAGTCTTCCAGGTTATGTGAGAGCAGGACAAAGCAGGCAGCATTTTACCATTCAAGAGTATCCAGAAAACTCTTATATAGTAATCCCAGCTACTCGGAAGGCTGAGGCAGGAGAATTGCTTGAGCCCGCAAGTAGAGGTTGCAGTGAGCTGAGATCCCGCCATTGCACTCCAGCCTGGGTGACAGAGCAAGACTATCTCAAAAAACAAAACAAAACCAAACAAACAAAAAAACTATAGTATCCAGACTAGTGTTCCCTATGTTCCTTCCATAGTCTTGTGTTCTGATACTCTATGTTTAGCAACTCCTCCTGCATATTTTTTTCATTGCTGTTTCAAAGCTCATCCCATAGAAGAACTTGAACTGACCATTCTTATCTATCACTTCTCTAGCATGCCCAGTATGGCTTGAAAGCATCACTCCCTACATGGCAAAATCTTCCCCAGATCCAAAGGTTTAGCTACCAGATCCTAAGGTGTACACTTAAGCAGCCTCCATCTGAGATGATTTGCCCCTTCAGAATGAAAGTGGATTCAGCACATTCCATCACTTTGCACAACCAAGAGTAGCCCACCCCTGTTTTGGTGCAAGTGGTACACACAGAACCTGGGCTTATTTCCACTTAGATTGTTTGTGCTCCAGAAAGAAACTCTTCTGCCATCCCCTGTCACCACATTCCCTGACATAATGGTATGTTTTGCAAGTTTGGCAACAATATATTTCACAAGTTCTGCAAAATATCCAGAATAGTCATTGAGCATATTTAGGTAAGTGAATTTAACTTGAAGCACAGCTTGTATGATACTTATGGTCTCTTCCACATGATTCTGCACATCGCCTGAACTCACAGCTAAATGCTGCATACATTGTAGGTGATTATGGCAAGAAGTTTCTAGTTATCCAGAGCATAATGCTTATGAATTGCTGTGAACCTAAAGTGCTGTGTCATAACTACTGCAACTTCAAATGTCCCTGAGTGTGTTTGCTTAGACTTATTTTTCTGAGACAGTTTCACTCTGTTGCCCAAGCTGGAATGCAGTGGCATGATAACAACTTGCTGCAGCCTTGACCCGCTGGGCTCAAGCCGTCCTCACACTCGGCCTCCCAAAGTGCTGGGATTACAGGCCCGACCGTCAAGCCTGGCTTAGACTGTTAATAAGTAACAGTATGCTCAAGATCTACCTCAGCAAGATTTTTGAGATTGCTTTGCTTAAGGCTTGAGGTCTGCATCTATGCAGAGGATCATGCTGGGTTGATGGAGAAGCACACCTCAACTGGCCAGGCAACTCTTTCATGTGGCGGAAGCACAGTTGTTGGGGAGAGTGTGCTGTTGGTGCAGATCAGGTGCTTTTAAAAATTCAGTTTATAATGGAAAGAAAGTTTTTACTGACCTCTATATTCTGCAGTAGCTGCCAGTGCTACATGACTCTTTAGACCCTGTATTTACCCATCCTAATACTTTCACCCTGTTTTGTTGACTTTCTACTTTGTATCCCTCACTAGTCTAGAAGTGCCACAAGGACAAAAACTTTATCTGGTTCAACTTTGTAAACCATTCTAATATCAAGTGGGTGGAAACAATTAAAATTTCCATTAATATGGGGATTGTTAAATAAAATATACTGTGGAAATTTTTCATATATAAAAAGAGGTAAAATTATGCCTATATGGTGACATGAAATTATATTAAAGCTATATTTTTTAGCGAAAAAAGTGGCAGAACACTATTTAGAGAATAGTTCCATGCATATATACATTTAACATATTCATATAAATGTATGCAATTAGTTTAGTAAGTAGTTCCAGTCTTTTGGTATAAATATGGAATTGTTTAATTTTTTTCTAGAAATTGCTGTCAACTGTGATCTTTCAAACCCCTCTTTCTCACTAGATAATAAATTTCTTCAATGACATGTTCATTTATTTCCTTAACTATTAGGTCACTTTCATTCATTAAGAGTTTTATTTTGAGTTCTTAAGATTCAGTCTGTACCAAAGGCATGCAAAGAGAAGGAAAAAATGGTCTATTTTTTAAATGTTTCATTTTGAAATAATTTTAGCTATAAAGAATGCCACAGTGCCCATATACCTTACACCCAACTTTGCCTAGTAATTATGATACATTTATGAAAACTAAGAAATTACTATTTGTGCACTGCTATTAAATAAAAACCATTCATTCACCAAGTTTATTACTAATGTCGTTTTTCTATTCCAGGATTCACTTCAAGAAACAATGTCTATTTAGTCTACCCTCTGTCAGTTTCTTAGTCTTTCCTTGCTTTTCATTACCTTGACACTTTTTTCTTTTTTTCATTTTCTTTTTTCATTTTTTTTTTAAGACGGGGTTTCACCGTGTTGGTCAGCCTGGTCTTGAACTTCCAACCTCAGGTGATCTACCCGCCTTGGCCTCCAAAGTGCTTTGATTACAGGTGTGAGCCACCATGCCCGGCCTACCTTGACACTTTTTAAGAGTGAGGTATTTTGTAAAATGTTCCTCAATTTGGGTTTTCTGATTTTTTTTATGATTAGATTGGGATTTTTTATTTTAAGAAAGAGTACTACAGAGATAAAGTACCCTTTACATCTAATGTCAGGATTGTATGATATTAGAATGAATTATCACTGGTGATGTTGACTTTGATCATTTGGTTAAGGTTCTCTTCTGGGTTTCTTCACTTCTAAAGTTACTACTTTTCCCTTTTCATACTCTTATTTGTTAGAAGGTAGTTTCTAAGTGTAGCCCATATTAAAGAGATGGGGAATTAAACTCTACCTCCTGGAGAGAGGAGTGTCATTGAATTTGTGAATATGTTCTTGAAAATAACTACAGTAATTAATAAATATTTAGAGGCAGATAATTTAAGACTATGCAAATATAGTGTGGATTTTGCCTACAACAATTACTACTATGATGTGCTGATGGTGATTTTAAAAAATATCCCTCATTCGTTTTACATTTAATATTTCAAATTACCCTGTAAGAAGAATTTCCTCTTCTCCCACACCCCACTTATTTATTGATACAATTATTTGTTTCTGTCAGTATGACTCATGGATTTTTAAAAATTCTTTAGGCTATAATCCAATACTATCATTTGTTGTTGTTGCTGTTCAAATTGTTCGAGCCTTGGCTATTTGGAGCTCTTTCAGGTGAGCATTTATTCATCCTTTTTCTGTTTCCTTGCTTTCTGGTATTACAAGATGTACCAGGTTCATCTTTTATCTTCCTTTTCTCAGCTCCATGATCAGCCATTTCTCCAGGGAGTCTTGGTTACTTTAATTGGATAATCATATTTAGTAATTAAGATCTGGGTGTTCACAGATTCTCACTCATAAGTGGGTGTTGAACAATGAGAACACACGGACAGAGGGAGGGGAACATCGTACACCGGGGCCTAGGGGGTGGGGGTCTAGGGGAGGAATAGAAAGGGGTGGGGGAATTGAGGAGGGATAGCATTAGGAGAAATACCTAATGTAGGTGACGGGGCAATGGATGCAGCAAACCACCACCATAGCATGTGTATACTTATGTAGCAAACCTGCAATCTGCATATGTACCCCAGAACTTAAAGTATAATAAAAAATCCAATTTATCTACATAAAAAAAGAGATCTGGGTGTTGATTGTGCTGATTACTATTGGGGTGTCATGGATTCTAGAACTTCTCAGCTGATAGAACAAGTAGATACATATGCATACATATATATACTAAACTGTTTATACACACATACCTGCATATATATTAATTACATATGCACATACACAAGTTCATACTGACACATTGACTGTAATCTAGTACCACAGGTACTCATTTAGCTTTCTCATCTCTTGCTTAGTTTTACCTTCTATCTCTGGCAGTGAGAAACCTGGTTCTTCTTGTCTATCATTTATTTACTTATTTAATTCTAATGTGTAAAGTAGTTTAAAATGGCTATCATGTACCCCTGTGAGAAATAAACTTCCCAACCAGAATACAACATTTATGTACAGTTCTTTCTTGAGTTTTACAGTATGTAGTCAAAACAGTGGTTTCCAAAGCAACTTAGGTCAGCTCCTTTTTTCCACACCCTTTTCAGTGAAGTTATGTCATATATCTGTGATACAATGAGATTCATGTGCCACAGTTTGCTTTCCATTTTGGGTTCCCCCTACAACCAAATTTTTGATATATTTTTAATTGACATAAAGCAAAAGTCACCTTTCATGTTTTGGCGGTTCTGTGGAATTCGACACATTCACAAAGTCATGCATCTACCACCACAGTACCTATACAGAAGAGTTTTATTATCTTGAAATTCCCCTTGTGTGGTGCTTTTGTAGTCAACCCGTCTTCCCATCTCTACTCCTGACAGCCTCTGTTTTGCATCCCTATAAATTCGCCTTTTCATAATGTCACGTAAATGAAATCATACAATACACATCCTTTTGAGTTTGGCTTCTTTCACTTAACAATATATATTTGAGATGCATACTTGAATCAGTAGTTTGTTCCTCTTAATTACTGAATAGTAACCCATTGTACAGATGTAGCACAATTTGTTTATATTTTCACCAGCTGTAGAACACCTGGGATATTTCCAGTTTTTGGAAATTATGAATAAAGCTGCCATGAACATTTTGGTGCAGGTTTTTGTATGAACATACATTTTAATTTCACTTGGGTAAATACCTTGAAGTGGTATTGCTGGATTGTGTGGCAATTGTATGTTTAACTTTATGATAAATTGTCAGAATGATCTCCAAACTGGCTGTAACATTTTGCATTCCAAAGAGCAATGAATGAGAATTTCTTTTGTTCCACAGCCTCACTCGAATTTGTTGTTTTTTCATTTGGGGATTTTCATTTGCTTGTTCACTTTGTACCATCCTAAGTGTACAGCAGTATCTATTTGTGGTTTTAATATGTATTTCCCTCATTACTCACGATGCTAAGCATCTTTTCATGTGTGTATTGGTTGTCTGCATATATACCTCAATGAAGTCTCTGTTCATATCTTTACTTCCTATATCCTTTTCGGGGGTTTGCTTTTCTATTATTGAGTTTTAAGAGTCATTTATTTCTTCTGGATAAAAATCTTCTATCAGATATGTGATGTGCAAATATTTTCTTCTAGTGAGTGGCTTGTATTTTCATTCTCATAACAGTGTCTTTCACGGAGGAAAAGTTCTTAATTTTATGATATCCAGCTTTTAAAGTTGTTAGTTTTTGGTATTAATCCAAAACCTCATCACCAAACCTAAGATCATATAGATTTTCTCCTATATTTTCTTTTAGACATGTTATGATTTTACATTTTACATTTAGGTCTTTGATATATTCGAGTTAATTTTCATGTAAGATATTATGTATGAGATAAGGTTCTTTTTTTTTTTGCAGGTAGTTGTTTAGTTGTTTCAGTGTCATTTGTTGAAAAGACAATTCTTTCTTCATTGAATTACCCTTGGTCATTTGTCAAATATTAGTAGACCGTATTTGTGTGGGTTTATTTCTGAGCTCTCTTGTTCTATTGATCTATGTATCTATTATTTCTCTATTACCAAACCATTTTGCTTAATGTAGCTTTATAGAAAGTATTAAAATTGGTTAATGTGTATCCTCCAATTTTGTCCTTGTTTTTCAGTATGTTTTGGTTATTCTATTTCCTTTGACATTTCATTTCAATTTTGCAACTAGCTTGTTGATATCTACAAAAATACTTGCTCTAATCCCATTACTGGGTATATACCCAAAGGAATATAAATCATTCTACTATAAAGACACATGCACACGTATATTTATTGCAGGACTATTTATAATAACAAAGACATGGAACCAACCCAACTGCCCATCAATGATAGACTGGATAAAGAAAATGTGACACATACACACCATGGAATACTATGCAGCCATAAAAAAGAAAGAGATCATGTCCTTTGCAGGAATATGGATGAAGCTGGAAGCCATCATCCTCAGCAAACTAACACAGGAACAGAAAACCCAACACCACATGTTCTCACTCATAAGTGGGAGTTGAAAAATGAGAACACATGGACACAGGGAGGGGAACAACACTCACTGGGGCCAGTTGTGGGGTGGGTGGCAAGGGGAGGAAGAGCATTAGGGCAAAAAGCTAATGCATGTGGGGCTTAAAACCTAAATGACCTATGTTGATATGTGCTGCAGACGACCATGGCACATGTATACCTATGTAACAAACCTGCATGTTCTGCACATGTATCCCAGAATTTAAAGTAAAATAAAATAAAATGAATAAAAATTAAAAAGAATGCTTGCTCTGATTTTCACTGGGTTGTAGACCAAATTGAGAAGTACTGACTTCTTAACAATGCTGACTCCTCCAATCCATAAACACAGAATGTTTCCCTCTTAAAATGTCTGCTTTGATTTCTTTTTATCAGTGTTTTATTGTTTTCAGTAAATAGGTCCTGCACATATTTAGTTAGATTTACACCTAAGTGATCCATTTTTGGGGGGTGCTTTTTTTTTTTGTTTGTTTTAGACAGAGTTTTGCTCTTTCGCCAGGCACCAGGCTGGAATGCAGTGGTGTGATCTTGGCTCACTGCAACCTCCGCCTAGCGGCTTCAAGCAATTCTCCTGACTCAGCCTCCCGAGTAGCTGGGACTACAGGCCCCGCCACTTAGCCCAGCTAATTTTTGTATTTTAGTAGAGACAGGGTTTCACTATGTTTGCCAGGCTGGCCTCAAGCTCTTGACCTCATGATCCGCCCGCCTCAGGCTCCCAAAGTACTGGGATTACAGGCATGAGCCACCGCACCCATTTTAAATACCATTTAAATGGCATTTAAAACATTTTAAATACCATTTAAATGGCATTTAAAACATTTTAAATTCTAATTTTTCATTTTGTTTGCAAATAGGGATACAATTGACCGGTTGACCTTATAGCCTGTAACCTTGCTAAACTCACCTAAGAGTTTTAAAATCTTTCAAGAATTCTTTAGGATTTTCTACATAGATAATCATGTTGTCTGTGAACCCAGTTGCATTTCTTCTTTTCCCATTTGTATGGTTTTTATTTGTTTTTTCTTCCCTTACTTCATGGACTAGGACTTCCATTACTTTACTAAATAAAAGTAGTGGGAAATTAAAAAAAAAATCCAGATAGGAAAGGAAGAAGAAAAATGATGCCTATTTGGAAATTATATAGCCTTGTATATAGATAATAATAAGGAATACACTAAATCTATTAATGTATAGATTCAATGCAATCCCTGTCAGAATCCCAGCTGGAATTTTTAAAAAGAATTTGACAAGCTAATTCTAAAATTCATATGCCATTTCAAGGAACCCTGAATATCAAAAAGTTTTCAAAATAAACAAACCAGAAGAAACAAAGCAAAATTGGAATAAGTTACACTTCTGATTTCAAACTTACTACAAAGCACAATGATCAAGACAATGAAGCATTGGCATAAGGATGAACACTTAGATCAATGGAATAGAATGTAATCTGTAGATCAATGGAAAGTATTATTATTTTAACGGTATTAAGTCTTCCCATCCTTAAACATAAGTTGCCTTTCCTTTTATTTAGACATTTAATTTCTTTCAACAGTGCTTTGTAGTTTTCAGGTTACAAATTTTGCACTTTTATGAATTTCATACCTAAGTATTTTATTCTTTTTGATGCTATGGTACATGAAATTTTATTTATTTATTTATTTTGAGATGGAGTCTCACTCTGTCACCCAGCCTGGAGTGCAGTGGTGTGATCTTGGCTTACTGTAACCTCCACTTCTCAGGTTCAAGCAGTTCTCCTGCTTCAGCCTCCCAAGTAGCTGGGACTACAGGCATGCTCCACCATGCCTGGCTAATTTTTGTATTTTTAGTAGAGACAGAGTTTTACCATATTGGTCAGGCTTGTCTTGAACTCCTGACCTCGTAATCCGCCTGCCTTGGCCTCCCAAAGTGCTGGGATTACAGGCGCGAGCAGCAGGATCGTATGCTTAATTTCATTTTCAGTCCAATTATTGATTCCATATACAAACACAATTGGTTTCTGTATGTTGATTTTGTACGCTACAACATGCTAAACTTATATATTAATTTTAATAGTTTATTAGTTTATTCCTTACTGTTTTCTATATATTAATACAAGATCATGTCATCTCCAAATAGAAATGTTTTCTTCTTTTTTTCCAATGTGAATGCCCTTTCTTTCTACTTCTTGTCTAATTGCCCTGTCTAAAACCTCCAGTATGATGTTGAATAGTCATAAGAGGAGATATTCTTGGTTTTTATCTACATTTTAGGGGGAAACATCAAATGTTTCACCACTAACTACGATATTAGCAGTGGGATTTTTGTAGATGCCCTTAATCAAGTTGAGAAACTTTTCTTCTATTCAAAATTTGTTGCAAGTTTGTTGCAATCATGAGAGGGTGTTGGATTTTGTCAAATTATTTTCTGCATTTTGGGAGAAGAGTGCGGGTCGTTTGTTTTTAATGTATTGATATAGTTAGCTTACAGTATTTTTTCAGTGTTCAAATTTGATTTTTGATCTTGTGCTTAGTTGTTCTATTCACTATTGAAAATAGAATATTGAAGTCTCCAATTATGATGGCTAAATTGTCTGTTTTTTTCTGTAAATTCTGTCACCTTTTGCTTCATTCATTTTGAGGCCCAGTTGCTAATTGCATATATGTGTAATACTCTTGTAGCTTTCTGATGGATTGCATCATATTTCTGTTGAAATGAATTTTATCACTATAAAACATCACTATCTCTAGTAATACTTTTTATTTTAAATTCCATTTTATCACATAATAGTATATCTACTCTAGCTTTATTTTTGTTGTTTACAATATGTACATATATATGTATGTATATGCATGTACATATGTGTGTGTATGCATATATCCTTTTACTTTCAATCTATTTGTGTCTCTGAATCTAAAGTGTGACTTCTGTAGACAGCATACAGTTGGATATTTTTAAAAATCTAGTCTGACAATCTCTGCCTCTTGTTTGAATTGTTTAATCCTTCACATTTAATGTTATTGTTGATATAATTGGATTTATGTCTGCCACCTTACATTTTGTCTATCACATGTCTTCGTTATTTTTTGTTCCTTTTTTGCTTTTTACCTACATTGAGTGAGTATGTTTTGAGGCAGCATTTTAATGTCTTTAATAATTTTTTCATTATATTTTTTGAATTATTTTCTTACTGGCTTCTCTAGGATTTGGCATATACATATTAACTTATCAGAATCTACTTCAGATTTATACTAATTAACTCTATTGAGATATAAAAACCTCACTTCTATATAGCTCTATTCCCATTTCCCACTCTTTGTGATATTATTGTTTTCATATTACATCTATAAATGTTGTTGTATAAATATTATAAATCCAACCATTGTCATCATTGTTTTTTTTTTGTTTTTTCTTTTTTGAGACGGAGTTTTACTCTTGTTACCCAGGCTGGAGTGGAATGGTGCGATCTCGGCTCACCGCAACCTCTGCCTCCTGGGTTCAGGCAATTCTCCTGCCTCAGCCTCCTGAGTAGCTGGGATTACAGGCACGCGCCACCATGCCCAGCTAGTTTTTTGTATTAGTAGAGACGGGGTTTCACCATGTTGACCAGGATGGTCTTGATCTCTTGACCTCGTGATCCACCCGCCTCGGCCTCCCAAAGTGCTGGGATTATAGGCTTGAGCCACCGCGCCCGGCCATCATTGTTACTTTATATAATTTTATGTCTTGTATGGAAGATGAAAAAAGAAAAGAAAGCAAGTATGTATTTATAGAATATTAGGGCACAGCCTTGAATTTTTCCACAGTCAATCTGGATTTTTGCAATTTTGTCTTTCACCATCTCTTTCCCTGGATACACCTGGCTGTTGAGCTACACAAAGTGCTGGTTGATTGCTCTATTGTTTTTGACAGTGCACTAGGGCACAGAATGCTCCACAGGTTCATGGAATTAAATTTGGACGTCTTTGCAGAGATAGCCTTTTTTGTTTCTTTTTTTTTGAAACAGAGTCTCACTCTGTTGCCCATGCTGGGAGTGCAATGGTACGATTTCAGCTCACTGAAACCTCTGCCTCCCAAGTTCAAGTGATGCTCGTGCCTCAGCCTTGCCTGTAGCTGGGATTACAGGCATGTGCCACCACACCCAGCTAATTTTTGTTTTAGTAGTAACAGGGTTTAGCCATGTTGGCCAGGTTGGTCTCGAACTCCTGGCCTCAAGTGATCTGCCTCCCTTGGCCTCCCCAAGTGTTGGGATTACAGGCATGAGCCACTATGCCGGCCGGCAGAGGGAGTTTCTGAGGTGAGTGTCTGAGATTTGCTTTGACCACAAGAGGACTCTACTTAGCCGTGTCTTTCCCTAGTTCTCTCTGGTAAACTAGCTGGTCTAACATTTAGCTTACATCTCTCATGAATCTACTGACTTCCTCTTAATTGCTTTTCACCACAATCTCTGTTTTTATAGCACCTTTAGCCTTCAATTATTCCACACTGTGTGACAAATGACAACTGAAATCAGTTCTTTGGGAAAGAAATTTAGAGCTCCGCATTTTTTGTTGTTATTGTTGTTTTTGTTTTGTTTTGTTTTTGTTTGTTTTGAGATGGAGTCTTGCTTTTGTCGCCCAGGCTGGAATGCAATGGCGTGATCTCTGCTCACTGCAACCTCTGCCCCCCAGGGTTCAAGCATTTCTCCTGCCTTTGCCTCCCTAGTAGCTGGGATTACAGGCATAGGCCGCCATGCCCGACTAATTTTATATTTTTAGTAGAGACGGGGTTTCTCCATGTTTGTCAGGCTGGTCTTCAACTCCTGACCTCAGGTGATCTGCCGACCTTGGCCTCTCCAAGTACTGGTGGCCTTTTTTTTTTTTTTTTAGACCGAGTTTCGCTCTTGTTGCCCAGGCTGGAGTGCAAAGGTGTGATCTCTGCTCGCTGCAACCTCCGCCTCCCAGGTTCAAGCCATTCTCCTTCCCCAGCCTCCCAAGTAGCTGGAAGTACAGGTGCCCCCCACCACACCCGGCTAATTTTTATATTTTTAGTACAGACTGGGTTTTACCATGTTGGTCAGGCTAGTCTCGAACTGTTGACATCAGGTAATCCACCCACCTCGGCCTCCCAAAGTGCTGGGATTACAGGGGTGAGCCACTGCGCCCGGCCAGCTCTGCGTTTTAAAGCATGCCTCTTTCCCAGGCCAAAAGCTCTTACTCAAGGCTCTGGAGCTGGGGATGGGATCTGTGACACAATTCTCTCCAAATGGAACTTCTGCTTTAGGAGCTGGGCACTTGACTGTGAGTGGGCATTACCTTCACATCTTCTTAGCTTGCCCTTCCCAGGCAATTGGTGCCCCAGTATTCTCAGCACCTTCTAATGAGTGGGCAGAAGGAAGCCCTCGCCTCTTAGCCACACTCATCCAGGATTTAGCTTCTGCAATACATAGTTCAAGGCAGGATGAGAACTTATCTCTGTCTGGGAAAAATACTGTGACCCTCCAAGTGTGAGCTGGCAGGAGAGAGGGAGATCTGTGTTTTCAGTTGTACCCTTCTGGAGTGTTTTCATCATGCTGAATTGGTAGTGAGAAGAAAAGGAGAAAATCTCGGTTCAAATGCCACAGATTTCACCTTATTAAGTTTAGTAGATATTCTTGGAGAAATGTTTCTTTATTTGCCCTTAGGACCATTTCCAAAGAGTCTAAATAGTTATATTCTTTAACCAGTTTCACTGAGGAGTGTATCTTCAGACCTCCTCATGTTGCCATGGCAGTGGATCATGGTTATTTTAAATTCTTGGTCTTATTGTTCCAAAATCTGTCATATCTGATCCTAGTTCTGATGATTGATTTGTCTGTTCGGAATGTTTTATTTTCTTGTCTTTTTGTGTTTTTTATAATTTGTACTTGAAAGTTGGATTATGTATAAGACGGTAACTGCTGAGGTAAATAGACTTTATGCTTGGGTATGTCTATGTCTTTCCTTCTGCTAAGTTTTAGTGGGGAGGTTTGCTTAAATCTACTCAGAAGTTGGGCTGAGTTTAACAGTTTTTTTTCTCCCATATATATATAGTTCTTTCCACATGGCTTTACATTTTCCCTTTCTACTGCTCCCCAGGAAGGATATGGCTCTTGCTGTCATTCACTATATTTTTACTCAATATTTGTTAACATGGTGTTGGGGAACAGAAAAGGCACTCTCCGATGTTCTGATCAGGTCTTCACCTTAGGTAAGCACTGAGAGTCTGAGTTTTGGTGGTGTAGACTTCACATGTGTTCATACCTCTCTTCCACACGTAATGCTGGACCTAGCACACATGCCTTCACCCTCCCCTTCAAATAGCTTTTATTTTTCTGTTTCCTTTTATCAGCTTCAGTGGATTTCCACCAGTAACTTCATGACATGGGTTTGTTTTCCTTCTTCCTGCAGATTAAGACTTTTGTTTACTAAGAGAGATGGATCTAGTTGAAAGGTCAGCAGGGTCTGCTATTTCCCTCTCTTAGCTGGCACTATAGGGCCAGCTTTTTTTGGATTCCCACTGATCTTCACTGGGAACATCTAGTGGAGTGGAGTTTCTAGAGATAAGCCTGATGGAGGGTGCAAATTCCTTTATGTCTGTGACCCTCAGAGACCACATACTCTCATGCTGGCTCTCACTCAGTCTTTAGAAATCCATTAACAATTTCTAGCTCAACTTTTTAGCTGATCTACGTGGCATTTGGTTGTATTTATTTCAGGTAAGGAAACGCTTGGTTACCACTATTTCTCCCTCCAAGTGTTTTTCTCTAGATTTGAGGATAATTATTTGCTCTGTGATCTGAGTTCTCTGGTGGTTTTAAGAAAAATTGTTATATTGCAGTTTATCCAACTTTTCCCGCATTGTAAATGTATAAGTTATATTCTTTTCAGCTCTCCATTTTGAGCTGAACCTGGCAATTGTTTTGTTCATTTTACAACTTAAGTAGCATATTCAATTTAAGGTTCCCTTTGGTTCCCATAAGCAACATATACCCTTTTTCTCTAGGGGCTTGTAGTGGACAGGCAGTTGGAGTCTATTCTTAGGAAGATTCTTGGAAACACTCATCTAGGATTTAGCTTCTGCAACAGATAGCTCAAGGCAGGATGAGAACTTATGTCTATCTGGGAAAAATACTGTGACCCTTCAAGTGTGAGCTTTTCTCCTTATCACAAAAGCATTTCTTAGGTTTGAGAGAGAAGTAAGGGAGAAGTAAAGTACATATCCTCTATTATATGGTTGTGCTTAGCAACATTGGCCATTGTCTATTGGCTTGAATGGACTGGTGATAGATTCAATAGTCTCCAGTGTTAAGAACTGCTTTCATTTTTCTGTCATAAAGCTTTGCATTTTTTTCCTGTCCTCTTTCCTTTTGGGTTATGTAGGAGACTTTTGTAGGGATGGATATAAAACTTAACAGCCTAAAAAAATTAAAGCATTTGTCCTTGTCACAGCCAGCTACAATCTGAATTTGACAAGATAATCTGGGGTTAAGGTAGGAGGGTTGAACCATTCTGTCAGAATGCAGTGAAACAGCCCCTAGGACAATTAGGGTACGGATGTAGTTGGAAAAATAATCCCAACGCATTTTGCTCAGACTCTCAGAAGAGCCTTGATTGTGCCTGGGCCTGTTTTGGTGTTTATATGGTGATTTCAGTTCTGTCTTTGCTTAGAACAATGCTTCTGATGTTCAAGTCAATTCAGGCCCCAAAATTTAAGGAACCCCAAGCAAAAAGACCTTGGCTGTAGGAGCATGTGTTCCTACAAGTCAAACAAAAAGGGATGCTACCACCTGTCTGAACACCCACATTCACTGCAGAAACAGTTCACAATTTGGGAGACAGTATAATCAAGCTGTGAATTGGTGTGAAAATGCCTTTCTAAGGCATTGATGATGGAGGAAGCAATGCCATTGTGAACCTTGTTCTTTAGGTTTGTCATCCAAGGAAACATTACCACTTTTCTGACATCCTAAAGGACTGGTTGAACAATAAAGTGAAAATGAAATCCTTGGTTTAGAAAAGGAAACTGGCTGGGTACAGCGGCTCATGCCTGTAATCCCAGCACTTTGGGAGGCCGATGTGGGTGGATCACTTGAGGTCAGGAGTTCAAAACCAGCCTGATCAACATGGCGAAACCCCATCTTTACTAAAAATACAAAAATTAGCCGGGCATAGTGGCAGGTGCCTGTAATCCCAGCTACTTGGGAGGCTGAGGCAGGAGAATCACTTGAACCTGGGAGGTGGAGGTTGTAGTGAGCAGAGATTGTGCCACTGCACTCTAGCCTGGGTGACATAACAAGACACTGTCTCAAAAAAAAAAAAAAAAAAAAAAGGGAAAGGAAACTGGTTAAGAATTATTGCATCAGAGCCAGATAAACCTGGATTTCAATCTGGGCTCTTCTCTTTATTGGTATGGAACATTGAATAAATCACTTTCCTCTTTGAGCCTCAGTTCAATCACCTATATAGAGGTCATAAATAATAGCCCTCTCAGAAATCTTGTCAGAATTAAAGGAGCTAGAAATATGAAGAAGTGGGCACTGAAGAGTGGTGATTTACGCCACTTCTAGACCACAGGATAGAAAAGTGACTGTGAGATCCTCATACACTCTTTTTCTTTGCTGCAATGGATCCCT
This sequence comes from Aotus nancymaae, assembly GCF_030222135.1. NCBI lineage: Eukaryota > Metazoa > Chordata > Mammalia > Primates > Aotidae > Aotus > Aotus nancymaae. The sequence continues at coordinate 44,075,238 of NW_026988415.1, read as the reverse complement.
GACAGACTATGAGGAGCAGAGCTTCTCTATCCCCAACCTTTATGAAGTTTGAGAGACTTTTGTTGTGTTAAGCCACTGAGGTTTTTGAGTTGTTAGCTACCCCAGCATAAGCTTAGCCTAACCTGACAAACACACAAATGGTCCTCAAAGTCAAGCAACAGAGTCACTGGGATGCTTGCTAAAATAAACATTGTATGTGGTAAAGCTATATTGGGGGTAGGCAATAGATAATGGGGGTTACAATGGTAAGAAAGAATTGCTCCATTATCCTATCAGAAAATCTTAATAACTAAAATGAACAGTCAAGAAATAGCAGTTGCAAGTCGTATATCTGATAAGAGACTTATATCCAGAATAAACAAAGAACTCTTATAACTCATCAATAAGAAAACAGTCCAATTTAGAAAGAGACAGAAGATCTGAATACATATTTCTCCAAAGAAGAGATGCAAATGGCCAATAAGCACATAAAAAGATGATGAACATCATTAGCAATTAGAAAAATGCCAATCAAAACCACAATATGATGCCACTTCATATCCCCTAAGATGGCTTTAATAAAAAATACAGGCAATAACAAGTGTTGGTGAGGATATGAAGAAATTGGAAACTTCCTACACTGCTGGTGGCATTGTCAAATACCATGGTTGCTTTGGGAAACAGTTTGGAAGTTCTCAAAATTTAAATATAGAGTTATCAGGACTTAGCAATTCCACTCTTAGGTGTATAACCAAGAGAATAAAAAATATATCTACACACAAAATTTGTATACAAATGTTTAGTAATGATATGTGTTACAACATGAACGAACCTTGAAAATATTATGGTAAGTGAAAGAAGCAAGACACAAGAGGCCACATATTGTACTATTCAATTAATATGAAATGTCCAGGATAGGCAAATCCATAGAGACAGAAAGGAGGTCAGTGCTTGCCAGATGCTAGGGGGACAGGGGAGTGGGCATGACATTATGTGCTAATGGATGTGAGATTTCTTCTTAAGGTGATGAAAATATCCTGGAACCACGTAGTGATAATGACTTCAGAAGTCTGCTAATATACTAAAAACCACTGAATTGTATACTGTAAAAGGGTGAATTTTATGGTACGCAAATTACCTTTTAATAAAGCAGTTAAAACGAGAAATAGCAGCATATACATCTTATTCAGAAATATGGAGGTAAATGCCAGAATAAAACAAGATGTTTGTGGTACTTGCCTATGGTAGTAGCCTCTGGGGAGTGGAAATGTGGAATGGCAAGGAGAACTGCAGTTTTTAACAACAACAACAACAACAACAAAAACTCGTACTATAGGATTTTAAAAATGTGTGTGTATATTCATTTGATAAAAATGAATATGAGATAAAAGTAAAAGACACATGCACACTGCCCCCCCACACACATTGTGGATCAAAAGAGATTCTGATGCATTGCGTCTTGAGGATGCTGCATTTTCAACATGATAGGTGATTTTCATGCAGGAGGTCTGCTAGTAAGTAGCAAACTTTGAAAAACACTCCTATATCCAATGTTAAAATCATTTAGCAATGAATTTTGATATAATCCATCTCCTGCTGTATTCCTTTTGAAGTGACAAGTTTCTGTTGCTAAAGAATAAAATTATAGTTTCAAGGCTATGTATTCAATCCGGGCAGAACTGGGCCAAGGACTGAGGCCTTCTGACTCAATAATTAACATAGTTACTTTTTAAGCTTCTATTATGTTCTATGGAGTAACAAAATGAGTAAGATAAACTCTTTGCATTAAAGGGTGAGTCTAGTGGGGTAATTATAATGCCTGACAAATATATTAGTTAAGATTTTATGAAGCATTTTCCCCCACATTTCATGTCAGTATTAATGTAATTGTAAAGAGAGAAGAGGGATATTCTCCACAATTCAGAAAGGAATCTATTGGGGATTCAATCCACCAGGGACTTCAGGTGAATCTAAAAGGCTTTGTTACCTTGAAGACTCTAGCCCACCAGCAACAATGGGGGCCTTAGAGGGTACAGGACCCTGGAGAGGGATCACAATACCCAACAGATGTGAAATTACCCAGGGGAAAGTGGCACCTCCCTCTCAGCTTCCTGTATCTATTTGTAGGCACAGGTGAGACCTCCCTCAGCAACACTCCCCACCCTCAACAACTGTCTGACCTGGTACTGCTAGTGCAGGGGAGCAGGCAGGAGCCAGCCTAACATAGGCCACAGACTCATGTCACATCTGATCTACTCCACAGCCCTGGGAGGTAAGTTTTAGCCCCATTTCACACAAGGCTGTCTCTTACAGCAATGAATCTATAGTAACTACCAGGTTGATTCGTCCAACTTCAAGTCCCAGGGGTAATGTGAGTTTTATCTATCATTTTGTGTTCTAACAGAAAGAATTGTTAAGTGTCTCCACTACCTTCATATGCTGAATGAATAGTTCTTTTGTTTGCCTAGTATTTATTGTTTTCCTATCTTGTTTACCTTCTATTACTTCCTTTATAACAAAAATAACCTGTGTTTTTAGATTTAAAAAAGTGCAGATGAGAAAAAGAATAATTTCCAGTCCCACCACACAAAGAAAATCATTATTTCTCTTTGGTCTACTCAATTGCATAGTGTCCCCCATGTATGGATGTATTATGTAAACATATATATTTTTTCAGAAATGGACTGATACTGTATACGTGGTTCTGAAAACTCTTTTTTATTGTTATTTTACAATGTACCATGAACATTTATTCCATGCACATGGGTGAAAATCCTCTACTAAAAGACAGAGCACTGTAGGTAGGTCAAAAGTCTGCTGGTAACAAGAGTGACACCTAAAGGAAAGTATCAGCTTAAGGTTAAAGCACATAGCCCGGCAAATGCCTGCCAGGGAAAGCAGGTCTGGCAATATTCCCATCAGAGAAATCAGAGTTAAAGGCCAAAGACATTAAACATATGGGACATCTTCGAAGTCTTTCTGGCCCCTACCTCCACCCCTCATTCCCCTGACACCCCGTTGGCCCCTTGGGGCGAATGGATCCTGTACATCTCTTTGCATCCAATGAAAACCACCCATTTTCTGTTTCTTCCTTAGCTCCTCCTGAGCCCTTGACACATCTCCACATTCTCTCATCATCTCCTCACTGCTCAGATGCCTTCCCTGAAAGTCCTCCTGAGAGTCCTTGGGGGAATCGTCCGTCCCCCTGTCCGTTTTTCTTTTTGCTTTCCGGGGCACATAATCTTCAGCCGGGCGCTTTTCGGCGGCCCGCGGCTGGCTCTCTGGCTTTGCCTGGGAGGCTGGTTTGCCCTCGCCTTGTGGCTTGCCCTCACCTTCGGACTTGCCCTGCTTTTCCTGGCTTCCCTCATCTTCCAGTTGTCCCTCATCACCTGGCTCTCCCTCATCCTCTCGCTTTCCCTCACATTCTGTCTTCCCCTCCACGTCCGGCTTTTCTTCCTCGTCTGACTTTCCTTCCTCTTCTGTACTTTCCTCATCTTCAGGCTTTCCCTCACTTTCTAGATTTCTTTCATTTTCTGGCTTTCCTTCATGTTCTTTGCAGAGCTTTTCCATGTTGAGATGTTCCCTTCTTTGCCTTTCCTAGGAGATAAAAAGAAGAACAGGATACTGAGGGCTTTGGAGGTTAAACACAAGTCCTGATAGTCCTTGCCGTTCTTGACTTAGGGTTTTCCTAACCCTATCCCATCTTCCAGGTGCACTCCCACCTTTACATTCCTTCCTTTCCTTTACACTTACACATGTTCCCTTACAGAAACCTACACAGATGCTTCTCCCTACATTTAAGGAGAGTGTGCTGAGAAATGTGTAGGAGCATATTGGTCCCTAAACTTTGCTCTGGCCTTGGCTGTGCCTGCTCATACCAATTTTAACTGTGTAGTTCCAATTTACACTGACCTGTGGGAATCCTAGGCAGTTTTCTTCTTTTTCTCCTTGCCTGCAATTGTAAGACTTATAAAACCGCAGACAGAACAGAACCATAGCCAGTTCTCAGATTTCAGGGCTACTTTTCTATCATCCAGGGGCATCACAGATGCTACACATCCATCCTCTTACTTTCTTATTCTCCCCTCTATTCTCACCAGCCATACATCACCATATTCCCTTAGGGTCTTGACAGCAGTCATGTATTCTGAAACTGCAAGAGGGAGGATTGGAGGAGGGGCGGTGGGCAGTGGACTCCCCAACTTCTGCTCTGGCTTAAGTCACTCCTACTCCCAAGCGTCCTCTCCCACTGACCTGCACTGATACTGCAGGTCTTTCCTTTTCTTGTCTGGGTTAGCGTCCACAACCACGGACCTGAAGACCTGCAGAGACAAAAAACGGGTGGTTGAATGAGAAACTGAGAAAGTGAATGACTGGTAAGTTGGACACTGGTTCTTTGGGACCCTATTTGTCAAAACTTTCCCAGCTTATCACTTCCTTGCCCTTTCCCTTGCTTTCTCTTATTCCCTCTCTGCAGCTCCTTCTTAAGAGCCTCCATTGTTCCACTTCTGGGACATAGGCAAGAAAGATTATTTCCAAAGCGTTTCTAGGTTTCTGAATCTTCCTCCCAAATTTTTATCTCACTTTTCTGGCACAAAAATGAGTGGGGTTTCAGATAAGGATGTTCCGAAGACAGAGTGTTCTGGTGCACTCACATCTCTACATTCCAAATCCCTCACCTAAGGGTATTCAAATCAGAGCCCACCACTTCTCTGAAAATGGTGATGACAGAGACAGGGGGCAGGGCAGAAATGTCCAAAACACTCCTGCCACCTCCTCCCTCCCCACATACACAGAAAGCCCACATTTTTCTGCAATGCAAAAGACAAATTATTTCAAAACTCAGTAACATTTTTGGTCTTGCTGCTACCTCATCTCAATCCTCCCTGGTTCAGAAGCCACTCCTCCTGGATAGGGAGCTGATCCCCAGATCAAACCTCTGTCTCCCTTTTTCTACAGCATCTTCTTCGCCTGACCCCCTTAGCCCACCATTTCCGGCTCCAAAATGGAGGGAGGATGGAGAAAAGACACCAGGAACTCAGGCTTGGACCCGTTGCAGGGTCCGCCCTCCGCAGCCCGGGGTCACTGACTGCGCCCGCCTCCCGCTGCCCTGCAGGGATCAGGCCGCTCTCTTGCCGTTTTGTCGCTGTCCTCTTCCCCGGTCCTCCTCCTCCTCCATCAGACGTCGCCAGGTCGCCCGCTTCCTAGGAGTTCCCAACTGGTACCCAATTCTCAACCCTTGACCTCTCTCGAGTTCCGCTCCCACCTCCCCGCCGCGCACCAAGCCCTCCATTTCTTGCACCAAATGGGTGAGCATCGGGAAAGGAGTAAGGAGGATCCAGTCCTGGACCCGCTCCGGTCTTTGCCCTCTGACATCCCGACCACAGGGATCCACACGCGGCAATGGGTTCGTAGCCATCTCTGGGAAATGACTCTTTCTCACATTTCCTTCTGACAGAAGCCTGCACTTCTCCAGGGAAATAAGAGCCGGTACCCATACCTCTTGCCCAACACAAAAAATTTTCTGCGCCAAAATGAATAGGGGTGGAATGGGGCGGTATCTAGAAAGCAGATCGATCCTCTGTAGCCTGTGACAATTACCATCCCTATCTCAGGGGTTCCCAGCTTGTACCGACCTGCAGGGTTGTAGGGCAGTTGCCTTCTCTGTCTCTCAGTCTGAAGTCTGTCTGCCTTCCTCCACGGAAACAGGGATCTGGTACCTGGAGGAGAGGGACTTCTGCACACGTCGGCTTCTGACCACGTGAGAGAAACGTCACCAGTGGGCTCGGGTCCCTAGTTCCCCTCCCACCCGCAGAAAGTGCGTCAAGAGCCAGCCCACTTCTTCCCTTCACTAGTCTCTCCGTCTGAGCTCCCCGCGCTCCCCCGCCCCCCACAACCCTCTTTCTCGCCCCACGGCATGGGGCCCTTTGGTCTTTGCTAATCCCAGAGGTCAAATGTGGACCTTTCTCTCTGTGGTGTGTATTTTTTCTTCTGTGGTTATCAGGGAGGGGCTGCACTTTCTTCTACAGCTATTGGCCACTGATACATCTAGGAGGATTTTTTTTTTCTTTCTCTCCTTTTATCCGAAGGTACCTATTTGATCTAATTCTACACGCAGCCACTGATGTTCATTCTGCCTGTGGACCAGATCTTCTCATAATGGGTATAAGGTGGATTGTCAAGTAGGGATACAAGTAGTTAAAACAGGGATTTTAGTTTTTTAAATATTTTTTTGGTCTTATTTAATTCACTCCCTTCAGCATGGGTTATTCTTACAAGCACAAAATTAAATAACGCTATTTCATTTAGGAGAAAGTGTTTAAGAGAGGAAAACGTTAAATATTTCAAAATTTTCTACTCAGAAGAGAGACCAAATTAAGTTCATAATATTAACTTTTGCCACATACACAAGGAATTCAATTGGCAGCAAGTAAAATGTACATTCAAAAAATTTTTATAAATAGCTGGTTCTCTCATGTTCTATTTAAAACACACACACACACACACACACACACACACACTTAATGTTCCCAAACAATTACCGAGGGATAAATAGACTTGCTGGAATCTGATGGTTGACAGAAAATTCAAAAACTTCACTTTAAAAAATTTGGCCCATGGCTATTTTCATTCAAAGGTTTAGCTCTAGGCAAAGGGAAGAGCTGTGAGACCAAGGCAGCAGATGTGACGGATGCAGAAATGGTCCTATCCTCCCTGCCCTGCCAATATCAGGGGAGGGTGTTGTCCTCCACCCCCTCTCATATTCCAGAATTTCTCATCCGCTGCATTCAGGCACATGACTCTGTTGCTCACTCCAAGAATATACCTGGACAGGTGACCAAGGTGGTGATATAAGTAAATGACTTTGGCTCCTTCCCTCCTCCCTCCCCCTAATTCCCACAGGGATAACCAAGCCCCAGCAGAGTGAAGCTCTGTTCATGCCACTAGAAAACCAGAACAAATCTATTCTAGACTCTTGCAGCTAAGAGTGTTCATGAGGCTTGAAGAAGTGATTGCTGGGGGAGAGTCCCCTGCACCCTGCCTGCTCTCTGCCCTTATTCACAGTGCCTATCACCCACACACTCTGTGTCTTCCAGGAACCCAGAGGCAGTCTGGCCTTGATGCAGGGTTGCTGCCTGCCAGTCCATACTAACCTATGACTGTCTCAGCAAATTTAGGCCAGTGTCTGCCATGCTGTCCATATTGACCTAGACCAAGTATTCCCAACTGATGAAGTCTGTGGGCCACCTGAAATGGTATGCAGAATTGCATATGTTTAGGAAGTAGTGGAGTATGTACACTCTTGTGAGAAGAAGCTCTGTACCCTAGGAACCTGAATAATATTTTGTTCTATGTGCACACCCCATTCTGTTTATCCATCATATGTTGATGGATATTTGAGTCGTTTTCACCTTTTAGTTGTTGTAAATAATGCTGCCATAAACAATCACTTACAAGTTTTTGTGTGGATGTATGTTTTTATTTTATATAAGCAAGTTGACATCATGAAAAAGAGGAAATCATAAGGTAAGGACAGAAAGAAGAAACTACTTGAGAAAGAGATGGGAAGGGAAAGAGACAAATAGCAGCTGAACCATGTTAAAGAGAGTTCATCTATTCCTTGGGTTCAGGCATTATTAACCTATGAATCCCCTAAAATTATGTTCAGAATTGTGTGTGTGTGTGTGTAGAGGTGGTGGTGGTTTCACTCTGTTGTCCGGGCTGGAGTTCAGTGGTGCAATTGTAGTTCACTGTACCCTTGAACTCCTGGGCTCAAGGGATCTTCTAACTTCAGCCTTTGGAGTAAATGAGACTACAGGTGCACGCCACCACTCCCAGCTAATTTCTTTAAATTTTTGTACAGACAGGATCTCCCTACATTGCCCAGGATGGTCTCTAACTCTTGACCTCAAATAAGCCCCCCGCCTCGCCTCCTGAAGCACTGGGATTACAGGCATGAGCCATCGCACCCAGACTGGATATATACATTTTTATTGTATGTGCACATTTGCTGAGAAAAGGGTCCATTGTTCTCATTAGATGTTCAAAGGGGTATGTAATATTAAAAAGATGAAGGCCATTGACCTAAAGAATATACTTCTGTATACATTTTTTCAAATCTTGCTATCTTTATTCTCTTTTTTAAAGAGAAATTCACAGAACATAGAATTAACCATTTTAAACAGTACAGTTCAGTGACATGTATAGTACACTCAAAATATTGTATAACCATCACCTCTATTTAGTTCCAAAACAGTTTCATAAATCTGAAAAGAGACCCCATATCCATTAAGCAGTCATTCTTAATTCCCCTTTTCCCCTAGTCCCTAGCAATGACTAATCTGCTTTCTGTCTTTATGAATTTACCTATTCTAGATATTTCCTATAAATGGAATTGTACAATATGTGATTTGTTGTGTCTGGCTTCTTTCACTTAGCATAATATTTTCAAGGTTCATCTACGTCGTAGCCTGTGCAATACTTCATTCTTTTTTGTGGATTAATATTATATGCATACCACATTGTTTATTCATTTATGTGTTGATGGATATTTGGATTGTTTTTGCCTTTTGGCTGTGGTGAATAATGCTGCCATAAACAATTATGTATAAGCTTTTGTGTGGGTGTATGTCTTTATTTCTCTTGCATATATAGCTAGGAGTGTAATCGTTGGTTCATATGGTAATTCTATGTTTACATTTTTGAGGAACCGCCAAACTGTTCCACAGTAGCTGTAATATTTTGCATTCCTACAAGCAAGGTTCCAGTTTTACCATATCTTTGCAAACAATTGTTAATTTCTGTTTATTTATATTTATCACCCTAGTGGGAGAGAAGTGGTTTTAATTTGCATTTTCTTAATGACCCATTATACTGAGTATCCTTTCTTGGGTTTGTTGAATATTCGTATATCTCCTTTGGAGAAATATCTATTCAAGTGCTTTGCCAATTTTTATTTTTTAACTTTTATGTTAGGTTTGGGGGCACATGTGCAGGTTTGTTTCATAGGTAAATTGCATGTCACAGGGGCTTGGTATACAGATTATTTCATCAGCCAAATAATAATCATAGTACCTAACATGTAGTTTTTTAATCCTCATCCTCCTCTCACCCTCCACCCTCAATAGGTCTCAGTGTCTGTTGTTCCCTTTTTTGTGTTCATGAGTTCTCATCATTTAGTTCCCACTTGTGAGAACATGTGGTATTTGGTTTTCTGTTCCTGCATTTGTTTGCTGAGGATGATAGCCCGCAGCTCCATCCATATTCCTGCAAAAGACATGATCTCATTCTTTTTTATGGTTGCATAGTATTCCAGGGGTATATGTACCACATTTTCTTTATCCAATATGTCACTGAAGGGCATCTAGGTTGATTCCATGTCTTTGCTGTTGTGAATAGTGCTCCAGCAAATATTAGTGTGCATGTGCCTTTGTGGTAGAATGATTTATATTCCTCTGGGTACATACCCAGTAATGGAATTGCTGGGTCAAATGGTAGTTCTGTTTTTAGTTCTTTGATGAATAGACACACTGCTTTCCACAATAGTTGAACTAACTTATACTCCCACCTACAGTGTCTAAATGTTTCCTTTTCTCCGTAACCTTGCCAGCATCTATTATTTTTGACTTTTTATTAATAGCCATTCTGACTAGTGTGAGATGGTATCTTATTGTGGTTTTGATTTGCATTTCTCTAATCAGTGATATTGAGCTTTTTTTTTCATATACTTATAGGCCATATGTATGTCTTCTTTTGAAAAATGTCTGTTCATGTCCTTTGCCTACTTTTTAATGGAGTTGTTTTTCTCCGGTAAATTTGTTTAAGTCCCTTATAGATGCTCAATATTGGATCTTTGTCAGATGCATAGTTTGCAAATATTTTCTCCCATTCTATAGGTTGTCACTTTACTCTGTTGATAGTTTCTTTTGCCATACACAAGCTCTCATGTTTAATCAAATTTCGTTTGTCAATTTTTGCTTTTGATGCAATTGCTTTTGGCATCTTTGTCATGAAACCTTTGCGCATTCCTATGTCCATGATGGTGTTGTCTAGGTTGTCTTCCAGGGTTTTTTAAGTTTTGGGTTTTACATTTAAGTCTTTAATCCATCTTGAGTTGATTTTTGTATATGGTGTAAGGAAGTGGAGATCCGGTCTCAACCTTCTACATATCCTTGCCCATTTTTAAATTAGGGTGTTTGGTTTTTTTGTCATTGAGTTGTAAGAGTTCTTTATATATTCTGGATATTAGTTCCTTATCAGATATATGGTTTGTAAATATTTCCTCCCATTCCATAGGTTCTCTTTCACTTTCTTAATAGTGTCCTTTTATGCACAAAAGTTTTTCATTTTGAAGAAGTCCAATGTATCTGTTTTTCTCCAGTTGTTCATAGTTTTGGTGTCATATCTAAAAATCCATTGCCAAATCCAAGGTCATGAAGATTTACCTGTTTGCTTTCTTCTAAGGGTTTCATAGTTTTTGCTCTTGCATTTAGGTCTTTGATTCATTTTGAGTTAATCATTGTATATGGTGTAATTTAGTGTTGTTTTATAAGATTTTAAGATTATTTTGATGGCAAGACACAACATACAGCCACTTGGAAAAATGGAGGCAGAACTTTTATTACTTACAGCTCCAAACTAGAGAAGGCTACCAGGCAAGGCCACATGGAGGTTGCATCTGGGTAACAGCAAATTGGAGCTGTAAGGAGTAGCTTACTTATGGCAAGTGGGTGGAATTAGTTAGGTTTTACTGCCTCCTTGGCTAATTTTAGTAATTTCTCAGGCTCCAGGGTATAAGGGCTGCCCCTAGCTGTCTATACCTGGCCCCTAAGTGGTTAGGGCTGGTTTGAAGTGGCCCAGAGCATGAACACCTGATAAAGGAAGTGGTTAGCGTATGGAGTTAATCAACAGCCCAAGAAGAGGAACTGATAGGCCTCTAACCAGGGCCTCAACAATGGGCCACGACAGCATTAATACAAAAAATACATTACAATTTATTCCTTGATGTCTTGCCATTCATTTTGAGTTCAATTATTTGGGACATTTGAGTGGCCTGAAGTGTAGATGAGATGTTCAGAGATTAGCACAAAAGTTGCCCTAAACAGCTTGTAAAACATTTTATTATGAGAGTAAAAAGGAGGAAAATATGTGGAAGTATACAAAGTTTTTGTCAGCCAGTTATAACCAAGTTCCCTATTTATATGGCATTAGGCAAGAAAATAGATCTGAAATTTTCAGGATCCCTAACAACATCTTCAGTGGTATTGTAAAGTGTGCTTTAAGCATAAATTACATATATTTTATTATAACAATATTTTGGTACATTAATTAGGTCAAGGTGACAGGGCCAGTAATATTTTTGCAGGTTATGAACTAATAGTTTAGAAAAATATATGTAAAGGTTAGTGGTATTTGTTTGTAACCAAATAAAAGGCATAAATGGTCATGGTTGAAGATGTAGAGCAGAAGGTAGTGATAGAAAGTTGGATGGTGGAGGCCCAGTGAGGCGACTCCTGTCATAATCTCAGCACTTTGGGGGGCTAAGGCAGGAGGATCACTTGAGGCCAGGAGTTCAAGACCAGCCTGGGCAACATAGCAAGACAACATCTCTACAAAATTTTTTAAAACTGTACTGAATTCATTTGTCAGTTCCAGAAGCCTTTTGGCAGAGTCTTTTGGGTTTTCTATGTATAGAATCACATCTATGGCAAAAAGAGATAGTATGACTTCTTGTTTTCCTATTTGGATACTGTTTATTTCTTTCTCCTGCCTGATTGCTCTGGCTAGGACTTCCAGTATTATGCTAAATAGGAGTGGTGAAAGTGAGCATACTTGTCTTGGTCCAGTTCTCAAAGGGAATAGTTCCAGCTTTTGCCCATTCAGTATGATTTTCTTTGCTTACTTTTAAATTAGATTGCTTGCTTTTTTTGTTGTTGTTTAGTTGTAGGAGTTCTTCATATATTCTGGATATTAACCCTTTATCAGATATAAGATTTGTAAATATCTTCTTATTTTGTGCATTGCCTTTATGCCATGTTGATAGTCTCCTTTAATGCACAAATGTTTTTAATTTTAGAGAAGTCAAATTTATCTATTTTTTGTTGTTACCTGCACTTTGGGTGGCATATCCAAGAAATCATTGCCAAATTTAATGCCATGAAGTTTTTCCCATGTATTTCCTTTTAAGAGTTCTACAGTTTTAGCTCTTACATTTAGGTCTTTGATTCATTTTGAGTTATTTTTATATATGGTATAAGGCAATGGTCCAACTTCATGTTTTCCCATGTGGATATTTAGAGGTTTTTTTTTTTTTTTTAAACCACATTTGTTGACGAGACTGACCTTTCCTCATTGAACGGTCTTAGCACCTTTGCCAAAAATCATTTGACCATATATGTGAGGGTGAATTTCGTGCTCTCAATTCTATTCCGTTGGTCTTTATGTTTGTCTTTCTTCCAGTACCACCCACACTGTTTTGATTACTGTGAGTCTTATGGACTGAATGTTTATGTTCACCCAAAATTCATATATTGATGCTCTAACCCCTAGTGTGGCTGTATTTGGAGTAAGAAAGAAGATAATTAATGATAAATTTGGTCATAAGGGTGGGGCCTTGATCCTATAGAATTAGTGCCCTTATAAGAAGAAACATGAAAGCATTCTCACATGACCTCTCTCCTCCCTCCACCCCACCCAGCACGCACATGAAGAAGAGGTCCTGTAAGTACACAGCAAGAAGGCAGCCATCTGCAACACAAAGCAAGAACCCTCACCAAACACCAAGCTTGTTTGCACCTTGATGTTGGACTTCCAGTCTTCAGAACTGTAAGAAAATAAATTTCTATTGTTTAGGCCACCCAGTCCATGGTATTTTGTTATAGTAGCCCAAGCAGACAAATACAGTAGCTTTGTAGTAAGTTTTGAAATCAGGAAGTGTAAGACTTCCAACTTTGTTCTTTTTCAAGATTATTTTGATTATTCAGATCCTTTTAGATTGATTCTATATTAATTTTAGGAAAGATGATTCTATTTCTTAAAAAAGTGTTTGATTTTTGGTGGGGATTGCACTGAATCTGTATATCATTTTGAGTAGTATTTACATCCTAACAGTATTAAAATATTAAGCCTTCCAATCCATTAGCATGAGACATCTCTCCATTTATTTATGTCTTTAATTTTAAAGCAATATTTTGTATTTTTCATTGTACAAGTCACCTCTTTGGTTAAGTTTATTCCTACATACTTTAATCTTTCTGATGCTATTGTAAGTGCAATTGTTTTTTTAAATTTCTTTTTAGACTTCTTTTTGTCATTATATAGAAATGTAACTGAATTTGGGGGATGTTGATTTTATAATCTGGAAATTTCCTGAATTTATTTATTAGTTATAACAGTTTTACATGAAATCTTTAGGGTTTTCTACATGTAAGATCATGTCATCTGTGAACAGAGAGAATTCTAGTTCCTTCTTTCCAATTTGGATGACTTTTACTTTTTTGTCTTGCCTAATTACTCAGGCTAGAACTTTCGTTATTATATTGAATAGAACTCACAAAATCAGTCATCCTTCTCTTTTTCCCCATCTTAGAAGAAAAGTTTTCAGTCTTTCATTATTGAGTATGATATTTACTGTGGGATTTTAATATATGGTCTTTATTTTGTTGAGGTAGTTTCCTTCTGTTCCTAGTGTCTTAGTCGTTTTGTGTTGCTGTAAAGGAATGCCTGATGCTGAGTAACTTATAAAGAAAAGAAGTTTATTTGACTCATAGTTCTGTAGTTTCCACAAGAAGAATGGTGCCAGCATTTGCTTCTGGTGAAAGGCCTCTGGCTGTTTCCACTCATGGTAGAAGGGGAAGGGAAGTCAATTATGTGCAGAGGTCACATGGTAAGAGAGAGAAAGTAGTAGAAAAGGGAGGATAGTGGTGCCAGACTTTTAAACAACTGGTTCTCATGGGAACTAATAGAGCAAGAACTCATTCATTACTGAGGACAGCACCAAGCCATTCATGAGGGATCTACCCCTGACTCAAACACTTCCTATTAGGTTCCACCTCCAACAACACTTGGAATCAAGTGAGATTTAATGGGGTCAAGCAAACCAAACTATATCACCTAGTATGTTAAATTTTTTAAAAAAATCATGAATGTGTGTTGGATTTTGTCAAATGCTTTTCCTGTATGTGTTTAGATGATTATGTGTTTTTTCCTCCATTCTATTAATATGATTTATTACATCAATTTGTTTTCATATGTTGAACAATCCTTGAACCACTGAATAAAGCCCATGTTGTTATAGTGTGTAATCCTTTTAATATGCTACTTAATTTGATTTGCTAGTATTTTGTTGAGTATTATTGCATCAATATTCATATGGGATATTGGTATGTATTTTTCTTTTCTTGTTTTGTCTTCACCTGGCTTTGATATCAGGGTAATGCTGGCCTGATAGAATGAGTTAGGAAATGTTCCTTCTTTAATTTTTTGGAAGAATTTGAGAAGGATTGGTGTTAATTATTCTTCAAATGTTTGGTAAAATTTACCAGTGACGCCTCTGGTCCTAATCTTCCTTGTTGGCAGATTTTTGATTATTGATTCAACGTCTCTACTAGTTATAGATCTATTCACATTTTCTATTTCTCATCATTCATTCTTGGTAGGCTTTGCATTTCTAGGAATTTTTTAATTTCATCTAGGTTATCAAATTTTTTGGTATACTAATTATTCATAGTACACTTATTATTCTTGTCATTTCTATAAATTCAACAGTAATGTTCTATGTTCATGTCTGATTTTATTAATTTGAGTCTTTTTTTTCTTAGTCAACCTATCTACATGTTGTCAATTTTCTTGATCCTTTCTAAGAAGTAACTCTTGGTTTGATTTATTTTCTCTCTTGTTTTTCTAATCTATTTTATTTATATCTGCTCTAATCTTTATGCTAACTTTGACTTTAGATTGTTCTTTTTTTTCTAGTTCCTTAAGTTGTAAGGTTAGTTTGCTAACTTGACATCTTGCAGATATTTTGTAAGTCAGGGGGCTTTGTGGATTCACAAGTAGCAGAAGTGATGTCAATATGCACAATACTGTTGTAATTGGACCAAAGTGCTAGAATTTGACTGACACAAATAAAGCCCTAATTGAGGATGGCTAAATCTCAAATCTCCCAACAGTCCAAGGTTTTGTCCAGATGGTTGAGGAGAGGGTTTCTGCTGTAAAAGGACTTTAAATCATATGGCTTGATTTGGGAGCATGTTGTTAGCATGGTGTCAGGTTGTTTGCCAATTAAAATATCTTTGGTCAAGGTTAGAATTTCAGTATTAGTCTGTGGTCAGTCCCTACCATTTAACCAATGACTGTGGAATCTTTGCCTCAGTTGTCAGCTCAGTTGGCGAAGGAAAAGCCAGTCAGGTGTTTGGGCTGTAGGGCTTGTATTAGCCAATCTTGACAGCATGTGGGTCTCAGCATTTGCCAGGTTTAGTTGAAACAATGAATTAATTATTTTAGGGTTTTGGCCTCTGGATTGCAAACCATCAGAAGCATCCAGACCAGTAGGGATAAGATCAATATCCAATAAAATGGTGTGTAGCTGTATATGACAGACTTTTGTTTCTTGATGTTGATTCTCTTCCCCTCATAAGTATTATTATCAAGGAGGGGTTGTCTGGATTTGACATTATGAGATATGGTGTTGGTTCCATTACCCTCTCCAAATGTGATTTTTATTTGCTAAGAGGAGTTTTCTATCTCCCTTTTTGATAGTTCACGCTGTCTGTGGCAATAGCTCTTGAGCACTAATTTTAATTTTCTGGAGGGGATCAGAGGTAGATCTCAGATTAATTATCCACTCCTTGTAACCCAAATGTTGAAAATGGTTTTTTGGGTGGTAGAAGTTTATTTTCAAAAGGGTCACGTATAAGATGGGCAGGTGCCTGACCCACAGGACAATCTATGGTTAACAGATGTTAGGAGAGCATGCACCCTTGACCTGGCCTCCAGCACTTATGGGATAGTGCAGGATTAAAAATTCACATAGATAGGAGGAGACAATATTAAGGGACTGCATATATATAATGAGTCTTCACAAGAATGGAGATGACATATATCCCTCTTTTAATATACAAAAAGGTGATGAAAAGGTTTTCTTTTTTTTAATGGTGTGAGGTGTGAGATGGTCAAAGGCCTTGAATTAAGAGAGATTAAGGCCTGGAGCAACAGCAAAACACACTTAGTGGTCCGTCTGCCAGACTGGAGTTTTAAAATGGGTTGTTTGAGGAAACCATTAGATCTCTTTTGATAAAACTGGCTAACTGGGACCCTTCAGGGAGTCAAAAGTCCTATTAAATGCCTTTTCCAGGAGCCCAGAATTATGTATTTTGAGATACAAAATATGTACTTTGGTTATTCTCAGTAATGTCTGAAACTCCAAAGAAGAAAAGGAGTGCCCTGGTGAGACCTCATATTGTGGCCTTAGTAAATGCAGAGACGTGGGATTTTGATTTGTATTTTTGGTGTCTGTGAGGCTAGAGATTTCCAAATTTCTTTACTCTTAAGGGAAAACCTCTTGGGCAATAGCCCAAGAGTTTGTAAAAATGTGCAGATCATTTGCTAACCAGGGCATCCAGTTCTAAGATGACTGCCTGTAGTTTGGCCAATTGTGCTGATCCTTGTTCACATTCTTTATCAGGAAATTCCTGGTTAAGGGATGAAAAGCAGACACATTCTACTGAGTTCCATAACTTGTGATAGTGGCAGCGCCTTCCCTACAGTCTATGAACTCTCTTTGTTTTTCATTCAGTTAATCCTAAGGGGATCGCCAGGTAGTTAAGCGTTTTGGAGAGGGGTGACCTCCATGAACATAGCATCTGGCAAGGGCCTGAGGACAGAGGATGCTATCCCCTTTTGCAGGTGGAATATGTCAGAGGAACCAGGTTTGGCTCCATCCTGTGTCAAGGAGGCCTCCCTCACTATGCCAAGCTTGTGATATGCTGTTTCCATTATCCAGGGCATATTGAGCAACTGGGTACAAAAGATCACAGGCTCCAGGTCTATGAGAGCCTCTGTTTTCAGGGAAGCCTTGTATATGCCCATCAATGTTTACTCTCATGGTGTCTAGCACAGTTTTGGAGGCTGAGAAAGGCAGTTTTCATATCAGAAGGCTATGGGAAATTTATGGCCATTATAGGTAGTTCAGAGATAACAGGAGGCATGAGAAGAAGTGGAAGTTGGTGAAGTCTCTCCAGTGAAAGAATCTCTGAGGGCTCTAATGGCAGTATCTCTTGATTTTAATCTGGACAGATTTTAGAGCCTTTTGTTAGAGAATACCTCATCTAGATTGGGCTGATTTGTAAGTGGCAGCATCAGTGAGATTAAGTAAAATTTGCAAATGAAGAATATGTTGTTTTCAGAACCCCAAAATAACTTAAGGATGTTGGACTTGTATGTCCTTAATGAGTATGTCAAATGAATCTCCTGGGAAGAAGATGTTATCAATGTAAGGACATAGCTGTATTCCTGGAGAAAGCTGGGTGCAGTTAAGATCTTGTTGGTAAAGATCCTGCACGATGACAAACCTATCGAGGTATCTCATGAGAAGCCTAATAAAGGTGTATCGTATCTCTTTGAAAGGGAAGGCAAACTGCAGGTGAGAGGCTGGTGAAACAGTCACTGAATACAATATACTAGTCAAGGCTATAATAGCAAAATATTTACCACCTGCTGATTAGATGGAGTTAGTAGTTTTAATAATATCGACTATGGGATATGGGGGCCTTAATGGATAGGATGACAGCGTTAGAGTTATAGTAATCACCATGAGGAACCATCTATTTTTCTTCAGGTTTAAGAACAGGCAAGATCAGGCTACAAATGGAGAAGTAGTGGAGATAATTACTCATTAATTAATTATGTCTTATACAATAAGTTTTAATCCTTGAAGGCCCTGTTTTAATTTGTATTAGACCATCTTAGCTATTTTGACTGAGGATGAAGTTGATTTGTAAAACCAAAGGATTTAATTTAAATCTCTTAATTATTCATTGTTTCAGAATTAGGACAATGGATTTTATTACTATGGGATTTTTTTTGAGGCAGAGTCTCAATCTGTCACCCAAGCTAAGTGCAGTGGCACAATCAAGGCTCACTGCAGCCTCAACCTCCTGGCCTCAAGCTCCTACCCAAGTCTTCTGAGTAGCTAGAAATACAAGCATGTGCCACTATGCCCAGCCAATTTCTTATTTTTTGTGAAGATGGAGTCTCATTATGTTGCCCAGGCTGGTCTTGAACTCCCAGACTCAGGTAATCCTCCCATTTCAGTTTCTCAAAGTGCTGGGATTACAGGTGTGAGCGACAGCACCTAATGCTGGCCTACTATGGAAAATTTTGACAAGGCTATGGTTAAAATGAGGCATATCTATTTTTCACTATCTTACATTTAGTTACTTTCATAAGATTTTAGGGAATATCATGTTTAAATTTAGTGGGATCCCCAGGAATAACTGTCTTTTGAACACCAGTACTAAGTCCATGAAGTTCTGTCAACTGATGCATTTTATCAAATGTTAAAGTTAATTCAGAATCTATGTTGTAAGTGCACACACACACACACACACAAATACTTGTGATTCCATATGAATTCTAGTACTGGCTCTTCCACTCTAGTTTTTATTTATTTTCTATTTCCATTTTTCTACCGTATATTTGGATTTTCTTTCTTTTCTGTTTCTGCAAAAAAGGGGGTGGGCATTGGGATTTTGATAGGAATTACATTGAATTTGTTGATTGATTTGGAGAGCATTACCATTTTAATGGTATTAGATCTACTAATCTGTAAATATGGAATGTCTTTCTATTTACTTAGGATCTTTTAAATATCTTTCAAGAATCTTTTACAGTTTACAGCATATAAGTCTTACACCTCCCTGGCTAAATTTATTGTTGAGTATTTTATTGTTTTTGATATTTTAATAAATGAAGGTGTTTTAAATTTCCTTTTTGGATTGTTCATTGCCGGTTTATAGAAACACAACTCACTTTTTGTATTTACATTTTATCCTGTAATTTTGCTGAATTTGTAATTACTGATTCAATCTCTAATTATTGCAGGTCTGTTCGGGTCTTCTATTTTTCTAATTATTGTTTTATACATTTATATTTTAAGTCATATAGAAAAAAGGAGCAATTCCATACCAAAATTACAGTAACACTGATTTTTGTATTTGTCCATGTCCTTTCATTTCAACCCAAAAGAACCCCTTTAGCATTTTCTGGTAGTGTTGATCTAGTGTTAATGAACTCCCTCAGATTTTGTTTCTTTGGAATGTCTTGATTTCTTTCTCATTTTTAAAGAATAATTTTGACCAATATAAAATTCTTGGTTCACAGGCTTGTTTTTCTTCTTTCCGCACTTCAAATATATTATCCTACTGCCTTCTGACGTCTAAGGTTTCTGCTATGGAATTGGCTGCTAATCTTGTTAAGGATCCTTGTACACGGTAAGTTGCTTCTCTCTTACAGCTTTCAAGATACTCTTTTTGTATCTTGACAGTTTAATTATAATATTCAAGAGTGTGTCTCTTTGTGTTTATCCTACTTGGAGTTTATTAAGTTTCTTGGATATGTAAATTTGTGTATTTTATCAAATTTGGGAAGTTCTCTGCCATCATTCTCAAATATTCTTTCTGTCTCTTTATTTCTCTTTTCTACTTCAAAAAGTCACATTATGAATATGTTGGTATGCTTGACAGTATCCCAGAGGTCACTGTGGCCCTTTTCATTCTTTTTTTCTTTCTGATGCCCAGATCGGATAATGTCAACTGACCTGTCTTCATGTCCACAGATTCTTCCCTAGGCCTGATCAAATTTGTGTTTGAAAACCTTGAGTGAAATTTTTATTGCAGTTATTGTACTTTTTGGATCCAAATTTCTATGTGATTTATTTTTGATAATTTATATATCTTTATTGATATTCTCTATTTGGTGAGATTTTTGTTGTCTTAGTCTCCTTTAGTTCTCTGTATGTGGTATTTTAGCTCTTTGAGCATCTTTAAGACAGTTGATTTAAAGTTTTTGACCAGTAAGTGCAATTTCTGGGCTTCCTCAAGAAGAGTTTATGTTAATTTCTATTTTATGCAGAATGAGCTATGCTTTTTTGTTTCTTTGCATGCTTTATAACTATGGAAATTTTAAAATGTAATTATAGATATTCAATTAATCCACTTCCTTAGAGTTTCTTGTCACTACTTACTGTGAGTTATGGTTTGTTGTTTGTTTAGTGATTGTTTGGAACTTTTCTCAAAGATGGTATTCTGTGGTCTCTGAAGTTTCTGTCAGAAAGAAAAAAAAAAGGAAGGAAGGAAAGAGGAAGGAAGGGAGGAAGGGAGGAAGGAAGGAAGGGAAGGAGGAAGGAAGGGGAAGGAAGGAAGAAAGGAAGGGAGGGAGGAAGGAAGGGGAAGGAAGGAAGGGAGGAAGGAAGGAAGGGAGGAAGGAATGGAGAGAGGGAGGGAGGAAGGAGTAAAGAAGGAAAGAAGGGAAGAAGGAAGGAAAGAAAAAATTATCTCCAATTTATGTAAATTCAACACTCATACAATACTCAACTGGTTTGTTTACAACTCTGCGTTAGCTGTCACTTCCTGCTTGCATTGGGAGTAAAGAAAAGTCAAAGATGAAAGTTTAGGATTATCTCAAGTCTTTTGTGAACACATATCCTTCCCTGGACACACATGTGATGTCTAGATTACTTATTATATACAGAGTATCTTCACAGCTCTTATTCACCAAAATAACTCTCTCTCCAGCTTTTCAAAAGGAAGGCAAGCACCTTATTTCAGTACTTCAGGTAACGCCCAAACAGGTCAAAACATTCAAACACAAATCCTTGGGAACAAAGTCTGCTCTGTTACCTCTAAATCCAGGTACCCACATTAGAAATGTAGGCTCCTATATTCAAGACCACCACTGCACCAGCAAGTGGGCTGAGGCAAGGCTAAGTTAAAATGCCACAAAGTTCTTCCATCATGGCTAAGTTGCAATATTCTTGATTCAACATTTGCTTGCTTGTGATAAACCTTTGACTGTTTTCCAGAAACCTGGTAAAGTTTATTCTTACTGCTTTTGTTCCAGTGTTTCTATGAAGGGACGGGCCCTTGGAGTTTTCTACTCTGACATTTTCACTGACATAATTCAGTTTATTTTCTTTTGACATTGAAGGTGGTACACAGTTATTGTGAAATATATCCATCAGTGCACAAATGTACTCTTTCATTATCTTAGAAAAATATGTGCTAGCCATCTTAAAAGTGTCAGTGTATACAACACAAGGGGAAATCCAGACAAATACAAACTTTATTAATAAAACATGCCAGGTTTTGTCTCAGAGTCCCTGTGGTTCCCTCTCCTTGGTGAGCTGAGTGAAACAGATACAAAGGAATAGCATCCAGTGTTCAACACGCTCTCATAAAAACTTAATGTTTTTATTGCTTAGTTATAGCAGTCTTCATGCTAACATAAGAAATGTTTATGGCTCACTAGAACTACAAGTTACAAAACCCTTCCTCTGTACTCTTTTCTATAAATAAATATTTTCATTGAATCCTGAAAAGTATCCTATAATGTATGGTCAATAACTCTTTTTGTGACAGATTAGAAAAATGAGGCACAAGTAGTTTGAAATATTTGCCTGGGATCATAGGGCTAGTAAAGTACAGAGAAGGAGTTTGGACCTAGCTACATCTGACAGATTGAACTCTTGCTCTTAGAACCTTAGCTATATTGTTTCCCTAAATGTCAGAATTCTCAGGCTCCATCTTCACTGACTGATCTCATCCACTTCCATAGTTTTTACTATCATTCTAGCAATGAGGACTTCCAACTCCTTATCTCCAGCCCAAACTTCTTTCTCCAGGCCCCTAGTTATCCAGTTCTCTATTGGACCTCTTGTGGCTGTCACAAGGGTACTTGAACATCAAGAGGTCCAAAATTGTTTTCGTCATATCCCTTAAAAAAAGCTCTTCTTTCCTAGCCTCCAGCATGTTCCCTCATCATACATTTGCTCTACCAGTGAATGGCACAATCATCTATTCTGCTGTCAAAATCCAGAAAACTGGGCATGTTCCCTTGCTCTATTTTACTCCCAACATCCAATCAATTGCAAAAGCAGCTCCTTCTTAATATCTCTTCAATACACTTTTCTCCATCCTCACTATGTCTCCTCAGGTTTAGGTCACCATCATATACCTATAAGAGCCTGCTTGCTGGTCATCCTGCCTAAAGCTTTGATTTTTTTTTTTTCACAGAGAGTGATCATTTCCTCATTACAAAACATAATTATGTAACCACTCTGCATTTTCTCATTTACTCCTCAAAATAGCCCCTATGTATTACGTACAGCTTGAAGAAAGTTTTTATTTTTCAGAAACCAACAACATTTCCAAAATAAAATGATCTTTGTCCTTAATGTGTAGTTGTAGGAAAATAGAGAAAATCAAATCATCAGGATAATATAGAGAGAACAGTGAAATGATGGGAAGGACTTGAGTTAGCCCACAGAATGGAGGGGTAATCTGAAGAACTAGACCCAGTAAGGCCAAGAATCCAAGTAGCAGGAACTAACAGAGAACATCTTCCAGCTATCACTCTTGATCTGCATCAGAACCAATTCTTGTGGTGTTCTTCACCAAGATTTTTAGTTCCCTTAATATTCAGGGAGTAGGATTGTTCTATCCTGGGTTCAGTTTGGGATGATGAAAAATTTCTGGAAATATATAGTGGTGATAATTGTGATGCAAGGCAGGCTAGCCCCAAACCGGGGATTAGAGCCAGAGGGTTCTTGGTTTTACCCAGGAAAAAATTCAAAGGTAAGGAGGTGGTATTAGCAACTTTCATTGAAGCAGCAATGTACAGTAGCAGAAGAGGTACTGCTTCTTGTGGAACAGCACTATCTGATAAGGCGGTGTGCCCAGAGTAGCTCAAAGGCAGTTCTATAGTCATATTTATAACCACTTTTAAATATATACAAATTACGGAGTGGATATGCAAAAGTTTCTAGAAAAAGGGTGGTAATATTCGGGCCATCAGGTTATTGGCATAAAAAGGTACAGCAACTTCTGATTGTTGCCATGGCAATGCTAAACTGGCATGGCACACTGGTGGGTATGTCTTATGGAAAACTGCTTCTACTGTCCCTGTTTTAACTACTCCTCAATTTGGTCTGGTATTTGAGCCCTACCTTTGGAGTTGAGTCTCGCCTTCTACCTCATTCTTCCCTCAGATATTAGATATTCCTTCTTAAATCTTAAGGGGGCTGCAGAAGGATAGAGGCCTATCTTCTGTAACTATTTCCTGCTGAGTTTATGGGCATATGCCCTGCCTAACACTGAAGGATTAAAAAATCTCTAGATATCTTATCCAAGGAGCATAGAGGCAGGACACTTTTATTCTCTAGGTCAGTAGATGGAATGAATTGGAAGCCTTGTGCCAGCATTGTTTTTACCTGGAACTGTTGTAATCTAGAAGACACAAACTTTACATACAGGTTAAACAAGAAAGAGCCAAAAATTGATAACAACATGATAGTATCAAAGGTCTTTGGAGAGGTAAAAACCACGTGAGACTTGGGAAGGCATTTTTGATAGTCTACCAAATATAGTCGGGGTCAGTGCCCTGGTTATATCTATATAACCAGGTAGTTTGCTCACATATCTTTTGAATGTTAATGTCAACTTGTCCAGAGTTGTTAATATATGTGCAGCAGGTTGTTAATAACTGCACAGACATCATCTTGTTCAACTAGTAAATAATCCAATGTTAGTCTCTTATTGAGAATTACATTTGCCAAAGGGTCTAGGGACTCCTGAATTCTGTTTAGTGCCTGATATCTGTTGGTGGCTGAGGATTCTAGGGCTTCAGTCAAGTTCTTTAGAGTTGACTTGTGGTAAGCAAAACTGCCCCACAGTGCTGCTAGTCCTACTGCTGCCCCAATTTCCACCAGAATTAATCCAATGGCTCATTTACTTCAGGTGTTCTTGAGTCTTATGGGGTTACAGACTGTGACCCCTGAAGGGACAAGGGTGGCCAAAGTATTTTTACCCCTGTTTTAAGTTGTTTATATATAAGGGAAAGCTATTCCTAAAAGAACAGATGACTCTCTGGAGAGTCAGGAGTAGTGATGAGGTGTGACTTTTCTCCATTTATGACTACAAACAATGAGTCCAGTTGGGACACAAACAGAGGCTCTATGGGGTGTGATGTTTATTCCTTGCTGCCAAGTTAGGTCTATGGAGATTTTTTTCCCCTGTTCTAATGTGGATGGTCGAACAATTTTTGATTTACAAAAGGGGGCAGTACTCCTACCTTCCCAGATTATGCAGTTCTGTATTTTCCCCATTTGTTCTGATTGGGAGAAGGCACCATATATGGTTCCCTTTCTCACAAGTGGAATCTCATTACCTTGATGCAGCCTTGAGAACATGGCAACCAAAGTTGGATCTGACCATTGTAGGGAGACTTCTGCTTTTTTGTCATTAACACAACAGTGAATGCAAAAGATAGAATCATTAGTGCACTGGAGATACAGATACTCAACTTCCCAGGCCCAGGTAATACTGGTGGGGGTAATTCAGGTGGAATCCATTAAGTTGGGGCAGAGTTCTATTTAACAAGTAGAGATTTGCGTACTTTGGGATCACTATGTTAGGAGGTCTGGGGACATGGCTGTGAGATTTTCTGGATAGGCCAGAAGATGGAATTCTTCATCCTGGGGATGTTGATGACAAATCTAGCAACTATGAAGATGATTCTCTGATGCTATACTTTTTGAAATATTTACTATAGATTTTTTTCCCACCCACACTGGATCAGGGTAACTGGAAAAGCAAACAGGATTAACAGTAGCAGCATGGTATCCGGTTGGACCCTAGAGTGGCTTCTAAACTCAACAAGGATAAAAGAGATGGTTCCCAGGAGAAGGCAACTGGCTAAAGTCATAGAAAAGAAGTATTATAGTCAAGGAGAGAAAAATTAATGCTCCTGTTCCCACCCACAGCATCATGTTACCACTTCTGGCTCACTGTTGATTCTTTTAAATTATTGGTGGAGGCCTTCCAAAGGCCTACAGATGCCATATATACCCCTATACATGTCCTATTAGTTCTGTCCCTCTAGAGATCCCTGACTAATACAGACAGAAACTTTTACTGAAGCAGCGGTGGAACTGCTCCTTGTGGGACAGGGCTACCCCATAGGCAGTGTGCCCAGAGTAGCAGCCCAAAAGCAGTTCTGCAGTCATATTTATATCCACTTTTACATATATACAAATTAAGGAGTGGATTGTATAGAAATTTCTAGAGAAATGGTGGTAACTTCTGGGTCATTGGGTCACTGCCATAGAAAGGGGTGGTAACTTCTAGGTGTTGCCATGGCAATGGCAAACTGACATGGCACACTGGTGAGTATGTCTTATTGAAAACTGCTTCCACCCTGTCTTTGTTTTAACTACTCTTCAATTTCATCCAGTGTCTGAGCCATGCTTCCAGAGTTGAGTCTCACCTCCTACCTCAGTTGCACAACAATATGAATATACTTAATGCCACTGAACTATATACTTAAAAATTGTTAAAATGGTAAAAATTGTGTTATGCATATTTTACTAAAATAAAAGCAAAACAAAACTAAAAATACCCAACAAAATACGTTGCAAAGGATCTGAATATTCAGCTCTAAAAAGAAGACATACCAATGACCAATAAGTCCATGAAAAATGGTCTTATTTTATGATTCCATGCATATGTAATGTCCAGAATTGACAAATTCATAAAGAAAGAAAGTAGATTAGTGGTCAGTTAGGACTTCAGGGTTGGAAGAGGTAAGGGTCATACCTAGAAAGCATGGGGTTTATATTCGATGTGATGAAAATGTTTTAAAACTGATTGTAATGTTGTTTGTAAGTATCTGTGAATAAACAATAAGTATTAAATTATACACCTTATATGGGTAAATATTATAATTTATGCACTGTATCTTAATAATGCTATTATTAAACAAAAAGTAATAATGTAGAGATAGCCACTGTACCATTTATCCAATTTCCCTCACATGTAACATTTGCATAGCTATAGTACAATATCACAATCAGAAAATTGACATAGCTACAATCCATTGACCTTATTCAGATTTCACCACTTTTACATGTACTCATTTGCATGTGTACATGTATATTTAATTTTAATTTTGTCATGTATTGATTTGTATGACCACCACCACAGGCAAGATACATCATAGACATTCCTGCTCATACCCTTTTATAACCAAAGCCACCTTTCATTCCTTCTCTCCTGCTAACTTCTGCCAACCACAAAACTGCTCCCCATCTCTATAATGGTGTCATTTCAAGAATGTCATATAAATGAAATCATACTGTGCCATTTGGGATTTTTCTTGACAGCATAAACATATCCAAAAATGTTTTCTGTTAAATAACCTTTTTCTCTGTACTTGGCTAGTGGAAACAGGTTTTTCTTGAAGCTTTTTGTGTTCATGACTGTTGGACGCTCCTGATAGGAGACTTTCTCAAAGTCCCGTTCATTATATATAGGAGATAATAAGGAAATCAAGGGAACTCACTGCTGTGTTAGGGAGGAGTCTTGGGATTCCTACCAATTGGTCTCTATCCTTCTGTGAGAATCAACAGTGTCTTTCAAAGAGAAAAAAATGTTAAGATTTGATAAAATCTAACATATTGATCTGATCTGTCGTTAGAGCCTGTGTTTTTGAGTTCTAATTTAAAATTTCTATCAATTAAAGGTCACTGAGAGTTTCTCCTTTGTTTTCTTCTAGAAGCTTTATGTTTTACTTCTTATATTTAGGTCTATTATACAGTTTGACTCAACTTTTCCATATGATGTGAGATAAAGTTCTTCTAAGTATCGCTATTATTGATAATGGCTATCCAATTGTTCCAACACCAATTGTTGAAAAGAGTGTCTGTTCCTCATGGAATTACCTTGGAATCTTTGTCAAAAATCGATTGGAGAGTCGGGCAAAGTAGCGCACGCTTGTAATTCCAGCACTTTGGGAGGCTGATCCAGAAGGATCACTTCAGGCTGGGAGTTTGAGATCAACCTGGACAACCCCATCTCTACAAAAATTTTAAAAATCAGTAGGCTGTGATGGCATGCACATATAATCCTAGCTACTTTGGAGGATGAAGCTGGAGGATAATTTGAGCTCAGAAGTTCGAGGTTACAGTGAGCTATGATTGCACCACTGTACTCCAGCCTGGGCAAGACAGTAAGATTCTGTGTCTATTTTTTTTAAAACAATTGGCATATATGTGTGAGTCTATTTCATCACTCTCTATCCTGTTCTACTGATCAAGTTGTCTATATTTATGCTGATAAATATTGTAGGATTGCAATGTTCTATGCAAAGTGTTTTGATTACTGTACCTTCATAATACATCTTGCAGTAAAATAGTGAAAGTCCTCCAAAATATTCTTTTCAAAGTTGTTTTGACTATTCTTAGTCTTTTAGACTTTTTAATATACATTTTAGAATCATCATCAATTTTTATAAAAAACTACTAGGATTTAATTAATTTCATCAATGTTTGGTAATTTTCAGTGTACAGGTCTTGTATATCTTTTGTCAATTTTATCCCAAAGTATTTTAAATTTTTAGTGCTATTGTAAATTATGTTTTTTTGAATTTTAGTCTAGTTATTCACTGTTTGTAATGGGTGGAATGTTCCCCCCCCCAAATCCATGTCCACCCAGAGCCTCAGAATGTGACCTTATTTGGAAATAGAGTCTTTGCAGATACAATTAATTAAGGATTGAAATGAGATCCTACTGGATTATGGTGGGTCCTAAATCCATTGGGTAGATCCTTATAAGAGACAGAAAGAATACACAGGGAGACACAGAGAGGAGAAGCAGAAATGAGAGTCTTCCTGCCACAAAGAAATGTCTGGGGCCACTAGAAGCTGGATGAGGTAAGGAAGAATTCTTTCCAAGAGCCATCAGAGAGAACATGGCCCTGCTGACACCTTGACTTTGGAGTTCTGGCCTATGAAACTGAGAGAATAAATTTCTAGGTTTCTCTGAAACCACCAAGTTTGTGGTAATTTGTTGAGGAAATCTCAGGAAACTTAATACATTGCTAGTATATAGAGGTACAACTAATTTGTATATTGTGTATTATATCCTGCAACCTCTCTAAATGCACATTACTAGCTCTAGTAGCTTTTTGTATACTATTTAGGAGTTTTTCCACAGGACATTATGCTTTCTATGAATAAAGATTGTTTTACTTCATCCTTTGCAATCGGTAATACTTTTATTTTTTCTTCTTGTCTTACTGCCCTGGCTAGAACTTCTAATGCAATGTTGAGTCAATTTTGTGAAAGTGTCCATTTTTCCCTTGTTTTCCATCTTGGGGGGGAAAGCATTTAGTCTTTATGTACACATCATTATGTATGTTTTTTGTAGATGCATTTTATTGGGTTGAGGTATTTTATCTATACCTGGCTACTGAGTATTTTAATCTGTAATGAATATTGCAATTCTGGCAACTGTTTTTTTCATTATCCATTGAGATGATCACATTACATTACATTTTTCTTTTTTCCTATGCTAATTTGGTAAATTATCATTTTTTTCTAATATTAACCCTACCTTGATTCCCTAGCATAAAACCTACTTTTGGTCATGGTGTATTGTGCTTTTTATATATCACTGGATTCAATTTTACTGATACTTTCTTGAGAATTTTTGTACATATGTTCATGAGGGATATTGGTTTATAGTTATATTTCCTTGTAATATAATTATCTGGCTTTGTTGTCTGGCCAATTCTAACCTTGTGGGGTAACTTGTAAAGTGTTTCCCCCTCTTCAATTTTCTGGAAGATTTTGCATAGAATTGGTGTTATGTCATCCTTAGATGTTTGATAGAATTACCAGAAAAGCCATCTCAACCTAGAGGTTTTTTTGGAAGGAGGATTTTAAATAAAACTTCCATTATTTAATGATTGTAGGGCTTTCTTTTATCCTAATATATGTGTTTAGTGCTATAAATTTCTCCCTATGTAATTCTTTTGCCACATCCCACAAATTATCATATGTTGGGTTTTTTCATTCCATTCAAAGTATCTTCTAATTTCCCTTTTGATTTCTTCTTTGGGCCTTGGGTTACATAGACATGTGTTATTTGGTGTTAATTTAAATATTTGAGGATTTTCCAGAGATCTTTCTGTTATGGGTTTCTCATTTAATTCCATTATACTTAGAGAACATAGGTTTTATTATTTGAATCCTGCTAACATTATTGAGATTCATTTTATGACTCTGAATATGGATTACCTTTATAAATGTTCCACATGTATGTGAAACAAATGTATATATTACTGTTATTGGTGGCAAGTTCTATGCAGTTGTTCAAGTCTTATATGTGGGAATTCACTGAAGGTGGTGGTGAAAAATATTCAGGGAAAAATAGTAGAGAAAGTTATAGAATATACCCTTTTAGAAGGCCCAAAAAGTTTTTCATAATTTCAGTAGAAGTTTCAGGTGAAGGCAGCCTAAATCCCCCTTACATTTACTTAATAAGTAAATAAAATAGCTAAAGTATGTGGAAAAGTTTACTAACTAACTCGTTTACTTATGTAGTCTTAAAACTAACCTTTGAGCTAGATGGTCCTCTCAGAAAGAGGTTGACCAAAGATATTATCCTCTAATAGTGTTTGCTTTAAGCATCAGAACTTGTGTTTTAATCTTCACTGTAGTGGTGTTGTCTCAAGTCTTTGTCAGTTAAACTTTACTAAATAAATGCAAGTCTCTCTGGCTTGTGGAGGCCGGCAGTTGCAACTGTTTACAGCACTCTCCAAAGTGCCTGTAAGCAGCCACAGACCCTCAGATGAACTAGCAAAACATAATATCTGTGTGTTAGTGTACTTTATTCATCTGTTGCCAAGTTAAAGTCTGCAAGACAGACACCCCGAAAGTAGGGACCCCAACACTTATAGATACTTGCTGATTTTCCATTTTATCAAATTTTTAGAGAAGGTTTGAAATCCCTGTAATTATGGATTTGTCTATTTCTTCTTGCAGTTCTATATTTTTGCTTCATGTATTTTGAAGTGCTGTAATGCAAGAATGCTTAGGATTGTCATGTCCTCTTGATAAATATACCACTTAAAATTATATAATGACCTCCTTTATTCCTTGTATTATTCTTCGCTCTAAAATGTATTGTATCTGATATCAATATAGTCACTCAAGCATTGTTTTGATTCATGATAAAATTATTCATCTTTTCCATCTTTTTACTTGTAAACAATTTGTATCTTTAAATTGAAAATAAGGTTCCTATAGGCAGCACATTTTTGTGAGTTTCTTTTCTATTCAAGCTGACCATCTCTGCTTTATGACTGAGGCATTTAAACCATTTACATTAGTGTGATTATTGACGTTTGAGTTTAAGTCAACCATCTTATTATTTGTTTTCATTTGTTCTGCCTGTTCTTCATTCTCCTTTTTTTATCTTTTGCGGATTATTTTGAGGATTCCATTTTACCTTATATATTAGCTTATTAGCTGTAACTTTTTTACTGGTTGATTTAAGATTTATAGTACACATCTGTAATGTATCAGAATCTACCTTTAAGTGATATTAATATATAGAGTAAGAACATTTAAATTGTGTACTTTCATTTCCCTTCTTCTGGCCTTTGTGCTATTATTTTCCCCTCTTCTGGCTTTTGTGCTAAAGTATATATTTTAATCCTAATATGCAGTAAGTCAGAGACAGTCATAAAGCTCATGTTATTTATTTAACCTCTCTCAGATAGCTTTGCCCTCCACTCTCTGATGGATGTTCAGTGACTGAAAAGTGTTATTTCATATATTCTTCCAGGTTTTAGCTGTTTCAGTTAGGGAGGTAAATCCAGTCCCTGTTACTCCATTTTCATTGAAAGCATAAATGTGGATTAGTGTTTTAAATGGTGGTTAATCATGAAGGCTTTGTTTTACTTCTAACCAAAGTGTATTTCCCATGCTATCTGGAATTCCTGGAAGAGTCTAGTGTCTGTGTCCCTTCTTGCTCTACCCTTGACTAGAATGTTCAAACTGCAGCACTTTCCTTGGTCATACAATAGACTTTGAGTTTATTTTCTACATTTCCTTCAATGGATTTGACTATTTTTTTTGAAAAATTTTCTAGGCAATTTTGTATTTATTTTATTTTTTAAATTTTATTTGTTATGCTTTCAGTTTTGGGGTAAAAGTGCAGGCGTGCAGGTTTATTACATAGATATACACATGCCATGGTGGTTTGCTGCATCCATCACCCTGTCATCTACATTAGGTATTTCTCCTAATGCTATCCTCCCACCCCCTGCTATCCCTCCCCTACCCCCCGACTCCCTGACAGGCCCTGGTGTGATGTGCCCCTCCCTGTGTCCATGTGTTCTCATTTTTCAACTCCCACTTATGAGTGAGAACACGCAGTGTTTGGTTTTCTGTTCTTGAATTAGTTTGCTGAGAATGATGGTTTCCAGCTTCATCCATGTCCCTGCAAAGGACATGAGCTCATCCTTTTTATGGCTGCATAGTATTCCATGGTGTATATGTGCCACATTTTCTTTTTTTTATTCCCCCACCCACCCCCGCCACATTTTCTTTATTGAGTCTATCATTGACGGGCATTTGGGTTGGTTCCAAGTCTTCAGTATTGTGAACAGTGCCACAATAAAAATATGTGTGCATGTGTCTTTACAATAGAATGATTTATAATCCTTTGAATATATACCCAGTAATGGGATTGCTGGGTCAAATGATATTTTTGTTTCTAGATCCTTAAGGCATGGACTTGAATTATTTACTAAAAAAATAACGGTAACTGTTTTATTAGGAAGTTATGAGATATTATCTACATTGTCTCAATTTTGTTAGAAATACATAAGGATCCAAAATGTATTACTCATTACTATTTGTTAAATAGCACTAAATCTATATTTCTCTTGTTCAGTTTTTCATTCATTCATTCAACAAGTATTTACTGGATGTACATGATATGCTAAACCCATATCTACATCTCAAACATTCTTTTTGAACATCCTTTTTCTTTGACAACCAAGGCACACTATCTAATATCCCTGTCTGCTCTTTGCCAGAATTTGTAGGCTTTTATGGGAAGAATTTATGTACACATTTTGTGAAGAAGGGCCACAGTAAAGGAAAAAATGATGCTCACCATATTACATATAGAAATGATATGTAGGCAAATGCATTGAGAACCTTAGATATAGCTGCTTCTCTTGAGGGAATGTTATGCTCTGCTCTCTACTGCCTTTTGCTCACTTTCTGCTGGTTGTTGGTAGTTGCTTGAGCATTTTATATGGAGCATGACTACTCACATGCTACTGTCTCAGCTGCCCCTTCAGACACAAACACTCTGTTAAGAGCCAAGAGAAACTGGTTAGCAGAAGACTCTCTCCATAGAGTAGAATCTTAAACCCAAATTTCTCTGAGAAACTGACAGGGAAACTTCAATCTGCCTGGACGTGGAAGAGATGTGCATTTTTCTGGGCATATGTGTGCCTCACCTTCTATCATGGATATGCCGTCAGTTTACACATGAACTTAATTTTTCCTCATGAACACTTCTTTTTTTTCCACTGAAGCTGGTGCTAACACTGACAATCAAGAATAAAAATCTGGTAGGACATAAGCCTCTTTGTTCATCAATTTTCCTGCCCTTTCAACTCTAGCCTCTCTATAATCTTCTGTTTTGTGCCTTAAGTGTCTGCAGGAGGAGAAAAAGCTTTGAAATTACTTAGGCATCTGATTCATGATGTCTGGGGTTTGTGATGTTATGTGACATTTTCACCTGCCTATCCACATTTCCCCTTTGGTTCCATAAGCTCTATTTCAGTGTTATATTCTAGAACAGGAGTGGCAAAGTTTTTCTGTTAGGACCAGATAAAAAATATGTAGTCACTGAAAGCAAGCTATACTATCTTTCACAACTACTCAACTCTGCCACTGTAGTACAAAAACAGCCATAGATAACATGTAAATTAATAAGCATGCCATTGTTCCAATAAAAATTTATGGACACCAAAACTTGAATTTCATGGTTTTAGTGTCATATTTTCATGTTTTTCAACCTTTGAAAAATGTAAAAATCATTCTTAGTTATAGGCCAAATAATAGGCAGTGGGCCAGATGGCCCATGCGTTGTTTGCCAATCCGTTCTAGAATCCTAACTTTAAGTTTGTAAGACTGTCTTCATACATAAAATGTGTATATTTCATCTGATTAGTACAAACTGCAGGGGATTTTATTTCCCTAGTTCTGCTGGGACACTTAACCCCAATTGTCTTCCCATAGACTTCTCATAAAGATCTCATTTGTGTATACGTTGATTCACTAACATGATATCCTGATGTCCAACTCCATATAGATAACAAAATTCTGTACATTTATGGATTTCAGATGAATGTGAGCTGCTATGAGGTGGGACTGTCTCAGATTAAAAGTGGGCTGTGTTTCCTCACACATCTTACATCGTCTGCTACACCAAGGAAGAGATTGCCTGGGAGAGAACTACCTGTAAGGAAAGAGCTAGATAGACAATGTTTTTCCATGAAACAGAACAGGGAGGGGGGATTTGTCCACACTTTTGTAAAGTAGAGCAAGGATTCAATCCACTGGAAATTCCAGAGAAATTGGTGGGACTTTCTCACTTTGAGGATTCCTGAACATCTGCAGTGGTAGGAGCCAGGGTAGGAGCAAAACCTAGCAGACAGAATAATACCCAGGGGAGATGAGAATAGAGCACAGCAGCAGAGGAATGAACGTACCTACTCCTTAGCCCACTGGACTTGTAAGCATAGGGAAGACCTCACCTTGGAAATTTCCTCTAATAACGGAAGGAAATATTTAAAGGGTTGGGTCATGCATGTCACTAAGAGCAAGAACTTGGGAGAAAGTTCACAACCTTATTCTCTCATCTGGTCCACACAGCAACCCTGGGAGGTTGCTTGTCTTCATCTTACTGATAAATAGTATGATCTTCAGAGAGATGTGTCTCTTACATTTCTAAAAAGAGATCCCAGAGGTAAGCTGAAAGTGAGATTCTGTCACAAATGTTTAATAAGTGTTCACATTGCTTTTATAAGGTGGTCATATATAAGTAATATGAGTTCCATTTTGAAAAATAAGAAATGATGGATAAGCAAGAATAAAACTCCCTCTTAATTCTACCACAAAGATAAACATTATTTACAAGTAAAAAAGAATGCAGAGAGTGCTTTTTAAAACTGCTTTATTAACTTCACAATATATAATGAGTATCTTTCCATGCAATAGGTAAAACTCCCCTGCTGACAGAAACTTACAAACTGGGTCAGAAACAACATTCAGTTAGAAGCTGGTATCAGGAGACCCACAAGAAATAAGTAACATCAAAAGGTTTGCAACAAAGGTACACCACAAATATGTAAGTTTAGGAAGCAGGGGTCTTCCTATTAATTTCAGGGAAATCATCAGAATTCAGGGCATAAGGCAAAACTCATCGTGATGGTCATGGTGAGGGGGGTCAGTGCTGACAGCCCGCAGACTATGACTCAACTGCTTTTCCCTCAACTTTTCCATCAGCTGTCTCACCTCCTCCCCAAGCCTTTCCATATTCTCCTCTCTCATCCTTGCCTGTGATTCTCCAAGCCTATGCATCATGTCCCATCTATACTGCAGGATGGGCTGCCTAACGCGGAACCGCCTACGATTTCCTCTAGGCACATAGTATTCACCAGCATCCAAAGGGAGGGCCAAGGGCTCCCCTTTATTAGTAACGTGCTTCTTTTCATCTTGTTCTTCATTTTCCTGGTTGACATTTTCCACGTTGAGATTGTTTAACGCTCGTTCCTCTTTGGACTCCATTACTCCTAGGAGACAAGAGAGAAAAAAGAGACTCAATTCTTGGTGAACTGATCAGCACCGAGGACAGAGACCCTACTACACACCTTTCAAAATTCAGAGCCCTGGACTTCAAAGGCCTTTTTTAAATTTCATTTTTTTTTCCACCAGAGAGGCCGAGTGTGCCCTCGCGAGGGGGCAGTCCAAGCCCCTCCCTCTTGCAAAGCCCACCATCTTCCCTGCAGATCCATCTCCAGGCCTCTGCAGGCACCAAAATGGAGGACGAGGATGGGGTGGGGGAGGGGGAGGATTGCGAACTGTGAGGTGAAGGCAAGGATTGGGGTCTCAGACTGGGCTTTCCTCACGTTCCGACCTCCGCCCCACCACCGTTCCTCGCACCGACCTGGGCCTATCCTTGCGATCTCCTCCTCCTCCCGATTCTTGACGCGAGGTGCACCACCGGACACTTAGTCCCGCAGATCTGCAGAAGGGCAGGGGGCGGGGAGTGGGGGCTGCTGCAGCGGAACGCTAGCGATGACAAGCTGTCACCCAGCCCCTTCCCCGTCCCAGGCCCGGGCCCTCCTCGCCGCCCTCGCCCCCCTGCCTCAGCCGCCCCGCCCTCCAAGCTGACCACCATTTTCTGCACCAAGAAGGGCGGGGCAGGGGTGTCGGAAAAGCTTGCGCAGGTGGCGGAGGCAGGTGTTTCCGAAGGGTCGTAGCCTCAGGACCGCCGGCCCCCGCGGGGCCGGGCACCTCTCGGCTCACGGAAGGCGGTGGGGCCCGGGGTCTGCTTCACGCTGGACCGGCTGCGTCGCCGCGCGGCTCCCCGGGAGTGGGTCATCCTCAGGCCGGGGCCGCTCCCCAACACCAACCCCATGGATCCCCTCCAGGTCCCTCACCTGCTTCCTCTCCGCTTCCTACTTTCGGGGCCGCCCCTGGCCCGCACGTCCTCAGGGCCACCTGGAGCAGGTACAGCTGCCAAGAAGAGAGCGAGCGACGGCGGCTCTGACGCCAGAGCGAGACCAGACTCACTTGGCAGGTCACGTGGGGCTGTTGTCGTCGCCAGCGGCTCCGCCCCCGTCCCACGCCCCCTCCTGCAGCTCCGAGTCAGGCGGCGCTTTCGGGCCAGCCCCCATCCACACCGGGAGTCCCTTTTAACATCCCCAGCCTGGGCTTTGCCACTCTCCTTTCTTTGTGTGTTCTTCGGACTTCCTCTGCCTGCCCAGGAAGGAACATATCATCTCAGGGAGCTGTTAGCCGTTCCCACTCTGGGGACTTGCCTTT
Organism: Aotus nancymaae; assembly: GCF_030222135.1. Classification (NCBI taxonomy): domain Eukaryota; kingdom Metazoa; phylum Chordata; class Mammalia; order Primates; family Aotidae; genus Aotus; species Aotus nancymaae. The sequence continues at coordinate 44,039,069 of NW_026988415.1, read as the reverse complement.
CTCTGCCCTTGGCTCCCAGGATTCACCTCCTTCTGTCCTCTCTCCTACCAATACTCTGTTTTCCCTCCACTAAAACTAGTTGAAGGGGTATATCAGAAAAGGAGCCCAAGAGAGTAGACTTTTCTCATTCTTAATACCTTTCTGTATTTTTTCATATGAAACAAAAAATATATACGTCTTAAAAGAGGAAAAAATGTTATTTTTACTTGAAAAACGGGATTTAAGTTGGGAAAAACATCCTAACCACCTGTCCTGTTAAATCATTATATAAATATAGATTCTACAGGCAGCTGCTTTTTTAGAACTTGGAAAAGGACAGGGCAGCTGATGACTCTCCTTTTGAGGGGCCCCTGGACATATGAGGCCCTTCTATGAGATGAACTAGTGAGTTGTAGTGCTACAGAGCTTTGTTGGGTTTTCAGAACTAAAAGAAAAAAAAGACCTTTTTCACAAATTTCTGGTTCAAATGATAAGAAGTATGTCTTTATTTGCAGATCAAATAATCATGAATTCAGGAAATCCAAAGGGATCTACGGTTAATCTACTATAGGAGTAAGAATTGATTTTAAGAAGGTTGCAGATACAAGATAAATATTACAAACTTACTCATAAATTTTTTATTTGGAAATGCAAAGGACCTAAAATAGACAAATACTTTTTTAAAAATATCCTAGGCCAGGCGCGGTGGCTCACGCCTGTAATCCCAGCACTTTGGGAGGCCAAGACAGGCGGATCACGAGGTCAAGAGATCGAGACCATCCTGGCCAACATGGTGAAACCCCAGTCTCTATTAAAAATACAAAAATTAGCTGGGCCTAGTGGCCCGCGCCTGTAGTCCCAGCTACTCGGCAGGCTGAGGCAGGAGAATCGCTTCAACCCAGGAGGCGGAGGTTGTAGTGAGCTGCTGCACCCCAGCATGATGATAGAGGGAGACTCAGACTCAAAAAAAAAAAAAAAAGGAAAAGAAAAACAAAAATCCTACAAATCTTTAGATTTACATTATATTATTTCAAGACTTAAATTGTAATGATACAGTTAATGTAGTAGTAAACACAGACCTGTGGATCAATAGAACCAAATAGGGAGTCCAGAAATAAACTGATACATATGTTGTTAATTCATTTTTGACAATGATGTCGAGATAATTCAATATGGAAAGTATAGTGTTTTAACAAATGGTGCTGAAATAACAGAATTCTTTTTTTTAATTTATTATACTTTAAGTTTTGGGATACATGTGCAGTTCGTGCAGGTTTACTACATAGGTATATGTGTGCCATGGTAGTGGTTTGCTCCATCCATCACCCCATCATCTACATTAGGTGTTTCTCCTAATGCTATCCCTCCCTAATCCCCCCGCCCCCTGCTATTCCTCCCCTAGCCCCCCACCCCCCAGGCCCCAGTGTGTGATGTTCCCCTCCCTATGTCCGTGTGCTCTCATTGTTCAACTCCCACTTATGAGTGAGAGCATGTGGTGTTTTGTTTTCTGTTCTTGCATCAGTTTGCTAAAAATGGTTTCCAGTTTCATCCATGTCCCTGCAAAGGACATGAACTCATCCTTTTTTACAGCTGCATAGCATTCCATGGTGTATATGTGCCACATTTTCTTTATCCAGTCTTTCATTGATGGGCATTTGGATTGGTTCCAAGTTTTTGCTCTCGTGAACAGTGCCGCAATAAAATACATGTGCATGTGTCTTTATAATAGAATGATTTATAATCCTTTGGGTATATGCCCAGTAACGGGATTGCTGGGTCAAATGGAATTTCTATTTCTAGGTCCTTGAGGAATCACCACACTGTCTTCCACAATGGTTGAACTAATTTACACTCCCACCAACAGTGTAAAACTGTTCCTATTTCTCCATATCCTCTCCAGCATTTGTTGTTTGATTTTTTAATGATTGCCATTCTAACTGGTGTGATATGGTACCTCATTGTGCTTCTGATTTGCATTACTCTAATGACCAGTGATGATGAGCTTTTTTTCATATGTTTGTTGGCTGCATACATGTCTTCTTTTGAAAAGTGTCTGTTCATATCCTTTGTCCACTTTTTGATGGGGTTGTTTTTTCTTGTAAATTTGTTTAAGTTCTCTATAGATTTTGAATACAGCCCTTGGTCAGATGGGTAGATTGAAAAAAAAAATTTTTTTATTATACTTTAAGTTCTGGGATACATGTGCAGATCTCACAGGATTGTTGCATAGGTGCACACATGCCATAGTGGTTTGCTGTCTCCATCCTCACAGCTGTCACCTACATCAGGCATTTCTCCCACTGTTATCCCTCCCCAATCTCCCCACTCCCTGCTGTCCCTCCCCTTGACCCCCACCCCCAACACACCCCAGTGTGTGATGTTCTCCTCCCTGTGCCCATGTGTTCTCATTGTTCAACACCTGCCTATGAGAGAACATGCGGTGTCTGGTTTTCTGTTCTTGTGTCAGTTTGAATTGCAAAATTTTTTTCCCATTCTGTTGGTTGCTGGTTCACTCTATTGATAGTTTCTTTTGCTGTACAGAAGCTCTTAAGTTTAATTAGATCCCATTTGTCTATTTTGGCTTCTGTTGCCCTTGCTTTTAGTGTTTTAGTCATAAAGTCCTTGCCTGTGCCTATGTCCTGAATGGTATTGCCTGGGTTTTCTTCTAGAGCCTTTATGGCATTAGGCCTCATGTTTAAATCTGTAATCCATCTAGAGCTAATTTTTGTATAAGGTGTAAGGAAGGGATCCAGTTTCAGCTTTCTGCATATGGCTAGTCAGTTTTCCTAACACCGTTTATTAAATAGGGAATCCTTTCCCTATTGCTTGTTTTTGTCAGGTTTGTCAAAGATAAGATGGTTGTCATTGTGTGGCATTCTTTCTGAGGCCTCTCTTCTGTTCCGTTGGTCTATATCTCTGTTTTGGTACCAGTACCATGCTGTTTTGATTACTGTAGCCTTGTAATATAGTTTGAAGTCAGGTAGCGTGATGCCTTCAGCTTTGTTTTTTTTGTTGTTGTTGTTTTTTTTTTTTACTTAGGATTGTCTTGGCTATGCAAGCTCTTTTTTAGTTTCATATGAAGTTTAAGTGGTGCTTTTTCCAGTTCTGTGAAGAAAGTCATTAGTAGCTTGATGGGGATAACATTGACTCTACAAATTACTTTCAGCAGTATGGCCGTTTTCACAATATTGATTCTTCCTAACCATGAGCATGGAATGTTTTTCCATCTGTTTGTGTCCTCTCCTATTTCCTTGAGCAGTGATTTGTAGTTCTCCTTGAAGAGGTCCTTCACATCCCTTGTTAGTTGTATTTCTAGATATTTTATTCTCTTTGCAGCAATTGTGAATGGGAGTTCACTCATGATTTGGCTCTTTTTGTCTATCATTGGTGTATAGGAATGCTTGTGATTTTTGCACATTGATTTTGTGTCCTGGGACTTTGCTGAAGTTGTTTATCAACTTAAGGGGTTGAGACGATGGGGTTTTCTAAATATACAATCATGTCATCCACAAAAAGGGACAATTTGACATCCTCTCTTCCTATTGGAGTACACTTTCTTTCTCTTGCCTAATGGCCCTAGCCAGAAATTCCAATACTATGTGGAATAGGAGTGGTGAGAGAGGGCATCCTTGTCTTCTGCCAGTTTTCAAAGGGAATGCTTCCAGTTTTTGCCCATTCAGTATGACATTGGCTGTGGGTTTGTTATAAATAGCTCTTATTATTTTGAGGTATGATCCATCAATACCTAGTTTATTGAGAGTTTTAGCATAAAGCGCTGTTGAATTTTGTCTAAGGCCTTCACTGCATCTATTGAGATAATCATGTGGTTTTTGTCTTTGGTTCTGATTATGTGATGGATTACGTTTATAGATTTGCAGATGTTGAACCAGCCTTGCATCCCTGGGATGAAGCTGACTTAATCGTGGTGGATAAGCTTTTTGATGTGCTGTTGGATTTGGTTTGCCAGTATTTTATTGAAGATTTTTGCATCAATGTTCATCACGGATATTGGCCTGAAATTTTCTTTTTTTGGTTGCGTGTCTGCCAGGTTTTGGTACCAGGATGATGTTGGTCTCATTAAATGAGTTAGAGAGGATTCCCTCTTTTTGTATTGTTTGGAATAGTTTCAGAAGGAATGGTATCAGCTCCTCTTTGTACCTCTGGTAGCATTCAGCTGTGAACCCATCTGGTCCTGGACTTTTTTTGGTTGGTAGGCTATTAATTGCTGCCTCAACTTCAGACCTTGTTAGTGGTCTATTCAGGAATTCAACTTCTTCCTGGTTTAGTCTTGGGAGGGTGTAAGTGTTCACGAATTTGTCCATTTCTTCTAGATTTACAGGTTTATTTGCATAGAGGTGTTTTTAGTAATCTCTGATGGTAGTTTGTATTTCTGTGGGATTGATGGTGATATCCCCTTTCTCATTTTTTTATTGAGTCTATTTGAATCTTCTCTCTTTTCTTTTTTATTACTCTGACTAGCAGTCTATCTATTTTGTTGATTTTTTCAAAAAACCAGCTCCTGGATTTATTGATTTTTTGAAGGGTTTTTTGTGTCTCTATCTCCTTCAGTTCTGCTTTGATCTTAGTTATTTCTTGCCTTCTGCTAGCTTTTGAATTTGTTTGATATTGCTCCTCTAGTTCTTTTTTCTTTTTTTTTGAGATGGAGTTTCGCTCTTGTTACCCAGGCTGGAGTGCAATGGCGCGATCTCGGCTCACCGCAACCTCCGCCTCCTGGGTTCAGGCAATTCTCCTGCCTCAGCCTCCTGAGTAGCTGGGATTACAGGCACGCGCCACCGTGCCCAGCTAAATTTTTGTATTTTTAGTAGAGACGGGGTTTCACCATGTTGACCAGGATGGTCTCGATCTCATGACCTCGTGATCCACCCTCCTGGGCCTCCCAAAGTGCTGGTCCTCTAGTTCTTTTAATCGTGACGTTAGGGTGTTGATTTTATATCTTTCTTTGCTTCTGTAGTGGGCATTTAGTGCTATAAATTTCCCTCTGGACACTGCTTTAAATGTGTCCCAGAGATTCTGGTACATTGTGTCTTCATTCTCATTGGTTTTGAAGAACATCTTTATTTCTGCCTTCATTTCATTACTTATCCAGTAGTCATTCAGGAGCAGGTTGTTTAGTTTCCATGTAGTTGTGCAGTTTTAAGTGAGTTTCTTAATCCTGAGTTCTAATTTGATTGCACTATGATCTGAGAGGCTGTTTGTTATGATTTCCGTTCTTTTGCATTGAATGGAAATCATAACAAACAGTAAAACACTGAGAAGTGTTTTACTTCTAAATACGTGGTCAATTTTAGAATAAGTGCAGTGTGGTGCTGAGAAGAATGTATATTTTGTGGTTTTGGGGTGAAGAGTTTTATAGATGTCTATTACGTCCGCTTGGTCCAGATCTGAGTTCAAGTCCTGAATATCCTTGTTAATTTTCTGTCTCGTTGATCTGTCTACTACTGACAGTGGAGTGTTAAAGTCTCCCACTATTATTGTGTGGGAGTCCAAGTCTCTTTGGAGGTCATTAAGAACCTGCTTTATGTATCTGGGTGCTCCTGTATTGGGTGCATATATATTTAGGATAGTTAGCTCTTCTTGTTGCATGAATCCCTTTACCATTATGTAATGCCCTTCTTTGTCTCTTTGGATCTTTGTTGGTTTAAAGTCTGAATAACAGTATTCTTAAAGGAAAAATAGGAGCTTTGCCTTTTACCTATACACAAGTTAATTAAAAATGGATCATATGCCTAAATGTAAAAGCTCAAGTTAGAAAACTTCTAGAATAAAACATAGAGAAAAGCTTTGCAGTCTTTGAGAAAACAATTCCTTAGGAAACAAAAAGAACAGATCACAAAATTTAAAAATGAGAAATTGGACTTATCAAAATTTTAAACTTCTACCACTTAAAACACATGGTTACTAAAATGAAGTGAGAAGCTGGGAGTAAATATTCACGATATGTGTATCTGACAATGGGTTTGAATTCAGAGCATGTATAAAGAACTTCAAAAACTCAAAATAAGAAGGCAAATAATGCAATTAAAATGATCAAAAGATTTGAATAAACATTTCACAAAACTACATACACAAATCACCAATGAGCTCATGAAAAGATGTTCAACCTCATTAACTATCAGGGAAATGTAAAATAAATCCAGAATGAAAAACCTCTGCACACCCATTATAAATGCTAAACTTAAAAAGTCTGACAGTCCCAAGCACTTTTGAAAATACTAAACAACAGAAACCCTCATTGATTGTTGGTAAGAGGTTCAACTACTCTGAGACTTTGTGGCAGTTTTTTGAAAAGTTAAACTTAGACTTACAATATGTTCTAGAAATTCCACTCTTAGGAATTTTCCCAACAGAATTTAAAACATATTTTCTCAAAAATATTTGCATAGGAATGTTCATAGAAATTTCATTTATGATATTCCCAGAGTTGATAAAAATCTAAATGTCCAATAAGTGAATTGATGAATTGTAATGTAGTCATACATTTTAGTGCTGCTAAGCAATAATAAAGGGTCAAGTTATTGATATGAGCAATACCGTATATGAATCTCAAAAAAAATGAAAAAGTAAATCCTATCTGTAAAGATACCAGCCACAATTGAGTGTTTTCTGCATGATTGCATTTATATAAGTTCTAAAACAGGCAAAACTAATCTATATTGATACAAGTTGGATCAAATCAGTTTTTGCCTGGCTTGAAAGTTGGGATTTTTTTTATTGCAAAGAGGCATAATGGAACTCTCTCAGCTGAGGAAAACATTCTGTATCTGAGTAGGGTAGTGACTCCATTGACAAATACATTTGTTGAAGGCATTGAACTATACAGTTAAAAGGTGTGTATTTTATTGTACATAAATTATAGCCCAATAAGATTGGCTAAAAATAAAATATATAAGAATAAATCTAATTAAATACTTCCAAGACCTGTACACTGAAAATTATGAAATAGTTTCAAGAACATTAAAGAATAACTAAATAAGTGTAGGGATTACCATGATCATGGATTGAAATACTCAATATTTTAAGGATGTCAATTATACCCAAAGTCATCTATAAATTCAGGGCAATCCATATGAAAATTTCAACATATCACTTTTTGTTGATGATCAAATTCCAAATATGAGTACAAAAATACAAAGAGCCAAATATAGCCAAGGCAGTCTTTTAGATGAAGAAAGCTCCAAAATATCCACTACTAGATATCAAAATTGAATACAATTATATGAGTACAATATTATCTCAAAGATTAAAATGTGTCTGTGTCTGTATGTGTTTGTCTGTATTATATGGACCTGTGAAACATAAGCATTTACACATATATCTGTAATAGCACTTAAAAAATTGCCAACAATTATCAAATACCCAAATATTTTTTAGCAGGAAAATGTATAAATAAATTATATATTTACACAGTGGAATCTTATTCAACAATGAAAATGTACAAATTGCAACCACAAGCAATATGATTGGGCCTCATAAGCATAATGTTAATATCAAGAAGTCTGAGGGGAAAAAAAAGCATTTAATGTATAACTTCATTTATATGAGTTTAAACATAGGCAAAACTAATCTGTGATGTTCGAATTCTTGGTAGTAGCACTCTTTAGTAATCACTGGAATGAGGATTTTACAGTGTTGGTAATGTTCAGTTGCTCTTTGTTGTTTTGTTTTAAATGCTGGTTCAAAGGTTTTACTTTGTGAAACTTCATTGAGCTATAAACTTCTTATATTTTATTTTATTTGTTTATTTTGAGACAGAGCGTCATACCGTCCATTGTCCAGGCTAGACTGCAGTGGTGGGATCTCGGCTCACTGCAGCCTCTGCCTCACAGTTCAAGCGATTCTCCTCCCTCAGCCTCCCAAGTAGCTGGTACTACAGGTGTGTGCCACCACACTCGGCTAATTTTTTGTACTTTTTTTGTAGAGATGGGGTTTCACCATGTTGGCTAGGCTGGTCTCAAACGCCTGACCTCAGGTGGTCTGCCCACCTCAGTTTCCCAAAGTGCTGGGATTACAGGCGCGAACCACTGTGCCCAGCCGTTATAAACTTATAATTTGGGCACATTTACGTATGTATTTATACTTTATTCACTAAATGCAAAGAAAACAGATATCCTTCTTGTCATAGTAAATTGTTAAATCTAAAACAATTTTCACACTAGAGGTGGGAATGTAATTTGGTACATTTTTTATAGAGGGCAATTTAACAGTAATAATTAGAATTTTTGAAATAGTTGTACTATTTGATATAGTTATTTCACTATTTACATTCTGTTCCACAAAAATTATCTAAATGTGTGAAAAGGTTTATGCATGAAGATATTCATGGTAATAAACAAATACAACAGTAAAACAATGGGAAAAAACCAAAATAAGCCAATATCGATTATTTGGCTTAAAGAAGTTATTTCATATTCATATCATTGAGTTCCATAAAACAAATGGGTATTTAATGATAAAACTATTCATTATTTATACTTTAAATAATAGCAAATTAGATTAAAAACAGCATGCTCAATGGGATTCTAATATATATGCATATATATGTATAAACATGGAATGTAATAGATAAAATGTAATTATTCCTTATTTCTGAATATACTTATGTAAAAGGATATTAAAACAATTTCTACACATGAAACCACCAGAAACAAAAATATAAATAAATACAAACTAGGAAAAATGTGCAGAACACATATCATGAATTCATTTTAACCTCCTTTTTCCATCAGAAAAAAGTGATGATCAATTTCTATCACTTCTTTCACTAGTGTACTTACAATACAGGATAAGCTACTATAATATAGAGGCCCCAAACATACAATGGTTCACCATGAGATAATTTCTTCTCTCAGACAAAAATGTAGTTTTTTCACACAAAATAGACCAGAGATAGAAAGAGAGTTTGGGGCAAGTGGATTTGTCTACTATATGAGGTCAGGTGCCTTCTATTTTGTTGCTCTACCATTTCCTAGAGTGTTGATCTTGTATTTCTTCTGAGTTTTAATACAGGAGAGAGGAAGGAGGAAGTAGAAAACAAACAATTCTCTTTTGAAGAAATGATACAGAAGTTATACAATCCACATCTACTCACACTCTATTGCAAAGAATTTGGACAAGTAGACATGCTTGGTTTTGAAGGATGCTGGGGAATGTTAGTTTCTTGTTGAGTGATCAAGAGTTTTTCTAGGCAAGGTGGCTCAAGCCTATAATCCCAGCACTTTGGGAAGCTGAGGCCAGGAATTTGAGACTAGCCTAGGCAACGTAGCAGGACATTGTCTTTCAAAAAATTAGCCAAGTATGATGACACACACCTGTAGACCCAGCTATTAGGGCGACTGAGGTGGGAGGATCGCCTGAGCCTATGAGGTCGAGGCTGCAGTGAGCCATGAGCATATCACTGCACTCCAGCCTAGGTGACAGAGGGATATCCTCTCTCAAACAGAAACAAATGAAAGCAAGAGGTCTTCTAAAATTTTGGGGAGCAAAGTTCTATTACCTAAAGGAGGATGGAATAAATTGTCACTGGGGGCAATTAGTGCTCTTGGCTAAAATGAGTGATGCAATAAAGTTACAGTCAGCAACCAAACTTTGGCAAAGTTGATCATCTGGAATACATCCACACAAAACTCAACATGGTGTAAAACATAAGGTTTTCTCTATTTTTATCTAAGAATATTAGTATAGTATAAAGCAACTCTGATCAACCATATTCACTATAACTTTGTTGTACTTAAATTTTATAAGTATCATTGATTATGGATATCTAGGAATGGATTTGTGAGCTTAAGCTACATGTATATTTTTAATGCATGGGTCTAAGTTCTATACAGAAAGATTGAAGAATTCAGATTTCATGACTTGAAAATAAGTGAGAAAGGCCTTACGAGAGTGCAGAACACAGATTTTCTGACACATACCACAAACTGCTTGCAGTGAACCACTTTCAGACAATATACATCATCCATAGACATTTCTAAAGAAGGAGAAAGTAGACTTCTATCTACAAGCAGCATGAAATAGGACAAGGCAAGTAATGGGAGGGATGCTGGGCCCGGGTCCCTTCAGACAGGTCTCCTTCCTTCTTCCCATCCTAATTCTACATCCTGCCCATCCTCTGAGACTCAGATCAAATACTTTTCCTCCTTGAGGCTTTTTCTATTTGGGACCAATCTGGCATTGCCTTCCCCTAGAACCTGTTGGCCTGACAGTCAACCCCTCCCTTTAGCTCTTTCTCCATGTGAAGGGTATTCAGCCCACCCAGAGAGTAGAATTCTCAACAGTGTAGATCCTTCCTCTGAGATCCAGCACTTTACATCCAAAGTACACAGGGAAGTTCTAGGCATCTGGGGAGCCTCCACAATTATTATTGACTCATCAGTGAACAAAGGGAAGGAGGTTGAATGAAGATGGGAGAAAACATAGGGATGTATTGAGACAGTCCTCATTCTAAAACTGCATTAACTCCCAGGCTCAGCACTAATGAGTTATGTAACCTTGGACATCTTACTTAAACCTTTCTGAAGGAGAGGGGGCGAGAATGGAGGAACACCAGAGAATGGGCCACTCTAACAGTTCATATATAAGATGATAAGGGCCTAAAGGACTGATTCAGCTGTCACAGTGAAGAAGGACAGGGACTTGTTGCTTAGGGAAGGGGTAAAAATCAAACAAGACTCTGAGATTTCAAGACAGAGTGACCAGAAAAATTAATATGACAGGTAGGGTTAATTTATATTAAGAGTCCAGTACCTCAGTCAAAGATGACTGTGAATTAGCAACAAAGGACTGAAAAGTAAAGTTAGCACCGATAGACCTGTACTTACCAAATTGTGTCATCTGGACAAAGGTAAACTCTTTGTTGTGTCAATATTTAAAGCCCTGTCCCTTGATATCTCTCTGAGTGTGTGTGTCTTAGTTAAAAATCTATGTATGTACCTATGTATCCATGTGTGTATGTATAAATATGTATATGTATATACATATATAGTTTTAAAATTAAATCTTTGGTATTTGTAGAAACTGAATTGCAGGAAGTGTGAAAGGAGAACTCATTAGCTGGTTGCTGGAGGTCACCACACCACATTTTCTTAAGCACATTACAATTACAGGTTTTCCTTTGATCACATTAAACATCAATGGCTGATAGGAACCAAAAGGAGCATTTCTTCCTTCGTGAAAGAAAACTATACAGCTTGTTAATCCAAAGTGACCATATCCAAGTCTAATAAAACCCCTGAATATGGTTGCCAATTTTTACAAAATAGAGAAAAGAAGATCAGGTTGGACTACACCATTAGTAGAGTGCAAAATCCAGTCTTGTGGGAAACTGTACAAGTCAAATAGCCCAGGTTATTTCACACATAATTTATAAGGAAAGCAAGAGATGGACATAAAATCTGTAGATTAATACTTTAAATAACCATACAAAATTTAAAATGAGCAAGACTAAACTCTAAACTATAGTGTCCAGCGATGCAACGCACACTTTGGAGATAAAACCACTAAGAAGCCAAAGAAAGTGATTATTATAAACGTCAAAATAGCAGTTACTTTTGAGGAAAAGGGAAGGAGTACATGGAAGGGCTTCTGAGGTGGCTGGAAAAATTTCATCTTTTTATCTGGACGATTATAACAAGAGTGTTTCCCTTATACTATTTCACTAACTTACACATTTTTTTTTAACACAATTACTTCTTTGTTTTTTATTTTTCAATTTTGTGGGTACATAGTAGGCGTATATATTTATGAGTTACATGAGCTAATTTGATGAAGGCATGCAAAATGAAATAATCACATCAGGGAAAAATAGGGTGATAGGAAAATCACATCACCTCAATCATTTATCCTTTCTGTTTCAAACAACACAATTATATCTTTTAATTATTTTTAAATGAACAATCAAATAATTTTTTACTATAGTTTTAGTCTTTCTATTTTTCTGTACCCTTTATCCCCCTTTCTCACCCCTCACCCCTGAATACCCTTTCCAGCCTCTAGTAATCATCCTTCTACTCTCTTTCTCCATGAGTTCAATTGTTTTAATTTTTAGCTCCAACAAAAGAGTGAGAACATGCACTATTTAACTTTCTGTATTGGCTTATTTCACTTAACGTAATGACCTCCAGTTCCATCCATGTTGTTGCAAATGAAAGGATCTTATTCTTTTTGTGGCCGAATAGTACTCCATTGTATATAAGTACATTTTCTTTATCCACTCATCTGTTGATTAACACTTAGGTTATTTCCAAATCTTGACTATTGTGATCAGTGCTGCAATAAGCATGGGAGTGCAGATATCTCTTCAATATATTGATTTCCTTTCTTTTGGGTATATACCCAGCAGTGGAACTGTTGCATTATACAGGCGCTCAATTTTTAGTTTTTGAGGAACCTCCAAATTGTTCTCCATAGTGGTTGTGCTAATTTACATTCCTTTTAATGGTGGATGAGGGTTCCCCTTTCTCCACATTCTTGCTAGCATTTGGTATTGCCTGTCTTTTGGATGAAAACATTTTAACTGGGGTGAGACTATATCTCATTGTAGTTTTGATTTGCATTTCTCTAATGATCAATGATGTTGAGCACCTTTCAATATACCCGTTTGCCATTTGTATATCTTCTTCTGGGAAATGTCTATTTAAATCTTTTGCCCATTTTTAAATCAGATTATTAGATTTTTTTCCTATAGAGTTCTTTGAGCTCCTTATATAATCTGGTTAATAATACTTTGTCAGATGAGTAGTTTGCACATATTTTCTCCCATTCAGTGGGTTGTCTCTTCACTTTGTTGATTGTTTCCTTTGCTGTGCAGAAGCTTTTTAATTTGATGTGATCCTATCTGTCCATTTTTCTTTTGGTTGTCTGTGCTTGTGGGTTACTACTCAAGAAATCTTTGCAGAGACCAATGTCCCGGAGGGTTTTTCAGAGCTTTTCACATTGAAGTTTCATAGTTTGAGGTCTTAGATTAAAGTTTCTAATCCATTTTGATTTGATTTTTGTATATAGTGAGAGATAGGAGTCTCGTTTCATTCTTCTACAGATGGATATCCAGTTTTCCAGTACCATTTACTGAACAGACCATCTTTGCCCCAGTGTAAGCTCTTGGCACCTTTGTCAAAAATGAGTTCACTGTGGGTATGTGGATTTGTTTCTGGGTTCTCTCTTCTAGTCCATTGATCTATGTGTCTGTTTTTATGCCAGTACCATGCTGTTTTGGCTTGTATAGCTCTGTAGTAAAGTTTGAAGTCAGGTAATGTGATTCCTCATGTTTTGTTCTTTTTGCTTATGATAGGCTTGGCTATTCGGGGTCTTTTGTGGTTCCATATAAATTTTAGGATTGTTTTTTCTATTTATGTGAAGAATGTCATTGGTATTTTGGTAAGGATTGCATTGAATCTGTAGATTTCTTTGGGTAGTGTGGACATTTTAACAATATTGATTTTTTCCAATCCATGAACATAGAGTATTTTTAAATTTTTGGTGTCCTTTTCAATTCCTTTCATCGATGTTTTATAGTTTTCATTATAGAGATGTTTTACTCCTTTGGTTAAGTTTATTCCTAGGCATTTTATTTTATGTGTAGCTCTTGTAAATGGGATTACTTTTTTTGTATTTTTTTCAAATTGTTCTCTGTTGGAATACAGAAATGCTACTAATTTTTGTGTGTTGATTTTTAATCCTGCAACTTTACTGAGTTTATCAGCTCTAATAGTTTTCTTGTGGAGTCTTCAGGTTTTTCCAAATATAAGATTATATCATCTGCAAACAAGGATAATTTGACTTCTTCCTTTGCAATTTGGATGTCCTTTATTTGTTTCTCTTGTCTGATTGCTCTATCTAGGACTTCCAGTACTATGTTGAATAACAGTGGTGAAAATGGACCTGGCATCCTTGTCTTGTTCCAGTTCTTACAAGAAAGGCTTTCAGTTTTTCACCATTCAGTATGATACTAGCTATAGGGCTTTTATTATGTTGAGGTATGTTCCTTCTATATCCAGTTTACTGTAGTACTTTTAACATGAAGGGATGTTGAATTTTATCACATGCTTTTTCAGCATCAATTGAAATGATCACAAGGTTTTTGTGCTTCATTCTGTTAATACGACTTATCATAATGATCGATTTGTGTATGTTGAACCATCTTGCATCCCTGGAATAAATCCCACTTGGACATGATGAATGATCTTTTTAATGTATTCAATTTGGTTTGCTAGTATTTTGTTAAGGTTTTTTTGTATCAATATTCATCAGAGATATTGACTTGTAGTTTTCTTTTTTTGATTTGTCGTTTGTCTGGTTTTGGTATCAAGGTAATACTGGCTTTGTAGAATGAGTTTGGAAGTAGTTCCCCTTCTAGTTTTGGAATAGTTTCCATAGAATTTGCATGATGAAGTTTCACCATATTGGCCAGGCTGGTCTCGAACTCCTGATCTCAAGTGATCTGCTCGCCTCAGCCTCTCAAAGTGCTGGGATTACAGGCGTGAGCAGCCATGCCTGGCCCTCCTGCTCGGATTTCCATTGTGATTGCATTGACTCTGAAGATCACTTGGGAAACAAGAACTGACATCTTAACAATATTGAGTCTCCTCAAAAATATCCATAAATAATGATATATTTCTACATTTAGTTATTTGTTTTATTCTATTTACTTTGGGTTCAATATCCTTGTATTCTCTAGCTTTTGTGTATAAAAATTTAATCGATTTTAGACCTCTCTTCTTTTCTACTATAAGCATTTAAAACTACAGATTTATTCCTAAACACCGTTTTAACAGCATCTCCAAAATTTGATATGTTATCGTTGAGTTAGAAATATTTCTATTTTGTCTGTAATGTATTTATTTATTTATTTGACCTATGGGTTATTTACAACATTTGTGGCTTTTTCTAGATATTTAATGTTTCTGGTTTTTAATTAAGTACATTTTTGGTGTTCAGAGCACACACTCTGTAAGTCCTATTCAAGTGAATCCAGACAATATGAAAGTGCACTCTGGTTAGAGAGGAAAAAAGTTTTCATGATTAATTTGAATTTAAAGTTAAGCTAACAAAATAAGTTATCTTTTCCCATTTGTTCCTTTACAGTGGTAAGCCCTACTATTGGTTGAAATATTATTCTGGATGTTTCTGTGAGGGTGTTTTCTGGATGAGATTAACATTTACATTGGTGGACTTTGAGTAAAGCAGATTGTTGTCTATAATGTGAGTGAACCTCATCCAATCAGTTCAGAGCCTTAATAGAAATAAAGACTGATCTCCCCTGAGCAGAGGAGATTCTGCTGTTGAACAGCCTTCAGACTGGCACTGCAACATCAGCTCTCCTTGGGTCTGCAGCCTACATGCCTACCCTGCAGATTTTGGGCTTGCCAGTCTCCATAATTGCATGAATTTACTCCATGAACCTACATGCGTGCAAACACGTGTGCACACACACGTGCACACACACACTCTCTCTCACCCTATTGATTCTATTTCTCTGGAGAACCTTGACTAATTTAGACATCTAGCTGTGAAAACCATAGACAAGAGAGCCCCTTTGTCCCCTTCCCCTAATTCTCCAAATGACTTCAGTGGCCACCTTTAAAATATTTGTTTTTAATATTCATATTTTAATAATTTTAAACATTGTATTTCAAATTGTGCCAGTATCCTGTACACTTTGAGTTACCTGTGAGTACTGACTCACTCAGCATCTATATTCTTACATAGTTGATAACCACCAGGAGCTGCTAAGAAGCCGAGGTACAAATCCCACAGAAACTGGCTAATAACTGAGCCAAATGGACATGGAGGAGACAACACAGGCAGATGATCTGTTGTGTAACTATAGACAAGCATCAGATTTCTCACGTGTTAAATGTAGAAAAGAATCTTTGCCTTATAGGCTGATGAGGGGTTACACGGGATAGTGCACTGGCTTATGCACCTAGCCTATGCTTGGCGCATAGCAGAAAACCACCAAAGCTGAGGTTCTCAGAGGTCTCTAGAGGGCAAATATATGTCCTTATGGGTATCCTTCCCATCTACCCATCCACTCAAAATTGACACAGATCAGTGGATCTGTATATCAATTATTGTGACTGCCTTTCATTGAGTTCCACAGGTGTAAGGACCTATCATTTGTCTAATTCCATTACCAAACATGTTTAGGGATAAACATGTTTGACAGTGTGGTATATATTTTTATGTATTTGGTATTATTTTCATATTCTTTTATATTCTTTTTATCATGAACAATGTATCTTGGCAATATTTTACATTAGACATGTTAGATATACGTGATCTTTTTAAATGGCTACATAATCTATTATATGGATAACTTCATTTTATTGGCTACAGACGAACATTTTGATTGTTTTTAGTTTTTCTTTTTCCTTTTCTAAAATAAGCTTGCTTTTCACCAACAAAGCTCGTGCAAAGATCAGGTACTGAATATATCTTTGCCACCTTATACCATTGTTTTTTAGGATCTTCCCTATTAGTTCCTTAGGTAAATCCTTAGATGTGCTAGATTTGCCTTCAGAATTATAACACCATTTTCTACCCCCAATAACAGTATAGAGAACTTCCTATTCATCCACACCCACATAAAACTTGTATTTTCATATTCATATATTCTAATTTTTCAATATATTTTCTTACCTTATCAGTAAGTTAACCTTTCTTTTATTATTTATTTTTAGCTTGTTATTGTTTCTTTTTTTATGTCTAAATGTTTAATTCATTTGGATCCCTTTTTAGGATCAGAAAAATTTATGTTATTTTAATGCATTAACTAGTTATCTTGACATCATGTCTTTCTTTTACTGTTAAATTGTGAACTATAATACATCTATTAAAAAGTGCATTAATCATAAACAAATAATTATAAAATAAACATCCAGATAACATACAACCAAACTCAGGTCAAGAAATAGAACTTTGCAAGCACCTGTAACCCCCCAGGTGATTTTTTCACTAATTACAAAATACTACCTTCTTCCCAGAGGTAACCATTACAGTAATTATTTCCTTGTTGTTCTTTAGAGTTTTGCCACCTATGAATGCCCTTCCAACCATTTACTTTTGCTTGCAGTTTAACTTTATGTAAATTTAACCATACTGCCTTTATTTATTTGGTCTTTATACTACTCAAATTATGTCAGTTAAGCCCATCCATGTTTTTATGTATAGATCTATTTCATTCTCATTGCCATTCACTGTATCACTGCATGAATGTAACATATTTACTCATTCTCATCTTTATGGATATTATTTTCCAATTTTTGGTTATCTACAAATATTTCCATTAACATTCATATACATCTCTGATGGGTATTTATTAGAAGGTGGATTACTGGATTATAAGTATCCATATCTTCACCTTTAATAGATAATGCCAAAATGCTTTCAAAATGATTGCATCATTTACACTCCCATCAGAACATTTTTTTTTTGGATACTAGTTCTTTGTGAGTGATACCTGAAATATATTCAAAAGTAGTTTAGAAAAATAAAACAAAACCTGAGTGTATCCACCTTTATGCTATAACAATTTTCAATTTATGGTCAATCTGTTTTTATTCCCACCCACTCCTTTCCTACCATATTATTTCAAAGCAAATTCCAGACAGCATATATTTTCTAATTTTATTTATTTATTTTTTTTTTTTTTTTTTATTTTTATTTTATTGCATTTTAGGTTTTGGGGTACATGTGAAAAACATGCAAGGTTGTTGCATAGGTGCATACGTGGCAGTGTGATTTGCTGCCTTCCTCCCCTTCACCCATATCTGGCATTTCTCCCCATGCTCTCCCTCCCCAATTCCCCACCCCCCCGCTGTCCCCCCCACTCCCCCACAACAGACCCCCATGTATAGTGCTCCCCTCCCTGTGTCCATATGTCCTCCTTGTTCAACACCCGCCTATGAGTGAGAACATGTGGTGTTTGATTTTGTGTTCTTGTGTCAGTTTGCTGAGAATGATGGTTTCCAGGTTCATCCATGTCCCTACAAAGGACGCGAACTCCTCGTTTTTAATGGCTGCATAATATTCCATGGTGTATATGTGCCACATTTTTCCTGTCCATTCTATCATCGATGGGCATTTGGGTTGGTTCCAGGTCTTTGCTATTGTAAACTGTGCTGCTATGAACATTCGTGTGCATGTGTCCTTATAGTAGAATGATTTATAATCCTTTGGATATATGCCCAGTAATGGGATTGCTGGGTCAAATGGAATTTCTATTTCTAGGTCCTTTAGGAATCGCCACACTGTTTTCCACAATGGTTGAACTAATTTACACTCCCACCAACAGTGTAAAAGTGTTCCTATTTCTCCACATCCTCTCCAGCATCTGTTGTCTCCAGATTTTTTAATGATTGCCATTCTAACTGGTGTGAGATGGTATCTCAATGTAGTTTTGATTTGCATTTCTCTAATGGCCAGTGATGATGAGCATTTTTTCATATGCTTGTTGGCCTCATGTATGTCTTCTTTTGTAAAGTATCTGTTCATATCCTTCGCCCACTTTTGAATGGGCTTGTTTGTTTTTTTCTTGTAAATCTGTTTTAGTTCGTTGTAAATTTTGGATATCAGCCCTTTGTCAGATGGGTAGGCTGCAAAAATTTTTTCCCATTCTGTTGGTTGCCGATTCACTCTATTGACTGTTTCTTTTGCCGTGCAGAAGCTGTGGAGTTTGATTAGGTCCCATTTGTCTATTTTGGCTTTTGTTGCCAATGCTTTTGGTGTTTTGGTCATGAAGTCCTTGCCTACGCCTATGTCCTGAATGGTTTTGCCTAGGTTTCCTTCTAGTGATTTTATGGTGTTAGGTCTTATGTTTAAGTCTTTAATCCATCTGGAGTCAATTTTAGTGTAAGGTGTCAGGAAGGGGTCCAGTTTCTGCTTTCTGCATATGGCTAGCCAGTTTTCCCAACACCACTTATTGAACAGGGAATCCTTTCCCCATTGCTTGTTTTTATCAGGTTTGTCAAAGATCGGGTGGTTGTAGATATGTTGTGTTGCCTCCGACGCCTCTGTTCTGTTCCATTGGTCTATATCTCTGTTTTGGTACCAGTACCATGCTGTTTTGATTACTGTAGCCTTGTAGTAGAGTTTGATGTCTGGTAGTGTAATGCCTCCTGCTTTGTTCTTTTTGCTTAGAATTGACTTGGCTATGCGGGCTTTCTTTTGGTTCCATATGAAGTTTAAGGTGGTTTTTTCCAGTTCTGTGAAGAAGGTCATTGGTAGCTTGATGGGGATAGCATTGAATCTGTATATTACTTTGGGCAGTATGGCCATTTTCACGATATTAATTCTTCCTAACCATGAACATGGAATGTTTCTCCATCTGTTTGTGTCCTCTCTTATTTCGTTGAGCAGTGATTTGTAGTTCTCCTTGAAGAGGTCCTTTACATTCCTTGTTAGTTGTATTCCTAGGTATTTTATTCTCTTTGTAGCAATTGTGAATGGCAGTTCGTTCTTGATTTGGCTCTCTTTAAGTCTGTTATTGGTGTATAGGAATGCTTGTGATTTTTGCACATTGATTTTGTATCCTGAGACTTTGCTGAAGTTGCTTATCAGTTTCAGGAGCTTTTGGGCTGAGATGAGGGGGTCTTCTAGATATACAATCATGTCGTCTGCAAATAGAGACAATTTGACTTCCTCCTTTCCTAATTGAATACCCTTTATTTCTTTTTCTTGCCTGATTGCTCTGGCTAGAACTTCCAGTACTATATTGAATAGGAGTGGTGAGAGAGGGCATCCTTGTCTAGTGCCAGATTTCAAAGGGAATGCTTCCAGTTTTTGCCCATTCAGTATGATATTGGCTGTTGGTTTGTCGTAAATAGCTTTTATTATTTTGAGATACGTTCCATCGATACCTAGTTTATTGAGGGTTTTTAGCATAAAGGGCTGTTGAATTTTGTCGAAGGCCTTCTCTGCATCGATTGAGATAATCATGTGGTTTTTGTCTTTGGTTCTGTTTATGTGGTGAATTACATTTATAGACTTGCGTATATTGAACCAGCCTTGCATCCCCGGGATGAATCCTACTTGATCATGGTGGATAAGCTTTTTGATGTGCTGTTGTAATCGGCTTGCCAGTATTTTATTGAAGATTTTTGCATCTATGTTCATCATGGATATTGGCCTGTAGTTTTCTTTTCTTGTTGAGTCTCTGCCAGGTTTTGGTATTAGGATGATGTTGGTCTCATAAAATGATTTGGGAAGGATTCCCTCTTTTTGGATTATTTGGAATAGTTTCAGTATGAATGGTATCAGTTCCTCTTTGTATGTCTGGTAGAATTCGGCTGTGAACCCATCTGGACCTGGGCTTTTTTTGGGTGGTAGGCTCTTAATTGCTGCCTCGACTTCAGACCTTGTTATTGGTCTATTCAGGGTTTCGGCTTCTTCCTGGTTTAGGCTTGGGAGGAGGCAGCTGTCCAGGAATTTATCCATTTCCTCCAGGTTTTCTAATTTATGTGCATAGAGTTGTTTGTAATAATCTCTGATGATGGTTTGAATTTCTGTGGCATCTGTGGTGATATCCCCTTTATCATTTTTTATTGCATCTATTTGGTTATTCTCTCTTTTCTTTTTTATTAGTCTGGCTAGTGGTCTGTCTATTTTGTTGATCTTTTCAAAAAACCAGCTCCTGGATTTATTGATTTTTTGAAGGGTTTTTCGTGTCTCTATTTTCATCTGTTGATATATCAGTATGTATATCTAAAATATGAGATCTTTTTAAATTTAGCCACAATATCGTTATTACACCTAAAAATAACTCCTTAATATCAAATATCTATTCAGTGTTCAAATTTTCATTTGTCCCATATATTATCATGGTTTTTTTTGTTGCATTTGTTTCAGTGAGGATTCAACACACTTTACCTTGCTTGATATGTCTCTTAATTCTCTTTTAATCCAAAGGTTTCCCATTCATTTTTATAAAATATGCTTTTATTATGGTAA
Source organism: Aotus nancymaae (assembly GCF_030222135.1). Taxonomy (NCBI): domain Eukaryota; kingdom Metazoa; phylum Chordata; class Mammalia; order Primates; family Aotidae; genus Aotus; species Aotus nancymaae. The sequence continues at coordinate 44,018,123 of NW_026988415.1, read as the reverse complement.
AACATGCATAACTTAAAATTTGCCATTTTAACCATTTTTAAGTGTATAGTTCAATGGACTAAGTGCATTCACATTGTTGTGCAACCATCACTACTATCCATCTCCGGAACTTTTTCATCTTCCCAAGCTGAAACTCTGTACCCATTAAATGATAACCCCCCACTTTCTGCTTCCCCCAGCTTCTGGCAACCACTGTTCTACTTTCTGTCTCTATGAATTTGACTACTCTAGGTACCTCATATAAGTGGAAACATAAAATATCAATCCTTTTCTGTCTGACTTATCTCGCTGAACATAATGCCTTCAAGATTTGTCCATGTTGTAGTATGTATCAGAATTTATTTTCTTTTTAAGTCTTCTAATATCATTCTAATAATAAATGAAGTGTATGTATATACCACACTTCATTTATTCATTCATCTGTCCATGGACATTTCTTGCTCTGAAATCTACTGTGCTCATATTAATCTAACCATTCCATCTTTCTTATGATTCATGTTTCCATACTATTTCATTTTTCATTCTTTTACTGTTAACCAATATATGTCTTTAAGTGTGTTTCTCCAGAAAACCAAATACCACACATTCTTGCTTATAAGTAGGAGTTAAACATTGAATACATATGAACACAAAGAAAGGAACAACAGACACTAGGGCCTACTTGAGGGTGGAGAATGGGAAGGGGGTGAGGATTGAAAAACTACCTATCAGGTACTATGCTTATTAACCTGGGTAACAAAACAATCTATACACCAAACTCCTGTGACATGCAATTTACCTATATAAAAAACCTACATGTGTACTGATGGGCCTAAAATAAAAGTTAAAAAAAAAAGAAAACATGTTTCTTATAAAAAGCAAAGAAGTGGTTTGGCATTTTTACTCAATCTGTCAATCTCTCTGTTTTAGTCAGTGTTCCTCAGAAAGACAGAACTGATAGAATATATAAAGAAATATATGAAAAGGGATGTATTAGGGGAATTGGCTCACTTGATTGTGGAGGCAGAGAAGTCCTACAATAAACTGTCTGCAAGCTGGAGAATGAGTAAAGCTGATAGTGTGGCTCAATCCAATTCTGAAGACCTCAGAACCAAGGAATCCAATGGTGTAATTATCAGTTTGAGGCCAAAGGCCTGAGAGCCCCAGGTGAGGTGTATGGTAAGGGTGGCAGGGGGTGGCTGCTGGTGTGGTTTCTGGAGTCGAAAGGCCACAGAACCTGGAGTTATGGTGTCCAAGGGCAGGAGAAGAAGATTGTCCTGGCTCCAGTAGAGAAATGGTGAAAATTCACCTTTCCTCTACCTTTTTGTTCCATTTGCTCCTTTAGCCAATTAGATGGTGCCAACCCACCTTGAAGGCAGATCTTCCCCCACTCAATGCACCAACTCGCATGTAAATCTCCTCTGGAAATACCCTCACAGACACACCTGAGGAGGCCCAATCATTTTAATAAAAAGCAAAATCACCTAGGTTTCCCTTTGAGCAGGAGAGAGACTGGCTCAGTGCCCACTGAAGCATTGAGAATAAATAATGCTTTATCAGCTATCTGAGTAACCCTTAATCTAGTCAAGCTGACACCCAAAATCAACCACTACACTCTCTTTTTTTAGGTGGCACGCTTTAGGAAATTAATATTTGATATAATGAGTAATACAGTTGGATTTAAAACTAGTATTTTGCTATTTGCTTGCAGATGTTCCGTCTTTTTATTGTTCCTTTTTACCCTTTTCTCCTGCCTTTTTAATAATTAATTGAGATGTGAGGAGCTAGATGTCAGCAAAATGGCAGAATAGGACTATCCTGCACTCAACCTCCCACAGAAACATCAATTTGAACAACTATCTGGGCACAAAAATACTTTCACAAGAGCTAAGGAAAACAGTTGACAGATTATAGCACCTGGGTATAGAATAGAAATAAGAAAAAATACATTGAAAAGGATAGGATGGATAGTTTTACATTACCCACATCACCCCTTCCCGAACCCCAGGCTGCACAGCTTGGAGCTACCATTCACTTGGGGAAGGAGAGGGAGGTGAACACCAGACTTTTTCTTGGATCCCAACACTAGGCCTATCCCAGTAATACCCAGCACTGGACAGGCCTTCATGGTCCCAGACTCTAGGTCAGTACATGCAGACTGAGCCTCCAGGTCTGTTTTAGCACTAGTCTGGATCCCACAACCCCAGGTTCCAGGCCTGCTCTAAAAACTCAATGACTAGGCCTGCCCCACTGTCAAATTGACCCCCTGGGCTGCAGGGCTTCAGCCTCACCCCCTTATCCCTGGTGCCAGACCTGCCCCCACATATTTAGGCTTTAAGCCTGCCCTTGGTACTTGTCAGTCATATATTAAATGTTTTACACATATTAACTATGTAATTTAGTCCTGAAAACTCTGTGAGATACTTGAAACTATTAGGCACATTTTATAGACAAAGTGCAGAGAAGTTTCAGTATCCAAGTTTTACATCCAAGTTTATACAAAAAGTAAGTACTATTAATTCAAACTAGGATCTGTCCAATGCCATTCTTATTACTAATATGCAAAGTCTTCAACACCTGGATCCTTCTACCAATTTTGTAACTCTGAGTCTAACCATCTGCATGAAAAGCTTTTCTCAGAGGATTCAGGAATTTTTCTCCCCACCAACGAATTTTTTTGCCTCTATCACAACTAATCATTACTTAATAACTGTGACAATAACACTGTACTCTTTTTACGACTTTTTTTCTGTCCACTTAACTTTTTTCTGGAGCCATTTATATCAAACTGATTAGTGGTAACTTTACATTCATAATGAGCTGCAATCTCCCTAAAAACAACTTATAAGAAGTTTACACATCCCCCTTTCTATTGCATATATTTCAAGTTAACAAATTAAGAGCAAATCTACTTAGACAAGTACCCAAATCCTTAGCAACAAAAAGTTTAGTGTGTTGGGTGACTAAATGTGGCTAATTTTTGTTAGTACTACCAGTAACTTTCAATACATCAGTATGGCTAAATAAGGTCATGGAAAACATAAATAGGATGAAGATGTCTGAGAAAAATGAAAAACTATTCTATTCTGAATGAAAGTGTTGAAAAAGTTGGGATATTTGAGGTACAGTATTGAAGAAAAAGGGTAATGGGCATGGTATAAACTGGGAGAAAGAGGGCATGATACTGAGCACAAATTCGTTAAAATTTGTGAGTTACTGTTGAGATCTGAAAATCTAAGGGCAAGATGCTGTGGATTTATGGTTTCAGTAACTCACCTAATGGAAGGACCTCACATGCCCAGGAGCCCCTCAAAAGGGTAGGTTCCAACTTCCCTGTACATTTTAAACTTCAAAAAATGTTTCTGCCTAGAGGGTCTATATTTATATTATGACTTCAGCAGCAGAAACAGGTGGCTGGCCTTTTTATCCTCCTATCTTGAATCTTTTTCCAAAGGTACATATCTTTATCATATTTCTGATTATTAAAAATATGTAAGTGTATGGAAAAATTGGAGAAGAATAAGAAATTATCAAAACAAAAGTAAGAGACACAATCCAAATCATTACCTCCTTTCCTAATTCACGCCATTCCCTCCAATCTGTTTTCAAGGATTGGACTGCAAGGGAAATGATGGTTATTAGTGGCTGAGGGGAGATTGGGTGGAGGAAAGACTGCCACTTTTCTTTTCTTATATCTTAGAAAAGGATAAGCAATCCTTTCAGCACAACCACAAAAAAACAACAATGGTTAATATAACTTTGGGAAAATGCAGTCTCTCCCTGGTAATCTGAGAAAAGCAAATTCTGACCACAGGGAGAAGGGGCCACTTTTGACCTCTGGAATTAGCAAAGACAAAAATGAGTGACAGGGCCTGGTGTGGTGGGGGGTGGGAGTTGGTAAGCCGGTCCACTTCTGCAGCGCTGCTGGTGGGAGGGGAAAGTGGGGACCAGAGATGGGGGATGACATAATCCTCACGTGATCACGAGCTGACGTGAACCGAAGTCCTTATATTCCCGGGCTTCTTTCTCCTCTGGGTACCAGCTCTTTACTGCCCTGCAAACGAGCGTGCGTGCTTGTTGCCAAGGGAAGGAAGAGGTAAATTCCTTAAATCCCAGCAGGTTGGACTGAAGGAACCCTGGGTCAGTAGTGGGTGGATATAATGACTGAAACAGGCCCAGGCTTGCTTTCGCCAAACCCCTGAAAAATCGTCGGAGATTGTATCTTTTGCAGGGGGGAACCGGGGGGGGGTAGGTCGAAATCTTTTGAGAGACACCCAGAGATTTAGTGATAGCTCCGAAGTAATCGGCTTCTCTCACCTTGGCATGCTTTCTTTTTATCCTTCTCCCGGTCTTTCTCCAATTTTGTTAGAGAAAATTTTAGTCCTGGGGTGTGGATTGGTGGGTGGAGAAAGGCTGAAATCCCGGGATGGAGACAAAAGAAATTTAGAGATCATTTGAAAATAGTTCGCCTCCCTCAATGCCAATGTCAGCCTGTGGTGGTGGGGTAGGTCTCGGGATGGGGAGAAGGAGGGAGACGCGGGCCTTGCAAGGCCCAGGCCTCAGGGTCAGGAGTGGGGAGTGGGAACAGAAATCCTGAAGGAAAGGACAGAGACAGGAAGGAGGGACCAGGAGGTAGAAATCTTGGGGCGATGACGGTGATGATGAGAATCCCAGGTTCAAAATAATAACATCTGTCTTGTCTCTGGGGCTGGTTGATCCACAGATAGCGCCTTCCTCCCCGCCCCTTCCTTTTTGTTTGCAGGTCCCAGAGTCTGCGTTCACAGACGTCAGGGGGAAAGAAAAAGAGCAGGAAACGATCCCGCACAGGTCAGTGTGAAAGAGGCACTTAGACTGAGATCTCTGAGGGCGGGAGTCCGGAAGGGCAAAAGCTAGGTGAAATTTGCGGCTTCACGGTCCATCTTAGTTTCTGCTTCCCCTCTCCCACCCATTGGAGAGGCCATTCGCCTTGTCTTCTGGGGAAATGGTGGGTTCCTGAGGTGGGAGGGGAGAAAAGAGGGAGATGAGAGGGTGGAGAGAGCTGCGGCAAACTTCTGAGGTCTGGACCTGTGGGGCAGGGATGGGAAATTAGGCAAGAATCTTGCCTCAGAAACTGACAACCCTGATTCAAAAGTAACGAAGCAATTCGTCTCTCCATTTTTCCCTGGAGTTAAGCAGGAAACAACAACATCATGCAAAAGCCCTGCAAAGAAAATGAAGGAAAGCCAAAGTGCAGCGTGCCAAAGAGGGAGGAAGAACGCCCCTATGGAGAATTTGAACGCCAGCAAACGGAAGGGAATTTTAGACAGAGGCTGCTTCAATCTCTTGAAGAATTTAAAGAGGACATAGACTATAGGCATTTTAAGGATGAAGAAATGACAAGGGAGGGAGATGAGATGGAAAGGTGTTTGGAAGAGATAAGGGGTCTGAGAAAGAAATTTAGGGCTCTGCATTCTAACCATAGGCATTCTCGGGACCGCCCTTATCCCATGTAATTCATTTCCCTGACAAGTCATTATTTTCTGTTATTAGTGTTGCCACTGCTTTCTGTTTGTCTTTATTTTCTTGTTAAATATTTGCTATCATTTTACTCCAATCCTTCGATGTTGCTGAGATTTACATATGACTCCTGTCAACACCTCATCTTTTGACCCAATCTTATTCATTTAAGAGGTCTCATTCATTTGCATGGGAAGATGTTTATTGTATATTGCAAAGTAAAAATAACGAGTCGCAAAACAGTGTATACATACAGTGTGTGTATATATATATATATACACTTTATTTGTACATTTCTATGTGACACAATACAAAGGAAAGTGTCTGATTTTATTATACACCAAAGGTTAACAGTGAATCTCTTTGTGATCTTTTTTCTTTTTTTTCTTTTTGCCTATCTGCATCTTCTCACTTCCCAAAAAAAGAATATATGTTTATGTGTGTATATTACTTGTGTCACAAAAAACCCTAAAGTAGACACAGTAAAATAACTTATCAATCACCTTTGGAAGGCAATGAAACACTTAATAAACTCTCAATAACAGAAGCATAAAAATGAAATGTAAACCTCCAATTACCTCTGGATCTCTTAGCCAGAGGAATAAACTGGCAATTGTTACAGATACACATGTTTAAGACTCAGTCTTTTCATGGGGAAAATATTTGCCTCACAGGGCTGCTGTGGGGAGGAAATGAGGCAGTAACAGCTGTGCTCAGTGGGAGCTCATTCCCCCTGTGTGTACAGAACCCCAACCCACTATAGAAGCACCAATCACTTGAGGGCAGACCTGGCATAATTCAACTTGTACTCAGGAACAAGTCCAGTAGCAGAAGTGGGGGCTTCCCTATCAGTCCTCTGCTGTTGAGCCCTGTCTCCTCCCCTGGGTCCTGCCACGCCTGCCCAACACTGCTGCCTCTTCCGCTGGACCCTGTGCTCCCTGCTGGCCCCACTCCTGCTGATGCACTGCAGTCCTTGAGGGCCAAAACCCCACTGAGTCCCCTGGAGTCCTCAGTGGGTTGAATTCTCACTCTTCTAAAGCTTCTCTCTGCTTTATAGTGACACTTAACACAAGTGGGACTTCTCTAGGGTTGCTTGGGCCACAATGTCTTTCAGAGCCCATAGCAAAACAGCCGCTTCTGTTTTCAATCACAAGACCCTCTCCATAGGAGTCAGATGTGATGAGTCCATTTGGGACTTGGACTGGGGTATAAATTTGAGTCAAAGGCATCATGCTGTAGTCAGAGTTGCTGCTCTAAGTCTAAGGAATGAGGTTTTTCCTCTTGTGAGATGATCTCTTCCCGAAGGCTCCTGGCAGGACTGACTTATTGTGTTCAGAATAGTCTTGGAAGACGTGTAAATTGCACAATGTGATACAGGAAACAAATCTAAAAACAAATCCCTGCTCTTCATTTTTCCTCCCCTGGAAACAAGCAAAAATGCTTCATGAGACTAAGATGTGTATGTGTGTGTGTGTGTGTGTGTGTAGACACACATAAGTGTATATGTGCATATACATATATAAATATATATGCTTTGTAAGACATATATACTAATACATATATAAAACTCAATATATATGCTTTGTAAGACTAATATATAAGCATATATAAATACAGTCTTTATATATATTAGTATATATAATATATAAAAGTCTGTATTATCTATTTTATATAAGTATATAGAAGTATATATAAATATATAGTCTTAATATAAATTAGTATATATACTACTCTTACAAAGCATATATATGTAAATATATAGAAATTCAAGCACTATTTCTAAACAGGATGTTTTACATTTTGCATCTCAAAGTAAAGACTACATCATATTTTTTCATCATATTTCTATTGATTAGTCATCATTAACATACAGTGGGCATTTAATAAATGTTTACTTAATTAGAATTATAGTGCCCAGTTTTACTTCTGATTACATTAAATTTGCAATAACTCCTCTAGAAACCGTAACTTATATATTTTTTGTATTAGTGCAGATCCTACACAATATTGCTTATATTTTTTAAAGGAGCCCAGTAAGAAAGGGATTATTCACCAAATTCAGTCTATAAAATTATTCTAATTCTAAACAGCTGGTCACTCTCAAAAAGTCATCTTCTTACATTATAATCATCTAGAGTGCTTCTAAAATGCAAAATTCTACCCAAGCTGGTGCATACCTGTAGTTCCAGCTACTGAGGAGGCTGAGGCAGAAGGATCACTTGAACCCAGGAGTTTGAGGCTGTAATGTGCAATGATCACTCCTGTGAATAGCCACTGCATTTCAGCCTGGGCAACATAGCGACACCACATCTCTTATAAAAATAAATGCGAAATTCTGACACACATCTCTCCATATACACACATCCTCCTGCAAACACACTGCGACAGAATCTCTGTGCATTTTGCCCTGGAATCTCCATTTTGGGGTTCCCATGAAATCATGGTCTCCACTACTTCCTGATGAACATCATAGACCTTGTTTCATCTGGACTGTACGGAGGGCGTCTTTTTATAACCAAAGACCATAGTGGCTAATAATTCATAATTAAGGGCTCCTAAAAAGTAAAATGGTGGTATTATACCCTAAAAATTCTGGAAAGGACATAAATAGGGTACCCATATAAATAGAGTACCCAAATAAATCTATTTGGAGAATAAACATTATTTAGCTTTACTAGGAGGCAATTTTAAAAAGAAACAATAAAAATGACAAGATATTGCTATAAAATAGGCAAACAAATATTTGCTTATGATAATGATAATTTTATCACAGATATAGAGAGTAAATAATGGCATCCACTTTTGTGCTTCTATTCACAATAAGTTCCAAATGCTGTCTATTTTTCATATTCCACCACCTAACTTCTTTCTATTGCTTTGAATTTGTCCTAAGAAAGTAATCATAGTTATGAGCAAATGTTTAGCTATATGCATATTTACTTAAGGCTTCTGCGTATTTGACAAAAAAAGTTAACCTAAGAATCAAGCATTATGGACTGTTCAATCAGAAGAAAAATGAACATACATTCCTACACCCCCACATACACTAAATGTATCCAAAGTGGATTAAATATAAAAATATGAAAAACAAAAACGAAATATCACAATAAAAATTAAGAAAAAAAATTTTACAATCTAGTGAGAGTGATTATCTTCCTAAGCAAGAAAGAAAACCAGAGTTTATAAAGGAAAAAATATAAAAGGTGCAAGGACAAGAAATTGCCTGAGAAAAAATATTTGTAATACCATGACAGATAATGGGAAAATATCCCTAATATCCCAATGGCTTTTAGAAATGGAAAAGAAAAAGATAAGCCAGTAAAAATATGTGCAGACTATACAACCCAGCACTTCCATTACACTGAATTACTGTACAGATATATTTACAGATGTGCACAGGAAAGATGATGTTTACTGAGGCATTGTTTTTAAGAGCTAAAATATTGAAAACAGACTAAGATATCAATAGGAAAATGCTAAAACAAACTGTGGTTCATCTATACAAAGAAAAACTACACAATAGTAAAAGAGAATGCCATTCTTGGCGATCATTAAAAAATCTGGAGACAACAGATGCTGGAGAGGATGTGGAGAAATAGGAACACTCCTACACAGTTGGTAGGAGTGTAAATTAGTTTAACCATTGTGGAAGACAGTGTGGCGATTTCTCAAGGATCTAGAAATAGAAATTCCACTTGACCCAGCAATCCCATACTGGGTATACACCCAAAGAACTATAAACCGTTCTACTATAAAGACACATGCACACGTTTGTTCATTGCAGTCCCGTGTACAATAGCAAAGACCTGGAACCAACCCAAATGCCCATCAGTGATAGACTGGACAAAGAAAATGTGGCACATATACACCATGGAATACTACGCAGCCATAAAAAACGATGAGTTTGTATCCTTTGTAGGGACTTGGATGAATCTGGAAGCCATCGTTCTCAGCAAACTGACACAAGAACAGAAAGTCAAATACCACATGTTCTCACTCATAGGTGGGTGTTGAACAATGAGAACATGTGGACTCAGGGAGAGGAGCATCACACACTGGGGGCAGTTGGGGGGATAGGGGAGGGACAACAGGGGTGGGGAGGGTGTGGAGGGTGGGGAAGGATAACATGGGGAGAAATGCTGGATATAGTATACACCTAATGTAAAATTTAAAGAAAAAGAAATAAAATGCAATTAAAAAAAGAGAATGCCATTCTTATATTAAAGCATCTCCAGGAATATTGTTGAATAAAGGCAATAAGACAGTTGATTCACTATAATAACCTTAAGTTAAAATGCTTAGAATGGAATAGACTATGCTTAGTTAATTTTTTTTAAATGCAAAATCCATATTTTAAAACCACTTGATTATTCTTTCATGTCATAATTTCAATGAGAGTTATTGGCTCTCTTGCATGGCTTTGCTCCATTGATTTTTTTGGGAATCTAGACTGCATTTGTCCTGTAGTCTGGTATTCCAGATGGCATACATGGTTTCCAAGGTTACCAAAAGGATAGCAGAAGGATCACCTGGGGTTGTTTATAAGCCTTAGAAGTGTCTTACATTCTATAGCTGCAACATATGTGCAAGGGAGTCTAGGAAATGTAAAAAAAAAAACACATTCTTTTTGACCAAGCAATCTTATTTTCAGGCATCTAATCTATAAAAATAAAAGCATGTATACAAGCATGTTCATTGCTGGCAGCATTGCTTTTAGTGGCAAAACATAGAAATAATTTCATGTTAATTAATGGGGAATTGGTTTAATAACTTAATGTACATTTATACTATAGAAGTATAGTATAGAAGTATAGTATAGAAGTAGATTCATTTGCATCTGTATTTACTGACCTCTGTCAAGTCTTACAAGACTTCCAAGCTGAAATAAAGGGAATGCAAGATATGTAAGTCAAAGTCATATGAGAAAATAAAGAACAACAGTATGGATAGCTACACAGGAAAATATAAAAGCAAGTAATATCGCATATATGGCTTGTAACTCCTCTTTTTTTCCCATACAACTTAAAAGACAAATGCATTAAAAAATTATAAAACTATGTTAATATGCACACTAGGTAAAAATATATTTATTTGTAACAATAACAACATAAGGGGGGATGGAGCTATAAAAAATAGAGTTCTTGTATTGAAAATAAATTGGTATTGTTATATAAAAGAAAAATGTGTTACAAAGTTAAGATGTTAATTGTGTTCCCCAGGGAAAGCACTAAAGAAAAAAACTTAAAAATATACAAAAAGGAAATAACAGAATCAAATGAGTACACAAGAAAAAAATTCGATTAACCACAGAAAAGTGCAGTAATGGGGAACTGAGGAACAAAAAAGGTACAGATACATAGAAAACAAATAGCAAAAAGGCAGAATTAAATCCTTCCCTATCAATAATTACTTTAAGTGTAAATGAATTGGTGTTCTTTTTCTTTTCTTTTCTTTTTTAATTAGTGTTTTAAAAGTACCCAGGATTTGTTTTTATCAAGTATGATAAGATATACCGACACAAAAATGACTGTCATGAAGAAATAAGTTTTTATAATCACAGATACCTAGAAACAGAAAGTACAGCATGACACACAGGGCCACATGAGGAAACACCAGGGTCAGTCATGGGCAGAGCAAGTGAAGAAAAAATGAGGGCAAGAGGCTTTATTGTGGTTTTTGTGAGAAGAAACAAGTGTAGTAGGATAAGTAGGTTTGGAATTGGCTAATTTGAACTATTTCAATGGCTCAGGGATAAAAGTCTGTTTCTAGATGTCTGCTACCTGGCCCTAGTGTGATTAGAGCTGGTGAATAGTGGTCCAGAATATGAAAGCCTGATAAAGGAAATATTTGGTGGTATGGGCTCTGGATTGGTTGGTCTGCAAATGAAAGGGGTACTCACAGCTGAGTTGTTTGCTATGTCTAGGAATTAGCTGACCTTGGGAGGAGCAGTCTCTTTAGGGTCAACAAGTCCCAGATGTCACAGTTATCAAATACAGAAACTAGAAAACATAGTTACTAGAACTAAACTCTCCAATTAGAAGGCAGATAGGCAGAATAGAGTTTGAAAAAGCACGATCCAACACTGTCTAAGGCTGACTCTTTTTAGATTCAAAGACCAAATTGTCTGAGAGTGAAAGAGTGAGAAAAGATATTCCATGTAAATAACAACCAAAAGAGAGCTGGAGTGGCTATGCTAATACCAGGCAAAATGGACTTTAAATAAAAATTGTTATAGAAATAAAGAACATTATACATTGATAAAGTGTCAATCCAACAAGAGGATATTATAATTTTAAGCATATATGCACCTAATAACAGAGACCCAAATTACATGAAGCAAAAACTGACAAACTGAAAGGACAAATAGATGGTTATACAATAACAGTTGAAAATTTCAGTATCTTATTCTCTTTTCTATATTTTTTCTTGCTTCAAATAGCGTTAGATTAGTACTCTATTCTCAAAAACAGAACAACTAGATAGATATTCAATAAGGAAAGAGAGGACGTGAACAACACTAAAAACCAACTAGTCCTAACATGCATATATAAAACATCCCACCTAATAACAGAAAAATACGCATTCTTTTTAGGAGCAGATGAAACTGCGTGTATTTTGTTTTGCGGCCTCAATATAGTCTTATCTAGCATATAGACTATCTTGAGGCCGCAAAACAAAATTCAATAAATTTAAACACAATAAAATCATACAAGGCATTTTCTCCAACCAAAATGGAATGAAATATGAAGTCAATAACATACAGAAAACTGGAAATTCCACATATGTGGAAATTAAACAACACACTTTTTAAAATCCAATGGCTCAAAGAAAAAATTTTAAGAGTAGAAAATACTCTGAGATGGCTTAAAATTGAAACACAACTTATCAAAACATATAGGATGCAGAAAAGGCAATGCTCAGAAGGAAAATTACAGCTTTAAACACTTATATTTAAAAAGCATAAAGATTCCAAGTCAGCAATCTGACATTATACCTGAATTAACTAGAAAAAAGGGGAAACTACATATCCAGCTATCAGAAGGAAAGAAATAGTAGAAATTAGAACAAAGATAAATAAAATAAAGGGAGTGACGTCAGCTAGATGGCATTATAGAAAGCTCTCCTTCCTTGCTAATAAATACGCTGTTTCAGCAACAATTAACAAATTTCCTTTGTGATAGATCAGAAGCTACTTGAAATGCCCCTGCACTCTGAGAGAATGCAAAACCAGACTCAAATAAGTTGATAGGGAGATTTGGGACACCCTCTCTTAGATACCCTGCCCCCAGCTCAGTGCCATATAGTCAGAAAGAAACACTCTAACTTCCAGCTTCATCCAGGGAACAGAAAGGATTGGTTCAAATGGCCAGCACCCCTACTTCTCCAAGGGGTTCCACAGAGGACTGGCTCCTGTCTTGCCAGTCTTGGAGCTCTGATTGCTTCAGCATAGTCTAGCCACCCAAAGAAGAGCAGAGGTGGTGGTTGGGGCTGGTGATTCCATTATTCTCACCCCTGCTAAGCACAAAACTAGCAGATGAAAAATTCCAGCTTTCAGCTTTCCCCTAGGGAGGGAAAGAGGTGATCAGCACCCCAATTTCTCTGAAGCTGACCAAAGAAATAGCATTGTATTGCTAGGCCTGGAGCTCCAGATGCCCAAAGGACAATGAAAATGGCAGCTTGGACTGAGAGACACCATTGATCCTCTCCCAATCCCACAGCTCAGCACAAAGTGAGAGTATTAAAAACTACAGTTGTCTGTTTCCCCATGGGGAGGGAAAGAGTTGTTAGAAGTCTCCAAAATCTCTGGCTGGGGAGATTGGTGGAGGTCTTCTCCTGAGTGAAATCAGTCTGTGAAGACTAGAGAGGTGCCTGCTTTGTCTAATGCTCAGACACCAATACAGTGAGTTGAAACAATTAAATTTTCCAGCGAAAATATATTAAGAAATCTTCATGACCTTGTATTTGGTAATGAATTCTTAGAAATGATACCAAAAGCATGATAAACAAAATGAAAAATAGATAAATTGAACTTTATCAGAATTTAAAACTTTAGTGCATCACAGGAAACCATCAAGAAAGTGAAAAGCCAACCTACAGGATGGAAGAAAACATTTACAAATCACGTATCTGATAAGGTAGGTATATTTACGTATTTATTTTATTTATAAATTTATATATTCAAGTGTCTGGTATACATAAAGAACTTCTACAACTCAACAGCAACATACAATTCAAATACAAATAATATAATTTAAAAATTGGTAAAGAATTTTTTTTCTATTTTTATTTTATTTTTTTAGAGGTGGGGTTTCACCATGTTGCCCAGGCTAGTCTTGAACTCCTGAGCTCAGGTGATCCTCCCACCTTGGCCTCTCAAAGTGCTGGGATTACAGGCATGAGTTATCACACCTGGACCTAAAAATTGGCAAAGGATTTTCATAGACAAGTGCGTGTGTGCACACACACAGACACACACAGGTAACTTTGATGCAATCTCAAGTGGTTCACAAACATCTCAGTTGAGAACACCTGATCTAGGTTAATCAATGTGATCAGCAGGTGAGAGCTTCTTAAACACTGACCTAAGCCTGGTTGAGGGGCCACCAGGGAGATAGACTGGCAGGCAGGAACACTGTAGCAAGGAAAGGCACCTCCTAGGGCTCTAGAGATGTGGAATTCAGGGGTGAAAGGCTCAGTAGACTGTGTTCCCCAAGTTAGGTGGGATAAAGTAGACAGGGTCCAGGACAGCTTCCACTTGAGCACTGTAAATAAGGGCAGAGAACAAGATTGCCTAGGGTTTGTGTGTTGGCTGTGGGGAGGTGGGGCAGAGAGTGCAGGAGACCTTCCCTGGTAATTAAAGAAGAGGCAAACACCAATCAGAGTGGAGATACCATTTGTGGCCCCCTGGATTGAAGGATGTTTAAAAGGCCCAGTGAACTACAGTAGGTTATATGTGAGTGGGATAGTATGATACATGTTCCAGGACAGGTGCATTCATTTTATTTTAAAAACCTGAAAACTTTTATTATGTATGTAGCCAATCAAACACATTTTGTACTTAGTGCAAATTTGGACAATGAAGGTAGCATCATCTCTCTACTGAAACAAATGATTTTCTTTAGAAAACATGCATTTTTTTCTTACCTTGAATGCTTTCTTTCACTAAATTAAAAAGAAAGCTTTGTTAATTTTTTTGTCAGAATAAGAGAAGCTGGCAAGAAAATACTCAAAAGAAAAATCTTACTTCAATTACACTCATCCCATCCACGCTGCTCTGTATTAATTTCATGCATTCTCAAAGCACAGATGAAATGAATATCAGTGACTATTTTAAAAAAGTGGACTTAGGAGGTAGATGCTTTGGGAGCATAAACAACAAAAAGAAAATTTGTCAGAGAAGATGTGCAAATGGCTACTAGCCCAAAGAAAACCTGTAGTATCTCTTTGGTAACCAAAGAAAGGGAAATGAATGCCCTGGGGTGAAGGTGCCACTTCTGACCTCTGAAACTGCCAAAGACAAAAATGTGTAATATGATGGGGAAGAATGAAATGAGAAGGTAGAGATGGTGCAAGTGGAAACTTGTGTCTAGAGACCACATACCCTGATATGATTTGGCTTTGTCCCCACCCAAATCCCATCTTGAATTCCCACATGTTGTGGGAGGAACCAATTTGCCAGTCTGTGTCTTTTGATTGGGGCATTTAGTCCATTTGCATTTAAGGTTAATATTGTTATGTGTGAGTTTGATCCTGCCGTTTTGATGCTAGCTGGATGTTTTGCCCGTTAGTTGACACATTTTCTTCATTGTGTCAGTGGTCTTTACCATTTGGTACATTTTTGGAGTGACTGGTACTGGTTGTTCCTTTCCTTGTTTAGTGCTTCTTTCAGGAGCTCTTGTAAGGCAGGTCTGGTGGTGATGAAACCTCTCAGCAATTGCTTGTCTATAAAGGATTTTCTTTCTCCTTCGCTTATGAAGCTTAGGTTGGCTGGATATGAAATTCTAGGTTGAAAGTTCTTTTCTTTAAGGATGTTGAATATCGGCCCCCACTCTATTCTGGCTTGTAGGGTTTCTGCTGAGAGATCTGCTGTGAGTCTTATGGTTTTCCCTTTGTGGGTAACCCAACCTTTCTCTCTTGGTACTCTTAGCATTTATTCCTTCATTTCAACCCTGGTGAATCTGAAGATTATGTGCCTTGGGGTTGCTCTTCTTGAGGAATATCTTTGTGGTGTTCTCTGTATTTCCTGGACTTGAATATTGGCCTGCCTTGCTAGGTTGGGGAAGTTCTCCTGGATAATATCCTGAAGAGTGTTTTCCAGCTTGGATTCATTCTCTCTGTCACATTCAGGTACACCTATCAAACATAGATTAGGTCTTTTCACATAATCCCATATTTCTTGGAGGCTTTGTTCATTTCTTTTCACTTTTTTCCTCTATTCTTGCCTTCTTGTTTTATTTCATTGAGTTGATCTTCAACCTCTGATACCCTTTCTTCTGATTGGTGGATTTGGCTATTGAAACTTGTGTATGCTTTGCCAAGTTCTCGTGCTGTTTTTCAACTACACCAAGTAGTTTATATTCTTCTCTATGCTGTTTATTCTAGTTAGCATCTCATCTAACCTTTTTTCTAGGTTCTTAGTTTCTTTGCATTGGGTTAGCACATGTTCTTTTAGCTCTGAGAAGTTTGTTATTACCCATCTTCCAAAGCCTGTTTCTGTCAATTCATCAGATTCATTCTCCATCCATCTTTGATCCCTAGCTGGTGAGGAGTTGTGATCCCTTGGAGGAGGAGAGGTGTTCTGGTTTTTGGTGTTTTCTTCCTTTTTGCACTGGTTTCTTCCCATCTTTGTGGCTTTATCCACCTGTGCTCTTTGTAGTTGGTGACTTTCAGATGGGGTCTCTGAGTGGGCATCCTTTTTGTTGATGTTGAAGCTATTTCTTTCTGCTTCTTAGTTTTCCTTCTAACAGTCAGGCCCCTCTGCTACAGGACTGCTGGATGTCCACTCCAGACCCTGCTCACCTGGAGATCACCCATGGGGGCTGCAGAACAGCAAGGGTTACTGCTGGTTTCTTCCTCTGCTATCCTCGTCCCAGAAGGGTACCCGCCAGATGTCAGCCTGAGCTCTCCTTTATGAGGTGTCTCTTTGGGTATACGGGGGTCAGGGAGTTGCTTGAGGAGAAAGTCTGTCCCTTATAGGAGCTCAAGTGCTGTCCTGGGAGCTCCGTTGTTCCATGTAGAGCTGCTGGGCAGGTACCTTTAAGTCTGCTGCAGCTGAACTCAGAACCACCTCTTTTCCCAGGTGCTCTGTCCTAGGAAGGTCAGCTTTATTTATAAGTTCCTGTTGTGCTGCTGCATTTTTTCATAGATGCCCTGCCCCACACGGAGTAGTCTAGTCACAGTCTGCCAGCAGAGGTGTTGCTGAGCTGCCGCAGGCTCTGCCCAGCTGCTGTGTGAACTGCCTTGGTAGTGGCGGACCACCTCAGTAGTGGGGGACACCCTTCCCTCCACTGAGCTGGACCATCCTGGGTCCAGCTGTGCTTGCTGCAAAACTCTCAATCTAGAGCATTTCAGATTGCTTGTTTTATGGGGGTGGTACCCGCCGAGCCAAATACCTGGCTCCCTGTCTCAGCCCTCTCCCTTTCAGTTGAATGGGCGACTCTGTCTCCCAGGCGTTCCAGGCACCAGCCGAAATGGCCACCCAGACTTGTGTGAATTTCTGTGCGCCAACCAGGCACTGGCTGAAACCACCACACTGAAAACTCATGGCGCTTTCGGCCGGGAATCTCCTGGTCTTGTGGGCAGTGAAAACTTGTTTGGAAATGCGGTGAGCACTCACCCTCTGTGCTGTTCTTGCTGAGAACTGCACTCCAGAGCTGTTCCTATTTGGCCATCTTGGATCCTCCATCTTTAGTTTTATTTTTTAAAGATGAGGTCTCACTATTTTTCCCAAACTAGAGTGCCATGGCTATTCACAGGTGCAATCATAGTGTGCTACAGCCTTGAGCTCCTGAGTTCAAGTGATCCTCCTGCCTCATCCTCCTGAGTGGCTGTGATTACAGGCACAAGCCACTGTGCCTGGCTATGACACCATTTCGAATGGAATTTTTTTCTTATTTTTATATTTGGTTCACTAATTGATACTGTATACAAATACAGTTTATTTTTGTTTCCTCATATAAAATCAAAACACAACCTTACTCTGTTTTTATTTTAAGTAAGCCACTGCTTACTCTAATTTTTGCAAATAAATAAACAAAGGAATACAACTAACAGTGAGATAACTGCCAAAAAGTAATACAAACAAGGCTTCAAATCACCAGGTTCAATACTGAAAGAAGTGACACAGAAATAACAGATTTTTAAATCTGTTGACCCCATATTTAAGCCATTTTAAAGTGTAGGAATCAATGGCATTAATTATGTTAACAATGTACCGTAACCATCATTACTATCTATTCCCAAACTTTTTCATCAACACAAACAGAAACTCTGTATCTATAAGCAATAAGTCTCCATAGCTTCCTTTTCCCAGTCCCTGATAACCTCCAATTTATGATCCGTCTCCATTAATTTGCATATTCTAGATATTTCATATAAGTGAAATCATACAATACTGTTCTTTTATGTTTCCCTTCATAATGTTTTGAAGGTCCATCCATGTTGTACCAGGTTTCAGAACCTCATTTATTTTAATGGATGAATAATATTCCATTTGGATTGTTTTCACCTTCTGACTATTGTAAATAATGTTTCAATGAATATTAATTTACAAGTATCTGCTTGAATTCTTGTTTTCAGTTTTTTTGGCATATATACATAGGAATGAAATTGCTGGGCCACATGGTAATTCTCCTCAAATTTTTCAGTAATAACTAAACTTTTCCACAGCAACTTTACCATTTTACCTTCCCACCAGCACAAGTTTCAATTTTCACATCCTCACTAACACTTGTTATTTTCCTTTATCATTATTTGTTGAGACAGATTTCTGCTATGTTGCCCAGGCTGATCTCAAACTCCTGGGCTCAAGTAAGTCTGACCACCTTGGCTTCCCAAGTAGCTGGGACAATAGGTTTCACCAGTGTACACAGCTATTTTTTATTTTTTGAGTATAGCTATCTTAGTGGGTGTAAAATGTTATCCCATTGTGCTTTTGATTTGTAATTTTCTAGTGACTAATGATGTTGAATACCTTTTGATGTGCCTATTGGCTATAAGTATGTCTTCTTTGGAGATTCAATTCCTTTTAGCATTTTAATTATGAAAGATATGTTTGTCCTCTTGTTAAGTTGTAGGAGTTCTTTATATATTCTGGATATTAAAGCATTTCATTATCATTAGAGAAGATACTTTATAAAATTTAGTCTTCTTGAATTTATTGAGACTTGCTCTCTGGCCTAAATTACGGTCTATCCTAGAGAATTTTCCACATGCACTTGAGAAGAATGTGTATTCTATTGTTATTATGTGGTGAGTTCTATATATGTCTTCTAGGTCTAGTTGATTTGTAGTGTTGTTTAAGTCCTCTATTATTATTAGACTTCTGGCTAGAAGGTCTATCCGTTATTACAGGTGGGGCATTGAAGTCCCCATCTATTATTTTTCCTTCAATTCTAGTATGTTTTTTTCACATATTCTGAGGCTCTGTTGTTTACTGCCTACATGTTTACAATTATGATATCTTATTGATAAATTGAACTTTTTATCAATATATAATATCCTTCCTTGTCTCTTGTAACACTTTTTAACTTAAAGTCTATTTTGTTTGAGAATTGTATAGACACTAGAGCTCTCTTTTGATTATTATTTGCATGGAGTATCTTTTATCATCTTTTCACTTTCAATATGTTTTTATCTTTACATCTAAAGTGAGTTTCTTGTTAACAGCTTATAGTTGGATCATAGCTTTTATACATTCTGCCAATCTCTTTTTGGATGGGAAGTTTCCCATCTATATTTCAAGTAATTACTTATAAGGAAAGGCTTACCATTTCATTGCTGTATGTCTTAGAAATTTTTTGGCTGTCATGTCCTCCACTACTTCCTTCCTGTTTACTTAATATTTTTGTAGTGAACTGTTTTGATTTTTTATTCATTTTCTTTTGTACATATTTTTAAGATATTTTCTTCATGATTATTCTGGATATTACATTTAGCATTCTAAATTTATAACTAGTTGAATTGACACCAACTTAGTTTCAATAGCAAACAAAATCTCTGCTTCTATACAGCTCTTTCCATCTTATTTATGTTGTTGTTGATACAAATTACATCTTTATACATGTGCATCTGATAACATAGATTTACAATTATTTTTATGCATTTGTTTTCTACATTAAGCAGGCAATAAAAAGTGAACTTACAAGCCAAGAATACAATAATATTTGCTTTTATATGTGCTCATGTAGTTATCTCTACCAGAGATATTCATTTCTTCACTTAGCCTTGAGTTACTGTCTCCCTTCACTTTATTTCAACCTGATGGACACCCTTTAGGATTTCTTACAGGTAAGATGTCTTAGTAACAAACTTGCTCAGTTTTTGTTTATCGTGGAATGGCTAAATTTCTTCCTCATTTTTGGAGGATAGTTTTATTGGATATAAAATTTGTGATTGACAGCTATTTTTCTTTCTTTCAATACTTTAAATGTGTCACTGCACTGTCCTCTTGTCTCCATAGTTTCTGATGAGAAATTGGCTGATAATATTATTGAAGATGACTTGCACATGACAAGACACTTTTCTTGTTGTCTTTGAGATTCTCTTTTTGTCTTTGTCTTTCAACAGTTTGAACACGGTATATCATGGTATAGATCTCTTTTAGTTTCTTCTACTCTGAGTTTATTGAACTTCCAGAAAGATTCATATCTTTCTGTTGTAGTAAATTTTTTATTTATTGTACTTTTCATCTGTAGAATTTTTGCTTGGTTTATTTTTATAATTTATCTTTCTATTTTGTTCACAGATTGTTTTCCTGATTTTCTTTAATTTTTGATCAGATTTAGTTTTTGAGCATATTTAAAACAATTGCTTTGAAGTATTTTTGTGGTAAGGCTGATGTCTGGGACATTTCTATCAATTTATTTTCTTTTTTCGAGTGAGGTATAGTTTTCTATTTTTTATATGCATTGTATTTTTTGCTGAAAAGTGAACATTTGAATAATATAATGTTTTAATATTGGAAATTATCTTTCTTCCTCCAAGGTTTTGTGTGTGTGTGTGTGTATGTGTTTGTTGAAGGCTGTAGTTATTTATTTAGTGACTTTTCTAAACTACTTTTGCAAATACTGTATTCCTTATTGTTTACCATGACTGAAGTCTCTGTTCCTTTAGCTTGTCTTCAGCCAGTGTTTTGACATATATTTCCTTGAATGCCAGGAACTTAAAAAACAAAACCAAAATTGAACCAACTAACAAAAAATTAGAACACCTCTCCTCGTCTTTGGACATTGGCTCTGTACTCTCCAAAACTTATTTACAGGCAAACTTAGATCAGTGGTATTTTTCAGCCTTTCTTCTTTTCTAATATATGCATTTGAGGGCATAGAATTTTTTACTAAGCACAGATATATCTGTATTCCCACAAATTTTCATGTGTTGTATTCTCATTTTCATTCATTTAAAGAGAATGACACATTTGATTGTCATTTCTTCTTTTATTCACAAATCATTAAGAAGTGTATTGTTTAATTTCCAGACATGTTGAAATTTGTTTGTTATCTATTGTTATTAATTCTTCGCTTTATTTGTCTGTCATCAGAGAACATATTCTGAATTGTTTCAATACTTTGAAATGTGTTGAGACTTGGTTAATGGCCTAGTATAAGGTCAATTTTAGTAAATACTACATTTGCTCATGAAAAATATTTATGTTCTACATTTGTAGGTTATGTTCTATATAACATAAATGAGGTCAAATTTGTTAGTTTTATTGCTTAAATCTTCAATACTTCAACCAACATTTTTTCTGATTCTGTCAGTTGTTTAAGGAGGTATGTTTACATGTCCCACAATGGTTTTACATTTCTCTATTTCTCTGTTTATTTTTAATACCTTTTGTTTTGTATTTTTGAAGTAATGTTAGTAGAAACATACTGGTTCAGAATATTCATATCTTTCTATTAGATTATATATTTTATTACTATCAAATACATCTCTTTTTCTCTAGAAATGTTTCTTGTCTTAAGTCTACGTTGTTGATTTTTTTCATAGCTACACCAGCTTTCCTTTGGTTACTCTATGCATCCATGTATTTATTTTGACTTTGGGCCATTCTCTGTTCTTACATCTAAAGTGTGCCTCTTGTAAACAGCATGTAATTTATAATTTTACCCAATTCTATTTGGAGTGTTCAATTCATTTACATTAATTCTAATTATTGGTATATTTATGTTTGTCTCTCATCTTACTATTTGTTTTCTATTTGACCCTCCTGTTTTACATTTTCTATTGATTAAGTTAGGCCATAAAATCTTAACAGAGTAAACCTATAGACTTCCTAAACTTGCATTCAAAATTGTGTGCTCATCAGATGTGGTGGATCATACCCGTAATCCCAGCACTTTGGGAGGCTGAGGCAGGAGGATCGCTTGAGCCCAGGAGTCCAAGACCAACCTGGGCAACATGGAGAGACCCAATATCTCCAAAAACAGAATAAAAATTAGCCGGGCATGGTGGTCCACACCTGTAGTCCCTGTAGTCCCAGCTACTTGGAAGGCTGAGGTGGGAGGATCACTTGAGCCTGGGAGGTAGAGGCTGCAGTGAGCCATTATTGTGCCAATGCACTCCAGTCTGGATGACAGAGTGAGACCCTGTCTCAAAAAAGATTGTGTGCCCATATATGTACGTGGGTGAGTATACCCATTTGTTCAAGGATGGATATATACATTTGTTCAAGGTGTATGCATGTGCTGAGGAGAATTCATGGCTCTCATCTAGTTTCTAATAGGGAGTTTATAACGTTTTTTAACTGCTGGAAAAGAACAGAGTTTGGATTTGGTTTTAATGCCTGGACTCTTAGCAACTGAGCCATATTCCCGCCCTAAATGTTGAAAGCCCGATTTCTCATCAGTCTCCATGTTCTCTTTGGCTGATCGCATCCATTTCTGTAGTCGTCACTACAGTCCTAGGGATGATGACATTCAATTTTACATTCTAGCCAATACCCCTTTCTAGCTTTACAGACTTTTATCCATTTCTCCAGTGGAACTCTCTTCCTGGATATTCCAAGAGTACGTCAGTCTCAATGGATCCAAAATTAGTTGCACTATTAATCAAGATTAACACTATTTCTCTGCCCTAGACTTCCTGCTTGGTGATGCACAAACTGCAGTGCTGTTTCTGGTCACAAGGTGGCCCTTTACTTTTTAAGTTTCTCCAGTAGACATCTCAGCTTTGTTAAAAGAGAAAAATAAATTCATTATTATATTGTAAACAAGTTAGGAGATATTCTTTACTGTACAATACCTATTTATTTTTTAAAATGTTTATGGGTCAAAAATATTGAAGGAATCTATTGCCACATTTCTCCCTCATGAATTATGCATTCATGCAGTGTCTATAGTAAATAAGTTTTATATCTATGTATCTATTTAGCTCTCTATATTATATCTATATAGTATTATATGATATATAATATAAGATGACTAATATATATAGTATACTATATATAATATGCAATATATTTATCTATACACACACACACACACGCACATATAATCTCCATCCCACTCACAAGCAGAGCAGTGAAAACTGACCTCCGCTCCTCTTTCTCTTCTTCCTTATTCTGGAATATATATATATATATATATATATATATATATATATATTTCAATTTTAAAATTGTATCTATATATATGTGTGTGTGTTTGTGTTTTATATATAGTATTTACATAAAATTAAATGCTCGTATATACAGTGAGGAGTGAATGAAGTCTGGGTTATCTTAAAACTATGTATTTCATTGTTCTATGTATGTAATTCAAGTAAACTGTGGAAAAATTGGAAAATACACATGAAAGTTTTTAGAAATCTATATTCCCATAAAATTAAATGGGAGTTTAATTTTAAGTTTAAATATTTTGATTTTTCCCCACTAACATTATAACTTACATTAATATGCTATGCAGTAGGTAAGTTTGACTAGGTAGGATTTTACCTTTTATGCTGACTTTAGAATCCATCCTTGACTTAAGATGCAACTCCACTGCACTAACATATTCAGTAATAATTGAGAGGAAATCTCCAGAAAAGACATAAGGGTTTAGATTGACAGTACCTAGTAATCGCCTAATTAATATTTGTGGAATCAATAAGTGGATGAAATGTATATTTGACAGCCATCAAATAAATAAAATTGAGTGTACATTCTTGGGGGTTTTTGTTCCTTCTATATGTATTTTTAAGTATACCTAACATAGTTTTATATACATCATTTTATAACCTGCTTTTAAATAATATTTTCTTTACTAGCAAAAAAAAAAACATTTTTACTGGAAGAAAGTAAGGGAACTACATATACATGCTGCATGTCAAGCAGAACCTGATCAACAATACTTTCTGTTTCTATTCAAACATATCTTTTAAAGAATTTAATTGGCAACTAAGAATACTATTTTACAATCTGTTTAAAATATTACATTGTTGCATAAGTATTACTTTTTCTAGCAAAAATATTTTCCTAGAAAATATTTTCATCAGGTCAAATTTAAGAGAGAGATGCCTCCTTCCCCGTGTTAATAATCTAGTACTACACCTTGACCATCTCAAACTTGGTTGGAGGGAAGGATAGTCAGAGGAAGGGGAAGACAGCCCCATTTCTAATGCATACTAGTTATGAACATGTAGTCCTTCCAGGAGGTCAGCAGAGCAAAGGAAGCAAATGTGAGGGATTCAACTATGGCAAGGATCTCAAGCCTCAAACAGGTAGTGGAGGCCCTTAATTCAGACCCTGTTCAGCCACAGAGAAGTATGTATATGAAATATGTGCCATAAAATAAGACCATACTATTGGCAGACATTTTCTTACTGTAGAAGTTACACATGCCCCCTGAGAAAATGTAGAAGAGTCTACAATGAAGTAAAAGAAGAATATATAAATCATCCATAAGCCCACCAACCACCCAATCATACCTAATTCTAGTATTTTGATGTATGTTATTCCGTATTTTCTGTGCATGTATACCTATATGTACCTACATGTAAAAATATTGTCTTAAAAAGTGGAATCCTCTGCAGGTTACTGTTTGCAACCTGCTTTTTCTTTATATACCAATATATTATAAAAACTTTCATTTCAATAGATACATGGCTGTCTAATATTTGTCAGATATTTTATTATTTATTTTTCAGTTTTGTCTCAATCATTTTTCTAAATATTAGTAATTAATATATTACTAACTTATTAGTAATTTAAATTACATTTTAAATATAGAAGTGCAATACTTAGAAAATAAAATTTCTTTTTATATAAAATACACATTCTCAAGTATATCCTATAATATTTCAAAATATATTCATCTGCACTTCTAATGACATAAAAATACAGTAAGACCCTGCAACAACTTGAGTTTGGATATAATATGATTGGTGATAGCGGGTGGGGAGACAGTAAAATGGACGGATGATATTTAAGTCCAAGTGCTCAGTGAACAATTGTTTGTGGCAACAAATCACAGCTGAGTCCTTGATGAATTTTGGCTGTGCAGCCAGCAAACCAAATAGGCTCACATCAGTTATTCCATCCATCTTTCAGTAATATAACCTGGAATTTTATAGGAATGAATTTGTGGACTTCACTTATCATGTTATGGTGGAATTTAATTATATACTTATATTTTAAATACAAAAAATAAATCTGTACGTTGCTACAAAAAGGTAAGACCACATATATTAACTTTTGATTTGCCTTTTTTTGTTTAACAATATACATACATTGGACATATTTTTCATGTGGGTAAATGTTAACTCCATATCATTTTTTCATCACTGTATAATGTGGCTCTGTATGAATGATCAAATTTTTCTTAAACCGGTTTCCTTTTAGAAACATTTAAGTTTTTGACCCTTTAAAAAACACTATTACCACAACCACTACAATGACCATATTTGGCACAGGAGTATTAATGTATGATAAATGTCTACAAGAAGAACTGATGTGTCTAAAAGCGCATATCTTTTAAAGTTTGATATTGCAAAAATGACTTCTAAAAATGTTGTACTATTTAATATTCTCACAGTATATGTGAATATTTGTTTTTCCATATCCTCACCAACTCCAAATATAATCAATATTTGTCTTCTCTAATTGTATAGATTAAAAACTCATTTTTATTCTAAATAGATCTCAATTCTGTGAGTATATGCTATTATTCCCTTCTTTCAGATGAGGAAGCTCGGGCTCACAATTGTGTACCTGACAATTGATTAACTGATGCTTCTTCAGGCAGCACAGCTTCCTGGTAACACCACCATGAAGACTCTAGAACAAAACATTAGTCCTTTTTAAGAAAAAATCGAATCATTTTCCTCAAAAAAACTTCTAACAACAGCTTTCACTTTAAAAGCAGTTGCTATATGCTGGGCGGTATTCTGAGCACTGTACATGTATTAACTCATGTAATTAAAGTAATTTTGTCTTTGTCTTTTCTGACTATAAAAAGATAAAAGTTGCCCAGCACAGTGGCTCAGGCTTGTAATCCCAGCACTTTGGGAGGTAGAAGCGGAAGGCTCACTTAAGCCCAGGAGTCCGAGACCAGTCTGGGCAACAGAGAGATCCTATCTCTACAAAAATATTAAAAAACTAGCTGGGCATGGTGGCACACACCTGTAGTCCCAACTACTTGGGAGTCTGAGGTGAGAGGATCACTTGTGTCCAGGAG
Organism: Aotus nancymaae; assembly: GCF_030222135.1. Classification (NCBI taxonomy): domain Eukaryota; kingdom Metazoa; phylum Chordata; class Mammalia; order Primates; family Aotidae; genus Aotus; species Aotus nancymaae. The sequence goes on along the minus strand of NW_026988415.1, from coordinate 43,991,769 downwards.
TTTGAGGCTGCAGTGAGCTGTGATCGCGCCACTGTACCACTGCACTCCAGCCTGGGCAACAGAGTGAGATCCTGTCTCAAAAAAAAAAAAAAAAAAAAGAGAGAGAGAGTAAAGTTACCTTAAAAAAAAAAAATTGCACTCAAAAATCTCACTCTTGTTCCAAGGTCTTTTTTTTGTTTCACAACTGCTGCCAAGCGCACTCTGCCCCTCAACAGCTAAGGACCAGATTGCAGATGAAATGGAGGCTAGGGGAGGGACGACTGATGGAGGAGTTATCCTGGGAGTGGAAGACTGGAAGAGACAATTCTCGAAAGAAAAAGTAGAAAAGTTCAGTAGCTCTAGAAAAAGAGGTAGCTCCTCCCTAGTAATCAGAGTCAAGCAAGTAACATTTTTCCCTTTGGGATAGGAAACAACAGAAAAGACTGACAGGGCCAAATGTATAAGTAGGGGGCGGGGAGGGAGAAGAGAGTGGGCCCACTTCTGCCGCGCTTTTGGTGGGAGTGGAAATTAGGGACCCGAGCTCACTGGTGACGTAGATCTCATGTGACCAGGAGTCGACGTGTGCAGAAGTCCTGCTAGTCTGGTCCTTGTTCCCGTCTGGATACCAGCCTCCTTCAGCAGTGCAGGCGGTGGTACCTGAGGCCAGTGGAAGGAGTCAAACTTGCGGGAATTTTGCAGGTTAGTGTGAATATACTTGTTGACGGGAGATGTCTAGTGTGGGGCGGTTTAGGGCAGAGACTTGTGGGAGTGCCAGTCAGGTCCGTCTCTCCACTCTCCACCTCCAGGTCTACAGGAAATGATGACCCTTGGGAAGGGGACTAGGAATCCTAGGAGAAGAACAAGGAGACTTGTGATAGTTTAAAAATAATCATCCTCTGCTATCTAAGACTGCTTTCCGGACCCGCACCCTCCTCCCGAACCCTGCCTCAGTCTTAAAGATAGTTTGGAAATAATGTGCTTTCTCACTCTTTGTCTAATGGGAAAAACGAACTAACTTGCACTGTGGAGAGAGGGTGAACTGGGAGAAACAAAAGGTGGGAAACTTTCCATAACCGAAACCCTAAAGGAGGAAAGCTATGTGTGTCAGTTTCGGGTGCCAGTCAGCCCACCAAGCGCTCTCCCCACCTCCACCGTCCCCTCCCATTTCCCGTTTGTCTGCAGGTCTGTATTTCTAGCAAGACCCAAAGGTAGAAAAGGAGGAGGAAGAAACTGACCCGGTCGGTGCCAGGTAGGTGAGAGGAACATTATAAAGTCTCCTGGGGTAGAGACAAAGGTTGTAAGCTCCACTGTTCCTGCCGGCTCCCTTCCACCCCACCTCGTTCCCCTCTTTTTTTCTCTCCCGTTTCTCCTTTCCCCTCTTCCTCTACCTGCCAGCCACCTTTCTCTTTTCAGGGCTGGTCCGTGTATTAGGCCCCAAGGGGGAAAAAGGATTGGGGAGGGCTGGGAGGCAGAAAGGAGGGCGGTGCAAAAGGTTAGAGGGAAGGACATGAGAGAAGTGCGGAGGTGGAAAGTGGAGGTAAGAGGAGTAGGGATAGGGAAGTTGTGATTGCTGACTGCGCTTCTTAGGTGGAAGATACTTTATAATAGCTCTGAATAAAAAAAAAATGCTAAGACCTCGGTCCATGGCACGTGTCCACTCACCAAGTGTTTAATCTTTAACTTACTGTCTTCTTTTTGCTTTCTAGAAGTCATTGTATTCAAAGAGGAATAAGGGGAAAAAAGGAAGAAAAGAAGAAGGAAGGAAGGAAGAGAGGTAGATAGATACAAGATGAAATCCTGTCAAAAAATTGAAGGAAAACCAGAAAATGAGAGTGAACCAAAGCATGAGGAAGAGCCAAAACCTGAGGAAAAGCCGGAGGAGGAGGAGGAGCTAGAGGAGGAGGCCAAAGCAAAAGGAGCTTTTAGAGAGAAGCTGATTCAATCTCTCCAGGAATTTAAAGAAGATATACACAACAGGCATTTAAGCAATGAAGATATGTGTAGGGAAGTGGATGAAATGGATGAGATAAGGAGAGTCAGAAACAAACTTGTAGTGATGCGTTGGAAGGTTAATCGAAACCATCCTTACCCTTATTTAATGTAGTTTACCTTAATTTGTATCTGATATTAACAATACCATATAGCTTGCTTTTTATTAGCATTTTCCTCATATACCTTTGTTCATATTTCTACTTCTAACCTGTTGCTGTTAATGATTTTAGATGTATCTCTTATTATCTGCATCTCATTGCTTATTGTATTTTGAACGAATCTACAAGTCTCTGTCTTTTGGTAAGAGAACTTTACTTATTTGTAAAAGAGAGGTTCTTGGTAGGATATAAAATGGAAAAAGGCTACTAAGTAATATGTGAATATCTTATTTTTGAAAGGTAAGAAGTACATTTGTATATTACATATATGGACATAACTTCTGAAGGATGAAAGAAAGTACAGCCTCTCAGTGGTGGAATTATGAATGATTTTTCTCCTTTTGCTTCTTTGTATTTTCTATATTCCTAAAATTAACATGCATTATTATTGCTAGAATAATAAAAGTTTATAACAAAAAGAAGCAACAAGCAGCACTTACTAGTTTATTTCTAGAAGTATTGGGGCATTTAATATTTGTTGACAGAATTTTAGAAGAAATGTGAACTTCAAAGTAACAACAGACCACTTAGCCAGAATAATAAATTTTACATATTTTCTCATCTTTAAAATAATCTCACAAGAATTTTGTGAGGGTCAAATAAGGTAATGACTGTGAGGTATGTTTGACAGAGTATTGTTCCCATCCCAGCTCTGTAAGAGATTAATTTTAGCGATTTGGAAGAGTGAAGAAAGTAGTTATTATCTGTGACTAAGAACAAACCCAAACAACCATGAGGTGGGTGCCACCTTTATGTTTATTTCCTGATATGCCTGCCCAGCCTCTCATGCCCCTGCCCTTGATACTGCCATATATACTGGGTTTTCTGCCCCTTCTGCTGGGTCCTGCACCTTCAGATCCCTATCACTATGGATGTGCTAGAATTCTCAAGTCTATTACAACATATTTCTTTGGCACCCCCAGAAAGCTGAGTTCCCAGACTGACCTTTAGAGAAGTGAGGAAATTGCCCATCACTTCAATTTAGATAGACACTTATGCAGTACCACGTGAGTCATGATGTCTTTTAGGTATCTTGGCAACTTTGGGATTTTAGCTTTCTCCCCATAAGGCTCAGACATGATAGGTCCAGCTGGGAGTTGGACCAGAAAATAAGTCTGAGTAACAGACATTACGCTTTAGTAAGAATTGCTGCCCTGGATCTGAAGATTACCATTTTATCTTCCTGACACCTATTTCCTTAGGATGAACAGTCTCTCCCAGAAGACTAGCGTCAGGGCTTCCTCATCAGTTCAACAGATATCAGATCTTATTAGACTTGTATAAATTTTACAAGAAAATTCAAGTGAGATTTGGGAATAATCCCATCCTTGGCTGGAAATATATGAAAGTGCAGTGTAGGCTTTATTATGTATCTGTATCTACATATCTCTATCTATCTATCTATATCTATTATCTATTTATCTATCTTTTTTATTTTTTTTTGAGATGGAGTCTCACTCTGTCACCCAGGCTAGAGTGCAGTGGCATGATCTCGGCTCACTGCAACCTCCACCTCTCAGGTTCAAGCAATTCTTGTGTCTCGCCTCCCAAGTAGCTGAGATTACAGGCATACACACCAGCACGCCTGGCTAATTTTGTGTGTGTGTATATTTTTAGTAGAGATAGGGTTTTGCCATGTTGGCCAGGCTGGTCAACTCCTGACCTCAGGTGATCTACCCACCTCGGCCTCCCAAAATGCTGGGATTACAGGCATGAGTCACAGCGCCCGGCCCTTTCTTTCTTTACAAAAGGCCCACTATTGTGCACATCATGTGTCATTTTCCTCTGTGATGCCATTATGGGAGCTCTTCATGCCTCCAAAACATTCCTCAAGGTGATGGCAGCCTAATGGTTGCTGGTAGGGCTGGAATCCATGTTGGAATGAGATAAGGTTCCAGGCTCACTGCCAGTTTTACAAAACAGGATAAATCCATCCCCTTGGCCCTCACAGGGGTGGCACTCAGGAAGGACATGGAAAGGCTCACTTAAGCCACACTCCTGTCTAGGATAGGTCTGACTTTAGCTTCTCTGCTAGGCATAAGGTCCTCCTTGGCTGATAGCTTGCCTGTCCTGGACAGACATACCTGGAGAAAAACAACTCTACTTTTTGCAGATCAGAGCATTAGACTTCCTTTATCCCTTTTGTTTTTCCTCCACAAGGAGGTTTGATGAAGACATTTTTATAAGGAATAATATAAGATCTCAAAATTCACTAGCTAGAAACTTTGTCCCAGACATGACTGCTCTGGATGTAATCAGATAACTTGTGGTTACAGTAAAAGAGTCTGGTGATAGGAGAAAATGATTTTAGATAGTACACAAGTCTTTTAAATTGTGGTGTCCATGTACTTATTTGAACATGTAATAATGAATACTTTCTGTTTAAAGCAAATTATCATAATTTAGATTTAGGGTGGCATTATAAAGTTTGGTTTTCAAAAAAAAAGTATCCAAATTAAATAAATGAGTCAATTTGAAGAACATTAAGTTAGAACACAGTATTAATAGTGTAGGTGGCACATATTTAGGGCAAAAAAATCTTTCTGGTGAGAAACATTGCCCTAGCATGAGCATAATAACTTTAGGGATAATAACTGGAAACACCTATCAAGAACTGTGCAGGATTTGAGATTTTACCCTACGTAAAACCTAACAAACAAGCCTATGCCCATTTAATGGATGCTGGCAGAGGACTCTAGACTCCTGGGTGGAAATCAAATAACATTGTCACAGAAGCAGTAGCCAGAGCTTCACATTGATTTGTATTAGTTCCCTATTATTCCCAAGTTTCATGAGGTGACCTAAGACCTGTGATTGATACCTGAACATGCAGTGCATTGCCTTACATGAAAGAAACCTTGAGTTTGGGGTATTCAATTCTTTCACAGTAGAAACAAGCCTGCTGTTTGTTCAGGGAAAGACATTATCTTATTGCTCAAGGTTGCTTGTTGCAAACACAACTATGAAAAATGGTCTGCCTGGGTAAAGAGCGGCCAGGGCCTTACATTCTTGGCATACCCAATAAGAATATGCAGGGATGCTCAGGCCTCATGGCAGATTGCCTCTCTCAATAACAGTTTTCTCTGTACAATAAATCTGAATGTGAATGATAAGCCTTTCCTAGCACCAAAAACTCTGATTTATGATTCCAAATTAAATACAAGACAACAATGTATATTGTAGAATGTAAACATGGTATTTGTAGCTATTTCTAGTTTTTACTTAAGTACAGGGGATTTTAAATAAATTCTCAGATTAATTGAATGAAAAGAGCATCAACTAAGAAACTAAAGATAAACAGCCTTTGAGGAACTTCAAAATTACAGTAAGACACAGCTATCAAGATATCACAAAATGAAAGATGTAGGAATGCAAAACCAATGGATACTTCAGGATGCTAATGACAAGAGTAATCTCATAGAAAACTTTTTACTAGGAAACTGACAGAAGAGTGTGTGTTTGAAAATCAGCCCCAGATCCCATCCACACATAATTACCTCAGCCTCTGTAAAAAGCAAAGGCTAACAGAAAAGCTTGTTTATTCTCTCTGCAAGGAAAGTTCCAGGTAGGGTAAGAGGGACAAGGCCAACACACAAAATAGTAGCCAAAAGCAGTTATTTGATATTCTTACCCTAGCCTCTTGCAAGACCATTAGCAAAAACAGCTGCATCAGTTGATGAATAATTTTGTTGGGTATGGAGCATCTTTTTATATGCTTATTGGTGATTTGTATTTCATACTTTGAGATATGTCTATTCAAATCTTTTGTGCACAGTGTAATGTAGGTAAAGGAGCTATTTAAAGGGATGAAGGAGATCCATATGTACTACATGTTCACCATGCATTGTTAAAAGAAAAATGAAGAACAGAAGGCAGAGTATAATATATACATACATACACATACATACCCATATCCACAAATATTCACAAATATCAAAATGAAGCACTTTAGTTTGCTAAAGAGAAAGACCATTTCTTTTTAAGTGGCATTTTGGTATCTCTCATCCAGCCTCCTTCCATCTAGTTAAGAAATAACTATTTAAAAATTTTTTTCCCAATTGGTAATTCTATTATCCTTGCATTGTAATTGCCAAAATGATTATTGGACTTACACAGAGTCTTTCTTCCCTTCCATGAACTGTGAGTCCTTTTCCAGATGTTATATCATTAACCTATTATTTTATAGAAAAAGAAAGTGAGGCCTGGCAGAGGTTACTAAGCTATTAAATAGAATACTTGCCTAAGGTCAATGTTCTTGTTCCTAATCACTGCTCTGGAATGACTGATATTTAATAAATAGTAATAATAACATTGTGCTGAGTGAATTCCTATCAGTTCCTCAAAGCTCCATGCCCTTTCAAGTCCGGGTCCTGGTTCTCACATTTATTCCTGCCTGAAACACTGCCTCAATTACCCCTGACACACTTAGCCTAGATAACTCCTACTCATCTATCTCAGAATAGATATGACTTCTTTTTAGTAACAGTTTTATTGAGATATAATTTGCATACCAAACAATTCATGGACCTAAAGTACACAATTCAATGGTTTTTTAGTATATTGACATATATGTGCAATCATTACCACAATCAATTTTAGTATCTTTTTGTCAGGTCAAAAAGAAACACCACACCCTTAGTTATGATCCTCCTATGACCTTATCTCCCTATCCCTAAACAAACACTAAACTAGCTTCTGTCTCTATAGCTTTCCCTGTCCTGGACATGTAAAAGATAGTCTCTTGTGACTGGTTTCTTTCACTTAGCATGATATTTTTAAGGTTCATCCGTGTTCTAATATATATCAGTATTTCATTCCTTTTTATTGCCAAATATTATTCTGTTGGATGGCTAATATACATTTTAGAGATGGACACTGGCAAGGATATGGAGCAACAGGATCCCTCATTCATTACTGGTGAGAATGAAAAATGATATAGCCACTTTGAAAGGCATTTTGACAGTTTCTTACAAAACTAAACATACTCTTGCTATACAATCAAGCAACCATGCTTTTGTGGTATTTACCCAAATGAATTGAAAACTTAATGTCTACACAAAAACCTGCACACATATTTATTTATTTATTTATTTTGGGACAGAGTCTCTCTCTGTTGCCCAGGCTGGAATGCAGTGGCACGATCTTGGCTCACTACAACCTCTGCCTCCTGGGTTCAGGCAATTTTCCTGCCTCAGCCTCCCGAGTAGCTGGGACTACAGGCATGCACCACCACACTTGGCTAGTTTTTGTATTTTTAGTAGAGATGAGGTTTCACCATGTTGGCCACGCTGGTCCTGAACTCCTGATCTCAGGTGACCCACCCGTCTTGGCTTCCCAAAGTGATGGGATTATGGGCAGGACTCAGCAGGACTCACCATACCTGGCCTGCACACATATTTTTATAGCAGTTTTATTCATAATTGCCAAAACTTGGAAGCAACAAAGATGTCTTTCAGTGGGCAAATGGATAAACTTAGGTACATCAAAACAATGGAATATTGTTTAGCACTAAAAAGAAATGAGCTATCAACCCATGAAAAGACAAAGAGGAATCTTAGATGCATGCTACTAAGTGAAAAGAGCCAATATGAAAAGGCTACACATTTTTTGCTTCCATTTATATGACATTCTGGAAAAGGCAAACTATGGGGATGGTAAAAAGATCAATGGTTGCCAAGGGTTAGAGAGAGAGTGGGATGAAAAGGTGGAGCATAGAGGATTGTTAGAATCCTCCATGTGTGAAACTATATAATATGATACTATTATGGTGGGTACATGTCATTATACACTTTTCAAAACCCATAGAATGTACAACACCAAGAGTGAACCCTATTATAAACTATGGACTTTGGATGATGATGTGTCGGTGTAGGCCCGTCATTTGTAACAAATGTACTACACTAGTTCAGGATTTTGATAGTGGGGGAGCCTGTGTGTGTGTGTAGTATCAAGGGTATATAGGAACTCTGTAATTTCTACTCAATTTTATTGTAAATTTAAAACTGCTCTAAAATTAAGGTCTATTTTCTTAAATCCCTCTCTATCTTCAGTAACACTTTTTTTGTTGTTTTGAAGTCTATTCAGTCTAAATATTAGTATGCCCACTCAAGTTTTCCTGTGGTTGCTTTTTGCATGATATATTTTTCCCATCTCTTACTTTCAATCTACAGCATCAGAATCTTTGAAACTAAAGTATGTATACTATAGACAGTGTACAATTCAATGTTGTTTTTTATCTAGTGAGACAATCTCTGCCCTTTGATTAGATTGTTAATCTAGTCACAATTAATGTTATTATGAATAAAATTGTGTTTAAGTCTTCGATTTTTCATTTTGTTTCCTATGTGTCTCATGTCTTCTTTTGTTCTATTTCTCCTTTCCGACTTTCTTTTTTATTACTGTATGATTTCTCGTGACATATTTATACTTCTTTATTGCTTTTTTCACTATGTTTGAGTTTTGCTGTGGTTGTGCTAAAGCTTATTATATATACACTTATCAGAATCAATTTCAGATTTTTGCTAACTTAATTCTAGTCACATATAGAAATGTTACTTCTATTCCTTCCCCTACATTTTTGTAGCATTATTGTTACACGTGTTACATCTATTAATGTAACAGATCCAGTAATGCATTGTTATATTTATTACTTTACCCTCTGTAGTCATTTCCTTAGACCAATACTGCTTTATTCCCACCCACCTTTTTTGTTCTGTTATTGGCAAAAAAAAAATTACAATTATAATTCATTTCTGTGTTTTACAGCCCTAACAATACATTAGGTACACATTATTTTATACAATTGCTTTTTGAGCTAGTTGAGAAGGGAGAAAACTTTATTTTATACTTATGCATAAAATATACTCTCTTTTATAATTACATATTATCTATACTATTGCTTTTTGTTTTCTGGTATAATTTTAATTACCATCTGGAGTCTTTTTTTTTTTTCAGCCGAAAGATCTCACTTTAGTATTTCTTGGAAGGAAGGTCAGTTAGGTACAACTTTGCTCAGGTCATGTCTATCTGGGAATGTCTACATTTCACCTTCAATTTTGAAAGATAGATTTGTTTGATATAAGATTCCTGATTGACTGTTTTACTTTTCTTTTCTATTTCCTGTAACAGCTGGTCAGTAAGAGATGGTTTTCTTTCTTTTGAGCACTTTGATTGTGTTGTCCCACAGTCTTCTTACCTTCATCATTTTTTTTTTTTTTTTTGCTGAGGAGTCAGCTGTTAATCTTATTGAAGTTCCCTTAAATATGAAGAGTCATTTTCCTCTTGCTGCTTTCAAAATTTTCTCCTTGTTTTTGACTTTCAGCATTTTCACTATGAGGAATCTACTTGTGAATATCTTTGTATTTATCTAGTTATGAGTTTTTTTTTTATCTTCCTCAATGTGTGCATTGGAGTTTTTCAGTAAATTTGGAAAGTCTTTGGCCATTATTTATTTAAGCATTTTTTTATTTGCCTTTCTCTCCTCTCATTTTGCTGCTCCTTTTACATATGTGTTGGTGCACTTCATGGTGTCCCACATTTCTCTGAGACTGACTCATCATTTTTCTTAATCTTTTTTTCTGTCTATCCCTCAAATTGCATACACTCAATCTATCTTCAAGTTCACTAATTCTTTTTTTCTGTAAATTCAAACCTACTTTTGAGTTCCTCTAGTGAAATTTTTATTTAGGTTGTTGGACTTTCGAACTCCACAATTTCCACGTAGTTCTTTTTTAAAAAATAATTAATATGTCTTTATTGACATTTCTATTTGATGTAACATTGTGATCATATTTGCCTTTACTTATTCAGTCATGGTTTTCTTTAATTATTGGAATATATGTATAATGGGTACTTTGAATAGCCTACATCTGTGATATCCTGCATCTGGCCACTGTCACATTTTCTGTTGCCTGATTTCCCCCAACCAGTGTAGGTATGGATCATTCCTTCCTGTTTATTGCATGTCTTGTAATTTTTTGGTGGAAACTAAGCATTTTAGATAATATGTTGTTGTCACTCTGGTTATTGTGTCCTCCACTTCCAGAGCTTGTTATTATTTGCCTGTTGGTTTAGTGATTGGCTGGCTTATTTTAGTGAAGTTTATTTCTCTTCCTCCAGCATTATTCTTCTAATCTTGCCCCTCAGAGATGCTCATCTTTTGATATGCTCACAGACACCCTAAGATGACAATGGTTTTGATAGAGCTTTCCTAGTGTCTTTCTATGACTATAGTCAGCTGTTAGGCTCCTCTAATTGCTAGCTGATTGGTCTATTATTTCCAACAATACTCTTGGTCATTAATTGATCTGTAGACTAATTTGATCAAATTTGGGTTCTAGTGAAAGAATGGTTCTCATCATCAGCGATTGATATTTGTTCTGACCCCAAGAGGGCTCCTCCCAGCTAACTTCCTCTCTGGTGCTCTCCAATAATTCAACCAGACAATAGTTAACTGCTAACTTTACCAAACCCAGGAATTACTTTCCAAATGCCCTCACCACAACTTCCACTATATTTGGAGCAACAGTGGCTTGAACTTCGCCATGCTCTGATGTAAATGAAGTAAGTTCAACTGGTAAAATATTACAAGATATATGTCTTATGTATTGCTTCTCTTCTCAGGCAAAAATATTGGAACCAGGGCTCTGGATCTGTGGGTGGAAACAACAGCATTCTTCTCTCTGAGTGACACTTCTGCTGTAGGAGCTGACATTAAGGTATAGGAGGGAAAAACAGCCTGAAGGTCGTCTCAGCTTACTTCTCATGTTGTGAAACCATTCCCCACAAGCCAGGGCAAGGATGATTAGGGTCTCAGCATTCTCAGCGGTGCCCCACCCAGGGGATAGCTTCCATTCCATTAGTGGGGACTGGATGGAAGACGGGAGTCTTAACCTCTTGATTGCACTTATCCAAGACTTAGCCTCAGCAACAGGTAGCTGGGGGCAGGATGAGAAATGCTGACATCCTACACTTCCTAGAAAGAAAGTTCCTGACTGGGAGCTGGAGGGAGGGGATGTCTTCTGTTCTTGGCCACAAGTTAGGCATGCAGTTTATGTCTGTCTGAGCTAGAAGTAGGAAGGGAGGAGGCATCTAAGTTCAAATGCCACAGACTCTAATCTTTCTTATGGAGTTTTTAATAGATTTTCTTGAATAGATGTTTCTCCATTGATTTAACAGTATCCTGTGTCACATTTTATCTGATCCTTAGGACAATTTCCAGAGGCTTTACATGGTTGTTTGTTTTGTTTTATAATTTTTTACCAGTTTCACTGGAGAGCAGGTCTGCAGAGCTCTTCCTGTTGTCCTACCAGAAATCGATCTCCTAGACATCACTTCTTTTTGGAAGACGTCACTGGAAACTGTGTTAGATCCTCTTCCTCTGTGCTCCAAGCGCCCTTTCAGGATTTACAGCACTAAATTTATGGTTTCCTCCCATTAATTCATGAGCCCCATGAGAATATGAAGACTATATTTGCTTTGTTCTCTTTTATATCTCCAGGGCTTTGCCTAGTGCATGGTAGACAATAAATATTTATTGAACTCAATTTTTATTTTTATATTTTTATCAAATGGAAAGAGCTATGTCTTGGGAATCAGAACTCCTAAATATGGACCTGAGATTGAGAGGTGGATATGGTCAGGCAGTGCCTAGCACAGAAAAATGTTCAAACAATATCAAATAAGAAATTTTGAATGAAGAAAAGAATGAATGAGATTCAGACTGGGGACTTACTAATAAATAAAACTGAGTAGTGGTTAAGAACATAGACTTAGGAACTAGACTATATAAATTTGAATTCTTACTCTGTCACTTGCTGTCTGTTCCTTAAATTCACTGTCCTGCAATTCTTTTATTTGTAAACTAGAGAATGCTACTACCACCTACCTCAGAGGATCTTTGAAATGATAAATGAAACAATGAATATACATATACAACAATGCCTTGCATATATCAGCATTAATGTAAATGTTATTTTATTTTCATCACTATGTATGTATAAGCAAACTAGGATAATTCTGTATGTGTTATTTTATAACTCAAATTTTCAAAATACTTAATGCTTTTTTTTTCTTCTTCTTGCCAAAAGGATACCTTTTCCTTGGAGACAATTTAGAAGATAGAAGTAATGATGACCAATATCAGAAATGCATCTTTAATCTCAAATATGAAAACAACCAAATGGAAGGGGTTGAGAGAAGGCAGGGGTACTACTACCTGGGTCTCTGAGAGTCATTACAGGAAATATAGCCTCTTACTCAGGGGCTAGGGTAGGAGTATAGTGAGGGAGGAGGAAGAGAGGTAGGAAAAAAAAGGTGTGTGTGTGTGAGACAGAGAGAAAGAGAAAATAAATGAACATTTATCTTTGACACTTTAATTAAAGATAGATAAAAATCATCTGTACTACCAATACCTAAAATACCAGTTTTAGTAGTATTCTAAAATAATGTGTTGCTTATTCTCATATCCACCTAATTTACTGTAGAATATTTGAAAATTGTGGAAAGTCATAAATTGGAAAATTTATGATGTGCGCTTATCACTCATCACCAAAAGAGCCAAAACTTTGGGTGCTGGAATAGCTGAGACTGAGATCACTAAAGGACAGGCTTATCTGGGTCTGTCAACCAGAGGGTTCACATGTAGCATATCCAACATGGCCATCTCAGGGCTTCAAAAGCAAATGTTTCCTGTAAATAAGGGTGACTCTGTATGGTCTTTTATGATTTGGCTTTGGAATTCACATAGCATCAGTTCTATTCTATTCTACCCTATTGATTGAAACTGTCATAAGCCCTCCTCTAAGATTGAAGAGGAGGGACAGAAGACTAAGATTGAAAGATGGCAATCATAGATAAAATGTTCAAATATTTCTTTAGATGTTTATGCACAATATGTGCAAACCTAGAAGGTAAATAAACAAGTAAAATTGGCCAAGTTCTATGGACCGAATGTTTGTGTCCCCCCAAACTTCATTTGTTGAAGCTTAACACCCAGTGTGATGGTATTTGGAGATGGAGTCTGTGGAAAGCAAATAGGTCATGAGAGTGGGGCCCTCATGAATGGGATTAGTGCTCCTATAAGGAGAGACGTCAGAGAGTTTGCTTCCCCTCTTTCTGCTCTCCACTATGTGATAATACAGAGAAAATCGCCATCTACAAACCAGAAAATGGGTCCTTACCAGAAATCAGATTTATTGGCATCTTGATCTTACACCAGAACTGTGAGAAGTAAATGTTTGTTGTTTAAAGCCACTCAGCTGCTATTTTGTTATAGCCACCCAAACTGACTAAGACACTAAGAAAACAGACAAGTGAAAAAGAAAAAGATTTCTTTCCTGGGAATTAGTAGACTTCACAAAGCTCTCTCTACATCTAGTTCTACTACTACCCTCTTTGGTGACCTGGGCAAGTCCCTTAATTTTTCTGGGTCTCAGTTTCTCACTTTGAATAATAGGATGCCTGTACTAAAATATTTCTAAGGTTGTTTTGGTTTTCATAGTACACAATCTGTGAAGGCTTAGTATTTCAGATCATAAACCCTACCCTATAAATCTAAAATTAGGCAAAGGCATAGAAAACGCATCTGTAAAATCCACTATTCTATAAGCCCACTAATCCATTCTTTTGGCCTCACAGTTTATTTTATTATCCTATTTCAATGGGCTTGAAGAACATACAATGGCCTAGGATATAGTCTGTTGGGCATACAAAGAAGACAATGGTTTGTGACGAAAGTCTGTCTAGGCATATTGACAGACTTCAATCTTTCTTCCTGAGATATGAGTGCAGTTAATGAAAGCTCAGGAACTAGAGGTAATTGTTTTCTTCTTTAATGAGTTTAGACTTTAGGTAAATGAGGGAACTTCAGAAAACAACTTCATCCTGTGCTTTGGGAGAGACAGAGGATTGAGAGTCAGGAAGTGCGTGGGAAAGGTCAGACGGATGTTGAGGCTTCCTCTTCAGTTCAGCATGTCAAAGCACCATATCTTGGGGTATCAGTTTCTGAGTCCCAACATTACCCAATATAGTGGAAGGTCTTTGACAACAGGGCCCTTGTCTGTGCTGTTTCCTGCTGCATCCTTAGTGCCTAAAACAGCAATTTGCACATGATAAATGCTCAACTATTATTTGTTAAAATAATAAATGTTTTTTATTGGCCGTGTTTATTTCTTTTGTAAACTACTTATTCAAATCCATTGCACATTTTCTTATTGGTATGCTCATTTTTTTCTTATTAATTTGTAAGAGCTCTTTAAATATAATGGATGTTAACTTTCTTTTTCTTTCATGTATTGTTGGTTTCCTAGGATGGCTGTAACAAAGTATCACAAACTGGGTGGCTTAAAACAACAAGAATGTGTCCTCTCGTGGCTCTGGAAGCTAGAATTCCAAAATCAAAGAGTCAGCAAAGCCATGCTTCTTCAGAGACTCTGAGTAGAGTCTTTTCTTGCCTCTTCCTAGCTTTTGGTCATAGTTGTCAATCCTTGGCATTCTTGATTTGAAGCTGCATTACTACAATGTCTCCCTCTGTCTTTGGATTGGTTTCCTCTTCTTATAAGGACACCAGTCATATTGTATTAGGGCTCAGCTTAATGATATCACTTTAATTTGAATATATTTTCAAAGGCCCTGTTTCTAAACAAGTCCACAGAGAGTTTATGAGGTTTAGGACTTCAATACATATTTTGGGGGATACAATTCAACCCATAGCACATAATAAATATGTTTCTCTAGTTTCTTCTCTGTCTTTTAAATTTGTGTGAAAAATCAGATTTCCTTTGTTGCAGTGTGTATTAGCAATGGAACTTACATGGGAGTAATAATAGTGAGATAAGATAAAGTCACTTCATGAACGTTTATGCATGAGTTTTGTTACTCCTCAAAGTTCATCCCTATAGGGAAAAGTAAGAATAGTACTCACCTCGACCTGAAGCTAGAAGGGGCAAAGAAGTTCTCTTGGCCTATTCATAGTCCAGCTAATGTCATCTGTTTAGGAGACTGTACAGGGCAGAGCTCCTTTTCCACCAGAGTCCTAAACAGCAGGAAAGAGTGGCCATGGGTCTCTGGTGTGTCAAGATATTATCTGCAACCCATGAAATAAAGAAAAGAATAGTCCTCAGTTCTCCAGTAGATAATGAGGTGCTGAATATTTGCTGCTTTCACGTTCAGACATCTTAGTCTCATGGCCCTTTTATTTTTTCAGGCTAGATCTCTTGAATTAAATATAGCATCTCCCAAATCATCCAAACTCTTAGAGTGACATCCTTAAAATTTCATCAGATTCATTCCACATTTTGGAAATCTTAGCATCAAAGTTATAATAGTCATAGCTTAGAGGAAAGCTGGAGTAGGCATAATTTCCTATATTCTTAATACCTACTTTCAGTTTGTAATAGGTGCTTAAATTTAGAGAGAAAGAGAGAATCACAATGAAAGAGCATCAATAAAGCATCAGGGAGGCACATAGAGAACCTATTCTAGGCAGAAACAGAGATACCCATACCCACAGAGCCCACTAGGGCTCAGACTACCTTCTCCCAAGCCTAGCATTTATACAGGAGAGATAATGAGAGGAAAATAGGACAATAATCACAGTCTAACCAGGTGAATTTCAGTTAAGTACATGTGAGCCATGTCATGACAATACACATAAAGATTTCAGCAAAAACGAGCTTCCTCTGATGGGAAACTAATGCAATAGAGGGATCTTCACTAGTTAAGGTGAAATCATGAAACAGTTTTATTTTCCCAATAGCTATATCAACAGTGTTATTCTATCACCCCTCTCCCCCACTTCACACGGGGTAATGGGCTTCTTTGACTACATTTCTCTCCTGTTCTCCGACTTTTCAGTCACTACTGCTTATTAAAATAGTTTCAGTCAGACTAAAGATTTGGTTCTATTCATTTTCAAATGCCAATCTCACTTTTCATTCTGAGTCCTCCTGGTTCCTCCAGGGCAGATTAGAATTAAGGCTCCTGGGTTTGAAACATGTGTGGAATGTGTGTATGGATAAGAACCATCTAATCAGTTCGCCTTCTCTCTCTGTCCTTTGAAAAAAATGAATTTCAAACACAGAATCCAGTGTCCTGTTAACTTGGCCTTCAAAAAATTGGTGTTTTATTCTCAACAGTGTGCTATCTATCTCCAACTCCGAAGAAAATTCCAAAGTCAAGAAAACATCTCAATCAACTCCCACTCACAACATTTAAGTAAAGATAACAGCACTTCTAGGACAATTTTCACCTATCTTTAAAACATTACTTTATTACAACCAGTCTCCTATATAGGATAATATCCAATCTGGATGTTACAAACAAATGTCTGTTTCATCCAAAGAAATTTGGTGGGTTCGAACAAAAGATTTATCCAAGATGGGTCAAAAGGAAAACAGCAAAGCATTTAGCCACCAAAAGAAATAAAAATCTACTTGCTAAATTTCATATCCAATAGTCGTATCACAGTGGCTTTTCAACTTTCAGGAGATTTTTCCTAGGTAATTCCTAATTTTCATAAAAGCTTTTCTGTATTGCTCTAAATACAGTCCCCAGAATGAAAAACAATCAACTCACCTCAGTACTAGATACATTCATTCAACAAACATTCAGTGATCACCTACTTGGTGCAAGGAACACTATTAGTCACTGAGTATGCCAAATAGAACACAGCAAGCATGTTTTGGGCCCTCATGGATTTTAAGAACAAGTGGGTCTAGCTAAGGAAAGAATCATACTCTGCTACTCTTCAAATCGTGTTAGAAACAACCTAATAACAATAAAAATAATGTCAACAAAAATTGATGATTTACTAGGTATGTAGTAAATTCCTGTTATGTGTAATTCTAACAATCCTTGTTTCACAGAGGAAGCACATAGACCTTGATTAGTAATTGATCCGAAGTCGCACATCAAGTAAACAGCTGACTGAATTTGAAGCCAGACTTGTCTGATACTATAGTTCAAGCTTTGAAACTGCATCATTCCAGCTGGTATCATTAATACAGCAATCTGTATAAAAAGTTTTTAACTGTGAGACAGAACCCATATATATATCTATATACCTCTCGAATAATATGTATGTAATTTTATATAGAACATATATCTCCAAAACCTCAAACTACCTATGCACTGGGCATATATTCTTCCTTTATTCACCGTGTCATCTGGTTTAGCAGGGTAGGAAGTTACATAGGAGTTTGGGGCCAAAACCAGAGATAGTAAGCATTTGTCTGACCTTTCTTGTCTCAGTGCTGCATTTAATGCTTTTGGTTCCTTATTATAAACAACAGATACCAAATATTTTTTATGACAATGCCACTTTCCTAAAGACATCTCATTTTCTAGCTGTGATAATTTTTTTTAAATGATTTCAAGTTGGAGAAAGGAACATTTGCACTCAGGGTGAGGTTCAGTCTCAACTTGTTGTTTCACACACTCCCTGCTTATTTCTAATATATTTTGAAACATTCGCAGAAAAGGGTAGATGGCTTTGAGACTAATTTCTGAATAATATGTACTTAACTTCTGATTTCATTCTAAGAGGATATTTGTAGGGATGGTTTGAAAGGTTTAGAAAGGAAAGCAGGGAATAAAAGACTCCCTTTCTCTGATGACTGTGGTATCAAAAACATCAAAGTTACATAAAATGGTGAAGATCTGAGGACTGGACATCTCCCTGAAAAGTTACTTTACATATCATTTTGAAAACACCAACTGTGTTCAGAAAGAGTGCCTACTTTTTATGAAGCTAAAATTTTAAATGAGCTAGTATGTATCAAAAGTAATGGTTTGATGTGTGTGGAGCTCAGAGAAAATATTTTGTGTGGTACAGGTCAACATAAACAGTGAAAGATTTCATTCTGTAGGATAAAGCATTTCCTTCTTTTTCTTTTCTTTTTTATTTTTTGACACGGTCTCACTCTGTTGTCACCCAAGCTGGAGTGCAGTGGTGCAATCCCAGCTCACTGCAACCTCTGCCTCCAGGGTTCAAGTGATTCTCCTGCCTCAGCCTCCTGAGCAGCTGGGATTACAGGCTAATTTTTGTATTTTTAGTAGAGACGGGGGTCTCACCATGTTGGTCAGGCTGGTCTCGAACTCCTGGCCTCAACTGATCCGCCCGCCTCGGCCTCCCAAAGTGCTGGGATTGCAGGTGCGCCATGGCAACCGGCCAGCATTTCTTTCAAAATTGAAAAGTTAGAATTTATAATTTTCTGAAGCATGCAGATTTTTAAAGAAAAGGAAATGAAATATATACAGCCCACTCCACTTCCTTGCCCCTCTTTCTGACAAGTGCCCTCCTGCCTCCCCACCTTAGCCCTCACTCTAAATTTTTTAGAAGGGTATGACTTTAGGGGCTACATGGGCATTGGTGACTGCGCACATGTAAGGGGTAGGGGTGGGAATGCAGCGTAAAGCATGTTGCCAGGTAGAAGAGAAGAGAAAGCAGAAAAGGCCAAAGCCAAGGTCTGGAGTGAGAGGAGGCAGTGGTGGAGGATAATGCAGACCCTCCCTGGTAACCAGAGGAGAGCAAGCTCCAACCGCAGAGCAGTGATGCCACTTGTGGGCCCTCAGATTGGAGAGGACCGAGCAGAGTGACAGGGCCGTGCGCTCTGAGGCACCTCACGCAGACGGGAGTAGGGAGGCTGCTTTTTGCGCGTGCATGTGGCGGTGGGGGTGGGGGAAGGGGGGAAATCCTGCTGCACTGGCCGCCCAAGTTTAGGGGCGAGCTCAGCGGTGACGCGCGGCCCTCACGTGACCCAGAGCTGCAGAGCTACGCAGCCTTCGGTGCAGTCGTCACTCGCGTCTGGCTACCAGCTCCCCGCTGCCCTGCGCTCGGCGGGCTGGCATCTGGCCCGGGGAAAAGCGGAGCAGGTAAGATCCCCGGGGCCCGTGCGCCCTGGCCTGGCCGGCAGCGGCTCACGAACCCCCGCGACGGGCGCAGAACAGCACAGGGGGTCCCCGCCAGTTTTCTCCACACCCCAACATTCTTGGGAACATAGAGGCCCCCTGGGTTGGGCAAGCAGGGGCGGCTGGGGTCCCAGGGGCAGCAGAGCAACCAAGAGCGATGGAAAACCACCCCGGAGTCCCCGCAGGAAAACGTTGAACACCGCGGGGAGCGGGGAGCGGCTGAGGGTGGGGGCGCGGAGTGCGAGACGCGGGGCGCTGGCAGCGAGGAGAACCCGGGCCCGGGGCGGGGAAGGAACTGGGTGGTGGATGATCCTCGCTAGCGTTCCGCTGCAGGAGCCCCCACTCCCCCCACCCCTGCCCATCTGCAGATCTGCGAGGCTAAGTGTCCCGGCGGCGCACCTCGCGGCGAGAATCCGGAGGAGGAGGAGACCACAAGGATAGGCCCAGGTCGGTGCGAGGGACGGTGGTGGTGCGGGGGTCCGAATGTGAGGAAAGCCCAGTCTGAGACCCCAACCCTCTCCACCCCATCCCCCACTCCTACACCCGTCCTCCATTTTGCTGCCTGCGAAGCTCTGAGAAAGAATCTTGGGAAAGGAAAAATGGTGGGTTTGGGGGAAGGGAGGTAAGGGGAGAGAGCTGGAGGGAGGGGCTCTAATTGGAGGCCCCCTAGAGGACGCACGGAACTTCTACGGTGGGAAAAAATGAAATTAAATCCTTTGATATCAGGGCTCTGAATCCTGCTGGTCAGTGCACCAAGCATTCAGTCTCTCTCCTTGCCTTTGTCTTACTTGTGTTCAAAGAAAAACAACCAGAAAAAAAAAATCTCATCATGGCAAATATTCACCAGGAAAACGAAGAGATGGAGCAGCCCATGCAGAATGGAGAGGAAGACCGCCCTTTGGGAGGAGGTGAAGGCCACCAGCCTGCAGGAAATCGACGGGCACAGGCTCGCCGACTTGCCCCTAATTTTCGATGGGCCATACCCAATAGGCAGGTCAATGATGGGATGGGTGGGGATGGAGATGATATGGAAATATTCATGGAGGAGATGAGAGAAATCAGGAGAAAACTTAGGGAGCTGCAGTTGAGGAATTGTCTGCGTATCCTTATGGGGGAGCTCTCTAATCACCATGACCATCATGATGAATTTTGCCTTATGCCTTGATTCCTGCCATTTATCATGAGATTAATACTGTGATTCTCGCTGTTTTCCTTTTCCTTGCATTTTCCTAATATGCCTTTACTGATCCGTTTGCTGTGAACCCTATGTTATTTCCATGTGTCAAGTGGGTCTTGTGTTGCCAGCTTCTAATTGGAGATTGCCTTTGACTCAGTCTGTTTCTGTCAGCAGTAGAGTTTCACCCATGTGCATGGAAAAATGTAAAGTTAATAAAGCAATTTAAACAGCAATCTATACATTTAGTATTGTCTCATTAAAAATGTATCCTTACATATAACAGATGAACTAAGAAAAAAATCCGAGATTAAATATACCAGAATGTTAACTGGGGCACATTTCTCTATGGTAACTGTAATCCCAGCAATTTGGGAGGCCAAGGCAGGCGGATCACTGGGTCAGCAGATCAAGACAATCCTGGTTAACACAGTGAAACCCCATCTCTACTAAAAAAATATATAAAAAATTAGTTGCGCGTGGTGGCACACGCTTTTAGTCCCAGCTACTTCAGAGGCTGAGGCAGGAGAAATGCTTGAACTCAGGAGGCGGAGGTTGCAGTGAGTCTGAGCTGAGACTGTGCCACTGCACTCCAGCCTGGGCGACAGCAAGACTCTGTCTCAAAAAAAAAAAGGTGACACTTTTTAAATTTTATTATCTGGAGTTTGAGAAGCAATGAAAACTTTTTAAATGAGATTATGAATGGATTATGAACGTAGTCCAGATACATAACAATACTGCCTCAACAAATTTGAAGAATAAACTTTAATTATCCTTCAGTCTTAACTGGAATAATAAACCTTCCCTTATTACAGATACATTCCTTTAAAGAGCCTGTTTTCTGCTTTGTGAAATGGGGAGCAACACTTGTCTTACAGGGCTGCTGAGTGGAACTGATGAAATGTGGAACTGTGTTGGGCTGGCTTCTGTCCCCAACCTCCCGACATTTAATAGGACCGGGAGCCCCACCAGGTACTTAGAGAGGACTGGA
The DNA here is from genome assembly GCF_030222135.1 of Aotus nancymaae. Lineage (NCBI taxonomy): Eukaryota > Metazoa > Chordata > Mammalia > Primates > Aotidae > Aotus > Aotus nancymaae. Next base: position 43,970,567 of record NW_026988415.1, on the reverse strand, counting down.
GGAATTATCACTCATGCTTACAAGTCCAGACAGTGAAAATACATGGGATTCCCCAAGTCACTCTTGTGATTTGCAATCCTCCTGCTCCCCTGATTAGTGTCTTCTCAGTTGGCCACACTTTCCCTTCTGCTGGATCCTGTTTCTGTTCTTGTTGATGAGGTGCTAGAGTCTTCGAGGTAACAAAACCCCACTGATTTATCTGGAGTCCCTGGTGAGCCAAATCCCCCCCTTTGACCTCTATAGAATTGTGGAGAATGTCTTTATAACTTGAGAGTTATATTTATCTCGGTGAGTATAACCAGGATAAATCTTGTGGTTCTTGGGATCACATTGGTTCTTAGCAAAATAATCCTTTCTGGTTTTCTTTCATGACTCCTTCAAATAACTCAGATACGAGTGCACTGGGGCCTCGCTCAGGAAATATATCTAAGTGTGCCCAGATTTGTGTTACTGCAAACCTCCACAATACACAGACTGAAGGCTTTATTTGTGCCTCTGTTTCTATGCTTGATATGGATTTTCTCAAAGGAGACTCTTGGCAGGCCTACCCACCCAGTTTAACAGACTTACCCAGACATGTAAATTACATCGGGGGAACACATTTTCTTTAAAGCGGAAACACACTTCCTTCTTGTCCATACCTGAACCATGAAACTACTTTATAAATTCTTAAAAACTATATGAAGCATTTGGCATTGTTATTTCTTTGTGAGTGTGTGCCCTTTTCTCCAGACAATCATTTTGTCTTAATCATTCTGGAACTCAGTTTCTGGTATAGTCCGTGACATAGTAGATTTTAAATTATTAATTATTTTGGTTGATTAATTAACTATGATAGCGTTAGAAATTCAGCTCAAAACTGTCCCTGACTCACTGTTCTTAACTAAGTGTCCAAAGGCAAGTAACTAGTTATGTGGAAAGTATTACATTTTTTCCAAAGGAACATAGCAAGGAACGTTTCTAACTCAAATTCTATAAACTTTTTTAAAACCTTATATATGTTAGTGTTTAGGGAAACATAGACCCCTTACTTGCATCATAATCACTTAGGGAAAGTGTTAAAAATGCTGAAAGTTGGCTGCTCTTCCCACCCTCAACCATTCACTGTCACCACCTGAATCACCAGAATCAGGAATTACTGTTTTGACAGTTTCCCAAGTGATTCTCACACATCTGAGTTTTGACAACATAGGCATAGAGAAACACTGACAGTAATTACACCATTTTACAAATATCGTGATACAAATTACCTTACTTACTTGATTCCACAATGACTATGTTTTCAAAATACAGCATTCCAAAATTAGACTACATTGGACCATCAATATATGTTTATATTTAAACCACCACTGTTTTATCTTCTTTTCAGATATTCTATTAAACTAATGCCTTATCATGAATTTATTAATAATAAGTGTATAATAATTATGAAATTATTAAATAAATTATGCATTATCATTTCTATGCCAACCTGTGCCCTTTCACAACAGTGATTTTGTCTTAATCTCCCTGGAGCTAAGTTTCTAGCATAGTGCCTAATATAGTAGATGTTTCATAACATAATAATTCATTTAATTACTTCATTTACTAATTAATTATTAAATTATTTCAGAATTGTAGTTTATCTAAACCAACATATAACAACATTTTTGAGTCTGTGGAGTTTTAATACTTTCATATTTTAAAAGTTTCTATAAAGAACATTTTTAAATGTAGTACTCTTTTTTTTTGAGATAGAATCTTGCTGTCACCAGGCTGGAGTGCAGTGGTATGATCTCGGCATACCACCACATTCACCTAATTTTTGTATTTTTACTAGAGACAGGGTTTCACCATGTTGGCCAGGATGGTCTCGATATCTTGACCTCGTGATCTTCCCACCTCGGCCTCCCAAAGTCCTGGGACTACAGGCGTGAACCACCGTGCCCAGCCTAAACATAATACTTTTTATAATTATTTATATAATGTCATCATACATATTTGGATCATGAATGTAGGGAGAATATAAATAAAACCTTAATCCAGTCATCCAAAGATACCACTTGTGAGTTTTTTTATCTTCATCTTATATTTTATCATGAAGAAGCCAGGCTTAGAGCCTCTTATGAGAAACACTGACTCTTTCAAAGCCCCTGCAAAATATATATGTTTAGCTTGCCATGTTTGTTACTATTTTTCTAATCTCTCCTCTCCACTCATCAAAGCTGATTGACTCACATTTGATCAGATTTCAATCAGCTCCTGATTTTCAAAACTCAAGCCATCACCTTTCAGAAGTCCATTCTCAGTGGTCTAATGTAGTCTAATTTTGAAATGCATTTTGGCAAATTTAGAAATATAAAGTAAACACATTTATTTAATAGAATAGGACAGAACTACTTATTTATAAAACCTAAAAATTGTCTTAGAATTAGAAAAAGTTTTGAATTTCATAAATGAAATGGGCAAAATTCCACCTCTACTCTGTCTCCTTTCCTGACATCACATGTATTATGTAGTAAACATACTGATTTTGCTTAGAAAGGTTCAGTTTTTAAATTTTAAAAAATATAGCATGTTATATAGTCAATATTTCATTTGTAACCAGCTGGAATGATTTTTAAGTGATATAACTATACATAACCCAATAAAGAAGTCATTCCTATAAACTTGAAAATCTAATTTTTAAAATATTATTGCCAAACATTTGAAAAGTCACAATTAGCATGTTTAGAAATTTACTCTGATGGAAAATATTTTCTATTTAATAAAAACAAATTTTTCTGACTTTGATATGAAGACAGAAATCTTCAGATGTATGCGCATTAAAAAAATCATTTTCAAACAAATAAACTTTGTGTTTCTGACTGTAATGTAACACATTCTAAAGGGGTTTTTGTTGTTATTTTGAGCAGAAGAAAAACCGTATTAAGAAAGCTTTAAAATCTTATCTTCAACACCTTATTTTATTTCCTAAGATCACATGAGTATTAATTTTGTTTTGTCTTTTTTCCTAAATTAATAAATGTTACTTAGTTTGTAATTAAACTTTGATTTTTTAAAAGAGGAAGCAAACTAATGTGTCAGCCATTAAAAGAGTGGAAACTTTGTTGAAAAAGAATAATGAATTTCAAACAAGTTACGGATCCTTTAGCTGATTAATTTAGTAGTTATTACCATGGTAATGCCATAGTGTTTACTATACTCAGTAAAATGGAGATGATCATTTCCAGGGCTGCTGTGGGACCCAAAGGAGGTAAAGAGCATGTGAATGAATGGTGTTGGATGACTTCATTTTCACCCGCACATTCAGAATCCAAGTACCTCAGATCCCCTTCAGCTGGGAGTAGTAGCCAAACTGTGTTACAGTCCCACTCCATCCCTCTGCTATGATGACCCACCCCCTTCTCCCAGTTCTGCACTGTCCACTGGCCATGATCACTACAGATTTCTCTAGACACCTCAATGTGCTAACGTCCCAGTTGATCTCCTACAGAGATGTGCATAAAGACCTACTTGAATTACAGTTGTACTAGATTAGGTGAGTACTGTCTTAGTGATGCTTGGCCCATGGTATGTTTTATATTTTTAGCAGAAGAGGCTTTTTCTCAGCTTGTATTTGTGTTTATAGGATATTGGGGCTGAATTTTGCTTTTTTTATCCAATCTGACAATCTTTGTCATGTAATTAGAGGGCTAAGAAAATTTCCACTTCAAGTGACTATCAATATGGTTTCCACACAACCACAATTAATGTTCTTTTAATTTTTCAGTCTGTTCTCTCTGTATTTCATTTCAAATGGTTTATTTTGCTACGTCTTCAGGTATACTACTCTTTTCTTCTGCAATGTGTAATCTGCCATTAACCTCATCTAGTGTATTTTTTTGTTCCAGACATTGTAGTTTTTATCTCTAGATGTTTAAATTGAGGCTTTTTGATTTTTTTAAATATTCCATGTCTCTATTAAACTTGTTCACTCTTTCCTCCAGCTTCTTCACCATATGCAATGAAGTTCTAATTATCTGCTTTTATGTCTTTATGTAATTCTACCATCATTGTCATTTCTGTGTCAGTTTGGATTGATTGCTTTCTCTCTCATGATGGGTTTTATTTTCCTGTTTCTTTGTAGGCTTTTGATTGGATGTCAGACACTGTAAGTTTCACCTATTGAGTGGTGGATATCCCTGGAATTATATTGATTTTTATTCTGGAAAACAGTTATTTGTAAAGTTTTGTCTTTTAGATTCTTGCTTTAAAACTTTGTAAGAAAGGATCAGTGTTGTGTTTAGTTTAGAGTTAATCATTCCCTACTAATGAGGAAAATTCTTTCTAAGTACTCTATCTAATGTCCTGTGAATTATGAGGTTTCCAAGTCTGGTTGGTGGTAACATGCACTGTTCCGAAACGTGTGAACTTAAGGAACTGTTTCCTTTAACCCTTTTTGATAGATCATTTCCTGATCTGGGGTAGTTTCCATACAGGCATGTAATGGTCAGAATGATCAATACTAGTTAAAATAATTGGGAGGCCATTAAGCTGAGGTGACTCTAGCAAGCTAGAGTTTCTATGTCAGCAAACTGAAACCCAACGCATAGCGAATGGTCATAGCCTAGGAAAATAAAACTTAAGCATAACCAATTAAGAACTGCCAGCTAACTTCTAACTAGAGACTTTACCAATCAAAAGCTGCCTATTAACCACTAACTAGAAACTTTTCACTTTTACAAATCAAATGTTTTCTTTGTCTTGCTTTAGAAAACATTTTATAAAAGTTTTTCCCTCACATGCCCCTTGGTGGAACACTGAACCACCTGCAGTGTTCCTCTGTTCATGAATAGCTGTCTGCTCAAATAAACTCTTCACAATTTTAATGTGCCGAAGTTTATCATTTAACAGTACTCAGGTGAATATTCACGAATCAGTCTCCATGGATCTCTGGAATGCCTTCTCTGTGCAGCTCTTTCCTTTTTGGGACACAGCCCTGTGAACTCCAGCTTCCTTGCCCTTTTTGGACTACCAACTTCTTATTCTAAACTCTGGGATACTACTGAGCTTTGCCTGGATTCCTGCTTCTTGCACTGTGGCCTGAAAACTTTCTCCAGGAAGTAAGCTAGGGCAATCATAAGAATAACCTCATTGGTTCCCAGTCTCTCAGGGATCACTAAACATTGTTGCCTGTTGTCTAAGGTCTTCAGAACAGCTGGTTCTTGCATTTCATCCAACTTTTTAGTTGTTTTGCATGGGAGAACAATTCCATCTGTCTAGGAGCAGAAATTCTGGTATGCCTTAGGTAAATGTTCTGTTTTTGTTTGTTTTTGAGATGGGGTCTTGCTCTGTTGCCCAGCCTGGAGTGCAGTGGCATGATCATAGCTAACTACATCTTCAGTCTCCCCAGCTCAAGCAATCCTGCACCTCAGCCTTGCAAGTAGCTGGAACCATAGATGTGCACCACCACACCCAGCTAATTTTTTTTTTGTATTTTTAGCAGAGATAAGGTATCACTATTTACACAGGCTGTCTTGAACTCCTGAGCTCAAGCAATCCTAACACCTTGGCCTCCCAAAGTTCTGGGGTCACAGGCATGAACCCCCATGCCAGCCTTGAATAAATGTTTAATGTGGCCATTATGACTCTGTGGGGATCCCTCAAGTCCTTAGCCTAGTTCTACCCTTCACTAAAGAACAGCAGGCACATCACTTCATTTCTCTAGAGGCAAAGACTTGCATTTCCCAAAGCAAACTTAATTTGACACAGCAAATTAGAAATGAAAATAAATTAGCATTGTATTATAAAAGAAGCATTGCATTTGATTCTTGTTTTAAAAAACAACAGAGAAGACTTTATTCAAGACTCTTGCAAGAGGGGAGAGAGATTGAACTCAGTTCCAAATACTACTGAGACAGCTGGGATTTTATGGCCACTGGGAAGGGTGAGGGAAAGGGTAGAAAACTAAGAAGTTCGGTTAGTTATCAGAGAAAGGGAAGGAACTTGATTAGACATCAAAAGTGGCGGAAGAAGAGCTTGATTGGATGGCAAAGGTGGGAGGATTCTTGATACACTGACTGAGCAGGATTATTTGGGAAAACTGGGCTCAGTTGACCAAAGAGAAGGCCTAGCTGAAAAAAAAAAAAAGGCTCAGAGAAACCTGACTAAAGTTTTGGTCTAGGAGGAAGGAGTCCATGGCAGTATGTATTGGTGATTTTTTAAGTATTTCATACAGACTGCCTGCTTCACAATCTCCTGTCTTTCTTATTAACAATGTAGAATTTGTTTCCCTTCCCAAATATTACATGATTCAAATATACTTCTAACTGTGTCCCAAACATACATTATTATCATGCTCCGCTGAGAGATTCTAATGCGCACTAATGCTGGAGAACCACTGGTAGTACAATAATGGAAGCACAATTACATTGAGTACAAATATGCCTAGAGAAAGACTGTAATAAAATGTGTCAAAATGCTAGAGAACCTAGCAATGCATATATCATGGGATCTAAATTATCCTGTTCTATGTTAGCATTTATTTTTGAAAATTTTGTAACATTTCTCACCTTGGGATACATCATATAATGGATGTGATGGTTTTATCTTTCTCAGAAAAGTGTTTTAGTTCACCATCTCCATGACATTATTATTATTATTATTATTATTATTATTGAAATAAAGTCTCTCTCTGTGGCCCAGGCTGGAGTGCAATGGCATGATCTCGGCTCACCGCAATCTCTGCCTCCCGAGTTCAAGTGATTCTCCTGCCTCAGCTTCCCGAGCAGCTGGGATTACAGGCTTGAGCCACGGCCTTCCCCAGCATTAGTTATTTTCTGTGTTTTGAATAATAGCTATTATAACTAGGGTATGATGATATCTCACTGTGGTTTTCATTTGCATTTGGTGGTTACCAGAGGCTGGGAAGGGTAATGGGGATGGGGATAAAAACAGGTTGGTTAAGAAGTACAAGTACAAAAATACTATTAGAAGGAATACGATCTAGTGTTCTATAGCACAATAGGATGACTATAGTTACCAATAATTTCCTGTATATTTCAAAATAACTATAAGAGTAGACTTGGAATGTTCCCAACACAAACAAATGATAAATGTTTGAAGTGACGGATATCCCAATTTCTGATTTGATCATTACACATTATATGCTTGTATCAAAATATCACATGTACCCCATAAATATGTACAACTATTATGTATCCATAAAAATAAAAAATGCAAAAAAGCTGTAAGTGATAAGAACAATTTAATAGATGTTCAAAACTGGGGAAAAAGTTTCTGAATCCATGGTGTATGTTATGGAAACTGTAATATAATAATTAAGAAAGTTAAAAAAAAGACACATGCATGTGTATGTTCATGACAGCACTATTCACAATAGCAAGGACATGGAATCAACTTAAATGCCCATCAACGGTAGACTGGATAAAGAAAATGTGGTACCTATACACTATGAAATACTATGCATCCATAAAAATGAATGAGATCATGTCCTTTGCAGGAACATGGATGGAGCTGGAGGTCATTATCCTTAGCAAACTAATTCAGGAACAGAAAACCAAATACTTCATATTCTCACTTATAAGTGGGAGCTAAATGATGAGAACACATGGACACACAGAAAGGAACAATACACACTGGGGCCATTCAGAGGGTGGAGTGGAGGAGGAGGAGGGAGTTCAGGAAAAAATAACTAACGGGTACTAGGCTTAATCACCTCGGTGATGAAATAATCTGTACAACAAATCCCCATGACACAAGTGTACCTATGTAACAAACCTGCACATATACCCCTGAACTTAAAAGTTATATAAAATAAAATAAGAATTATACACCATGAACAAGAAGAGTTTATTCCAAAGATGGAAGGCCATTTCAACATTCAAACATCAATCAATGTTATCCACCAAGTAGAAAAATAATACTGCATCAATTGATGCAGAAAAAGCATTTTACAAAATGTAACAGTTATTCAAAATAAAAACGATAAAAAAATCTCAGTAAGATAGGAATAGAAGGAAACTTACTCAACTTGATACAGAGCATCTACAAATATGATCTACAGCTAACACTGTACTTAATGGAGAAAAAACTGAATGATTTCCCCCTAAGACAGGGAGCAAGACAAGAATGTCTGCTCTAGTCACTCTTATTCAATGTTCTGCTGGAAATTCTAACTATTTTGATAAGGCAAGAAAATAAAATGAAAGGCACATAGATTGGTAAATAAGAAATAAAACTATTCCTATTTTCAGATGAGATGACTACCTACGTACAAAATCCCAAGGAATGTACATTTGTCTTTTAAATTATCTCCACGTGAGCTTATGAGGCAATGTGTTTCAAAGAAGAATCTCTTAAAAATAAACCGAACATGATTTACTGACATGTAAAGAATCCTTCTACTCTATACAAGCGTGTCACTGGGCTACTTACTAAATGTTAAGAAGCTTGATTGTCTTTACTCTGGCCCCAGACTACAGCCTCAAAGAAGTTTGATGTCAAGCTAAGGGAAAATTGAGGTAACGAGGAGAAATCAATCCATCTTACCAAGTTGTGCATTCAGGTGATAGAAGACAGTCATTCTTTGCCCACCAGGGAACATCCTAGGGCTTAAGAGACTATCTGGGAGTCTTATAGTCTGGGTTTGAGCCCCAGCCTTGCCACTTATAATAAGCTGATGCCACAGACACACCCCTTATGCCTCCATTTCCTCTTTGGTAAAATGAGCATAATCATGGTACCCACCTTATAGGCTTCTAGCAAGGCTTAAATAACACAAGTAGAGCACCTAACCACATTATAAAGGGTATTTAATGTATGGGGTTTTTACAAAATCTGTATGAAATGGGAACCTTTTAGGTCGTTACAAAAAAATATGCAGAGGCAGAGACCAGGAAATTTGCTGTATCTTTATGTCTTCTGCTTTTATCCCATATGACGTGGAGATCCATGGTTCTGTGAATGAAACCAGAGTCAGCTATTACATTCCAAAAGACAATGGTAATGAAGTACATGTCCTTTGCCCTTTCCATGAATTCTTTGTTCTCTTCTTCTGAAAGTTGCGGATGTCCACTAAGCTTGAAAATCTTTTGTCTCCTGAAGTTAAGTTGTTCAATGTTGTTTCCAAATTTGGAAGACCATACATAACACTAATGTGATGAGAAGCAGAAAACATAAGATCAGCTGCAACATGAAACAGTAATAGAGAATCATGTCTAACCAACCAATCATTGTGATGGATAGATTTTTCCACGCAAAGAAGGCCCTCTCTTCACTCTGCCAACTGCAGGAGCTTCATCAATTGTAAGCATTGTAAGAGGAGGCTTCCCACAGCTGCAATTTCTCCTTGTTGTCATCTCCTCTTTCACTCAAAGTTCACAGTGATGGTTGATTTGAGCCTGAGCTTGAAACGGAATCTGAACAGAGAACCTAAATGTCTGTTGACCTGGCAACAGGGTGACTTCATTATTACCCACATCTCGTGTTCTCTTTGAACTCTGCATTATTACCTTAGCATTTGGAACTGCCTTTCAGACTCTTGGCTTCCAGTTCAGCCTTGGGTGGAGGGGCTACAACTAGTTTTCCTAGGCTCCTTATTCACTGGCTGATTTATTTGGTATTCCCTATTTCATACTGAAAAATTACTCGTGATTAGTTTTTGCCAGCACATCAGGAAAGAAGACAAATGCTGCAGCATTCATCAAAAGTGTCTAACCACTGCTTTGCTGCATGAAATGATCGCCCAGGCTTCGTCACAACCATGAACCATTCCAATTGTTTTGGGTGGTTTATGCTGGACATGGTGTTCCTCTTCCCTTGCAGCCCTCAGGAACAGACCTCATACAAGGTCCCTGCTTTCGTACTCTTCCCCCAGTCACTCCTGAGGAGCTGCAGTGATTTCTCAGAAGCCCTTTGCCTGGCCTTCAACAGAAACAGCTTTTCTTAGTTTGCCAGGGGGGATACATTAATTTTTTTTTTCTGAGATGGAGTCTTGCTCTGTTGCCCAGGCTGGAGTGCAATGGCATGATCTCAGATCACTGCAACCTTTGCCTCTCAGGTTCAGTGATTCTCCTACCTCAGCCTCCCGAGTGGCCGGGATTACAGGCGTGCACCACCACACCCAGCTAATTATTGTATTTTTAGTAGAGACGGGGTTTCCCCATGTTGGCCAGGCTGGTCTTGAACTCCTGACCTCCGATAATCCACCTGCCTCAGCCTCCCAAAGTTCTGGTATTAGAGGTGCGAGCCACCACGCCTGGTCCATTAATTCTTGTAAAAGAATCTACTCCATGGACCACCTTATTCTATAACTTAATATCTCCCTGTCTATCACTGCTGGATCAGAGCAGAACCTGCGAGTTCCAGCTCCTGCCCAGACACAGCCCTCTCCCAAAGGAGGATCTGGCTACCTTCCTGCTTCCTTGAACGAATCCACTGGACTCAGAAAGTTGGTCAGCAGGAGCCATTCAGTTATCTGGGAATGCAAGGATCATACAGTCATTGTCTCACATGGGGTCTGGAGTCTCAATGGGCCTGAGAAGACACAGGAGGAGCAGTACATTTGAAGGGGGAAAAAAGAGAATCACACTTTTTGAGGATGAGCCTGCTGATAGTCAGGAGTCTGCTGGAGCTAGTAGTGGAGGAGGCAGGAAAGGGTGAACTACAAATGTGAATACATTTGAGGGGGCAGCATGATTTAGAGAGCATATGGAGAGAAGAAAAAAAACACTCCCACGTTTCTAATTGCATTGTGAGTCAGTGACATTTCTATGTGGTGGAATGAGTGCCCTGATGGGGCTGGGGGAAGGGAAGAAGGTGGTTCCACCATCTCCATCCAACTGAGTCATGGACCCCATGAGTAGACATTGGGGTAAGGGAATGAAGTCACCACCCACTCCATTTCTTCCTGTTTCTTGGGTTTTCCTATCCCCTTATTTTGCCCTCCTGTTTGCATGAGAGAAGTGTGTTTCCTTTGCACTTCTGAGGGGCCTGATGAAAGCCTCATACTATGTCTGCTGGACAGGACACTGGAGAAAGAGAGACAGGATGCCTCCCTTTATCCTAGTGTCAGACCCAAACCAGTAATTTGGAACATTCCTGTTTCAAGGATAAGTCACTTACCTTGCTAGCCTCTCTGGAAACTAGGGAGGCTGCTGAACACCCCTAAATGCCTAGGACATACCCCACAGGAAAGAGCTCTCCAGCCCAAAATATCAATAGTGCTGAGGTTGAGAAAATCTGCTCTAGAACATGGCAAATGTTACTACCCATGGCTACCTGCAAAGGTTCATGGTAGAACCCAACTTTGGTCTCTGACCACCCTGGATTAGAATAACCGTGCTGCCTCTTACTGGGCATGTGTACTTGTAAAATATATTTAACCTCCATGAGCCTTAGGAGAGCCTGCCTCTGGGGAGGAATGAGTTTAAGCAGGGAATACTGATACCTAACTTACAGAGCAGTTGTAAAGACTAAGAGAAACAGTATATAAAGTGCCTAGCCCAGTGTGGCCTGTTGTAGGCCCTTGAAGTGTTAGTTTCCTTTCCACGGCCCTTTCTAGCTTCTGGTTCTGAGATGACTTTAACCTAAACTATATAGTACTAAGTAGCATAACTGTGTCCTAAAGAGCTTCTGAAGACATGTCAACAGAAAGAAAAATAAACTCACACAGACCCACATCATGTCTAAGAGTTGGTGCCTCATCTGTGTTGTGGCATCATGCAGTGTAGGTGGGATGGGGAAATGTTGTCACCCCATTTCTGTATAATTGGTGTAGCTTTCCTGACCTCTTTGGGCCCCTCTTGGAGAGTGAGCATCAGGAGTGACCATTAACTGGGTATCTGGGTTGTTCCTATGGCCTTATAAAGACAAATGCCCAGGGAAGATCTAAGCATGAGGAGAGGTCTTCTGGAGAGAGCAATAGAGTGAAAGGCAGAAGATGTTGCTTCCAGAGCCTGACAAACTGCTATCTGTGTGATGTGGGTAAAACGTGTTCCTTTTTCCTGGCTACAGACTCAGTGTTAGGGCATGTGAATTGGGAGGATCTTCTAGCAGGCCAATTTTGGGTATAAATCATTTTGCTTGCCTCTTCCCAAGTATTCCTGTGATCATTTAAATTATCATATTCTAGTGCTGCTGGAGGATACAATGAATTAAACTACCTCATTGGAAATCTGGGTCATCGCTGAGACAGAGGAACAAAGTGTACTGGTGGAACTCCTAGATGGCTCTTATCACTTCTGCTTGGGAGGGGCAGGCTCCATTTCCCTTCATAGCTCATTGGCCACATCTAGTCATATGTGCAAGCCTGATGTCAGTGGAGCGGAGTCAGTGGGCCGAGGAGGGGCCACAGGCACCAGCCAATCCATGTGACCTAACATAAGCTTCATAGCTCAAAGGGCAGGATTTCATCTCCACCATCCTCTTCTTTGATGTGAAGGGCTGTAGAGTTGAGGCCCATGGAGCACAATATGGGGAAAGTGTAAAGCCAGCATCTTCCAAATAGAAAGCTGCTGGTGATATTATGGGGAAGGCAAGAGATAGAATCACATTCCAATTCTGCCCCTTCTCTGGAGAGGGCTTAGTCCCTGTGAGAAGGAGCTTGGTCATCTGTGAAATAAGTCTCACCACATACCTTTTTTAGAAAACCTGTCAAGTACCTATGGGACATAGTAGGACTTCAACACTCCCGGCTATTTACCTCCTCCCTCCCAGAGAGGACACGACATTGACCTAAACCAAAGGGCATTATTACTGCCATAGAGAAGTTGTGGAAAGGTAGCAGCAAGAGCTGAAATATGTCCCCATAACCTATGAGCTTTGGGCCAGTTCTGAGTTGTGGGATGAGTTTCATGTGGGAATGGGGAAAGGAAAAAAATCACCACATCATTTCCTATGACTGCATCTGCTTTCCTGTCCCCTTTCTTTGCCATCTAGTTTGACACTGAAGGAGCAGTTTCCCATTGATTCTGAAGTAGAATGGACACTACAGAACAAGATATATGGATGCTGAACAGAAGACTAGAGTCAGGAGACCAGACATGTCCTTGACTACAGAAACTTGGATGAGTTATTTCCCCTGTGCTGGCCTTAGCCTCCTGCAATAATGCCCTGTTACAGCGGCCCAGGATTTGGGTCTGAAAAATCAGTTAAAACTGAACACCATTAGCCAAACTTTGCATGCTTTTTTTGGGTACGAATCTCCTTGTGGCAGGCAGAATTTTAAGATGAGCTTCAATGACCCTCTCAACCTTGTATAATCTTCTTTTCTTTGAGTGTGGGTGGAACCAGTGAATATAATGTGCTATCACTTATATGATTATGTTTTGTTATATGGTAGAAGGGTGAAAATTTGGCAGGGGGTTGACCTAATCAAATGAGCTTTTTAAAAGCAGAGAATTTTTTCTGGCTGTTCAGAGGAGGGGAAGTCAGAGAATCAGAACCCAGGGAGCATTCAACACACCATTGCTGGCTGGAAGAAGGAGGTCATGTATCAGGGAACTGGAGTAGCCCCTAGGAGCTGAGAAGACTCTAAGATGACACCCATCAAGGAAATTGGGAAATGGGGTGCAGTGCAATAGCCTTGAGAAAAATGACTTCTGCCAGCAACAAGTATGATCTTGGAAGCAAATTTTTACCGAGAGCCTCCAGACAAAAGATCACAGTCAATCCTACATAGACACCTTGATTTCAGCTTTGTGAGACCCTAAACTGAGAACAAGGTCATACAATGCCAGACTTCTGACCTACAGACCTACAACCTTATATGTGGATGTAGCTTTCAGCCACTAACTTTGTAGTTATACACCTAAAGAAAATTGATACATTCCAGTTAAATCAAATCCATATTCAATGCATATACAGTATGTGTGTTCACATGTACACATGTGTGTAGATGACAATTGGAGGAAACACACCACCATGATTACAGTTTTTACTAGTCCATGATGGGGTTAAATGTTATGAATATGTTCATATTGGTATATGATTGTATTTTCCGTATTTTCTAAGTGAACAATGCATTACTTGTTAATCAGAGATAAGGCCCATTAGAGATTTATTCATGTCAAATATGTTATATTTCAGACATTTAAAAACTTATAATAAATATCATAATACACAAACATGTATACAACCAAGTCAAATATTACAGAGTAAATGCCTCTATGTATCTTCTCTGATTGTCTTACCCCTGGGGGAACCATTATCCAATTTTTTTTTACCATTCTAATGTTTTGTTCCATATTTATTATTCATGGACATAGTTATGCATTGCACAACAGGGATATGTTCTGACAAATGTGTCATTGTGCAAACATCATAAAGTGTACTTACACAAACCTAGATGGTATAACCTACTACACATCTAGGCTAGATGGTATAATCTATTGCTCCTAGGATACAAACCTGTAGCATGTTACTGTACTGTATATTGTAGGCAATTGTAACACAATGGTAAATAATCTAAACATAAAAAAGTTACAGTAAAAATATAATATTATAATCTAATGGGACCACCATCATTATATGTGGCTCATCATTGACTGAAACGTCTTTATAGGGCATATGACTATACACTCCTGAACAGAACACATAATGTTTTTGCATATTTTAAGCTCTAACTATAGAGTAATATATTTAGATGCCACTTATGGAAATTTTTATGCTGAAAATAGTGTTTCTGAAGTTTCTTTAATCAGGCAACTTTGGAACTATTTTGATATTTTAGCCACGCTGCTGTGACCAGGTTTGCACACATGCATAACTCTCTGAAGCGCAGACCTGAGAGGGCTGCAGCTGACAGGTCTTCGCTTGCTTCGCTTGCAGATGCTGTACAGTGTCTCTGCAAAGAGCTTGTACCAATTTCTCCTCTCCTGCCAGTGTGTGGAGTTCTCCTGACTCCACAATTTTGATTTAAACAGGGCACAGCAAAAATACAAACTTACTGAACTGGTTTTCTTGCCAAACTCTACAATTACTCCAGGACATATCTTGGGGCATAAAGTGGGAACATCATGTTTGCATTTAAAAACACACATGTGATGGCCGGGCGCGGTGGCTTACGCCTGTAATCCCAGCACTTTGGGAGGCCGAGGCGGGTGGATCACGAGGTCAGGAGTTTGAGACCAGCCTGGCCAAGATGTTGAAACACCGTCTCTACTAAAAATACAAAAATTAGCTGGGCACGGTGGCACGCGCCTGTAATCCCAGCTACTCAGGAGGCTGAGGCAAGAGAATCGCTTGAACCTGGGAGGCGGAGGTTGCAGTGAGCCGAGATCTCGCCATTGCACTCCAGCCTGGTTGACAGAGTGAGACTCTGTCTCCAAAAAAAAAAAAAAAATGCACTTGTGAAATATGTCATTTATATGAAAATGGATGGAGAAAAATGAAACATATTCTAACATTACAGCATATAATATTTCATCAGCGAATGTTAATAAAGTTGGGAAACCCATTATTGCACGAATCTAAAATAAAATGAGTGCTCTCATCTTGTAGTTGGTTGAGATATTTATTAGTAAGGAGATTTTAACTTTCAACTAGACAGCAAATATTTAATATGTTAAATGGTCATGCTCTTTGACAAAGCGTGATCATTGGTAGGAGTGTATCCTTTAGATAAAAACCTGGGAGAATCCTGCCGTCATCAATCATGTTTCCCTACTGCTCAGGGTGGAGCTGAACATTTCCCTTGGTGCCTACAGGACCCCTGACCCTGCTTCATCCGTCCTGCCACCCAAACAAGAAAATCTGTTTCAAGGCTGGATGCACAGCCTCAATGAATCATCCATGAGTCCACCCCAAGTGTTGATATGCAGCAGTGCTCATGTCCTTACTCCTGGAGGGACTTGTAGACCTCTGACCTCAGTCTTGTCTATTCCCTTTCTGGGTCCTCAAATGAAGCAGGAGTGGCGGGGAACAAACCTCTCAAACACTGAACCGAGGAAGGAAGTGGCTTTTTTTTTCCCCCCTGCAAGCAGCTGCGGGGGGGCTACAGCCTCATTCACCAAGTTCCTCAAGCTGCAGCTTCTCTCCCCTTTCATAGGCTTACAACACTAAAGGGGAAACTGAGGCGGAACTATGTTATTGTCCATTTGCTGGGCATCCAACCTTACTATTTTTTGGCTTCATTGATTTGCTAATTCATATGCAGCTTGAGTGGGGACCAGCAGGAGAGGGGGCTTACAGAGACAAGACAAAAGCAACAAGCTGTTTGTTGGCAGAGGTGTTTCCCGGAGGGAGCGTGGCCCGTGGAGACATGAGGGCGTGAACCAGTGCCGGGCTCCAGCAGTCAGGGATAACATTTATTTGCTGCTCTTTCAAGGTTAACAGATAGCAGAGACGCTGGGAACTAAAAAGGGAGTCATTTTCCCAGCTCTTTGGTATTTTATTTCATTTTGTTTCCTTCTTCACCCTCTTTACCATTTGGAAGAGGGGTGGGGGGAAGAGGTGAAATTGAAGGACGCGAGGGGTTCTCCTTTCTGTGCCCTCAAAAGCCCTTTCCTTCCTACTAGGTGCAAGTAGGCCAATCTTTTCTTTAAGCTTCAGTTTTCACAGAGGATGGAAGAAATAATGGCTTCAGACAGCTTCTGCTTCCAGCCCTGCCATAAACCTCCCCTCAGGCAAGGGGAAGGGGCACAAAGCCTGGTTCCCTTATGTAGGGAGGGTAAACATGGGAAATCAGAAATTAACCTCACAGCAGTACATGTCCTGATACATTTACAGAAGGTCTTTCACCAGCAACTCAAGGTACCCAGGCTGGCAGGGTCTTTCCCTGGCTCTGGCAGTGGGTGTGGTGAGAAACCTCTTTGCCATCCGGCTCTATGGTTAGGAGACCTTGCTTTGTAGTCACTTACATCCATGAAGAAAGGCTAGTGATACCTCACTAGCAGGGCTGTTGAGATTAAACCCAACTACTAAGGTGAAGAACCTGGAGCTGAGTACCTCTAAACAATCTGCTCCATAAATAATAGCTATCTTTCCTCCCTAGAGCAGAAATAGTAGCTGTCTTTCCTCCTTAGAGCCAAGACCCCT
Source organism: Aotus nancymaae (assembly GCF_030222135.1). Taxonomy (NCBI): domain Eukaryota; kingdom Metazoa; phylum Chordata; class Mammalia; order Primates; family Aotidae; genus Aotus; species Aotus nancymaae. The sequence continues at coordinate 43,953,548 of NW_026988415.1, read as the reverse complement.
TAACCGGCATGCACATCAGAGTCACTTTAATGAACCTTTTCTAAACCCTCAGCTGAAACTCCCTTGTTGGTGGAAATAGGGCTTCTGTACAAAGTCCATTCAAGTTATTAAGATGTAATAATACTGGTCTCAGAAAATGGATACATCAGTGTGGCACCAATAGTGTATATGAGTCTGTTTCTTCTTTATTTCACCAACACTAGTTACTAATAGCTTTTATCTTTTTTTTTTTTTCCAATCTGAACTGCTCGTTTTCTCCAGACCTGCACCATTGGAAGTGTCATTTCAAACTGTCAGTAAACTTACATATCCAGAGGTTCCTCTCTTAGAGTTGCCAGATTTAGCAAATAAAAATACAGAATTCACAGTTGCATTCAGATAAACGAAATAATATTGCATGCCACATCCAGAGAAACAGAACCAGCAGGGGGTGTGTGTGTGTGTGTGTGTGTGTGTGTGTGTGTGTGTGTGTGTGAGATAGATTCCTTTCAAGGAACTGGTTCATATGATTATTGGAGACTGAAAGTCCAATCTCTGTAGGGTGGGCTTGGAGACTGGAGAATAAAGCAATTCAAGTCTGAAGGCTGTCTGTTAGTAGTATTCCCTTTTGCTCAGGGATGTCAGATTTTCACTCTATTCAGGTCTCCAGGTGACTGGATGAAGACCACCCACATTATAGAGGGCAGTCTGCTTTATTCAAAGTCCACTGATTTAAATGTTAAACTCATCCAAAAACATCCTTACAGAAACACTCAGAAAAATGTTGATGAGATATATGGGTACTGTGGCCCAGTCAAGTTGAGGCATAAAATTAACCATCATACTTATACTAAAAAATTATTCATTTTTATCTGGAATTTAGATTTAACTGAATGTCCTCTATTTTATCTGGCTACCCTACACATGGAGACTGTGTTGAACCAAGGTGCTCCAGAAAGCAGCCCCAGCTGGGCTGTAGGTGGCATCAGCACCAATTGTCCTCCATATGAATAAACTCTCTCGGATGTCCCAGTGGAATCTAGCTTTCATACGACTACAGCCCTGTGAAACAGACACCACACGAAACAGAAAACATTGCTGAGCTCTGTCAGCACTCAGATTTCTGAGAGATAATAAATGGTTTTGGGATATTTGTTAAGTAGAAATGGTTATCTAAAACATGGCTTTGGTGAATTTTTCCCCTTTTTCTGTAGTTTGTTATCATTGGATAACAAAGGGATTCTCTTATCCTTGAAGGCTTGATGGGACATTGTTATATTAACAATTTTGAGTATAGTCTCCGTGTGTATGTGTGTATGAATTTCTGAACATTTAATCAATTCCTTCTTGAAGGGATTTTCAAGGGAAGCTATAACAATATATGATTTTCAACCTACTCTTTGAATTTCGAACCTAATTCCATGAGATGAGCCTATATTACAGTCACGTGAATTAAGGTACTGAGAGAGTGTTGTCACAAATGACTCCACGAGGAAAGCCTCAGAGATTGACTTTGGCTTAGTGAGTATTCATTCTGAACAAGGGTTATTTACATACTTTGAGAAGTGTTTCTGAAAGAAGAGATCTTGAAACTCTTTCTCCTGCTACAGGGATAGCCTTGCAAGGAAGCTACTTTCCATGAGCACACATAGACAGGACTCCTGTACCAGACAGCAGCTTGATATGCATTGCAGTCCTTGGCCTTTATGATTTTCCTGGCATGGCACTACTTGGTCAATGAATCTTTTTCAATTTTGTGGATCCTTTATAGGAAGCCCACATGCCAGCAAATCTGTCATCTTCTCCAATATCTTCTTTATAAGGAATAAAGTCCGTATATTTTTCTTCTTTCATCTATTTATTAGTTGATTTCAAGCTTAGACTTGAAGCAGGGAGGTAAATTGCTTAAAAATCCAAGCAATTTGAAGAAAGACAATAGAAATAGTTGAGTCAGTGAGGCACAGAAAGAGGAGTAGCACTGTGGGCCTATTATAAGATCCACCTGAGGGCAGGGACGAACAAGTGCCCCTGAAGAGCAGCTGACTACCAAGAATTTTGAAGGGAGGCAGCATGGGCAGTGCAACCCCCATTTCTTCTTCCCAACTCACCAATGAGATAAATTCCTCCTGTGACAGAGAAGGAGTGAGTGTATAGTGAGTCTAGAAATGTTCTGGTCATGAATGTCCTTCCACATGCAGGAATGAAGGATAAGAATTTTCTCAAGATAAATCATTGTATGGTTGAATTGATTAGGTTTCTGTCTACTAAATGACTATATTATTCTAGGCCTGCATTGCTTAAATAACTCTGAGATATCTTAAATGACTATTTTGGTGCTTCTAGATCTTTTAGTCACATGATTATAGACAGTCTTAGTTTTCTGCCACAGATGGATAACTGCTTAGTATGGTGTATGAGCTGTACATACTCCTCCTCAGAGAGCTAGCTGATCTCCAAGAGCCCCAGGTCTCTGTGTATTGGTGATACTCCTCTGCTGTCACTTTTAATCAAAACTACTGACAACCGGTACACTGTTCCATCGAACCTGGCGGAATTCTATCATTTGGCTCCGTTCCAGCCTAATTCCTCTAATTACCGTGCCTACTCAGGAAGCAGCCTGAAGAGCGAAGGCGTTTTCTCTTAGTGAAAGGCAAGGGGTCGAAAGGCCACGCTCTGGCATTTCCGGCGTGCTGTACCAGCCTACGTATCACGGTTGCCATGGGAACCTGACGTCATTGCGGCGACCGTGAAGACTTAGAATAGAGACAAACATGGCCGGGCAAAAAGAGCACGGTCCCTCCTGCAGGTGTTTGGGACTCAAATGAGGGTGTGGGTGCCCCGCGGTGGGGGCTGAACCTTCCTGGGGTGTGGAGAGACGAAAGAAGCCCAGATTCAAGTCGTCTCGTTCCCGCTTTGGCACAAGTTGCCCTGGCTGTCTCATGAGAGAGAGAACTGGGACCCTCCTGGCCCCAATGAATGTAGTGTATTGCTCCGGGTGTCCTGGGGCTACTTTCTATGTAAAGGCGGGACGTGGGAGGATGAGACAGGTAAGGACTCTCTTACCCCAGCGTCCCCTTATGTAAAATGAGAATAAGAATGCTCACTCACAGGATTGCTGCCACCTGCAGTGATAACACAGGTGCAAGATGATAGATAGCCCTGTGGTTGTTATGGAACAATGGGTGTTTTATGGATTCAGCTTACTTCTTATTCTTTTAGTTTTTGAAAACAACACAAATTTATTATTTTACAGTTTTGGAGTTCAAAAGTCCAAAGTAGGTCTCACTGGGTTAAAATCAAGGTGTCAACAGGGCTATGTTCCTTCTGGAATTTCTAGTGTAGAATTCGTTTTTGCTTTTTTCCAGCTTCTAGAGGCTGCTTGCATTCCTTGGCTCATGCCCTCACATTACTCTGACCTCCATATTGTGGTCACATCTACTTCTCTGATTTTATTGCCTCCCTGTTTTCCTTATAAAGACCCTTGTAATTGTATCAGGCTTACCCAGATGATCCAGAATAACTTCACCATTTTAAGATCGTTAACTTAATCACATCTGTAAAGTCCATTTTACCATGTAAAGTAACATATTCACTTGTTCCAGAGATTAGGACATGGATTTCTTTGGGGCAGAGTATTATTATTCAGCCTACAGCATAGTTGTATGTTAGATACTGTGCTGGATAGCCTCAATTTGTCTCTTCAGATCTACACTCCACTCCTCACCACCCTACTCTGCTCCAGAGGTCTGATCCTTATAGACAACATCAACTCAGATCCCTTCTTCTCAGGCTTCTAGTTGAGTTTGGCCAATAGGAGATACTAGCAAGTGAGTGAGGGAAAGATAGAGTATGTGTCCCCATTGCCAGATTCCTTGTTGTTGGCCTACAGGTTGGTAGTAGTTGTCTTCCTCTACCAAGGGCCCAGGACATTTCCTCATTCTTTTTTAAATTTGTTATTAGGTGATAGATGGAAAGGAGAAGAAAAGGCCCTGGTGAGAAACTCACTGTACCTTCTGGTTGTTATGATCACTACCCAATTGTATCAGTGTCATTGGTCACTAACTCAGTGCCAGCATGGTTGCAGTCACAGAGTCACTTCAATAAAGCATAGTAATTGCTAGAGTCTGACTCTTCCCCAGGAAGCACTTCATGGGGACAACTAAACTTATATCAGGTTTCTGAATGAGGTGGGTTCTGATGATCTGGGTCATGATGGCTGCTGAAGCTTCTACTTCAGACTTGAAGGACAGCAGTCCTCAGGAGATCTCCAGCATATCCTTGGTGGGATATGATGCCTAGCTCAAGTGAGTTCATAGATCTGAACAGAACTGCATTATAGAATAGTACCTGTGTAGTTCACAAAGTAGTCTAAAAGTAGAGCAGCCACTTTGATCTCATCATTGGAAAAGAGGCTCAACAGGTGGACTGCATTGCCTACATCAGCAGCTACATACTTTGTAGTATCCCTTCAGGCCCATTTGGCGATACCGTTCTTAAAGCAATGAATTGTTCAGTTGAGGAAGGAACTTGGTAGTTAACATGCATTTGCAATAAATTTACACATAGTTTTCTGATTGTATAAATAATAATTCATGATTCCCATGTATCTCAGATGGAAGTTGAAATATATAATTGGTTAGAAGATCTTCATAGTAATTTGAGATTGTAATACGCATGCTTTCATGGTTGGCATGTTTTCATCCATTCTGCAATGTAATTTTTTAAGATGCCAAGAGCTTATTAAGTGTTAGTTAAGTGTCAGGTACAAGAATTTAGTATTTTTTAAAAAACAATCACTTTGTAGTTTGCCCAATTATAACAATACCCAGTCACACCTCCTAAAATAACCAGATAAGCCTAAGTATTATTATTATTATTTCCCAGGAAATAGCATTTTCAGTTCTATAGTACCTGGGCTCTCTACCTTTTCTACCACCCTGTCTCCAGGTAAACACATTTCTATCACTATATATTTGGTTTTATGTCCTAGAAATGTATTTAAGTAGAATCAGAGAGAGGTTTTAAAAAGAGGAATCTGACTTTTTTCATTCACCCTATTTAATTTTAGATTTATCCATTTTGTTGCATATATCAATAGTTTATTCTTTGTTACTGCTATTATTCCAGTATATGGCTATATCACTATTTGTTTTATCCATTCACCTGTTGATGGATATTTGGGTTGTTTCTAATTTGGGATACTGATAAATAAAGCTGATATGAAAATTTGCGAATAAGTCTTTTCATAGACATATGCATCCTTTCTTTGGGGTAAATATTTAGGAGTGCAATAACTGGATATATGGTAGATATAAGATTAACTCTGTAAGAAACTGCTAAGCTGTTTCCAAAATGTTTGTACCACTGCTGTCACCAGCAGTGTATGAGGGTTTTATCCTCCCCAACCTTGCCAGTGCTTGATATGGTCAGTCTCTTTAATTTTGGCCATTCTTATGAGAATATATTAGTGTTTCATTGCACTTTTCATTTACATTTTCCTAATGATTAATATTGTTGAGTATCTTTTCATGTGCTTATTTGACATTTGTATATATATATATCATCTTTAGTGGAATGTCTATTCAAATATTTTGCCCACTTATTTACTGAAGTGTCTGTTTTCCTCTGACTTTTGTGATATTTTCTATATTCTAGATTTAAGTCCTCCATCAGATACAAGATTTTAAACACTTTCTCCTAGTCAGGGACTTGTATTTTCATTTTCTCGTCCATAGATTTGGAAAAGCAGAAGTTTTTTACTTTGCGGAAGTCCAATTTATTGATTTGTTCACTTACAGATTGTGGTTTTCACGTTATATATTAATGTAATAGCATGACTACAGAGAGAATACTTGGACATGTAATGGCAAGCAGGGATAAGCCTACATTTCCACTAGATGACAACTTCACTGTCACTCTGTATGTGGGAGAGGGTTGTGGGATGGAGCTGAGGAAGAGGAAAAACATCATTGCACAGCTTCAAAGTAACTGAGTAGGGGGATAGGACAGACATCATCACCCCATCCTCTGTTTTTCATGTGCTTTTTCATCCTCTTACTTTCCTCCTCATTCCATGTGCTTTCTTGTCTTTTTCTCTCCCATCTAGTGTAACGTCAGACAAGGGTGTTAACTCTGCACAAAACCAGTAGTTTGTAGAGACGAACCAGGTGTGGTGTTGTATCTGCTAGAGAGGCTACTGAGGCAAAACTCAAGAGATCCAGATCCCATCATGGGGACACTCTAGGTAAGTCGCTACCCTTCCTTCCGATTATTCTATACAACAGGATAAAAATACCCAATCCTCCTGACCACCAGGAATACTCTGGAGTTTAACTGTGATCTCATGTGGGAAAGCAGTCTTCCTTCCTCCTTAAAAAAGTAGTGTACATTTGAGTAATTACATTAATAGATATATTCCAGATGTCCTGGAACTCTGCATGGTAGGCATTAAATTAATCGTACTCAAGTGTGAACTGTTTTTTTTGTTTGTTTGTTTGTTTGTTTGTTTCTTTTTGTTTTTAAGATGGAGTCTCACTCTGTCACCCAGGCTGGAGTACAGTGGCATGATCTCAGCTCACTGCAACCTCTGCCTCCTGGTTCAAGCAATTCTCCTGCCTCAGTATCCTGAGTAGCTGGGATTATAGGCACCCAACACCATGCCCAGCTACTTTTTGAATTTTTAGTAGTAGAGATAGGGTTTCACCATGTTGGCCAAGCTGGTCTTGAACTCCTGACCTCAAGTGTTCTGCCTTCCTTGGCCTACCAAAGTGCTAGGATTACAGGCATGAGCCACCGTGACTGGCCAAATGTGAACTGTTGAGGTCAGGATTTTTCCAAGTATGGTCTATGGATACTTCATCAAATTCATCAGAAGGTGCTTGTTACAATAGCAGATACTTGGACCTACCCTAGATCTGCTGAATCAAAACCAGGGAAGTGGGATGGGGGATGGGAGGTGTCTTCATTTAAAGTAATAGCTTCAGTTGGTCCGGTACTCATCTGTCTTAGTGCATTCTGAGCTACTGTAACAAAATATCTTAACTTGGCAGCTGATAAACAACAGAAATTTATTTCTCACAGTTCTGGAGGCCAAGAAATCCAAAATTAAGGCACTGGCACCTTCAGTGTTTGGTGAGGGCCCACTTCCTTCATAGATGGATGTTTTCTCACTATAATCTCCCTTGGTGTTGCTTATACCCATTACTGGAAAGAAATTTAAATTAAAAAAAAAATAATCTCCCTTGGTGGAAGGGGCTAGCTAGCTCTCTGGAGTCTCTTTGATAAGAGCACAAATCTCAGTTATGAGGACAGAGCCCTAATGACCTAAAAACCCTCTGATAGCCTCACCTTCTAATACCATCACCTTGGCATTAGGTTTTAACATGAATTTGAGAGGGAGGGGTCACAGATATTCATACCATAACATCATCCATGTTTGAAAAGCACTGCTATGGATGTACAAGAAGATCTTATAGTTTTGAGTCATTTAATATCTAATTTCATTGTTAGTTGCTCCTGCTACTCAGCTTAAATATCTGTTTTCTTTGGTCTGTCAAATAGACAACAATTGCTTCAATTAAGTAATATTTCAGTGATTATATATGAAGTACTAAAATAGACACTGAGGAAATAGCACAGAGACTAAGACAGGTAGGGTCCTTGGAGCTATCATTCTAGATTGGGAAAAGTGGCAGTAAGCAGATAAACAAATCAATAAGCTATGTGATTTCATATGAGAATATGTGTTTTGAAGAAAATAAACAGGTAGAGTAGAAAGTGACTGAGACAGGGATTATTATAGATGGGGTTGTCAGTGAAGCTCTTTCTCAGGAAGTGACACTTGAGCTGAGTCCTGAATGATAAGAAGAAGCCAGACATGGAGAGACCATTTTGTCAGTGTCCTTGTGCTGTATGTGGGAACTATTGATCCAGGAGCAAAGGACAAGCGGGAGTGGCTGGAGCCTGGCACATAAGTGCAGACAGGTGGGAGATGATATCGAAAGGGTAGACAAGAGCCACATGGTTTGGGTCCTGTAAGCAGTTTGGGTTTTATTCTGAGCATGGAGGGTTAGAGTATGGGAAAGATGTGACCTGATTCTTGATGTCAGAAGCTGACTCTGGCTGCTGTGTGGAGAATAGGCTGGAAAGGGATGAGGTAGGGAGTGGGGATAACCATTAGGAAAATATTACAGAAGTCCTGGAGAGGGACACATGTGGATGAGGCCAGGGCTGCAGCTATGTGCAGAGGGAGGGGCGGACCTGGACAGAGCATGTTTGCAGGTCGGGCAGGTAGGACCTGCAGTGGCTGTGTGCCTGGGGTGTATGAAGATAAAGGAGAGAAATGGTGGTGCTGTTTTCTGAGATCAGTCCTTCCAAGTGCTTTGAGATATTCTCAAGTTACTTAGTTAGTTTTATTATAACTAACATTAGTTATAATAAAAATTAGTGATATTAAAAACGTGTTGGTAGATGAATATGATTCAGTTGTAAGACTATTAAGCTTTTTTCCTCAGCATCTCTGTAGTAGAATTTTTTAAATGATGTGATTGCTCACCATTTATCTTTTTAAAAATGAAAACACAAGTTAATATATTTTTAAAACGTTTTGTCTTCTACATTATGTTCTGTATAATGCCAGTTTTACAGATGTAACAAATGAGTGACTATAAGGTAAAGTTAAAGTATTCAAAGTCACTCAGTCTTTATGTGGCAGAACTAGGGTTTGTCTCTGTTCTGTCTGCAGAGCCGACACTCCTGACCAATACACCTAGGAAGAAGAAAAAGCATTTGTGAGGTATGGTGATTACCTAAGGTCACCATCTAGAGTTAATGGTTTAGATCTGGCACTGTGGCCCAAGTATATGTCCTGTCTTGCACCCAGCTCCCTGTTCATTAGACTTGGCATTAGCTTTGTTACTATGTGTAGTGAATCACTTTTCAAGGGCTTAGGATGGATGTTTTCCTGAGGTTAACCTGCAGGTAACGTAAGAGTACACTAAGTACCTTCAAATAAAAAGAACTGGCATGTTGATTTTCTTTTTCTTTTTCTTTTTTTTTTTTTTATACGGGGTTTCACCATGTTGGCCAGGATGGTCTCGATCTCTTGACCTCATGATCCACCTGCCTCGGCCTCCCAAAGTGCTGGGATTACAGGCGTGAGCCACCGCGCCCGGCATGTTGATTTTCTTATCCAGCCCAAACTGTACTGAAAGAATAGAGGAAAAGTTCCTGAATCAAACAAAATGTGCTTTTTTCTGTCTGGCTCCTTCAGCATCTTAACATGAATTTTATGTTTATTGTTGTCTGTTGTAGACGATTCATTTTCATTAATGTGTAGTATTATGTTGTGTGGATGTTTTTATATCTATATATGTACTTTTTTTATAGAGATGGGGTTTCACTGTGTTGGTCAGGCTGGTCCTAAACTACTGACCGCAGGTGATCCGCCCGCCTCCACGTCCCAAAGTGCTGGGATTACAGGCGTGAGCCACTGCGCCCAGCCTTTTTCTTTTCTTTTCTTTTCTTTTTTTTTTTTGTTTCTTTTTTTGTTGTGTGGATATTTTGCAATAAACATATCTATTATAGGGATTTGAGTATTTTTCAGTGTTTGACTTATTATGAATAATAGTATTATGAATGTTTACATATCTTTTTTTTAATTGTTATTTTAGGTTCAGGGGCACATGTGCAGGTTTGTTATATAAGTAAACTCGTGTCACATGGGATTGTTGTACAGATTATTTCATGACCCAGGTAATAAGCTTAGTACCCATTAGTTATTTTTTCTGATTCTCTCCCTCCTCCCACCCTCCATCCTCAGATAGGCCTCAATGTCTGTTGTACCCCTCTTTGTGTCCATGTGTTCTCATCATTTAGCTCCCACTTATAAGTAAGACTATGCAGTATTCCGTTTTCTGTTCCTGCACTAGTTTGCAAAGTATAATAGCCTCCAGCTCCATCGATCTTGCTGCAAAGGACATGATTTCATTCTTTTTTCTGGCTGCATAGTATTCTATGGTGTATATATACCACATTTTCCTTATCCAGTCTACCATTAATGGGCATTTCTGTTGTTTCCATGCCTTGGCTATTGTGAACACTACTGCAATTAGCATGTGTCTTTATGGCAGAACACTTTATATTCCTTTGAATGTATAACCATTAATAGAATTGGGGTTGAATGGTAGTTCTGTTTTCAGCTCTTTGAGGAGTCACCACACTGCTTTCCACAATGGTTTTTGCCCTCCCACCAATGGTGTATAAGCATTCCCTTTTCTCTGCAACTTTGTCAGCATCTGTTATTTTTTGATGATTAATAATAGCCATCTGACTGTGTGAGATGCTATCTCATTGTGGTTTAGATTTGCATTTCTCTAATGATCAGTAATATTGACCTTTTATTCATATGCTTGTTGACCATATGTATGTCTTCTTTTGAAAACTGTTCATGTCCTTTGTCAACTTTTTAATGGGGTGGTTTGTTTTTTTCTTGTAAATTTAAGTTCCTTATAGATGCTGGATATTAGACCTATGTCAGATACATAATTTGCAGATATTTTCTCCCATTCTATAGGTTGCCTGTTTACTCTGTTGATAGTATCTTTTGCTGTGCAGAAGCTCTTTAGTTTAATTAGATTCCATCTGTCAACTTTTGCTTCTGTTGCAGTTGCTTTTGATGTTTTCATCATGAAATGTTTGCCCATTCCTATGTCCAGAATGGTATTGCTTTGGTTGTCTTCTAGGATTTTTTTAGTGTTGGGTTTTATACTTAAGTCTTTAATCCATCTTGAGTTGATTTTTGTACATAGCATAAGGAAGGGGTCCAGTTTCAATCTTCTGCATGAGGGTATCCCCAGCACTACTTATTGAACAGGGAGTCCTTTTGCTTGTTTTTGTCAACTTTATCAAAGATCACATGGTTATAGGTGTGCAACCTTGTTTCTGAGCTCTCTATTCTGTTCCATTAGTCTATATGTCTGCTTTTGTACCACGACTATACTGTAGCCCTGTAGTATAGTTTGACATTGGGGAGAATGATGCCTCCTGCTTTATTCTTTTACCTTAAGATTGCCTTTGCTATTTGGGCTCTTTGGGGTTCCATATGAATTTTAAAGTAATTTTTTTCTAGTTCTGTAAAGAATGTCATTGGTAGTTTGATAGGAGTAGCATTGAACTTGTCAGTTGCTTTGGGCAGTATGACCATTTTAATGATATTAATTTTTCCTGTCCATGAGTATGGAATGTTTTACCATTTGTTTGTGTCATCTCAGATTTCTTTGAGCAGTTATGTCATTCCCATTGTAGAGATTTTTTACCTCCTTGGTTAGCCATATTCCTAGGTATTTCATTCTTTTTGTGGCGGTTGTGAATGGGATTCTCTCCTCATTTGACTCTTGGCTTGGTTGTTGTTGGTGTATAGGAATGCTAGCGATTTTTCTTTTTGAGACAGTCTTGCTCTGTCACTTAGCCTGGAGTGCAGTGGCACACTCTCGGCTCGCTGCAGACTCCACCTCCCTGGTTCAAGTGATTCTCCTGCCTCAGCCTCCTGAGTAGCTGGGATCACAGGCATGCACCACCATGCCTGGCTAATTTTTGTGTTTTTAGTAGAGATGGGGTTTCACCATGTTGGCCAGGGTGGTGTCAGACTCCTGACCTCAAGTCATCTGCTCGCCTCAGCCTCTCAAAGTGCTGGGATTACAGGCATGAGCCACTGTGCCCAACCTGCAAATTTTATATGTTGATTTTGGATCTTGAGACTTTGCTGATGTTGTTTATCAACTTAAGGAGCTTTTGGGCTAAGACTGTGGGGTTTTCTAGATATAGAATCCTGTCATCTGCAAACACTTTATAGCATGGTAGCAGTGGAATCCATCCTTGTTCACACATGCCAGTAGCAGCTGCAGCGGTAGTGTGGTAGGGTGCACACTGCTTGGCTGCAACAGGGTGCTAGTGGATGCCAGGGTGTTGGCCTTCATGCATGCATTTGCGTAGCAGCTGACATTGACAGCACAGCTCATGGGGATAGGGCCCCAGTCAGTGACTGTGCACACTTCATGCTGGTGGTGGTGTTTGCACTCTCTGTATAAGTTCCTGTGGGCGACAGTGGCCACTCAGGGCAGGTGTGGGTCAGCTTTTCTTTATGCCTAGTTTTATGCTAACAGCAATTTTGGTGCTGGCAGGGAGGAGGCTGGGAGGCTCAGTGCCTGCCAGAGCTCCAACAACAATGGCAGTGTAGCAGGAGAGAGGTGGGGGAGGGGCAGGGCGTACTCAGCCAGCAGCCGTGGCATTGCAGAGTGCACAAGCACACATGTGCTGGTGAGGGAGGGAAGGCTGCATCTGCTGGTGCACACATAGAGCAGCAAAGTGATGTAGGGGGTGACCGTGGGCAAGTGTGTGCAGGCAAAGCAGCATCGGGGAGGCTGCAGTCGGGGGAGGGTGCAGGTGGGCTGGAGCAAGTCCACTAGGGTTGCTCTGCTGGAGCACTCTGCCAGATTCAGGAGCAGTCTGCTAGCCCAGGGGCAATGATGTGGGCCTCCAGAAGATACCTGGGGGCTGCACTGCAAGCAGGAATGACCAGGCTGGGGCCCCAGGAGAGGCTAACAGACTGAAGGGTGTTGAGGTCAGACCAGCCCTGTCTCATGGGCACGATTGCCCTGCAGCGTTCAGGTTCAACAGTTCCCCTAGGGCTAAAGTCTTCTATAGGAGTGAGTTAAGCCTAGGGAGATGGGCAGCCATGGCTATGCTCCATTACAGGTGCTCCTGTACCAAACTCTCTGGGCTTCACTCCAGCTGGAGTTTTGCCCCTGCCAGTTCTCTGAGTAGCTCTCCCTGCCAATTCAAGTGTCCATGGTGGTCAAGGGGTCACCTTCTGCAGGGATTCTAGAGGCCCGTGGTGAGAGTGGGTTGCTCCTTGCCTGTTCAACCCACCGCCTTTTCCAGGAGTCACTGGGGACCAGGAGTGAACTGGTGCATGGTAGCCCTGAGCAGTGTTCCCAGCTTCTTCCTGCTTCCACCCAGTATCTGTGTCTCCCCTCTGTCTGCTTTCAATGCCTTCCCTCAAGATCTGCTAGGAGTGTGCTAGTCTTCCTGATGCCCTGTCCCTTTGTGGGAGACATTCCTCCTAGCTGTATCTAGTTGGCCATCTTGCGCTGTTCCTTATTTCTCTACATATCTTTGAATGGACATTTATTTTCATTTTTCATGTGCATGTACCTATCCTTGGCCTAAGAGTAGAATTTCTGAGTCATAGGGTGTGTGTATATTCAGCTCAGCATATACAGCTAAGCAGTTTTCAAAGTGGTTATTCTAATTTATATTTGTATCAGCAGTGTCATAGTTTCACTGCTCTACATCCTCTCTGACACCTGGTATACCTTGGTGGCTTTTGTTGTTCTGATGAATGTGTGATAGTATATAGTATCTCATTTTTCTGTTTTAATTTCTGTTTGATTTAATTTTCTCTCAAGTTTTAAGTTTCTTTTAATATTGTCAAGATCCTTTCTCTCTTTTTTTTAACTTTCCAATTTATTTACTTAAGGTGCTAGAGTTTACATTTTCAGTTTTACTGGTTGTATCCCTATTGTGTTGTTCATGTTACTCAGTCTCCTCTTCTTTCCTTTAAATTGGTAATTAAAGGCTTGATCCTATTCAGATTTTTTGACAAGAGTGTCTTACATGTGGCATGTACAATCATGTGTCACTTAAACACGGAGATACATTCTGAGAAGTGCATCATTAGGAGATTTCGTCATTGTGTGAATATCATAGAGTACACTTACACAAACCTAGATAGTGTACCCTACTACATACCTAGGCTATATGGTACAGCCTATTGCTCCTAGGCTAAAAATTCACACAGCATGTTACTGTACTGAATACTGTAGGGAACTGTAGCATAAAGGTCAGTATTTGTGTGTCTAAACATAGAGAAAGTACAGTAAAAATATGATATAAAAGATTAAAAGTGTATGTATCTATATATGTGTATTAGTCACTTGCAGGACTTGAAGTTGCTCTCGGTGAGTCTGAGTGAGTGGTGAGTGAATGTGAAAGCTTAGGACATTACTGTGTATTACTGTAGATTTTATAAACACTGTAAATTAGGCTATATTACATTTATAAAATAATATTTTTTCTTCAATAATAACCTCAGCTTACCGTAACTTTTTAACTTCATAAACTTTTACTGTTTTTAAACTTTTTGACTTTTGTAAGAACACTTAGCTAAAAACACACATTGTACAGCTATGCAAAAATATTTTCTTGCTTTATATCCTTATTCTGTCACCTTTCTTTTACTTATTTATTTATATTTACTTTTTAAACTTTTATGTTAAAAACTAAGACACTTCAAGATGAAATTTGGAGGAAAAAAAAAGAAACTAAGACACAAGCACACACATTAGTCTAGGCCTATACGGGGTCAGGATTATCACTCTCAGTGTCTTCCACCTCCATATCTTGCCCCACTGGAATGTCTTAAGGGACAATAACACACATAAAGCTGTCATCTCCTATTATAGCAATACCTTCTTCTGGAATACCTTTTGAAGGACCTGCGTGAGGCTGTTTTATAGTTAACTTTTTTTAATAGGCAGAAGGAGTACATTCTAAAATAACAATAAAAAGTGTAGTAAATACATAAACCAGTAACAGTCATTTATTATCATTAATAAGTATCATGTACTGTACATTATTGTATTGCTTTACTTTTATACAACCGACAGTGCAGTAGGTTTGCTTACACCAGCATCAGTATATTCTTCGCAAACATGTGAGGAATATATTGTGATATGACAGGTAGGACAGCTACGTGAGTAGGTGATAGGAATTTTTTGGCTCCATTATATCTTAGGGAACTACTGTTACATATGTGTTCTGTTGTTGATCAAAATATTGTTATGCAGCACATGACTGTCCTCTGTATAGCCTTACATGTATCTTAGTCACCTCAGGCTGCTGTAACAAGTAACATATATGGTAGATTATACAATGTATTAGTCCGTACTCACATTGCTATAAAAAACTACCTAAGACTAGGTAATTTATAAAGAAAAGAGGTGTAATTTACTCACAGTCCTGCAGGCTATACAGGAAGCATGACTGGGAAACTCAGGAAACTTACAATCATGGCAGAAGGCGAAGGGGAAGCAGGCACATCTTACATGGTCAAAGAAGGAGGAAGAGAGTGAAGGGGGAAGTGCTGCATACTTTTATTCAACCAGATCTTGTGAGAACTCACTCCCTATCATGAGAACAACAAGGGGGATGTCTGCCCCCATGATCCAGTCACCCCCCCATCAGGCCCCTCTTCCAACATTGGGGATTACAATTCAATATAAGATTTGATATGGTTTATATCAAACAACAAGTATGTATTTCTCATGGGTCCGGAGGCTGCAAGTCTGAGATCAGGGTGCCAGCATGGTTGGATTCTGGATAAGGGTCCTCTGCCTAGTCCTCACAGGGCCTTTCCTTGGTATGTCCATGTGGAAAGGAAACAAGCTCTCATGTCTTTTATTACAAGGGCACTAATCTCATCATGAGAGCTGTGTCCTCATGACCTAATTCCTTTAAAAGGTCCCATCTCCAAATACCATCACATTGGAGATTAGGCTTTTCACATATGAATTTGGGGCGGGGGACACAAACATTTAGGTAATAGCACAGCAGGAGCCTCCTCATGTCTGTTTATCTCATCTCGTCTACTGTGAAGTTCAGGTTGATCACTAGGCTCAAATTTTGTCAGCCTAATCCATCCATTATAACACTTTCCATGTGTTTTTCTCCTCAGGTTTTTTCCCACTTTCTGAAAATTGTCATCTAGATCTACATTTCATTAGAAGTTATAAAATGGTGATGTTGTAATTTTATAATTTCTTTTGCATTTATTAGCTGGGTGTTTCCTATAACATAACTTGTCCCTATGCCATCACCTATTAGGATTCACTGAGGTATGGTACACATAGGAAGTGAAGGATGAATGTTTAATTCTTTTGCAGTATTTTCACTTTTCAGAACAAGTAGTTGTTTCCATAGGAGCTTCCAAAGATGAGTAGTGAGTTGGTATTGTTTGTGTTTTGTTTTTCTTTTATTAAAGTGTCCTTGTGACTCAGAGATGTTCCTGTATTTAATATGTTTTAAACCATTGCAGTCACTAATCTTGTTGATGTTCAAATTGTTTCATTTTTATCCAGTGAGAGCCTCTTCAGCTTGGCCTCTGAATCTTTTTGACATGCTTTCTGGTATGATGATTTGGTCCAGGATTATCTGGTACAATCCTGACCCCAGACCTGGAATCAGCTGTCTCTCTAAGGGAGACTTTTTTTTTCCGTGGGAAATATTTTTAGAGGACTCAATCTGGGTACTAATCAACTGGTCATAGTTTGCTGCCTTTTTTTTAGTGCACATAGCCAGTAATTATGCATTACATTTTGAAGATAACACACATCTTGCCTTCCATCCTGAATTGCTCCTCTATGCCCTTATAGATAATCATTTTTATCAGTTTTTGTTTTAATCTTCCAGTTTTTAGAAACATAAGCAAATGTAATATGTGTATTTATTTCCTCCTTGACACAAGTAGAAGGTGGCATAGTCTACACCACCACTATCTAGTGGAAATATCTATACTGATGAAAATTTTCTGTATCTACACTGTCCAACATAGTAGCCACTAGTTTACCTGAGGCTGTTGAGCACTTGAAACATGTGAGCGTGAGGTATTGAGTTTATAATTTTATTTGAATTTTTTAATTAAAAGTAAATGGCTACATGTAGCTAGTGACCACTATATTGAACAACAACAGCTCCCTCCATTTTTTTTGCCCTGCATTTTTCATTTATAATGTGTCCTGGAGGTCAATCCATAGCAGTATAGAGAGGGAATCTTCATTGCCTTTTATACATGCATGATACTCAAGGAGGTAGATGTACCTCAGATTACTCAACCAGGCTTCTATTGGTGGACATCTGTCTTATTTCTAATCTTCTGCTGTTATGAATTATTCTGCAAGGAATGGCCTTGTATTTATGCCTTTTTGTCTATTTGCATTAACATCTTCCAAATAGATACTTAGGAAAGAGATTGCTGGTTCCAAGAATTAATGCCTATGTCATTTTATGAAATAGCAATCAAATTCCTTCCACAGGGTATATACTATTTGAAATTACTTCTATCAATGCATGACAATGCCTGTTTCCTCATAGCCTCTTTAAGAGGAACTCTGCAGGGAGGTAAACAACATGTGAGAAATCTGTGAGAACCATTTCACTAAATCAGGAGAGTTTGATGTTCAGACTGGGGTCCTAGCCCTGTGCTTGTCTTTGAGAACTTAGTCTTTACTCCTGTCTATCTCCTGTGGCTCTGGGTCCAGTCCCTCAGTGAAGGAGAGGAGTTCTTACATGAAGAAACTCCATGTCACCGCAGATGGACACCTCAAATGACTAAATGGAAAAAAATCACTCCTTTAGGGATCAGGCAGACTCAAAACAAGTTCAGCAACATACCACTCTGACATAGTGAAGAGAAACAGAGAAAGCAAAACTTCTACTTTCTACTTGCGAGAAGAACTAAGACTGCAAGCACACTAGTGTTGCCTTGCCCTTTCCTCTCTATGAGTGAGGTAGGTCAGGAGAAGGTAGTAGTAGCCCTTTAGCACTATGGAAGCAGGCAGAGGCATGGGTTGCAAGATGCCTCAGTTTCCCAAGTTAGCGGTCTCTTTCTACTCAACCATATCATTTTCTATTTAGATGCTGGGTGTATTAGGCCATACTTGCATTGCTATAAAGAAATACCTGAGGCTGGGTAATTTATAAAGAAAACACAGTTCTGCAGGCTGTACAAGCATGGCACCAACATCTGCTTGGCTTCTGGTGAGGGCCTCAGGAAGCTTACAGTCATAGTGAAAGGCAGAGCGGGACCAGGCATGTCACACAGCAGAAGTGGGAGCAAGAAAGAGATGAAGGAGGTACCATACACTTCTAAACAAACAGATCTCATGAGAACTTGCTCACTGTTGCAAGGACAGCACCAAGACATTCATGAGGAATTTGCCCTCATAAGTGAGGTAGGTCAGGAGCAGGCAGTGGCATGGGTTACAAGGAGCCTTAGTTTCCCAAGGTAGCAGTCTCTTTCCACTCAACCATATCACTTTCTGTTTAGGTGCTTGGTGTATTTGGCAGCTCCACCCCTGTAGCTTTGCAGGTTGTAGCCCCTTGGCAGATCTCATGGGTTGGACTTGACTGGCTGTGACTTCTCCAGGCTCAGGATGCGAGCTGTCCATGGCTCTACCATTCTGAGATCTGCAGGGCAGTGGCCCCCTTTTCACAGCTCCACTAGGTAGTGCCCCACTGGAGACTGTGTCTAGCCTCCAACCTCATATTTCTCCTCCACACTGCCCTAATAGAGTTTCTATATTGGAGGCTCTGCCCCTGTGGCAGGCTGTGGCCTGGGCACTCAGGCTTTCTGATACATTTTCTGAAATCTAGAGGGAAGCTTCCAAGCCTCCTTAACTCTTGCATTCCATGTGCCCACATGTGCCCACAGACTTAACACCATGTGGAAGCTGCCAAGGCTTATGGTGGCTTGCACTCTCCAAAATGGCAGCTGGAGCTGTACCTGGAGCCCCTTGAGCAAAGGCTGAAACCAGAGCAGTGGGGATGCAAGAAGTAGCCTCCTGGGATGCTGCAGGGCAGCAGGGCCCTGGGCCTGGCTCATGAAACCACTCTCTCCTACTAGACTTCTGAGCCTGTGATGGGAGGGGCTGCCTCAAGATCTGTGAAATGCCTTTGAGTCCTTTTTCTACTTGTCTTGGATATTAACGGTTGGCTCTTTTAGTCGTGCTAACCTCTCCAGCGAGTGGTTGCTCCACAGCCTGCTTGGATTCTTCCCCTGAAAACAGACTTTTCTTTTCTACTAACCAGATAGGCTGCAAATTTTCCAAACTTCTGTGCTCTGCTTCCCTTTTAATTATAACTTTCAACTTTAAGTAAAACTTCTGTGCTCTGCTTCCCTTTTAATTATAACTTTCAACTTTAAGTAATTTCTTTGTTCCTGCGTTGGAATGTCAGCTGTTAGAAGTGGCCAGGCCAAATCTTAAACACTTTGCTGCTTAGAAATTTCTTCCATCAGATACTCTAAGTCGTCACTCTGAAGATCAAACTTCCACAGATCACAGAGTATGAACACAGTGTAGCCGACTTCTTTGCGAAGGCATAATAAGGGTGACCTTTGCTTCGGTTCCCAATAAGTTCCTCATTTACATCTGAAACCTGGTAAGCCTGGATTTTACTGCCCATACCAGTAGCAACATTTTGGTCACAACTATTTAACCAATGTATAAGAAGGTCCAAACTTTGCCTCATCTTCGTCTTCTTCTGAGCCCTCCAAAGTCTTCCAACCTCTGCCTGTCACCCAGCTCCAAAGCCACTTCCACATTTTCAGATATCTTTATAACAATACCTCACTCCTTGGTACCAATTTTCTGTATTAGGCTATTTTTCCATTGCTATAAGGAAATACCTGAGGCTTGGTAATTTATAAAGAAGAGAGGTTATTTCACATGTACCCCAAAACCTAAAATGCAATAAAAAAAAAAGAAAAAAAAAGAAGGGAGATTTGATTGGCTTACGGTTCTGCAGGCTGTACAAGTATGGCACCAACATCTGCTCAGCTTCTGGTGAGGGCCTCAGGAAGCTTACAGTCATGGAAGAAGGCAAAGTGGGAGCAGGCATGTCATATGGTGAGAACAGGAGCAACAGGAGGATAGAGGTGCCACATACTTTTGAACAACCAGCTTTTGTGAGAACTCACTCACTAGCAAGTGAGAAATCATTCACTAGAGGACAGCACCAAGACATTCATGAGGGATCTGCCCCTATGGCCCAAATACCTCCCACCAGACCCCACCTCTAACACTGGGGGTCCCATTTCAATATGAGATTTGGAGAGGACAAAAATCCAAACTATATTACTAGGTGTCCTGGACTCAGAGGGAAGATTCAACTAAACTCTTGGCATAGAGTGTCTTTGAATCATTCGTCATGGGTAGTAGGCATTTACATTCATGTTGCTTCCCGTGGGCATTTTTACTTATAAGTAGGACTGAAGATTAAAAGAGGGATGGTATGGGATGAAGATACGGGATTGGACTGACAATGTTTGGCACGTAGTAAACTCCCAATACACTTTAATAAATTAATGACATGTAGAGACAGGAATAAGGAAATAACTGAACTTATGGTAATGTAATAATAATTGGTGTAAAAAACCTATAAAACAAAACAAACAGGCTTTGTGTGAGCAACATGGCTGTTTATGAACTTGGGTGCAGGTGGGCTAAGGCCGAAAAGGGCGTTAGCAAAGGGCAGTGGGATAGGAGTTGGTTATATAGGTTTGGGATGGGCAGTGGAAAGTTACAGAGTAAGATCAGTTACAGTGGCGGGGGTAAGGGCAAGGAGTATACATTACCATAAGTTCAGTTACAATGGCGGGTGGGGTAAGGTGTAAGAGTAGTTAAGATGGCAGGGTGGGGTGAGGAGTATTCACATTATCATAATAACAGATAAGATGGCAGGGTGGGGTGAGGGGAAGCTCTGCTGAGTGATCAGGGATAGTGGGGAATGCCCGTGGTGGGTGGGGGGTGATTAGCCAAGGCAGGCAGGACTTCAGACTTTCTGGGTTAGGGCTTGCACATGGAGGCCTAACATATATATAAATATAAATATATATATATATATACATATATATATATATATATAAAACATATATGTATAAACATATTTATATATATATATAACATATATATGTTTTTATATATATATATAAAACATATATAAATATATATTTATATATGGATAGATAGATGAGTTGGGATCACTCAGTATTTGTTGCTTCATTAACTGCTTTGAGGAAAACTTTTATTTCTGTTTATAAAAATTATGATTTTTCATTGGGAGAAAATAACCTGTTGAAAATAAAATCAGATGCTAAACAAAGTGAGAATTGTATGACTGAAAGCTACTTAGGGGGCTTGCCAAGGGATAGAAGGTTTTGGGGAGGAGTGATAT